>NC_143585.1:75408411-76661377 GCF_048544385.1 Mastigoproctus giganteus | reverse complement strand
TTGAAGTTCAGTACCGCTACCTTAAGTATCACCTTATGAAGAAAATACCATTGACCTATGATGACATCCAATTAGATCTAAGTGCTCCAATTAAGACTGAGAAGACAAGATTAAGGCAAATTTTTATTGCAAAATGGCAGCAGGAGTGGTCTTCATCTGATATTGGTGCAGTCACAAGGGACTTTCTGCCTGTAGCAAGGGAAATTAAAAAAGAGGAGTTAAAGTGGTTTTCGCCGGGCTTATATGGTATGTTTATATTAACTGGCCACGGAAGTATAAATACTAAACTTCACAAACTGGGACTTTCACCAACAACATCTTGTTTGTGTGGCCAGGAAGAAACTGTTAACCATATTCTTCATCAATGTCATTATTATAACGGTCTTCGACGTGACCTACCTAGTGTAGTTCCTAACTTGGACTCGAGCAACAATAAAATTCTGGTTGAATCTCAGACAGCTTTTAATGCTTTGAATGTGTTTGCTTCTCGTGCATTTAAAAGAAGAACCGAAATTAGGTCCTAGTTTTACTGTTCCTGTGATTTCTTGGATCCTTTATTGGATTAGGAAAGAAATATCTCTCATTTTTGATTGGATTCTATATTTGCAACTGATTAGTAACATTAAGTGCTACACTTTCTTGGATTTTATAATAGACTTGTTCTTGATGTGGAACTGTTTTCAACAGAATAGATACTTACTGTTTAAGGAATTTTGCTCTACTCATCCAGATACTATTTGGCCTTTAGCGTTTTATGGTTTTTGGAATTAATATTTCTTTGTGAGTGAATACCACTGTGACATATCATATTACAGACATTTCTAAATAAATAAATAAATCTTTATTTGTCCTATCAAATTTAAAATATAGGTGTACATTGGTAAGTGACAAATTCCCTTCACGGCAGACAATGCCAGGGGATTATCATAAAATGCGAATAAAAGAATGTCTAAAATATACAAGAAAGGTTAAATATACACGAAAAGATTACATTTAAACTACATTCCTCTTCACTACATTTCTGTCTAGAGTCCTGGCAATTGTAATACAAAAGTTCATCTTAACATCACATCCACTGATCAACTTGTGCGAGATATACATTATTCAACTGCGTACACACAGTTCGACAGAAATTCACACAACTACTAGGCAACAGTACCCTCAGCGAGCCACACTGCGGTTTGTTTCCTATATTTCGGGTCTTCTATGAGCCTTAGTAGGTCAATTCCGATATGTGTTAGGCACTGAATTGATTCTAACGCACTGGCGGGTATAAACCTGTCGGCCATCTTCAGTCTGTTGGTCTTCATTCTCAAGAATTTTGTGCCTCTCAATGCAGATGGCGGGATGTGCCACTCACAAAGCTGCCAGAAGCACGGTGATGATATCGTGCCAGTCATCATTTTGATTGTAGTTATTAATCGTTTCCAGGAAATGATGTCTGGTAAACGCTGCAGTTTAAGCTGTTCAGAGAGCTGCGTGGTCCTTAACTGTTGAGGGAGGTGGTGCTTATGGTTTGCCCACTTCAGCAGCCAGAATTCACTCGCATATATTCTCCTAATGTGGGTAGGGGTGGCTGACGCCCACAATTCAGCGCCATACAAAATGGCTGAATACACTGTGGTTCTTAAATATCGTGCGGTTGTTGCAGTCTGTTTCACGTGCAAGAGGTGCTGTTTTGTTGCCCAACGTAAGTAGTTCATTTTCTTTACAGTCAGGTCAATATGAGAGTTGAACGTAAGTTTCGTATCAAATGTTACTCCCAGATCTCTATGCGTCTCAACAACTGGGATAGGTTTGCCATTAAGTTTCGGGTGTACGAGCGTAGGCGATTTTTTGAGCGAGTACACCATGATTACAGTCTTCTGCGGATTTAGGGCCAAGCCAAATTTGTCCAAGTACACGAATAAGTTCAGAAGCTTATAATTAATCTGCTCACACAATGCCCTGTTGTTCATGGACGGTTGGATGGGTGTTAGGATCTTAATGTCATCTGCATAAGTGCATACATCATCCCTACCGTTGCAGAACGGGATCATCATGGCGGTAAAGAGGAGTCCTGATAAAACTCCACCCTGTGGAACTCCTGCATGGAGTTGGCGTTGGAGGATCTGATTATCTGTGCGGTAATAAATGGACCGACAAGTAAGTAGGGCCTGTAGGAACTTCAGCAAATTTCCTTTTATTTGGAAGGTGTGTTGGAGCAGATTAAGTAAGGCATGTACATCCAGACTATCGAAAGCTGCTTTTATATCGGCATAAATTATTGCGATTTCCTTTCTGGCTTGGAAAGCATTTAGTATCGTGGCCTGAACTGTGAGGAGGTTAGTTATTGTTGATCTTGCAGTCATTGAATAATGAATTTGTTGAGGCTGCCCAGCCAGTATCTGATTCGACAACTTTGGCAACAGAGCTTTCTCCAGTACTTTTAACAGGGTAGATGCAGTAGATATTGGCCTATAGTGCTCCACAAGGTTAGGCTTTGTAATTTTCGGCATTGGAATTACAGCGTACTTATTCCAGTTCTCAGGGAAAACTCGGCAAGCAAGGATAGAGGTATAAATTGCTTGGAGTGGTTCAATTAGGTAAGGACTAAGACACTTTACCATGAAGTGGGGGACTCCATCAACTCCAGCTGTGTTAGTTGGCCTGAGGGAGTTAATACTCTGTATTAGTGCTTCTTTAGTTATAGGAACAGACTCTATCTCATTGTCAACTAATTGATCCCACTCAAACTCCCTGACTTGAGACTCATGATATATGCTGGAGAATCTGCTGATGTGGTCCATCCACGCTTCTTTGTCAAGCCCCTGATTTGTGTCACTTTTATGTGTGCAACGAGGTAGCTTTCCCCTGTCAAGTGTGTCTTTCATGTAGCGGTTGATTGCTCCAGATTTTTCCCTATTAAATATTGCTCTGGCCCTCGAGTAGTTAATTCTATCTTGTGTGTCATTAGACAGTTTCCATTTTCTGTGCAGAGTTTGCTTTAGTTTAAACGATGTAGATAGGCTAGAGTTCCACCAAGTTTTAGATTTTGATGACATCCTTACTACTTTGGAAGCCGCAAATTCTGTAATAGAGTTGATCCAACTTGTTAAGAGAGTTGTTGCAAATAAGGCATCACATTTGAGTAGACATTCCCACGGGATACAGCTGGCAGCAAATAAGCATTTATTTGGGTCCAGAAAGGCTGGCGAAGTGACAAGCTGGCTCTTAATTTTTTCCTTGACATTGAAGTCCACATACGGTAGCATTATGAGCATTGCAATTGGGCTATGATCGGATGGAAAGAACATTTCGGGGGGTACATCAATTATACATTTACCAGAAGACAGAATTAGGTCAAGTCTATTTTCACCTCTTGTAGGTTGGTCATTGATAAGAGAGATGGAACATGGCTGTAGTTTATTTAACATGGTGTCCAGTAGGTTATTGAGCTGTGGTGTAAGGTTGAAATCTCCACATACTATATGGGTGGCTGACACATGTAATTTGTTGAGAAGCCAGTCTACTACATTGTTTATCATTTCTAGACTAGGAACAGGTGGAATGTAAACGACTGCTATATCCAAGAGTGCTGAGTGGACTTTTAGAGTGACGAGTAATGCCTCATAAAACTCTGAATCTGAGTAGGCGACCGAGATTATTTGAAGTGCTATGTCACGTACAAACAGGGCTACTCCTCCACCCCTCGCTACAGATCTGGATTTGAAGTAGGCATTGTATCCAGCAGCGTCAGCAGCGACCAGAGACTCTTGATGTGGCTGGAGCCAGGTCTCTGTAAGACAGATAACATCAGCAGACAGTGACAAGAGCATTTGTTCCAATGTGTCCAACTTGTTTCGTATGCTCCTAACATTCTGATAAAAAATCTTCCCCATGGATAATGGTTTTATCTGTGTTCTAGTAGGTGTTCTACGGGGTATAGTCTTACTTTGTATCATGTGTCGGGTAGTGACTATTGTAGAAATTCGATTGACATCTGAATGGCGATCCGGTAGCGGTTCAGTATCCTGTGTAACTGACGGGGTACATATATTCTGCGATGGTCTGGTTTCCTTCCTTTGGCGTCATACTTGTGAGTTTGTGGTTGGCTTACTGGGATATACATAGCGAGGTAGATTTAATCTCGGCTGGCCGTTGTGATAAAAAAGGTCTGATGAGAGCTCCCACTGGCCAGAAGGAAGTGGCGGCAACATTATTAATATCTTTTTCGTCACACTGAATTTTGAAGGACGCATATGTGGCTGCCCTCTTCAGTAGGGTGACTCTTACAGTTATATTCATGAGTCGTAGGCATTCAGACACAATTTGGTCTGGGGTAGTCTGAGGGTCGACTCGGGAAACAAAGATTGCTTTAGATTGTTGGATGGGTCTTGTGATCATGGGTTTTATTCGAGAGGAGAATGATGCACCTGACAATCTACTATGATTGTTATTGGTAGGGTATTGTGTACCAGCTGCCAAGATGGAGTTGTTTCGGCTGTACCCGCTACGACTAGATGTGTAGGAAGGGACGGGAGGTCTTTGAACAACTTTTCTTTTGAAGAAAATTTCATTTCTCTTCCCATATGATTTGTTATTCAGTCTATTCGGCATAAGGCTACTGAGACAGTGTATAGCATTCTGGATTGGCGGGGAATCCGGCAGACTGGTATATGAAGTATTAGCTTCTTGATACGGCCACTCAGTAACGTCTTCATTGAGGCAATTTGCCACTGGATTATTTGTTGTGGATCTGTCGATGCATTTTCCCATATGAGTTAAGTGGTCTCTCTGAAACTGAGTTGGTTGGTTTGTGTAGAGATATCTGGCCTTAGGACCTACCGCATTAGGGTTATTTAATGTGGGAAAAATGATATTATTCACACAGCAGTCACTCGATGCAGGTGTGAGACTTAACTTCTCCGTTCTATGACATGAATTGCTTGTGCTAAGTTTATCCTCATGAGGTACTGAGAGATTAGAATGCTGCCAATTCTGAGTTTCAATTTCTAGCGAAGGATTTATACCGTTGATAACACTAGCTTCTGGAACTGATTGAACACAACTCGTCATGTGTTGAGTTTTGGGTGCCTCTAGTATCATGACCATTAAGTGACCTCACCCTTGGTTGATATGACGTGTGTGAATTGACCCTGGGGGTATTCGCCATCGTACCCTGATTGTCGTGATCTTCAGAGAGTTTTAATAATTTGGCTTTGACTAGAGACATTAGTTGAGTGTCTAGAGTGTTGATTATTAGATGCCTTATTTCGTTCGCGATGAGCTCCAGTTTTTGGTCGTCTAGGCGAAGGAATGTAGTATTATCTGGTTGTTGGTACTCTGCTTTTTCTTTTGTTCCTAGGCAAGGTTCAGCAGCCAAGTTCGATACTTCACTTGGGGCGTCTAGACTCACGCTGCGATTTATTTGGTTGTCTTCGTTTAAATTTACTCTTACAATAGTATTTCCACTGTTAGAAGCAGTATCAGTCAGGGTTTCATTATAATGTTGGCTGACATACACAATACTATCACTAGTATGCCGCCGTCTGCATTGATTTCCTAGTAACTCTGTTACTAACTGCCTTGGATGATTATCTTAGACTTTTTGGGCTCTCTTAGAGCTTGTATTTAGGCAAGAACTTTTTAAAACATCATAATTTTGAACCCTGCCTAATGTGATTTCATCTAGGATTTGGACATGTATTACTTTTGCGTTAACCCTGAAACCTTTTATTTATTAGGCCAGGTTATGGCATTACCCTGGCATTACATTGGACGTATCTGTACATAGTGTATATTCTGCTGTGTTCCTGAAGAAGAGGATATTGTACATATTGCACACAGTGCCTTTCTGTGGGTAGGCGCCTCCGTAGCCAGGTGGGAAGGAGCAGCAGTGCGTAGCACACGCTTCTTGATTAGACCGGGGTTCGAGCCCGTCACCACCAAATACGGAAAGGTCAGGGAATGACCACCGCATATCTCGGAGCAATATGGCCTTAGTTGCTAATGCTCCTAAAAACCAAATAACAAACAAACTTTCTGTGGAGCTTTTCAGAATTCGTGGAATTTGCTTTCACTGTGTTTTTTGTTAGAAGATCAATTATTTCTTCAACAACTGAAGATGTTCTGCCTACAAGGGGTTAGGGAAACTGTAAATTAAGATGTTTTGCTGATCCTAGTTCCTAGGATGGGATTTTCCATGGGACAGGTTTCCATGGTTAGAGAAGTTAGTCCACTTCTTCCTACTTTATTCTTGCTTTACTTCTTCTCACTTCTAACTATTGGAGAGTCCCTCTGTTGATTCTCCTCTATTCTATCCATTTACCTCCCCAGATCCCAAACTTCTCCCTCTGTATTCCTCCTTTTCCACTTCATTCTTTTTTCGGGCACTCTCAGGTGTTATGCCCTGGGCTTGCCCAGCAGGAGATAGTTGATCCTGGCCGCCTCCACGTGGCGGGGATGGGGGGTGAGACGTAGTGACCAGGTGTTACTGCTTCTTATCTGCTAAGAGCCAGACACCGGCCGATAACATAACAACAGAACACATCATAACACTTACACGTCCAACACACTACATACAAATGGCCGGTTTTGGCAACACAAGAAGTACAATAGCTATTGTACTTCTTGTGTTGAAGCTTATGCCTGGGATCCGCCACAACAACACACGAATATCCCTGAATATCCCCTGTCTACTTTCATTTTTAAAATCAATTTCGTATGTAGTCAAATTTGTTTTTTTATTCTTTCCGAAAACGAAAAAAAGTATATACCTAGGTTTGTCCATTGTTTTTATTACTACTTTTATTTTTCTAATCAAATTCTTTTATGTAGTCAGAAAATTTGTTTATTCTTTCTGAAAACGAAAAAAAAAAAATAATAAATAAATACTGCGCGTACGTAATATACTGGCAGTGTAAAGTGAGTGTCGCGCATGCTCCGTGACAATTCGCAGCACACAGACCAGCAGATATAGTTAGTGTCGCGCATGCTCATTGAAGTCGGAACTTCTCCGTCAGAATATATGGACCCGCAGATACAGAGTGTCGCGCATGCTCCATGATAATTCCCAGCACAGACAGGCAGATACAATGGCAGCCGGCAGATAGTAAGTGTTGCGCATGCTCAGTCAAGTCGGAACTGCCCGTCAGAATAATTCGCTTTCTCCCTTGAAGAAGATACACATTTTACGGTAATTCTTAATTGTTTCTTTAGAAAAATATAACACAGATTTCTAAACGCATAAAATAATATTGAAAACCCCTATTGGAGAAAGGGAACTTTCATAAGTGAGCAAACTCAATACCTTCCTCTCCCTCAAAATCACACAAGTCAACCGAGTCCATATTAATGACGAATTATTGTTACAAATAAATTGGAAGCAGGATCTGCTATTTTAAATTAGCAGAGTTAAAATGAGGAA
This sequence comes from Mastigoproctus giganteus, assembly GCF_048544385.1. Lineage (NCBI taxonomy): Eukaryota > Metazoa > Arthropoda > Arachnida > Uropygi > Thelyphonidae > Mastigoproctus > Mastigoproctus giganteus. The sequence goes on along the minus strand of NC_143585.1, from coordinate 76,653,969 downwards.
AAAAAAAAAAAATTGAAAAATAAAATAAAATAAAAGTAAATAAATAATAAAAAGACGCTTTATCGGCTTGGGGCTCAAGTTCCACAAATCAACATTTAATAAATACGTGATAATTTAAGACGTATTTGAACTGTAGCAGTACAGTTCAAACACGCCTGTTAATCTTAAGCCTTTTCATCACAAGGCTTATTGCAGACGAAAATAAGTAGATGAGAAAATAAATTTAAATCTTGTTTTCTAAAAATCGCAATCACTTTTCGCAACTTGGAAACAATTATTTATTTCTTCTTGATATATTTTTATTTATTTTTTATTTTTTATTTTTGTGTTTTTGTATGGGCGGCTCCTAGAACAGAAGTTCATCTCCGCCTCGTTGCTCTGTTCAGTTTTTATAGACTCTGTAAAGATAAGGCCGGTGTGTGTCTTATAAAAATAAATAATATATATATATTTTTTCCAAACCAAATCCACACAGGAATATCCCAGATTGGATGAAGATAGATGAAAAGGAAGGGGAGAGAGAAAAAAAAAAGAAAAAAAGAAAAGAAAAGAAAAAGCTTTTCATCCCGCACGGAAGAAAGTGATAGGAAAGAAAAACTGTGTTTGTGAGCTTATGTGTGTGTGTTCTGTAGCGTGATGTTGTGTTTTGGCCTATTGGCTACCTGGAAGGAGTGATCACCTGGACGATTCCTCCAGGTACTCGTCCCTAGCAGAAGAAGAGCAAGGCCTCCCCTACTATCTGCACGCCCTCCTCCCTGGGGAAGAGTTCCCAGGGAAGAAAGAAAAACTTGTATAAGATGAAGAGAGGGAAGGAGTAAAGAGGAGAAGGACTGTTCCGGCCCAGGGAAGTCCCAATCCAGGATGGATAGCTAGAACAACAACGCAAACAAATAAATAATAAATAAATAAATAAATAATAATAATAATAAAAAAAATTAGTGTGAGAGAGGAGCTTTCCTGGTCTGGGGAGCCCCAGCCCAGTTCCTGACGATGATTATACAACACAAATCATGCAATAAAATAAATCGGTGTAATATTATAAACACACTTACCGCATATCTCTGAGTCGCCTCAGTTCTCGCATTTCTAGTTCAAATTTAAGTTTATTAATATCACATAGCAAGGCATCCTTTTCCTGTTTCATAACTGCTAGTTAATTTTCAAGTTCTTCTATCCTTATAAGCTGACGTTTGATCAACAAATCCTTTTCTTCTATCACCATCATTAGCCCGTCCACAGCCATCCCCTCCATCGCGTTACACCTGTTTAAACCCAAAGGGAGTGTTCCCGGTACAGTACTACAACCACGAGCATCCACTCCATAACTTTGGCAAGCGATTGTTGTGAGAACTGCCCACTAGCACGTTGTTATGAAAGAGTTGGCCACGTTTGTTAGTTTCGTATTTTGAGAAAAACGCTAAAAATTAAGTCTTTCGTTCTGTTAATAATTTTTTAAAAAATAAGAACTCATTACTTTAAGGCAGAACATTAGTATCAATATTAATTAATATTTATTTTACTTTAATTAACTTAAAAACGTTTGTATCTTTTGGCGCATGCGCTTCAAAAGTAAACACAAGTAAAGACGCTCAAACGTTTAGTAAAGCGGCAGACAGGAGTGAGTAGAAGGGCAAACCCCATCTCGATCTTCGTTGTCTGTATTTACCTGAAGCATATAAGCAATGTTTGGCGCAGAATTCGATAATGAATAAAAAAAAATAAAATAAATAATAATAATAATAAAAAAAGGAAGAAGAATGGCACCAAGGTTTCCTCCCCCGACACACAGACTATTAAAAAAAGTCTCCATGTTATTTCACATTCGGGAGGCTTTGGAGCTTTGAAGGATTTATTAAGTCGAAAAGGTTTTGGCGTCGTAATAAAAATGATAGAAAAATAAACAGTCATGTTAATTAGTATATTAATAACATTTAAATTTATCGTGTTATTAATTTATTGAAAACTGAAATTTTAAAAAAGTTGAACGTTAGAATTAGACTCCACCCATGTTTCATACTTTAGCACTCTTAGTCGTTTGAGTCATTTGCAAAACAGATCTAGAAAAAAAAATCCATAACCGTATCATGAAATAAATAATGAAAGTCAAAGCGATTGCAAATTCAACATGATTTTGTTTGTTTTTTATGATTTTATTATTTTGCTATTTTTATTATTTTTACAAATTAAAAACGGCATTCCCATTTTTTTTACAATTCAAACAGCCACAGATCTGTTTCCTAGATATATTTTTTTTCCTTATCTTGAATTCAGAATATGCCCCAAAATTTTTTGCACATACGTTTCAACACCCTGTATATGCTAACAAGTTACTTATTTTAAGTATTTTAACTATCATTTCGTTGGTACTAGTTCCTCTTGATTAGGGTTCATTGCTAGGGTTGCTAAACGCTGAAAATTATTTTTACGGACGGAGAGTATGGAAAAATTTTACGGACATCAGACAATTTTGGGGTAAATATCAAGACGGCCTCAAAGGCTATAAAAGTCCTAAGTGATAAAAGAACATAAAGTTAGCAGCAAAATATATGAAATTAAACAAATAATAATAATAACAACGATTTTTGGTCATGCATTACTTAGAGCACATGAAGCAATGAGGATTTTTTTAAACTGTGGCTGAGTTATTTAGAGTTTTTCATCCAGCAAAAAGAGGTGAACTGACCAATTAAAACACGCCATTTACATAAACAACACTGAAGAGAACTATTAGTTAATGATAGCAATTGTTTTTATAATTAAAAAAAAAATTGATTACAATCTTTCCATCAGCTGTTGGGAATTGATACGAAACCAACTGGACTAGAACAAGGAGCAAGAAATTTTAAATAACTTTTATACTCTTATTTATATATTTTTAGTAGTTTCAATCTTGCAGCTTTGTCAACTTTTTTAGTATTTACTATTTAGTGTGTTTAGGGTTAAACGGCACCAGGAGTTTCCCACACCTCCGCGTAGTACACATTGTGGTGTGATACAGAACACTGTAGAGGCCAGAGGTTTAAAAGTGTATGGATATTGTGATGTGTAATGTTTTGTACAGTTGTTCATCAGGCCTTTTAGCCGTTGGGCCCCTAATGAGAGGCCACCGTTGCCCACGCTAAGCGCCGTGGAAGCAGATCAGGTACACAGGTATTTTAGATATTTATTCTGGCAGGTCCTGCCACCTAATTTCCTGAGATTTCAGTGGCTAGGAAGGACCATAAAAAAAAAGTGGGGGGGGGGAGAAACCTTAAAAATTATGTCAGGCCGAAAGAGATATAACTTATGCTGGGTAGAGTTAAAAATTTTGAGTGTGGAGCTTTTGTAGTTTTGACAAGGGTCAAACACTATTAGTGAGATAGCTAGAGAGGGAAGGGAGGCTGAAGACTGGGGGTGAGAGACAGAAGTATGGGGACGAAATTCAATTATTATATTAGGGCCATCCGTTATTACTAATATATAGCCATATATATATTTTGTCTGTAAATTGCGTACATTCTCTGGTCGATTTGCCTGTTTTGCTGGACGAAAAAAAAAACCTTGCAATCTACGCCTGAGACCGACTAACTCAGCCACAGAGTGAAAAAAGCCCATTAAAGTTCCTTGCGTCATCGACGGGATTCGAACCCGGGCCTTTTCCACCCGGTGTGGGGAGGACGGTGACGATACCATTGTACTACCGCACAGACAGTAAAGTAAAGTTACACTTTACTTTACTGTCTAGTAAAGTAAAGTTACACTTTACAGTAAAGTAAAGTTACACTTTACTTTACTGTCTGTGCGGTAGTACAATGGTATCGTCACCGTCCTCCCCACACCGGGTGGAAAAGGCCCGGGTTCGAATCCCGTCGATGACGCAAGGAACTTTAATGGGCTTTTTTTTGTACTACCATTGTACTACCGCACAGACAGTAATGGGGACAATAGGGAAGACGGCTCCGGAGTATCGGTGAAGGAGGCTCATACCTCACCAGGTGAAGGGAGGGTTCGGGGGAGCACGCCAACTCTTCCCCCCTCCCAGAAAGGGAAAGATAGGGGCACCTCACAAGAGAGTGAGGCACAGATCGCCAATGGCACCAGCATAGCTGGGAGTTTTCACAGTGAGTATTAGAGTCGATATCAGTTGTTGGAGGTCGGTCCGCTGTGAGGCATACATTGGGAAAGCCCCGTCCGGTGAGGTTGTCTTGATGTTGGTAGTTTTTGGTCCACTCGAGATCAAATATGCATGACTGGCCGGGTTATACGTTGTCCAACCAGGGAGTGGAATGTCCCAAATTTCGAATTTCCTGTGTGTGTTGTCACTTCATCTAGATAGAGTTGTTTTTAGTTGGTATCATGAATAGCAATCAGGACTTATTCTCCTGGAGAATAAGTCCTGGGCGAAGTGTGAGAATGCTCTGTAGTCGTCCTCCGTTTCGAGTAAGTGCGACTGTTGATTCAGGGGTGTATACCTTGTCCTTGTTATTAGGAGGCATCGCAGGTCCTCATAGTGTTCACGTCGGTGCATTAGATGGTCCTATGTCTTCGCCTGCCCGCAAATACATAGTGGGCTATCAACCAAATTGAAGGTTGCCAATTTGGCGTTGTATGGGCCATGTCTTCTGATTAGAAAGGTCAGATTCAGTCCTGGATGAAACCAGGAGGAGGCCTGGGGTACACCCTGTCAATATCTGGTAGGAATTTCCTTGTCACTACTCCTTTCGTCGAATTGGCCAATCTATTCTGCCATGCCTGCTGCACATGTTGGATTAGGTTGGCTTTCTCCATCTTCTGACTGAAATTCACCGAAAAGAAAGGAATTTTAATGCCCTCCCCGCTGTGGCCAAGTTAATCGGTCTCAGATAAGGACGCATCATGCATACGTTTTTTCGCTAAAGGGAAGGTCTGGAGCCCTAGTAAATTTATGGCCCACATCATAAAATAGAATAAAGTACAGGAACAGAGAGCATGATGTCAAAATTTACAGACGATGTAAAGATTGGGAGAGTCGATAATGATCAGTGCCAAGCAGCTCTCCTTCAGGACGACTTAAACAGGTTCAAAAATAGTCAGAAAAGTGGCTATGTTTTAATACGGCAAAATCTAAGTAAACACTTTGGGAAATAGCAACCCCAAAATAAATTATACAGTTGGTGAGGTTGAATTAAAAACAGTAGAGGAGGGACATAGGAGTTACAATATGGGCAGATGTGAAGTTTTCTGAGAAGTTTAAACAGGCAGCCAGAAAAGCCAATGGAGTCCTTTCGATAATTAATCGAACGGTATTGTGTAGAGATAGGGAGGTCATAATCCCATTGTACAAGGCAATTGACGACTACATTTGGAATACGGTATTCAAGAACGAGACTTCATCTGAAGAAAGGCATTGAGCTTCTTGAAAAGGTCCAAAGACGGCCAACTGGCATGGTGAGACTGGCAAAGAGGAAACCGTATGAGGTAAGACTTCGATTATATGGGCTACACAGCTCGGAAACCAGGTACCTGATTGAGGTTTATAAGGCTCTGATAGGGGTTAGTAAAATTAACGAAGGCGAAATTTTCACTGTTATAAAGAGTTCCACAACTAGTGGTCATAAATTCAAATTCCAGGAGATGAGGTTTAGACTATACTGTAGTAAGTTTTCTTTTGATTACTGGATCAAGTTGCTTCAAAAGTAGTTGAGGCTGACAGTTTGAAGAATTCCAAAATTCAACTGGATAGGCTCTCGTGGGTAGCACAGCTGGTAACCTTGAAATCCTATCAATGACGCGAAAACTTTTTATGAGCCTTTTTCACAATGTGGCTGATTTCGTCGGTTTCAGGCGAGGGTAACAGGGTTTTTTCTCCCGGAACTCGGGTTTTTCTTTCAGCAAATAGCAAATTAACCATAGAACGCACGCAATTTTCAGACATGTATTTTCTTATCTACTGTTTACGTTTTCTTTTTTTCTTTCTTTCATTTTCTTATCTTTTTTTTTTTTTTGGCATGAGCAAAAGCCTATGGCTTCCTTGCACTATTATGGCTAATATAATTATTCAACTAGCATTATTTATACAATGTACAAAGTACATAATGAATTTCTTCTTTATACTCCGGGGCGACCACACAGGGTGAGAGGAGTTCACAAGATAGAGAGAATACAAGAACAAAATACCGTATTCGGTAGTCACGCAGGCTTGAATCACGGTCACTCAAAGCGAGTGCCCTTTTCTACCCCGGGGTTTGACAACACGGCTACGGAGGCCTATTCAGGCATCACATGCTAGGTCGTATTTAGATAGCAGAAATGTACAACATATTAACACCGAACAAAAGAGCCAATAAGCTGAAGTTCATTATGATTGATTGTCGCATTAATCAAGTTCTGAAGACGGTAAAATATTTAATAAGAATGGATTACCAATAATCCGAATCAATTATTATTGGATTTGGTCAACAAGATTATTTGACGGATTTGATCAATAAGAATGCTTTTGGACAATAGGTCTTATGAAATAAATGATGATTCTCTTACCTTCAAATATCCTGTCAAAAGTAGTCAGACAGTCCCACTAAATTTAGTAAACAATGTGAACACAGAATGTATAGAGAAGGAACTGGAATGGAAATGTGCTGAAAACACCAGGGATATGAGTAGCAGGAAATTCAGGTTTCAAGATGGAAAACATTCATCTTTTAATGTCAGAAGTCTCTTGTTGTCATGGTAGAACCAATTTGTCAACTTCCCCTATTGTGATTTCATGGGTCAAGACACGGATTATGGTTTTTATAATTGAAACTAAAGCGTTTTGTAAGTGCTTGCCGTTTCAGAAGATTCCAACAGTTTCTATTACTTTTAAATCTAACTTCTCAGATCATTGATTTGGACATCTGACATTTATTAAGCACGATCTGTTTTCACAATCCTGGAATGTGATATGAACTGGGCACATATCAAGAATTCAATGAAGTGGTTTCTTTCACAATTAAGAATTTCATCAGTCACATGGATCCTTCACATACCTTTGCTATTCATGCAGCATAAAAATCAGTGGCAATCTAAACTTCAAACTATTGTATATGCGATCTCAAAACTCAACAAGGCTAAGTGTTTAAAAATTACGATAAAATCTACAATATACTCTGTCCACCTCTGTGGAAAAACGTTTTTCAAAGGAGTACTTATTTTACAGACAGATTGTTTTTCTTTGGTTGATTTCGGCTTCTGTAGTTTTTTTGGATTGATTTTTGGAGTGTCACATTAAGTGACATTCCAAAAATGTGAACTTATACGGGACAGTCAAGTTAATTACCGTAAAAATATGTGAATGTTCTGATTTAAATATGTTAATCAACATACGTACAACCAGAGGTGTATTGCTAAATACACCTCTGGTTGTACGTATAAAAGAGCGTTCCGGTAAAAATAGTACCGGAACGCTCTTTCTCCAGAAGACTATATGATAACGCCACATCTACATACAGTAACTGAATCAGACTTCAGACTCACGATTCATAGAACAACCAGTTCTAGCGTTCAGCACACGGCAAATCAAAATGCAGTGTTCGCAAGCATCACGGTATATCTCATTCGTTGGATCCCTTTATCTAACACATTGCACTTTAGTAAGAAATGTTCACGTTTCATTGCGAAATTTATATTTTTGTTTCTAAATAAATTTTTAAAGAAATCTATTAATTTTTAAGATACTAATATATATTTTTAGTAGCAATGGGTAAAATAGATATTTTTCTCTCCCCTTTGATTATGCCATTGTTTCATAATATTAGGCGTATAAAATTAAGGATTTTCTATTATGACATTTAGGAAAAAGTACGGGAACGTCGTTCCGGTGCGTTCAGGCCCGAATACACCACTGCGTACAACGAAATAGAACAATTAACCTTTATCAGAGTGCCTGAATTTACATGGCTGCAAATATTGCTCAAAATGTTATTCCTCTGGATCAACAGCTGATCAAATTTGAACATTGAAATTATTGACACGTTCATTAACTCTCTTTACTCGAGCGACATCTTTTAGGTCATGTCTGTAGACGCAGACTTTTAGAAAACCCCACAATCAGTAAACAGTAGCAGTAGGGCATGGATCAGGACTGTGAAGTCGTTACTTTGATTCAAATTTTCTATCGGCGCGCCAACCACCGAAATGTTGTTTTGATAATACAATAAATCTCCAGTGAATATGTGGGATCGGTTTATCCGGTTGATAAATCAACTATTCCAAATACTGGACCGGCCAGGGTATGATAGGCAGCCTGGCTCATCTCCCACTAATGGTGGCGGGAAAATTAGGGACACTGCCGTCAAGCAGCCAGCGACATAACGAAAGAACAAAATATAATACTACATAAACCAAATACTACCTTTTCCTGACTTTTTCAGTAGTTCTGCATCCCATTACAGAGTACATACGGCGCAGATGTGGGAAACCATTGGTGGCACCTGACCTTAAATACTATGCCACTATGTTCCAAACACCCCCTTTCTGTCTGGAATGACAATATTTGTAACATATCCACATATCTCTATCCACGGCGTTCGCACCGGTAGTACAGTGGCTATAATCACTATCATCCCCCACATCGACCTTCGTTGGTAGCACAGTTGGTAGGATCGCAGTCCTCCCCACACCGGGTGGAAAAGACCTGAGTTCTAATCCCGTCGATAATGGGAGGAATTTTTATGGGCCTTTTTCACAACGTGGCTAATTTAGTAGGTCTGAGGTGAGGGTAGCATGGGTTTTTCGTCCAGCAAACAGAAAATAGACTTCAGAACACACGCAATTTACACACAGTATACATGGAATACAATGGCCTTAGTCTCTGATACTTCTAAAACCCTACAACAACCCCACACTGATTGAAAAGACCAGGGTTCGAATCCCATCAGTGACACGAGGAACTTTTAAGGGCTTTTTTCATTGTGTAGTTCAGTTTGCCGATTTCAGAAGTGAAGTAAGCTTTTTTTCCGGCTGAATTTGAGTTATTTGTCCAGAAAAACATGCAAACCGACCAGGGAACGCACGCAATTTATGAACATTATACATAAGGGCTTATAAATTAGGTCTTGGATGCCCCTAATATGACAGTTTGTCCATTTACAGCATAACAAACTGTTGATTAATTTTTAACAAATAATGACCAGTTATGAAAGACTCTGCGAAACCTCCACTTTTTAGCGAGTTGGGCCAGCACTCTTAATTGCATAATGGGACAGCACTCTTACACTACATTCTCCTAAAGAAAATTCGTTTGCAATTCGGCTAATTTCATTAACATGCAGTGTGACTTACTGCATGCAGGTTTTCCTCAGCAAGCACAGCACAATTGTCTATCAATGCAGTATGAAGACCAAAGGGAGCTTAGTCTGACCATAAAACACAATTTAGCATTGTTGGTCTTCAAGTAGGATGATACATAGGTGGGAGAAATTCAGACAAATTTCGGTGTTTGAAGACAGCAAAGGGTGAACTGTTTCTAACTTTCTCTCACACTATGTGGGAAAGGCCCAAGTTTGATTTTGTTGCCTGCTAACGTTAAGAAATAGTACCTGTCAGAATGTAAGAAATTTTATAGGATTTTCGATGCGGAATCAATCATAAATTTTGTTAGTTATGTAATTTAAGTTTCCAGGTCCAATCGCATTTAAGTCGTTCTGCACTTGGTCGTCTTTGTTTTTTTGCACTCCATTATTTTTTTTACACAATTACTTCGCTATTACTTCCCTTGAATAGAAATTTGCTTATATCAGCTAACTCTTTAAAAGCCAGGAATCTCTACTTCCCAATAATTAATCGATTAACCTACTTAATAGCCCGTTTTAAAGTAATGAAGAAATGCATTGATTGGCAGATCTTACATTATCTCAAAACGTTTCGTCTAATTATTAATCAGCAATATGGATTCCATTGATATCGATCCGTAGGAAATTTCTTGGCTTATGTCATTCATCAGTCGTTCTCCACTGGTGGAGGTAAGAGACAGAGTATGTACTTAACTTAATTCATCTGAAACACCAGTCGCGTTGCATTTTCCTCAAGAAAAGAAAAAAGTTAAAATTTAATGCTCTCATTCTCATTTATTGATCCTTAATAAGTTTTTTAATTCATTCGTGGCTTCTCAATTCGTCCACACCTTAAGCTCCAATAATCTTTTGTGTTTGAAGGTCATCATGAAAATACTTGCAGCTGAAATAATAAAAATTTATACTCCGGAACTGGTTGAGAATAATACGAAGTGATGGGTGTTGATACACACATCAGACGAATAGTCCTGCGTACAGAATATGCCCAAGGAATAGATCAATACATTCTACTCTAGCCGTGTTGCCAAATTTTTGGGGATACCGCTTCATACAAGAAATAAAAAAATCTATCCTTAGTGAACTTTAGTAGCAATTGCATAATGGTATGGTCTTGTTTGGTTTGCAAAATGATGAAGTCTGCATACTTGTTCAGGGTGCAAGGGTTACAGGATTGCTGCAGCAATAAAGGTCCACGGCATTCCCACTAGGTTTAATTTTGCTATTCATAACCATAGTCCGTTTCCCCTCTATGCACGATACATGTTAATCGGTTTAGCTTGATAACGGTTATCTTAACTTATTTTTACACTCCCAGAAAACGTTCCGCTACTGGAAAGTATTAAAGAACAATGCTTCGAACTGCTACATGTTCTGGGTTTCTTGTGTGGCACTGCGGTTATAACCACCGTCCTCGCACACGTGTTGGAAAAAATCTAAGTTCGAATCTCGTCAATGACGAGATGAATTTTATGGTCTGTTTTCACAACGTGGCTAAGTTAATCGGTTTCAAGCGCGGTTGAATGGTTTTTAATCCCAGAAATTTGGGTTTTTGTCTAGAAATTAGCAAACCGACCGAAGAATGCATGCAATTACAGATACAATATTGTGAGGCCATTAGTTGCTTTGGTGTTTAACACACGTCGTACCTGGACTCGGAAAACTCGTCGAATGTGCCGTTGAATACATGTCAAGAAATTATGAAATACATCCTGAGATATGGCAACTTCATGCTGGCTGCAGTATTCTGTTATTACGGCATAGTGGACGGTATTGTGTGTGTACGTCATAAAGACTGATCTTTTCTGATCAGTCTTTATGACGTTCGATAAGTCCAGATGAGAGAAACTTGCCGAAAAGAGAATCGTGTGAAGTCAATTTTTCAGACTATATCTGCCTAGTTCTAGCGGAACTGCTTTGTCCTGTTGGAAAATGTCACTGCTACAATCAAAAAGTTGTGTTAAAGATGATAGGCAACAAAGTTCAGATAGTCTTCAACTTTCACATTGTTGAATTTTTCCATAGAACTCGAAGAACTTCAACGAAATTTCCAAATAGTCCATTCTCCACCCTCACCAGATTGTTCTGTGTGGAGCATGTACATCTGGTTGATTGCTTCCTTTTTTCTCACCTGCTACTGTTTCTACCACTCGGATAATGAGATAGATCAGCTTTCTTTTCGTGTCGATTGTGAGTACTGTGAATGATTTATTTTCTGGCACTTTTTTTTGTTCAATTTCGATCCTTCTTCCCGTCCATAACTTTGAGTGTTGCTCTTTCGCTTACGACTGCCTTCTACGTACATTGAACAGTGAATTCACCAAGAGGTTCTTCTTTCTTTTCTTTTCAATTCTTCATATTTGCAGTGCATGACTGGACAGCAATCTTGGAAGCGACTTAACCAAACTTTAATTTGTTTCAGCGACTTAAGAATACCATATTGTTGTATCCCGTGGATACAACAATATGGTATTCTTAAGTCGCTGTACGTTGAATATCCATTCCACTACGGTTGTATCTCATAGCTACATAGAAGGGGCACTTTTCCAAGGAGATACAAAATGCTAAATACTGTAGATACATAATGCTACAGCATCATCTGACAATGCAGTTGTTATTTCGTCCACTAAGATGAGAGATACCAATTGGTATATCAAGGAGACTTAGAGGGCATTAGTTCGGTATGATTGTTAAAGATCACAAGAGGAGGTGGCCCGTTCGAATATCTCGCGGGAGGGGCCCAGAATTTCTAGTTTTGTCTCTGCTGTTCTGCACAGATTATAAGGAATGGATTATATGCACAACTTCCTTGCCTAGCCATCCTCCCCTACAGTCAATGGATTTCAATTTAGTGGACAACATATGGCATATAAAATGACATATAAAAGCGACTTCTGCCTACAACTATGGAAAAATACAAGAACGGGCTAACATCATTAGGGATGTTATATAGAATCAGTGGCAAGGAGGACTGTAGCTGTCACCCTCTCAAGGAGGTTTAACTAGCATTTAATAATTCACTAATATTTGTAAAGCAAATATTATATATACTGTATACATGAGTTACGAGTTATGTTATAGTATAGTCTAGTATAATATAACTGTTACTGTATACCCATTTTAATGGCGCTTTATTTGAGTTTTTATGTTTGTACTGGAATTATCCCAATTATTATTGTTTTATTAAACAGATATTTTTTGTTAATGTTTTGGACATTTCGCTGTTATAATGCAGATCGTGGTAATTTTGATTTAAGTTATACACTATGTTTCTATTATATTTGTCAACTGAACTGTTTAATGATATATTTTAGTTTTATTTAAATTCTTGAGAGTATATCCTTTTTTTTCCTACAGAGGAACAGCACTTTCACGTGTCTCTGGAACATGCATAGAGCACAATTACATGTTGCCCTCGTGAGTCGTCAAAATTTTTGACATCCTTGAAGAGATCGAAACAGTATTCCTGGATTATTGTTCATGTTAACTTCTGTCTGAAGACAAGTAACGATTGTTTTCGGAAGTAAATGCCTGCTCACGTGGTCAGCACGGTTGGTAGGATCGCGGTCCTCCCTACACCGGGTGGAAATGAAAATTTTTATGGACTTTTTTTCACGTGGTGGAGTTAGTCGGTCAGGGTATGGTTTTTCTCTGGGGGGTTTTCATCCAGAAAAACAGAAAGAGCCCAGAACGCACGCAATTTATAGACAATATACACGGAACAATATGGCCTTACCGCTGATTCTCCTAACACCCTATTATAACAACGTCTTCCACAATAACTAAAACCTGGCTTGAATGCATAAGTTTCCAAATGAGCACAAATTAGCATTAGTAGAGGCATATGATGCAAGAAAGTGAGTTTATGAAGCATCAGCCAAAAAAAAAAACCACTTCCATTTTACCCCTCCGTTCCTTCGAAATACCTGTCCAGCTGAGCTTTAAATTTATTTAGGCTATAAACTTCCACAACAAGGGATGGAAGTCTGTTCCACCAACCAAGTACCCGCTGGCTAAAGGCAAATTTCCGCACATCTATCCTACACCTGTCTTTCCTCAATCTGAATTTATGTCCTATCAGGTGATTATTCTGAGCAAGAGGAAGTATCCCATCAGAATTGAGCATGCTCAAACCATTCAAGGCTTTATACACCTCTATGAGATCACCTCGCCGGTGCCTAGTCTCCACACACTGTAATTTGCAAAACTTAAGCCTTTCTTTGTAAGCGCAACCCTTTGTTCCATTCACAAATCTTGTTGTCTTTCTCTGTACTCGTTCCAGCAGCTCTACATCCTTCTTGAAATGAGGCCTCCAGACCTGTATACAGTACTCAAGGTGTGGCTTGACCATTGCCTTATACAAGGTGAATAATCACCTCCTTATCCCTGCTAGAAAAATTCCTGTATATCATTGAGAAGACACCATAATCTACTCTTACAGCCCATCTGCACTGCTCAGAGAACTTCACATCTGACTGCACAATTACCCCCAGGTCCCTTTCATTCTCTACCACTGTCAGTGTAGTACCACACAGTTGATACATTGCTCTGGGGTTGCTGTTTCCCATATGTAGTACTTTACATTTGTCAATGTTAAATTTCATTTGCCACCTCTACTCAACCTTTCCAGATCCTGTTGCAGCAGCAGAGCGTCAGTAATGTCCTTAAGAACCCTGCGAACCTTTGTATCGTCTGCAAACTTGGTCATTAGCTTGATATACCATCATCAATATCATTTATAAATACAGAAAACAACAATGGACCCAACACTGAACCCTGAGGGACTCCACTAATAACTTTAGACCACGATGAGCAGTGTCCATTGATTACCACTCCCTGTCTTCTCCCCCTCAATCCAACCCCTTTATCCATAGCAGCAATTTGCCTCCAATACCACACTGCTCCAATTTATGCAGCAGTCTTCCAGGTGCAACAGTATCAAAAGCCTTTCCGAGATCCAAATATATAATATCAAAGTTATTCCCTGCATCCAGTTCTTTTGTGAATGCATCATAGTATCCAATCAAATTGGTCAGGCAAAACTTTCCCTTAACAAAACCATGCTGTGTCTGAGCTATGACTGAAGTCTTGTCTAGATGATCCTGCAGTGCTTCTTTAACCAGTGCCTCCATTAATTTTCCTGGAACAGAAGTTAAACTCACAGGTCTATAATTACTTGTGTCAGCCTTTGATCCTCCTTTGTGACTTGAGGTCACATTTGCACATCTTAAGTCGCTGGTACCTCCTCTGAGTCCAAAGAAGCTCTCATAATTATGGCTAAGGATTTGCTTACTTCCTTTGCTGCCTCCTTTAATATAACTGGATAGATCCCATCCACCCCAGGTGCCTTTTTTATGTTTATCCTAAACAATTTCTCCTCCACTTTCCTCTCAGTAATTACAAAATCATCTAGCTCACTGGCAGAGTTTACTTCACCTATGGCATTCCCCTTCCTGAATAACTCATGTGCATGTAGATGCAAAATACTCGTTTAGTTTGTTAGCCACCTGAGCAGGATCGTCAATTGTTGAACCATCAATATCTATGGGACCAATCTGATTCATCCCTTTCCTTCTAGAGTTTACATAGGTAAAGAACTCTTTTCTGTTCTTCTTTGCATCCTTTGCCAAGGATTTTTCATAATCTGCCTTTGCCTGCGTACTCCTTTGTGACTTGGTTACAGACCAGCTTATATCTATCATATAGGCTTCCATGTCACACATTAATTTTTATGTTTCACATGCATTTTCTTCTCTGCCATGTCTCATAAGTTCATCTGACATCCATTTAGGCCGAAACCTTGAACAATATTTCTTCGTTGTACAAGTCCCAAATTCCAGTTCTGCATTGGTGTACATGCAAGTATACATGCACCTGTTCCTATTCTTAGCTACCCTAACACAACCCATGTGTTTACTTGTACCGCAATGACTCTCAGCCGTCTCTGAAATATCCTGCATCTTGTTTTCCAGGCTGCTTCTCATTCCAATAGAAGCATTGCAAGAATTACTTTGAACTCTGCCAGTGGCTATTGTTAATCTATTAGTCCTTGTACCGTCCCAAGATAGCAGTTTTCCGACCCACCTAACACTGCCTCGATAGCATCGGCAAATATTCTTGCACCCTTTCATTTAAGTGTATCCCATACCTGTTGAAGCAGTCTCTCCTGTTAACAAGTACAGACGAGGCTGAAAAAAATTCTACCCCTTGAGCCTTGAACAATCTTTCCAGGGCCGAAATGATCGACAAGGCTAGATACTCCCTCCTATCGTATCTGGGCAGAATTGCTGACACTTTCCCTCTTAATATCACTAGTGCCAACCTGTAACACTATATCACCTTTTGTGCCCTTAAAAGATGATATCCGCTCTACGTCATCAACCTTTGCTCCTTGCAGACATACCCTGGTCCTGTTCCACCTATCCTTTTTAAAAAGCATGTTCCCCGTTTCCCTGACAATAGTTACCAAAAACCACTAGTTCCTGTAGGACCAGCGCACTCTGCCTTGGGTGTTGCGTGATGACCAAGTGCACACTCTGGCATTCTGGGCAGCTGAGAGCTTGATGGGCCTCTCAATTTAGATCCTTCAAAGGCATCCATCCTGTCCTTCAAGCTCTCATATAGGCTCATAACAATGCAGAGTTGTCGCCTGATTTCCTTACACTCCTTACATCGCGCAGACAACCCATGGCAATATCATGTCCCGTACCCAATTGTGAACAAACATTATGCAAGCGGTGCATTTTAAAAGGCTGTGATTCAGAGTGCAACTGCCCCCCAGTGGGGGATTACCCATTAAGGCAATGAGGCACGTGCCTAAGGGCCCCACCAGCCAAGATATTTTCCTATAGTGTTCTAAAATAGATTGTTTTAATTTGATTAATTTAAGCAAAAAATTCAAAAGTACAAAATTTCATTTATTTGCCACCTAATTTATTTTTTTATTATCTTTTGGGGGTCCCCAAATGTAATTTGCCTGGGGCCCCAACTATCCTTAATCCGCCACTGCTGCCCCTCCCCCTCAGTTCTTTCCCGAGCCTGAGCTTTTTGCTTTGCTGCTCTGGTCGGAGTCATGATTTCGATTTCATTTCAATTTCAGTACAAAATTATAACCCTAAACTTGTATCCCAAGACGGTTATAACGCTATATATATTTTTCAGTATCGAGTTCCATTTATATAACTTCCTTATCAAGTTATGTATTAATTAATTATGTTGCATTTGTAATCTAAGTCGTTATATGTATTTAGTTAAAATGTACAATTTAATTGACAATGAAGTTTAACAAGATTAATAGATTTTACTGATTGATTGAAAATATTATATTATATACTATACTAAGCTAAGCTTACACTATCAAGTTCGGGATATAACGTATCGTATAACAATGGCGGCAAGTTACGAACAGTAAATCTATGGACACTTAAGTATTAATTAACTTCTAAATCTCACTGTCTGAATTCAGAATAAACTAAAGCTCCTGACTAGGTCTATAAAGCGGCTAAATATGGCTAAAAAAACTTCTCGTTCAGCAGAGCTGGAACTTTTAACACATAGATTTGATACTCTTACCGATACTAATACCTACAAAATCTCTAAGTTAAACTTTAAATTAAGTGTCGTAACTAGGAATATAAAGCTACTCTCTAGAAAATAAGTTAATATGCCAATTTAAGCTAATAAAACAGAAAAAAACTTCTCTATTCCAGGAGCAGTAAAAAACTTCGCCTGCACAAGGCTACTCTCGTACTCAAGCCGAAAAGAAACTTTATTAATGAAATTTTACATATATGAGTAATGTGTATGTCGGTTCATTGCTTATGATTAAGTGTTGGTAGTATTGGAGTGGCTGTGAATCACCCCGCTACTGCTATTGCTTATAAGGGTTACCCAATAACCTGCTGACATAGTCAATCAGATCAGTAGATGGCACTAGTTATTTTCATTATGTTCAACCAACCATTCGAATTCCCAACTTTAAAAGAAATTGTCCATTTTTTTTGGCTTAAAGTTGTTTATTGCACTTCTCCATTAATTTTTCTCTTTCCACCCCTTCCCCCAAAAAAGAAACCTCAGCTTTTTCTGCTTCGTTAAAATTAAGTGTAAAGAAACTCACACAAGACATTAAAATCTTTTATCTTGGTCTTCAGAATAAATGCTAGTAATAATTTCCACACAATGTATTAATTAATTTAGAAATCAATGAGGTCCCACTAAAACAGTAAATGTTTCTAAAAGTACCATTGAAAATTAAAAAATAAATAAATAACATAGACTGATTCCTTTTATCAGAAAACAACTTGCACATTTTTGTAGCTCATCAGAACCAATGACGATGTATATCTCTGTGAGCACTAGTATCAGCATGAGAAAAGCCAGATCACTGTAATCAGAAAGTTGTAGGTTGCTTTAATAGTGTTGATGCCTTCAAAAACATTCAGATTTATCCAAGTGTACCATAAGAGAGGCGCCTCTGTAGCCAGGTGGGAAGGAGCAGCAGTGCGTAGCACACGCTTCTTGATTAGACCGGGGTTCGAGCCCGTCACCACCAAATACGGAGGATGCGGAAAGGTCAAGGGAATGCCCACTGCATATTCCCGGAGCAATATGGCCTTAGTTGCTAATGCTCCTAAAAACCAAATAACAAACAAACCGTAAGAGAACGGTTAGCTGGCCAGCTGACATGTGAGACAGACTGCAAATAATTTTAAACAGAACAAAATAAATTTAGTTTAACAGAACCAAAGGATTAATTTTCAACGGAATAAAATTATAGTTCCAGAACTGCCATAAAACAGAATGAGAGCTTGTGACAGTTATTTGGTTCTCTTTACGGAGAGTATTAACTCTCTGTAAACGTCTGAATTATGCAGAACTGTCCCTTCAGATTTAGTAGTTATAATCTAATGATTACTATTCATGAAACTACAAATCTGTATTATTTTAATTGGAGATTATGAAAATCAGGTTTGTATTAGAAATTACACTCTTTGGAGTAAATACGAATGTATTTGATTTGAACAAATGTAGCCAAGACGATGAAAGTGTTATAAAGCAATTTCACCTGGATCACTTAAGCACACAAACGTGTTGTAGATATAAGTTTCCGGGAGAAGAAAAAAACAACTATGCTACTTGCCCGAGTCCAACTAACACAACCACGCTGTGAAAAAGGCGCATAAAAATTTCTCAAGTCATCGACGGCATTGGAACTGAGATCTTTTTCCAACCGGTCTGGGGAGGGCAGCGATTCTACCCATGAGGGTGTTAATGAATGAATGAGCAAAATTTATTCTGCTGTGGCATTGAAATGGGTGTATAGTAACTGCATTAACTCTGCAATTTAAATTCTTCTGGCTGAAAAACTAGCCAAAAGGACAGGATTTTCCTAACTTCATACAAGTTAATAAGACCCAATAGACCTACTTTGAATTTCGGTAGTTTTGAAAAGTGGAAACATGGACATGTCGAAAAAAGTTAAATTGTTTTATAAAACTGTCGTTAGAGGCATTAGTGGGAAGAGGTTGCTTGAATGGCATCTCGTGTTTTTGTGATGAATCATGTTTCTGGATTCAGGGAGGGACGTTATGCATGTCTGTGTACACCTCAGGGAGAGGTAATCCAAGGAGCATCAGCATACTTAGTTGACTCCCACAATTACATGGGGAGTAATCAGTTATTGAGAGCATCTTGACAGCAAATTATGTTGAAACCATTCTGAGACCAGGGCAAGTCCTAAGCTGTACTCTGAATGCTATATTTCAGGACAGTTCCTGCCCACATACGGCTCTTGCATCCAGATAATTTTGTGATGTGGATACACTTCCTTTGCCTACACAGTCATTAGATGTTTCCCATTGAACCCAACTGCAATATGGTTTAATCAAGGACCGGCACCTCTTAGCCCCACACCACCTTAATCACAAAACCCTATTACTGCATGTTGGCGTCACCATAAGTACATAAAGTTACACCGCCGCACAGAATTGAGAAAAGTGAAAGTAAGAGTTGAATGTAACTGCTTTATTTCCTGTGCATCACGGAAAGCTATGTGGCAAGAGATATTAGAAAAAAGTTTTGATACTTAAGTGTGATATTTTTTTTCATAACGTTCTGAAAAAATGAATATAACACGTTTTATAGTGAACTTTTTTAAATTACATTTTGCATGCTTCACATATAATTTGTAATCCAACTAATGCATACATTTATTCATTAAATGTGATGATTTGTTTACCATAGTTGAAAAACTACTTTACTTTAAATGTTTAAAGTTTACGTTTGTGTTTCTTTTAATACATCGTTTTCCTTTTTACAATAATTGTTGAGAAAAATATTGATAACGGTATTAATCAGTAAATTTAAAATTATTTTTATCCAAAAAAATTTCATTCAAAGGAAATTCCGGTTTCGAAATTTTTTTTTTCTCAAAACTTCTCGAAAATTTCACTAATCACAACTGAATAAAAGTTAAGGAAGTTACAAGCTGAAATATTAAATTTAAAAACGTAATAGTTATTTTTTGAAATAGCTTTCAGCATTCAGGCACTCTGCTAGTTGTGTGATGCATGAAATTCTTGAGTTTTTTCATTAATTGTATTTGTTGTTTGTTATTTGGTTTTTAGGAGCATTAGCAACTAAGGCCATATTGCTCCGGGGATATGCGGCGGTCATTCCCTGACCTTTCCACATTCTCTGTATTTGGTGATCACGGGCTCGAACCCCGGTGTAAAGAAGCGTGTGCTATGCACTGCTGCTCCTGCCCACCTGGCTACGGAGGTGCCTAATTGTATTTACCTTTAATACTGTTTTCCAAGGTGCTTTTAAAGTATTTTCTTCTAATCTTCGCTTCTTTTCAGGACTGTCTCTGTGATAACTAATTGCTTGGAGAGTTCAGAAATGATAAACCTTAATTCAAGGAACAGCTCTGTGAACTGCGATTGAGAATAAAAATGTCAAAGCACTTTTCTGGTAACTATTTAATAGAAGTTATCTTTTATGAGGACAAAGAAATCAAGCTAGTCCCCAAACTTCCCTTTATTTTTTGTTCCTACAGCATGGCCTGTTGTAGGAACAAATGCATCTTGTGATAATGAGAACAAAATGATTCCCCACATTATTTGCATGTCTCTGGACCTGCAAATGATCACATACATTATCAGTGTATTTGATATGCATTAAAATAAGTTGACTGCAGCGTCGGCTGTATATGTCTGACCTCTTTAGGTTTTTCAGGTGCCATGTCTGACATACATTACTGACACCTTTTGTTTCAGTCGGAGCTGCATTGGCTGTATAGTGTTGATTGTTGGGAATTCACATTATTTTTTAAAAGCGTGGCCTCTGGCGATACATGTGATGAAATTTGCATGGCGCTATTAGCAAAAATAAGCGAGTAACTGGTCATGATTCAAAAATTCTTTATTATACAAAGTTTACAATTACAAAATCATTTGTTGTCCAAAAACACTCTAAACACATGAAAGGCTGACGAATACAGTCTGGGCAATAAGTAGAAACTCTTTTCCCCTTATTGCTAGCAACAGATGTTCCTTCAAATTCTTTCAATTTTGCATAACAAAAAATGCACATTCTTCTAACTTTCTTGTTGTTTGCATCAAATTTTGTAGTTAATATACGAGTATTATCACCTTTTGGCTTTTTGCGTTTCTCTTTGTGTTCTATATTTAGTAAATCTGTAACTCTTTTCCTGAAAGCTTCTTATATTTATATTTTTTGCATGGCACTCTTGTATACCACATGTGCATTGACAAATGAAATACCAAGTATATACTCTATTGCTAATTTGCGGTACCACTTTATCCCCTTTTAACATTGTGGCATATGAACCCATTCGGTCCAACAGATCAATGCCTGCTTTTCCTTTATTAAATGTTAGAATAGGAAGTGGTTTTTGTTTTCCTTTACTGGAGGGTCCATCAACCATTTCTGGGGCATGCTTTGTTGGCAATAGCCCCACATCTCACCACTTCAGAATGATAATTCCAATTTTTTATTCCTTGGCGATCATCCCCCCCTTTATCTAGCTTTGAGTACATGACTTCTTTAGGTATAAATTTTTTACTGGCTTGTAACATACTGACAACGCGAGTTTTTTGATGAAGAAACAATGCCAGATTGCAACTCGTATAAAAATTGTCTATGTACAAGGCGCAACCTTCATTTAGAGGTCCTTGCAATAATTCTTTGTAGACCTTTGCAGTTAAACCCATAGATTTTCTATTAATTTTCAGATTTGCCCGAATAAACCTTACCTGACCAGGTATATCCTTCAGTACATAACTTGAACTTTGATTCCATATCTGTGAGCTTTATTTAGCATATATTGTCGGAATACCAGCCTGCCCTTCCAAGGAATAAGTTTCATCAACAATGTAATCTTGACTGGAGAAAAATATTTTCTGAAATTTGTGCCGCAAAACATCTATCAAGTGTTGTATCTTACTGAGGCCTGGAATAGTAGTTTCATTGTCTGAAAAATGAATGAGGCATAACAACAATTCAAATCTGTTGTGAGACAATTTTTGTTACCAAGTTATTTTTATAGATAGGTTTGGTTGACCAGTAAGATGCAATACTGTCCAATCTTACTAGTCCATTCACATAAGATAAAAAAAAAAAAAAAAAACTTTCTTATCCCATCAACAGTTGTTGGAACCCACTTTTTTACATGACTCTGCTGCAAAGCCCAGGTACTTTGAATTTTCTGTTTGGCATATATGTTTGTTTTTGTTACCTCAATCTCAGGTTCTTGGTCTTTTCAATTTGCTCATTTCTTTTCGGCAGTGGTTCCCAACCAGTATGTGTGTACCACAGCCCTTTTCAAGTGTGCCGCAAGATTAGGAAAAATTCCACTGAGTTCAATGGCAATCACTATTTCAGTGTGCCATTAATATTCATCTTTTAACTTACAGTGTGACCTAACTGATAAAAGATTGGGAATCACTGGTTTAGGGCATTCAACTGTACACACAGAATCATACAAGAAGTGTGTGGAGCAATAATTAAGAATCTTCTCCTGGAATGCATTCCAACACCTAGGAAGAAAGACTGAGAAGAAATCATGCTTTATTTTTTTTTGGTCTATATGTAATTTTCCAAACTGCTTGGGTGCATTAGATGAAAAACATTGAGATATTAGCAATTATATCTCACACCTGCAAAACAGCAGTTTTAATTATTTTAACTACAAAAAACCCTTTTCTGCTATATTGCTGGCTTTAGTAGATGCAAATTATAAGTTTATATCTGGAAATATGGGATCCTATGAAAAAAAGTGATGGAGCATTTTTGCGAATTCGAGGCTAGGAAGAGTTCTTGAGAACAAAACTTCAGATATCCCTGAAAATAAAGAATTACCCAGCCAAAAATATTGACACCTTATGTGATTTTAGGAAACTCAGCATTCCCACAAACCTTTCGAGACTTAAAGATAATTTTTGCTACTTGTATCCTATATAATTTTTTGTGTGCTTACAACATTCACACAATTTATAGAAGATTTATCATCTAATGAACAAGACAGTATATTAAATGCTATGCCAAACCAAGGCAGTAATGCTCAACAAAAAACATAAAAGAATACTTTTACTCTTTTCAGTTCTGAGCTCAGGGAGGTATCTTGGCAGATGAACAAAATTTGATGCCATAGTCACGAGTATTATGCTGTGTATATTACCTATGTACCTTTTAAAATGAAAATGTTAATTAAAAATGACAAGGGAATGTAAATTAACCTACTTAAAAAACAATTAATACTCAATTTGTATAATTTTTCTCATATTTTTTCCCCCACTTTATTTTTATATCCGGAATCTGATTATCTTCTGCTCGAAAACTCTCACAGTTCTTCATTTGCATGCAATAGTTCTATCAATTTTTCATCCATTTGAAACAAAAATGAAATTCTCTTCATCTTGATACAAATGACAATGAAAATATGAGAGGCCAGATTATTCTCTGACCAAACAACATTCACACTGACTGGTTTCCGCACAACATACAGGTCACAGCTTGCTCAAGTATTCGGCTAAGGTAAAGAAAGCCAACACGAGAACCATGGTAAAATACGGGACACTTACTAGACAAACTGGTTTTCTGCCATGCCACTTTAGTGCTGCTTGCTTGGGAAACAGACCGTGCATGTTATCGGTAGCAGCAATGCATGACTGCTGCTACTGCTTCACATTGCATGCTCAGTAAACAGGTAATGTGTGCTATTGGTCTGGAGCAGAAGTCGAGAATGATATATTGATCGACACATAGGCATGACGGACGATGTACTGATTGGTGCGTGAACACAACAGATGATAACACCATAGCATTAAGTGATTGATTGAGGTTATGATATGTATATATAAAGATTCTTTCTTTCTTTTCCTATTATTTCCTAACCTAATGTTTAAATTAAGTAAGGAAATATAAGAAAAATAAAGAAACCTTTTCTTTTGCATTTCAGTAGCTGTTTGCAATTTGACTAACAATATTCTGAAAAGAATCTTCATGATTTTCTCCATAAATCTTATGCCATATATATTCATTTATGTGACCAGGCAACATATGTTTATAGCTGCCATTTAATCTTTTAGTCACACTTTTCGGTCTCTTCCACAGGGCTTCAATGTTATTTGTATGTGTTCCTGTGTGTGGATCTGCTAAATGTTCCTTATGTTTCATACCTGTAAATTATTTTTTTCTAAAGTCGTAATATGGCTATATCCACGCCATTCACCTGTCATGATGGTAGTGTTTTGTTTCACTACTTTTTCAATAATCCGTAGAAGAGTTTCTGCTTTCGGAGCGGCAAACCAGTTTTGTCCGGTAAGTTTCCCATAGTTTGCTGTGGTTCTTGTGTTGGCTTTCTTTACCTTAGCCAAGTATTCTTTCAAAGAAAGACTGTAGCCATGAGACCAGCAATATGACTTGACTGCGATTGGCACTGTGAATGTTAATTTACAGTTGCACATGATTTCTATAGAAACCCCCACTACAATATTTGACTGGATCATGCATGATCTGACCATGATTTAACTATAAGTGGGAATCGATCTCAATTCAGCTAGAAGTTAAATGTTTATTTTTTTGAAGCTCACCAACAAGATTAACATTGTTTTCCAATAATTTTGAAGCCAGTGGTATAACACAGAACCAATTACCTGTGGTAATTATGACTTGGTCAAGGACGAAAGTAATGGAAAACCTTATGACTGCAATGATGGGAAACTCTGAAGGTTCAAAATTTGATGTGATGCTGCAGTCGGACCACAACTGTACCTATTGAACTGCAAGGAAAAATAAGAATAAATGAACACAATCTAATCTTCAATTAAACAAATAATTTGAATGCTAAAGAACAATGACCATAATAAATCTTGGGAGTTTAACAAAAATACATTGGCACTAACTTGCATAGATCCAGTGCTCTCTAAAGGAGAAGGAAAACCTACCTCATCACTAATGTATCTTGATCTGACCATTAAGTTCTTTTTTAACATCGATGTCAGAGTTCAAGAACTCCAAATTCTATAATAATAACACTGGGAACTGATAACATCCACAACTACTGGTACAAGAAGGCACACACAAGCACCTAGCAGAGCAGTTCACTCGAATGATAAGCAACCTGGAGACAAACCCGAAGCTTCTCACTGAAGGAGTCACATATCTGAAGCCTAAAGATGAAGATACAAGAAACCCGGCGAAATACAGGCCAATCACATGCCTCCCAATGAGGTACAAGATCCTGACCAGCTGCATAACTAAGAAGATATCAGACCACTTAGAGAGTTAGAATATAATGGCTGAACAGCAGAAAGGATGCAAGGAGCAATTAACCATAGATGCCGCAGTTATGGAGCAAGCCTTCAAGATGCGCCGCAACCTATACATGGCCTATATTGATTACCGCAAGGCCTTCGACTCTGTATCTCATAGCTGGCTTAGAGACCCTGAAGATCTACATGGTCAAGCTGATAGTGATAAACTTCCTAGGAGCAACAATGGCGAAATGGAGTACCACCATTAAGGTTGAGAACATCACAACCAAGCCAATCCCCATTAGAAGAGGAATCTTTTAGGGAGATGCTCTGAGCCCACTATGGTTCTGTCTAGCACTCAACCTGCTATCCACCATGCTCAACGGCAGCAAGTACGGATATAACCTCAAACAAGGAATAAAGAACCTGTACACCCTCACCCACCTGATGTACATGGATGAAATCAAGCTCTATGTGGCAACCGAGAAGCAACTCCAGCAACTACTCTGGATCACCGAAGAATTCAGCAAGGACATCGGGATGGAATTTGGTCTAGAAAAATGCAAGACCCACACAATGCACCAGGGAAAATTAGTTGGCCAAAACTACCAGCTGCTAACTAGTAAAGAGATCGAAGCTATGACAGAAGGAGAAACCTACAAATACCTAAGGATGATGCAGGCTGAGCAGTTAGAGCACAAGGAAATCAAGAAGTGCATGACCGAAAAATATCATCAGAGACTCAGAAGCCTGCTGAAAGCAAAACTGAACGGAGGGAACACAGTTAAAGCCATAAACACCTATGCAGCTCCAGTACTAACATACACATTCAGGGTCATAGATTGGACTAACACTGAGCTAGAAGATACCATGCGAAAGACAAGGACAACGATGACCAAGAGTCGCCAACACCACCCGAAGTCAGCAGTGGAGAGAATAACAAACCTCGGAAAGAGAGAGGAAGGGGCCTGATAGACCAACAGAAAACAGCGATAGTAACTAGAAGGATTACTTCGAGAACAACACAGCACCACTCCACCAGGCCATAAGGAAGATAGATAAGCGGTATACCCTACTCAACCTAAGCAATTAAACCCCTCCCGCCCAGACAGTACAAGAAACAAAGTTAGAAAGATGGGCAAAGAAAACACTACAATGACCTCCATCAAGATCACATTGATGCCATTGCTTCCAATGCATGGCTCACAAGCAGGACGCTCTTTCCCCGAGACTGAAGGATTCGTGCTGGCTATCCAAGACCAGGTAATCAACACCAGAAACTATAGAAAATACATCGCAAAGGAGCCTGGAATGTCAGATGACACATGTCGATGATGCCACCTGGCCTCAGAACCGATCCATCACATCACCGTAGGGTGCAAGGTGATCACCCAGACTGAGTACTCTCATAGACAAGACCAGGTAGCCAGGATAGTACATAAGAAGCTAGCGAGGAAATACCAGTTGACCAAAGAAAGTGCACCATACTACAAGTACGAACCCCAGGCAGTACTAGAGACCCGAACCCCAGGCAGTACTAGAGACCCGAACCCACAAGCTGTACTGGGATCGCGCCATAATAACGGATAAGACCATCCTGCACAACAGACCGGACATAACCCTTGTGGACATGAAAAAGGCCACCTACCTGATTGACATAGCGGTGCCGAACACTAGCAATGTCCAGAAAACCCATGAGGAAAAAATTAGGAAGTACACGAACCTGAGACATGAGATGTGGCATATGCAAGAAGTATCAACCATCCCAATCACCGTGTCAACCACTGGTATGGTGCCAAAGGCTCTACATAGCAGCCTAGCAGCAATAGGTCTGCCAGAGAAAACCTACAAGGAACTCCAGAAAGTCGCAATCCTGAACACCTGTAGGACAGTCAGAGATTTCCTCGACCAACAGTAACACCAGACATTACAACCGCCCTGCGTACTTGGTGGCAGTACCCATCATGGAGTGGAATCCACCAATCAGGGAGAAATAATATAAGAGCAACAACAACAACAATAATAATAATAAAAACACTGTCTTAGATTACAAACAGCCACTGTAGACATTTTGAAATTCTTACTTAACAGATGAAACTAAGAGCCTTATTATAAACATTTCACAATCAGTGAGAAATGGATGGACGAGTTCAAATATATAACAAATTAAAGGGAAGGGGAAAGCTCAGGTAATTTTTTTTTTTTTTAAATGAAAATCAACGAGCAAAAATGTAAAATTTAAAAATACTGTTGTCTACCTAAAATTTATGTATAAAATGCTTTCTGATATTCAGATTTCTTGAGTAACACCTACAAATAATGTACTGTTATGTTCAACGTATTGATTATCAAACAGGATGTCACCATCAGCAAGTTCATATGCCTGAATGCAAGCTCTATCAAACAGCAAAAATCCAGAATTTAAAATAATAAACAAATAAATAGCAGTGTGCTATGATTGACTCATCCATTTACTCTATCTTTTTTCCTTATAATCTAATCATATTCCAGTGACTTTTCCACAGCACCCTGTACCAAGGTTCTGCAAAAAGTAATCAAGGTGACTGTGCAAAAAATTAACAAAAAAATTAACCTTCATACTTATGATGCAACCTAGATTTTAAAAAATACAGGGTGATTCAAAAGGTATTCAAACCCATAATATATTTTAAATTTTATTTCAAATTTCATTATAAACATAATTACAACCAGGGTATTAGTATTAGTATTAGTATTAGTAACGGCCGTATGGTGCAAGAAAGCCTATGGCTTATGCTGCACCAGCCAAAAAAAAAAAAAAAAAAAAAAAAAAATCGGAACAAAACAATGATAAAAACAAAAATTAAATAAATAATAATAATTAATAAATAAATAAAAATAATAAAATGAAATTAAAGATTAAATAAAAAGGAAATTAATCCTATCATCCTATGTGCTTCCCTTACCCGAAAGTACTATCCAGATGACCTTTGAATTTCCCCAAACTGTCGGCCTCTACCACCCATGAAGGCAACTTATTCCAGTAATTTATAACTCGCTGGCTAAAATAAAACTTCCTGCAGTCCAATCTAAACATTTCCCCGCGTAACTTGAATTTATGTCCCCTAGTTCTAGCATCATTTATAATCTTGAAAATTTTGTCCTCATTCATTTTACTGATGCCTCTCAGAGCCTTAAACACCTCAATCAAATCTCCTCTAAGGTGTCTAGTTTCCAAACTCTGCAACCCACATATTCGAAGTCTTTCTTCATAAGGACGCCCTTTTGCCGATCTCACCAGGCGAGTTACCCTTCTTTGCACCCTTTCAAGAAGCTCGATATCTTTCTTTAGGTGCGGTCTCCATACTTGAACACAGTATTCCAAGTGTGGTCTAACATAGGCCTTATATAATGAGATTATCACGTCCCTATCTCTACTTGCAAAAGTTCGATAGATCATCGATAGGACACCATGGGCCTTCCTTGCAACCTGTTTACAATGCTCAGAGAATTTCATGTCTGACCGTATCGTAACACCCAAGTCCCTTTCCTCCAGTACTGGGTTTAGTTGAACTCCACCAAGTGAATAAGTTATTTTGGGATTACTGTTTCCCAGGTGTAATACCTTACACTTTGTTGGATTAAAGCACAGCTGCCATTTTTCTGACCATTCTTGAAGTCTATCTAGGTCTCTCTGAAGAAGCTCAGCTTGACAGTGATCATTAACTACTCTACCAATTTTAACATCATCTGCAAATTTAGACATCACGCCCTCTATCCCTTCATCAATGTCGTTTATGAAAATTAAAAACAACAGTGGTCCTAATACTGATCCTTGGGGAACCCCACTTCTTACATCAACCCAATCTGAGGAATAGCCATTTATCACAACCCTCTGCCTCCTGCCCTGAAGCCATCCTTCTATCCATCTAAGGATTTTCCCAGTGATTCCAACCTGTTCCAGCTTATAAAGCAACCGCTCATGTGGGACTGAGTCAAAAGCTTTGCTGAAATCTAAATAAACAATGTCGAAATTATTCCCTAAATCCAGCTCGTGAGTGACCCTTTCGAAATAGCGAACCAGATTTGTTAAACATGATTTTCCCTTTACAAAACCATGCTGAGTATCTCCTTAAATAGGCCTCTGAGGTTGGGTATGTTCATATTACGTTCTTAGCGTTTTTTCACCAACCTTTCATGGAGTAAAATAAAATTAAAATTAAAATATAATAAAATAAAACAAAACAAATCTTGATAACTATATTTACAATAACCTGTATTTACAAAACAAATATATGGATTACAATATTAAAAATATATTAAAACACAAGATTAAAATGCATTAAAATATACTAAGTTAAAAGCGATAAAATCCCGTAGCTTTCAAAGGCTCCAGCCTTCTTCTTCAGCAGTACTCTCTATTATTCAGTACACCTTTAAATATCAGCAGGGTAATGGTAGGCATCACATGTTTCCATTCTCACGTGTTCCGCTCTCTTGCATTGTGGAACCGGAAGTGGCTCGAACGGAAGTCGTACGGAACCGCTCATCCTTTTTTTTTTTTTTTTTTTTTTTTTTAGGTAATAGTGGCAATAGTGATAATAGTGGTAATAGTGGCATCATCTCCCCAGACGATGCCACTATTACCGATCGGGCGCATAGGTTCTGGGACCGTAAGTGGCTCGAGAGTTTGCGGATCAGCTCTACAACCAACATTAATAGGGATAGGGGTGTACGGATTCACCCCCTTTTAGAGACTATTATCCTAAAAAAGGATGAGCGGTTCCGTACGACTTCCGTTCGAGCCACTTCCGGTTCCACAATGCAAGAGAGCGGAACACGTGAGAATGGAAACATGTGATGCCTACCATTACCCTGCTGATATTTAAAGGTGTACTGAATAATAGAGAGTACTGCTGAAGAAGAAGGCTGGAGCCTTTGAAAGCTACGGGATTTTATCGCTTTTAACTTAGTATATTTTAATGCATTTTAATCTTGTGTTTTAATATATTTTTAATATTGTAATCCGTATATTTGTTTTGTAAATACAGGTTATTGTAAATATAGTTATCAAGATTTGTTTTGTTTTATTTTATTTTAATTTTAATTTTATTTTACTCCATGAAAGGTTGGTGAAAAAACGCTAAGAACGTAACATGCTGAGTATCCTTGAGAATTTCAATTCTATCCAAATGATCCTGAATTCCACCCTTGATCAATGCCTCCATGATTTTCCCTACTACTGAAGTCAGACTGACAGGTCGATAATTTCCCACTTCACTTTTAGAGCCACCCTTATGTATGGGAGATATATTTGCACTTTTCCAATCCAAGGGAATCTCCCCAGAGTCTAGTGATGCTCGCATAACCAGCCTCAGTGGTTCAATGCACTCGCTTGCCGCCTCTCTCAAGATTATAGGGTATATTCCATCAACTCCAGGAGCCTTACTAGTCTGTAGGCTTGAAAGTTTTTTCATTAAATAATCTTGCGAAATTTCAATATCATTAATTATATATTTTTTAACTTCGCTCCCACAATTTCCCATTGCCACAAAAGGCTTTTCATTTGTAAATATCGATGCAAAATAACTGTTGAGTTCATCTGCAACGGCAGCTGGTGTATTTATTACTATCCCCTTTCCCTTACGTAAAGGTCCGATCTGGTTTGTCCTGCTCTTCTTGGCATTTATATATGTGAAGAATTCTTTATCCCCCCTCTTTGCTCTGTTTGCTAGTGATTTCTCATAAACTGCCTTTGCCTGTCGAACCTTTTCTGTGGCTCTATTACACACCACCTTGTAGCTGTTATAGGCTTCAGTACTTTTTATTGCTCTGTAACGTTTCCATGCCACCTTTTTCTGCTCAAGTAATGTGGCAACTTCACTATTCATCCAACTTGGAACCCTTCTCGTGGAGTATTTTTTTAATGGTATATACGCATTCAAGGCATCTGTGATTAATGTTTTAAAAGCGTACCACAGTTCAATTGTATTCATTCTCTGCGCGATATCTACCCAGTTAATAGAGGCCATGTAGTACCTTAAGGCATCGTAATTTCCTTTTCTGAAATTAAAACCCATTCCTTTGCCTTTTACTTCTGCTACCTCTCTCGTCATCATCCACCGTAGAACTCCGTGATCACTTCCTGCTACTGGTTCCTCTACTGTCAGCCCTGTTATGTCATCTGATTCATGTGTGATGATGAGGTCTAGGATATTCTTTTCTCTAGTACTTTCCCTGACATGTTGATACAAATAACAGTCATCTAGTTGATTTAAAAATTTTGTTCCCCATGTCGAGTTTCCTTCCCATTTACTCCAATCAATTAGAGGCAAATTGAAATCACCCATAATAAGGCATTGACGCTTACTTGCCCATTCCATTTGCATGTAGAGGCTTTTGTCATAGTCTTCACAATCACCTGGTCTGTAGATTACGCCTACTCGCATTGTACCTTTGTTTCCAACTATCTCACACCATACAGACTCTATACTAGCATGTGAAATGTCTGAGTCCGGGAAAGCTATCGTCGCACTCAGGCTGCTTCTGATAAGAAGCATTACCCCACCACCCCTTCTATCTAACCTATCCTTCCTAAATACATTATACAAGCCGTACTGAAACTCATCATCCCCAATTTCCGGGTGGCACCACGTCTCTGTAAGCCCTATTATGTCCACGTTACTTGTTTTAACCAGCAGTTCGAATTCGCTCATTTTATTGACGACACTTCTAACGTTACTGTATAAACAATTAAGATTTACTGTTCTTGTATATTTAACAACCCTAACACAACCCTTGAAGTTTTTTAGGCTCTCTTCCCTGATATTAGCTACCTGCTCACGTGAAACGTCTTTGCCCCCAGAACATCTAGATAATACGTCCAGTTGGGGTAACAGATAAGAACTCTTAAGGTATGTGCAAGAGTTACATTGACCAATATTATCAGATAAACGCGTGTCAGTATTACCCACATCCCCCCTAACTAGCAGTTTCCCTGAGCCTTTAAGGTATCCTCAATAATACTGGCAAAAACTTTTGCACCACCTTTGTTTAAGTGTATCCCGTCTCTACAAAACAAATTCCTTCTACCTACAAGTGTGGGCCATGCTGATAGAAATTTACCCCCTAAAGCCTTGCAGATTCCTTCAAGTCTTGAGTTAATCCACAAGGCTCTTAACATATAATCCCTCCTATCGTGTCTGGGCAGAATTGCAGACACATAGACATTATGGCCTAGCTCGCGACATTTCCTCAGCATGGTCCTGTATTTTTCCAACAAATCGTCAGATCGTGTACGTTTAATATCGTTTGTCCCCACATGAATAATAATATTTTCTTTACCCCTTTAAAATCTGACAGTCTGTTGGTGACATCATCAATAGTTGCTCCCGGCAGACATACCCTGGTTCTGCTCCACCTATCTTTATTACAAAAAATATTCCCCGTTTCCCTGACAATGGAGTCTCCTAATAAAACAATGTCCTTTCTAACCAGGGTAGTTTGCACTTGGTTTTTCTGTTTTGAGGCTCGAATTGGGTGTGCATCACTTGGTAGATTGCTGGAGTTTTGAGTCCCTGACGAGCTCCCAGAAGCATTATTTTCGAGGGCAAGCACTCGTTTTTTCAGGGACTCAAATTGTTCCATCAGTGCACCAAATTGTAATTTAAGATCGGTGCACTCCTTACATCGATCACAAAGAAAAGAATCCCCAGCTGAGGTAGGATTAGTCACCAGGTCGACCTTGGAAAACATTCCACAGGTTCCACAACGGATTAAATCATGACTCACCCGTAAATCGCCATCTGCTATTTCCGTGTGACTCACGATACCCTGTGACGTGTTTAAGGCAGATCTCGTAACAACCATTATAAAATTAAATAAATATCAATGAAAGTAACTTTAAAAAATTATATCTATAATATTATTAAAATCAAACAGTTACAGGAAA
Source organism: Mastigoproctus giganteus (assembly GCF_048544385.1). Taxonomy (NCBI): domain Eukaryota; kingdom Metazoa; phylum Arthropoda; class Arachnida; order Uropygi; family Thelyphonidae; genus Mastigoproctus; species Mastigoproctus giganteus. The sequence goes on along the minus strand of NC_143585.1, from coordinate 76,620,979 downwards.
ACCTATAACAAAATAATCCAACAATATTTAAATAAATCAAATACAGTATTTAAAAGCACTATCCAAAAGTAAACCACTTAACTGAGGAGCCCTGTCTAAGCGCGTCCGCTCACCTCGAATGCCAACCTATGTATGTCTGCCAGGGGCAAAAGTCGATGATGTTGAAGAACAGATATCATATTTGAATAGCACAAAGGGCGATATTTTTGTATACAAAAATAAAGTGCAGCCATTATCAACCCACTGCAGGATGGAAGCCTCCTCAACAATTCATACTGAGGGAAATGGACCATAATCTGCCATGCTGGTCCAGTGCGGGTTGGCAGATCGACCGTATTCAGCAGTCAGGGGCTCGAACCCAGGTCTACTCAAAGAGCGTGTGCTACTTGACCCATGACCCGCTCATGACCACTCGGCTACGGAGGCCTCTACAAGTTGGCACTAAAGACATTAAGAGCTGGAGATCTACAGATTTACTTAACAAGTACAGGTCGATGCTGAAAAAAAGTCGAGAGTTAGGGTTAAATTTGAAAGTGTCTGCAATTCTGCCCAGACATGACAGGAGGGAGTATATGATGAGAGCTGTGTCAATCAATTTAGCCCTGGAGGGATTGTGCAAGGCTCATGGGGTAGAATTTTTCTCAGTGTGGTCTGTGCTTGTTAACAGGAGAAACTGCTTCCACAGGGATGTGATACACTTAAATAGAGGGGTTGCAAGAGTGTTTGCTGATGCTATCGAGGCAGCGTTCGGTGGGTTGGAAAACTGCCAGCTTGGGGGGGGGAATTCACAGACTAAAAGGTTTATAGTAGCTGCAGGCAGAAGTTAAATTGATTCTTGTTCTGCTTCTATTAGACTGAGCAGTGGCCTGAAGGGTGGGGTGCTGGGGGTTTAGGGACTGGCAGGAGTCATCATGAAACAAATAAATACATTGGCTGTGGTGGGGTAACTAAGAATAAGTGCATGTACACTAATGCTAGAAGTATAGTAAATAAATTTGATGAATTTGAAGTGCTGGTCAAGACATCAAAGGCAGATTGTTGGGATATCAGAGACATGGTGTTATACAGATATAAGCAGTGGAAATTGGAATTTGGGGAGTACAATGTTCACAGAAAGGGAGGAGGGGGTTATGCTGCAAATTAAGAAAAACAAAATCTAAGGAAGTGTACCCAGCTGATATAGATGGACAGTGCAATGTTGAGTCAGTTTGGTGTGTAATAAGCACTGGGAAAACAAAAATGAGAGTAGGAGTTTGTTAGAGGCTTAATGACTAATGAGTACAATGAACAATTGTACAGAGAAATAGAATGGGCCAGTAAATCAAATTGTGTTATAATGGAGATTTTAACTTCCCAGATATTGACTGGAACTTGTAGGCTGGTCACTTGCACACTAGTGACACTTCTGTGGATTTATTGGATGATTGTTTTCTGCAGCAGCATGTTTGAGAGGCAACCAGAGAGTGTAATACTCTTGATCTGGTTATTAGCAGTGATTATTTGTGCATTAAGAATTTGCAGATAAAGGAACCACATGGAAGCAATCACAGTGTACTGATGTGGGATTTACTTAAAGATATAATTACCATCAGGGGTAAAGGGAAGGGCTTTTACTCCTGTAAAGGTGACTACAGTGGGACCAACTGATGATGTTACCAACAGCAAATTCTAAGTGGGAAGCATTCAAGGAACTAATTGTGGAAGCTGCTGGGCTTTTCATACCAATTAAGAAATATTGTTTAAGGTTCAAGCCTAAATGGATGTCAGATGAACTGATGAGACTTGTGGCAGAGAAGAACAATGCATGGGATGCATATAAATTATCAGGAGACACAGAAGCCTACGGCAGATATAAGCTAGTCTGTAATCAAGTCACAAAGGAGATTAGGCAAACGAAGGCAGATTACGAGAAATATTTGACAAAGGATGCTAAGAGAAGCAGCAAGGAGTTCTTTACTTATATAAACTCTAGAAGAAAGGGGATGAATCAGATTGATCCACTTGATATTGATGGTTTGACTGTTGATGATTCTGCTAAGATAGCTGATAATCTGAATGAGTATTTTGCATCTACATTCACATGAGGAGTTATTAAGGGAGAAAAATGCTGGACGTTTATCAAACTGTGACAGGGTGCTTAATGATTTTGTAATAACTGAGAGCAAAGTGGAGGAGAAATTGTTGCAGTTAAACATAAGAAAGGCACCTGGGGTGGATGGGATATATCCAGTTATATTAAATGAGGCGGCAAAGGAAGTAAGCAAACTCTTAGCCATAATTATAAGAGCATCCTCGGACTTGGGGGAAGTCCCCACAGACTGGAGATGTACAAATGTATCCCCAATTCACAAAGAGGGATCTAAGGGCGACAAGAGTAATTACAGACCAGTTAGTTTAACTTCCGTTCGGGAGAAACTATTGGACTATGGTTAAAGATGCATTGCAGGAACATCTAGACAAGACTGCAGTAATAATTCAGACAGAGCATGGATTTGTTATGGGAAAGTCTTGTCTGACAAATTTCATTGGATACTATGATGTGGTTTCAAAGGAACTGGATGCAAAAAATTATTTTGATATTATATGCTTGGATTTCAGGAAAGCCTTTGACACTGTTGCACATGGAAGACTACTGTACAAATTGGAGCAGTATGGTATTAAGGGTAAGTTGTTACAATGGATAAAAGGGTGGTTGAATGGGAGAAGACGGAGTGGTAATCAATGGATGCTGCTCTTCATGGACTAACGTTATTAGTGGCGTCAGGGTTTGGTGTTGGGCCCACTGTTGTTTTGTATATTTATCAATGATATTGATGAAGGTATATCAGGCTTAGTGTCGAAGTTCACAAATGATACAAGGTTGGCAGGGTTGTTAATGACAGTAATGGCAGTGTCCTACTGCAACAGGATCTAGAAAATTTGGGAAGATGGGCTGAGAAGTGGCAATTGAAGTTTAACATTGACAAATGCAAAGTACTGAATATGGGTAGAAGTAGCCCCAGAGGAACGTACCAACTGTGTGGTACTACACTTAGGGTGGTAGAAAATGAAAAAAAGACCTGGGAGTAATTGTGCAGTCAGATATGAAGTTTTCTAAGCAATGCAGACAGGCTGCTAGAGCAGATCATGGGGTATTGTCAATGATATACACTAATTTTGCTAGTAGAGAAAAGGAGGTGATTATCCCTTTATAAGACAATGATTAGGCTACATGTTGAGTACTGTGTCTGGAAGCTTCATTTTAGGAAGGATGTAGAGTTACTTGAGCATATACAGTGAAGGGTTAGGGGAACAAAGGGGCCCTCTTACCAAGAAAGGCTTAAGTTCTGCAAATTGCAGCAGCTGGAGACTAGGCACCTGCAAGGTGATCTCTGACTGAGGTGTATAAGGCCTTGAATAGGTTGAGCACACTGAATTCTGATCGGATTCTTCAACTTGCTCAGATTATGAACCCGAGGGGGTTCAAATTGAGGAAAGACAATTGTAGAATAGATATGTGGAAATTTGCCTTTAGCCAGCGGGTGGTTAATTGCTGGAAAAAACTTTCATCTGTTGTTGTGGAAGTTGATAGGTTAAATAAATTTAAGGAGGAACTGGACAAACTTTTAGAGGGAATGGATATGTTAAATTGTTTTTTTTTTTTGGCTGATACTACATAAGCTCATACACTTGCTTTCTTGCATCACATGCCTCCATTACTACTACAACAGGGATTGCAATAAGTGGCAAACTTGTCATTTTTCACAGATGTAAGCAAACATATTTAATGAAAACTGACGTGTTTGAACAGTTATTGAAATTTAATACTGACTTAATTAAAATGACATGTTGCCTTCATTATAAACAAAGCACTACTGGTCATTAGGGTGACTATCCGTTCAGAAACTGGTTTGAAATGTCCCACAGTCAGACAAATAAATTCTTTTTTGAGTTTGGGAATTATATGTCTTGCCCCTCTTGTAAGCAAACATCTGATTAAAATTAAAATTTGTACAAACAAAAGAAAGAGCAATATAATGATATTAGACTAAGGCAAACACATGCAATATGGCTTCCGGACAGATGTCCCCAGGAAAGTAACACATCTGCATAAATTAACTACCCACTAGTGAAATCAACCAGTCTGTTGCCAGAGCAACACTAATTCCATTGAGGCTCCCTGTCAGAGAAGGTCTATATTTGTCCTCTCCCACTCTTGCACATACTTGTTTGCCAGCTGTTGTTACCACTTCGTTTACTGGTAGTGAACAAACTAAAATTAACCTTGCTGTAGTTTTAAGTAGGATTTTGCAGGTGTATTTTTTAGTTATGTAATAATTTGATATTTAAGTTTTTATCATTATGTTAGCACTTACAGGTCAAGATGATTCCTTCAAAGAAACCTAAGAAAATATGTATTTTTCATAATGAATGATTAGTAAAATATGCATGGCTGAAACAACTACCTGACGACAACTCAAGGGCATTTTGCAAGGTATGTAAAAAGTTATTTACTATATCTCATGGAGGAGAAAATTATATTAAAAAGCATGCTTCAGGAAAAGAGCACCAACAACTCCATAATCAGGTTGGTCAAAATCAGTTGTTATCTATGTTATAATGACTAGCCAAGACAGTAACTGATACATGGCTCCTGAGCTGGCTCAAATATATTGTGCTGTACAGCATGAGCAATCCTACAAAATCACCGCCAAATGAAATTAAATGCTTTTATATGTAGTGACGAAATAAATAAATAAAAAAAAAAAAAAAAAACACATGGTTGCCAAACAAAAGGTGAAGCGATTGTAACTGAAGTTTTAGCACCAGCTTCTGTAAAGGAAATCATAAATATACTTGATGTGCTAATCCTCTTCCTTTTAGTTCTGTGGCAAGTGATGCTTCAAACTATGGCCATACTAAACTGGTCCCAAAACGTTAAAGTATTGGACACCAAAACAGTGTAGAAATCAAAGTCCCAGACTTTTATGATGACCTGGATGAAAACATCAGCCAGGATATCTTGACAAATTCAGAAGACTCCTGGAAAATTCATTAAGCACTGAAAATAAAATATTTCCTCTTACTCCAGAGACAATGCTAGTGTTAATTATGAAAAGTGCAATTTGGTTTTCCAGAAATCAAACCACCAAATCCAAATATTCAACATGCTTATCGTCTTGTGCATATTTTGCACAACTGTATACAAACAAGCTGGTGACCAACTACAGATCCTCTGATGGAAAAATTGAGAAACAAATTTAGCCAAAGAAAAGAAGGCATGTTTATCGGGGAAGAAACAGAGATGTTGTTAAAACTTGATGGAAAAAAGTTCTATTATTATTAAGAAAGATTTTCTCAGCTTTTATGACAAATCTCTCAAATATTTGGAAAAGTGGTTATTTCTATAACAATCTTTTATTTTAATTTTTATTTCCACAAAAATCCAGTTTTTATCACTGAAAAAGGAACCAACATATTCTGACTTCAAAGAGGCTGTTGTAGTTTTGAACTTGAAGGCATCTATCAACATGGATGAATTATATGAAGAATCTTGCATAACAAAGCTTACATTTGCATTGTTTCTGAACAAAGAATCGAACTGTTAGTGACAAATGGTGTCAAATAATTCAGATGGAAGACAGTGGACTTCCAAATGCAGTGTGATTACTCTCGTTTGTAATATATATTCCAGTATACAATGATTATGTGGAGTGAGTTTTCTCAATTATGAACTGCTACTGGAGAAATGAACACAATAAGAGCAGCATAAACTTAATAAAAAGTGAAACTGCAGTAAAGATGAATTGTATATATACTTACAATAACTTTTACATATTTGTGCTTAAGGAAAAGAATATTCTGGAAGCAGCAAAGTGACAAAAACTGTTTTTAAATTCAAATAATGAACCAAAACTGACCAACTGAAAATTTTCATTTTTGATAATCCATAAAATATAATGATACATTTAATTGTCTGAATTTTGTTGATTAAATAAAAATATTTTAGTCATTGTAGTATATTTTTGTTTTCTAAAAAAAAAAAAAAAAAAATTCTTGCATTTTAAAGTTCAACATGAAAAAATCTTTCAAATAGTATGTACTTTGCAATAATAATTGTCACATGTAAACAGCTACAACACAAAACCTTGCACTGCATGTTACTGCTATAACCCTCACTTCCCTTGTATGCTAGCATACTGTGGAAACTGTCAGAATGTCCTGCAATATGAAAATGAAAAGGTGATCATCCTATTGGTTATCCATAGCTGTTATTGTAGTAGGTAGAATTAAATTCTATCAAATGTCAATGATAAAACAGTTCCCCTCTATCTATAGCTTTAATTGTTCCATTAGTCCCAGCTTTATAAAGAGGATATCCAATTTGAATATAGTTGTTCATTTTAAAGCTTAAGTAAACAAATTTTAATGTTTTTTTTTTTTTTTTAAAATCATGTTGCAGAGTAACTGGTGAGTATGGAGAATAACCAAATGCTATTTGAAGATAGGAAGTGCTTTCTGAAATGGTATTGGAAGTATAAAATGTTAAAGACGTTCAGTGCATATGGCAGGGATTGGCAACCTGCGGCTCTTTAACTTTTAGCCCACATGAAGCAAAGTTTGAAATGGAGTCAGAGGACTTAAAAATCAAGGACATGCAGAGTGCAAGACTAAAATGCCTTAAAACAGAAATTGAGCATTTGGAGAGGCAAAAGGCTACCCTTGTAATTCTACATAAATGGATGCCGATAGGCGAGTCGAGAAAGCAAGACCAAATTGTGTTCGATGCATGGTGTAGCTTACTGGCTTACAATACAGAGATTCCAGGATCCTGGTATTGATACAAAAATACTGGTTTTTCGGTACTAATTTAAAAAATAATTATCCATTCATATAAAGGTTATAAAATTGACAACAATAATTCATTAATACTGCTGAATTTGCAAATGAGAGATTGTTATACACAGTACAAATGCAATGGAAACCTGAAAATGTCATGAAACTGCAAGACAAAATCTTACAAATATATATCTCTTAGTAAGTATAGTGTGTGTGGAAGTAAAGCACTTAAGGAATAACGAAAACATCATTACGGAAATATTTCCATTAGTGGCAGTAGGCCTGGTAGGATAGTTAAGGAATATGGTGAACAATGGTATGGCAGGTGTGGAAGGGTTAAAATTAAAAGCTTCTGAACAATAGTTTAATCCATCTATTACACTGCTACTTGAGGATGCGACACTCAGTGCGTTTTAGGAAAGGGTGTTGGTATGGAGCAGTTCAAAGGTATTGTGAACAGGTGATGTAGAGGTAAAAGATGAAAGCATTTTGTTGTGTGGGAAAAAGAGAATATTTTTCCCACCAAAGGAAGAAGAGCGAGTTTATAAAGAATAACACCGTGATTGGGCCAGGTTTAAATTAGACAGTGGAAGATACGTAAATGCGTGCAAACCCCTCTGGGGTTTGCACATAAGCTTGCGTATAAAATAGTACAAGGGGCGATTGTAACTTGCAATCAATTCAATAAATAAATAAATGAGAAGGAAATAAATAAGGTGCTCGCATCAAAAGAGGGGTTGCAGACTTCCAATGGTAGTTCTGGGTTCAGTTCGGGTCCAGTTCTGGGAGTGTCCAGCTGTATAGTGAAGGGTTCCATCGGGCATGTTCCTGTGCTAGAAGTTAATCCGGAAGTTGAATAACAAGCCAGTTCGATAGTGCCCTGGCTTCTACTACTGCTGTGGTAATTTCCTTCAGTATTAACAGAGAACTGTTCTCGAAATCCCAAAATAAGACAGTACTGGAAGAGTTATACAGCAGAGATGCAGAGTTCAACTAAGGAGAGAGAGAGAGAGAGAGAGAGAGAGAGAGAGAGAGAGAGAGAGAGAGAGAGAGAGAGAGAGAGAGAGAGAGAGAGACATTACCGCACTCCGTGGAAGGAACCCGCACAAAGGAATCCCAACATGAAAGAGAAGGAAGGCAAGTCCTCTGAACTGTGTTGTTTTGGAAATGGTACTTAGATAAAGAGGGAGATTATTTTAGAGTAAGGTTGAAGTTGAAGAAACACTAGAAATAAGGAAATGTTTAGTATTGAGTTGGTTTATTGGTTGAAGTTGTAAAGAAAATTGACATTTCTAATTTAAGAGAGATTACATGGAATTGTTAGCATTAAGTTAGCGACGTATGGATTGCTGTTGTGAAGAGAATTGATATTGGTGATTAAGGGAAATATGAGGTAGTGATTAAGATTGAATTAGTTTAGTGTTTGAAGCAGTAGAGACTTGAGATTGTTAATTGAGAGAAATTTTATGGAAATGATAGTATGTATTAACAGATTAAATGAGAAAAATGAATAGATTAGATGTAAATGAACACCAGTTATGTATTATAAGTAGATTTGTATGATAAATGACTTTTTTTATATTTGTGTCAATGTTCTTGAGAAACTGACAGCTCACATATAATATGTATATAACATAATATATATACTTGTGTGTGGGGGATGGGAATATCCCTCAGATCCTGGAAATTATTTTTTAACACAATCAGGTAGCTTGTGGGGCTTAGTGCTTGAGGGGAGCTGCTGTCAGCAAATCATAGCAATGGCCACTGACAGCGATACTAAAGTATAGGGAAATAAAAATTAATAACTCCCACAACTTAGATTTGGTTTCCTCACCAAGCTTAACCGTGTTTCTTTTGTTAATATGGATATAGTGCCATAAAATGTCAAAAAGGAATTATATTTTTATTTTTGATAAAAAGAAAATAAGATTTTTTGATTTTTTAAGATTGAGGGAATAAGGTGGGGGTGAGTAAACTGCAACTCGTTTACGACTATTTCAGTACAAAGCTGTTGTTGTTTGTTATTTGGTTTTTAGGAGCATTAGCAGCTAAGGCCATATTGCTCCAGGGGGATATGCGGTGGTCATTCCCTGACCTTTCCGCATCCTCCACATTTGGTGGGCATGGGCTCGAACCCTGGTCTAATCAAGAAGCGCATGCTACGCACTTCTGCTCCTGTCCACCTGGTTACGAGGTGCCTAGTACAAAGCACCAACCAGCACAGAATCCAAAAGGACATATTTTCTGCCACTAATCAAATATGTACCAAAATTAGATCCAGTTTAAACGATAACACTACTGAGTTTCTTAAGAGCTCACTTTATTCAGACAGGTAGTGTGGATGCTTATTTTTTAGTTTTTAGAATAACTGTATGTTTAATAATATTTGCTAGAATGTTTATTATTGTAATAAAAGTTTGAGTTAAAACGTGAATTCAAGTAATTACTTGTTTTTTCCTTACTTTATTGCAACTAATTGTCATCAAAATTTATTGCGAAAAATGCTTTTTTTGGAATACCGGTATCATAAATTAAAAATACCGGTATTAAGGTTTTGATCGGTATTGTGAGCCCTACCGGACACGTATATAAATTTGAAAATATTTACGCTTGGACTTTTTCGGTTTGAAGAATTTTTGCAGGCAAATATTTTCGAACATGAATTATATTAAAAATAAACAAAGAAACCATTTGAACAAAGCGAGTCTCTCAGCATGCTCAAAGAAGAAAATTACAGCATACGTCCCCAATACTGAGAGACTCGCTCAAAAAGTTCAGCAGCAAGTCACATTAATTAGAAATATTATTAATAAATAATATTTAATAAAACATCTCCCCACTCTATTCCATTTCTTAACCCCCCCCCCAAGCTGGATTCCCCTCTTCGGATTATCCCCTTTTTTTATAATTAGATCAAATACGGCTCTTCAGTCAAAAAGGTTGCCAACCCTTGGCATATGGGAATACAAGTAAGAACAAAAAGCACCAATCAATTTACAATACCTTGCTTCTGTGACAAGTTTGAAGAACACTTAACGGTTCACAACATTAACCATTGAAAGAAATGAACATCAAAGAGTGCCAAAAATACCCAAGCTCAAGTGCATAAGACCAGTTATCAGAGAAGTCAACAAGACTGACCTGAGAAGTGAGTTTGAGTCAATGAACTATTACGGAAAGTTAAAAAACAAACTTCAAACCTTTCATATCTTGGCTATTGCATACCATTTGGAAAGATGATCATGATCAAAAAGTACAATTTTGTAGGTGGTGCTATGAAAAGAACAGCAAAGCCAGAGATTTTCACGAAGTAATCATATGGTCTGACAATGCAAACTTTCAAATTAAGTGACTATTTGAATCATCACAAATGTGTAGAAAATTTATGAAATATCGAAAAGCTTTGCAGGGTGGGGGGAATGCCTTCGAATACCTCACCTAATATTTCCAGACTTCACTCCATTGCATCTTTTCTTGCATCAGATTATATGAAAGATAAAGTGTATACTTTAAAGCACTTTAAGTGTACACTTAAACCAGTGGTTTTCAAACTTTTTTTAATAACGGCACCCCTAAGTAATTTATTTTATTTTGCGGCACTCCTACTCAATTTTCTTAATATATATATATAATATTAAAAAATATATGTTATATGATATTTATTACAATAATATAATTATAAAAATTACATTTCACAATACAAATTATATATATATACAGTATATAATTTTATTCTTTATATAGTGGTACTAAGTAAACATCAATTATAGATCACCACAAAATTAAAGATACTGTACATCTTTTTATAATGAAATAAACATATAAATTAAAAAATAATAAGTTTAAGTAACTTAAACCCAAATTATGTGGCACCCCTGGAATGTTGTTGCGAGACCCCGGTTGAAAACCACTGACTTAAATAATCAAGTGATTTAATTGAGCAATAATACAACAGGAAGCAAGCAAAATTACAGCTGACATGTGCACTAGGGTTTGGGAGTTGTGATACTTTACCACAAGAATTGAGAATATTCTTTGGAAATTTCACAGGAATTGTTGATTTCCTAGGCCTTTAATTCTTATTCTTACTTACTGTGCAATACTGAAAAATATTACAGACAAAAGGTATTTGATATTACAATAGTTTATTTAATTCATTGAAATACAATTAATGTTCCAAAAAAAATAATGCATCAATGAATTTGTTGCTTAATGACACCCTTTCAGTAACAAAATTAGTGGCATTAAAATAAAATACCCACTGCTGTTTTCCCCTGTACTTTTGTTTAGTTCCTCAGTGTTTTATTGTAATCATTAAAAGGTCAAGGTTTTAAGCAACCTGAAATAGCATTGCAACTGTGCTTATAGTAGGATTGAACTGTAAATATTCAATGACTCTGAATGGATAAACACAAAATTCCATCACTTCGTTACTATCAATTATTTTCCCAAAAATGTGAAAGTCACAAAATTTTTCTTCATAATTTCTTTCACACATTTTGTTCCATTTTTAAGTCATTTTGAAAAATACCACTGTCCAAATCTGATGCAATGAACCCAGAGTTCCATGTAGCACCATAAAGTGGCATAGTCCTCTTTCCTGAAATTAAATCCCATGTCCATACTTTTAGCATTAACTTTTTATCTCATCACTGTCGTACTACAACCACTATGATATCATCTGTGTGGAATCAGGTCTGGAATATTCTTACCCTTAGTATTTTCTCTAACATACTGATGCAGACAATTTTCAAGTTTATTTAAAAATGTTGTCTTCCCTGGTAAGTTTCTCTCCCACCTTCTCCAATCAAACTGAAATCATTCATAAGAAATTTTTACCCATTCCATCTTCATGTAGAGACTCATTATCATATCCCCAATCTAACTTTACCTTCGTATCCATCCATGCCACACTACATATTCCGTGCTGGCAAAATTCTGAATCTTTGAAATCTTTAGTCATGCTCAAGCTCCTACTGTTAAGAAGCATGCCAGACTGAAACTCACTGACCACTCTTTTTTTGTGTGACCCCACATATTCATTAGCAGTCTTAACCAAGAGTTTGCACCTACTCCTTTTATTGATGACATTCCTGTATACTCAGTTAAGGTGTTCTTGTGTACTTTACTATCCTTGAAGTTATTTAAGCCTTAGCATTAGCTTCCCATTCATTTGAAACATTGCTACCCTTGTCCCATCTTGTCAATATCACCTGTTGCAGCAACAACAAGAATAGCTGGATGTGTGTGCATGTGTTACTTTGACCCATATCATCACAAGGCACATATCCATTCATATTATCCCTGCCTCTCCCAGCTAGCAGTTTCCTCAAATCCTTAAGGTATCCTCAATTATCAATGACATTGTTAAAACCATTGCATCAGCCCTTTGTTTAAATGTATATTGCTATAAAATAGATTCTTTCTACTTATAAGTGTGGGTCATGCTAATAAAAATTCTCTTCCGCAAAAGGCTCATTAAGTCCCTCAAATCTTGAGTTAACTCACAAGACTTTCAAGTATATGGTTCCTATTGTGCATAGGCAGAACTGCAGACACAAACGTTTCCACCCTAACTTAGAGCATTTCCAGTATGATCCTATGTTTATCCAACAAAGCATCAGTTTGTGTGCTCAATATCATTAGTTCCTATATGAATAACAATGCTTTTTATCTCCCCTAAAATCTGACAATCTGTTGATGACCATGAACTGTTGCTCCTAACAGGCACACCCTTGTTCTATTACATCTACCCTTATTACAAAAATTATTTGTTTCCCAACAAAACTAAATCCTCTTGAACCAGAGCAGTGTGTGTGTGTGTGTGTGTGTGTGTGTGTGTGTGTGTGTGTGTGTGTGTGTGTGTGTGTGTGTGTCTGTGCTGCTCCTGATTCAAGAGGATTTAGTCTACCCTAGGGCCATAAATTGGAGGTGCATCACCTGGCAGGTCATTAGATATTCGAGTCCCCCCCCCCTTTTTTTGGTAGTTGTTGGCGCATAGGCTTCTGTGGCCATAATGCACCTCCCAAGGTTTTTTTGCAGTACTCTGATCCAAGCCCGAGGCGGGAATCAAACCCGCGACCTTTGGGTTGCCAGGCAGGCACTTTACCCATCCGGCTAGCCTGGTCGGCACTCGAGTCCTGACAAACTCCCAGTTACATTTGTCTCTAGGGTAAGCAACAGTTTCTACAGTACTCAAATTCAACTAGTAATGCACTGGTTTTAATTTGAGATTTGTGCACACCTTACAGTGGGAATAAAGAAAATAATCATCAGTTGAGCTATGATTATCAACTAGATTGACCTCTGAATACGTGCCACAGGTTAAACAAGCAATGAACTCATATTTCGCATGGAAATTGCCTATGGCCACTTCCATTAGAATAATGATATTTTAAGACTAAGCATTCCAAGTGGATCGTGCAAATCAGAATTAAACTAGCAAAATATTACAGCAACTAAGCAGTTAACTTCTACTACTGAACTTACAAATTTAAGCTTACAAGATACCAAAAAATAATGTAACGTAACAGAATTAGTTATAGATAAGGGGGCGCCTCCGTAGCCAGGTGGGAAGGAGCAGCAGTGCGTAGCACACGCTTCTTGATTAGACCGGGGTTCGAGCCCATCACCACCAAATACGAAGGACGCGGAAAGGTCAGGGAATGACCACCGCATATCCCGGAGCAATGTGGCCTTAGTTGCTAATGCTCCTAAAAACCAAATAACAACAATAACATATAGATAAGGGAAGAATTAAATTTAAAGATTACAGGAAATCACTTCACAAAATTATTGAAATTAAGTTTATAAACTTACAGAAATTAAATTTAAGGAAAGACAAAAATTGTTTCTTCATATACAATCCTAGAGTCCTAAGTGCCTCATGTCTACTCTGTGACTCTAAACTCATCCATGATATTTTTGCTTTCAGTTATGAGATTAGTCCTTTCTGCCATTTTTTTCTAATCCCATGATTAGCTTTAATCCTATTATTCCACTGACAGAGAAACAAGGTAATTTGGAGTATGACCATTGTTGAAGAGTAATGTTATAGTATGAGGGGTTTCTGAAAAGTAAGGTAACACATTTTTTTTTCTTAATAATGGTGAAAGGGAATGAGATGAAACGCTGTGGACAGATAGACCTGTTAATAATGTTCAAAAAGACCGCCAATGCAGTGTTGTGGTAACGTTGCCTCACAGCAGATCCCAGTTGCAAAATGGCAGCTACTGTGTGAGTGTGGTCCAAAACAGGTGTTCGTGAAGTTATTCACTTTTTGCAAGCAAAAGGGTCTTCAAGTTATATTCACCGTGAACTGGTTGCTGTTTATGGCAAAAAGGTGATGACAAAGAAACAGGTGTGTTTTTGGCACAATGAATTTAAAGTGGGCCGTGTTGACATTGAAGATCGACATAAAGGCCTCTGTAGCCGAGCAGTCAGGAGCGGGAGTGCAGTAGCACACGCTCATTGAGTAGACCGGGGTTCAAGCCCCTGACTGCTGAATACGGTCGATCTGCCAACCCGCACTGGACCAGCATGACAGATTATGGTCCATTTCCCTCAGCATGAATTGTTGAGGGGGCTTCCATCCTGCAGTGGGTTGATAATGGCTGCACTTTATTTTTTTTTTTTATTTATTGGGAGGGCAGGCCTTCATCGAGCAAGACAGAAGACAATATTTTGGAAATTAAGGGCATCGTTCTTGAAAACAGGCAAGTGAAATTGCACAAATTGTGAATGTGAGTAAGCTGACTGTTCGTGATGTCCCTGGCTTTCAAAAGGTGTGCTGCTGGGTGCCCCGACAATTGTCAGAGAAGGACAAAGCAAAACGTATGGGGATGTGTCTGGAGAACCTGTTGCGATACAGTGACGAAGGAAAGGATTTTCTCACTCACATAGTCACAGCAGATGAAACGTGAGTTCATCACTTTACCCTGGAGAGCAAACAAGACTCAATGACCAGGAAATATCCACAATCTCCTGTGCCCAAAAAAATCCAAAACCGTTCCCAGTGTCCGAAAAGTCATGGCCACAGTGTTCTGGGATCACCAAGACATTCTGTTGGTGGATTTCTTGCCGAAGGGAAGAACAATCAATGCACAGCTTTACTGTGCAACGTTGGAAAAACTGAAAGCCAACATTCAACACAAACGACCAGGACTCCTGACAATTGGCATGATTTTGTTGCACAACACAACTCCACACCACTCGTGAGTGGTTGCACCATAATTGTTGGGAAACTGTCACATCCCCCCTACAGCCCAGACTTAGCGCTTTCAGACTTCCATTTGTTCAGCCCTCTGAAAAAAACACTTTTCAGGAAAGCATTTCACCACAGATGAGGAAGTTCATCAGGCGGTGCAATGTTGGGGGAACGGACTTCTTCAGTACTGGTATTGATAAACTGATCCATCATTCAGACAAGTGCATCAATAAAACTGGACACTTTGTGGAGAAGTAGTGCACATCCACTTATTTCTTGGTCTGCAATTTCAACTTCGTATTATTAAACATCATCGAGAGAAAAAATGTGTTACCTTACTTTTCGGAAACCCCTCGTACCTCCAAACCACAACAAACTATCCACTCATGATTACAATATTTCACTTTTTCTTATAAGAATTTCAGATTGTCAGTCATAACACCCATTTACTAGCACTTTTGTGTAGCAACTCTGTTTAAGTTTGTGATCAAACTGTCAACAAAGAATCCCCATCCTGATGAATCAAACATTTACACCCAGTGCATTGATTAAATCACTTATGTAAGTACAGAACTCAAGAGGTACCTGACTGGAGTAGAAGTGAATGTATTTTTTGTCCAAATCTATACCAAGCAAATAAAGTGGGAGGCATCAACAGATTCATTCTAATATTCTAAGAGCTGTTCTGAATTCTTCAGTAGATCTACTGGTGCAGTAAAAGGAAAGAAGTTTGTCAATACACAGAAATTGTATACTAAATTCTTATTCCACTAAATTTGTACTAACTTGCATTTCTTCTTAATTATTTTAGGAATGAGTTCCGCAACACCTTTATCTCAATTTATTTTTCTTTTGCCTATTCCCTCTCCTTTTGTTGTTATTCCGCAACACCTTTATCTCAATTTATTTTTCTTTTGCCTATTCCCTCTCCTTTTGTTGTTATACTTATGATTTTTTCTGATTAAGCAGTTTCATTCCATACCTGGTAGGAGAGAATAAAGCTATTTGTAATAGCTTTATTCCCTCCTACCAGGTATGGAATGTTGTATTTTGTAATAATCTGCTGACGAGGCTACTATAATCTGCTGACGAGGCTACTAGAGTACTAGAGACGGTCGTTTTCAAAGCCGCTAAGTGGATTTTTCTTATTTATTGATTTGAAATTATTGTTTTTCTAAAACTTTTGATTTAAATTTAGTAGTATAACATTATTTTGTGATTTTCTGATTAATTTGGTGTATTTATTCTTTACTCGGCCTTGTAATTGCATAAAAGTATCGGTAAAGGTTTCCACGTGTTTCAACTCCGCTAACCGTTCGTAATTTTCCCGCCTTTGTGATACGATATACCGTACTAGATAGCGTTAGTTGAACTTCGTTAGCAGTTAAATTGTACGTTTAAATAAATACATATAACGACTTAGATTACAAACGTAATATAATTAATTTTATTTAACATAATTAATTATACATATAACCACTTAGGTTACGTAACATAAATAATTAGTAAAAACAAATAATTAATACATAACTTGATACGAAAGTTATATAAAGGGATTTCGCAGATAACACTCGTTACTGAAACGTAAATATTTCGTAGATAACACTCGTTACTGAAACGTAAATATTCCGTAGATAACACTCGTTACTGAAACGTAAATATTCCGTAGATAACACTCGTTACTGAAACATAAATATAGCGTTATAACTGTGCTTGGATACAAGTTTAGGATTTAATTTTGTACAGAAATTGAAATTTTATTGAAAGTAAATCTAAATCATGACTCAAACCAGAGCAGCAAAGCAAAGGGCTCAAGCTAATGGGAATGCTGTGGCCCAGGGGAGAACTGAGGGGGGCAGTTGTCCTCTGAATCACAGCCTTGTAAGATGCACTATTTGCTTGATGTTTGCGGAGCAGTCAAGTATGGGACATGATACTGCCATGGGGGATGTCTTTGTGTGTGTGCGATGCAAGGAGTGTAAGGAGATAAGGCGACAACTCAGCGTTGTTATGGGCCTATATGAGAGCTTGAAGGATAGGGTGGATGCCCTCGAAGGATTACAAGTGAGGGGCCCATCAAGCTCTCAGCTGCCCACACCAATGCCAGAGCTTGCACTTGGTCATCGCGGAACACAGCGGCAACCCCCAAGGCAGAATGCGCTGGTCCCAAAGGAACTAGTAGTTGTTGGTGACTCTATTGTCAGGGAAACGGGAAACATGCTTTGTAAAAAGGATAGGTGGAATAGGACCAGGGTATGTCTGCCAGGGGCAAAAGTTGATGACGTTGTAGAACGGATATCATCTTTTAAGGGCACAAAAGGTGATATAGTTGTACACGTTGGCACTAATGACATTAAGAGTAGGAGACCGGCGGAATTACTTGACAAGTACAGGTCACTGATGAAAAAAAGCCGTGAATTAGGGTTGAAATTGAAAGTGTCTGCAATTCTGCCCAGACACGATAGGAGGGAGTATATGATGAGAGCCCTGTCAATCAATTCGGCCCTGGAAAGATTGTGCAGGGCTCAGGGGGTAGAATTTTTTTCAGCCTGGTCTGTACTTGTTAACAGGAGAGACTGCTTCTACAGGGATGGGATACACTTAAATAGAAAGGGTGCAAGAATGTTTGCTGATGCTATCGAGGCAATGTTAGGTGGGTCGGAAAACTGCTAGATTGGGGGGATACAAGGACTAATAGATTAACAGTAGCCACTGGCAGAGGTGAAAGTGATTCTTGCACTGCTTCTATTGGAATGAGCCGCAGCCTGGAAAATAAGATGCAGGATATTTCAGAGACTGCTGGGAATCATTGGGGTACAAGTAAACACATGGGTTGTGTTAGGGTAGCTAAGAAAAAGAACAGGTGCATGTATACTTGTGTGTACACCAATGCTAGGAGTTTAGTAAATAAATTTGATGAATTTGAGGTATTGCTCAAAACATCAAAGGCAGATATTGTGGGGATTTCAGAGACGTGGTGTCACACAGATATAAGAAATGCAGAACTGGAATTTGGGGAGTACCATGTCTACAGAAAGGATAGACAGGATAGGAAGGGAGGAGGGGTTATGCTATTAGTTAAAAAACACATAAAATCCAAGGAAGTGAAGCCAGTCGACATCGCTGGACAGTGCAGTGTCGAGTCAGTTTGGTGTGACATAAGCATTGGGAGATCAAAATTGAGAGTAGGAGTGTGCTATAGGCCTAATGACTCTGATGAGTATAATAAGAAACTGTTCGGAGAAATAGAGTGGGCCAGTAAATCAGAGTCTTATAATGGGGGATTTTAATTTCCCAGATATTGACTGGAATTTGGGGGCTGGTCACTCACACAGTAGCAAGGCTTTTGTGGATTTATTGGATGATTGTTTTCTACACCAGCATGTTCGGGAGGCAACTAGAGGGAGTAATACTCTTGATTTGATTATCAGTAGTGATTCTTCATGCATTAAGAATCTGCAGATAAATGAACCACTTGGTGGCAGTGATCACAGTGTGCTGAAGTGGGAGTTACTCAAAGAGGTAACTACCATTAGGGGTAAAGGGAAGGGGTATTGCTTTCGTAAAGGCGACTACAATGGACTGAGACAGTATTTAAATTCTATACAGTGGGATCAACTGATGATATTGCCAACAGCAAATTCAAAATGGGAAGCATTCAAAGAACTTATCGTGGAAGCTACTAGGCTTTACATACCAACTAAGAAATATTGTTCAAGGTTTAGGCCTAAATGGTTGTCAGATGAACTAATGAGGCATATGGCAGAGAAGAAAAATGCATGGGATACATACAAATTAACACGTGACACGGACGCCTATGATAGATACAAGTTGATCTGTAACCAAGTTACAAAGGAGGTTAGGCAGGCGAAGACAGATTACGAGAGATCCTTGGCAAGGGATGCGAAGAAAAACAGCAAAGAGTTCTTTACTTATGTAAACTCTAGAAGGAAGGGGATGAATCAGATTGGTCCACTTGAGATCGATGGGTCAACTGTTGATGACCCTGCTCGGGTAGCTAACAAACTAAATGAATATTTTGCATCGACATTCACACATGAGGAGTTATTCAGCGAGGGGAATGCCAGAGGTGTATTCAACTCTAGCAGTAAGCTAGAGAATCTTGTAATAACTGAGAGCAAAGTGGAGGAGAAATTGTTGAAGATAAACACAAGAAAGCCACCTGGGGTGGATGGGATCTATCCAGTTATATTAAAGGAGGCAGCAAAGGAAGTAAGCAAACCCTTAGCCATAATTATGAGAGCTTCCTTGGACTCAGGGGAGGTACCCATTGACTGGAGATGTGCAAATGTGACCCCAATTCACAAAGGGGGATCAAAGGCTGACACAAGTAATTATAGACCTGTGAGTTTAACTTCTGTTCCCGGAAAATTAATGGAGGCACTGGTGAAAGAAGCACTGCAGGATCATCTAGACAAGACTTCAGTTATAGCTAGGACACAGCATGGTTTTGTTAAGGGGAAGTCTTGCCTGACCAATTTGATTGGATACTATGATGCAGTCACAAAAGAACTGGATGCAGGGAATAACTTTGATATTATATACTTGGATCTTAGAAAGGCTTTTGATACTGTTGCACATGGAAGACTGCTGCACAAATTGGAGCAGTGTGGCATTGGAGGCAAATTGCTGCTATGGATAAAGGGGTGGTTGAGGGGGAGAAGACAGAGAGTGGTAATCAATGGACACTGCTCATCGTGGACTAATGTTATTAGTGGAGTCCCTCAGGGTTCAGTATTGGGGCCTTTATTGTTTTCTGTATTTATAAATGATATTGATGATGGTATATCAGGCTTAATGTCCAAGTTTGCAGACGATACGAAGGTTGGCAGGGTTGTCAAGGACACTACTGACACTATGCTGCTGCAACAGGATTTGGAAAGGTTGAGCAGATGGGCTTCGAGGTGGCAAATGAAGTTTAACATTGACAAATGTAAAGTACTACATATGGGAAACAGCAACCCCAGAGCAACGTATCAACTCTGTGGTACTACACTGACAGTGGTAGAGAATGAAAGGGACCTGGGGGTGGTGGTGCAGGCAGATATGAAGTTCTCTGAGCAGTGCAGACGAGCTGCAAGAGTAGCTCATGGTGTATTGTCAATGATATATAGGAATTTTTCTAGCAGGGATAAGGAGGTGATTATTCCCTTGTATAAGGCAATGGTCAGGCCACGCCTAGAGTACTGTATACAGGCCTGGAGGCCTCATTTCAGGAAGGATGTAGAGCTGCTGGAACGAGTACAGAGAAGGGCAACTAGATTGGTGAATGGGACAAAGGGGTTCTCTTACGAAGAAAGGCTTAAGTTTTGCAAATTACAGTGTCTGGAAACTAGGCACCAGCGGGGTGATCTGATAGAGGTGTACAAAGCCTTGAATGGTTTGAGCATGCTCAATGCTGATGGGATTCTTCCTCTAGCTCAGAAAAATCACCTGAGAGGGCATAAATTCAAATTGAGGAAAGACAGATGTAGGATAGATGTGCGGAAATTTGCCTTTAGCCAGCGGGTGGTTGGAACAGACTTCCATCCCTTGTCGTGGAAGTTGATAGCCTAAATAAGTTTAAGGCTCAGCTGGACAGGTATTTCGAACGAACAGAGGGGTGAAGTGGAAGTGGTTATTTTTATTTATTTATGTTACTTTTTTTTTTTTTTTTTTTTTTTTGGCTGATGCTGCATAAGCTTGCTTTCTTGCATCAAATGCCTCTACTAATGCTAATGCTAATGCTTTATTTTAATTCCCCCCCACACACAGTTTTTGAAAAATGGCATTACACCATTTGCTACAGTCCACCCAACTGACAAATAAAACGCCACAAATTGTATTTTCTAATAATGAACAATGTTATGTTTTAATTATTCATCATCAATGTAATGTTTTTTTTTTTGGAAAATGTCTCACTGTTGAGCCACATATGGCAACAGGTCCAAACTGCATGAAATATCACTGCAAACAGAAATGAAAACCAACCACATGACCATTGCATTACATCTCGGCAGAAGGTCACAAGGCTAACAACAGGCATGGAATCACTGAACGTAAAACATTAAATGACCTGACAGACAACACTTATCAACCTGCAAATGCAGTAGATATAACACCACACTGAATAATGGTCATCAGAGATTTACATTATTTTATTTGGTTTCTTGTATATTACATGGTTAAGTGAATTAAAGATGTTGCTCCACTCATATTGTCATCTATAGTTCGGTTTTTTTGTATTCTTATTTAATTGCATTATTTGTTGGTAGTTTGGTATTGCCTTGTAAGTGCTTTGACTTGTTGTTGCATAATTTTTTGCTGCATAAGGGCCACCACTATTCAAATATACTTCACTGGCAGGTTGAATAGTATGTCTGCCAGGTCATCAACGAACAGATTTGTTCAATGTTTGAAATGTAGTGATTCCATAGACTGTTGCCTTGTGGCATTCTCACAAAATAAGACTAAATGGCCATGATGTGGTTGTTTTTCATTTCCAGTTATAGTGATATTTCACATAATTTGGACTGGGTTCTATATAGGGGACACTGCTAAATTTGTAAATTAGTATTTCTTCTAAATTATTTCAGAAAGAAATTGCTTCTGCAATATACGTATCTCAATTTATTTCTTCTCACTCTTTTTGGTTGAATTTTTCCTATTTACTTGGCTTGCCATATGACTAGCATACTTTTATTTTATCCATTCTAGTTATGTTACTACAATATGTGGTCGATAATGCTTTGGATTACATGATGCCTGTGTTACCACCTTTTGTTTTCTTTTTCTTTATTGCTTATTTAATTAAAGTTATTTTTATCTTCTTGTGTGCATATAGATATATGTAGTTCATGCTGCATTTCAGTCAGGTGATATAAAGCAGACGGAACAATAATACTTTAGCTACCTTTACTACACCAACCACTAAGAAAAGTGGCCAGTGTGAAAATTATAGCATCAAGAACCACAGGAATTTTCTCAAAACAAGCAGTTTAAACCCTCTTCAAAATTAATTTTAATTAATGCACTTTTAGTGCAAAAATCTACATAACTAAGGCATCCAAGAATTGCTAATAATTACTGGATGTTGTTTAGCACATTTGCACTGAAGTTTAGGGGGAAGTGCCCAAACTTATGTAAGGCACAATTCTAGAATCAAAGCTGGCTGTGGCATCCATATGCATATTTTTAAAATTTAGTAGTGCCAAGGCAACTCAAAGCACTGATGTGTTGGTAAACTTTATTATCATCCAATTTAATTGTTTTTCTTTAAAAAAATTTTACAAAAAAAAAAAAAAAAAGCGATACTTTGCAATGACTGCGATTATGATAAAGAATAGCAATAGTAATGCAAGCTATAATATGCTTGCATCACTATCTTTTGTTTCCTTTTTCTATCTTCTCATTTTCTCTATTGCCCATTTAATTAGTTATTTTTCTTTTCTTGTGTGTGTGTGTGTGTAGATATATGTAGTTCATGCTGCATTTCAGTCAGGTGATATAAAACAGACAGAACAATAATACTTTAGCTACCTCTACTACACCAACTACTAAGAAAAAGTGGCCAGTGTGAAAATGATAGCATCAAGAACTACAGGAATTTTCTCGAAACAACCAGTTTAAACCTTTCTCAAAAGTAATTTTAATTCACGCACTTTTAATGCAAAAATCTAAATCTAAAACTAAGGCATCCAAGAATCGCTAATAATTCCTGGATGTTGCTTAGAATATGGGTACCTGAAGGTGGGAGGGGAGAGTGCCCAAACTTATACAAACCACAATTCTAAAATCAAAGTGGCTTTGCCATCCATGTGTATATATATTTTTTAAATTTAGTTTAGTGCCAAGTCAACTCAAAGCCGCTGATGTGTTGGCAAATTTTATTATCAGCCAATTTAATTGTTTTGGGATGAAAAGGACTAGGAAAATTGTTCAAATTGTTTTTTCTTTAAAAAATTTACAAAAAAAAAAAAAAAAAAAAAAAAGTGATACTTTGCAAGAACTGAAATCATGATAGAGAATATCAATTTTTTCCACATACTATAAAGTAAACAATTTTGTTATTCTT
Source organism: Mastigoproctus giganteus (assembly GCF_048544385.1). Taxonomy (NCBI): domain Eukaryota; kingdom Metazoa; phylum Arthropoda; class Arachnida; order Uropygi; family Thelyphonidae; genus Mastigoproctus; species Mastigoproctus giganteus. The sequence continues at coordinate 76,597,877 of NC_143585.1, read as the reverse complement.
ATATCATAAAATATATTCCAGAGTAAATATAATTGTTACTTTTGAATCCCTAAAGAGATTTATTCTAAGTTTAATTTAATACAGTACATTCATTGCCCTGAATTGTAACATTTGAGTAGTATTTTTAAAAACTTTATGAATTATGGGCTGTTTCACAACTAGCATATTTTTAAATGGAATATGTTACAATGTTGCTGAAGCTAAACATAATTTTAGTTTTTCTGGAAGGATTTATTATATTTGAAGGCAAGTGCATTATTATAAAATACAGCGATTTCTGTTTAACCCTTTCAGGAGTGAGTTTAAGTGCTGCATGGGGAACACCTTTTTTTATGAAATCTCTGAACAATCAAATTCTTTTAAACATTAATCTGCTCTTATATTGACTTGGTTGCCTAACAAAACATAATTGCAAAATATTTGCAGAGGTAAAAAAAAAAAAAAAACCGCCTCTCCATTACTTTCATTTGAACAAAGTAGTGCAAGGATATTTTTGCCATTATCATTGAGGATATCTTAAGGGTTCAGGAAAACTTAGAGGGAGAAGGGTAATATTGATCTACGTTTATCTGATGATATGAGTCAAAGTAATGTTTGCACTGACCTTAAGAATTCTTGTTTGTTGCTGTAACAGCCGATGTTGGCAAGATGTCCTGAGGGTAGTAGCATTTCAAATGAGTGGGAAGATAAAGCTAGGGAAACAAGCCTAATTAACTTCAAGGGGGGGGGTTGTCAGGGTAGTAAACTATAGAAGAATACTTAGTCTTAACCATGTTTATAGTAATGTAAGGAGTGTTGTTAATAAAATAGCTGATTTGATCTCCTAGTTAGGACAACTAATGCTGACATAATAGGGCTAACAGAAATGCGATGCTACTCGGCAATTGGGGATGATAAGTTCAACTATGGTATGTGTAACATATTTAGGAAAGACAAGGAAGACAGCAGAATGGGTAGTGGGGTCATGCTTCTCACCAAAAGCAGCCTGAACGGGGAAGGAAAAAAAAAAAAAAAAAAAAAAAAAAAGAGAGCCTTTGTTGAGCCTGAAGTTGTCTGCCAGCATAGAATCTGTGTGGTGTGAGTTAGCTGGAAGCAAAGGTATATATAGCCTCTACATGCAGATGGAATGGGAAAGCAAGTACGAATGTTTTAATTATTTGCAGCAGTATAGAACACTGACCTCATACAACTGTCTGCTGTTGTATTTTGCTGTGTTAAAACAACACAAGACTTTACTAACATATCTAATTTAAAAAAAAAAAAAAAATAGAATAATGATTGTGAATGAAGTAAAAAAGAAATTAAAGAATGGAGTTATTGTTATTTGGTTTTCAGGAGCATTAGCAACTAAGGCCATATTGCTCCGGGATATGCGGTGGTTATTCCCTGACCTTTCCACATCCTCCGTATTTGGTGGTGATGGGCTCGAACCCCGGTCTAATCAAGAAGCGTGGGCTACGCACTGCTGCTCCTTCCCACCTGGCTACGGAGGCGCCTAAAGAATGGAGTATGGTAAACTGTTGAAATAATGGAACATTTGAGCTAACGGAACATTGAGATTGGATGTTTACACACAGCGCAGATGCCTCGCACTGGCTAAAAAAGAAACAGCAAGTCACGTGATTACTGTGTTTATGTTAGCCATTTGGAAAGTGAATTCTGTACTGATATCACAGATTATACTGCTGTTTTACATTTTTTTAAATTAAAAACTTCTCACTATTGTCCCTAAAGTTAATAAACCTCATACAGAGAATAAAAGAACAACATTAAAGCTTAGTGGCAAACTTGATATAATAAAGAAAATAGGGCAAGGCACAAGTAGGAGCGTATTAAAGGCAGAATATAACACTGGATCGTCAACATTGTATATATTAAACATTCAAAACACAAACTTTTAGAATTTATTACATGTTCAGAACCTAACAATAAGACAGCTGATAGAAAAAGTTCACAAGCCAAAATTAGAAAACTTAGATAAAGTGCTACACGAGTGGATTTTATTAAAATGATCGGAAGGGATGGCTATATCAGGGTCAATGATTATTGCCAAAGTTTAAGATTTTAAATAAAAATTGAGCATTGATACAATTACTTTTACAGATGGATGGTTAACTAAATTTAAGATAAGACACTGAATTAGAAAATTAGACACTGTGGGAGAAAAACAATCTGCTGACACAGAGTCGGCTAAAGAATACAGTGTGACATTTGAGAAGCTTGTTAATGAGAATAATCTTGCAGCTAACCAAATTAGTTTTTGATTGTGGAAATATTTTTCTTGTTATTTACCATCCAATGTCACTTCTCTCATTCACCATAGATCAAGGAGTTATTCAAAATTTTAAATGCCATTAGAGAAGTGATTTTATGAAACTAATGATTAGCAAGGATATCTCCACTCTCAATTTTCAACAGGATTTCACAATTAAAGATGCAACATACTCTATAGCAATTGCTTGGAATGTGAAACTTATCTGTGAATACTGTTAAACTCTTCGGAGAGCATGGAGGAAATTATGGCTAAGTGTCATGTCTGTCGCCTTATCATCTGATGAAGATAATATTGGTGGTCAAGGCAAAGCAGTATAGAAGAAATAATGCAAACAGTTCAATCTACCACAACAGAAAATTCCTCACATAGACTGGCTCGCTGTTGATAATGAGGTTGAATTATTACAATCATTCTCACATCAAGAAATCATTGATAGTGTTGTTACTCCTGAGAAACTGGATGATGCACTTTGTTCAGATGTAGAAGAGGACATTGATACAACTGAAAAGATAAATTGGGCTGTTGCAGAATCAAGCATGGAAAATATTCTGTCTTTTCGAACAAAATCCAAGCTTTACAAGCAACACAAGCACACATGCTGAGAAACACCATGACAACGAGCATTAATGAAACAAAGTGATATAAGAAAATTTTTGAAAAAAGCAGTTACCATTCCTAAAGAAAACCATTAAGAAAATGCACCCTCTACTACAGACAAAGCACCCTTTACATATTCAAAGATCAGTTAGAATAGAAAAAATTTTCCTTTAAGTTTACACATTACAGAATGTTTATGTTTTTTATGTGCAGTTAATAAAATTGCATTCTTAATCTATCTATTTTCTTATTTAGCCTCATTATTTCTGCATTAAATATATTAAAAATAAAACTTTCCAGATAATGAAAAAATTAAAATAATGGCACCTTCAATCCATGAAGGTGCCGTTATTCTGAAAGTCTACTGTATATAAATTAGTTGGCAAAGCATATGCTGAATCAGATTTCAATTAGTGATTGATGAAAATGAAGAATTAGTTAAAGATGTTGCAGCATTTCGTCTTCAAGTTTTTGTTTTTCAAAGCCATAAAACTGGTACTTCATCTACATAGACATTCTGACACCTCAGAATCTAGTTTAAAAACTATAAAGGGCTATTTTAGAAAAACTGTGGATACATTAAAAATGACAACTAAAGAAGAAAAGAAATAATAATAATAAAAAAAAATTGACAGTGAAATGTGTGTAAAGATATCAAATCCTTTCGGTCTGTTGTTAGTGAAGAATTTACAAAATTTGCAGTGTCTTATTGATAGTGCTTCAAAATCTGGTTGTACTGATGCCAATGCACTGTTACCAGATCCTACTACTGTATCACCTAATACCAAAACCTTGGCATTGGAACTTCAATTTAAAATTAATCCTGAACTCAAAGAAATTTTGTTAAATAAGAGGGGCAGTAACTTTAGATTTGTGGAAGAGAATTTTAGAAAAACTGGACATCGATGTTTAATTTTACACCACATTAATAATGGAACTTGGTCTTTGGTAGAAAGGGTATCATGAACAACACAACCCACAGTCTAGGCCTCCGTAGTCGAGCAGTCAGGAGCAGGAGTGCAGTAGCACATGCTCTTTGAGTAGACCAGAGTTCAAGCTCCTGACTGCTAAGTATGGTAGATCTGCCAACCTACACTGGTCCAGCGTGGCAGATTTCCCACAACACGAATCATTGAGGTTGCTTCCGTCCTGCAGTGGACTGATAATGGCCGCAGTTTACCTTTACCTTTTTTAAATCCAGTCTTCAGCATATGAATTAGATCAGCATTTCCCAAACTGAGGTCTGTGGAACGTTTAGAAGCTATCAAGTAAAATGTGTTTATTTTCTTAAAAAATATAATAGAATCGCAACGAATTTCATTATAGAACATTACTTAATTTCGATACGATTAGTATATATAATTGTATACATATTTCAAATTATTCATTCTATGTATAGCAAATTGTAATTCGATATATATAGAAAGGAATTCCCCGACTTATGTAAATTCAACTTGTACATAAGTTTTTGCTGGCCGATGCATACTTAAAAAAAACTGTTGAAATGTATTTTGCATTCCGTAGGAATACATGGAGGTATTGTGAAAATATTGTAATGTTAACCCAATTTCATTCCAAGTCCTTGGAAGTTGAAAATTTTGCTATATCACTAAGCTCTAATCTCTCTAAAAGGTCATATTTATGATGGAAATTGCACTACCCTTTCATGGTTATCATATGTTTCCGTTATAAGAATCAATTTTGAATGCCTTTGTGATATTTTTTAAAGCATGTTTCTGGAGGTCACAACCATAAAACAAAAACAATCTGCACTTTCCGGTTTATTGGGCTTTTCTGTTAGTGCATCTAATTATAAACAGGTAATAAACTTGATCTTATTGCATTTGCGATAATACTGATAACTGCAATCGTGTGGGTTTGTACACTATTACGGTGAAATGAGTTCCCCTTCACTGAAATCTTCAATCATATAAAAAACAAATTTTCAGAAACTCCTCTTCATTCCTATTTACATATTACAATGATGAAGGGAAAGGGACCAACGAAAAGTGCAAATAGTGGTAGTGCCAGGAAACAAAACAAAATTGATTTAGAAATGAAGATGAAAATGACTAAGAAGTACGAAGCAGGACAAAGTCTGTCATCTATTGCAAGGGAATTAGGTTTTGCCACTTGAACAGTGAATACTATTTTAAGGGACAGTGTGCATATAAAAGAACATGTTAAAGGATCAACGCATTTAAGATCAACTGTGATCACAAAACAGCATTCAGGTGCTATATCGAAGATGGAACAGTTGTTAATAATATGGATGGAAAATCAGATTCAGAAGCAAGTGCCCTTGAGTCTAATGACCATTCAAGCAAAAGCAACAAGTATTTATAAAGATATTAAGGATAAGTACGGCGAACCCCAACCCAAGTTTGTGGCAAGCAACAGGTGGTTTAATAGGTTCAAGCTTCACACTGGTTTCCACAATGTTAAAGTCGCCAGTGCTGATTCTGCAGCTGCAGAGAAATTTTGTGATGTGTTGGAAAAAAATGCCGGATTGAACATACACTGCCAAGTTTCAAGGCATCAAAAGACAGGGCCACACTCTTACTTGGGGCTAATGCAGCGGGTGATTACAGATTAAAACCACTGCTTGTGTACCATTCTGGAAATCCTCGTGCATCAATAAAGTCACCATACCTGTGCATTTCCAAGCGAACCAGAGAACGTGGATAACAATATCTCTCTTTGAGGACTGGTTTAAATCCTGCTTCATTTCCGAGGTTGAAAAATATTGTAAAGACAAAGTTCCTTTCAAGATTTTGCTTCTATTAGATAATGCTCCTGGACATCCTATGCACCTAGATGATTTCGACTCAAACGCGAGAGTCATATTTCTACCGCCAAACAAGACTTCACTCATCCAATCTATGGATCAGGGTGTTATTGTGAATTTAAATGCATACTATTTACACACAAAATTTTCTCAGGCATTGTCTGCAGTAGACAATGAGAAAAATTTTACATTAAGAGACTTTTGGAAATCTTACAATATTTACCATGCCATCTTAAACATTAATAAGGCTCGTGGGGAAATTACCAAAAGTTGTTTAAATGATGCATGGAAGAAAATATGCCCACGGCATGTAAAAGGCTTCGAAAAAGACAAATCATATGAAGAGGTTACAGATAACATTGTAAAGGTTGCAGAGCTACTTCAGTTGGAGACTGATGCCAAAGACATGGAGGCGTTAATAGAGGAAGAAGAAAAGGAATTATCTAACAAAGAACTTATTGACTTGCAGGCAGCGATAGTAAAAGAAGAAAATGCTGATGAAGCTCAAGATGAACCAAATGAGGAGCAGAGACGTTTCATCACCAGAGAGATGGCATCCCATGAAATTGCATAGGCAATGGCAAGGTTTGAGGAGATAGATCCTGACAGTGAACGATTCTTAAAAGTTAACAGAGGGGTGAATGATATGCTTGCTTGCTTGCTACAAAGAAATCTACAATGAAAAGAAAAAAGCCACTGTCCAGTCATCCATTAATGTTCTTCTGTAAGGTTGAGTGGCTGACCCCTTCTAAATCTCCACAGCCCCCAACCTCTGCAACGGCGTACTTATCAGCTGAAGACGTCAATGATGCTTGAGAGGTAAAACTTACTGATGTCACACCTGTCTCCCCACTCTTTTATCATTTTGAAATTTTTTAAAATTGCACACTTTTGTAATTATTCTTGTGCATGAGATAAAAAACTGAATAAATACAATGAATAATTCTATTCTCATGTTTGTCCAACATTTCTTTTTTGATTCAATCAAATCAGTAAGCACGGTTGCAAGTGCTGCACAAGCATGAGGGAAATTCTGACTTATGTAGTGTTCTGCGGAACGCAACCCTTATGTAAGTCGGGGAGTTACTGTATATAGGGGTCCGCAAACATATTTTAATTTTTTAAGGTGTCCATAAATATCAGTAGTTTTGGAACCGCTGAATTAGATGATTATTCCCCTAATCTTTTTTATGTAACTGACCATGGTGCAAATATGATATCATTAAAAAGTGTTAAATGTTTGAACTATTCTGCACATCTACTAAACACAGTTAAGGTGCCAGTTGAAAATAGATGTAACAGTTTGTCCATGTTTGAATCTATTCACATGCAGTATGATCATATTAAGGAAATATAACTGGACAGATCAGAGGAACATCGTCTCGATGATCTGAATGCTTACTTAATGGAAAATATTGCAGCAATCTGGAGCAATTTAAAAGAGCTTCAGATGCAGCGGAAGCTTCAAGTAAGCCAATGTAGCATTGGCTTACTTCTTCACCATTACCTGATGAAATTTAAAATTATATTACAATGAAACTTCCAAAACAAATTTCTGACAATGGAGAAGATTTCAACTGTTGAAGCAGTGAAAAATAATTATTTTTTTTCAAATCTTGCATCCATGACACATTTCATTCTGTCCATCCCTGCTAGCAGTGCAGCCAGTGAATGAGATTTTTCTGCAGAAGGATTTCTCATCCAAGAAAGGTCTCAGTTGAACCCAGAAACTGTTGATGTCCTTTTTCTGCACAGCAATTTAAAAAATGTGTAAAAATAATTATGCTATTAATAAATTTTCAGAACATTTTTTTCCATTAATTTGTGTAACTTTTTGTGTATTATATACAATAAAAAAAAAAAAAAAATCAATATTGTTTATGCAGTGATTTATTGCATTATTATCAATATTTATAAAAAAATTAAGACAAATTTTCTTAATGTTGTTTTTTTTTTTTTTTTGCAGATACAGTGTGGGCCAGGTGCAGGTATATAATGGACCCATGAAGGATAAGTCAATGTACTTTCCATTGCAGAATTATAAGCTGGTGCTTCACAGTCAGGCGCCTCCGTAGCCAGGTGGGAAGGAGCAGCAGTGTGTAGCACACGCTTCTTGATTAGACCGGGGTTCGAGCCCGTCACCACCAAATACGGAGGATGCGGAAAGATCAGGAATTGACCACCGCATATCCCCGGAGTAATATGGCCTTAGTTGCTAATGCTCCTAAAAACCAAATAACAACAGCTTCACAGTCTAGGTGAGAAGTAAAGTGTGTTAGTTGTCTGATGGCACCAGGGGTTTCCCCCATCACCGCAGTGAGAAGCGAAGTGAAGTATAACATCCACATTATTGTAATAGAAGTAGTTTGCAAATGTTTTGACATGCTCTTGGAAGTTCAATTTGTTATCAAAAACCGACTTAGAATTTAGATCTAAATGTTGTTCACAACTGGAAAAGGATGGCTTCATTGTGCATCTGTTACAAAAAACACATCCAGGATTCTGTGTTAGTCTGTTTTGTGTCATCCATAGTTCAATGTTATTTATTGAGATTACAGATACCCCCCAATGACAGGATATGATAAGATAAGATCACTGGTATAGTGGTATGTATCCACAATGTTTGGAATATCAGTGGTAACATGATTTTTTCATATTGAAAATAAAATGGCATCACGAACCACCAAGGTGAAAATAAAATGACACAGAGAACCAAGCCTTGCGGGCCTCCTTGTACACTGGTCTCAAAGAGTATCTGTCAGTAGTGAACTTCAAAGGATCTGCATTAAAGAAAATTTTGAATGAAACATAACAATACCTTTCAAATGAATGGAATGGAGAATCTTAAGACCTGTATTGCAATATGGAGTAAAAGATATTCTCCATTTCACCATATACTGTGGCTAGATGTTCATTTCTGATAAATAAGTTCCTGATGTTCAAGTCAGCTTTAACCACGAGTTCTTTCAAGAAAGAGAAAAATTCCAACAGATTTGAGTATCACCAATGGTATGGCAAAATGACACAGGTTCCTGTACATTTTTCTGGAAGTCAAATTGATTATTACTGGTCGTTTCAGGACTCAAGATATAGAGCAAACTGACAGTATATTTTTTCTAGTGTTTTGTTCAGGAAACCAATAAGAAAGACTGATCTAAAGTTATGCTAAATAGAATGATCTTTGCAGGTTTGGGGATTGTTAGTAGAGAGGAATCCACTAGGAACTCTTTGTACATAGGTTTGAATGAGTATCTGTAGATAGGGTATTTCAAAGGATCTGAATTAAAGGAAATTTTGAATTAAACATAGCAAATAACCTTTCAGATAAACGGAATGCAGAATCTTAACATCTATTGCATAATATGGTGTCACAGATTCTCTATTTCAACACACATGGCTAGACATTCATTTATAAATTTCTGATGTTCAATTCAGCTTTAACCAAGAGTTTTTTTTTCAGGAAAGAGAAAAATTCCAATTGAATTGAGTATCACCAATTATATATCGCAAAATAACAAAGGTTCCTATACATTTTTCAGGAAGCCATATTGATTATTATTACCCATGTTTTGGGACTCAAGATACAGAGTGAACTGATAGTATAGTTTTTCTAGAGTTTTGTTCAGGAAACTAGTAGGAAAGCTTTGTCTACAGTTATAATAAAAAGAATGACCTTTGCAGGTTTGTCATTACTATGTACTATGCCAGTACATAGGAATGACAACAGGAAATGGGGAATGTATGTCCAAAGAAAATTTGATTGAAAACCGTTTAACAAGCAGGATAACAATTTCTGATTGAGATGAGATGGAACATTATACAGTAAACTCCCCATCAGCACTGTTCCTTGAGGTAGTTACAGATTCTTGCAGTAGTGAATGTGGGCAGCTGATAAGGTAAAGGACAGTAACTTTAAAGTACCAGTTTTCAATCTCTCAGCTAAGGTTTTAATATTTTGAAATGGTAGATTATGAGGTTGAGGCATAGTTTGGACAATACAGCTCTTAGGGCATTTGCAATCTCTGTAGTGGTTTGTTTGTTTAGGGGTTTTATGGCACATAAGCATCTGAGGCTATTCTGTAGTGGTAGAGGGCTCATCAGTACTTTTATTAACTAAGGAAACAAATTTATTCAAGAAGTTTTCTTTTTAGCTTTCTTCCTGATATAGCATGCTTTTTCTCTAAGCCATTTTTAGAAATGTTTTCATGCTTTCTATCTCTTTTTTTGCATCACTGTTGCAATTTCCATTCCACCAATAATTTGTTTTCAATTTCTTACCTGATAATGTGGAATGGCAGGAGTTTCAATTTGATTGATGAATCTTTTAGGTTAATTTTAAATCTATCTATATTGTCCTTTAGTTTTGAATCAGCAAAGGGAAAGGCTATTCTCTTCTATCATGCATCACTGTTACAGAGGGAGACCAGGTAAATAATAAGCCTAGTTCAGAATAACAGTTTTTTCACTTAGAAAACAATTTCGATGGAAATTAAGAATATAATACAGATCATTTAGCAAAACAATTGTAATTCTTTATAATAAAAAGGAAAAGACAAAAATAATTTTACAAACAAATCTTACTTTGCAAATTGTTCACATTTTTTGACAATTAATTCAAACTTATCTATACATGTATTCAACTACTTACTTTCAGCAATACTGGGCAAGGTTTTATGTTTTATAACAAAACCGAGGACAGAAATCTCTTTTCATGATTCTTGACTACGACATTGGCTTATTTTATGGAGTGAGCCATACATTCATAAAGATCTTGTCAAGCTGCAGATTTAAAAAAATATATTATTTATGCATAAGCATTTGCCATTCAAATATATTTAACAATTGTAAAAAAGATCCTCTATGCATTTTAGATTAATTTTTTCATAGATTTTAGACAAAGAACAGTATATAAATTGTACGAGTATATTTGCTAAGGAGAGCCTTTAAAATTTAACTGTGTGCTTGATTTTATAACCAGAAAAATAATCCATACTTTAATCGTAGCACTCCCTTTAGCTTTTGGGGCAACCTATTATTAGTTTTTCTTGACTAAAGCAAGAATTATAGAAACCACTATAACTTGAAGTAGATAAATTTAAACTAATTTCAACTACCTAAATTTGCTTATTAAGATTTATAATGGAAGGTTTTTAATATTTCACACTAGTATCATAATAAGAGGGAAAAAAAAAATCATACTTTCAGTTCAAAGGAGACCAGAGTATTCATAATTACTATACAGGTTACTTCACTAATACTGTACCTTTTCGTGAGAACAGAAAACTAATGTAATTATTATTATTAGCCATATGGTGCAAGGAAGCCCGAGGCTTATGCTGCACTAGCCAAAAAAAATTTGCACATTACCCTGAGAGAGAGAGAGAGAGAGAGAGAGAGAGAGAGAGAGAAGTACAAGGGAATCTTTGGGAGAGAGAGAGAGAGAGAGAGAGAGAGAGAGAGAGAGAGAGAGAGAGAGAGAGAGAGAGAGAGAAGTACAAGGGAATCTTTGGGAACGAGAGTAGACTTGTGCAGGTGATGTTTTTACAGCTCCGGAAAATAGAAGTTTTTTCTGTTTATTAATTTATTAACTTATTTTCTAGAGTAGCTTTATATTCCTAGTTACGATATTTAGTTTAAATTTTAACTTAGATAGAGATTTTGTAGGAAATCTCTATCTAAGTTAAAATAAGATGCCAACTCTAATAAGATTTCAAAGAATTTCATTCAGAAATATGCTATGTTACTTACCTATCATTTTTAAATTGAGATTTTCCCAACACTAAAAAAATCTGACATGGGCCATATTTAAGTAACAGATTATCAAATTATATTACATAATAATTACAATTACAGTAATTGTACTATTGATGATTTACACAAATTATTTTTATATTTTTAGTAAAATGCAAGGAACTTTGCTTAACACGTCATTTCTCTTGATATTCAGGCTGGCCAAATACATAACAGCTAGAAAGCTTTTAAAACTACTGAACAATAATTGCTCACTTTCATTATTCATGACTTTAAGTACTATAAAGCTGTATATCTGTGTCTGAATTATAAGGTTACGGTGATTGTAATTTCAGGGATGGACAGAAAAAATATTCACAAGGGAGAGGAGAGAGAGGGAAAAAAACTCTCTAGAATAAATAAAACTGAGTAGACCATCAGCAATTTTATTCACTGAAGATTTAGGTTAAAAATGAACGTGCAGGGTTCAAACTGGCTCTTTTCAAAAATCACACGGCACACCTTAAATCATGGCTAAGGGCATCTAAAAAAAAATGTAAGCATCTTTCATTATCCACATGTTTTTTAAACAGAGTTGGCAATTAATGGATTTTTCCATCACTCTCTGGAAAGAGTAGATGTTAAGTGCAATGGGATAACTGGAAAGGGATTTATCACCCTTTTACAGAAATGACCTGGCTGGATGTGAGCAAATTTCCATGCAGAAGGAAAAAGACCAGTGGAATAGAAAAGTGTAAAAGAGTAATACAAAAATGTGAAGTTCTAGATTTAAGACATGGCATCAGAAGCTGAAGCTTTCGTGGCATCAAGGTTGTTCACAATTCTATTAATTTTTTTCTCTCAAAAGACCATGGGAGGCAACGACTGGAGTGCTTGGCATGGCAGAATATGATTTATCAAGATCGTTGATACAAGAATTAGAAGACAAGTAGAATGCTAATAAGTTAGCTTTATCTTATCTTCAGCAAAGGATACAACAGAACCATCAAGTTGTAACAGAGGTAAAAGTATAGATGGATAGAAGTTGTGGCCAACAGCTTTGGCAAGAGACCAGAAGGGTTGACTACCACTCGAACGGAAGGAAGTTTTTTACCTTTAGCTTGTTCAAAATTGTGTTTGGATTGCTTAAAATGGTTTGTGTTGCTGGCACATATGTGGTACACATATTTTATTTGTTCATTCCATGTGTTGAAAAGTAAAAGAAAACTGCAGAATTCTAGACACTTTTCAGTCATTTATTTTTAGACAGATATTAAAGGAGTTGCTTCTCAACATTCTGAAAATCATAGCACATGAAATGCGCTCTCTCTCTCAAATACAGCAGCAAAAAATGTGTTAATAATTATTTTACTGTTTTTGCAAGTTTTAGTGTAAACAGAAAATGAAACCAGGGATCTGGATACAAACTAATTGCAATATGCTACATTCTGTCTTTCACAGTCATAGTACATTTACTGGAAAACCAAGTTAGAGGAAGGATGAGATTTTAGAGTGGAATGCAAATTTAAAATTAATCTCAGTGACAATCTGAGCAAACATTAGGACCAGATGATTTAAAACAGTAATCTGACCAAGGATCATCCCATTTGCCATTCTTTTGATGGATAAACTTTCATGTTAATGTCTTTGCTGGTTTAACAATTATACATTATACACACATTAATAGTATTGTGCATAAATTTTATTTGATTTATGATTTTTATTTAGGGTGGGATGCATTTCAGTCTGACCGTCTGCTTAGCAATTGGTGTGCTAGCAGAGGTCAGTTATTCTATTGTTACATGTTGAATTAAAATTGCTAAAAGAAGACAATATTAGGTTAGTGAATTACAAGGCAATAATAGGTTAGTGGAAATAATAATAAGGTAAAGTTAGGAAAAATTAGGGAACAAAATTACATTCTTTCACATGGCTATCTTTCTGCTACTTCCTCAGGGGCTGAGTGGCCAGATAGCCAATATTAAAAGAATGTCTCATGCATACCCGATTTTGTAAAAAAAAAAAAAAATGGAAATCCTGCATAGTTATACAAGACCCATTGGACTGGCCATATGTAACTACAAAAACACTATAGCAAACCTGAATAATACTGAACACCTCTGTTACTGCAAAGAAACCAAATACAGAGCATTTACTGATCTAAATCACAAACACATTCTTACAGGCGACCTTAATATAGTTCAAGATCATGCATTAAAAGAAATCATGGGTAAAGGTATGAATTTCAGACCTAATGCCCATACCAACCTAAAAAGCATACACGGTTTGATCAGATTGGACTCACTACGGTTTGCATAAAAATTAGCCTATAAATACAATACACCAGTGGAAGCTTTCAAAATCTGGATTAACACCACCTAAGAACATATAATAGCAAGATTTAGAGACGTCATACAATATCAATATAATTACAAACATTACAACCTAAAAGCAATACATAAAAATATTAAAGACTTGCAAAATAAATTTGTTATTACTAGCACAGACAAAGCCAATAAAAATTTCAGTATAATATGCAAAAAATTTTACACAGACACACTCAAAAAGGAATTGAACAACAGCGATATGTATAAAATTACCAGAGCCACCCCAGTACTATTACAAATAAACTTATAGCTATGCACAAAAAAGTTAAACTAAAAATAGATAATGCCAAATTTCTTCGCCTATTGGATACCAAAATTCCAAAAAACCCAGTAGGCAGCAGGTTCATCACTACATGTAGAAACACCTACATTAAAAACCCCCAGTAAAAAACTGGAGATCAAACTAAGATTAATAAGTAGCCAACTCACAAACACAAAATTCATTTCAGACAACAGAAACTACATAGAAAACCTCAAAAATAATAACATCCATAAAGTGAATAGGTATTCCAAATACCTATTCACTAGCATTATCGCACGATAATTTAAAAAAAGTACTAACCGACTACTGTGTAGAATATCAGGAAATACTAGACTTTAGTAAACAATACTGGCTAGACCTTATAACATTATGTGTAATTAACAACTATATACCTATGGGCAATAGCATCTATGTGCAAAGTAGAGGTGTGACAATGGGAGTGAGTAGTTTTGTTCCATCGCCAACATATACTTGCACTACTATGAAAGCAGAATAAAAGATAATATAATATTCTACAGATATACAGATGAAGTTTGGGTTGTCGATTACAATAAATTCGAAGACTTGGCATCGGAAATATCCCCCAGATCTGACCATCAAACACACTTATCCCAATAACCACCTACAAAGAAAATAAAGTCTGCACACGACACTGACAAAAGATACCACTTTAACTTCTGAACCATTAAACAAACCAACTGGGACACAAATTTAGCAAAGCAAGTGTAGGGAAACATTATTAGAAACCAAACAAACAGAATAACACGAATTTGTAATAACCAGGAATATATATTGGAGACATTAATAAAACTAAAAGACAATTTAATGAAGAATAAAATTCGGATTAATTTTTATCAGATTCCATATAAACGCAGCCATCCAAGCCAATATAAACTGACATCACACAGGCATCAATCCAAATAGGCTCACAGAGCAACTATTTGGGCCGTTATTAGACAAGGCTTGTTGTCTGACCCCACTGTAATCCTTATGTCCAAATTCAAAGCTCTAAAAAGATAACGACAATAATATAGTTAACAGACTGTTGACCCTGACTATCTCATAGAAAATTAAACTGGATATTATAATACAAATACACATCACACTTCACTCAACCTACAGATGAAAATCAAAATAAATTCCTTGGCACCATAAGGATAGATATCACCACATTTGGAGGATGTAAATATGTATATAGCTATCCTGCTGGGTTTAAGTTGGCTGTTATGCTGTAGAAAGGTTATGTCAGTCCTTGCCCAGAAGATAACATAGAATAAAAAAAAATTTAATAAGTGTTAAAGGCTTTTTGTACCGACCACAGTCCACAACAGCTACAGGTAAATGCGTATTATATTGATGCATACCCATTGGGCTTTGGATTCCAATCCCAGTTTACTGTTAACACCAAATAATTTGGATTTCAAAAATTAAAAATATACTTATAATCCGGTATACCTAGACCTAAAAACTTAATATGATAAAGATCTACTAAAACTGTTATTGGGACTACAGAAATGGGTATGCATGAGATATTCTTTTAATATTGGCTATGTCTGCTCAAAACCCCTGAGGAAGTAGTGGAGAGATGGCCATGTGAAAGAATGTAATTTTGTTCTCTAATTTTTCCTTAAATTACCTTAATTTCTCCTAACTTTACATTATTATTATATTTCCACTAATCTATTAATGTCTTGTAATAATTCTTTTAGTAACAAATAGGCTAACCGACCTCTGCTAGCACACCAATTGCTAAGCAGACAATCAGGCCTTAATGACTGATATGCATCCCGCCCTAAATAAAAACCATAAATCAAATAAAATTTATGCACAATATACCATAGACAGTTATCAATAGCACTGTTCTGTGGATTATTTACAGAAGATTAGCAAGATTATACAGTGTCTGGGAGAAATGCTAGCACCCTAGATAAACAAAGGGCCATCCTGTGTCCCAATCCATGTAGACCAGCATTTGGTGACAAATGCCCCTACAACCCCCATTGTCACATCCCTGCTTATCTGACAACCAGCCTGCAAAAACCATTTTAAAGATGTATCACAAAAAGAATGAAATACCAGACTTTGCTATGTTGTCCATCATAGCTCAAAAGACACGACTAAAGTTACATGATAGAAGAAATGCCAGGGCTTTGCTCTGGAAACTAATCATGGATCTCACCACTTTGAGCCTCCAATAAGCAATGCTGTGGTATTGTACTAGGCAATGAGTCATCTACACTTAGTATTGACTGGTAAAAAAGATGGTCAGCCATTCCTCTGTGATGTGCCAACATACCTTAACCTGTGTTTATGTTGGTTCACACTGGGGTGGTCACCTTAAGTATATTAGATGCAGTGTTTCTAAGAGTTCCACCACTGTGAAGGCGCAAGCAGAGGTTAGGTTGTTAATACACAACCAAACTTTACAGGCAGAAATTTGGTCTACTTTATTTACAAGTGGGACCTTCACTAATGGTTCCACTAGTGTTTTAGAATTTAGGCCTTAGTTGTCATATCAGGAAGAATGCCTGTGACAAGCCTGAGGAGCCAATCAGATTATAAAAGTAAATTATTACAACCACAAACATAGGTTACATAAAAATACTAACTACAATTACAAACCAGTAGTGTAAGAATGAAAATGGGCTTGAATTCAAGGTTTATAGTGGCCATTTATTATTTTTCCCCTTTTGTTACTTTGTCTCTTACATAAAATTTTGTATCTCTACTAATTATTATTATTATTTAAGCGTTTGAATTTTGAATTTGAACATTGGAGTACAGGTGACCCCCGCTTAACGCTGATCATTCGTTCCGGAAAAACAGAGCGCTAAGTGAATCCGCGCTAAGCGAGCGCCGCTTTCCCATAAGGTAACATATGTATTTATGAGCTGCGGTCGGTGCCATAGGATATTTCCTAATGAATAATGAACAGTAATGAAAAGATGCACAAATGTCGGTCAAAATATTTAATATTCAAATATTTGCACATATAAAATATTCTGCATTGCATACGTATAATTATGTAGTAACTACTTGCGTATCAAAAGTAAATTTAAAATTCAAATTAAAATAATGAATTTAATCATGAAAAATAAATTTTGTAAATTTTGAGTTGAACTTTGGCCCTCTTCCAAATAAACTAAAAGGGGTATTAATTTTAAATCCCCCGCAGCGTTACAACCAACAATAAAGTCAACCGATCCTTCGCCGCTTTGAAACCTGGCATGTTTTTTTCTTCTTTCAATATGAAACTTCTTTTAGGCATTCGTTTCCACAAAAGTCCTGCTTCATCTATGTTAAAAACTTGTTGAGAAGGATAACACATAATAGCCCTCTTCAATAATTTTAACAAGTTCTTTTTTGAAAGTTTCGGCTCCTTGATCTGCACTTGCGGCTTCTCCCTGGATTTTAAATCTATTCAACCAGCCCTTACCAGTTTTAAATGGTTCCACATTTTTTTTTTTTAGGCGAGTTTTCTTTAGATCATCATATTGGCTAATCTCTTTCTCTCTCTCTCTCTCTCTCTCTCTCTCTCTCTCTCTCTTTTAATATTTAACTTAACTGAATTCTGCATTGGAATATTATCTTCAATAAAATTAAAGTCTTTCCATTTCAATCCTAATAGCCGGCCTAGCCCTAGTTGCTTGCAGTGGAACAGCTATCTTTCCCGCTGCAAAAATTAATTCTTTATTTTTTTATAATTGTTCTTACAGTTAAAGTTGCAAGTCCTAAATTATGGCACACATCCGTTTGTCGTTGACCGAAATCGATTCGCTTCAAAACGTCTAATTTAATTTTCAAATTCAGTCTTTTTCTTACATTTATAGTCTTCGTACTGCGCCCAGACGTTGTTGCTTTTCCATTCCTTTCAGTCATTATTAGCTCTTCGAAAATGTAACTGCGTTGGTTGAATTAATTACGATACAATGTTCAAGTAAACTTTCCGTTACACACGATGTCTAATACTCTACTTAGTGATGACTAGACTTCGGATAAATGCATATAACGCAAATATTACAAGCAATATACTTGATCATTTTTTAAAATGTTGATCTCGGAACTACGTAATAAGTCACTGTACTGAAACTAAATTAGCGTGCGAGAAAATTTCACTGAGCATGGGAAAATTTCTCAAGTCGGCGTGGGAAACTTTTTAATGCTGTTTTGATATTCATTTTCAAGCTATCGACTCCATCAAATGAAACGATTTCGTTAATATGTCAAAATGTAATCTGTAAAAGAGCGTTATAGTGATCTGTGACAGCGTTATAGTCAGATACGGGTTATAATATAAGAACAGCGTTATAGCGAATCAGCGTAAAGCGAACCGCGTTATAACGGGGGCCTGCTGTACATACCAATTAGGGTCACATGGGGTCCATAACAACCCATGCAGTTGTTATGGATCTCATGTGACCAAGCTAAATATTGCTTTCAATAACCAAAAACTAATAGGAATGGCTTTAACAAAGAAAACTAATTTAAAACACATTACAAGTCCATTTAAAAACATTCTGCGAAGAATAAGAGACCTAAATTTTTTTAAAAGCCTTTAGTCACAATGTAAAATCAGCAGAAATTTTTAATTCTAATTTGAACCCAGGGCCGGATTTACACATAAGCTAAACAAGCTACAGTTTAGGACCGCATATTACAAGGGGCCGCACTCCACCTTAAAAATTCTTTTTTAATATTGTCACAGTGAACCAGTGAAGGTTAGGGCCACAACAAGTTTAAATCTGGCTCTGTTTGAACCCTTACATCCTCATTAGGAATTTTCCATGACGCAATAGGGTTACCTCAACAAAAAAAAAAATCTATTATCCTAGTCTTTGTTGCCAGCTCTCTCTCTCTCTCTCTCTCTCTCTCTCTCTCTCTCTCTCTCTCTCTCTCTCTCTCTCTCAGTTCTTGTCTTTTCATACTTTTTTGGACTCCATCCATCCATTACTTCTTCCTGGTGCCACCCAATTCATAATCACTTTTTTGGAAGTCTCTTTTTCCATTCTTCTGGTATGTCCATACCACCTCAGCTTCTTTGTTTCAATTACCTGGATTATATCAGTTTTCGCTTCCATCATTCGTCGAATTTGTTCATTTCTTATTTTCTCCAGTCTTGATTTTCTTGCTGCTCATCTCCAGTAGTCCATTTCAGTAGTTCATTTGCATGCAATTTCCTCTGTTGTCTTTTATTCACCGTCCATGTTTCTGCCCCATAGAGCATTATGCTCTGTAGAATTGTTTGGTAGATATGTTTCTTTGTCTTACTGAGTATATTCCTATTCCAAAGGATTGCATACCTATCACTTTTCTTCCATCACTAATTCTCTTCTCCATCTCCAGTTTGGACCATCTGTCAGCTTGTATTATCGATCCCAAGTATTTAATGTTATGTACTGTTTTTAAGTTTATATTCTTCTATATTCAGAACTGCTTTCGATGTTTTATCTTTAATCCCCATCCTCTATGTCTCCACCAATTTCCTGCACATATACAGTACTCCGTATCATCCACGTCTTGTGCTCTCACCACCTGATCAGCGAATAGTAAGTTGAATATGTTTTCGGGTATACCCATATTGTTGCATTATCCGGAATAATTTGAAAGGCCGATTTTTCTTCTTTTTTTTTCTTTCTTTTCTTTTTTTATTAATGGTAGTATTTGAGACTAATGTTTATTATGCTACTAAAGTATTTCTGTCTGTGTTTTTTATGTTGTATATTTAGTGAAATGTTGGATTAGGACTAACGAGTTTTCTCAGAAATCATGAGTGATAGAGTTTAGTTATTTGCTTCCATGAAATATTTTGTTCTCTTCATTTCATATTTAGTTCAGCTCCACATTCGACAAGGATAATATCAGCCTGAAACTGTGCAATTTATTTTTATTATTAAGGAAACATGAGAGATTTTGCAGCAAAAAAAAAAAAGTCACAACAAATGAAACAAAAAAATGATGGAATATTATTTTAAAAAATTACTTAAAATTTTTTTACACAAAATCTACAGTAAAATATCTCTCCGAATATACATACATATGTAAATGTGCAAATTTTTATGTACAGGTTATTATTATTATTATCATCATTTTTAATTAAATAAATTTGTTTTTTTTTTCATGCTATTTAAAGTCTTTTTCTTTTACCTTACATTTGATTATCTGGAAAATTTTGTTATTCAGAAGAGGTCTGACAATTATTCTGGATAACTGACGCTCTACTGTATATAGATCTTAAAAAGAGTTGGTGATATACAGCAGCCCTGCAGAAGATCGTTTGAAGTAGTAAACTACATGTTGCCCTTATACATGGTCTTAATGATATTTATCAGTGGTTCACTGATAGATGCACATTTCAAAGCTTCCCATAACAGTTTTCTGGGCACATAATCATATGCCTTCTCTAAGTCTATAAAGGTCATCCTGACCTTTCTCATACTTTTTTTTCAAGAATTTGTCTTAGTGTGAATACATGCTCTACACATGATTTGCATGCTGTAAAACTGCATTGTCCCGATCCCTGGAATTCCTTTTCCAGTTGATTCCTTATAATCCTTCCCATGGTTTTCATAATGCAGTTTTGTTATATAGATACCTCTATAATTTGAACCCTTACACATTGAAAATTCCATTGGACATTGACATGTTGCTGGAAAGCAGTCAATGATTGAAATGTGAATCTTCTGGAGTTCACAAGTGTCAACATCCTTCTGCAGTGGTGCTTGTATTTTCTCTGTCTATTTTAGTGCAGTTAATGTGGAAGTGGCACTTATCAGTTGATGTGTGGCAAGTTTCTCTCTCTCTCTCTCTCTCTCTCTCTCTCTCTCTCTCTCTCTCTCTCTCTCTCTGTGGGGAGTTCTGTGTTTGTACTGCTTGTGCATTTGAGTAAGTGTCGCTTTAGTATTTTTATTTTAATTCGATTGTTAAGGTATCTTGGTACTTAGGTGGCAGAATAACCCATTGATGGTAAAACTTTACAACATGGTATTCCCTGGTTATGGCCAAAGACTAAATTACCCCAGGGCTCACATCTGGTGAGTATGGGCTTGGCACACCCAGGGTCTTCAGCTGGATACCATCATTCTTCTCTTTCTTGGTGATACCTTTCTACTTCTGACTCTCTCTCTCAGGATAACTCGGGTTTTGGCTGGTGCAGCATAAGCCTCAGGCTTCCTTGCACCATATGGCTAATCATAATATTAATAAGTCAGTATTTCACTTAACGGCATAAAATTCTCTACCTTCATTCAGTGATGGCTTTGTGAATGATTCTTCAATCACCCTGTACTTTAGTAAATCAAGAGGAATCTGACTAAATGTAAATGGAAGTGATTTAAATTTTTCATAAACATTAAGCATTTTACTAGTTTACAATGGTAAAGATATGGAATGCCAGATTTCGGAGGCTCAAGGGATGAGAGCTAGTTCCATTACATGTTGAATTTAAGAACGACTCTACACATTAATCATACACCTATAGAATTACATAAAAGAAAATAATATATTACACTTCTTCCAATATCGATGGAAACGAAGAATTTGCGAAAAAAAGAAAAAAAAAAAAAAAAAAGAAAATCAGAACACGTGCAATAATTTAACCCAATAAACACTACTACAATTCACCATGTGCCCAATATAAAAGAAAAATTTGAGATTTTCTGGGTTGAGATTCAGTTGCGGGTACAGCCAATGAGAATGAAGAGAATGAAGGCAGACGGCTCCACCCAGTGGGCGGAGTCAATTACGTCCTCAAGATCACAACTGACACTGGTGCCACGAAGTGCGTGTCACCCGTGTCACAGTGCGTGGCACGCGATATTGATATCACGTTTTGATGTCACGTGGTTGCGGTTTAATCATCGTAATTAATCACGTGGTTTAATCATCGTTATTAAAAAGAAAAAATTTAAAAAAAAAATAATACTTAAACGGCTGAATAATCCCGGGGGTGTGGGGGCTGGAGCCCCCACATTGACGGGGGTCTGGGGGCAGAGCCCCCAGAAAAAAAAAAATTAAATTTAATTCGAAATGCGAAAAAATTAAATTTAATTCGAAATACTTAATCGGCTGAATAATCCCGGGGGTGTGGGGGCTGAGCCCCCACATTGACGGGGGTCTGGGGGCAGAGCCCCCAGAAAAAAAAAAATTAAATTTAATTTGAAATGTCGGCTGATGAAAGTGACGTGGCCACTTTCCTCCTCTTCTGAGCCTTCTAATTGGCTGATTAGTAATTCCTAATTCCCCCCATTTCTGTGGTTCCTCGTGATTTTATTTCTAGTTCAGCCACGTTGGGTGCAGCTGTGATTTGTAGTTCAGCCACGTTGGGTGCAGCTGTGATTTGTAGTGCTGCCACGTTGAGTGCAGGTGTGAATTCCTTTGTTTTAGGTATGTATTAGGTATGTTTTTTGAAAGCTGTTTCTGTGTTATACAAGCCCGCCACTCAGGATTGAAAGAAGCATTTTCACCGATCAGGTGAGTGGTTTTCTTTGTTTTTTTAGCTTTTCTGATGATGTGCATCCCAAATTTTCATTGTTAATGCTGGTGAAATCGGATAGTAAACAACCTTTTTTTTGAAAAAAATGTTCATGAAAATCTTCAAATTTTCATTGTTAATGCTGGTGAAATCGGATAGTAAACAACCTTTTTTTAAAAAAAAATCATCATAACCATTTCTGTTGTTCACGTGTATCCGCAATTCTCGTTGTTAATTAATGCTCGCGAAATACTCTTTTTTGCAATTCCCTGGCGAATTTTACGTTGTGCTGTATTACCTGCGGTCGAGAAAACGGTTAGTTTTCTGAAATTCAAATGTCACGTGACATTTCGCGAACTCGTAGAAACGTGTATTTTTGTATGTGGATTTTTCTGATTTTCGCTTTTATCCTTTGTTTTCAGCTTTCACTTTCGTTGCTGTGCCACGTGCCATCTGCGTGTCACTTCGCCTCCGCCGGGCGAGGAGAGGAGGGGGAACGCAGTGAGTGGGTGGAGTCAAAACCCGTCAATCACTGCTTTTCCCCTTCCTTTCCTCGTCGCCATTTTGGTTGGCCGTACCCTATATTGAATCTTTACCATTTTCTGATATAATATCAAAAATATATTTTACTTAAAAGTTCAAAGATATAATTTTTGTGATAGCAACAAGTAACATATTTTTTTTGTACTGTTTATTATCTAATTATTTGCTCAGAAAGCAAGTTTATTATTTTAATACTTACTGTTACAAACTCTGCCACTTTTCAAACGCCCCAAATGGAAGGTAACACTGCTAAGTAGACATCGCACAACGACGAAATGCGAAAACAGTAATATATAAAAAGAGGGCGCTGTAATGTAATCCCTAAAATATTTGTTTTAAATATTCCCTTGGATATACAATGCGAGATTGATACACAAAGTTGCAAACTCAGTTGCTCATAATTATGTACAGAAAGAGCCTATGCGAACGTCAAAGGTCCAATACCACTGGATTATTTAATATTCGGCGAAGAGCTAGATTCCCTTTAAAAGGAAACCCGAAACTGAGGGTCGTCTTTTCATTAGGAATTGTGCTATAGCCATTAATAAAAAAATATATAATTAATAAAAATAAAAATACTGCTCTCAAAAATAACTGGAATAGAATTTAATGATTTTATACAACAATAAAATTCTACAAACTAATTTTTATATACAGATTTCTAAGATAAATTCTTCGTTTGGCTTTTCTGTTGGCAAAAATCACAACTTCAGCACCAAATTTATAGAAATGTTTTTCTTCAAAAACAAAACAAATTAGGTTTAATGCATGGGAATTTTAATACGATTGATATAACATAGTGAGTCCTCAGAATGAAGAGTTCATAGGGCCAAGGAACACCAAAAGGTGGCCCTGCTGAAATTATTACAAATCTATTAAATAAAAAAATGCAGATGATAATCAGAAAGGGCTTAAATTTTGCTGTGAAACCATGAAATTCAGTTAGTCACCTTAAAATAGTCTGATAAAAGCCCTTATTACACATGGAGAATATGCCAATATTTCCCATACGGCCACATCTATGTTTTATGCTTTAATTACTTGATAGTTTCATTCTCTAATATTTATGAAATAAAGAAAAGCCAACATGGGTAGCACAGTTGGTAGAATCGCCGTCCTCCACACACAGATGTAAAAGGCCAGGGTTCGAATCCCGTAAGTGACATCACGAAATTTTATGGGTCTTTTTTAACAACGTGACTAAGTTAGTCGGTCTCAGGAGAAAAACCGTACGAGGACAGCATAGTTTTTCTCCCGGAAATTTAGGTTTTTCGTCCAGCAAACAGCAAATTGACCACAGAACACACGCAATTACAGACAATATATAAGACGCAACATGGCCTAAGTTGCTGATGCGCCTAAAACCCTACAACATTTGGTCATTAGTACAATATCTGTTTAAGTCATAACTTAATTGATGTTTGGCGATCCACAACCCCATTAAACATGGTGCAACTTGGACACATGGGACATTACGCACGCACATTGGCTGCATTTATGTACCAGGTATCATTGGCACATAAATATGCCATTGCTAGAAAAGCCACTCTGGTCAAACACGTCAGCGTTGTTGCATCCCGAACCATTACTGATCACCAACTAGTAGCGATGGTTCTTCCATTATTTCCCACAATTGACTTCAGATTCTTGGCGTTTAAACCCAGTTCTTCTATCTGAGCATGAGCTTCAGGCTCTAGTACGGTCCAGCGGCTGGTGCTGGGAATTTTTATCAACTCACCGTCATCAGTTTGTCTGAAGTGACATGCGATGTATGTGATGGGGGGGGGGGGGGAAGAGGAGAAGCACCAGCGCAGATGACAATATACTAGAAATTTGCAAAAAATTCTTGAAAACTACTGGTCCGATTCCAGCCGTCATATTTTGGAACTTTTTTGTTACAGGCAACATTCCAGCAGTCTTTATGGAGGACCAGAATGTCTTTATAAGGAAAGCAGGCAAAACCTGAGAGGTGATGACAGACTCTAGACTAGCATTATTACTTATTATAGACTATACGTTATACTCAAGAATATTAAAATGCTCTGTCAGAGACATGGGCTCTGATGATGTTAACTAAACGTATGAGGTTCTGTAGAGGTTCACGGTATCTAATCTCTTCTATCTGCGCGACTTAGATCTACTGTACAAGAAAAATGCATTACAACATTCTGATAGCTGCAATTGACTTGGAAAAAGTGTTTGACAAATTCTCCCACGACTATATACAACGCCTGCTACAAAGAGTGAGAATGCGCTCTGTTGGGTACAGCGGTCATCAGTCTGTATAGAGCTGATGCGCCTAACAAATCCCTAAATCAAAAACAACAAAATCTGTATAGAGAAGCGCATACCTCCGTTAGTCAACGGGCCTGTTGACTAACTTGTTGGTTCCTCGAATCGTTGGAGGTTTAACGGAGAGTCATATGGTCTCGGATTCCCAGTTTGGCTTCAAAAAGGGTCATTCAACTGAGGAAGCAATTTTATCACTAATTAACTATATAAATTCTTCTCCTGAGAAGTATGTGTTGGCTGTTTTCGTTGATTTTGAAGGTGCTTTTGATTCTGTTTGGTGGGAGAGTGTGCTGATGTCTCTGAGGAGATCTGGATGTGATAGATATATTTATGGAGTTATCCGTTCTTACTTCAGTGATCGGCTTGTGAGAGTATGTGCAAAACATCTTACGTATTGTAAGTATGTTAATAGGGGATGTCCACAGGGTTCTGTCCTTGGGCCGATATTTTGGAACTCGGTTCTTGATCAATGGCTAAACAGATTGCAGGTTCCTCAGTGTTTGCAGGTGGCTTATGCGGACGATCTGGTCTTGGGAGTTGCTGGTGGCTCTAGAGCCGTACTGGAGTTGAAAATTCAGGAAATTTTGAACAATCTCTCAGAGTGGGCTGTGTTAAACAAATTAAAGATCTCATCTAAGAAAACCAAAATGATGGTATTTAAAAAGCACTTTGATTACAATCGCCCGCCCAGAGTATTGTTGAACGGAAGTCAGGTTGGTTCCTTTGGTGTCCAGTATAAAGCATTTAGGTTTGATTTTGGACGACCGGTTGGGTTTCCATCTGCATGTGTCACATTTGAGGGATAAACTGAAGAAATTTACTTCTTTTGTGATGCGTATTTCTAGGAAAGAGTGGGGACTTAATAAACGTACTATGCTATTATACTATAAGACCATTTTCTTGCCGACTGTTGCATATGCAGCGGGTGTTAGGATGAAGGCTGTGATTAAGGTCAGAATTAGAAATCAACTTATGTCACTGCAGAGGTCTATGTTGCTAACATTGTTGTATGCTCCTAGGACTGTTTCGACGGTTGCACTGCAGGTGATTGCAGGGACTCTTCCTGTCGATTTATATATATTGTACCGTGGTATGTTGTATGCACTAAGAAACGGAATTTCTGCTCAGTGCCTGGACATCTCTATTGACCTGACTGCTAATATTAAAGACGAAAAAGTTAGAATTTGGAATTCCCTCATTGCTATATGGGGGATTCGATGGAGTTCTTCTGCATTTGGTGAGATTACAAGAAAATTCATTCCATTGGCGGATTTTGCTACGTCAAAGACAGTGTCTTCTTGGTTCTGTCCTTCGATGTTTACAAGTTATATATTGACTGGACATGGATCTTTTCGTGATAAACTATATTCAAGAGGATTAGAGCCTGACCTGTGGTGTTCGTGTGGGGAGGCAGAAACTTGGATGCATGTGTTGTTTGATTGTCCTTTTTACGGATCAGAGCGTTGTAGACTTTTTGATGAGGTTTCTCCTTTTACTGAGGTCAATGTGGATATTCTCTTAATAGATGCATCTAGTTTCCGGGCTCTGCAAAGGTTTGCTGCTGCTGTATTTGCCAGAAGGACAATCATAAGGAACTTCTCAGATGTGGAGTTGGCAGCTTTTATAAATCATGCATGATTGCATCTGGGTTCGGGAACTTCAGTCTGGGAAGCTTTTGTCCAGTCTGTAGCTCCTGAACATGTACCACTACGGTGGTTTTTTTTTTTTTTTTTTTTTCTCTCCTTGGTTCTCGAGCTTGGGCGGCCTGAGACCAGGGATGTTGGCACCCAACAGTATTGCACTTCCTCTGTTGGGTGCAGGGGTGCAGGTTTGTGCTTTGCACTTCAGTATAAAATAGTAGAGACAGGTCCGGCTCCACGTGCCGGGGACGGGCATCAGCCAGCAGCTGAAGATGTCAGCTGCTTCCTGATGGCAGAGAGACCTGACATAAACAACATACTAAGCTCATAAACATTTCTTTAATACAATTTTAATCTTTCCTATACAAAATTGTCTATTTTTACTATAATTAGTGTACTTTATCTACCAAATTTTCTTGTTTTGAATATTCAATTTCTTAGCTATATTTCAGCCCACTTTACAGTTTTCTGTATTTTTAAATGATTTAGGTGGAGATGGGCATATGCCTGGGAACCACCCGACACAGTATACACACACACACGTTAGTCAACGGGCGCCACTCCAGAACGATAAAGGTGGATCGAAGTGCAGGCAGGGATGCCCTTGAAGTCCCGCACTCCTTTCTTTGGACTTGGAACCTGTATTTAGGTTTCTGTTTCTAATTCATCTTCCTGGATCGTATCAAGATGGCCAATATGTAGCGCAGGCTAATGATGTCATGTTGACAGTATCAGATGACGCATCATTGCAGACAGCTGTGGATTTTTTGAGTCAATTTAGTTTATATAGTGGCTTGCGTATTTAGAGCAAAACACAGTGTGGGCAATGGTTTGTTAGACCTGCGTGGCAGCTCTTTTGGGGCCCCTGTTCAAACACCTTTATTACTGTCCTAAGAATACGATTCACTAATCCCTCGTGGTAATCACTCGGCAGCTACTAAGCGCTTGGGATGGTTCGATCGATCAGTGGAACTTTGGGTCAGTATCTTTTGCAGGAAGGGTAGTATTAATTTTATGGACGATTCTGATCCAGGGATTAATGCATGTTGTGAAAATAACGCCCTTTAAGTACTGTACTCAAAAGAGACTACTTGAACGGCTATTCCAGTTCTTTTGGAACGACAGACAACTTAGGTAATTCTGCAAGAATTGAATTGTAAGAAGTCATTGGGAGGCTACGCAGTCCCACAGCTTAAGTGATTACGTTGGGCGTACATAATAAAGTATGCTCGAGTAGTGTCGACGGGCATACATGTGGTTTCTAGCCTAGCGAAATATTCTTTGAGAAGGCTCTCAGAACTATTTAGAATCGTGCACGCTAGTCCTGGTGCCGAAATTATAGCAATCTTCTATAAACAGGTTATCAAATTTTTGCAGCAGTTGGTTCTTGGCGGTTTAAATGTGAGAAACAAAATAAAAGTGGCTGATTTATACTGGAAGCTGTTCGATATGAACATGCCACCCACCATTCCATTCATGGGAATGGTCCAAGCTAGACATCGCCAGGCCTTTAGTTACATTCATAAGCATATTGGGTATGGTTCACGCAGTGACCTGGCTTGGAGGGTAATTCACAGACATCTACCAGTTCTGGCAAATAAAACCAATTTCATGGGATACACCAACTCAACCTGTTTATATTGTGGATCCAAGGAGACGGTCAAGCGTGCTTTTTCTTTCTTGTCCGGTCACGCAACAAGTTTGGATAAGCGTACACAGAAGTATGGGAATAGCAAGGTTAACAAGAGATCAGTTGCTATTTTCTCAACGTTCTGCCCCAATGTGGTTGTTGTTGCCTGGGGCATTAGCGACTAAGGCTATAATGCGCCAAAACCAGTCCAATGTCTAGAACCGCGCACACTCATATTTGTTGTCCACGAGGAAAAATATCAGGCGTGGAAATTGAAAAAACGAAAAGTACAGGGTTCCTTTACCGAAGTATCTAAATATGTGCTTCGCTCTATGCATGCCTTGTCATAAAGCGTTTTCTTCTCACAGAGTTAGAACAACTTGGAGAAGACAGTTTCAGGCAGCAGTGGTGTTGTCCGACACCTTTACGTCGTCTAGTGGAACATGACATCTATTTTCAACTTAGAAGGTAAAAAAATCAAATTATTATATTAGGGTTACCCGTAATCGATTACATTAACCCACATTTTTGTCTGTAAATTGCGTGTGTTCTCTGGTCGATTTGCCTGTTTCTGGGGAAAAAACCTTGCTATCTACGCCTGAGACCGACTAACTCAGCCATGTAGTGAGAAAATAGCAAGCCTATTAAAGTTCCTCGCGTCATCGACGGGATTCGAACCTGGGACTTTTCCACCGCGTGTGGGGAAGACGGCGAAGATACCATTGTGCTACACGCGTAGACTAAACTTAAGGGTGAGTTAGTCTAGTATAAGGGGTAATACTAATTTTATTCCGTGTTAGCGTTAAGAGACAGAGAGACCCAGTGAGGCGCAGGCAATTATTATTATTATTATTATTATTAAGCTATATGGTGCAAGGAAGCCTAAAGCTTATGCTGCACCAGCCAAAAAAAAAAAAAAAAAAAAAAATTCCCCGATTACCCTGAGAGAGAGAGAGAGAAGTAGAAGGGAATCACCAAGAAAGAGAAGGATGATGATATCCAGCTCAGGATCCTGGGTGTGCCAAGCCAATTGGTGGCTCTCCTGACGAAACAGAGGTCTGCTTTGCAAAAAAGCCTGTCTGAGTCTGCAGACCGAAAACGTTGGACGACCTGTGAATCTATTGCACGTAGGCTTACTCCAGGTGACCGCCAAACTAGTAGTCACATGGACTTGGCCCTCTACAGAGCAACTCTGATGACCGTTTTTGGTCTTTAAGTTCATATGGTATGAACGAGGGCTTTGTTTATTTGAAGGTAACTGTCCCTTTATGTTTTCATCAGCACTTTCCTTTTCCTGTCATTTTCCTTTATATTTTCTCATGCCTATTGTGGGCAGAGGTGTGGCAAAGGTTTTACTTATCCTTTACCGATGCACGACGGATTAACCGACTTCCAGCGAGGAGTTGGTCTCAGGAGAGGGTATCATGTTTTTTATTCTCCCAGAAACCCTGATTTTTTGTCCAGCGAACAGAAAATCAACCACTGAACACGCAAATTACAGACAATATACACAGAGCAATATGGCCTTAGTCGCTATTGCTCCTAAACCCTACAGCAACAACTTTAAACGTGGAATGATATAGGGTGCTACATAAGCTATCGCTCTGCATGTAACATTTAAATAGCACTGAAGATCTTTAGGTCTATGACTGGTGATGTGATGTGATATAGTGTGGCAGCAGACTGGTGCTGAAACTGTTATGAAACATGTAATGTGTAGAATTCTATTTTCCCATTTGCATTCAGTCATTTGTTGTATATTAACACAATAGTATGTGTAAACCTCGTGTTACGGTTAGATATCGAAGGTTATTATTATTATGATTATTTTATTCTTATTTTGGAAATTATGATGCAAGAAAGCAAATTTATACAGCATTAGCGAAAAAAAAAAAAAAAAAAATTCTATGGACATTCGTCAGTTCCAAACTTCATCACCAAACTTAAAACCGTGTTCGGTGATTTGCCTCCCCAAGACAGTTTTTCAATGTTCCATGAAATAATTACAATTTCGCGAAACAATTACAATTGCGGACGCTATGCATTGCGTACTGCGATTTTTGGTCGAGTACTGTACCTCATCCGTAAAGTATTATGCACTGAACCTTCCTACGTATGATCATTGTACCAATATCAGATCCTCGCCATCATGAACTGCTGGATGACAGTATGCAACGAATATGGATTGGATCTACATATTACTCCCAAGTATCCTCTTCTCTCTCTTTCCGTTAATGTCTGTAGTATACCGAACGCTTCCTGGCTGTGATAGCACCATGACGTTTCCATTTGGTAAATTCTTCAAAGATCAGACACTATCGATCTGAGGTGCTGCAATGGCAGGAATATATTGATTGCCGTTATGGCATCCTATAATGTCATCCTGTCTGAAGTTGCTAAACGGAATGCTTTGACCTATCTACTGTATTTCATTGATCAATTTATCACTAGCGTTAACACAGTTTTTCTTACATCTATTCCAAACATGTGAATGATAAGGTATGGTTTCTTGTTTCTAAATCCCAGGAGTGTTCGTATATTTTTGCAGTACAATGTATATAATGTAACCTATCTTAACAGATATTTATTTAAAGTATACCCAGTATAAAATAAAATAAAATAAAATATTTCCAGAAGCTTTCGGAACTCGTGTCCCTTTCTCAACTGATAAAATTTTTAAATACGCTACAAGCAAAGTGTGGCACGTTACTCATTCGTCATTGTTGTAGCACGGACGTGTGCTGCCTTGCGCCAGTGATCATCCATCAATAAAACGGTTGTCTCCAGGATTGGATGTATACGCATGCCTTTCTGGCGATTTAATGCCTTAGGGTTGTTCATTATGTTTAGTGACTCTAGCCATAGGCGGTGGCGAAAGTGTCGCGCGTGGTCCACTATCTCAAAGTCGCGCTTGGGGTCAAGATCGTGGTTGGTAGCCCAAAAATGTTCTGCAAGCGCGGACTGGTCAGTTTCGGCAAGCCGGATTGCTCTGTCGTGTTCCGTGAGGCGATCCTGGAGACGTCTCGATGTCTCACCCACGTAGCAACTGTTACAGGCCCTACAGGTGATACGGTACACTACATTGCTGCGTAAGACAGGTGTGACAGGGGTCTTCACACTGGAGACAAGTGAACGTAGGTTCCTACCTGGTAATTGTACACATTTTATGTTGTAACTTCTCAGGATCTTCGAGATACGTCCTGACACTCCTGGATAGTACGGAATGTAGGCGGATGATATGCCGACTTGCTTCGGAGGTCTTGGGTTGGAAGTAAGTTCTTGTGCCTGTAACAAGCATCTGTTTAGTACATGGGATGGATAACCGCATCTGGTTAAGTCCGCCTTCACACGGGAGATCTCGTTACGTCTAATTGTGTCGGTGCTGGAATGGCTCCAGGCCCTGGAGAACAGGGTGCGGGCAGTGCTATTGAGATGGCTTGGAGCGTGGCCGGACCCGTAGTTGGTGAATTGACCGCACCACATGGGTTTGCGGTATACTGAGGTCTCTAGATGTGGGCCTACGCGATGCACTAGCATCGCGTAGGCCCACAATCTAGCATCTAGAGACCTCAGTATACCGCAAACCCATGTGGTGCGGTCAATTCACCAACTACGGGTCCGGCCACGCTCCAAGCCATCTCAATAGCACTGCCCGCACCCTGTTCTCCAGGGCCTGGAGCCATTCCAGCACCGACACAATTAGACGTAACGAGATCTCCCGTGTGAAGGCGGACTTAACCAGATGCGGTTATCCATCCCATGTACTAAACAGATGCTTGTTACAGGCACAAGAACTTACTTCCAACCCAAGACCTCCGAAGCAAGTCGGCATATCATCCGCCTACATTCCGTACTATCCAGGAGTGTCAGGACGTATCTCGAAGATCCTGAGAAGTTACAACATAAAATGTGTACAATTACCAGGTAGGAACCTACGTTCACTTGTCTCCAGTGTGAAGACCCCTGTCACACCTGTCTTACGCAGCAATGTAGTGTACCGTATCACCTGTAGGGCCTGTAACAGTTGCTACGTGGGTGAGACATCGAGACGTCTCCAGGATCGCCTCACGGAACACGACAGAGCAATCCGGCTTGCCGAAACTGACCAGTCCGCGCTTGCAGAACATTTTTGGGCTACCAACCACGATCTTGACCCCAAGCGCGACTTTGAGATAGTGGACCACGCGCGACACTTTCGCCACCGCCTATGGCTAGAGTCACTAAACATAATGAACAACCCTAAGGCATTAAATCGCCAGAAAGGCATGCGTATACATCCAATCCTGGAGACAACCGTTTTATTGATGGATGATCACTGGCGCAAGGCAGCACACGTCCGTGCTACAACAATGACGAATGAGTAACGTGCCACACTTTGCTTGTAGCGTATTTAAAAATTTTATCAGTTGAGAAAGGGACACGAGTTCCGAAAGCTTCTGGAAATATTTTATTTTATTTTATTTTATACTGGGTATACTTTAAATAAATATCTGTTAAACTATGGACCCCAGTACTCCAGGCCCATTTGTAACCTATCTTCTTAGGAGGGTAAGCTGATGCATCCAATTACAAGTGTGTGCGGGCGTTAAGCAACTAAGGCCACAAGGTGTCAGTATATTATTGTTGTTGTTGTAGGCTTTTAGGAGTATCAGCGACTAAGGTCCTATTGCTCGGCGTCAGTATATCGTGTATATTCTGCTCACCATAATCGCGCCATAATCATCATTACTGTCAATATCATACTGCATCACGATCTTCAATATTGGAAAGTAGGCATGTTCCACCTGTGGAGAAGTGATTGAATAAGGACTAGGACATGCTATGCATCGCTTTTTACCGATGGTATCGTAAGGAGGGTAATTACTTTCCATTTCCTTTGGTCCTTGAGGCTGTCGAAGACATTCTCCCAGACATGCCAGACAATGTTGTTTGTTGTTGTTGTTTGTTATTTGGTTTTTAGGAGCATTAGCAACTAAGGCCATATTGCTCCGGGGAGATGCGGTGGACATCCCTGACCTTTCCGCATCCTCCGTATTTGGTGGGCACGGGTTCGAACCCCGGTCTAATCAAGAAGCGTGTGCTACGCACTGCTGCTCCTTCCCACCTGGCTACGGAGGCGCCATATGCATACATGCCAGACTGAGGCTGTATTTGCTACCTAGGAGTCTAAAACGCTGATTGAACTGATATTCGGGTGACACTCAAGTCAATTGGTCTCAATTTCGGCGAAGTCCGGACTGTCTGTGACAGCCAAATCCTCTGCTTGTACCTTCACGATGGTGTGAGCGTTCGTAATCCCATCAACCGGTGCAATACCACCACTTTGCTTATTGGAGGCTTGAAGTGGTGGAACCCATGTTTAGTCTCCAAAGCTAAGTTCTGGTCAACCCTCCCCCATCTCTTCCATCATACAGTATGATTGATGTCTTTTGAGGTTATGATGAACACCATGGCAAGATCCAATCTTCCTTACATTTCGAGGGTACAGCTCTAAAACGGTGTTCACAGGCCGGCCGCTAGTTAGTACACCGGACCGAACCTATTGATAACTGTTTAGGAGGCTTCCGAATCGGCTAGTGAATAATCTTGCTGCCTCTACTCTGCCAGATAGTAACTGGAGGGAGTCCGAGTAGTGTGTGTGTGTGTGTGCGGGGGGGGCATTGTCCAGGCCACGTTACGTCAAGGATCTGGGTTTATTCTCACCATGTGTATGCTATATCCAAAAATTTAATTACTTCATACAGCATGTCCCCCCCCCTTTTTCTTACTATTGAATACACCATGAATTGTCAAACTAATAGAGCAAACTTATCTGCGAAAAAATTCAATCCTCCCAACACTTCCTAGTTCTTTTCACAAATATAGGTGGTTTCAGTTCTAATCTCAATGATGTTCATTTCGACTTACGGTCTGCCAAATGTTATGTACTTTTTCTGACAGAATCTCAGTTATCGGTTGATTCAACCACTGCTCATCTCATTTGCCCAAATTATTCGCTGTATGATTCCTTTCGCTTCAATAGTGGTACTTTTGCATATGTCCGTTCCGATGTTCCCTGTCAGAGACTTGGTAATTTGGAATCTCCTCTTTTCGATCTTCTCTGGCTTAAATCTCTCTACCTCATCGTGTCAAATTTATCTGTTGTCTCTACCTTTCTCCCAACTCCACTAATCATTTGGAGCTCTTTGACTTCCTCTCTTTGCTACTTGACTTTCTCCAGTCCAACTTTCCTAACGGTGAGGTAATTTTCCTTGGTGATTTTAATGTTCACAACTCCAGCTGGCTTCTAGTCACACAGACCCAGCTGGTCGAGAGGCTATGGGTTTTGCAATTACTAATGACCTTGCACAGATTGTTCATTTACCTGCAGAATACTGGACAATCCTAACCATACAGCAAACACGCTTGATCTTTTTCTCACAAACAACCCTTCTAAGCATATAGTCGAAGTGAGTGGTCCTTTAGGTACCTCAGATCACAACCTGGCGATTGTCTCTTCTCCAATGGAGTCTTTATCTCATGGCTATTTCCAAACTCGTATTGTTTCTCATTACAAGAATGCAAAATGGGATGACCTGCGAGATTTCTTTTCCTTGGTCGGATTACTGTTTCAAAACTTCTGATGTCAACGTTTGCTCAGATCGTGTCAGTGAAATTATTCTTGTAGGAATGGAATCCTTTATTCCACACTCCACCTTACAGTCTCGTCCTTTGGCTTTCCAATAAATGTGCTAAGGCTGTTCAAGAGAAGAACGATGCATATCGTAACTGGCTTGTTTCGAATTCTTCAATTTTATTTTTCTTCAGTTTTCTCTCTGACCGCCCACTGAGGGTGATGGTAGATGGCTTTCTATCTTCTAACTTCTCCACTAATGCTGGTGTCCCCTAAGGTTCAGTTCTTTCCCCCACTCTTTTCCTCTTGTATATTAATGACCTTCTTCCATTGACTGGAAATCCTATCCATAGTTTTGCCGATGATAGCACATTGCATTCCACTTTCCATTTTGAGAAACCTTGTCCTGCTCAATCAGCTTCAACTTCTCGAAAATCTGCTACCAATTCCTTAAATGCCGATCTTCAGGTAATTATCCAGTGGGGCAAAGACAACTTAGTTGATTTCAACCCTTCTAAAACTCAGTCTTGTCTTATATCTCGCAAAAAGGATTCTTCTGCTCCTATGCTTATCTTTAGTGACACTCCGATTTCTAGGCAAAATGATATATCTCTTTTGGGGATTAGCCTGACTTCTAATCTCTCTTGGTACAAGCACATTACAAATATTGCCTCTTCTGCATCTAAAAAACTTGGTTTTCTCTTTCGCTCCTGACGTTAATTTTCTTCCAAACAGCAGTTCAGTCTGTATAAATCGCAAATCCGCCCTGCCATGGAATATTGTTCCCACATCTGGGGCGGTGCTCCCAAAACCTCTATGAGGCTTCTAGATTCCGTTTAGAGGAGGGCAGTTAGGTTAATTAATGATTCATCTCTAATAGCGTCTCTCCACTCGCTTTCTCATAGACGTACTGTTTCTGCTGCATGCCTCTTCTACAGATACTTCCATGGGCACTGTTCTTCTGAATTGGCTTCTATAATTCCCGCTCTCTCTTTCAAAACAGTCCGAACACGTGCCGCCACCAGCCAACATCCATTTACTGTCCAACTTCAAACCCACAGAACCAACTTTTCATCTTCCTCATTTATTCATTCAACTGCCGTTTTCTGGAACAACCTTGCTTCATATGTAATTCCCGAGAATTACAGTCTACAGAAATTCAAATCTAATGTCAACAAATATCTTCTTTTGTCTTCTGAACCTCCAACCCAAGCACGGCACTAAGTATTATTGGTTCTAATACCTCTCCTGTTTGGGGTTTTCATAAAAAAAAAAAAAAATTAGAATCGTGAAGATGATCGCAGTGTTCTCACCACTAAGACCTGAGGAGAAAAGTTGAATTAGCAATAGAAGAATTCTTGTAAATCCCGAGCTAAAAAATTAACTCTCTACCCATCCGAAGGAAGGTGATGTGAACATTCTTTTTTTTTGATTGACACAGAATAGCACTGCCTGCCTGCCTGTTTAACTTATTCCACAGCAATCCCCATTGATATAGTGAAATGAAGAGCAGTTTCAATACAATATGAATGTTCAATAGCTCAGCAACATTGCTTGTTATAGTGGCACGTGTTAAGTTGGCCACAAAGGTGCGAAAAACTTGTTAACAATCTTGCTAGATAACAAGTTTTTAATACAATGTGATAATACCCTTGTCAAATTGTTATGGCCAGGATTGCCCACCTAATGACATGACGTGAAAATAGGAAGCGGTTAAAAGTTACTTAATTTAAATCAGCTGCATCTCTCAGATCTATTTATTTC
The DNA here is from genome assembly GCF_048544385.1 of Mastigoproctus giganteus. Classification (NCBI taxonomy): domain Eukaryota; kingdom Metazoa; phylum Arthropoda; class Arachnida; order Uropygi; family Thelyphonidae; genus Mastigoproctus; species Mastigoproctus giganteus. The sequence continues at coordinate 76,560,886 of NC_143585.1, read as the reverse complement.
AAATGTATTTTGCATTTGAAGGACTCCATTATTGTTATCTCATATTTTTACTTTATTGTTAATATCCTAGTGTTCAGTAATCTTTATCATTTATGAATAGTGTGGTTGGTGCTGATAACAAGGCACATCATGCAATATTCCAACCCAGACGACTATTTAACTGCCGAAGCGAAGTTCACCTGTTACTATCACAACAAAATAACACGGTACCAATAGCCCAGTATCCCATTTTTACCTATCAGCATGAATATTTGTATAACTATTCTGTTTTAAAATTGAATGAATATCAAACAAAATACTGATCTCACATTGTTAATTTTGCCCAATTGAAGTTGTCATATGCAGTGTAGCCCCTTTCTGTACAAACTGAGTTTGGTATTGAGTGTAAATTTTAAATAAAATATGAAAGCATTTGCAATTTCCAAGTTAGTAATCTTGGAGCGAGTATATTATTGTTTACGTCTAGGCAACCCTGGGCCATCAAGCATCACTTAGATCTTATCTGTGAAGTATGTATAATGTACGGTCAGTCATCCTATTTTTGCAGGATAAAAAAAAAACAACCGAATTTAGGGCAGTGAATTCTGTTAAAGTGTCGGATATGACAATAAATTGGTCACGACTTTATGAAAGCCTATAAACGTCTCTTCTCTCATGTATTTTAACATTCTTTTTGTGAAAACAGCCGAAGCGATTGGAAGGATAACTGAATTCTGTCTACCTCTAGAAATACTCTCAATGGGAAGTGTTTAAGGGATGAACTTTCATGCGCTTTTTTCACACTGCAGTTTTAATCGATGAGGATTGTGTCCTTTTCTACTAGAAACTGAGTTATTAATTCCCCAAAAGATGCAAAACTTAATTCCCCATTATTAATTAATAATTATTATTAATTATTAATTCCCCAAAAGATGCGCCACCATAATTTCTGGAGAAGACATACTAGCTTCCTTCGATGTCGTTTCTTTATACACCAACGTACATTTACCCTATACATTACAATCCTTACGTGAACTCCTAACGACAGACAACACTTTGGCTAAACGCACTTCCCTTAACATCAACAGCACTTTAGAACTCACCTCGATATTACTTGAAACTAGGCACTTTCGGTTTCAAGACCAAATATTTGGACATATTTGGTCTATCCATGGAATTAGGAATTTCAGCTCCCTTATCAGAAACCTAGTTAGCCACGATCGAAAACAAGTACTCCAACCTTTTCCTTCGGGTATTAAGATCTACATGCGGTATGCGGACGACGTGTTATTAATAGGAAACAGAGCCATTGATAATCTGTTTATTAAATTCAATACAATACACGAAAGATTAAAATATACCCTTGAAATGGAAACTGACAATAAAATCAACTTCTTTAACCTCACAATATATAAAATAGGCGCCAGGCTAGGAACCAAAATTTATAGAAAAGACACACACACAGGGGAATACTTTCATTTTCAATCGCATTACCCACTCAGTAGAAAAAAGTCTGTTCTCTACAATCAAATTTACAACGCCATTAAGTTTAGTTCTTCGTAGGACGATTTATCCACCGAACTACGATATCTTACCAAGAAATTCATAGCTAAGAAATACTCTTCACATCTAATTCAACACACAATTTCTGTTGCAAGAAATAATGTCAATAACCCACATATGCACCAACCAGAACAACAGAAAAAACACACGCATTGTCCTCTCCTATCACAGCGGACTCGCCAGACAACTTCGCTAAGTGTTTGCCAATACAGACATAACGTTAATATTTTCTTCGTATAATATATTAAGGACCATGTTTAATACATATAAAGAGACATACGAATATCCAATAAGTGACATCAACGTTATATATTTAATTAAATGTCAATCCGGTTGTAACGCATGCTACATCGGGAGCCCAACCGCAAAATATGGCACCACAAAAACTTCCAATACACGTGCTTATTACCACCATAATAGCTTCAGAACTAATCAAGCCAGCACTGAACTTACACAACACGTGCACCCTCACAACCATAATCCCCTAATCGATTCAGCCATCGCAATTATTAAATTAGGATCTAATTACAAAATCTTCCAACACGAGGCGCTTGTCATAGAATGGTGTCGCCATAACACTAAATTTAACGTCCTAAACACGAAACTTCAACCGACCTTTCACTGGTCTGGAACCTTGCGCATGTAAAGTTCCCACATGTCTCGAAATGCATTATGGGAACATGGGAATCCTTTAAATACATAATTCCTTTTCTCAGATCATTGCCAACCGAAGTTTTTTTTCACGAAAGTCGCTCGTTGTGACTATTGGCTTCACCTTGTTCTCGTATTAATATTTAATATTAATATTTTATAAATGACAACCAGGGACGAGGTAGTGCACTTCTTCTTCCTTGAGTATTTAATTACAGGTTTTTAACAATTCCATCTTTATTTATTTTAATTTATTTTAAACTTTATTCCACTTTAATACCATGTAACTAAGCACATCAATTGAGGTGAATACCGTCAATTAATATCTGATTGCTATTATTATTATTAAGTTGATTACGTAACGGTACATTAAAATCTATAAATTAGCTAAGTTATTTAGTTGTTTTAATTATGCTATCGATTCTCGAGGCACATTACAAGGAGTTTCACAAGGAGTCCCGGATTCGGCTATATCCAGAAAGAGAGAAATGACAGCAGACCTTTTCAATTTTATGTAGCTGGGGTGAAAAAAAAATTGTTATATTTATGTCGAAAATGCTGGGGTTTCATTCCCGTCAATGATGCAAGGAACTGTTTGTACACTCTGTAGCTGAGTTAATCCGTCTCATGCGAGGATAACAAGGTTTTGCTCCGCAATTTTGGGTTTTTTGTCCAGCAAAACAGGCAAACCGACCAGAGAATACACTAAAATCTTGGAAGTAATACACACGAGTGGATGAAATAATTATCCGGTAGCCATAATAGACAGTGTTTTTTTTTATTAGTGTTATCCGAGAACAACCTCATCCGCTCGTGTGTATTATATTCATAAAGTAGTTGGTCCTCTGGTCTGTTTGTTAGTTTTACAAACATAACATATTCGGTGCAATATGGTCCAAACCTGTGATGCGCGTAAAGTGTTTTAAAAATAAAATAAAATGTATTTATACTGTATATGAGTGATTTCTCCAACAGTATATTTATTTACAGAAGTACTTATTCATTATTCATGTATTAATATATAATATATATATACTGTATATATATATTTATATATATGAATATAATAATATATTCATATATTATTCATGTCATTTCACTGGACTATTTATTAAGGATATATCCTGGAAAGCACACATTGCACTCCCGCACAGCAGTTTAGTCTTGTGGGGATACCGGCTTTTACAGGGTACACCTAAAGTTAATCTTCTAGTACAATAGACTGTCGAAATAATGGCACATTGAAATCGGATGTTTACATACAGCACAGATGTCTTGCAGTGCCGAAAAAAAAAAAGAAAAGAAAACGGCAAGTCACGTGATTACTTTTTTGTTTAACTTTGCCATTTTGAAAGTGAATTCTGTACTGATATTACGGATTATACCGCTGTTTTACATTTATTTTAAATTAAAAACCCCTCGCTATGGCTCCTAAAGTTAATAAACCTCATACAGAGAAGAAAAGAAGAATAATTAGGAACGTTAAAACTTAGCGACAAACTTGATATAATAATAGAAAATAAAACGGGCATAAGTAGGAGTGTATTAATGGCAGAATATAACATTGGATCGTCAACATGTTTATGTTATTTATGTGCAGTTAATAAAATTGCATTCTTAATATCTCTATTTCTTATTTAGCCTCGTTATTTCTGCATCAAATATAGTAAAAAAACCACTTTCTAGATAACGGAAAAATCGAAATAACGGCATATTGAATCCCCGAAGGTGCCGTTATTCTGAAAGTCTACTGTATTATTTTCTCTCATCTTTCCTCAAGGGCTCAGCCTGCCTGTACATCGTATCAGCCTATCTGAAAGCGGTTTATTCGATTAAAAGGATCGCGAATGGAACTGGACATCTGTGTGAAGCAGATCTACTCGAATTGACTTTGACTGCAGAGTCCAATAGTTGAATGAACAATTTTTTGACTGAGATCGATTGCTCTTCCCGACGTGCATGGGCTGTAGCGTTGAAAAGGGAAATACAAGTTGCTAGAGGTTTGAAAATGGTGCTGCGTGATGAAATCCCCTTAACACTATTCGCAGTCGATAGAGGCAAATAATTTTGGAATAAACACGGGAGTTGCTGAATAAAGGTGGCCATATGTTTTTTTTTTCTTATGAGTTTACGAAATCGTCCAGAGGTTTCATCGTACGTTACGTGGGTGGATGTGGCGTTCCTTTTCTTACAAAAATACATAACGGTATATTGATATTCTCATAGATCATGCAGAGAGGTATAAGTAAGAAAAGAACAATTGGCAGGGAACCTGTGGATGCCAACGTTGAAAATGAATCATTACAGCACGCACACCCCGTCTTGACCTTCCAATAGCCTTTGTTCGCATCTCGCATCAGAAATCAATATTTGAAAAACAGCGCGATTCAGAGTTGGTCTGAAGAGATCTTTGTGAGAAACGATATCGCCCATCGCCTTTGACTTACCAGTTAATCGACAAATCTCTAAAGACACTATCAGGAAGAATTTACTCCTCTGAGTTGCAAAATGTGGATTGTTCTGAACTTTATATTATAGACTATATATTAAAAAATACAGGATCAGCGACGAAAACAATTTCTGGTCACACGCAGAGGATATTCTGAATCATGCTGGATAAACGAGTCAGAACTGTGGCATTAATAATAGTTTTTGTAGCATTAGTACCCAGTGTTGTGTTGGTCCTACCCCTAATGGCAAGAAGTTTAGTGTTTAAATCTGAAATTGTACATTTTCAGAACATATTGGTTACAATAAGTAGGTTAGCGTGTGTGGAGGACCAGAAATTGATGTACGTGTCTTATTCTCACAATTCAACATGGATTCTTATAGTCAAAGGACTGCATCTGCACGCTGATGAATTGTAATAAACTCACGCCTTTACCTTACACCAAGAGATTAGTAAAACGTGTAAAATTTGGGCTCCTCCTGAAATTTTTGAAATGCCTTCGTCTGCAGATGGGTATTGCTGACGATTACACTTCCAGCAACGAGTCACTCTCTTCCGGTGATTGATTCGAATACTGCATAGTTACTAACGTCACCCGAGATCCAACTCGTTTAGAAACCCTAGTATATTCGATGGAATGGGGAGTGAAATTTCCTTCATTTCCACCTGAGGTGGGCTTTCATGACTGCTGCACACATGCCACTGTCAAAGAAGGTTAGAGAGTGTAAATTCGTCTGAATCGGATCGTTTGGAAATATTAGATGATGTTGTCTGCTCTCGTTTTGAGCGACACACTGCCAGGTGTACAAATTGTGGTTACCGCAATGACATTGTCTACGTCGTGATAGCGATGTCTAGACGTAGCTATTTTTTTTGAAATCTGCCTAACTGATTGCCGAATTTAATAGTTTTGGATATTAAAATTCATAATATTCATTTCGGTCTTCAGCATCTGTTGCAAACAGTCGCAGCTGTAAAATTGCATTATATAATGCTGACGCAACGTTATTAAAAATCGCTGTAGCTTCAATATATCTTGTTTACTTTTAAACTTTAGTTTGATAGAAACTGCAAAGTAGTGTGAGATTGGAAATGACTGTTGCGCTCAGTTTAGCTACCAGGTAGTGAGAGAGAGATAGTGTATGTGTCCTCTGTTTTATATTGAATTTTCCATACATATATGATATTACATTATCATTTTCGGATTATTGTTGTGATTTCTTAGAATATTAAAATTCTGTGTTGCAGGCAAATTATGACAAATCTAAATTTTTTTAGAAAGCGGTGAATGGTATATTTATTACAACAGGAAAAGTTACTTGTATGACAACAAGTTATGTTTACAACAAGTGGGTTTCATAACTGTTCACTTCATTTCAGGAACATTCTTTTCGGCCTCTGGTGCCTGTTACAAACAGTAGTTGCTGTAAAATTACATTATATATTCCTGAAATATTGAAACTTTATTTCAAAGTCGCTATAGAACGAATATATCTTCTTTGTTTTTCAACTTTCAGAATCATAGAAACTGAAAAGCGCTATCAGATAAGATTCAAAAAGCAATTTTTGCAATAAGAGAGAGAGAGAGAGAGAGAGAGAGAGAATGTGTGTCCTTGTCTCTATTTTATGCTGACTACTGCCATTTCCATAGATATAACATTATATTATCATTTTCAGATCGTTGTGTTTCCTTAGAATATTAAACTCCTGTGTCAGAGAAAAAGATTAGAAAATGTTAAATTACTTTAGAAATCGAATATTTAATAGCTTTATTATAGAGGAGCCGAATACTTACTAATATCTTTCATAATAGTTTTTGGCTTTCAGGAGAAAGAAGTTCAACATGCATATACTGTTCTCTAATAACAGGAAACAATCGGCCATAAAGACTGATTACTATTTTTAATTACCACTCTTATACCACGTGAAATTAATAAAGTACTTTATTAAGCTTATAGCCCAAACCATTATACATTTAAGGTGACATTTCATACATCTTACCGATACTCATCATTAAACCATATTGTTAGGGTAGCAAAATAGAAAGGGTTACAATTTGGATTATATTATAATAATTATTAGTGAATTTTAAGTCTAAAGTGTTTACTGTTAAATTTTCGTTTTGGTTACAGTAGAAAACAGATATTAAAAATAAGTAAATACATATGGATAAAAATACATAAAGATTAAATTCTTACCTGCCGACAGACTCCTGCTTGCCGACTCTACCAGAACCTGATGTACATACTGGCAAGAGGTGCTGTGCTACCAACAGTTAATTTATAGATGATTGATTAAGTGGACCAATAGGAAGATATCAAATTTTTCTATCCTGGATCTTGTTGGAATTGAAAAGTGGGTCTTGTTGGAATGGAAGCCCTGGGGTGAACTTTGCTCTCATACTCCGATCATATGTGGTTGTTGTGCAGCCTGGTTCTGGAGGGGGGGTTGTATGTGGGCTGCTCTTCCGGATATCGGGACTAATTTCTTTTCCCATTTTACCATTTCTTCTTCTATTTTCTTGTTGAAAAGGAGGAAATATTGAGGGCTGAATTCGATTCCTTGTTTTTCGTTAATTGATGAGGCTCCGAACATTTTTATGAAGAAGGCTCCTTTAAATTTTTTTCTGTTGTATTGATTGTCTGTAGAGAGGATTCTAGTGTTGTTGAAATGCTATATGTACATCTTTTTTATGTTCTTTGATTTTGCAGCTGAATATTCTATACGATTCTCCTACGTATGTACCCCCACACCTAGAGTCTATTTTATAAATAGAACCTCCAGAGTTGTTCGGGTTATTGTGCTGTTATTTTAGTATCTGCTTAATGGAGGCCGAACTCTTGAAAACGGTGGTGATTCCATATTTACTTGCTTTTTCTTTTTTGTACTGATTTTTGGTATGTAAGGTATGCATATGGCGTTCTTCTGTCCCTGCTGGGTTGGGATTATGTGAAGGTCTTGGAGATGTCTTCTACTGCTCTGTGAATAACATAGAGATGAAACCGGTTCTTCAAGGCAACCTAGTTATTGTTTGTAGTTCTAGTTGGAGATCTTCTTCTTTACAAATTCTGTATGCTCTGAGGATGGAGGATTTAAGAACACAGATTTTTGTTGAGCAAAAGAAGTAAGTAAATATGGAATGTAAACTATGGTATAGTACAGCAAATATGGAAGCGAGTAAACATGAATGCAAACTGGCTTTGCTGTATAAAACGGTTATAATTCCTATAATTATATATGCGGCTGGTCTTTTTTTTAGGGTCGCTGTCCTTAAAATAATTCAGTCTAAACTGGAAAGTGTTCAACTTTGCCAACTTTGCTTTGTACTTGCTGTACCCTTTCTTCTGCTATCCTTCAAGTTCTCGCTGACACCATTCCCTTAGAGGTGTGGTAACTGCGTCTTTCTTTTATCTTATTTGATACTATTTTGTCTCTATAATACCCCCAGCTTACCTTGGAACTCAATAGGCTGTTGCTGTACATTTAAATTCTGGAACAGAGGTCCTCACTTCCCGTCCAAGGTGCACAAGTTATCTGCTGCTCTAAATTTATTTTAATTTTACCTTTTTCAGCGTCAGAAGATTCCATGTAATGAGGATTTTCTTTTATTCTTCCCCAATCCAGGATAAGTCCGGTTGTTTACTATAGAGCTGTGTGTATTTCTCTTGCATGATGAGACATATATTTTAACAACAGAACAAAGTTTATTTCACCTTTAGGATCATAAAGAAATTACAAACACTAAATAATTCATGATTATATAATTACCCATAGCCCTTTTCTACTCTACAAAATTAATAAACTCAGACATACCTTTCTTTTCTAATAAAGCGATTTACAACATCCAATAGTGGAAACTCTCTCTCTCTCTCTCCTTTAACTTATCTTTGGCTTACTTCCCTAAAGTGTCTTACAACCTAACATATATTTACACACACACGTATATAATTACCTTACATTCCATCTCTCTCCTGTTACATGACAACATCAAATTTCGCATAGATCCTTCCCTGGCCCTTCGGAGCCTTCAGTGGGATAAGAACAAACTGGTTGTTCCCTCTGAGCACAGACTATTTGTTAAATAACAATAACATCTAATACATTCTTTTACATATGCTTTTAGTACAGGTGGGTAACACTCTCTCACTGTTTTCCTCTCTATCTACTACTGTTCCCCCATTTCCTTTAAAATACAGTATTCAGTTCAACCTATTCATTGTCTAACATTCCTATTCATTTTCCCCGTTTTTTCCAGTTAGCATAATCAAAAATTTCAGGAATTACTTCTCTTTTCTTCCCTGTACTTCGATGGGGGTTCACGTCTCTTTCCAGCGGTCGTCTTCCTGGGCCTGGCCTTTACTGGTTCACTAGGCACACATCTCTGGACTGCTCTTTGTTGGTTCTCTCCGCAATACAAGGGTTTTGCTTCTGGGATGCTGCTTTGGCCATTCCTTGGAACTCGAGCCGATTTTCTTCTTAATCCTTTCCCCTCACTCTACTATTATTAATACCCACTGAACTATTCTGGCCCCATTCTCACTCCCATCTTCAAAAATCTCCGTCCTCCGAAAATTTCCCCACACACCTTCCAAAACCAGTCTCACTCCCCAAAAATTCACTCTCACTTCCAAAAAAAAATCTGTCTCCCCCTCCAAAGATTCTGTTTCTCCTTTTTGTTCATCCCTCTTCCCCATTTCTTGACCAATCACCATTAATTTCTCTTTTTCATATTTATTCTTATTCGCCCAATTCTTTTTCTTGTCTCGGCCCACGTTCTGGTAGGTCGGGCTCCTTTAGTCGTAGCAGGGACATTTGGATGCTTAGAAATTTCTGGAACACTTCTTCTGACCGTCCTTGTTCACTTACTCCTTTCGTTACGCCTTTTTGAAGTGACCGCCCTTGAAATTTATAAGAGTGCACTTCGGGATCGGCCTGTTTATTCAGCGCTATAATATCGAATCTTGGCTTTCTCTAGAATTCCATTCCGGGTCTTTCTTCTTTGGAGTCCTAACCATTTCCTAATTTCTTAGGGGGGGGGTCCCTTTGTTCACTTTCTTCAGTGCAGCTCCCTCTCTATTTACTGTAAACAAAACGGCTTCTAACTGGCACTCCTATTGTTCAGTTTTAGTTCGAATTGGCCCCCTATTGACAACGCTAATCTGCTCTCTTACTGAAACAAATAACTGTGGAAACGCAAGCAATTTGCCTAATGCTGTCCATTTAAAATATAATAAATTTCAAAATTTTACAAAAATTTATTATTTTACTGGAGTTGTAAGATTGGGATCTTACAGAGGAGCATCTGCTCGTCATTTCCAACAGATCGTCTTATTTTGTCCACAGAGGTGTCTATACCTATTTTCAGGAGTTTAATGTTGATATCATTGTGGATCCCAAAAGATATATACAACTAAGATGTAGAAACGTCTTCTCTGTCTCGTTGGCAGCAGCGTTGATCGATCTTTGCTAAGACTCTGTTACTAGAATATTCCTGCGGAATATTTCATATACTAATGATAGAAACGTTAACCTGCCGATGGGGAATTAAATTTCAAGCATGTCATTCGGCTGCTCAATCCCCTCCTCACTGCCATGTACGTCTTGCCATCTTTCCCTCATATTCGTATTCTCGAATCGCCAAACTCCATGTTTATTTATATATATAAGTAAAAAGGCCATCTGTTCATTTCTGCATGAATTTTGATATCGGTGACATCTTTCTTAAAGAAAGAACTGATTTCTTGTTGTTTTATTTGCTTTTATTTCTCTCTGTAAAGTTATTTTCAACAGGAAATTGCATTTAAAGCGATCGAACTATCCACTATTAATATTAAAATCTTCATTTCCACTTTCGCTAAATTTTTGCATTTCAAGTTCAGTGAAGTCACAGATTTTCAGAAGGCATCGGCCCTATGGGAATTCTCCAATACTCGCATTTTTGTTATGGCTCGCTAAAGGAAAACAACCATGGATGCCTCATTGCGAGCAATCATTACAGACATATCGGCAGAAAACACTCCTTAAATATAATTTCCCAAATAACTAAAAAAAAATAGCTCACACTGAAAGACAAAATGCAAATTAGATGCCGATGGTCCAATTTGACAAGTCGAAAAGAAATGCAAATATGCGATATAACATTTACTAAGTAAAATTGCACCTTATGACCTTAGTCGCCCATGCACCATAAAAACCAAACCAAACTAAGTAAAATTAAGCAGAAAACTTCAAATTAAGTAAAGTTTTACATAAATTTATTAACCAAACACATATTCTTAAAAGAGAGAATAAGAATGAAAATAAATTAACAAACTAAACAAGAATGAGTAACCATATCGAAAAATACAACAAGGAAAATAGAGGATGGTTAAAAATAAAAAGAAATAAAATGCAACTAACCGTATACTGTTCGTATCAGTAATAATAGTGGCGTAATTTCATAAAAATCATTAATTGATCACATTGCGTATATTTTCAACTTTTTATTCACGTACCTTGGCCGAATAGGTATGTGAGCTGTATAATCAGACCCATCATGTTCATATAATCGGCCTCATTACAAAAAATAAACTTGCGAGAGGCAAAACGAAAACAGATTTAGAATTAATATCCAATCTATCTAATCCAAGTATATTTTCCCCGATGAAAATATTTGTTGACCAGTGTTATATTCGTATGAACGTTACTAATACTGATACCACGTGTTGTATTACGCATAGCAAAGAGCCATCGTGTGTAGCGTAGTTGCTAGAATCACCAGGCCGAAAATAGCTGAGTTCGAATCTCGTCGATGATGTGAGGAAATTTTTATGGTCCTATTTCGCAACGTGGCTGAATTAATCGTTCTCAGGCGAGGGTAGTATGGTTTTTTTTACCCGGAAACTCTTGTTTTTGACAAGAGTCATATAGCAAATAGAAAATCGGTCATAGAACACACGCAATTTACAGACAATATGTACGAAGCTATATGACCTTAGCGTACACTTTCAAAGTCAGCGCTGATATTACTTAAACCCTACTACAATAACAAAGTAGTAATGAAACCAGTAGTGGGATATATGCATAACGATTTGATTGCCTGACCCTCCGAGGAAAACACGATTCAATGAAATGAAGGTTTATATGATACCAAGAAACATTCTTCTGTGGCAAAGCGCTTACTTGCAAACAGCCTCAACGCGATTCTTAAAGGATCCTTTTGACCACCAATACCTGCAATTTGGCTTCCGTAGCCGAGTGGTCAAAGCGGGGGTGCAGTAGCACATGCTCTTTGAGTAGACCACGGTTCAAGCCCTTGACTGATAAATACGATCGATCTGCCAACCCGTACTGGACCAGCGTGGCAGATTATGGTCGATTTTCCCTCAGCATAAATTGTTGAGGAGGCTTCCATCCTGCAGTGGGTTGATAATGGTTGCAGTTTACCTTTACCAGCAATTCGCGATTTGTCTCACTAAATAATCCTGACTTCTTCCCTTCTCTACTTCGTACCAAATTTGTTCCAAAATGAAAGTTACACTGATTCAAAGTGCCGATGCCTTTTAAATTATTAATAATACAGTAATACCCCGAAGTTGCGCGATAGGTGGGTCCGACGAAAATCGCTTAAGTCGAATTCGCGTAAGTCGGGGTACAACTTTGCATATAAATACATATAAATTTTGTTTAATTGGGGCCAAGGAAAAACAAAAACACTAGTTTAGAAGAAAAATATTTAATAAAATTGCAATTCTTTATACATATTAATACAAAATATGTATTAAAAATAAATGAGTTACGTAAAAAAGTTATTTCGATGTCGATGGCTTCATAAAATCTAACAAATTCGTCTGACGACACAGCGCCTTTTTTTCACGAAGAATTTCTTCGTAGCAAGTTAATTTTTTATTCCTTGCTCTGTAGCTATAGCGCGTTCTTCGTTGGAGTCTATGTGTTCTAAAATTTTTAAGCCCTTTTCAGTTGAGCTGAGACATTCTGTCAAACTTGCAATTGTCATGTGCTTTTCTGGTGGAACTGGGTCTGAAGTGTCGGATACTTCAGTGACGTTTTGCTCACGCATCTCTGTGAGTTCATTCATTGTCAGCTCCTGACTATGCGAATCCAACAGCTCGTTGATATCATCACCATTGACTTCCAAATCTAATTGCCTGGCAAGATTAACAACTTCTTCTATCACATGAGCGACATGATCACTTTCTGGCGTTGTTTTCGTCTCGTTTTTGAAAAAAAAATGAACAAAGTTTCTTCCAGAGACCATTCAATATTTTTTTTGTGAATTTCATCCCAAGATTCTTCAATGATTCTTACGGCATCTAAAACATTGAATTGTTTCCAAAAGTCTTTAACAGATATCTCACTATTTTGTCTCATAGCTTCATTCAGACGTGCAAACGAACGCCTCGTGTAGTAAGCCTTGAATGTTTTGATGACTCCCTGGTCCATCTGTTGAAGCAAGCTGGTTGTGTTTGGAGGCAAAAACACAACTTTCACAAGTGGGTCGAAATTAATTAGGGTGGCAGGAGGGTGACCGGGTGCATTGTCAATAAGAAGCATCACTTTAAATGGAATCTGTTTAGACTTGCAATAACGTTCGACTTCGGGTATGAAGGGGTGACCAAACCAGTCCTCAAAAACGGAAACTGTCACCCAAGCTTTATGATTTGACTTCCAAATCACTGGTAAGCTAATTTTAGATATACACCAAACGAAAAAACCAAGAACCGCGTAACTCCGAGTTCGCGTAAGTCGGGGTATTACTGTACAAATTTTGTATAAACTTTGTTTTAGTGGAGAATGTTACTGTTTCCAGATATATCTCGATGGAGAGCAATACGTAAAGCGATAAATGATTAGATGCGTTTCATACATATGAAAAGATCGAAGAAGATCCGGTAACTCCATTTACAGAGTAGATTTGGAAATTCGTGGTCGCGTACACTTTCAAAGTCAGCAGTCTTTTAAACATGATAATGAAAGTAAGAAAACAATTTGTTTTCGTATATTATCATTTTACCAATCACGTTAGATGCTTTGTAACTGATTGTCATATTTTAAAATTCATCTTTTGAATGAAATGTAATTTCAAGAAGTCACTCCACTTACCATTACACTTCCACGACCCACCTACAGATACCCAATAAAAATACGGTTTCACGGACTGGTTGATTAATGAAGTGTACCTAATAGACTGGATTCGTGGGGATCTTTTAACTCTCAGTGTACTAACGCTCAGGAGTTTTGCTTCGAAAACTTGCTGAATGAATTGTACGTGTTTTTGAAGTTCATGGTATCATCGATTTTTAAAGAATAATAAAAATAATGACATTTTACCAGGCAACTGATTGCAGCGGTGGAACAGGTTTCAACACAATCAAATAATTAAGTCAATGGAAAGAAATTTGCATTCTAATTTATTCATTTGATAGTGATCATGACTATTAAAATGAGTTTTATAGTAATCATCCGAAGTACCAATTTCCATCTGGGGATATTGCTGAAACAAATTTTGAATCTGTATTTTCGAAAAAAAATTTCTTCTGGAGATAAGCCTTTAAGAATACATTAATGTGTTTGTATTTGAAACATACTAATATTTTTGCTATCGGTTCGTGTTTATCAGGGAGTTAACTTTCCCGGTAATTATAATGCATAAATGCAGAGGAAACCAATTTCCGTAATAATTGAGGAAGAATACAAATGACAAGCGTTGGAAAATATCGATATTTAAGCATTGGGTAAGCAATGTGAAAGTCGAAATCAGAGACCCCTAACGAATGCCATGTTTAATTTGTCATATAAATATAAAACAATCTGGAATTTGGATGTGTAACTGCTCCAGCATCTCTTCTGATCGTTATGGCCTCTGCTTGCGATGTTCGGAGGAAAGAAAGGGAACGTGAACTAGATGAGCAAAATCTCAAAAAGCAGCTGAGAGAATCTCTCAGCGACAACCTTCCTCAGATAGTGAGAGCCAAAAGTATACCTCAAAGAACAGTAAAAACGCTTGTATTCCTGCTATCCTTAACAGGTTTCTTTTATCAAGTACACCAATTTATGGAAATATATTGGAAATATCCGACAGTTTTTCAATCTAATGTACGATTTCAAACTAGACCGGAATCTCCAGCTATTACGCTATGCAGTATGAATCAGTAAGTTAAAACAGAATTTCTTGTATTTTTACGGCCATTTAAATTTTGTACTAGAATCGCATGATTCTTAAGCTCGTAATTTTTAAAATACGAAGGGAATGTAAGAAATATCCCAGTAATAAATAAAATAAATTTACAGAGAAAAATAAGTTTCAAAAACTATGCCTAATAAATAATTTATTGAAAACAGATTAGAATCATCTGTACGAGAAACGTTGCCTTGTCTTCTTTGTGACGTCGTCCACCTAAACTTGAATATCCTGCATCCTACCAGAGAGAGAGAGAGAGAGAGATAATGGGGTGTAGAAGAGGTTGCTTGAATCGCTCTATGGTAGCGAAATGATGAATAAAGGAGCAACACTCAAGATACGAAAAAAAAGCAATATATTGCTTTAAGATTATTTTCTCCAATTGGTTCTGGGAAACGGATCTTGAAATGCATTAGACATGAGAGGGCATTATGGATTTTAGAACTTAGTAATAAACGTGAATGGTGTTGTATGTGTATCTAACTAGTTTTGAAGACTGTATATACAGTAATAGCGTAGCTTTATTAACTGTTCACTAAAATAATTTGACTCTAATATTAAATATTTCTGTAGGATTTCAAGAAGTAAATTCTGCAAACGAAATGAACATATGTGCGCTGCTCCTGAGGACAAAGAGAAGTTTTGTAGATTATCACCTCATTACTGTCCTTATGGAACACTGGAGGATAATTTCACAGTAAGTATAAACAATTTGTGAACAGGTATCATTCAAATGAGAGGGTGAAACACGTAGTCCTCAGCCTCTTGAAACATATTTAAATTTTCGTTGTGTGGAATTTAAACACTTAAACATTTTCTGTAGGTGTGGTACTAAAAATAGAAGCAAGGCAATCAAGAAGTGGGAGGAATACAATGCCAAACATACATACGAAAGAAGAATTAATTCTATACAAATTGCTACGATATGTTGGTGTGTCCCTGCTATGCCTAAAGGAACTAAGGTTATCGTAGTGGCATAGTGTTTTGGGTTGTGGCGCCACCGGTGGTTTTTCACAACTGCGTAATCATTTCTCGAAACAACTAAGGTTATGAGGAGTTGTCATTATGTCTATAACTGCTGGCAGTTGTTGTTTTTGTTTTAGGGTTTTCGGCGCATTTGCCACATGGGCCATATTGCGCTATATATAATATGTTTGTCAATTGCGTGTGTTCTGTAAAGATCGCATGAGTCGTTGATGATCAATGCCAAGCATGGAAGGGGGGGGGGGTTCCTTCAGAATGACGTGAAGAGGTTTCAAGAATGGTCAGGAAAGTGTTTTAATGCAAGGTCTTACTTACTCTTGAGAAATAGCAATCCCAAAATAACTTACCTAGTTGGTGGGAGGGAATTAAAATAGTGGAGGACGAAAGGTATCTAGGCGTCATGATACAGGTAGATATGAAGTTCTCTGAGCAGTGTAAACAGGCTGCCAGTAAAGCATGGCGTCCGATCTTTGATTTATTGAACAATCAGCCGAAGAGATAGGGAGGTCATATCTCTATCTCTACAGGTTATCGTAAAGATAGAGATAAGGAGGAAATAATTTCACAGTATAAGGTAATTGTTATACCGCATTTGAAATATTGTTCCAAGTATGGAGCCCTCAGCTGAAAAAAAGGTATTGAACTTCTTAAAAGGATCTAACGGAGGGCAACACGCATGGTGAGATCAGCAAAAAAGGACGAAAGTATCTTCGATTATGTGCGATACAGAGCTTGGAAACCAGGCACCTTAGAAGGGACCTGATTGAGGTTTATAAGACTCGGAGAGGGGTTGATAAAGATAAAATGAATAAAGGCAGAATTTTCACTGTTATGAAGTATTCCAGAACTAGGAATAAATAATATTACAGGGGAAGAGGTTTTCACTGAATTATAGGTTTTCTTTTAGCCATCAAATCGTTAATCATTGGAACAAGTTGTCTCCGCAAATACGTGAGGCTGACAGTTTGAAGAAATTTAAAGATCAACTGGATGGCTACATATGTGAGGAGAGAAGCTCGTGATTGTATTCTTTATTTACTTTTTTTTTGTTCAGTGCATCAATATTCGTGCAAGCTGCACGAGTTTTGATGCACCGAACTCTGCAAGAGTCGAAAAAATTAACAGAACAAAATGTTCTTCACGAATGTTTTATTGTGAACAGTGTCGCCGAATGCGAATATTTGACATAATAGGCACCATGGCATGCAAATTCCAGATATCTAATAGAAATTGATCAACCACCTTACGGAGCCGCACATTATGCAAATTATTCATGCATATAAAAACACAAGTTGCAACCACATCACTTAATTCCCGTTATTTTGGTTTGCTCAGTGGGATCTCCGGTACTAAGGATGGCAAGTCAACGTCGTTTTAATGATTCTCTGAGATGGTAGACCTTTGGACGACTTGATGTCAGCCGGGCCTTTGTAGGCGGAAGTGGAACGTTGGCTTAATGTGTCACACTGTGCCATCTCGGCACTATGGAGGCAGTTTTAGGAGACAGAAACCATTACAAGAAGTGCTGGCCAAGGTCGCTAGAGGGTTACATCAACCAGAACAGACCACTATCTAGCTGTAAGAGAAAGATGAAACCCTAGGATGTCCTGTCATCAACAGTTTCTTCAGGTTGCTGAGGCCACAGGTGAAAACATTTCCAAGTAGTCTGTGTTGAGAAGGCTTAATTCAAGTGAACCGTACGCAAGGAAGCCAGTGATTTGTATCCCATTAACCACAAACCACTGTATAGCTCGTCGAAACTGTGCCAAGAACATGTGACTTAGGGTGTGATAAATGAGGTAGGTATAGTTCTGTTTGAGTACCGTTTTAGCCTACAAACAGATTCTAGACGTTATTTCATCTGGAATCAACGAGGGATGCGGTACCATTCCTCCAAAATCAGATAAAAAGATACAGTGGAGGCGGTGTTCTTGTGTGGGGCGGAATTATGATCAACGGCCGTACCCCTCTCTGTATTTTTGATAATGGTACCGTAACTGCGCAGAGGTACCGAGAACAAGTCCTCGAACCCTATATGCGACTTTTTTAGGAATGCGGTTGGCCCAGATTTTCTTTTCATGCAAGCACGACAAAGTCATCGCACATCGAGCTCCAGTGGGGTAAAAAAAAAAAAAAAAAAAAAATGTATATTATTTTAGGCCATCCAAATAATTCAATTCATCTGCCGTGCTGTGTCTTATGTCTGTTAATTGCTTGTGTTCTATGGTCGATTTGTCTGTGTTGCTTGACGAAGGGGGGGGGGAACCTTGCTATTTACATCTGAAACCGACTAACTCTTCCACGGAGTGAAAAAAGCCCTTTAAAGTTCCTCGTGTCATCGACGGATTCGAACCCGGGCCTTTTCCACCCTGTGTGGGGAGAACGGTGACGATGCTACTGTGGACTACTGAAGTGGGCTAGGAATACTTTGAAACAGAAGATATCCAATGAGTGCCTCCGCAAGGACGATCACCAGACTTAAATCCGATCGACCATGTGTAAGTCTCCCCCTTGGGTGCCGTATTGCATCCCGACAGTACCTGCTCGATCACTAATCGGATTTGTTTGCCATAGAATCTTATAGACACTCTTATATCGAGCATGGTTCACTCGTATCAGGCCTGTTTAGCCGTTGGATGGGATCGTACGCTGTGCTGATGTCAGTTCCCATATTTTCGAGCATCTTGTATCGACTTCTGTAATGTGACCATTTCAGTAATTGTTATACGAAGTTTCTTACTCTCTCCTTATTTCATCGTTATTCTATGGTATACAACAATACTAATTTTTTTCCTGCTTCATCGCAAGCTGCACCAGTTACACCACGTTTTTTAAGCGTTATGTTAATTTTGTCAAGCAGTGTACTCACCTGGGATGCGAGTTTCACTTTTCGATAGCATTTCCGTCAAACAAGAAACAAAACATATGCACCATTTTTGGAAAATCCTGTAAGAGTTAACGGGTTGGTATAATATGACACGATATACTAATACCATAATATACAGTATAACAAGATATCTCGCACTCATCCCCTACATGATTCAAAGATCTAGTTCTCGGCGCCTGCATGTCACCAAGAAAAGATATTGGACCTTAAGATAGCTAAACTGGCTAGGGGGAAAAACACTTCACTTTATCTCGATGGATATTACATACCAACATCAACATGACTCTTTGAAAGCTCGTTGTCCTAAAAAAGTATAGTGCCATCCTATGGAAATTATTGACGAAAAGGGTATATGTTCTAATATAAATGATATCGTTACTGTTCCCCGATACCGTTACAGTAGCACACCTTTTCCTCTTCCCTTAAAGATGAAATTTAACAAAATTTCCCGCGTCTACAATGTTTGCTGCTAACGTCATGGAATATTTTAGCGAATTTGAAAGAGACCGTCACAGACTAACTGAAAATAAAGCATACAGAAAAACAATCCATCAGAAACTGTATCGCAGCTTTGCTTGACTCATACCTAAACCCATAAGAGGATACCTAGCAATGTAAAGTTCCATTTCATCAAGAAGAGCAGTGACATTCACTGTATAACCGGACAGGTTAATACTTAGTAACATATCTCAGGAACAAAGCTCTATAACTAACCTATTTGCGTTCCTCTATCCTATAATTTGTACAGGAGATGAGTGTAAAAAAGCAATAATTTGAATAAATATTAATAATTATTATTTTTACATTTACGGAATTGTTTCATTGTTGATAAAATTTACCCTATTTTCAATTTATTTTCTGTTTTGTGTTATTCATGTTTCTATTTGTTTACTTTATTTATTTGTGGATTGAGGTCTATCAAAAATGATCTTCGACTGATTCTACGTACAAAACAGAAATACTACTGGAGGATATTCCGTCCACGGTGTAGCATTCCATCCAAACTAGACAAATGCTTCATTCGGTTACATTTTAAATTCACCTTTGGGTACCACGCCTTTTCAATTCGTTAATATCAACGACACTACCTCTATATTTGTTAGCAACTGCTATAATTTTGTTCAGTTGTTTATAAACATTGTAAAGTAAGCGGATCTTTAATGCATGTTTTAACCCCACATCGTCGATGCCGTTTACAACATTTTGTGTTCACGGCTAGCAGTTTCTTACGGATTGAATAAATACACCAGTTTCGGAACTTTTTGATAGACCTTCGTGTATGTATACTATATATTGCCTTATAACGACTTATCTTTATACGAATCTTTTTGTACTTTAGGTACTAAAATATAGTGCAAGTGATAAAATAAAATCAGGTATGTATGAGGTGGAAAATACTTTCAGAGTTTTGCACTGCGTTGATAAAGTAGAAAAAATTAGGTAAGCAGAAATTTTTGAAGTATTATCAAATATAATGGTTTCAATATTTAAGCAGCACACTCGCTTAGTTTCCGTATGTATTGTAAACATGAAATTAGCGGATTGTTATAGACCGAAAATACGGCAATGGCTTGTTTGGGAGATGTCTACTCTATCGACTTGTTAACAGGATAGATTCCTTTTACAAGGATACGCCTAAATAGAATTGGTGCAAGAATATTCGCTGATGCTACCGAGGCAGTGTTAGGTAGATTGGGAAACTACCAGCCTGGAGCCATACAGACACTAATAGACCAATAGCAGCCGCAGAAAGAGGTGAAAGTGATTCTTGTTCTACTGCTTTTGGGACATACAACATCCTGAAAAGTGAGATGTCGGAGATTGTGGCCTGCTGGGGATCTTCTTGACGAGCTGGTGCCTCGATTTCCTAAACGGCTGAACTGGTGGGGTGTTCGAGAGCCGTCGTAATTAAAGTGTACCAAGACTGGCGTCAAAATGGTCAAACAGCGACCCGACGGCAAAACTGCAAACGTCAGCGAAAGGTTGATGCTAGAGGTGAGCACCGGGTTTGATGACTCGAACAGGCGCAGCACTGTTGAAGAGTTGACTACTCAATACAACATGGGCCAACCCGGAACAATATCTGCCATGACCATGCGTCGCACGTATGGGCTATACTAGAGACGACCTCTACAGCATCATCTCCTAACCGAGATTCATCGGCGTAAAAGACTCGCCTGGTGCAAAGAGCATGCAAGTTGGACGTTAAAAGACTGGAAGGTGTGCTGGTCGGATGAGTCACATTATTTACTCAACACCGTGGAATGTTGTGTACGGATTTGGTGTCAACAACATAAAGCTCTTCATCCAGCATGCATGGTGTCAAAAGTGCAGGCGGTTGTATGGTGTGTAGCATGTTTCACTGGCAGGAACTTGGACCCCTGGTGTATGTGAAACAACGTATGAGTTGTCACCGCTATCGTCAAATGCTTGCTGATTGTGTACACCCCGCTATGTTACACTTTTTTCCGAATGGCGATGGTGTCTTCCAAGATGACAATGCGCCGAGCCATCGGGCACTTGTTGTGCAGGAATGGTTTGAGGAACACAGTTCTGACTTCCAGCATATCGATTTGCCTCCGAACGTCCCCCGATATCAATCCTATAGAGCATTTGTGGGACACTATGGAAAGGCATATCAGGCGTCTGGATACACCAATCACCTCCATAACTGAATTGCTGACCGAATTACACGCAGCATGATTAGCCAGACCTCCCGAACACTTCGGACCTCTTGTTGAATCAATGCCACGTCGGATAGCTGCTGTACTGATGGCAAAAGGAGGATCTACGAAGTATTAGGTAGGTAATCGTAATTCAGGGCTCACTCAGTGTATATTTGCGCAGATGATCCGTCAGCCTGAATAATTTCACCCAGGTATTTAAATTGCTGTACAGTTTTCGCCCGTATTCCATCTAAATCCAGACCATCCTCATTTCGATTCATGTACTCTGTCTTATTAAAATTAACTGTCAGGCCCCCATGTTTTATATTCTTCTAGTAACTTTCTGTCCATGTAATTTACATCACCATCGTCCTGTGCTACCACCATTTGGTCGCTGCAAGCAATAGATTATAAAGGTACTTATTTTGACCAAGGGGAACCCATTTAACTGCAGTTCTGTGATTATGGTCTTAAAATAATTTTCATGTACAGCTTAAACAAAGTAGGTGACAAACAGCATCCTTGAAGTAGTCCTTTGGAAGTTTTAAATTTTCTTGATATTTTTGAACCAATTTTGTATACAGCATGTATTGTTCTTGTAGATTTTTCTATTTATATCAATATAGAAGCAGGCACTATAGAGACAGTGTCAGGACACAAAAACATTACCAGAAGAGCTGGTCAAGGTCGCCCAAAGGCTACATCAACCAGAACAGACTGCTATTTGGCTCTAAGAGCAAGATGGAACCCTACAATGTCCTATCATTAGCTGTCTCTTGAGATTTCTGCTGCCACAGGTGAAAACATTTCCAACGGATTGTGTTACGAAGGCTGAAGTCAAGTGACTTTACGCAATAAAGCCCGTAGTTTGTATCCCATTAATTCGAAAACAGCACAGAGCTCGTCGAAATTGGTGCCATGAACATGATTCAGAGTCCAGGCAAATGGGGTACAGTTCTGTCTCTGAGTCTCGTTTTAACCTGCAAACAGATCTAGACGTTATTTCACCTGGAGACAACGAGGAATGCTGTACAATCCCTCCAACATCAGAGAAACGGACACTTATGGTGGAGGTGGTGTTCTCGTATTGGTCGGAATAATGATCAACGGCCACACCCTTCTTTATGTTTTTGATATGAGTACCGTAACTGCGCAGAGTTAACGAGAACAGATTCTCAAACTCTATGTGCGACTATCTTTTATCTTTATTCTATCTTTTAATTTAGCTGTCTTTGTTGACAGCTAAATTAAAAGATAGAATGACATCTATGTTTACCTGGATTATGGAAGAGTGGTCAATTCTCTTTTCGTTGATTCAGTTTACTCATTTGACACAGGTATTCCTATTCTCATAACATGCATTTAGCCTCAATATGCTATATTTTAGTCTATGTACTCCGCAAAGGAATGAATTCCATATTTTCTCATATACGTTGCTCATGAAACTTATTATTCAAATTGTTCTGTTTTATCCTTTCATGATACTACTGTTCCTGCTGCGATTTACTATTTATGCCTATAATTTTATTTACTTTTGGCCATTGCCCTTTATTTACTGCACGTTACTACCACTGCTACGCAACTGCACAATCTGTCTGATCACCTCCAAGATAAATGGAATTTATTATAATTTTATTTACAGTTCCTGTGTTTTATGAAATGCTTAACAATTATTGTTTCTCTGCAGAAATGTGATGGACTCGGGCTTATCTAAATGTATGTTGAATTACTCTGGAGAATACGAATTCAGACTGCATGTTTATAACTGCCAATTAAAAGGTTATGAAGAGAGAAATCTTTCCGCTAAATGTGACCTTCAGAAATATATTCGCATTGAGCACCAAACTTTGTCTCAGAAATGCGTTGTAATAAATGCTTTATGGGGAGAACCAGACCAAGATATAATTAAGGTTAATGTTAATTTTGGTGAGTACAATATGCCATATACCATTTAACTAGACAGCAGCACTTGGGAGTACTTCTTTACTCTACAGACGAATTTTAACACTTTAATTGCGATAAAACCAGCTTGACAAACGCATGATAACTGGACTCATGATAAATAAATGGCATAAGTGCGAAAAATCGGTACGGCACAAGTAATAAGAAACAGATACGCACGGTATGTTATAGCTAGAACCGCCATTTTTTTCATATCTTTTAAACATTACTGCAATTAGCGTTAAAATAAGAAATTTTAATATTTATAAAAGCTCATTATGAAAAAAAAGAGGTCTTTGAACAATATATTTGATCTCTTAAATTGTGAAGGATTTTCTTCCGAGTTTCCTCAATGTTTATTTACAAAGATATAACGTAAGAGATCCAGGGAAGTGGAGAGCTAACTCGAGCCCCAGGTGCAAAGTGTATGACGGGTCCCCCTTATATTTCTATATGTGTTTGTCTGTGCGTGTGCCACAAGTCAGTTCAAACATAATAAATCAATAAGATAAAAAATTAATAAAATATAACGCATTTTTAATTTTATAGTTTTTTTGCTGATCATTAGAAATTAATTAAATTTAAAAAAAATGTAATATTAAAGTCTCGGCCGGGCCCCTTGAAGAATTACAGGCTTGGGTACTGTAGACTCCTAATCCACACCCCTCTTTTGGCCTGCAGAGATAATGGGCTTTATGTTCACTTTCGTCTGTTGATTAAAAAGGTCCACGCTTGAGCTGCTCTATTTTAAGGTAGTACCTTAGATAGAAAAGGTATCTCATGATGTCGAACACAAAATCAGTGTATAAAAACAAAGTAATTCAAAATCTTTAACGAAAGAAATATATCGTAAAGGATAAATAAATTAAAAATCAATTGATTAAAAACAAGCTGAAGTCTAAATGGAATGAGTACTAAACCAAAATACATATAAAAGAAAACACACCTATACTTATTAAAATGATAGCTGTTCTTAGAATGCAATTGGACCATTAAAACCTTTCCACAGCGTGCTGAATGAAACCGGTGAAACAAAGCCACTGCAATATTTCATTAATTTTGACCCTTCCTGAAATGTAGTCTGCCACCAACATGTATCCTGACTAATGCTTTTTATAAGAGAATAATGATATTTTTTTTATCTAAATAGCAAATTCCAGTTCATCATAGATAAAACACCACGTATTCTCGAGGTAAAACGTCTTACCTGCTGAAAGAACTTCGAGTACTTAATAATGAAAACTATTTTTCATTATAAGCTGCGAGCTCGTACCTTAACTTTTCGTCTTCTCACTCAATAAGATAATATGAGTTTAATATTATCAAAATGTA
Source organism: Mastigoproctus giganteus (assembly GCF_048544385.1). Taxonomy (NCBI): domain Eukaryota; kingdom Metazoa; phylum Arthropoda; class Arachnida; order Uropygi; family Thelyphonidae; genus Mastigoproctus; species Mastigoproctus giganteus. The sequence continues at coordinate 76,536,254 of NC_143585.1, read as the reverse complement.
GACATTTATAGTTATAGCTGTCTCAAGTAAGACTACTTTTATGTCTTGAGACTAGGTTTTGAGTTTCTTAATTGTGCAGGGGGGAGGGAACTAAGGGTTAAGTTAGTGTGGACAGCGAGGATTCTTTGGTCACCCCTTTTTCTGTTGTTTATTAGTCTTTTTGTTTTCTGATCTGTTATCTTTTCAGTCACCGAAGAAGTGGTAAGGTAGTACGACTTCTTGTCTAAAATTTATTTACATTCCTTTAAGAAAGCAGTCAGAGTTTACTCTACAGGCTGAAGTGCTTAACATTTCACACGTCTCCATCCCTAAACCTACCGATATCTTCAGATCTCAAATAAATATGACCTTTCTATACTCAGTGGAAGCACCCAAGCCAGTTATATTGCTTTCTGAATTACAGCAATACTACATTGCTAAGAGTATCCGGACACCACTGGTATTCCAAAAAAATTAACCATACTCTTCGTCCACATCTAAGGAATAAGTACAAGAGTAACTTCAAAGAAATAAAGTCATTATAAGATGATATATCAGCAATGTCCTGTTCATGCCACTGCAGCAAAATTGTAACGCTCTACATCGATAATGGTTTTGCAATCATCAAATGGAAAAGAAATGGCAGTACTACAGCCAGGAAAAGTGCGGTCGGTCAGACCAAGAGAAATTGACAGAACAAGACGAGAGGACGCGCAAAAGAGTGGTAAGAAGTTTCTATTACTCCTAATACAACACTGTCAATTCAGTTTAGGGCAGCCAGGAACTGATTTAGTACAAGGATGATACATAGGGAGCTGTGGCATAAAGTTTCTAGAAGAGTCCCAATACAGAGAAACAACATACAAATTACAATGTATAATGTTGTACAGCGTTGTATATGACATAAAATAATTGGTCCCTGAAATGGGGATCAATTACAGTGAATTGTGCACAATACGACTCAACTCTAGTTGAGTCGTATTGTGCACTTTTAGCAGTAAGCAATAATTGAAATAGAGAATATTTGAACTATTCACGAGTGTTATTTTCTTTAATTTACAATTTTTCTTCATAGGCATGAAACTGTTCATTGATCTAAAGCCTGAAGAATTTTTAAAACCAACCACTCCCTTAGAACTGATTATGGCTATTCATGACCCAAAAATCCTGTTGAATCCTTTTAGTTTGGGAAGCGGTGGCGTGCTGATGCAACCTGGAAGAGAGTATATCGTGAATTTAGAAAGGGTATTTATTTTTTTTTGGATCTGAACATTCTTAGACTATTGAACAAAAATGTTTATTTTTTTTATATAACTGTTTCTTCTCGTATATATACACTTTATGATTTGAAATCGACGCAGTTAGTTTTTTTGCTAGTATCATTATTTTGGCGGCAATCGAAAAACTATAATGCAACCAAAAATGTCATTCTTCATTGCTCCGGTGCCATGAAGACTTAATTCCCTATCCGTCTGTGCCGGTAGCACAGTGGTATCGTCACGGTGCTGCACACACCGGGTGGAAAAGGTCCGGATTCGAATTCCGTTGATGACGCGAGGAACTTTTTTTGGCTTTTTTCACTCAGTGGCTGAGTTAGTCGGTCTGAGGCGTAGATAGCAAGGGTTTTTTAGTCCAGCAAAACGGACAGATGCACCACAGAAGACACAATTTACAGACCCAATACATATGGGTAGATGAAATTACTTTCCGGGTGACCCTAATAAACTGGAAAGTTTTACGAAATTCTATTAATAATCTAATTATGACAATACGAAATTTTTAGAAATCTTCAAGTACCGTGTTAGTAGACTAGAAAAGAATAGCGAAAGCTTAAAAAACGGTACTCACCTTGAAATTAATCTGCGATGGTTTACTTAGGTAGCGTGGTTAATGTTTACGTTGAATTGTTAAATTGAAAATTAAAAGGGAGGGAAGTAAGTAAAGGTTGACTGAGTTAAATGGGCCCAAGGAAACAGAAGTGTACACATCCAATCCTTGGTTGTCATCGAAATAAAAAAAAGAAGAATAATTAAAAACTACGTAAGTGAAGCCAATAGTCTTTACGAGGACTTTCGTTAGTTAAAGAACGTCTTCAGTTGGCAATGTGTGGGGAGAGAACGCGTATGGTATTTTAAGAATAAAAAATTATACTCTCGTGATGCCTTTTTTGACATGTGGGAACTTTAATCTCGAGAGGTTCCAAATTGGGGAAAGATTGAAGGGGAGTTTAGAATTCAGAATTTGGAGGTTAGAGTGGTGCTTGTACCATTCAATAACTAGAGCTTCATATTGAAGTATTCTGTAGCTGGATTTTAGTTTAATGATGGAAATGGCAGAATCGATGAGCGGGTTGTGGTTGTGAGTCTGGGCATGAGTTGTAAGTTCTGTGACAGATTGGTTAGACGTGAGACTATGGAAATGGTAGTATGCACGGGTGTTGGATGTTTTTGATGAGCCAAATTTGGTAGTGGTACTTCCGATATAACATGTGTTGCAGTTTGGTTGACAATTAATGAGGTATATAATATTATTAAGGTCGTTTGTAGAATATTTGTATGTGTCTTTATAGGTGCTGAAGAAGGATCCTAATTTGTTGTAGGTGGAAAAAACAAGGGAGATATCAGTGTTGTTAAATAGGCGTCGGAACTGTCCTGCTAGTTCATTGTGGTAAGGGAGGACTATGCGGATGTTAGTTTTATTTTTGTCTTTGGTTGGGATGTTAGATTTAATTTTATTTTTAGCGTTAAGGATTGTATTTAAAATGAGTTGGTGGGGGTAACCTCTGGATATGAATTTGTCGGTAATATACTGTATTTCATTGTGAAGGTCGGTGGGTGAGGAACTGTACTTTAGTGCATTGTGAATTTGGTTATATAAAACTGCCTTTTTAGTGTTTAGAGGGTGATGAGAAGCAAAATGTAAGTATTTACCGGTGTTTGTATTTTTCCTGAAAATTTTCGTATTTAATTTTGTGCCTGTTATATAGATAGTGAGATTAAGGAAATTTATCTGATTGTTCTGTCCAATTTCAAGGGTGAATTTAAGTCTATCATGTACAGAGTTAAGTTTTACGAAGAGGTTATTAATAATGGGTCTGTTGCCTACTACAAGAATGTCGTCAGCATAGCGCATGTATAATTTTAGTTCAGGGGGAAAGGGGTGTAGGAACCTCTTCGTAAAACTGAATCAGCCAGAGCTGAGGCAGTGGCTATACAAATCTAGGAGGAGGTCAGGGGTATATTCGGCAACTGTCTTTACTATTTCCGGCTCCAGCATGTCCGGACCTGGAGTTGTTTTGCTTTTTAATTTGCTAATGGCTGTTTGTAATTCACGGTGAGTGAAGGGCTCTTCCATTCGGGTGGTCTGTTAAGCTTCGTTGGCCAGACAAAGTAGTTGTTGTTCAGGAGTATCATTTCCGTTTAGTGGTTTGAATGTGGTTTTTAGGATGTTGTTGATTGAATCTTGCCAATTTTTTGTCATAGTGCCTTGCGGGGTGATTGTGGAGGATGTCACCTCCCTTCTGGGCAGTTTGTTCATGGTTATGCGATATATTATGCTCCATGGGCCCGAGTTGCCTACAGTAGACACCAGGTGCTCCCAGGACAGCTTCTTCCGCTGCCTGATCATCGCGTTATATGTATTCCTGGCATCCCCGTACTGCTGCCTGAGGAACTCCACCTCAGGTGGGGGCGGGGCCAGGTCCGTCTAGCTCTCTGGAAGGCTCATCTCTTTTGGTTCATTTCCCGTCTCAGTACTTCAAGTTCTTGTGACCACCACGGGACTTCTCCCGGCTGTGGGATCCTTGTCCTGATCGTCTGGTTTGCAGCACTTGTTATGGCATTTGTTATTGCACGTTGGTGGTGATCCGGTGTGCAGCTTAGTAGTTGGTCGGTTTGTAGGCTGTTGGCTTTGCAGATGATAGCCTATTTGAATTGTTCCCAATTCGCTTTATCTACTGCATACCTGTTTAGTTTGGGACTAATGACTGGGGCTCGGTGGAGTGATCTTTGCACGTCAAATGTGATAGCTCGGTGGTCGGAAGTGGTCCAGTTCTCTTGAACCTTCCAGGCTGCAATGTGACTGGCAAGAGATCTGGTAGCTATGGTGGCATCCAAGGTGGCTTCCCAAAGGGTTGAACTGAAGGTGCGTAGATTATTGGGATGGTTTAGGACAACAGAGCCACTGTTGGTCAAAAACTCTTCCATGAGGAACTCTTCCAGCGAGACCCCGGAACGCAGGGGGTCCAGAAAAAAATGCAGGGGGTCCATTTCTGAACCCTCTGCGTTCCGGGGTCTCGCTGTGCCCCAGAGGTGAGTGACAATTCAAGTCAGCAGAGACAAGTATTCTGGCTCCATGCAGCTCGGTGAGTACATGTTGCAAGTAATGTGCTGCAGGGAGAATATCAACGTCCAGACGACAGTACAAGGATATCACATACAATTCTCCTAGTGACGATATTATGTGTGCACAGGATGCCCGCTCAGAACACAAATGGATGATCTTTGTCACTGTTATATTAGCGTTTCTCACCACTATAGCCGCCCAGGGGGGTCACTCAACCCACCTGGACAGGTATCCCCGTACAGCCCCGGCGCTGGTGTAATGTTCTTGTACCAGTATGATGTCAAGATTTTCTTCCTCTGCCTTTTGCCTAACCTGTCCCGCAACGGCAATGGCCCGCTGCGCATTTAGCTGGAGAAATTTAATGCAGCTTGTGTTGAATCTTTTAGGAAGAGTCCCCATAGTGGATCTTTAGTTGTTGTGCGCCTTTTGCTTTTATGTAGACAGGGCATTTGCTGTCTCTGCAAGTGTGTGTGTGTGAGGGGGTTTCTGCCACTTACAATTTGCACAAACTGGATCGTTTGCTTTGTTCGGGCAGTTTGGGAAGTTGTGCCCCTTCTCAGCACAATGTCCGCATGTTGCTTCTTGTTGGGTGCATGTGTGCGTGATGTGCCCGAATCGGCAACACCGGAAACATTTCGGGACCGCGATGTGCTCCTTGTACTAGTGGGAGCTCCAATTTATGTATATTCTTGTCTGTTTTGTGATCTCTTGCCAGGCTTCAGGGGCCAGTCCGAGTACCCAGTTTGAAGAGCCCCCATTTCTGCTCTTAGTTTGGAATTTCGGCGTTATAAGGCTGGTAGGATCTCTGTCAGGTAGTGCCTGTTAGAGGTTGCGCCTGTACACTTCTTCACATATGGAAGAAGGGCAGAGATCGTTGTCAATGTCAAATATGACAACAGAGGGACCTTTCTCTCTGGGCGGTTCGGCTGTGAGCCCGAGCGTGGGGATCCTAGAGTTGTTCATAATGAGGTTTGCGTCATCCTTGGTTGCAGTTTCGCTGACGACCCATGTGTTCCGCGTCTTTCTAATCGATTTGATTTTGGCATATCTGTAGTCTTGAGTCAGCGAGTCGATCACTATTTTCTTTACTTCTTCGCTGGTTTTGTGGGAGTCATTTGTAGTGGATTTAAGAACCACAAGATGTGGCTTTGGAAGTAATGTCTTCCTAGGAGTAGGTGTGGAAGTGGTGGTTGTAGCTGTGGTTGTGGTTTTGTTCCTCAGCGCTTCTGAATAGATAGGGGCGCGCTGTGGCATTTCCCTTGCCCCTCCTTGTAGATATGCCTCCAGTGTAGCATTCACTTTCTCCATATTCCACTTGCGTTTTGTATAAAATAGTTTTGTCCACAAGGAGACTATGTCGGCGCGGAGCCATGCGGTCACTCGATTGCTCTGTTCCTTTAGGAGGTCATCTAGTGAGTGCCTGAGTGCGAGCATCTGATCAGGCACAAGGCTTTCTGGCAAGGCTGGGTCTAAGGTGCAGCGTTCTTCAGCAATTTCCAGTTGTTGACGTTGTTGTTGCTTCCTTTCAGGGTCAGATTGGGACCTAGTTTCCCTTTCTGGTTTAGGGCCAGTTAGCCTCTTGTTTCGCTTTTTTGGAGAGAGGGGCTGGTTTAGGTTTGTCAGCGCCGTCTCTTGGGCCGTCAATTAGTTCAGTTTCGGGCGCTTCCCCACCGTTCTCTTCCGTTTGGGTGAGATCTTCTGATGGCATATTGGTCAGGTCGGAAAAACGGGGTTTCCGATTAATGGGATTATGTCGGTGGATCCTCGTAGGGGATACGAAATGAAGAATTTTGAGGGGGTCACACTAGTCCGTGCGTTTATTAGGAGCTGCACAGCTCTCTGTTGAAGATTTGGGCTATCCCCCACAGTCACGTGAGGGGGGGGGGGAGAACAGGAAATTTATAATTTGTCGCAGAAGGAAACAGCTACTTCCTCTCGGGGTATTCGTGGACGTAGAAGACGATGGCAAGGTCTGTTTCGCAGCTAAAGTTGTAAATTCCAAGATATATTCTGTCCATATAAAGTTTATGGCAGGGTGGGGGGGAACATAAAATACATGTTTCTAAGGTAAGAAAACCAGTAAACACAAAAATTCTTGGAGAACTCTTGCAGCTCGGGCTTGGCACGATATGGGGCACCTCCCCAGTCAAGTGCAATCTACCAGCGTGGCAACCACTTTATTTTGGTGCCTCTCTATGGCCCTGATGTCAGCCACATGGTGACCATGCGGTCTGACAACAAAGGACGCAGGTATAAAACGCTGATAAATTGCTCAATTCCCCTTAAGTTAATAAAGTTTTCTCACCTAAGGAGTTCTCATATGAAAATCAATCGATGAGCACACTTTTCTTGGAATAATTATACATTTAAAACGCATATTAGACACAAAATTCAGGAGCGCTGAAAAACGTGACTGCACATAACAGCGGCCATATTGGCCCAGTGCGGGACAGTGTGAAAGTGAAAGTGTGTTTAGGGTTCAACGGCACCAGGGGGTTTCCCCATCTCAGCGTAGTTTACATTGTGGGTGAACCAGTTGACTGGAAAAGCCAGAGATTTAAAAGTGTGTGGGAATTGTATTTGTGTGGTGTCGTGTACCGTTGTTCATCTGGCCATTTAGCCGCTGGACCCCTGCTGAGGCCCAACGTTGCCCCACTTTCTCCCGGTGGAGGCAGACCAGGAACTCACTTGACTTAAGTTACTCTGGCAGGTCCTGCCGCTTAATTTCCTGAGATTTCGGCAGCTAGGACCTAAAAAAAAAAAAAAATTGAAGATATACATATATAAGTGTATATATATATATATCCATGCAGTTGTAATTACTTTGAATGTTTGCATACAGCGCAAAGCGTCCATGCATTCAAACGGCAGTAGCGGGGCAATGCGTGTGATAGGCCGAGGCCAGGCGAAAATTATTTTGGATTTGTTTAATTTAGGATATAGGGCGTTCGCGTCGTGTATAGGTAGAGTGGGGGAGGAGAGGCAGAAGGCTGGGGAGGTAAAGGTAGAAGTATGGGGGCGACAGAGTATGTTCATGCCTCACCAGAGGTCTTCTGGTGAGGCATGACCATGCCTCACCAGAAGGAAAAGGAGGCTCGGCAGAGAGAGGGGGGCTAGGGTGTCTCCCCTCTTCCCGCCTGGGTTTGGGTTTAAAGTAATCGAGTCAGATGCTCGATTTGGTTTGCCAAAATGGCTTGGTGGCAGCGAACTGCACGGTCCAGGTCGGTGTGTTCCTCTGACAAGTCCAGGGTTGTGGTCATTCAAATGGTTGTAAGGCGTGTCCTTTATTCTTAGTAGAGTCGGTTTCCTTGTAGGTTCCACGATGCGGCAGTCATGACACCTAGTCGTTATCAATTCTCAGCTTGAATTTGTTTTATTGCTGTTGGTCATGGTTTGGTTGTTGTACGATGAGGGTACGTCTCCTCTTGTATAGGTCTTCTGTGAATTTGGAGAATGCAATGTATTGCTCTTTACTGTCGAGTAGGTGCTTTTCCCTGTCTCAGGGCAAGAAGGTGATCCTGGAGATGAGCTGGCAGCGATGGTCATCGTAGAGCCGGCAATCGTACATGAGGTGCTGCCAGCTCTAAGGCTCTCCACAGCAGCAGGCAGGGTTCTCTGTGATGCCCAGGGCTTTGAGTTTTGCCTTGAATGCTCCGTGTCCGGTAAATAAAAAGGCTGTATAGAGGGCCGGTGAGAACCACAGCCTTCGGATGTAATTTCTCCACGTTGGGGAGAAATTTCCTAGTGATCTCTCCCTTGGAAGAGTTGTCCCATCTAGATTGCCATATTTGCGTGAGGTGGGCAGTGAGTCTTTTCCTTTCGGTCGCTCCGTTAGCAGTGGGATCTGCATTGTAGCCCATGAAGGTGCAGGAGTTCCCCTTAGATAATTCATAGAGGATTCCGATTCTGGCCACTTCCAGGTCGAGTGGAAGGGTTCCAGCCAGCACCTGCAGCGCATCAGTGCTTACTGTGCTCCAGGCCCGTGTGATGGCTAATAGCATGGCTTTGTGGATGGAGTCGAGTAACCTGTGGTTTGCTGCCATGGTGACTTTAGAGTACCATGCTCCCGATGCATAGGTTGCTATCGGTATAAAGGCTGCTTTGTATATGAGCTTGAGGGTTTTGCTGTTTAGCCCCCAGTCCTTTTTTGCGACCCTGGTGACGAGGGCCGTGTAGCCCCTAATTTTCTTCCTGGTGTAGTTGAGATGCGCTTTAAAGGAGAGGGTCGCGTCAAGTATTACACCCAGGTACTTGTGCTCTTTTGATAGTCTCAGTCTGGTGGTACCAATCTTGATCTGAGGGGGTCTCCTCGGATCAAGGGAGTCCCTTAGGAGGATAGAATTAGTTTTTTCTTTGGAGATCCTGAGATTATGCTCTTCGGTCCATTTCAGAAGAATTTGTAGGGCATGGTTTGCCTTTGTTTCACGTTGTAGTCTGCTGTTTCCAGCGACCATAAGGATAAGGTCATCTGCGAAGGCTTGTGAGGATGCTTCACCGATGTTCGTATTTATGAATTCATCCATTGTAATGTTTCACAGTATTGGTCCCAGTACAGAGCCCTGTGGGCAGCCTCTCTGCATTTGTCTTGTAAGCGTTCTATATGGGGTGTTTATCGTGATACATCTGTCAGACAGGTAGCTTTTTATTACGTTATATAAATTTTCTGGCATGCTGGTCTCCCAGCGGGTTAAAAAAATCAAATTATTATTTTAGGGTTGCTCGTAATTAAATACATTAACCCATATTTGTGTCTGTAAATTGCGTATGTTCTATGGTTGATTTGCCTCTTTTGCTGGACGAAAAAACCTCAGTTACTGGGGAGAAAAACCTTGCTATCTACGCCTGAGACCAACTAACTCAGCCACGGAGTGAAAAAAGCCCATTAAAGTTCCTCGCGTCATTGACGGGATTCGAACCCAGGCCTTTTCCACCCGGTGTGGGGAGGACGGTGACGATACCACTGTGCTACACGCGCAGACCTCCCGGCGGGTTATGTATGTATGTATGTATTTGTCTTGGGCGGCACCTGGAACGTTAGTTCATCTCCGCCTCGTTTCACTTTTAAATTAGAGGAGTCTGCAGAAATGGCCAGAAGTGAACTGGCTGTTTGGCCATCCGGAATCAGCAGGTCGGAAACGCGCCACCATCACCGCCACGGGAAGGTAGACCAGGGGCAACCAACCGGCGGCAGCAGAAGAGAGGGACGCCAAGAGCCCAACAAAGTACGAGCCAAAAATAGTAAAAAAACAAAGGAACTTATACAACTATACAAAGATTAAATACTGTACAAAACATAACCTCAACAGATTGAGGTAAACACAGATGATACTTTGAAATTTCAAAGTAAACAATGAAAGTAATCTCATGCATATTAACATAAAAAAAACAAAAAAAAAAACAAAACAATTTCAAAGAAAATAATTAAGGATAACAGTACCATTCAACCGACAAAACTTTACACAAGCATGCACAAACCATATAAACAGTTGAGGTTAAATCCAGTAAGTCCTGCAGTAATTAGTAGCAAAGTCACAGTCAATCACCAATAACAAAGTCACAGTCAGTTAACAGCCATCCGAGCAAAGGAGCACAGGAATTTTCATCGCCAAATTGAATTGTAGTTGTAGGACACTTGTAGAGTTTCAAGAAAAAAAAAAAAAAAAAAAAAACAAACAAACAGAGCACATGTCCAGAATTGAGCTGAATTTGAAACATTCGCATGTGTAGTTATTGCAGAAAGGATTGCGAGCCTTTTATTGAAGGTTGCCTTAGCAAAATCCTGAAGAGCGCGGTAACTCGTGGCATTTGATACAAAATTAGGTTCCAATCCTGATGAAAAGTTGGGAATTGCATTCTGTAGAATTGCTCGAAATTCATTGTATGAGGGACAAGAGTACAACACGTACCGCCACAATGGCAGAGTTCCGTAGGAGACAAGCGAAATTTAAACAGTTTATTATTTAATGATCTGTGTCCTGATATCAAATAGGAGGTAAACAAATCAAGGCTAAACCAGACTGTAGATTTTTTATCCGTAAGAGAGTCAACTTCGGGAAAAAACTTACGCGTTACACTGCCCAGTGTTGTGTCATCCCACCTACTCTGCCACAAGTTGATCAACTCTTGCCAAATTCTTTGTCGTTCAGCTTTAACATCGACTTGAGTGTTAATAGAAATACCAAGGATCTGAGTGGGAATCTGACGTTTCAAGCGATAACATAAGCCTCTGAAAATTACGTAGAGATCGAGTGGTAACGTCCCGGCTAAAACCTGTAAAGCAGGTGTTGAAACTGTTCGACAAATCTTCAAAATACCAAGTAACATTGTACGCTGGATTGACATCAAATTTGATTGAAATTGTACAGTCCGCACCCTATGGAACCAAGCGCCAGCAGCACAGGCAACCATAGGGAGAAACACAGAATTATAGTAGATTCTTAAACATCTTCTAGAAAGACCCACTCAATTCTAGAAACTCTGACAAGAGCGCCGGTGAAATTTCTGATCTTAATTCGCAGATTGGATAAATGAGGGAGAAAGTTTAACTTGCTGTCAATAGTTATTCCCAAAAGTTTAATTTCCGTTATTAGAGGTATTTGTCTATTGTTTATTTTAACTCTTGGTGGTCGACGAACGTCCAATTTAGAGCCAAGGATCATAATTTTTGTCTTGGTAGAACTAATTTTTAACTTATTTTCAACTGTCCATTGTTGAAGATCAGATAGAACTTTCTCAGTGGATATTTCAATAGAAGACCTTGATATTCCACCAACAAGGACTGTCAAATCATCCGCATATGCCATGATCTTCACGTTGTCAAAGGTTCGGGTAATCCAACCTTGCAGAACAAAGTTCCAGAAAAGTGGTCCCAAAATGGAGCCTTGAGGACACCCTCGAAAGACCTGACGCAAAATTTGTCTGTACTTAGATCTGGCGGTGATAAATCTGTTAGAGAAATAGCTCTTAATTAGAAGATAAAGTTGCTGGGAGCATTCGGCATGACGTAAACGTTCGGGGGCACTTTCCCACCAAAGGGAATCAAAAGCACCCTCAAAGTCAATAAAGATAGCAAGAGTATACTTGAAACTGGAGTGTTCAGCGGGTTAGTATTAGATATTGATGAAGGGATAGAGGGCGCGAGGTCTAAATTTGCAGATGATGTAAAGATTGGTAGAGTAGTTAATGATCGCTGCCAAGCAGGGCTTCTTCAGAATGACCTAGACAGACTTCAGGGATGGTCAGAAAAATGGCAGCTATGTTTTAATCTTTAAAGTGTAACGTATTGCACCTTGGGAACAGTAACCCCAAATTAACTTATACACTTGGCGGAGTTCAAGAACTAAAGCCGGTGGTGGAGGAAAGCGAATTGGGTGTTATGATAGGGTCAGACTTTCAAGTTCTCTGAGCATTGTAGACAGGTTGCAAGGAAGAACAGTCTGCGTGGGTAGCACAGTGGTATCGTCACCGTCCTCCCCACACCGGGTGGAAAAGGTCGGGGTTCGAATCCCGTCGATGACGCGAGGAACTGTAATGGGCTTTTTCACTCCGTGGCTGAGTTAGTCGGTCTCAGCGTAGATAGAAAGGTTTCCCCCCCCCCAGAATCTGCGGTTTTTCGTCCAGCAAAACAGACACATCGACCATAGAACACACGCAATTAACAGACATGTGACACACAGAACGGCAGATGAATTTAATTATTCGGGTGGCCTAAAAAATAAAAATAAAAAATAATAGGTTGTTTGGCTGCAAGGATGGCTCATGGTGTCCTATCGATGATGTATCGAACAATTGCTAGTAGAGATAAGGACGTGATAATCCCATTGTATAAGGCTATTGTTAGACCACACTTGGAATATTGTGTTCAGGTATGGAGACCGCACCTAAAGAAAGACATTGTGCTTCTTGAAAGGGTGCAAAGAAGGGTAACTCGCCTGGTGAGATCGGCAAAAGAGCGTTCATATGAGGAAAGACTTCGAAATGTGGACTGCAGAGCTTGGAAACTAGACACCTTAGAGGAGACTTGATTGAGGTGTTTAAGGTTCTGAGAGGCATCAGTAAAATGAATGAGGACGAAATTTTCACGGTTATAAATGATTCTAGAACTAGGGGCCATAACTTCAAGTTACAGGGGGAGTTGTTTAGAGTGGATTGTAGGAAGTTTTATTTGAGCCAGCGAGTTATAAATTACGGAATAAGTTACCTACATGGGTGGTAGAGGCTGACAGTTTGGGGAAATTCAAAGGTCAGCTCGATAATTACCTACGGGAGGAGGAAAACGCTTAGGTTGTCCATTTCCTTTTCTCTTATTTATAAATTATTATTATTATTTTATTTATTTTTTATTATTGTTTATTATTATTATTATTTTATTTTATTATTATTTTTTTGGCTGGTGCAGCATAAGCCATAGGCTTCCTTGTACCATGTGGCCATTGTTAATACTAATATTATTTTACAGACCGACACGACCATGCTGCCCCACCCTTATTCTAATTGTCAAGATTACCTGCCAATGTGGGAGCCATCAGGGAGAAAGGCACCAGTATCTAGGGGGGTAAGAATATCCAAAATATAAATGAATTAAAAATGCATATTACTCTTGTGCGTCCATGATGACCTGAAAGATTGAAGTAATGAAATACCATTTATGAGTAAAAATAAATAAATGAATATTCAGCTTATTTTATCATATATATATATATATATATATATATATATATATATACAAATAATATTTATATAATAATAAACTAAAATAAATTTATATATATAATAAATAATTAAATTAATATAAAATAATAAAATATATTTATATATGTAAATAATACTTTCATATATTAAAATAATGGAAAATGTATGAACAACTCACTGTTGCAATACATCTTCTATCATCCTGTTTCTATGCTCATAGAAGATGTATTGCAACAGCTGTATTTCTTCTATGATCCTGTTTCAAGTATCGAACCGACTACGAAAAATTTACAATGACAATAATATCATTTCTTTTATATTAATCTCTACCAATGTGTAAATATTTTACATACCGTTTCAGGCCTTAGGCCAACGGGTCAGTTCGAAAAGTCTGACAGACTGAACAGTCTCTCGGAGAAAACAGTGAAGCAGGTGGAGCTCTTCCCCATTTTCCGTTAATAAATTTATATATTAATTTTTAGCCCTAGCTGTGTTCTTCTTTTCTGGAGGTTATTTAAGTGATATTTTGCTAAAACGGAAAGGAAGAAACTATCCACCCCAACCAATGAGGTGCTACGTTCGTCATGCAAACATATAACGAAGTCTCCAAGGCGGAGAGCAATATGACAATGCACACACAACACACCAAGCTGAAGTGGGAGTAGATGAATAAAACCCAAGCAGAATTCGAGGAAATGGATTCCACAATGACCCACAGCATACCGAAGCAGAGATTGACGAATCAACGAAAAAAATCTCCACCTCAATTGACGAATAATACCAGATTACTTCAACAACAACGAAGTAACGATGGACTCCATTCGCGCAACTATGTTGTGCCGCCAAGGCAGTCACCAGGATCAACGGCAGAGAAACCAGAAACAAGGAGAAAAAGAAACGCCAAAACAAGGAACCTCCAGCATAGGAAAGAAGGCTTCAGCAGAAGATATAAGATCTAAGATTCAAGAAAGGCCAACTGTCACGGTACCAACGAGTAACAAAAGTAAGAAGCTGGTCGAAAAAGTGAAGAGCATCCTAAAAGCAAGAGACCCATAGCAAACACGAGACCAAGAAACAGAAGGTTAGAAGAATACTTAGACACCAGAAGCAGATCCTTCTCGTACTCAGCAAGAGGATACGCCAATATAGCGAGAGAGTGCCCAGAGGACAACTATCAGATGTTCGATGAAAACCTCTACAGATGTATTGGACAATCCCATGCTCCTGTTGGAGAATCATTGGATTGGATTGACTACCTCCACATGCTTGGATTATCTTAACAAGGCAAGCAGAGTCCATTGTTTCCTGAGATTCTCGCCACACTCTCTGCCTACCATCAGTGCAAACAAAGTTTATTGTGATTCATCTGACCATATGATTTTCTACCATTGTTCCACTGTCCAATCACGATGTTCTCGGAAAATGTGCAAGAGGATTTTTTGTTTTTCCCTAGAAAAAGTAGCTTCTGAATAGGCAAGTGATGCCAATACACAATTTCTTCATTTCCCTGCGCAAAGCACGGATTGAAATAGGGTAGTTTTGGGCTTGGTTTAATTCAGGTTCATTTGCTGCACATTGCATGTCCTATTTTTCTGTACAGTTCTCAGAGTACGAAGGTTTCGTTATTGAAGAAATGTTTTTCTGCCATATTTCCACCTTTGAGATGTGGAAGAACCGCTTGTTTTCTTGCCATTAAAAACCTTTGGGATGGAGGCTTTGGAGAAACCAGTCATGTCTTTCGTTTCTTGAATCGTGGTTTCAAGTCACAGTTTTCTTGCATCTATTTGTATCTTTGCATATATTCGCTTTATTTGAATTTCTTCTGTCTGACTGTCTTAATACAAAGGTTCGTATTTTTTTGGCCAGTGTGTGTACAATGTTGGCATCTTGGAATGAAGTCTTTTCGTTTGTTCCTAGCGATCCATTTTGCGATTAATACAAAGTGAGAATGTGTAAAGAAGTTAGCACCGTTAGACGGTCGATTATACATTCATTTTTATTCTACCTTTTTTGTAAGATAAACAAGAGTGATTCCCCCCTCTATCATGACTCAAAGAATTTGTTGTTATAAATTTTACCATACCCCAAGTGGGAGGTACATATCCTCCCACGTTCTCTACGCACTTCTAATATCACGATTACTTTTTACAGAAAACATATCCCAAAAGTATTTTAAACTGCCCTTGGGCTCGTTGCATTCATGGATGAAAATATGAGTTCTTGTTATTCTGAAAGCTTAATTTTCAAATAGTGGAATAACTTTCAAGAACACGTAAGTATTCTTTAAAGTTATTGCACTTTATTTAAAGTTATTTTTTTCTCCTCTATAGACATGTTCCGCCGAGAGGTTCATCAAATATTCTTTGTTACGCTATAGTTGTATCCCTCGGGATGCAGTACATCTTGGAGATGATCCCATCTGTGCTAGTAAGTGAAAATCACTTTCTTTCACTGTAAATACCCTTTTCTTAGTCCTTGATCCCATCCGCCTTTCGACAGTACAGTTGAATTGTAACGGTTCAAGCGTAGCATGCGACATGCGACTTGGTGTGATTCAAAACTCATACGCTCACGGTCTTTAAATTTATTTATTTGATCATATACACAGTGTCAGAGACATTTATCGTCGTCTATAAAATCACGCAAATACCCACACATCTAAAAGCAAAGAATTGCAAATAATATAGTTTGATTTTGGTTAAGTATGTGTAGCAAATTATAACGCGAAGAACAAGAAGAGCATTTTGAACCCCAACATTACTTTAGCTGTAAGGCCAGTACCTCATGGACTTGAATTGCTGGTACCAACTGTACCAGTTCGTCTTGAACAACTGCCATTAGTAATCTAGAATGTAATATAAACTACTGTGACTAAGAAATTCAAAGTGATTGCGCAAGAGATTTAAATCTATTCGAAGGGTCAGCAGAGCTCTTGGGGTCAAGACTGAAATCCAAGAATCTATTGGCCCCAGGAACAGTCTTTTCATGGTTAAGACTTGCAAAAAGAATTGGTTCTCTATTTTGTCGATGAAGGCTCAATTGCAACAGCATTCTGCAGTTATGATTTTATTTTAAATTTTCTACCAACCAAGAGAGTGGAGCCTATTTATTGGCTAATCGAAAGAAACCCTCAAAGGAATTCTTCTTTATAATGGACACAAGCATGCATATATTTCTGCAGCCTATTTCAGCATAATTAAAATAAAACGACGAAAAATTGAGTTTCTTATGGAAAAATTCAGTACAAGGAGGCTAGTGTATGGAAACTTCAAGGTTATTGGGTACATCAATGCTTGCTTTCTGTGAAAGGGTGTGGCTACCATCAGTCTCTGACACCAAGTTATAAGAACTACATTAAAGACGAGCCAATAGGGGAACTAAACGAGTACGATTACCTCCTGTATATATAAAGCCTAAGTTTAAAGGTTTAAAGAAACAGTTCGTCCAAGCCCCGAATAAAGAAAATTGTTTTAAGTAATTGTTTTTCCCATTCGGTCTTTTAATGATATTTTATTGTATGATTACTGTATTATTCTGTATGGACTCTCCTTTTGCCCACAGCTGCTTAGCGCACTGATGTCAGCATACTGAGAAATACAAACTTTACTCACGTGAACCATAATAATCAAAAAAGCAAAAACTGAAGACTTAATTTATATGAGTTGGCTCAGTAAGAGCATTAATATATGTATATTTATTATTATTCTTATTTAAGTAGAATACCTTTTAATTTTACAGGTTACTTGGATGTTAAGCAATTCGATGACATGGGAGAAGGTGGCTTAAGAAGTGACATATGTAGAATTCCATGTTTGTAAGTAGTGTTTCAGTTTTTTTCAAAAAATTGTCATACGAGTATTGCGAATACACTATCCAGTCAAAATATTATGACCACCTGCCTAACAGTGAGTAAGTACCGGCGGCGCCACACGACCAAGCGTGAACTGTATAAAAAGGCTTCTGAATATTGCAGGAGGTACGTTGCCATGTCGACTGAGTCCCGTAGATCTGCAATATTCCGTGGTGTAAAATCCAAACATCGGACCTGTTGATCCACGTAATCCGAGATATATTCTACGGAATTCATATTCGGCGTATTCAGCCAAGGTTACACCTGGAAGTCACTTTCGTGTTCGGCAAATTACTCTCGTGCAATACTGGTAATGTGGCAGGGCGTATCATCCTGCTGGAACACACCCGTACGTGACTTATTTTTTCCCGGAAGTGACTTATCTGCCAAATAAAAAGGTTCAAAGATGGTTAAGCTTGAGTCTGGAGATTCATTTCTGATTACGAGGCACGACTCTTTGAATAAAATTATTCACGATGGGACTTCATACATCAGATCTGTGTATATGAGGAGTTAAATAAAATTGGGCTCACATATTATACGAGTATACCTTGTATGATGACTTAAGAAATAGAGATTATTACTGATTTTGTACCCGGATATGAATATTTTTGTTGCAGATCGGTATACTTACCAGATATTTCAAGATTTTGCTGGGTCAGTGTTCTCTAGAAGGAAAGGATTTTATTCTAACAAATAAGAAATCGAAAAGTATATAGAAGGCGAAGGGACAGCAAGAATTTTCCCCCTCTCTCTCTTTTGTTAACACCACGGGAGGTTTTTTACCTCTCTGGAATGGGCCCCTCAGAGGAATCTGCCTCAGCTTTTGGCAGAATCAGGTGGGAATGTCCCGAATTGAGATAGTACGAATTGGCCCACTTTCCAGTCATGTGGACCAGTACCCAAAATCATCTTTCCAGGTGACTAATGCTTCTGGGTAGCCAAGTGGCCGGAACACAACAACCAAACACACATAATACACACAAACCTGCATTACTTACATATCTGACCCTTTTGGTGTGTTACTGTTCTTCCCACAGACAGAAGGCAGATTGGAACTTAAGTTCTAGCAGCGACCGTTAAAAAAACACATATCCACATGCTGGAACACACCTGTGCCATATAGGAAGACAGTCACCATGAAGGGTAGTACCTAATTAGCCACAATGGATAGGTAGCTTTTAGCATTCAGAGTGGTACAGGGGAATGAGAGTCTCAGGAAAATATCCCCCAATACCAAAACACTGGCGCCACTGCTTGTCTGTGTTCGACTAGGACATCCGAGTGATTTCTCTCCGCAGTTAAGTGCCGCACACTCCATCTGCTGTCCACACGGTATAGCACGAAAGGTGCTATACCATTTATAAAAGGCTACTTTTTTCAGGTTCAAACTTAAGGCGTTGATGATGATGGGTGACCATAAACATGGACACCTTGACAGGACGCCTACTCCGATGTCTCATACGGTGACGGGTTTGAATCTTGGTCTTGGAAACATCGCTGGTCAACCCCTTGTTAAAGTCTATGGTCATCATAATCCTATAAAAACCTAATAGCGTTTCCCAAGGTATAAGCTCAACAACGCAATGATTTCAATCTTTGAACACTTAGCCCATACCACCATCATCACCACCACCACCACTCTCCCTACTACTAAGCCTGTGCTAGTCAGGCTTAATGGTAGGGGTACCACCCTTGACAAGGGAGAGGCGAGTCTGTACTGTCTAAAAAAACATCAATTTTCAAAACACGCGATTATTGTCTCAAGCCACAAAATCTATTTACAATACTTACAAAATGTAAATTTGCATTTTTTACACACATGCATATAATAAAAATTCTATATACAATAAAATTCTAACTTTATATATGGATTGCAAAAACGTTTTTAATAACACCCAAAAAAGCCACATAACTTTGCAAACTTTGAAACAGCTTTAGCAGCTCAAAGAGTAATTCAGCTGTGCTGATCATCATAAATTCTACTATAAAGAGTTATGTGCTCGTTAGTCACCGGCTCTCCACAATTACAATTCTGGCTATCCACTACACAAAATTGCTACAACCTAGCCTTAATATCATGATTTGTCCACATAGCATAGTTTGATGAAGCCCAAGACTGGGCCATTTTTCTCTCTTTCTCCATTGTACTGATATCAGGAATCGTACTAGATGTGACGTCCTCAGACTCATTCCATCGTATTTTTCATATCCCCAGTACTTCAGTATCAAACCTTTTCTTCTCTACTTTGACATCATTCCTATCATATGCCTTTTCAAGAATAGGACAAGATCTCGCATCATACAGTTCCATAGAGTGATTTTTATTCGCTGCATACTGAAGGCAAATTAAATCCACCTCGACTTGTTATAACCTGCAGTGTCTCATTGGATGCAGTCCGACAGGCCCGAGTCATCGCCCCTAGAAGAGCAGATCTCTGTGTCGCAGTCAACTGCCGCCTTACGGGTATCGAGTGTGTAATAGCTGAACCCATATTCCACATGAGGCTCAGCACTTAAACACTCCATGCTTGTAATATGGAGTAAGAACACACATTTGTACATAAAGTCTAAAACTCTTCCTTTTATCCTCCAAGCTGTTCTTATAATACGTCTGAACTTAGCACATATAGTTTTTACTTTCTCTATCATATACATAGTATTTGGCAGGAAGCTCAACTTATCATCCAAAATTACTTGACTTCAGAAACGTACCCAATTAACAAATCATTGCTCTTATAGCGGGTACTTATGTGAACTTAAAGAACCCATTAAGTATACACTTTGTCTTGGTAGGAGATATATATAGTTTATATAAAGTAGCCCACTCCTTGTTCTTCCTTCTATCTTTCTGTCTACTTTCTGTTGCTTTTATCTCAATAGCCTACTGTCTCCAAAACACCACCGCTAATGCATCATCTGTGTAAGGTACCATTTCATTATCATTCCAGTTGTGATTCAAGATCTCATCACGCACAATTCCATAAATATGGGCCCTTTGTGAAGTTGCTGTATTATTTTTCTTTACCGCCATAAGCTTTTTTGCTGCACTTCTTCCAGAAACTTTCTATTTGAAAGTAGTCACGCATCAGCCTATATAAATTATTGGGACGCTATCTTACTTCTGTAAAAGCTTCTCTGAAGTCAATAAAAATTCCTGCAGCATATTTTGCCATTGACTGTCTCACTTTATTTAGTTCATCAAAGGTAGTATCTTGATGCTATCTGCTCAAGATCTATCTTGAATGGACCTGTCCGTCTTAAAAATATATTATCTATTTCATCCCTGATACCTATCAATCTTTTTATGCCTTCGAACACTTTTCGTATGACTGATAACAAAACTAAAGGTCTGTATCATCATGGAACCTGCACATCTTTAACTGTAACTTTCAAAATGATTTTAATCAATGCTATTTTCCATATTTAGGGAACGCTACCTTTCAAACGATTATAGGACAACCATTCATAGCCGGGAGCTTTTTTATTCTTAGATTATTTTAAGGCAACCCTTTATTATTATATATTAATATCCCCTTCTAACTGATTATTATTATGGGACTCATCCTCCAATCAGACTGCCCTTTGTTCTGCACTATCTTCCTTTAGGATTCAATTCCTTTAACATCTCAGTAACTGAATCCCTTCAATTTAATGCTTCGAATAGGCCAGTAAGTATTAATAATATGACGTATCCTTTCTCCAGTTTCAACGTTTCCATTATTATTTTATAAGGCAGTGTAAGTTTCCAAGGATTACTATGCCCACCTGTTTTTACAAAATCTTACCATGACTAACTTTTACTTTTCCTTATGGCTTCAACATATCTTCTCTTCATTTTCCTTATACCTCCTTTTACTTTCTTCTAAGCCTTTTGATTCTTGCCTTGTTACTCTTTGAAATCTCCTTTTAAGAGCTTATTCATTTGTTTTCTTAGATCAGTTAGTTTTTCATTTCAACATGGTTCCGAAAAGGTTACTATCTTTCCCCTCCTCAATGAGCCACCAGAAGCCTCAAATAAACTTTTACAAAAAAATTGCGCCATGTCTGCATCCAGGCTGCAAATTTTCTTTTCTCATTATCAACATTCAACTTTTCGCATATTAAATCTTTAAATATATTCAAGTTATCAGTACTTACTCGAAACTTATACACATTTTCCAACCTTGTTTTCCGTTCAAATTCCTATATTTTTAAAACTTTAAAAAAATATGGTCACTATTCAACCATATATCCGTCATTCTCCATTTCGTTGCTGTGTAGTAATCCTATTAATCATAGGATTACTAAACAGCAACCTCAATGTTAGATCCTCCCATTGTAAAGTAAACGTACATATTTGATCCAGCCTGTTCAGTTTCAAATCTATTAGCGCAGAAACAATATTTCAAAATGTACCTCTCTACTAACAGTCACGTGTATGGACATGTGTTTTTGTAATGTGCGGCACCTGGAACGTCAGTTCATCTCCGCCTCGTATCTCTGTGAAGAATAGTACCACTGTAGAAGGGCCAGAAATGAGTAGTGTATGTTTGTGTGTATTATGTGTGTGTGTATTCTGTTTTGTGTGTGCACTGTCTCAATTCGAGACTCTGACCCACCTGATGTTGGAAAAGATGAAACACATTCCTCTGGGGGACCCACTCGAGAGGAGGGGAAAAAAGTTCCCTCTACTATCAGTCACAGTGAACGCATCACTGAACAAGTTCGTATCCAATAGAGATGTCATATTTTCATTTCTTAACATATCTCCAATCTAATCAGCGTACTGCAGATAGGCTTGTCTCTCACAGAACTGGCAATAAATACATATTAAATAAATACGGCCAAATCCACCTATAATTCTAACACAACATTAAGGGTTCTATTTGTGCAGCAACAAGATTTTGGTTGCAAATCACAACAGCATGCTGGAAACCACGACCATGCCGCACAGTCTTATAACTTAAAGGATACCCATTCATCATAGAATTGACAGAGTAAGGCTCCCGCACCAGGAAACAATCATATTTCTTTCTCTGCAACTTTTTAGTCATTTACAGAGCCACTTTATTCGAACGCTGATGCGATTCACTTCGCAATTTTTATCACTTTAATTGTTTGTGTTATGGAACTATCCATACCGTGCCCTATTTTTAATTCTTCTTCAAGAGGAGTGCTTCCGTTTGCAATGGGTTTCCTCAGCCTACAAGTTATTTTTTGGTAGGAATTTTTTCCCGCCATAAAGTGTGGTTCAGAGTGTCTTCGTCGGTTAAGCTTCGGGCTGTCATGCACTCCCATACTCCATCCATCCATGTCCTCCTAGGTCTTCCTCTTCTCCTTCTTCCAGGAGGTATCTATTGCAGGATAGCCTTTGGATATCTGGTTTCTTGCATCCGTTTTACATGTCCATACTATGTTAAACGCTTTTCTTTGATAGTGTCAATAATATTCTTTTTCACTTCCATTTTCTCTCTTATGTCTTCATTCCGTTTTCTGTCTCTTCAAGAAATTCTTGGTGAGCGTCTCCAAAAATCTATTTCTGTGAAGAGCAATTTGTTTTCCACTCGCCTATTCAACGTCCAGGTTCCCGCTCCATACAATAGAAGACTTTATACAATCTTTTGAAATAAGTTTCTTTGTTTTTTTAGGATATTTCTGCTCCACAGAACAGAATTTAACATGCCGATAGCCTTTCTGCCGTCTGCAATTCTCTTATTGATCTCTGCTTGCGATGATCCATCACTTTGTAAGATTGATCCCAACTATTTGAATTTATTGACTTTTTTAATTTTAAAACCTGCAATATTTAGAATGTGTTCTGGTCCTGAAGACAATATTTCCTTCTTGTTAAAATTTATTTTTATACCCCATTGTTTATATTCCACAAACAGTTGACGACACGCATAGTCTGCATCTTCTAAGTCTTCTACTATCACCACCTGATCGCCTGCAAAAAAAGAAAATTGTGAATATAGGTGTTCTTATTAATCGTCAATTCAGTCCATTTTATTGCATTTTTTTGACCAGGATCTTAGGCAGATGTCGATATAAGTTTTGAAAAGTGTTGGTGACATGCAACGGCCTTGTAATAAGCCTTTTGAAGTGTGGAATTCAGATGACAAAGCTGATCCCACTTTAATTCTGCATCTATTATTCCTGTAAATTGTCTTAATAATGTTAATCAGTTGTCCATCAATATTTGCTTCTTTCAGTGCCTCCCATAAATTTTCTTGGAACACTATCATATGCCTTTTCAAGGTCAATGAAAATCAAAACGATTTCTTTTTCTTTCGATTGGCATTTTTCAAGGATCTGTCGTACTGTTGAGATATGGTCTATATATATGACCTCCTGGCTGAAAAACCATTTTGTTCTTCTGACACCTCGATTCGGGCTTCTAAATGGTTCCTGATCCATTTTCCAAGAATCTTTAACAGCGGGTTCAGGATGCACATTCCTCTATAATAACAACAGCTTTTCCGATCGCCTTTCTTATAAAATTGATGTAATATATCTTATTGTCATTTCTTTCGGTATTTCGTCTCCTCTCAGTATACTATTTAACAGTTTTTGTATCAGAATAGCCATTCCTCTTCCTCCGTATTTCAGAAGTTCCATATAAACTCCTACAGGTCCAGGTGATTTGCCATTCCTTCCTTCCTTTAGCAAGAGTTCCACTTCTCTAGCAGAAACTTTTAACGAGTCTTCTACACCAAAATTCTCCACCGTCTTGAACTCTTCCCGGTCTTCTTCTAAAAATCCTTTACAGTACTTCATCCAGTCTTTCAAAGGTATTAATTGCAAACCAGCATTGTGTTTATTCTGTTTTCTCAAGTCTTTAAGGACCTTCCACGATTCCGTTGATCGCTTGAAGCCCAATTTGCTATTAATAGTTGCACATTTCCTTTCCCATTTTTCGCTTCTACTACCAACCGAATGGCTATTTTCTTCTTTTCAACATAAATGTTTCTATATGCATCATTCTTATCACCCAGCCATTTCTGATATGCAAGTTTCTTTTCCTCTACAGCAGCTCTTACTTTCTCTGTAATCCAGGTCTTTTTTGGTCCTTGGCTCTTCTTTTTGCCTAGGATTTCATGGGCTATTTTTTTACAATATTTTTTAAATATTCGTAGATTTCTTCAGTATTATCTTTTATCTCTATGTTAATTGCAGCATCCAATCTCTGGGTGAAGTTGTTTCTAATGCTGTCGTCCTGAAGTAGTTCAACGTTTAATTGATTCACTTGTAGCATTTCTCCTTCTCTGCATTGTTGGTTGTCTACGCTTATTTTCTTAATCTGGTTCCACCTCAGTGTTGTTTTAACAAGAAAATGGTCAGATCCACATTCGGCTCCTGTATAAACTCTGACACCTTTCAATACATATGTCCCTGAATGTTTTGAAATAATGTAATCTATAACTGGTCTAATTTGTCTTGTCTCCTGTGACCAAATATATTTATGGATATCCTTGTGTTGGAAAAATGTGTTGTTTATTCTCAAGTCGAACTGTTCACAAAGATTAAATAGTCTATCTCCGTTGACGTTCCTCTTTCTCTCCAAATCTTCCAATAACTTTGCTATTTTTCTCAGTTCCTACTATTGCATTGAAATCTCTCATTAAAAATATCTTTGTTCTTAGGGATTGTTTCTATTAGTTCTCTCCGATCCTCCCAAAATTCATCCTTCAAGCTGTGTCATTAGGCGGGGCATATATTCCCAAAATACATATTTTTCTCCCATACATTGTTATTTCCAATGAGATCATTCTTTCATTAATAAATTGCCACTTTTTTTTTGATGTTATGTCTCAATTTCTTTTTAACAGCAATAGAAACTCCTGCTCTTGCTCTTTCACTCTTATCGATTCCACTCCAAAAATGGTAGTATTCTCCCATTATTTTGTTCTACAGGCCTTCTGTAATAGTGTGCTTGCCAAACAACATTCAGTGTAAACCATACGGCTTCTAGGCAGGCTCGTTGACTAATATAGGTGTCCAGAAGACTCCTGGGTTTCCTCATGATCGACTATTGGTTAATATTAGGACAAAATCTCGTGTTCTCAAGACCTATTCCGGGATGTAGGAATAGACTCGCAACAACAAGATCGCATTGATTTTTCGCTTTGGATCCGTTCCAGATGGTTCGACTCCAGAGCGCCGCAGATGATGGTTCTTTTGTTCTTTCATACAGCTCGTGCTATGGCTAGTGTGTGGCAAGAAAATGGCTAGGAGGTAAATGTGGACAAACAACACATGATTTATTAAACATATATCTTACAGGACACTTAGGAATGGCAACAATGAATAATAACAGGTAGTAAAACTCAATACTCCTCTACACCGTGGCTATAGATTATAATGTCTATGTCACATGTGTATGATTTGGTTTATGTTCTTCATGTAATCTTTGGCCAATAACTACTGCTCGTACTCTACAGAATCGATGAACATCTCGCTGCCCGAGTATGCAGGTATTAGTGTAGAATTGACACGTAAAACTTGACTAACTATGACTGATAGTATTACAGTTAGTAGAGGATCGTATTGATACAACATCTAGAGTTTAAGTGTGATGAAATAGACAACAATCATAGTGTATACCCCGGAGGAGGGATGTCTATTGGTGACATCAATAAGGAAAGGATAAGCCTTATAGTCGGACTATTACATTAGGTTGACTATCAAAACTAGGGTAGACTTACCAGAAAACTCCTGGATATCGTCAGGGATTGCTGCTTTAGAACAGCGGTCCATCAAAAGCTGTTTCCAGAAACGTCTCTCTTGCTCTTTACTTTTCTCTCTGCCTCTCTGATTATTGTTCTTTCACCTTGCTCTTTCTCCTTTCTTTACTCTTCCACACGGCAAAAATCACCTCTCTTCTCCGTTGACCACGACTCTGCTACCAACCACAACAACAATCCCTTTTTTCTCCCCTTTCTTCAATTATATAGGTCCCCCCTTTTGAGCTCCCCTAACTTGTATTGGTCCACAGGTCAGCTTTGTGGGAAGAACAAAAAGCCATAGACTGTCATCCAGGAGACCTGACACAGACAAAAACAGAATTTATGAGGGGTAAGGGGATTTTCATATTTGTATAGGGTTGCTACTCCGGGCTGGCTTGCGGGGTTTTCGGACATAAAGTTCGCTCCTCGTACACAAGGAATCTCTTAAACAACAAACATCCCGTTGGTACCTGCTTCAGATTACACCAAAAGTGTTTCTTTCTAATGCCACTCCCTTTCCAGACACCAGTCGCATACTTTCTCACCATTTTGTAAATATTGCGTCTACGCGCTTGTCTGATCTGGCACCATATTAAAATTAGACAGAAAACCAGTAAAATATCTGATATTCATCATGAAAAACATAAAAGGTAAAGTGCAGCCATTATCAACCCACTGCAGGATGGAAGCCTCCTCAACAATTCATGCTGAGGGAAATGGACCATAATCTGCCACGCTGGTCCAGTGCGGGTTGGCAGATCGACCCTATTCAGCAGTCAGGGGCTTGAACCCCGGCCTACTCAAAGAGCATGTACTACTGCACTCCCGCTCCTGACCACTCGGCTACGGAGGCCTTTACATGTGGTTATAAAACTGTTCATTTACAATTCCCGATAGTTGCTATCATCATCATTTAGGCGATATTTGCGGTACCAATAGTTTTAACAAAATTCATCTTAATATACAATGGAAAGTTGTCACATTGTAACCCAGCGAGATCAATGCTAAGGAAAAATGATCATAATTTTCGTTTACCTTGGCCGATCTTCACGAAGTTGATGTCTGTGGACACACCTTGAGAAGAGAAACTTGGCGGACACAAAATAGAACAAAATGTGACACTTTAAACTACTAAAATCACGACGAATAGTGGAGCACCAAAACTGTGCGTCTAACCAGTAATTGGACAGCGCCCTCTCATCTTAGCTCAAGACAATAAACAGTGCACTCAACTCAATCGACTTGTTCAAGGATCAAAAAGTCCAAAACCTGCAGTTGTTTCGATTTGCATGACGACTCTCTGGTCATAATGTTTTGGCCCATCGGTATATCCTTCTACTTTTGTTTTCTGGAATGTATTGTAGTTATCTATTTTACGAAAATAGCAGGAAAATTTTATATAAAAAACTTCTGCTCTGCGATTTGGGAAAAAATTAAAGATAGCCGCCATCCACTGGTCCTGTATATGCATAAAAATAACTGCCTTCGCGGTAGAAGTAAGGAGACAAACACGATTTACATTCGATGGGCCAGGACATTGAGCTTAACGACCTTCAATGGGAAGTCATAATAAATGCCACATTAACAATTAATGTGCTCGCGCCATTGCAGCGAAGTATGCAACGTCGTGGATTAACACTAGCTAACGTATTAACTAGTGTTAATATCAATGACGTAAGCATCAATTTCCAAAGGAAAAGGTGATGATGCTGCTGCAGCCAGAAAATGTTTTAGTCGACCACAGAAACTGATCAAAAGATAGTAAAGGGAACAGAGAAGAGTGGTACCTAGATCCTTTCAGTTTCAGTGAACACTGTCTACTAGGATTTCAGGGAAGCCATAAAATCATATTGGTAGACCAACGAAATACAGGAAATTGCATTATGGGATTTTACGGAAGAGCTGTAGCACATAAAGGAAACATCGCAGCACTCAATGCTCGGTGTAGATTAGCCTGGTGCATGACCCATCTTAGATGGTCCCTTGAACTTTGGAAAACTGTGTTAAGGAGTAAGGAGTAACGAATTACGGTACAGTTTTCCCATGTAATGGCTGTGTTTGGGTTTAGGTAATACTCAGAAACGTCAATGACTAGCGGGTGTGATTGGATTATTGGTCTTTGTTCCTGCAATAATAATTAATGCCTTTCTCTATTCATTGTTCCAGAAGACATGCATTTCTCAAAAATCACGAGATCCTTTTCTACTCTGTGGCAGAAGTATGTGGTGGATCCTTTTCTGTCACATTCCGGAAACCTCAAAGTCCACTCTATTCAGGAAATGTTCTCTTTTAGGGAAATCCTTCTCTAGCGTCTACGCGGTAGCACAGTGGTAATAACCACTGAATTCCCCGCACCGGAGAAAAAGTCCAGGGTTCGAATTCCATCAATGAAGAGAGGAACTTTTATGGGTTTTTTTTTCACTCCGTGGCTGAGTTATTCGGCCTTAGGAGTGGACAGTACGGTCACCCACAAGTAACTTGGGTCTTTTTCCAACAAAACATGCAAATTGACTAGAGAACATACACAATTTTTGGGTATATCGCATTCAATCGCGTTCCACACAGAAAGAAAAGCGAATTTCCCTCTTGGGTAGTAGTTATCAGTGTCCTCCAACACTGGACGGTAAATGTTTAATTTCGAATCCCGTCAATGAATTTAGAAATTTTTGTGGATTTTTAACAAGCAAACAGTAATCTTGCTGAAGATGACAGAAAATTACAAATACAGTACAGTATACACTAATGCCTCTTAGCGTTAGTTGTTTTGGTGCTTAACACACCACTAAAAACAAACTTCCACACTAAATTTTTAATTACTATTTACTAAAAGACTATTGTTCCTCTTTTAGTATGCATCACAGGTCTTGTGCAAGCAAGACCTGTGATGCATACTTCAGTCACATCAAAAACAGAAAGAGTTCTGAAATCATTTATAAGATGCTTAGCCCAAAAAGCTGCTCTTCAACAGTGTGTCCATTTTAAAATGATGATGATTGAAGAACATAGAAATTAATTGGATTTGACTTTCGCATCAGATCTACCTAGGTATTAAGGTTTTAACCCTCCCCCCCCCCAAATTTTCTTCAGAACCACCGGTTACTTCGGGTTAAATTTCCAATAACTAATTACTTGTATAATTATTACAAAAAATGAAGTGTTCTAAATAGTCGATTAAAATAATTCGTTTAATCGAGTTATCTAGAAAACTGAATGATCTGAATATTGATATCTTCTTGAAAGATTCAATCCTTAAGAAAGAAATCAAGAATACCCTTACAAAATGAAGATTTTGTAAGATCAAACGTATACAGTTTTATAATTAAAAAAAAAAAAAAACGTCTGGACTTATAAAATCGATCCAATGTAATAAGTAATCCTAATGTAATGCTATATTAAAAAATATATTCATTTTTATTGGATAATATGTTCTTTTTATATCTACAATTAAAAAGGCTTTATTCTATATTCAATAAAATTCAATAAATTTTATTGAATAAAGACTACCTTGTTGCAGATGGACTGTTTTTGAAGTTGTCAAACATTGCACGGGTCAGGATCTAAACTATCGTACGATGATAGTTTAGATCCTCCCCATACAGCACTGCAGATGTAGATGGCTTTACTCAGGGGCCCCAAGGCGTTCAAGTTGTCCATTAATTTAAACGCGTCGTAGTTCATGGAATCGTAGAGGTACATCACCAAAATAACCAGCGGGTTGTTCACAGTATGTCCAATGCTCACTACATCTCTGGTGTTATAGGAACTCCCTAGGCTCCTTGAGGAAAGGGAATTTCTATAATGTCAAAGGTTTTGTTCCTGACAGCTAGAGGTTGTTCGTAAAGCCTTTAGGTAATTCTGCATAAGTCTTCATAATCACATTAAACATTGCCCAGAAGTTGGAGTCGAAGAATTATGATAGCAGATGTGATCATGCATGATGAATAATTGGCAAAGGTTGCATAAGATGAAGATTGGTTATCGAATATTACACGGTTTACTCGTTTGTACCGAAATGGTTCTGCAGTAAGCAGGAATTTCCTCGTGTGGACTGAAGAAAATCTTCAGAGAAGCAGTGAAATAGTACTTCATTCAGTTGAGAAACCACGTCTTTCAGGTATTAAGCGAACCATAGCTTGAAATGGGGTGTTGGAGAGGCAGTTACTTTATAACTCGGAACCACCAGTACTAGTCTCTGTATATTTAATCGTAATTTGTTCTCAGACAACATAAATGCCACTTTCATTTGACCTTGCCTGGCGTATGGCGTCTCCATTAAACGATTTAGTGATGGTTTAGTTTTCTAGATGTAAAATATTTAGTATTCTTCTTTGGATCCTAATAAAAACTAAAGCAATAATAACATTTTAACTGAATATCATTTCTGATCTGTTTCTTTCTTTGGAATTTAGCAGCACGGAATATAAGATGACTATAACAACCACACGTCATCAATTCCAGAATGTAAGTAAATTTTCACGGTTAATCAAATGTTTCCTGATTACGAAAATAATTTTATTTTGAACTATTTTTTTTTAATAACAAAAATTATCACAGAAACTAGATAATTATAAGTTGTTCTTGTGAATTCAACTTGGCATCGATAAATAATATCCATTTACAAAGTGAATAGTGGGGCATTCAAGTTTAAACATTTAGCCACCACCCACCCACAGCTCAAAAGTACTTTGCAATCAATAAAACAATTTATTCTAGAGTATTCGTTATTTTTTTCCTATTGAAAAATAGACTAACGCTCAGAGAATATATCTCAATACACTCTGTGACGGTGAAGTTTCAGCAGCCAGAAGGAATGATCAGAAGTGGTTAAAAATCAGCAGGCGGAATTTGCTCCGAGAAATAAAAATTACAATGAGGGAAGAATTGACATATTTTTTCCAACTGTAAATTCTTTTGTTTCGTTCAGACTTCTCTGTAA
This sequence comes from Mastigoproctus giganteus, assembly GCF_048544385.1. Lineage (NCBI taxonomy): Eukaryota > Metazoa > Arthropoda > Arachnida > Uropygi > Thelyphonidae > Mastigoproctus > Mastigoproctus giganteus. The sequence continues at coordinate 76,505,746 of NC_143585.1, read as the reverse complement.
CAGATCCATCAGTGGTAGATCGTAGAAGGCTCCCAGCGCCACTAATATATAAGCACCACCAGCACTCCTGTGAGTTTTCTTCGTACATTTCCTCTATGTAGAAAAGAACAAGATGTTAGACGACTACAACCGTCGCATTGTAGGGGATTCTGGGGTAGCTGGAGCCGTGAAGTGTTTAGTTTCCCAAGTTTTGAAACAAAGACAGACCGTTGTGTACAGAGTGAAAGATCGAGTCGGTGAAACGATTGAAGGAACATTCCATGAGCAGCAGTTGCAAAAGGTTAATCTCAAAGACGAGCTGCCTTCAGACGTTTTCATCGAAAAGGTACCTAAGGAGAGAAAAAGACGCGGTCAGCATCAATTACTGGTTAAGTGGCTCGGATATCCTACTACCTTCTATAAATCCTGGGTTAGTGTCAAAGATGTTCTTCTTAACCCTGCCAAGTAACTCTTGTATGGACCTATATCCAGTGAATACCCAGTCAAATTTTACGGTTGTTTTGCCCAACGCAGTGATGCTCACAAGTAAGTGGGAAGTGGCACTAGAAGAAATCCACGTTCCTAATTCTTGGAATAATATTTCCGAAGGCTGGGCAGGGTTCAGTTTTCCAGAAAAGTTTTTCATCTCAACGAACAGAATTTTGTTTTGGAACCTGAGTACGAAAATTCATCCAAACTGGTCGAACATATGTGTAGTCTTAACAACAACATAAGAGTTGAAAGTTGTTCAGACCGAGTCAAGAGAGAGATTTACACTCTACGTCAAGAATGGAAGTGAACTGGTGTTTCTCTACCAAATGACCGAAGTTGGAGGTTCGGGTCGGAAATCAAAACCGAGGAATGAGATCCATACCAAGCATAGAACTTTCAAAAGTGTACACGTTGGAAAATGGATACCTAAAGATAAAATTATGCTTTCCCCGAAACCAGACGAAAGGAGAATAGCATTCGGCAGACCGTCGAGTGGTGCCTGGCATGAGTGTAAAATTCCCCACAGTAATTACAGCAGTGTTTCCGAAATCCTACAGGCTATGATGAATATTGTTCCCGAAATTAAGGCAAGTGTAAATACCCATGGTTTTGTCTCTCTTGAAATTGAAAGTGGCGTGTATCTTCACTTTCCAAAGTCAGGTCTAGGGATCTGTTAGACTTTGACAGCTCAGGCTCTGACTTAGAAGGGACTGTGAGATCTAAGTTCCCAGCCGATATAAATAGAGGCGTCAATTCATAATTCGCTTACAGCAATGTAATCGTAGACCAGATTATAGGTAATACTAAGGTGTCCCTTTTACGAGTTGTACCTTTCGGAAACAGAGGCAAATTCACACATCTAGATTATTATCCTTTGCTGGTTTTATTTTCCAACTTTCCACTCCATATCAAATCAAATTCGCACAGACAGCGGTCAGCTTTTCCCATTCAGAGGAAAACCCTAATTAAGCTGCATTTCCGACCACAATGAATGCCTACGTTTAATATAATATAGTGCACAGGCGGGTGGAAGTCCGTATTCGCCCAGGTCCCCGATTCAGAGAGGTCACGGACTGGGCAGTCTTTTCCGTTCAGCCTATACATTTCTTTCCCCACTTTCCAAACCAGCCGCTAGGTTCACAGGCCACCATGTGTTTTGGCCGGGCGTAATATGGTCGACGATGTTATTTCTGGAGTGCCTATGAAGAGAATTTATAAATCGAGCATCCGAAGTGGGAACAGCCATTAAGCAAAAAGTCCACCAACAGAAAGGTGCTAGACGCTGGAAATACCAAGATATTTTTCAATGATGTCTGAATTGGATCTGTTCGCCCAGCCCGCAACTAATCTGTATGTCGAGCGTTCTTTCTACCCATTGCTTCTGTGGATACGACAGGGCCAATCGAATTTTTCACACTGGGAACGTCGGAAGAATATCTAGACCTGGGAAAAAGGTACTTACGCCTCAAAGTTTAGCTTACACAGGCCAACGGTTAAGACATGCAAGAGAATGTGGGCATTGTTAAAAATTTCTTCCACTCTCTGTTTGGCCACGTCGATCTTTTTGTGCAAGATAAGCTTGTGAACCCTGCTTCAGATACGTATGCTTATAGCCTATTTAGAAATGCTTCTGAACTTTGACAGTGGTGCTAAAAACTCTCAACTGAGTACAGAGATGTTTTTAGCACCACTGTCAAAGTCCAGAAGAATTTCTAAATAGGCTATAAGTGGGAGTGATGTTTTCGCGAGCTGATAGCGGCATGTACCATGAATGAAGTATTTTTCAATGTCACGAACTGTCGAACTTTTGGGTCATCTCAGACTAGATTTGTGCCAACAAGCCAGATATATTGTTAACAACCTGTCACTTCGTCTGAGAATGGTTCGCAGTTCCCCAGAATGTTGCCTGTTATCTCTAGATGCCACTGCGAAAATACACATACAAGAAGCATGTCTTTTTGTCCGCAAGGTCAGGTTGAACCCAGATTCAACTTGCTCATATGACTGTTTTAGAAAAGAACCCACTTGTTTACCCAATCAACAGAGTCAATGTTACTTATTTTTCTGTTCCCAAAGGGATGAGTGACTCGACCTGAGAGACCAAATATCTGGGTCAGGTTCCAGATGGAGTTCAGTATCCATCAATACCTCTTACGCCCGATTACAAGAACGGGCATTACATGAGATCCTACCTGTTGCTTTTTACAACTCTAAACAAGTGGAATTTAGACTCTGGAAATGACGTTTCATATCTGGAATACTCAGAAGGCAACGTTCTTTATGCTTTCGATTTAACACCACATCAGAATGCAGTCGGCGAACATGTGAGCTCTACACGTCGCGGAAGTGTACGCATTGAAATGAAATTTGCATCCCCTCTTCCCAAGAACATAACAGTGATTCTGTATGCAGAGTTGAAAACGTGCTCTCTATAACTAAAGACAGGTCAGTCCTCATCGACTATGAACACTGAACAGATCGTAAGAGTGTTAGAAGCTGACGTTGCACCGGGAAAAAGTCTTTAGGCCTAAATAAGACTGGAGTTTGAATGTACATTTTTACTTTGGAATCAGCCAGGTGTTGTCTTTTTAAGATGGCTCACATCTGCTCATCTAAGGACACTAGTTGCTGTTGTTCGGGTGGGGCCGTAACAAACAGGAATTTATGGAATGATTTACTCATTTTCTTAATAAGCTTGTGATGAGAGGTATTATGACACTACTCAAAAGGGGAAACAAAGAACCACCTTGCTGTCGAATTAATTTCTGATGTGTTTTAAATGCAACTTTTTTATTTGCAAGTGTCCTCAGAAGCTTTTTCTTGCGTTAAAATTTGCGTTTTTCTTGAGGAGTTACAGGAATATTTCCACAAATCAGGTTCTTACAAATTTAACAAAGTGAACATATCTGCGTTGGTGTTGAAGCCTTCAAAAGAGCGGCGACTTGTTTGGCATTTGCTTCCGAGAGAAATTTGATGAAATTAGCATGCCTTTTTACTCTACTAGCCACGAAGGTCCATATGCTACTGTCTCACCTTCGTTAGGCAGTATGTGTGATAGCAAGCGTAATTTCTCCTGTGTCCTGACAGAAGTCAAACAATATGAATGAGCTTCCTGAGTCGCCTCTTTATAAATATCTAAAAGGACACGTGATCGACCAGGGAACAACTGTGTAGCCAGGTGCAAGAGTCTTGAGGGTTTTTAAATGCTACCAAGTAATGAGAGTTTAAACTTATAGTTCTAAAAATTTCTGCCACTAGGGTGCTATCTTTGGCCTGATTGATGAGATCGTCGAGAATGAGCAGATTATTCACTCTAGGGTCAAATTCGGGGACGGTTAACCCTTCCACGAACTCTATTTGTGGATAGCTTAGAAACTTTTCTTGACATTCAGAAAAGCAATAGACAATTCTTTGTGGAGGAGGAGAAATTAAAAGTTGACCATTCTCAAGTAATGACAACACAAAGGTGGTTTTTCCTGATTGTGTTGCTCCAGACACTAGACAGGTAAAAGGGTATTTAAATATTTTGTGCACGCATTAGTTTGGATTCCCCTCTTATTTATACAAATGCAGGCCGGGCTTGCAACGATAAAGACAGAAGGTGACGTCTCCAGAAAAAAACACTGTTTCCATTTTTTTTACAGTACTTGGATTAATTTTCAATTCCTGGTTAGAAACAAGCTACTGTTTTCAACCTACAGGGTTTTACAATTCCTGATTTAAGAAAAGTAACTGTTTACTCATCCTAGTTTTACAATTTCAGATTAAGGTTCTGACTTCAGAAAATTCAAAAAGAACACCCCTTTGGGGTTTCCCTCCACACGTACATCCCGGGCCATCACGAAGTGACGGGGGTCCTGCATCCCCCCTTCACCTCTGGAAGGGGGAGTGGCAAGTATGCGCTCCAATGTCCCCCAGAAAGGAGACATCACCAGAGCACACCATGTGGATTTCACGGGTATTTTCTAATGCTGAATGTATAATGTTAGCCTTCACTGGTGTCATGGAAATATCCATAAGGGAAGATGCGTGTGTCATCTCCAATCATATGTTTAGTGGAAGTAGATCCAAACCTTTGTTAGGGAGGATTCCAGGAGATGAGTAGTTTGTTTGTCTCTTTGAACAGAAAACAGTACATCGACTGAAAAATTTACATTCTGGCCCTTTGCTGCAGCTGTCATAACATCCAAGTTGACTAACCTGGTGTTTTTGGCATTCAGAGTCACACCTTTGCATTTAGTTACCGTTCCTCCTCTGGTTCTGGAGTAAGACTTGGGACCCATGGAAGTGAACTCTATGATGTGGTCGCCATCTAGCTCATCAGTTAGTTCCCCAAGCGAGTGACCGATAGGTGGACATTCATTTCCCGGATTACATGTGTATAACAAACTATCTGTGTTGCAATAAATCATTCATTGGCGTAGAGGGGCCATAGAATTGTAGAGCTTTATCAGGCCATAGAAAGCAACGAAGGATCCAATGACTGCGTTCCTGCAACGGTAGGGTTCCTCTGTCCCCTCGATTGGTGAGAATCCAACCAGCATCGTATCCTCTGTTACTAGCATGGCCTCATGAATGACCTTGGTGTCATCTAAGAAAAGATCTACAACATTTTTCTATGAGTTGCAAACTTTAAGTAGTCCTGTTTGTTCTCATTGTGAGGTGTCTCCATAACGAATCAAGACATAATTTGGCAAGTGCACGCCTTGCGGGGTTCGCCTTTATTTTGTGTCTGTCATTGGTTATCTGTGGGCCATTGCCTGAGCACCCCGCCTTTCCTAGAAGTTCGGCGTTAGTGCTCGAGGCAAAAATGTCTAGCTGCAAAGGGCTAAAGAACTCTGCATTCTGAAAAATAAAAGATCGTTGTTTTTTAGAACTCGAATATAACGTCGATTGAAAGACAGAAAAGAATCAGTAGTACTTTTAAAATTTGGTTAAAAAAGCCATTTAAAAATTAAAAAGTAGCTCTATATTGTCAACAAGAAATGCTTACACTAGTCACATCCAATTCATGGTAGAAATCTTTCGGCTCAGATCTGCCTTGCCCTCACCGCATTAATTTTAATACGTTTCCATATTTCCACATTCTTCTCCATCTCATTTACTAAGGCAATAGCTTCCATTTTGCACTCGGAATCGCAGTAAAATCTAAATCTTCAGAATCTCTTCAGGAATAAAAGCAAGTGAGGGAATAGAGCCAAACGCCTCTTTTTAAACACTAGTTCGGATTGAAACGACAGTTGCAAGAAGCCAATCAGAAGCGAAAAAAGGGTTCTCAGTCAACCAACAGGAAGCCTAGAATGGCTACAAACTAACCAATAAGAGTTTTCTTTAAGAACACAGTCTGATACACGTCTGGACAGAAAATCATTTATGAGTCATATGTCCACCTGTTATTACCGATCTCTAGGTGGGGAGGGAGGCAGAAACGTGTGCCTGCTAAATGAAAGTATTCCTTCAAAAGTAAATTAAAAAAAAAAATAAATACATAAATATTTATTCGACAAGCTATTTGATACCTGTACTGCTCAATGTAAGATGCTTAGGACAAGGTATTCGCAGAGGTGGTGGCTTTAACATCATATTGCTAAAGCAGACTGTACAGGAAAATAGAGTGGGCCAGTAAATCAGAGAGTCTTATAATGGGGGATTTTAATTTCCCAGAAATTGACTGGATTTTGGGGGCTGGTTACTCACGCACTAGCAGGGCTTTTGTGGATTTATTGGATGATTGTTTTCTACATCAGCATGTTCGGGAGGCAACTAGAGGGAGTAATACTCTTGATTTGATTATCAGTAGTGATTCTTCATGCATTAAGAATCTGCAGATAAATGAACCACTTGGTGGCAGTGATCACAGTGTGCTGAAGTGGGATTTACTCAAAGAGGTAACTACCATCAGGGGTAAAGAGAAGGGGTCTTTGGCACCAAAAACTGTGGTTGACACGATTAACGGGATGGTCGTTACTCGTTGCATATGCCACGTCTTTGATTTTGTCTTAGATTTGTGTACTTCCTGATTTTTCCCCATGGGATTTTTTGCAGGTTGGCAGTGTTTGAGGTTAGTACATGTTCTTCCTTACTTCTTTGAGGTTATTATGGCTGCCATTATTATTATTATCATTTCACAGAAAAAATCTAACCTTTTTTTCACTTAACAAAAATGAAAATCGATTTAAAACATGACCCCGCTAATAAGTGTTTTTTTTCTTCTAATCACAATTATTTTCCCAGTTCACATTCTTCATGCAGCCCTTTGTTTATTACGTAGTGTAACACAAGGGTTCCTTACACTGAATTTCAGCCTTTCTGTGGAAAAAAAATATATATATACACACACACACACACGGTATATATTTTTTAAGAAGCTTGATATTTTATTTTAATAAGTTTATTTCAAAGAAATCACTGTATTTAATTTATATTTTGTATGTGAATATTTTTATATATTTTTATATATATAAAATTAAAAAATATATGTGTACTGTATATTGTTTCGGGGGTGGGGGGGGGGGGGGTTGAACCACCCGGATGTCCTGCATTGGAATGCTAAGGATCTGGTCACTTTAGCCAAAGAAGAAGAATATTTGATATATTGGGCATTCTGACATACAAATTTTGAGTATCCAATAGAACTCGATCTGATTATCAGGAGTGATTGTTCATGCATTAAGAACCTGCAGATAAAGGAACCACTAGGTGGCAGTGATCACAGTATGCCGCACATTATGCAAATTATTGACACCTATAAAAACACGGGTTGCAACCACATCACTTCATACCCGTTTTTTGGCTTGCTCTGTGGGACAGTCACATCTCCTGTATTCAGAATGACAAGTTATCGTCTTCTACAGTTTTGAGATGGCAGGCTGTTGAATGATTTGAAGTCGCGCATTCGCAGGCGGAGGTGGCACATTGATCAATATGTTACGCAGTGTCGTCTCGGCACTATGGAATTCTGTTTGATGTAGCAATAGCGAGCTTGGCCAGCTCGCCATATGGCTATGTCAAACAGAACAGACCGCTATCTGGCAATAACAGCAAGACAGAATCTTGCGATGTCATGTTGTCAACTGTCTCTTGAGGTTGCTGCAACAACCTTAAGAGATCAGACTGTTCAAAAATCCGATTGCACATGTGCGGGACGCATTTGGGCGTCGCATTGGACGCCGACAGCCAACTTGGTCAGTTGCTGAGCTAGGTCTGCACTGGTGGAAGAATGGGATTTTTTTCCGCAGAATCTTAAAGACATCCTTATATCCAGCATGGTTTGCCACTGTCAGGCCTGCTTAGCCATTGGAGGGGAATCATGCGCTATACTGATGTCATGTGACAATATTTTCGAGCATCTTGTATCGACTTGTGTAATGTGACCTTTTTGGTAATTCTTTTACAACCCATATAAATGGCCCTTATACCTGTCTCATGTTTCTCACTGCCTCCTCATTTCATTGTTATTCTATGGTACTCTCCTTACCAATTTTTTTCCCGCTTCATCTTAAGCTGCTTGAGTTACACCACGTTTTCTACGCGTTCCGTTAATTCTGCCGAACAGAGTAGTAATACTGAATTGAGCCTTCCTTCCATTCTTTGTTCTCATTGAATTACAATTAATGCTTTCGTCCAGTAACAAGATATGAACTACTTTTCTGTTAAAGGACTCTTGTTTTTTTATTGTTTTAACAAATTTCTTGAATTTTGTAATAAATTGGGTGATTAATGCAGAAATTAAAAGTAAGTAAACGTTTCTTAAGTATCTACCAAAAAATGAATCTAACTTTCTAATCCACAGGGGAGTTGTGAACAACTACGTTACCAGCCAAAACTGTAAGTTTAATTTCAATTCCTAAAATAGTATAATAAAAAAAAATAAAGTAACTAATAAAAATAATAATAGAGTAACTAATAAAAAATAATAGTAAATAAAAGTATAATAATAAAAAATAATAATAATAAAAAAGTATAATAAAACAAACATTATTATTATTACTAGACATTTGGTCCCTGAGGCTGTTACAGACATTCTCTCAGACATGCCAGACAAGCTGTACTTGCTACCTGGGAGTATAAAACGCTGATGGAACTGATATTCGGGTGACACTCAAGTCAAGTGGACCCAATTTCGGCGAAGTTCGGACGGTCTGTGACAGCCAAATCCTCTGCTTGCACCTTCACGATGGTGGGACTTTAGTAATCCTGGGTATAACCTCCATGCACAAGCACACGGCGGGTGACCAGAGACTTGTGAACCAACGTAAGCAGAGGTCGAGGTACAACGCCCACACCACATGGAGGAATGCCGCCCCGCTATGTTACCAGGCAGTACTAGGTGGTAAATGACTCTCATCAACCGGTGCAATCCACCACTTTGCTTATTGGAGGCTTGAAGTGGTGGAACTCATGTTTAGTTTCCAGAGCTAAGTTCTGGTCAACCCTTCCCCATCTCTTCCATCATGCAGTATGACTCACTTTTGAGGTTATGATGAACATCGTGGCGAGATCCAACGTTCCTTACATTTTGAGGGTACAGCTCTAAAACGGTGTTCATAGGCTAGCTGCTAGTTAGTTAGTATACCGGACTGAACCTATTGGTAACTCTCTAGGAGGCTTCCGAGTCAGCTGGTATATAATCTTGCTACCTCTACTCTGCCAGATAGTGACTGGAGGGAGTCCGAGTAGTGTGTATGCAGGGGGCATTGTCGAGGTCACATTATGTCAAGGATCTGGGTATATTCTTACTACGTGTACGCCATATCCAAAAATTTCATTACTTCATACAGCATGTCCCACTCACTTTTTCTTACCATTGAATACACCACGAATTGTAAAATTAATAGAGTAAGCTTAGCTGTGAAAAGATCTAAACCTCCCAAACACTTCCTAGTTTATTTCACAAATATACGTGGTCCCAATTCTAATCTGAACGATATCCATTTCAACTTGTAATCTGTCAAACCACATGTACTTTTTCTGACTGAATCTCAGTTATCGGTTGATTCAACTACTGCTCATCTCAGTTGCCCAAACTATTTGCTATATGATTCCTTTCGCCGCAAAGTTGGTACTTGTGCATATGTCTGTTCCGATATTCCCTGTCAGAGACTTGGAATCTCCTCTTTTCGATCTTCTCTAGCTTAAAATCTCTTTACCTCATTGTGTCAAATTCATCTGTTGTCTCTACCGTTTTCCCAACTCCACTAATCACTTGGAGCTCTTTGACTTCCTCTCTTTGCAACTTGACTTTCTCCAATCCAACTTTCCTAACAGTGAAGTAATTTTCTCTGATGATTTTAATGTTCACAACACCAGCTGGCTTTGGTTTTCTGGTCACACCGACCCAGCTTGTGGAGATGCTGAGGCTTTTGCAATTACTAGTGATCTTGCACAGATTGTTCATTTACCTACAAAAATACCGAACAATCCTAACCATACAGCCAAAACGTTCGATCTTTTTCTCTCACAAACAACCCTTCTAAGTACATGGTCGAAGTGAGAGGCCCTTTAGGCACCACAGATCACAACTTGGCGATTGCCTCTTCTCCAATGGAGCCTTTATCTCATGGCTATTCCCAACCTCGTATTGTTTGGCATTACAAGAATGCAAAATGGGATGACCTGCGAGATTTCTTTTCTTCTTTTCCTTGGTCGGATTACTGTTTCAAAACTTCTGATGTCAACGTCTGCTCAGATCATGTCAGTGAAATTATTCTTGCAGGAATGGAATCCTTTATCCCACACTCCACTTTAAAATCTCGTCCTTTATCTAAATCTTGGTTTTCCAATAAATGTGCCAAGGCTGTTCAAGAGAAGAACGCTGCATATTTTAATTGGTTTGTTTCTAATTCTTCAGTTTCATTTTCTGCCTACACCAAAGCTGGTAACAATTGTAAGGTAGTTATTAATCAGTCCAAACTAGAGTTTGAACAGGCTAAGAGTAGAAAACTTGCTTCTTGCCCCAATGGCAGTCGAGCATTCTGGTCTCTTTCCCAAGCTATTGGCCGCAACTTTTGCCCATCTCTGCTCCCACTTGTCCAAACCAGATGGTTCTGTTGTCACTTCAGACAAGGATAAAGCTGACCTGCTAGCATCCCATTTTTCATCCAACTCCTGTGTTAATGATCTTGGTAAAACAGCTCCCACCATGCTTCATTCAATGCCTGCTGTGGTCTTCCGTCAAAAGGATATCAAGATTTTGATGAATCTCGATGCTAAGAAAACTCCAGGTCCCGATGGTATTTCTCAACTAGTTCTCAAAACCTGTGCTCCTGAACTTACTCCTATTCTTTGCCGCCTTTTTTCACTTTCTTATTCCGAAGGTGTTTTTCCTTCTGCTTGGAAATTTTCTCATATCCAGCCAGTTCCTAAAAAGGGTGACAAATCCCTCCCATCCAATTATCGTCCCATTGCAATTACTTCTACTCTTTCTAAAGTAATGGAGAAATCAATTTACCGTCAACGCTTAAACTATCTAGAAACCTTCCGTCTGATCAACGATCGCCAGTATGGATTCCCTCAGTGTCGATCCACTGGTGATATTCTGGCTTATGTTACCCATTTATGGACTAATTCAATGGAAAAGTTCGGTGAAACACAAGCAGTTGCTCTTGACATCTCAAAGGCTTTCGATCGTGTTTGGCATAAAGGTCTAAACAAGCTTCCATCTTATGGTTTGCCAACTATTTTTTGTAATTGTTATCCAGTTTTCTCTCTAATCACTCACTGAAGGTGATGGTAGATGGCTCTCTGTCTTCTAAGTTCTCCATTAATGCTGGTGTTTCCCAAGGTTCAGTTCTTTCCCTCACTCATTTGCTCTTGTATATTAATGACCTTCTTCCATTGACTGGAAATCCTATCTATAGTTTTGCTGATGATAGCACATTGCATTCAACTTTCTATTTTGAGAAACCTTGCCCTGCTCAATCAGCTTCAACTTCTCGAATATCCGCTACCAATTACTGAAATGCCGATCTCCAGGTAATTCTCCAGTGGGGCAAAGACAACTTTGTTGATTTCAACCCTTCTAAAACTCAGTCTTGTCTTATATCTCGCAAAAAGGATTCTTCTGCTCCTATGCTTATCTTTAGTGACACTCCGATTTCTAGGCAAAAGGATATATCTCTTTTGGGAATTACACTGACTTCTAATCTCTTTTGGGGATTACACTGACTTCTAATCTCTTTTGGGGATTAAACTGACTTCTAATCTCTCTTGGCACAAGCTAGTTACAAATATTGCTTCTTCTGCATCTAAAAAACTTGGTTTTCTCTTTCGTTCTCGGCGTTACTTTTCTTCCAAACAGCTGTTCACTCTGTACAAATCGCAAATCTGCCCTACCATGGAATATTGTTCCAACACCTGGGGTGGTGCCCCTTAAACGTTTCTCAGGCTTCTTGATTCTGAACAGAATCAAGAAGCCTGAGAAACGTTTTAGGGGCGTACTGTTTCTGCTGTATGCCTATTCTACAGATATTTCCATGGGCACTGTTGTTCTGAATTGGCTTCTATAATTCCCGCTCTCTCTTTCAAAACAGTCCGAACACGTGCAGCCACCAGCCAACATCCATTTACTGTCCAACTTCAAACTCACAGAACCAATTTTCCATCTTCCTTGTTTATTCATTCAACTGCCATTTTCTGGAACAACCTTCCTTCATACGTCTTTCCTGAAAATTACAGTCTACAGAAGTTCAAGTCCAATGCTGCACCAGCTAAAAAAAATTTCTGAGTTGAGAGAGATCGATCAAAACTCTGGGTGTGCTAAGCCCATACTATGGAGGATGTTTGTAAAGAATGGCAAGAACATATTGTAATGAATCCTAGATGTCAAAATACGAAAGAAAATCATGTGATAGTGTTATGGAGTTATTGTTTCTTTTGTGTTAAATTTTAAATTATAGCTGTAGTGCTTTTATTGGAAAAATACATTAAAATAATTGAGAATAAGCAGACATGTACCTTGTATGAATAAACATTGATTAAGAATTTATAAAAATTCTAACAGCCATAGCTTTGGAAACCGTTCAGGATCACTCACATGTTTGTGTAGCTTTTTTTGTCCCTCACCTTGGACCCTAGAATGCTTCACAGGAATTTTTACAGGCTGCTTTTGAATCACCCTGTAATACAAATATACGTGCACTCAAAATATATAAAAACATATATTCTAATATATTTGTGTAATTTTTTAAAATTACTGGTGACATTTTAAAGAGAGATACAAAGACATGATGTAATTTAAGATTTTAAAGTTAATTTAAAGGTTAATCTTATACTTTTAGTTCCTACCAATACAGAACGTGTGATAAGTATTTCATTTTATCTAAAAAAAGTATAACATGTACAGAAACCATTTGTACTTCGGTATTTAATAAATTTAAACCTTTGTTGTAACCAGAAGTTATACACCGATGAGCCAAACCATTATGACCAGTGAGTCGTTATGCCAATCGAAGCAACTGCAGGTGAACTATGGCGCATGTGCGGGTCGGGACACGATATAAAAAACACCTGTTACTGAGCACCGTTAATCAGTGTTACTGTTGTTCTTCAAATGGGAAAGGCAGTGGACTTAAGCGAGTTTGACAAAGGCGAAATTGTAACAGCCAGATGCCTGGGTCAGAGCATATCCGAAATAGCACGGCTGGTGGGATGATCACGATCAGCCATGGTTAGTACCTACCGAAAGTGGTCCGAGGAGGGGAATCCCACGAACCGCCGGCGAGGTGTTGGACGACCACGTCTCATCGATGCTTGAGGCGAGAGAAAGGCTCTCCAGGATGGTACGTGGCAACAGAAGGACGACTGTGGCCCAACTCACCGGTAGTTGGAAGGCTGGTGACGGGAGTAATGTGTCTAAACATTCAGTGTACATCGAACCTTGCTGAAAATGGGGCTGCATAGCCGCAGCTGCTCAGAGTGCCCTTGCTAACCACGGTTCACCGGCGACAGTGCCTACAATGGGCACCCGAGCATGGAAACCGGACCTTGAGTGATTGGAATGTCGTCTGGTCTATTGAATCACATTTCCTGTTGCACCATTTGGACGGCCAGGTAGGTGTGCGTCGTTTACCTGGGGAAGTGATGGCACCTGGATGCACCGTGATGAAAACAAGCCGGTGTCATGCTTTGGGTGATGTTCTGCTGGGATATCCTGGGTCCAGTCATCCATGTGCCTGAAACTGACGTGTACCACCTAACTAAACATCATTGCTGACCAGGTACACCCTTTCATGGCAACGGTCTTCCCCTCTGGCAGTGCTGTGTTTCAGCAGGATAATGCACCATGCCACATTATAGATACTTTAGAAATCTCGTTCGGTCCATGCCTCGCCGAGTACGAGCTGTTTTGGCTGCACGTGGAGGACCAATATCATATTAGGTAGGTGGTCATAATGTTTTGGCTCATCAGTGTATATAATCCCATTATTACAGTTAGTTACCATTAGATTCATTTTGGTATGCTTCTGAATAATCAAGACACCTCCACCATCCGAAGTGGACTATAATCCTAAAAAAATTTGCATAAAACTGATTGGTCTGAAGTACAGGAATGGAATAATTAGCCTGGTTCCATGTTGTGTGAATATCGATGTTTTCCAATTGTAGAATGGTTACTGACAAGACAACCATTCTATGATAGGAAATTACGTTTCTTCTGTAATATACAATAAAAGAAATTTTCTTTACTTTATATAACTGAAATTAATATCGATTTACAGATGCCGGTTTATTTCGATTAAACTAATGCATGAATCTTTGAAAGTGACTGAAAACACATTTTCCCCTAAGTTTGAGGTATGTATTTTTCTGTTTTATTATAAAAGTTTTTACACTACGTTTCCTAGAAAATATTTTAAAAATCTGTTATGGTGATTTCTTTTTTTGATTTCATCTTTCATAATTTTGGAGTGCTGAGCATAATGTCAGCTTGTTTGTGCTGCATTTAAGATATTTGGAAAGAAGGAAACATTTTTTTTTCCATGATATCTGTTGACTCAAACAGATGGTGATTTTTCATTTATTGAACGTTACGTTGCTTATACAGTGCACTCCACTTAATTTGATCACGAATAATATTGATTCTGTAATTTTATTACTTTTATGAAGTTCCAATCAGACATACATAGAAAAAACGATGCTTATTGTATATGTTAATATTTTTTTGCCTTATCGTGGTATACACATGTGCAGTGGAAGTGACAACTCAACATCTTGATTTGGTCTTGAACCCTGAAAAGGTGAGTGGCTAATTACTGATGTTGCTTTGTACATTTTGTATGATTGGTTGATGTCATCACTCAGCGAAATAAACTACTGCATCTGTACTCGTACCAATCTGACTGTTTTGCAGTAGAGCATTAACCCTTTTCTAATTTTGATTTTAATATTTTCTTTGTTGCTTAATGGCTTGTATGGATTTCCAGACACATTATTGAAAGTCTCATTTTTATTGATGACTCTGCGAAGACATAGTGAACAGTATTTTGTATTAGTTGGTTTAAATTCTGCTCAAGTATACCATTGTATGTACACATTTCTTCTCTGTATAATAAACAACGCTAAACAGCTGCATTCTTCTTTCTTCGGTTATTTATCAGTTTAGCTGAGTCCCAAAGTGATCATTTTAAGTGGCGTCGACTGTATATATATTTCCGATTCTATGTTTCTCTGTTTAGGAACTGCACTGTTTTAATTCCAGACATCATGGCGGTCTGCAGTAGGCTGAACAACAAAAAGTGTTCATTGCGAACAAGTACCACTTAGATAATTTGCGCTACGTTTTTCAGGCGCATCCAATTATTTTTGTTGAATTTTTTTTTCAATAAGAGAAATAGGATTTCGAATAGAAATGAAAGATTTCAAATCTATTTCATTTAGCAGAGAAATAGCATTAGCAGAGGCATACAACGCAAGAAAGCAAGCTTATGTAGCCTCAGCCAAAAAAAAAAAAAAAAAAACCCTTCCATTTCAACACTCAGTTTGTTCCAAATACCTGTCCATCCAGCTCAGCCTTAAATTTATTTAGGCTATCAACTCCCACAACAAAAGATGGAAGTCAGTACCACCAATCAACTACCCGCTGGCTAAAGGCAAATTTCCTGTACACATTTATATTCTCTCAGGTGATTATTCTGAGCAAGAGGAAGAATCCCATCATTATTGAGCATGCTCAAACCATTCAAAGCTTTATACACCTCAATCAGATCACCTCTATATAATTTAAATACTGTTCCAGACCACCGTAGTCGCCTTTACGAAAGCAAAAACCCTTCCCTTTACCCCTTGATGGTAGTTACCTCTTTGAGTAAATCCCACTTCAGCACACTGTGATCACTGCCACCTAGTGATTCCTTTGTCTGGAGATTCTTAATGCATGAACAATCACTACTGATAATCAGATCAAGAGTATTACACCCTCTAATTGCCTCCGGAACATGCTGATGTAGAAAACAATCATCCAATAAATCCACAAAAGCCCTGCTAGTGTGTGTATGACCAACCCACAAATTCCAGTCAATATCCTGGAAATTAAAATTTCCCCATTATAAGACTCTCTGATTTACTGGTCCACTATTTCCCTGTACAGTTTCTTATTATACTCATCAGAGTCATTAGGCCTATAACACACTCCTCTCAATTTTGATCTCCCAGTGGTTAAGTCACACCAAACTGACTCGACACTGCACTGTCCAGCGATGTCGACTGGCTTCACTTCCTTGGATTTTATGTTTCTTAACTAATAGCACAACTCCTTCCTCCTCCCTTCCTGTCCTGTCTATCCTTCCTGTACACATTGTACTCCCCAAATCCCAGTTCTGCATTCCTTATATCTGTGTGACACCATGGCTCTGATGTCCCAACATTATCTGCCTTCGATGTTTTGAGCAATACCTCAAATTCATCAAATTTATTTACCAAACTCTTAGCATTGGTGTATACACAAGTATACATGCACCTATTCCTATTCTTAGCTACCCTAACATAACCCATGTGTTTACTTGTGTTTACTTGTACCGCAATGGCCATGTGTTTACTTGTACCGCAATGGCTCCCAGCAGTCTCTGAAATATCCTGCATCTTGTTTTTCAGGCTTCTGCTCATTCTAATAGAAGCAGTGCAAGAATCTCTTTCACCTCTGCCAGTGGCTACTGTTAATCTATTAGTCCTTGCATCCCCCCAAGCTAGCAGTTTTCCGACCCACCTAACACTGCCTCGATAGCATCAGCAAATATTCTTGCACCCTTTCTATTTAAGTGTATCCCATCCCTGTAGAAGCAATCTCTCCTGTTAACAAGTACAGACCAGGCTGAAAAAAATTCTACCCTTGAGCCTTGCACAATCTTTCCAGGGCCGAATTGATCGACAGGGCTCTCATCATATACTCCCACCTATCGTGTCTGGGTAGAATTTCAGACACTTTCAAATTCAACCCTACTTCACGGCTTTTTTTGAACAGTGACCTGTACTTGTTAAGTAATTCCGCCGGTCTCCTACTCTTAATATCATTGGTGCCGACGTGTAGAACTATATCACCTTTTGTGCCCTTAAAAGATGATATCCGCTCTACAACGTCATCAACCTTTGCCCCTGGCAGACATGCCCTGGTCCTGTTCCACCTATCCTTTTTACAAAGCATGTTCCCCGTTTCCCTGACAACTATTAGTTCCTGTGGGACCAGCAAATTCTGCCTTGGGATTGCAGCTGTGTTGGGTGATGATCAAGTGCAAGCTCTAGCGTTGATTTAAACAAGCAGTGCATTTTAAAAGGCTGTGATTCAGAGGGCAACTGACCCCTCAGTTCTCCCCTGAGCCGCAGGATTCCCATTAGCTTGAGCATTTTGCTTTGCTGCTCTGGTGTGAGCCAGATTTCTATTCAATTTCAATAAAATTTCAATTTTAGTACAAAATTATAACCCTAAACTTATATCCCAATGCAGTTATAACATTATATATCTATATATATTTTTTAAGTATTATCTCTGAGTTTCGTTATATAACTTCGAATCAACTTAGGTATTAATTAATAATGTTACGTTGGTAAAACCTAAGTTGTTATATGTATTTATTTAAAAAAGTACAATTTAATTGACAATGAAGTTTAACAAGATTTATAAATAAAATAAAATTTTATAAATATATAATATATAAAAAAATTTATAAATAAATATATTTTAATGTATAAATAAAAATTAATAAATAAAAGATTAATAAACCAAGGATCTTGACTAGGTCTATAAGCTACTTATAGAAAATAATTTAATATAACAATTAAATCGATAAAGTGGCTAAATAATGCACACGGATAGATGAGCCGAGCCTGGCCTCTCAGTTTTAAAGTTGAATATTCGGAACCCAAATTCAGCGGGTGACAAGGAATATAACGCTAGTCTAGAAAACAAGTTACATGCCAATTGAAGTTAATAAACAGAAAAAATTAAAAAAAAACTTCTCTATTTGCTGGAGCCGTAAAAACTTCGGCCACACAACGCTACTCTCGTTCTTGAGTCTGAACTGTCGAAAATTGAGTCTTCAGCAATTTTACCAGTCAAAGTGACGAACTGCCTGTTACAATTCATCTAGAAATCTGGGAAATAGGATAGGAAAACACAGTTGACCTGATGGAAAAAATACACACGAGCTCTGAATCAGAATACGAAAGCTGAGGCCGATACAAGCCTCATCTTAAACTTGTGCGTGATTTAAATCTATTTGAAGCACAGATAGAGTTTTTGGGATCTAGGTTGAAGAAATAAAACTTCTTGCAAAAAGATATACACCGAATTCGCTTTGCATTAACAACACCTACCTTGTGAGACTACCTTGTGTCCGTAATACAGCCCGTTCGTCTTGGTGTGGACTTCACAAGGTGTTGCAGGTCTTCTGTGGTAGTGCTACCCATGCACTGCTCGTTGTGTCTAGTAATGCATGCTGATTGTCAGGTGTATGGTCTCAGCATCGAATGTCCTCCACCAGTAGGTCCTAAACATGAGCAATTCGTTTGAGATCATGTGAGTTGGGCGGCCATGGGAAGATGGAGGATTCATTATCGTGTTCCTGAAACCAGTTAGCAACCTGCTGGCTTTGTGGTTTGGCACGTTGTGTTGTTAGTAGAGGCCGGAGTTGTCTGGATACACTGCATCACGAAGGGATATAGTTGGTCAGGGATGATAGAAAGGCAGGCGTTCCCATCGAACCGTTGATTAACGATGATCCGAACGCCCAGAGCATGCAAAGAAAACAATTCCCAAATCATAATACCAGCGTCACCAGCTTGCTGTACACCAAGAGTACATTTAGATCTGATGGCCTCATGTTTTGCTTTCTCCATATGTGGATACCCATCACCACAATAATGTTCAAATCGGGATTCAACAGAGTAGGGGATAGATTTCCTCATGTCGGTGGTCCAGTGTTATTGCTGATGTGTCCATGAAAGGAGTAGCTTCCCGTGTCTTGCAGTGAGTATGAGTAGCTGTGGTGGCCATCAATCACCATGGCCTATACAAGATAATGTCCGGCACATAATCCACTGTTTTTTTTTTTTTTTTTTTTTGCTATTCTTATGTTGTACTGCATAGTTAGTTGAGTTACGTCACTGCTGCATTACAAGATGAGATACACAATGCTCACCACAGGAGTCGACCACATGTGACTGCCCCACGTGTGACCTTCGGCTAGTTGTTCGACTGCTGTCGAACCAGTCACGATAGACTCATGACACCATAGACCGGAACACTTAAAAACATATGTTGACTGTTCTTCAAATACTGGCACTTGCACATCTTGCTCCCACAATCATTCCACATTGGAAGTCAGAAAGATTTCGACGCGAACTCATTCTAGCTCTCAAACACTCAATTGCTTATCGTCAAGTGTGCGAACTACAATCTTATATCAGCCATTCCCTACTTTGAGCCTTCACCAGCATTATAGACTAGTTAATTCCTACAGAAGGGGGTGCTGTTCAGTGTATTATTTATTTATTTATTTAAGTAAAGGAAAAGGAAAGGTTACATCCACCTCTAGAGTAAATATATATCTGTATATGTAAAGGACAAGAAGAGACTGCCACTGTAATGATGTTTATGGACTGCTCAATGTTCTTGGAAGATATCGTGAATTAGAAGAAAGGCAATTTATCGTCTCTTCGAAATTAAGCCCCAAAACTGTACTACACAACAATCGAAACATACTTCCATCTAAACCAATCGGCCATAGATGCTTAGAATAGCCTTCTCCACTAAATATCTGAAGCCGGAGATTATTCTCCAGTGCTTGATTGGGTTTGACTGGGGACATCTCTATTTTGAGTCGTTGGAGGATGTCATTACGCTCTTTTCTGAACAACTGAAGTTAATTGCACTATGTGGTGCAGCCAGAACAGCAAGCATTGGTAACAGGTCGAATCGGTGTTTTAATAAGGGTAAGATGGCTTTCATCAGGAAGCAGAAGACCTACTGGAAATGGCAGAAAACCCAACTTCTCTCAGACTGCCCATCTTTAAGAAAGAAATTGCTTCTTGGAAAAGACAAGGTAAGTCCTTAATCAAGCTGTTCTGGATAGGTTGAAGAGGGGTAGAAGGATCCTTTTGCATCATCATCATCATCTAGCTAGTGACCAAAAACTCGTCCAGAAATGGGCACAGTTCAGTTTTCTGCAGGCAGATTTTCCTGATCCCTCTCTCTCACACGAGGACTGGTTACCTAGGGCACAGTTCACTGTATTCGAAATAACTAGAGAAACCCTAATTGATGTCATTTTTAAATTACCCAACAAAGCTACTGTGGGTCGGGTTGGTTTCCCACTTTTTATTATCAAAATCTGCAGCACATATATAGTTGACCTCATCCTCCACCTTTTCAGACAAATCCTGCAAATCAAGAAACCCAAATCTCCTAAAGACTTGTTACCAATCTCCATCAGTTGTTTTTACACAAACTTTTGAAAACGTAATTCAGTGAGCAATTGCCCAGCATTGCGTTGGACACATGCCCGAGTACCTGCATACCGTTCTACATGGGAAATCAACGACTATCAACTTCTTGATACCCTCTTCAGAATTCAGCAGACCCTTACAGAAAATAACAGATTGATATCATATTCCTGGACATTAAATCGGCATATGACAGACTACACCTCCTAGCTTTTTCTATCATTCTGAAAAACACTACTTCGGACTGGCAGATACCTTACTTCAAATTTTGAAGTCAATTTTATTCCTTAGACAACTGTCAGAGACCCAAAACAACTGCATAACTATTGACGTCTCAAGAGGCATCTCGCAAGAAAGCGTGGTTTCAGCTATCCTGTTTGTAGCACTTTGGAGCCTTTCCTAGCTCAGAATCCTACCTTTGTCTCATACGGCAATGATCTGAAATTCTACATGAGCTTAAATCATAATCATGGGATTCATATCAACCAACAAGCTTCTAGGCAGATATTGAGCTTGGAAAATTATCTTGCCACAATCGGGCTGCATCTGAGCCCTTCCAAATCAGCACAACTGTTGATAACCAAGAAGAGAGTCGAAAATGAAATCCAAATCTTTGTTAGTGGGGAGCCGGTGCAAAAAGTGACCTCCCATACTGACCTTCTCTCACTCCTACTGCCCTGGCGGGATGAGGATTACTTGTCTCCTCTCCTTCCCTCTTGCGGGGCATGGGTATGCCCTGCTGGTAAATCTGGGGCCGTCTTCCCTATTGGCTTCATATTTCTGTCTTTTCCACCAGCCCCCACTCTTACTTTACATCACAGCATATGCCCCACACAATCAAAATTTAAATTCTAAATTCAAACGCATAAATCAGGTACCACTTATAATATGTAAACCTCTTTAGCGGCTCACTACTAAAAAAGATGTTTTTTTTAAGGTCCTAGCCACCAAAATGTCAGGACCTGCCAGAGTAATTATAATAAACTGTAAACTACTAGTGTATCTGGTCTGCCTCCACGGGGCTAAGTCCGGGCAATTGGGACTCAGCAAGGGTCCAGCGGCTAACTGGCCAGAAGAACAATACATAACATTCCGCTTACAACATCCATACACTTTAAATCTCTGACCTTTCACCGTGAACTGTTACACCCACAATGAAAACTACGTGAAGATGGGGGAATCCTTGGTGCCGCTTGACACGAATATACTTTAAACTGGCCTTGGCCTCACCTGGGATGTTGGGCTCACCTTTGAGCTTTTGTCAGGATGAGGCAGAAGATGTACACGGCTCTTTGGGCAGTGCGTCATGAGCTCGTTGGTGTGCAACAGCCCTATGCATCCCTCTGTATGCATCAGAAATGTCGTCATCTTCCCCTCCTTAATAAAATTTAAGAATCATTTTTATTAACGTATATTTTTTAATTTTGTACGTAATAAAATTCAAAGAAGTATAATTTCTCATCAAGCTAATACAACTGATTTTCTTGTAGGAAGTGGAAGCATTCAGCTGTATCGGAGGCTACCTTGGAATATGGATTGGTATTACTTGCATTACAATGTTTGAATTCCTCGAGATAGGACTATTGGTTATGATTTACTGCTGTACCAAACTGGCTAAACGAGTGAAGAGGGGGAGGAATCGTGGTGCCACAATAGTGACTCCGAACACGGTTCATATGTAATTCCCACCACGTTCACAACTTAAATTCTCATTATGATTGTGCATTAATGATGATCACACCCTTAGCCAGTGGCAGCCCTAGACAGGGGCTAAAAGAGTTACAATCCTGCTTATGATAAAAATAATAGGGAATTTTTTAAAATCCTTTATGCTATTTAAAGCTCGATGATACTGAAACGCACGTTTTTAGCTCTTCTTGGACTGTAAATTTTAAGAATTTATTTTCAAGCTATTTACAACCCCCCCCCCCCGAAAAAGCTAAAAATTCTCAAAAATTCAGGAATTTACTTTCTCCTGAAATAACTGCCCTCCCCCCGATTAGTGCTATAATATTCAAACTTTAATGTCTGATATGATGGATGCTTACAAATACTGAGATTACTGTATACAACTTTCCATACTTGACCAGGACATTATCCCTCCCCGTGGATCTGTGTACTGCTTACTGAATACACTCTTTTATTATACAAGTACAAACTTCTCCTCTTAGGGATCACGATTGCTCATAAATGAGAATAACCTTCTCTGCTTGAACTGAAATAAAACTAATTTTCTGAGCTAATTTCTGTCCCATTCCCTTTGGAGATTCGTTATTTTGTTTGATTGAGACTTTTCCTATTTTTGCTGAAGTTAAAATGTCATTATCCTAGAATTCAGGTAACACTTCTGAAATCTCCTGATATCTCAATTTCAGCTTTGTGTAGAGAACCTAATATGTCAAAGAGATCTATGAATCTAAGTTGAATGTGATACCTCAAGCGAATCTTTGGGAGAAGAATGTTATCATTGCTTCCAGCCTACCTGACTTATTAAATGTGAATTTGAATTCAATTAATTCTGTTGAAGCTTTCTCTTCTGTCAAGACCCCTCTAGCTGGTGTAGATCCCATGCTTATTTTAAAGTTTTCTTCGGTGCATAATAACTTCTAACATTCAACTAGCTCTGATGTTAATGTTGCTTCTTCTTCTCTGTTGGCGCTATGTCCATCTTAAAGCCCCCTGCTAGAGAATTCTCCTTAAGGTGTCAACTGATAATCCTCATGATACTCTTTAATCGCCTTTCAATCCATGTCTATGAGCACGATGCATAAATGTATACAGGATTCACAGTCTGTTGGTAATGCACTTCCAAGTTTGCTTCTTTCAATTCATTTTTTGATTCAATGCACTTGCTTCGTGAAGATCTGGAGAGCTTTCTCCTTCTTTCAACCAGTAAAATTAACAAAGAAGCTATGAGATTCATTTTGCGTGAATGGAGATGTCTTGAGAACGTTATACGGGAACGCGTGTTCTGAATTCCCACAATTTATGTCTGAGGATACCAAATAGTTGATCGTTTCATCTATTATAATCTTTGATTTTGCTTCTTGGGTACTAGAAGAAATTCTAAGGGGGTGGTTCGCAGATAGCAACTGATACAAATTTTGAGGTTCTATGATACTATTATGACTCCACAGGGTTTTAATATTCAAAGAAGTGTAGAGAATGTACCTAGAAATGTGGAAGGGTTATGCGCTATCTTGTTGATCTAAATCTTTGTGTCTGTGTGTGTCTGCAGAATCAGATATTTTTAAGACTACACTAGCTCTAATGGGGCTTAATTAAAATTTTGCTGTTTCATCACGAATACTCATAAATCTTAATGGAGCACTGAAACACTAAAATTCATTTTTCATATTTATCAATTGATAAGTATCTGTTTGCAAATGAAATTTACTCCAGTTTTGCAATATAGTATGCCGCACAAATATAATAAAATAAAAAAGAGCAGCATTGCGCTATTGCTCTCAAGTTCTGTGTGTTGCTTTTATTTTAATTACGACTAGTAGTGTACGTAAGGATCAATGAAGAGACTTAATATCTATCACGTGCCATAAGATTGTACTTTTATAAGCAACCTATTTTCAGGTGATTGCGAAAATTTACAGTTTTTTATCATCTCATATTAAATCAATATAATATCACATTCGTCTGACGACGGTGGGGGGAGAAGTAGAATTTATAGATTTATATATTTCTCTCTCCTTCGCTTTCATTTTTTTCAAATTTTATCAGCAAACTTTCATGGCAAAAGATGAAAAAAATTAAATTAAATTTCAAATTCTCACAATTATTTTATAGGCACAATATGGGCTAAGTCGCTGATGAGCTTAAAACCCTGCAACAACCAAATTCTCTCGTATTTCTGAGGATGACCACTGGATTCATTACAATATTTTTGAAATATTTTAACGAAAGATGAGATCCCTAGTTTATATCCTTTTTGAATTGCATTGGATTCTTTTGAAAGTTTCCCCTAAGGCAACTCATTTGGGGCATTGTACGATACACTGGTTACAGAATGGATAAACTTTACAGACAGAACATAAATTACTCCTCATGGCCTTGGTTACTCTTGCGAAACTTGTAAACAGTTCAATTCGATTTTAAAGATGGATTTAACATACCATGATGCTAATTCATAATACTTAAGGTTTATTGGAATCTTGTAAGTGGAGAGGAGGTCCTTATCTCTGTCTATAAGACGAAGATGAGATCAAATTTCGAATGTTGTATGTAGGTGTTTGGAAGCTGGACCTAAAGAAAGATGTAGAACTTCTGAAGAAGAAAAAGAAGGGCGAATAGATTGGTGAAGAGTACTAAGCCCTGTATTTATGAGGAACGGCTTAGATGATGTGGCCCGAAGAATTTAGCAAATAAACACGTTTGGTACAGGTTGATAAAGTGTATTAGCACTTGAGGGGAGTTAGTAAAATGAATTCGGGAGGAATATTCTTTTGGAAGAGTGAGACAAGAAGTAAAAGGCACCATTTTAAAATCTTAGGGAGGAACATTAAACTAGATCCCATGACTTTTACTTCGGACAGTGTGTTTTGGAACTTTGAAATAAATTTAATGCAAGAGTGCGGAGGTGGGGGAGCTTGGGAAAAATTCAAGAAGGAATTGGATAGCCACTTTTTGACGATGGAAATAACATGAGAGTTTTTTTTGCAGATGCAAATTAGGTTTGCTTCTTTGCGTTAAAACACCATTATAATGCCAATAACGATTATAAGCAGGGCTGGGAGTTATCATACTTCGGTTATGTTTCCTTGTAAACACCAACCACACTATAAACATTGGGATATTTACATTAAAATAAAAATATTAAATGATGTAATACAATGGTCATACAAATGAAAAAAAGGACACTTGTGATAAATAACCCGAAGAACACCTGGCTCAAGTAAGCTCCTATTGCTCCTTCGTTCATCCCTCATTTGATCCCAATTGAGGCCCCGCCACAGAACGCTGCTAGATTCTGGTGAAACTAACCTTTGATAATGAGGTCGAATTCACCTCATTATCAAAGTAAGGTTGATGGCCGTTGACGTCTTCTTAAGGAGACTGGAGATAGTCATAGCCAAAGTTATAGTCTGGATGTTACAGTATTTCGCATCTTTAGCACTGCAATTGAGCCAGGATGGCAAGGTTTTTCAAAGTTTATCATGGTGAGTGTTGTGTTTTGAAATATTTTAAGTTGCCTAGGGATGTTCTTTATATCTTACCACAATTCATTAGGCTGAGCAATGGACACTGCTGTGGAGCGATGGAACAACTAGGATATTAATACTAATCGGCGACAATCGAAAAAAGACCTCGCAATAATAGGAATTTTTTTTTTTTTTGACTTGGGGAGTTGTGATGCTTCCATTGCAAACTCACGTGTTGGATATCCTTATAAAAGTGATGGCGCCAAAGTTGGTTATCCTTATAAAAGTGATGGCACCTTGACGATGCTGTCGTGAAAATCCCCACATTCTGTATGATAGCACCTCGGTCTTCATGTGCAAACCTCATTTCATGTGGTCCTCATTCAGTCACTCTTCCAACGATGCAACATACAGACGCTTTCCAATAGCGGAGTTTTTCTTGCCATGTGAGCTTACTAATGACGTCCAAAATGTACGTGCTTCTGTGTTTAGTTCCTGACGATTACACAATAGGTTCACAGCATCTTATCCACCTAAAGGTACGATAAAAAAAACTTGTACAGGCAAATTTAATATTGTACGTAGAAGGCATATTTTATTAAATATACCTATCCCTGTTTATAACATGAGGAAAATCAAACTCCAATCCCCTACGTTCGCCAAGTGGGGGAATCTGTTATCAGCATATAAAGCATCTGATAAATTGAAACATTGTCGTCATCATCAGTTCAAAACGCGCAACAAAATCCAGAGAACAATATATAAATATAACGATGCCATCTGTCGATTAAATCAAAAATTCTAGTCTAATCTAACATCGATACATTCCAGACCAAAAAATAAAAATATCTTCAAAATACAATAAGATTCCAGAAAAACATTTCAACACATAATTGAAATCAAATAAAATTCGTACGCTTTTATCGGCTTCGATTTGCGAAAGATCCTCTTGCTCCCGCTGAATTCGGGTTCTAAATATTCAACTTTAAAACCGAGAGGCCAGGCTCTCACCTCTCTACCCGTGTGCATTATGTCCGTAAACTGCGTTGCGTGTTCGTTGTTCGGTTTGCTGCTTATTTTGCTGGGCTTAAAAAAAGGGCAATCCGGGAGAAAAAACCTTTTTTTTCTCGCCTGAACCCGACTAACTCAGCAAGGATATAAAGAAAGTCCTTAAAAGGGTCTCATGTCATTGACGTAATTCAAACCCAAATCTTTTCCACACAGTATGTGGAGAACGATTATTATAACTACTGAACTTAAAAATGTGAGACACCGCAAAGACAGATTCTTCGAATATATTGGTTTCTCGTCAGATGATGGGTGTCCACTGTTAGGAAACGTATATCCAACTATGATAATGTATTTTGTCTAAGTGAAGAGCTAAGCGGCATATGGAAATAAGAATTCCACAGAAAATGCTCATCATCAAAATGTAACTCAGTGAAGCGTACGAATTTTAGCAGAAAGTATCCCCCAAATGGCAGAAAGTCCTTTTTCATGCAGCCTTTAATGAAATGTTTAAATATTAAACCTAAACATAACAAATTAGTTTATACTTATCTTCCGACCGTTATCTTCTGACCTATTATCTTATGAATTACTTTATTCGAAATATATCCACCTCTCCGACAGCCCTTGAAAAAAGCCCAATCTAGAAAGAGTGGAAATGGTTAAGTTTGTGTAACAATTCAGCGGTTGCACTCAAGAAATGGGTGGACATCAATATGAAAAAAGTAATGCAAGCTGCCAAATGTCCTTGAGGATGTCACAGACGTTCTCTCAGATATGCCAGACAAGCTGTACTTGCTACCTGGGAGTCTAAAACGCCGATGAAACTGACATTCGGGTGATTCTCAAGTCAAGGGGATCCAATTTGGACGAAATCTGGACGGCCTTTGACAGCCAAATTCTCTGCTTGCACCTTCACGAAGGTGGGACTGTTAGTAATCCTGGGTATAACCTCCATGCACAAGCACACGGTGGGTGACCACTCAGGTGTGGACCAACGTAAGCAGGGGTCGAGGTGTGGCGCCCACACCACATGGAGGTATGCCGCCCCTCTGTGTTACCAGGCAGTACTAGGTGGTATATGACTCTCATCAACCGGTGCGTGCAATACCACCACTTTGCTTATTGGATGCGTGAAGTGGTGGAACCCATGTTTAGTCTCCAGAGCTGAGTTCCGGTCAACCCTTCCCCATCTCTTCCATCATGCAGTATGATTGATGACTTTTGAGGTTATGATGAACATCGTGGCGAGATCCAATCTTCCTTACATTTCGAGTGTACAGCTCTAAAACGGTGTTCGTAGGCCGGCCGCTAATTAGTGCACCGGGCCGAATCTATTGGTAACTCTCTAGGAGGCTTCCGGATCAGCTAGTGTATAATCTTGCTACCTTGACTCTGCCAGATAGTGACTGGAGGGAGTCCGAGTAGTGTGAATGCGGGGGGCATTGTCGAGGCACCGTTATGTCAAGGATCTGGGCATATTCTTACCATGTGCACGCCATATCCAAAAATTTCATTACTTCATACAGCACGTCCCACCTACTTTTTCTTACTATTCAATACACCATGAATTGTTGTCAAACTAATAGAGTAAGCTTCTCTGCGAAAATATCTAAACCTCCGAAACACTTCCTAATTCATTTCACAAATATACGTGGTCTCAATTCTAATCTCAACGATGTCCATTTCCACTAAAGTCTGCCAAACCCCATGTACTTTTTCTGACAGAATCTCACTTATCGGTTGATTCAACTACTGCTCATCTCAGATGCCCAAATTATTCGCTGTATGATTCCTTTCGCCTCATAGGTGGTACTTTTGCATATGTCCTTTCGGATATGTCCTTTCCCTGTCAGAGACTTGGTAATTTCGAATTTCCTCTTTTCGATCTTCTCTAGCTTAATATCTCTCTCTCTACCTCATTGTGTCAAATTGATCTGTTGTCTCTACCGTTCTCCCAACTCCACTAATCACTTAGAGCTCTTTGACTTCCCCTGTTTGCAACTTGACTTTCACTAGTCCAACTTTCCTAACCGTGAGTTAATTTTCCTTAGTGATTTTAATGTTCACAACTCCAGCTGGCTTCCGTTTTCTAGTCACACCGATCCAGCTGGTCGAGACGTTGACGTTTTGCAATTACTAATGTCCTTGCACAGATTTTTCATTTAACTACAAGAATACCGGACAATCCTAACCATACAGCCAACAGGCTTGATCTTTTTCTCACAAACAACCCTTCTAAGTACACGGTCGAAGTGAGAGGTCCTTGAGCCATCTCAGATCACATCTTGATGATTGTCTCTTCTCCAATGGAGCCTTTATCTCATGGCTATTCCCAACTTCGTATTGTTTTCTTCTTTTCCTTCGTCGGATTGCTGTTTCAAAACTTCTGATGTCAGCGTTTGCTCAGATCGTGTCAGTGAGATTATTCTTGCAGGAATGGAATCCTTTATCCCACATTCCACTTTAAAATCTCGTCCTTTATATAAACTTGGTTTTCCAATAAATGTGCTAAGGCTGTTCAAGAGAAGAACGTTATATATCGTAATTGGCTTGTTTCTAATTCTTCAGTTTCATTTTCTGCCTACACCAAAGCTAGCAACAATTGAAAGGCAGTTATTAATCAGTCCAAACTAGAGTTTGAACAGGCTAAGAGTAGGAAACTTGCTTCCTGCCCTAATGGCAGCCGAGCATTCTGGTCTCTTGCCAAAGCTATTGGACGCAGCTTTTGCCCATCTCTGCTCCCACCTCTGTCAAAACCAGATGGTTCTGTTGTCACTTCAGCCAAGGATAAACCTGACAAATCCCTCCCATCCAATTATCGTCCCATTGCAATTACTTCTACTCTTTCTAAAGTATGGAGAAATCAATTAACCGCCA
Source organism: Mastigoproctus giganteus (assembly GCF_048544385.1). Taxonomy (NCBI): domain Eukaryota; kingdom Metazoa; phylum Arthropoda; class Arachnida; order Uropygi; family Thelyphonidae; genus Mastigoproctus; species Mastigoproctus giganteus. The sequence continues at coordinate 76,476,302 of NC_143585.1, read as the reverse complement.
ACTCTTAAACTACTTAGAAACCATCCGTCTGATCAACGATCGCCAATACGGATTCCGTCAATGTCGATCCACTGGTGATATTCCGGCTTATGTTACCCATTTATGGACTAATTCAATGGAAAAGTTCGGTGATACACAAGCAGTTGCTCTTGACATCTCAAATGCTTTCGATCGTGTTTGGCATAAAGGTCTTCTAAACAAGCTTCCGTCTTATAGTTTGCCTACTGTTTTTTGTAATTGGTTATCCAGTTTTCTCTTTGATTGCTCACTGAGGGTGATGGTAGATGGCTCTCTGTCTTCTGACTTCTCCACTAATGCCGGTGTCCCCCACGGTTCAGTTCAGTTCTTTCCCTCACTCTTTTCCTCTTGTATATTAATGACCTTCTTCCATTGACTGGAAATCCTATCCATAGTTTTGCCGATGATAGCACATTGCATTCCACCTGCCATTTTGAGAAACCACGCCCTACCTGTTCAATCAGCTTCAACATCTCAAAATCCGCTACCAATTCCTTAAAAGATGATCTTCAGGTAATTCTCCAGTGGGGCAAAGACAACTTCGTTGATTTCAACCCTTCTAAAACTCAGTCTTGTCTTATATCTCGCAAAAACGATACTTCTGCTCCTATACTTATCTTTGGTGACACTTCGATCTCTAGGAAAGTTGAGATATCTCTTTTGAGGATTACCCTGACTTCTAATCTCTCTCTCTCTCTCTCTCTCTCTCTCTCTCTCTCTCTCTCTCTCTCTCTCTCTCTCTCTCTCTCTTGATACAAGCATGTTACAAATATTGCTTCTTCTGCATCTAAAAAACTTGGTTTTCTCTTTCGCTCTTTTCTTACTTTTCATCCAAACAGCTGCGCACTCTGTATAAATCGCAAATCCGCCCCGCCATGGAATATTGTTCCCACATCATGGGGTGGTGCCCCCAAAAGCTTTCTCAGGCTTCTTGATTCCATTCAGAAGATTCAGTTAGGTTAATTAATGATTCATCTCTAACAGAGTCTCTCCACTAGCTGTCTCATAGATGTACTGTTTCTGCTGCATGCCTCTTCTACAGATACTTCCATGGGTACTGTTCTTCTGAATTGGCTTCTGTAATTCCCGCTGTCTCTTTCAATACAGTCCGGACACGTGCCGCCTCCAGCCAACATCCATTTACTGTCCAACTTCAAACCCAAAGAACCAACTTTTCATCTTCCCCATTTATTCATTCAACTGCCTTTTCTGAAACAACCCTCCTTCGTATTTATTTCCTGAAAATTTCAGTCTACAGAAGTTCAAGTCCAATGTCAACATATATCATCTTCTGTCGTCTTGTCAACCTCCAACACAAGCACGGTACTAAGTATTATAGGTTCTAATACCTCTCAGGTTTGGCGATTACATAAAAAAATGTCGCGATACAGAACAGAGAGTCGAAAAGATGGTTAGTGTCACTTGGGTGAACACTGAATCATGGTTCCTATACCTATGCAGTAGGTTGGGCAACAGTGGTAGGGGTTGAGAAGCAATCAGTGAAAATCCCATCATATCTAACGTTGGTCGATTGGTTATTTTGGCATTATTTTGCTGGAAAATGGGGAAGAATAGGGCGTAGAACGGGCAGGGGAGCTGGTTTAAAACGGTTTTAATAAAATTTCTTCTCATAATTGTCAGGGCTCGGTTGCTGCACCGTAATGCGGGTTGCGGACTGCCTCCGTTCTCGACGTTTCTCCAAATGGGCTTGAGGCCATCACTGGATCGAAAACAGAAACGTGATTCGTCACATGAGACTCTTCTTGTCCTCAAGCGACTCTCCCCTTGCATCACTTCAGTCGCTGATGATGATAAAACAGTGTCACGGGCAAATGACACAACGGATGGTCAGAATAAAGTCTCAATGGTCTCCGTGCTAATCGTGTTCCACGACTCTGGCGCAGATATGGACGGTATTTATAGGTCAGAAACATGGCGGATTGTTTCAGATCTGTTTCTATCGTTATTTAGTGGATTCGCCGATTTCCCTCGCTGATTTTGCCTTAATGCTGCCAGAGTCCCCCCGAAGTGTCTGAGTATCTTCACGCGCCCATTGCTGCCATCAGTTATCTTTACACTAGCAACACCCCTTTGTGTAGGAATGGACTGGTCTGTGATGGTGAAGATTCAAATTTGGGAAGGGCTGATCAGTTTTTGAGTAGCTGCAAGGAAGGGCGGTTGGCGTCGAGGTCTTTCCGATTTCGAACGTGGAATAATTGTGGGGCGAGACGGCCAGTTACCAATATCTCGACAACGACCAACATGGTTGACAGTTCGATTCTGCCCTCGTGGGTAGCACAGTTGATATAATCATCGTCCCTACACCGGGTGGAAAAGACCGGAGTTCGAATCCCGTCAATGTCGTAAGGAATTTTTATGAGCCTTTTAATCAATGTGGCTGAGTTTGTCGGCCTCAGGCAATTGTAGGATGGTTTTTCGTTCAGCAAGCAGCAAATCGACCACGAAACAAGCAATTTAGAGATACTTTATATATATACAGCGCAATATGGCATAAGTTGATGATGTGCCTAAAACCCTTTTTGCCTCCTGGAAATTCGGATTTTTCGTCCAGCACCAGCAAATTTCCCTCAGAACACACGAAATTTAAACAAAATATACACGGAGAAATATGGCTTAGTCACTGTAACAACAACAACAACAACAACAACAGCTCTGTGTTCTGTGGTCGATTTGTTGTTTTCTGGCTCAGAAACCTCAGTTTCCGGAAGAAAAAACGATGCAACCCCTCCTTGTGACCGACTAAATCAGCATGTTGTGAAAAATGACCCTTAAAAATTCTTCGCGTCAATGAAAGGTTTACCCAAAAGGATGGAGACTCTGTATTAATTAGCAAGTCAAGTCAAGTACATCACTCCATAACCCTACATTTTTGGCTTCAATTGCATCTGTTCGCAGTTGTTTTTTGAATATTTATCATTGAAAAACTCGATTGGTACTAGCCTTTGAACATTTGACAGCGTACTCCTCTCTGCTGTAGCACTTTCTACACGTGCACCGACAATCTTAGCACTTCGAACGTCTATGGCATCCTGACTGTTCTCCAATTTCTGGTGAACTGATCTGACTACTATTCAGTCATTCGGCTTGACCGCGCTTTCGTGGACGCGTCAAGTATCATGTGACTTCTTCTTTTAAATAAATAATTAAGTAAACTATCTTTATTGCACGTAATTGAAACATCTATGTGGTCCACTTCAATAACCAAAATTCGGACGCGTATAGCGGGTTAAGTGTAGTTAATTTTTGCCTAGATTGGTGCTTACGGTCCAAATCTCCATGGTCTTAATAAAATGGCCCCGCAGAGTTTTGACAAAAGTTCACAAGGAATTGCATGCAGACAAAAGACACTAAAGTCATATGTCATTGATACCGTATTAATTAAGGAACAGAACACCAGTTTCAGTCTTTGTTGAGAATTGTGAATATAGTCGTATTTTTCAGTCTAACTGTTTCCCAAAAAATCCTGCTTAAGGTCTTCCAAAAATACTAAATCTGCTACTCTTCATGAACCGAGAAATGTTAGGAAGTTCTATTTGACATCTTCTATTAATGAACATTTAAGGATAAAAGTATTCATCGAATATCAAATTCTTGGATGGAATGATATTCAATTATGTTAGTATTTCAGGAAAGATTTTTTTAATGAGAAGAAAAGATTTAATTGAAGCTGAGTACATGAAATGATGAAGCTGAATAGTTTCACAATAGACAGCTTCAGAGTACATCTACTTTTCAATGAATGTTTTTAATTAAAATTACAAATCAATTGAAGGAAGTAGGAATACAGAGGAAATAAATGAAGAGGATCCAATATGTTGAGCAAAAAAAGTTCAAAACATTAAAAGTAGCAATGGTAGGAGTAGTAATTAAAGTGGTGTATTATGCACTACAGATAGGCAGCAGACCTTCGTTGAAGGCCCTTTTGTCTATTATGAATAGGTTGGCTTCCTGTGCAAGGAACGATGTCAAGCTGAGTTACAAGATTGAAATTGCAAGAGTGCATTCTGTTATTTAAAGAGTATATGAATGGGTGCAGAAAATCGATATAAATTAAAAAATCTGCCAGCAAGAGTAAAAGAAGCAGATCTTCTATAAAGCCTTAGTGGACGTCGTTGTTTCTCTTGGTAATATCACACTGATTACACCGTCCTCAACGTCCCTGTAAGTACTTGCTGGTGTGGCATACTTAAAGGTAAATTTTGTTTTTAAATTTTCAATAGAAAAATAGATTTCTATGGTGCCAATAATTGAAACATGTCTGGAACTCTTTTTTCGGAATGGTTCATCGTATTCGTGTGTCGTTTCCTCTGTTTCAAATCTCCCTTCTGATTTCAGTGAGGAAAAAAGGAAGATATCTGTGGTCAAATCGGGGAATATAGAGGATGTGGTATCAATTTTTTATGTTCTGTTTTGCCAGATGTTCAAATACAGATATGGTAATAGGAGTTGCGCAGTGTCATTTTCCTATGATCGTCGATGTTTTCTTCTAACCAAATTCATTCGCGCATACACTTCTTATAAAATGTCGAATTGATCTTCAGGAAGGCACTCGAGGTGAAGTAAGTCGCTATTGACAGAAAAATTTCAATATTACCTTGATCTGCTCACACTGCAGTACCTTTGAAAACCATTCGAATGTCGTCGCTTAGATTTAACAAACAAATACTACTAGCAAAATTTTGTGTTTCTGATGCAATTCCTGAGTTTAGCCCAAACTTCAACCCTAGTATATTTATCTTTAGAATAAGTAATTTCGAATTCGACAAAAAGGCTTAGACCAGCTGGTGTACTAACGCCTACAGCACATGATTGAATGTGAGTGGCGCGATGCTCTTGCAGTGCGATTACATTTTACATTTATAAAGTAACTGTCAAAAGGTTTGTAATAATTTCTTTAAAATGGAAAATGTTTACTTTATTATCCCATCTTAAATTCCTAGAATAGCGCACACTCAGAAAATTTATAGTTAAAGATGTTTTTTATTTATTATTTTCATATGTGAATTTAAATTAAAATTGGACTTAAATTTTATAAACGTCTATAATTTTTCATTTCAGTATACTATTTGGAAATGATTTCAAGAATAACAGTATATCTGCTGACACATTGTCTCTTGATTATCTTAATAGGAGCAGAGCCAAAGATTTTAGGTAAGGAGATACTACAAAATACTTCATACTTTAATGAGCTACAAATAAAATATCTTCCAATAATAATAATAATAACGACCATCCTGGTCATCGTGTCAACCACCGGTATGGTGCTAAAGACTCTACATAGGAGCCTAGCAGCAATAGGTCTCTCAGCGAATACCTATAAGGAACTCCAGCAAGTCGCAATCCTGAACATCTGTAGGATAGTCAAAGAGTTCCTCGACCAACAGTAACACCGGACATAACAACAACCATTCTGTGTACTTGGTAGAAATACGCGTCACGAGGTGGAACACCATAGTCAGGGAGAAATAATATAAGAGAAACAACAGCAACAATAATAATCAGTCAGGAAGTCAATAGTCAATAATAATCAGACAGAAGACAGTACGAAAAAGATATGTAGCGTATGGAACCAGTAATGACCATCACGAGCACTTTGTCACCTACCAGCATGGTGCCAAAGAGCCTCCATAAGAAATCAGCAGCAATAGGCCTCTCAGAGAACACTTCATGGAACTCCAAAAAGCTGCGATTCTGAATACCTGTAGGACAGTCAGAGAGTTCCTCGACCAATAATAGTAACGGGTCATAACAACCATCCTCAAGCAATTGCTACCAGTACTCGTCGCGGGAGGGGAAAAAACTCATAAAGAGTATTTATTTATTTCATAAGAATGTTTAAATCATGCTTGTTTTTGAGTCGTTTATTTCGTTTGTTGTTCTCATTTAGAGTTATTAATATACCATGATAATTTACCTTGGATATCACAATTAAGTTCCTAAATCTTTGTTGCTGATTCTTTGATCATTTGCACTAAGTAACCAACTAGGGTCGGGAACATATTGTTTGGTGCCTGATCATTGTCTAATATATGTAATAATTTGTAGTTAATATGTAATTGTTAAGAATACACAAAAAATCCTTATCAATAAGTTAAATTAAGCAAATTGTGGTTAAATTTCTCATGTTATGAGTTATAAAACCTAATTGCATAGGTTAGGGCAACAGCCTCTGTTCTTAAGTAAACCAAGTCAGCTATGAATAAACTATGTTTGGTAGGAAAGAATCAATCTATATTGTAGAGGCACTCCATCATGGGTTTCCGCGGTATTGAACCAGGTACTTTAATTAAATTTCAATTTCAAAATACAAGGGCTAACAAAATAGCGGAAAAAACTTATATAAAATTAGTAGTTTTTTTAACTCGATGATTCATCGAACATTATCCTGTAGAGATAGTGAGATCATAGTCCCACAGTGTAAGGCAATTCGTAAGACCACATTTGGTCTTATGGACAATACTGTGTTCAAGTATGGAGGACCTCATCTGAAAAAAAGACATTGAGCTTCTTGAAAGGGTTCAAAGACCGGCAACTCGCATGGTGAGATCGCATGATAAGGGCGATTATATGAGGAAAGACTCCGATTATGTGGGTTATAGAGTTTGGCACCCTGGCGCCTCAGAGGACACCCGATTGAGATTTAAAAGGTTCTAACAGGAGTTAGTAAAATGAACGAAGATGGATGTTATAGAGAATTCTCGAACTTGTGGGCATAATTTAAAATTACAGGGAAGAGGTTTAGACTACTGTAGGAAGTTTTCTTTTAGCAAGCGAGTCGTTGATTGCTGGAACAGGTTGCCTTCGCAGATAGTTGAGGCTAACAGTTTGAAGAAATTCAAAGGTCAATTGGACAGTTATCTAGGTGACGAGGGAAGGAAATCGTTTGTATTTTGAGAAGGATTAACAATGGTTTCGGCAGCAATATCTTGGTATTCTTTAGGTCCTATCATCACCCTGAACGAGCAAATTACTGCCACTGATTACCTTATTATCATGAGTGACCAGGTTCATCCCATGGGGGCATACATCGTTTATCACAAACGAATAATGCACCAATACGCACAGCTAGATGTGTCCAATCTTGGCTTGAGGAGCATTAAACTGAGGCTAAATATCTTTCATGGTCTGCAGTCTCCACACTTAAATGTTATTGAGCCATTGTGAGCATATTTGTAGAGGAGAGAGATTTCCCTCACCCTCATCACTCAAGGAGCTTGAAACGTTCCTCCATGAAACGTCGTCCAATATTCCTCTTAAGACAGTATAAGATTTATTTGAATATATTCCACGTAGAAGAGAAGCTGTTTTAAAAGCCAAGGGTGCCTAACACCATATGAGTTTTAAAACTTATCACAGGTGTTTCCATTATTTTGGCTACCCCTGTATATTAATATTACTCTCTGCCAAATGGGGGGGAGTTAATTGATTATGCTTATATACTAATTATATATATAGAATTAGTATTTTGTGATCATTCATTACATATAATACTTACCAACAAAATTTTATTTGTGTAAGGGTGTAATTATGTTTTTAAATCATCTCCACAAGCACGAATTTTACGTATTAACTGCCTATAACAAAAAATATAAGTAAAGCAGATCCAGAATACGTTTCGTGAATGACTCTGAGAAAGAAATACATTTCCTTCCACTGTTATCGTCTATACTGAAATATATTTCTTTTTCTAAAATTAACCTAATATTAAATCTAAAATACGCTATCCTCCAAAAATATCCAGACACCCCTGTTTCCATAGTCCGCTGGAACTTTCCAGATAAACGAGTGGCTCAGACTGGTGTATAAAGAAGGCATATGAGCATACGAGTTAGTTGTTTTTGTCATGGCACGTAGAGCCGAGCTGATTGATTTCGAGGGGAGTGGTATTGGCGGATGTCATATTGCTGGCTTGTGGATTCATGCATTTGCTGACAGTATACAGGGTGTTTCAAAAATACACGGCATAACTTCAGGAATGAGTTCCTCTTATGTAGACAAAATATTGGAGTGTGACTAAAAAAATTCCCAAAGATGCTCTGTGTTCATCAGATTGTTCTCTTTGAGTTGTCATGAGCATTCTGAAAACAAGACATATTTCGAAAAACAACCCGTATCATTTGATGAAGTTAATGAGAACATTACCAATTTCATTCCCAGCATACCTAGCAACAATTTTCATCGTATTTTTGATAATGTATGTAGTCAGAGTAATGGTGGATGCTGACATTGGCATCGGCTGTTTTTCCCGCCTCTAAAAAGAGGTATAGTTCTGATTTCTATGTTCGTATGGGAGTAACTACAAAGGTCAACTTCCTTATTTTGTAATTAGTCATTCTCCAAAGACGGCTGCATGATTCTTTCACCAGATAGCCAGAATTTTCATCTAAAATGAGGAATGATTATTGAACATGAACAAATTAAAGACCAATATACTGACAGCTGACGGATTTTACAGTCTGGCGCTTATTCTAAACAAACTAAGTTTTTCCACAGATTCTTCTTTGAAATGACGAGTCGAATGAAGACGTTGTGACATACCACAATCAATCACTTCAAAACAATCGAAATACAAACCATATCTAACCAGCATTACCATTTGGTATGATGTAGAATAATATTTAATGACTCATTATGATCAAAAATAGTTGATGCCCCAAAAATCCTCACAGACCGACCAACCATGTTATCCGGTTAGAATTTTTAAGATATATTTATTCGTGCTTATGATATCGCAAATAAATTTATATTTCATCATATTTTCTTATAGTTTTTAATTAAGCTGACTTTTATGGAATGAATATGCAAGCAGGTCTAAATCTAAATCTCTTCATCTCCATTTCTTTATTTCTTCTGTCGTACGCTACCTTTTCAGGTAAGTTTACTAAATACATTTACCTTTAAAATCTGTGAATAAGTAGAAATACCTAACGTTGTATTGTTTATTAAGCAACTTGATTACTTTGATTTTTTTTTAAATTTCAAACTTATTCACACAGTCTTGAACACTTGTCTTTAATCAATAAAAAAAAATTATACGATTTTTAAATACCTTCAAAAGCTGACTTTTATTCTGGAGTACAAAAAAAAAAAAAAAAAATACCTTCGATACGTAAAATTTGTTTGAACTTTGTAGAGGTTAGGCGACTTCGGAAAAATTGCTGATGAAAAACATGACTTTGCGAGAGAAAAACCATGCTACCATCCCTGAGACCAATGAACTCAAGGCACGTTGTGAGAAAGATCCATAAAAACTTCTTGAGTCATCGACAGGATGGACTCAGGTCTTTTTTACCCAGTGTGTGGGGGATGGCGATTTTACCAACTGTGCTATCAACGAGCGCGTCAGTTAAACACCTTTTGGACCAACCCTGTTTCTGATTTTCGTAAATAACATTGATGGAGGGCGTGACGTAAAAATTGTCAGATGTAAAGATTAGATAGTGGTTAATGATCAATGTCAATGAGCACTTCTGCAGGATGACTTTGACAGGCTTCAAGGATGTCCAGAAAAGTGCCAGCTGTGTTTTAATGCAAAAAATTCTCCAAATCCATTTTGGATTTGGAGAATTTCGAACAGCAACACCAAAATAACTTATGCACTTAGTGGGGTTAAACTAAAAAGCGTACAAGAAGAAAAATATTTGGAAATTACCATATGGATGGACATGAAGTTCTCCAATCCCTGAGACCAATGAACTCAAGTAAACATGCAACAAGGAAGATCCACGATTCGATGATTTATGGAACGTTTGCTTCTATGGATAGGGAAGTCATGATCTCACCGTATAAGGCAATTGTACACCGCACTTGGAATACCGTGTCTAGTTATAGAGATCGCACCAACAAAAAAAGAGATATTGACTTCTGCAGATCTTACCAGTTGGCTGCCCGTCTTTGAACTTCAAAGACTGGCAGCCAACTGAAGCGCGCGTTCGTATGAGGAAAGGTTTCCAATATCTGTGGTACAGAACTTGGTAACCAAGCGGCTTAGAGAGACTCTGATTGGGGTGTAGAAGGATCACAGAAAGGATAATAGAATAAATGAAGGCGAACTTTTCAATGTTATAAATTATTCCAGAATTTCAATAATTAATAATTCTTTTAGTCAAAGAATTATTAATTGTTGAAATCAGTTTCCTCCATGGATAGTTAGTTGAGGATAACAACTTGTAGAAAATTCAGAAGTAGGTTGGATGGTTACCTGCGTGGGGAAGAAACATGTAGGTTATTTATTCTCGTTTTGATTATTTATATATCAATATTTATTTTGTTTTTATTTTTTACAACCAGGAAAATATCTTTTCTGTTTAATCTTTTAAGTGTAAAAAGGTAAAGATAAATCTTAAATGGTAAAATAATAAGCTTTTATTTTACATTCGTATTCTTTTTCAGGATTCGAAGGATGGAAAGAAAATGGTGTAACTTCAACAAGGAAGGTCTATGAACTTGTGAAGAAGTCAGGTATCACTTCAGTTAACGAAGATTTCGTCATTCTGTACAATAAAACAAAATGTAAGAATTAATTTCTGTAAAAGAGTTTTCTTATTTCTTCAAAGACCCTCTCTTTCCAAACCAGCAATTTAACTATAAATATTATCATTATTAAACTATTGATGATGTTTTACGGTGAAATTCCTTGTACATTCCTTGAAAAAAAAAAAAGAGAAATATCAAGTATTCGTAAACTCCTGAAGACCCACGAAGGCAGCATTAGGGATTCGTGAACCATTTTCAATATAGTAAGCTATATGTTGAGGAGTAAGTTAAAGAAAATGATAACCTTTTTAAAATAATGGGAAAAATTTATTTATTTATTTAATTTTAAAAACGTTTAGATTTGAATTTGTATTTTGGAATCGAAACCTAATTGAGGCTTAAGTAGGCTTCGGCCTGCAAACAAACCAGCAACCAAACTTATCTCAGGATTTAGAGCTATGTAATTTCCCTGTTTCACAATACTGCATTTTTGACAAAGAATGTGACATTATTTTTAAGATTAATAGAAAAGCCGGTGAACTGCTATATAGGGTACTCGTTGACCAGAAATAAGACCCCTAAATTATGATTTATTTTGCAGGGAATGTTGAACTGCCACTTGTTGCTTCGCTATTTCATGGTCATACAATCCGAACAGCCATTTTTTCGGTTTGCGAGAAACTGGTTTTTGTTCTAAAGAACACCGCCTTTTTGAAGTCTTTTGTCTCAAGCACCCGATCTATGAACATCGTAGTGCTATCAGTTGACCTGCAAGAAGCAAAACAGGTCATTCTTAAGGTAAGATTTTGTATCACTTTTGCATTCAACTTGGCATCAGTTTTTCATTTATCCACAATAAAATATCGAATGATCTTTGAACCGGTGAACCTTTGGTATTAATAAAACTGCTTCCGGTATATACTACTGTTTATATAATCATGCATTTACAAAGTTTCCTTAAAATGCAACTCATATAACTTCGATACTGGTGCTTAATTATTCTTAGGGATGATTTTGACTAATTACTTAATTTATATCTACGATTTATATCTGTTAATTCTATTAAGAGCGTTTTGGTGGTTTTTAAATCATAAAATGCCCCACTTAGAAATTTAAAAGGATTGTTATGAAAACAGGATACACCAGCGATTTATGTTTTGTTGTGAAGCTTCCTTGTCAATCTGTAAATAAATAAAAAAATTAAAAAATTAAGGTCACTTGATAAGAATCACAATTTCTGGCTTATCAAAACATTTTGAAAAATATTTCAAACTAATGCAGGTTCAGTTCTTTCTCCTACTCTTTTCCTCTTAGATAATAATGACCTTCTTCCATGACCGGAAATGCTATCCATAGTTTTGCTGATGACAGCACATTGCATTCCATCTTTCAGTTCGAGAAAAAACCGGGTTTTCTCTTTCGCTTTCGGCGTTACTTTTCTCCCAAACAGCTGTTCACTCTTTACAAATCGCAAATCCACCCTACCATGGAATATTGTTCCCACATCTGGTGTGGTGGTGCCCACAAAACGTCTTTCAGGCTTCTAGATTCCATTCAGAAGAGGGCAGTTAGGTTAATTAATGACTCATCTCCAACTGAGTCTCTCCACTCTCTGTCTCATGGACGTTCCGTTTCTGCTGCGTGCCTTTTCTACAGATACTTCCATGGGCACTGTTCTTCTGAATTGGCTTCTATAAATTCCCGCTCTCTCTTCCAAACCTGAAAATTACAATCAATAGAAATTCAAGTCTAATATCAACAGGTATCTTCTTTCATTTTCTCACCTTCAACCCATGCACGGTACTAGTACTATAGGTTCTAATACTTCTCGTGTTTGGGGTTTCATAAAAAAAAAAAGAAAAAGCCAACAGGCCATCACTCACTATCTATCTGTTCACTTCTTAGACCATAACTTCTAAGCATAATTCTTATATTTGCTTTTCTTCAATAAATGAACCCACGAAACCGCACATTTGTCATACATAGCACAACAAATGTACAACTGATTATCATAAATGCAAAGATTCCTTAACCTCTAAAAGATTCATTACTCTTTTGGAGGTTAAGGTAGAGATATTCAAGCTAATAAGACCTTTTAACAGGATGAATATTCAAAACTTCAATATGTTATGAACGACAGTAATGTGCTTTTTTATCGGAGCTCAGATTATCAGAAGAGAACCCTTGTCCACGTAACCTTGTGTAAATTTGACTTTTATAGCAAGTTTAATAATTATTATTAAATAATTATAAAAGCCATCATACCACAATTTGATTTCTTGATAACCTTATACGTTTATTGTTTTAATGAAAAATTAATATATGTTTATACATATTTGACTTGATTAGGTCGTCGGAAATGTCTTACCAAAAGCGCCTTTGAAGTGGTTTGCATTTATCGAGTCAGTGAAAGGAGATCTTGAAGATTTTATGTTGGGAGTGCAAAAAGATGTTTGGGATATTACCGTTATTACATCAGGCTCCATGAGTTTCAAGGACATTAATGTGAGTAAGCCGTATTTAATTCTAGAGGTGGGGAGCTGGAACATCCTCACCTTTAAGGACACTTGTAGAATTAATAAGTAAATGAAGTTTAAAGATTTTTTATCTGTATTGGACAATGTTTTAGACTTCGAGGGTGCATTTCTAGGTTTTAAGAATTCTGGGGACTCAGATATATCAAATGGCTGCGCCACAATAGCTAAAGTATTAAATTATTAAATTCAAGGATCAGCAACTTAATGCTGTTGGCTGTACTTTCAGCTACTATTTAGAAGTTGGTTCTTCTAAATGATTATAGAATAAAACAAGAATAGATTTTCACTCACCTAATAGTAATGGATTCAGAATAGATCTGCATTCCTTTGTAATTACTATTTATTCTAAGGATTATCATTCCGTTTCCAGTATTTTTTATTGGTAAAACAAATTTTTATTGTGGTCTCAATAGGACAGGGTTCTTAAAATCTATAATCCTCTTGAACTACGGATGTATTGAGCAATCAAAGGAACCTTTTAGACACTAGATATTAATTTCTGTAAGTTGTAATTTTCGGTAAATACGTACAAAGGTAGTTTGTGTCTGACAATAGAAATGGAGTAAATAAATGAAGAATCGAAAGAGTTAGTTCAACGAGTTTGGAATATAGTATGAATGGATGCTGGAAAGTTTATATAATTGTTTAAACTTCATTAAAAAAAAGAGGCGGAATCACAGGTGTGAACTCAACCGTTCCCATCGGAATATCAGTAGAAAGGCATGCAGGAAGTTCTGAACTGAGTGTGATAAGTTATTTTACGGTTTCATCAACAACTTAGGTCATATTGCGCCTATATAATATCTCTGTAAATTGCTTGTGTTCTGTGGTTGATTTGCTGTTTTGCTGGACAAAACAAAACCATGCTACGCTTGAGACGGATTAACTCAGCCATGTTATGAAAACAGCCCATTAAAAATTACTCGCATCATTGACGGGATTCAAACTTAGTGTTTTTCACCCGCTGTGGCCAGGACGGCGATTATAATAACTATACCCACGAGGATCTATATGATAAGAAATGGATTGACTCTGTGAGAGATAGGATTGGGAAACTTTGTGAGAGATAGGATTTGGAATCATTCACTTTATCCTGATTGATTTATTGATTTTCCTCTCAAAGCTAAAGTCAAGAGGGGAACTTAATCGGGGAACATCCTCAGATTCCGGAATAATTTCCTAAAAATCTATTCTTTCCATGAAAGGGTAGATTTTTAGATTCGCACAGAGTTGTAGGTGCTCAGAAACAAAATATCGCTATAAGAGAAATATAAAAGATAGTTTTATTCAGATATTTATACCATGAATGTCTATTAATAAAGATTAAGCCAAGTAAAGGAATTAAAATCGGGTTGGTGCTGAGATAGAACGTAGGTACATCAAATTATTTCTTTTCGTCGGGTGGTAATATTGCATTGAGTTTTAGACCGACTGAAGTTAACTCAATTTTGTACCATCTATATTTGACAATGATTTGTAGATCGGTCTTTAAAAAACCGTTGATGAATATTAGAGTAAAATGTTGTTTGTTTTATCAAACAGGCCAGTATATGTGGCGTCATAAGCAGAACTATGGAAAGGTTTCCAGTAAGGAAGGAAGCCACTAATGCCAAACCACACTCCCTTGATGACTATGCTGTCGCATTCTTGGAAGTCAAAGCATCTTTGATACTCTTCCTAATATTAGTGGAGTTAAAAGACCCTGCGTGATCTAGCTACGAGGCTATCAATAACAGGGTTTTCTGGTCGAGCCCGTGCATTACTACGAAAAATACACTGCCTCCTGGAACTGCGTCTCGTGTTGCTCCTTCTCCATGCTCATGCATCAGTATAACGTACATGCCTATAATTCTTGCTGAAAGGTATTTCTTGCTTCGATATTTCACGTATCTAAACAAATATTCATTTCATATATCGAAAAAAGTAGTAGGGGATAGAACAGAGCTTTCACTTACTATGGCATCGTCTTGACGAGTTAGAAAACCAGGAAACTACACGTGGTAAAAGATTAGATAAACAATTGCCGCACAAATTTAATACGGTACGAACTTGAATAGAAGGTTTTGTTCGGTCAAATTCGATCAAACGGCTTTCGCATCTAGCATAAAATAAAGAGTACTCTGAGATTATACTCTAGTGTATAATAAATGGATAACTCCCACCATTCTTTAATAGTCAATGGGTGACGAGCACAACGGATGCTAATTTCTGAAGAACTTCTGTTAAGGGGAATAAAAAATTAAATTCTTGTTTTTCCTTAATTTTATAATAAATTAAGATGAAATATTTCTTTCTTAATTTCTTCTAAAAACAGAATTAGAATAATTAAGTAGAGGTTCATAAGTGCGTAAGTTACTAGAATATAACCAATTTTGATATGGACTCAGCCTAAAAGTATTTAATAATGAAACGTTGTTGGGTTTATTTAAATATTTATATATTTAAAATATTTAAACAAAAAAGTTTGACGTTTAGGACATGACTCTGCATGTGCAAAGGTGGACCAGGATGTCATCGGGTGCCAGACTGAGTAAAAGGTTTCATAAAATGGGTAAATCAGTTGCTAAAGAACTACTTAGAAATGGTGGTGGAAGGTGTACAATAAAGAATTGCAATTTTAAAGTGGCAGGATATTCAGTAAGTAAAATTTGCTTTCACTATCGTTTTCAAAAGATATAATGCTAATAATGCACATTAAATAGGAATTTATTCATTTTTAAATCAAAACTTGTCCTATAATTTTAATAAATTTTAGTACGTATGCTTCTTCTGTTTTTACCAATGTGATATTATCTCAAAAATAATAAATATCATTTAATCAGCTTATGAAAAATTTTTTTAAAGTACTGAAAGTAATTGCAGATTCCAATTCGGAAGAGCAATGTCCATGGAAATATCTGCAGAAAAGGAAAAGACAGGAGAGAACGGGAAAGTGCTGAATTGGATGCTAAAAGAATAAAACACATTTCCTACTTTTACTCCGAATAGCCACAAAGGCCAGAAGAACTTGAAAGATATAAAGCACAAGGATATTAGTATACTTGTATCGTGTAGGTATCGTGTGGATTTACGAAGAATGCACTTCCTGGGTCCATAACTACAGCTCCACTTGAAGAGACCATGAAGGATTCCTCTAATCTCTCATGGCATTCGAACTCAAATGTCTCTAAACGACTTTAATATTCTTTTTCTTTTCCAGTATACCGAATATAAAGAAGACGCTAAGCTAACTGATCTGCCATTAAAGGAAACAAAGCGTTTGGAATATGCGCAGCAGTCGTCTGGATGCAAGTAAGACAAGAACAATGCATCTTTTGAGAAATTAAACTGGATTTTTATAGCCTGATTATAAGAATTGATTTGGAATATTTTCCCAATTAACTGATTTATTTTGACTTGTTGCTTTTTCCCTAATCTTATAATAACGAATACTTAAAATGCTTGAGATCTAAGAACCCGGTTTGAACTCTTAAGATTTCAGGCCTATATGTCCATTGTGTGTACAGATACCCTGCAAATCTTCGTGTACCTTTTCTGTATGTTTCAACAGTTCCAGAACTTTGATTCTGTTTCATATTGAGTCTACGGAGTTTTCTGTATTTTCACTTTCGTCTTGTATCTGACCATTAAAGAGATCATCGCATAAAATGCAATATCTCTGTATGATCATTGATCGTTTTCTATTACAAAATAATTCCGGGTATACCAAAATTAAATGATAATTATACGAGAACTGTTGATAAGTGTTGAGTGTCTTTAGTGTCAAATTTCTGTCTATTGAATAATTAATTAACGTACTCGTTGAATTTCGAGAAAGTGAAAATGCTTAAATTTAATAAAATTAAAATAGTCCATTTTAATAAGTTGAATAGATAAGATTAATACTACTGGTGCTTCTTGCATTATTTTCATCTTTTAGGCACACCCTCGTTCCTGCTGATAGTAGTACAATTACAACCACTGTATCAAGCACATACCGTGGCCCACTGGCCCTGTTAGTGAATGAGGTACGTTGGTCAATACCTATCTCAACCTCTCTCTTTTTAACTAAGAATGAAACTTTCAATAACCCTATCTCTTGTGGATGGCTCCTTTAGCAGATTTTGTTTAGTCTGTAGACTCCAATACGTATTCAAATAGTTTTAATATGTTCTATTTCAGCATCAACAAATGCATTTAATTTATTTTTTAGAGAGTTGATATTGTGGTAACTGGACTTCTTCTACAATATAAGAGGCATTTGGATATAGATTATAACGTTCCTTTACGGCACAACCAAGTTGTTTTTATTAGCTCAGTACCTAAAGAAATGTGTGACATCTTTAATATACTACATCCTTTCTCGAATAGTGTGAGTATTCTTATTTACTAATTTAATTATCCACAGTTTAATAGGGCATATTTAAGACAAGTAAACAGTGGAGAGGAATTCGTCGAAAGAATGATTAGAAAATCTTTTCCAATAAATCCTCTTCGTTGTTTCCATGGAGTTTATATCTATTCCTTCAGAGTGAATATTTGCTCTTTTTGTCAGTAACTTATAAAAGAATAAATTATAATACATTTACAGTTGTACTATTTTTAATAAGAGCAGTTGTACGTTTTTTATTTCTAGGTCTGGTTGGTGCTGATCGTCTTACTTGTAGTTCAAAGTGTTTCCACGTGGCTACTCCTTACCTACTTCACTAAAGATTCGCGATGGACCTTTGAAAAAGTTCTTTGGAACCTCTTTGGGACTTATATATCAAAAGGTGAATAAATACGTTCTCCTCAGGAACAGCAGTCACGCGACCCTTCGGAATAGATGGAAATTTCATTGCCTATAATGAATAGATTTGGGTTAACTATATAGTTTTAGAAGAATTCAAGGATGATGGAATATTTGAACTTAATCACGAATGCGAAACGTTTCTTCGGAGTTTTGATATTTTATATGCACGATGGCTGGAAGTGTTGTCTTCACTGGAACTATTTTTGGCAGTCCCGAGCTTCACATTATGTGGGTTGTTTCATAATTTATTTTTTCGTATTATTGAGATATTTGCAAAAATTATTCAAAACAAGAACAACACTCAATTACAAGTATTTACACTGGAAATATAGAAAACACAAGCAGTCGGTATACTAGAAGTATAATAGATCACTACAAAAACACTTCTTATTAAAGTCTTATACATATGCGAAGGTATTTTATAATCATTCAAATTCTGAGCATCATGTTAGTGTAGTAGACACTAATATTATATTCAAGAGCAAATATCTTTTCAATTTTTAACTTGACCCAAAACGTTTTAATGTTTCTGTATTTCTTGCAGAAATGAGTCCAGTCATGATTCGATTTTGGCAAACAAGATTCACGCTGGGAGTTTGGCTTCTGTTTATTCTGGTAATCACACAAAGTTACACTGGGAATTTGAGATCTTTTCTGATGGTTCCTCTTAAAGAGAAGCCAATTGAGACTCTAGACCAGCTGGAGAAAGCAATGAAGGAAGAAAGTGCGAAATTCGTCTTTAATATAAACCACACGTATCTTCAAATGTTTCAGGTAGGTACGTAGTTGTTCATAAAGATGATTGTGCTGCGTATTCTCTATATACATAACAGCGAAATGAACTAGCCACCTCTTGCAATGGCCGACCGGGTTAGCCGAGTGGGTAAGGTACCTGCCCGGCAACCCAAAGGTCGCGGGTTCGATTCTCGCCTCGGGCTTGGATCAAAGTACTGCAAAAACCTTGGGAGGTGCAATATGGCCACAGAAGCCGATGCGCCAACAACTACCAAATCAAAAAAAAAAAAAAAAAAAAAAAAAACCTCTTGCAATATGTTTTGTAATGAGCCTTCTACCTTACGAGTAAAATACTTATGGTATGAAAGATGTCTTTGATGGCTCTCCCCAGTCGACAAAGAAGGTGCGAAAGACACGATGGGCAACGACAAACCAGTGAGTTTAACTTCAGCGGTGGGTAAGATACAGGATCATCTCAATTAAAATGTGAGAAGTCGGGTATGACCAGTCCAGTTAATTATTATTACGACAAAGTCATAAAACAGTAGGATGCAATATGGAACTTTGAAATCGTTTTCCTTGACTTCAATAAAGCTTTTGATACGACTAGTCATGAAAGGCACATTAAAGATGCTTCGTTGGTCCGATGGCCTAAAAGACAGGAGACAGAAAATAATCACAAGTGGACTCCCTCAGGGATCAGTGTTGGGATCACTTCTGTTTCTTATCTTCATTAATATTGATGAGGGAGTGCAGGGAAAGTTATCAAATTTCTGATGATTTAACCGTGTGAAAGATAGAGCGACCTTGAACGATTTAATCTAATAATTTGACCTAGATAATGGCATTAATTAGCAAATTTATTTAAAATCATTTCTCCAAAATGACAATTTTTGCAAACATAATTCAAAGAAAATTCAATAGTTTCAAAGAAAGTTTACATAAGTAATGATAAGAAATCTCTTTGATTACGTGACTTCAAGAATTCTTTCTCTAGGGCTTGTGACAATATCATTTTTGAAATAATATATAACAATATACAGCAGCAGCAATTACCTTTGATTCAGGGTATAACAGTCCACCTCTATCCATGTTTGGAATTAATTCATATTGCCCACCAGTAGGTAATGATTCGTTCACTATTAAAATAAGTTTGCATTCCTCACAGCGATATCTTTTAATAACAATATATATTCAGCATATCCAGCAAGGTAAACTACGAGTGGCATGCAATCTCTTTCTGTGACTGTAATGAGAAAACAATGTGAATGTATTAGCTTCCATTCCTGCTTCAACAAGACTTTCGTGAAATGCTTTTGTATTGAAATCGTTAATTGAAAAGTTGCCATGAAATGGTAAATTTCTTTTTGGGCTTAAAAGAATAAGGCTATTAATGACGTGTTTATTGAAAAATTGCAGTACAAGTTTGTGTCAACAAACTTGAGGGATTCAAAGCCTTCAATGTTAAGTTTTTCAGTTTCCATGGAATGCAATGCTTTATGGAAATATAATGAACCTGTATGAAGATGTTCAGCAGCTTCAAATGAGAGACAATAAAAATATTTATCAGAGTTACGTTGATTTAACCAGTTATTACGAATATATTTACAGATATGAACTGCATCAATTACAAAAAAAAAAAAAAATGGACGTGTCGAATCAATGAGATTAGGATAAACAATACTCAGTTGTGGAGGAATCTTCACTGCTTCTTTTCGGGACTGTCTCTTGGAAATGCCTGTGATGACAAATAGCTTGGACAGTTCGGAAAATGTGATGGAACCGCTCCTTGAATTAATTTTGGATGCTTTAAATCTATGGTGATTCTCTTGTTTTTCCCATCAAATTTAGATATCCGTCTAACCATCTGGGATGGCTCGAAATGGATCTCACACACCTGTAACAATATGAAATATATAAATAAAATATTATGCTCTCTTCCGAATTTCACTTTACTTGTTATTAGCATCTCAGAGTCTTAGACGATTGTTATCAGCTTTTACAACTAAGGATACCTCAGTCCGCGTACACAGGCCTATAGTTTATCAAAGGTTGCATATAATTACATTTCGTGTATTTATCAACACCAAAAGTTTCAATAAAGAAAAGTAATATTACGTATCGTTCAAATATTGAGATTTTTTGATTTCTTAAACAAGCATGCACGCACTTTTCTTCAGTTTCTTTCATCCAATACATCAGACCACAAAAGCCGAAATTCTGACGAAATTTACTTCTATATTCTGAGAGGAATATATCTGTTTCATAGTCTTATATATTATCGTTCCATTGTTGTTCAAATACTCCTATTTAAGAGTTAAGATAACTGCTCTTAACGTACCACAAACTTATTTTAGCAAACTTCCCTTTGAATGTTCAGATGGCACAAAGTCTTTCTTTGGTAGAGCTTTCAACCATTTGTTAGTTAAAACAGTATCCTTCAACGGAAAGCCAAAGACGTGAACTTTCGGGACCACCTTTATAATTTCCACGGCATCCAGGAACACAACATTTTCCAGGCATTATTAAAACCTTCAAAGCAGATGAAAATTTAGATGAAATAACACAAGACACATCCCCACTGAAACATCAATGAACAAAGGCAACGAAGGGGCTTAAGCTCTATCTACTAGAATTACTGTAGTTCTTGACCTTTACTCCTCGGCCCACTTAGAACAACGGATTAGCCCACTGATAAGGCATTATTATTACGGTGACGACGATTAGTTTCGGTCAGGCATCCAGTCCGTTCTGTTGTGTCGGCCATGTCATTTTCAAAGGATGAGCGTGTGTTTATTGCGGAGTCTTACTTCGCGTATAAATCTTATAAACGCGTGCAAGACGAGTTTCAGATGAAATTTCCTTGGTCGTTTGTCTGCAGCATCGCGTATAATTGCGAAATTTTGTGAGACTGGGAGTGTGAAGGACAAAAAGAGTCCAGGCGAACCAGGCTGCTAACTGCGAACGTTCTGGATGATTTAAATGAACGTTTAACCCGCTCACCAAGAAAATCGCTTAGGAAGTTATCTTCTCAAACTGGACTATCACCAACTACTATTTGCAGAGCTACAAAGAAGTTAAAATTGCATGCTTACAGTATTGGTGTCGTTCAGAAACTTCAGAACTGTAAAAACTTTTGGCTCTCAAGATCTTTAGATCTTACCCCTCCAGAATTTCTTCTTTGGGGACAATTAAAAGGTGAAGTGTTTCACGATGTTCCTCATGCTCTTGACGAATTGAAGGCTAACATTGAAAAAGAGATTGCAAACATAACGTAAGGCGGCTGCAAAAGTCATGAAAAGGGTACGAACCTGCATCCAGGCGAGCGGAACCATTTCCACCACTTGTTGGAAAGGTTGCGTAATTTATTTCCGTTGTAAAGGTAAACGTATGTGTAATTTACTTCCCTTTTGTGTTATTTGTTAAAATTCCTATAATACAGTTGCGTCTTTTATGAAAAACCCCATATAAGGACGTAGGGAACAGAAATCCAAGAGTGATTTCCAAGATAGGGGGAATACAGTTAAAAGTGGTCCAAGGAGATTAAGAGTTACGATTCGATCAATAAACGAAACTTTTCCATGCAGTGTAAACAGGTGGCCAGTAAGCACGTGGTGCCTTGTCTAAGATACATAGGGCCTTCGCAATTAGAAAAAATATCTGATTATCCCTTTGTATGAGATGAGGCAACCGCATTTAGACGGGTTTTTGTGATGAGGTCTGCATGTTAGACTTGAAGAAAGACAGAACTTTTAGAAAGGGTTCAGAAAAGGGCAACTAGACTGGTGACGATGCTAATCGCTGTCCATAAGAGAAATGGCTTCGAAAGTGCAGATTGCAAGATTAGCAACTAGACATTTGGAGGGGGGAGATCTGATAGAGGTATATAAGGCACTGAAGGAAACAGTAAACTGACTGAGATAGGTATATTATTACTGGTGAAAGAGAAAGAAATAGGAGGATGGATCTCATGAAGTTTACTTTGATGTGTTTTGTTGGCTGCATTTTGTAAATCCTCAGATAAGTTGCCCGTCATAGAAGCCGAGGTCGACAGTTTGGTAAAACTCAAAGGAGAATTGGATAGGTACTTTTTTGGTGACGACAAAGTATGAATAGTAAATTTTTTTCTGGTAGATTAATGAAAAGCCTTCTTCCCAGAATCATTTAGCCACTATCATACTAAATGAAATGCTGTAATACGTATGAGACGTTTTCGTTCAAGGGAGTCTTCTATACAACAATGACGCAATCCCCAAGACTTGGGACTAAATGCACAAAAAGTCTTCAGGGCGAATTCAAGTGGGAAATATTGTCTCACCTACCAAGCCAGCCCACGAGTTACCTCTGTCAGTCGTTAAATATTGTTTTATATCTCAAGATACAAGATTCTATTTATAGGGTAATCAGTCTTTAATCGCGCTGGAAGTTGCGCTTGAACAGTCTGTTGACTCAAACGGCACTTGTGAAATACGTGCTGGTCTCTTCATACAATCCTAAAAATACCTCCTGCTAGTTTTGTTCCAAACATAAATATAGAATATATAAGTGTTGTTGTTGTTGTTGTTATTGGAGAATTTTAGGTACATCAGCATCTTAGACCTTTGCCATATCCATTATGTCTGTAAATTGAGTGTGTTCTGTGGTCGATTTGTTGGACAAAAAAACGGAGTGTTTTCGGGAGAAAAAACTATTTTGCTCTCTGCTGATACCGACTAACTCACCCAAGTTTTGAACAAGGGCCACAAATATTCCTCACCTCAGTGGTTGTGAGATGGATCGTGATTATTCCAACTGTACTACCCCGGAAGGAATGTATAAGTGAAATATTGATATTAAATGATCTCCCGCTTGTGCAAATTACATAAATTTATTAATTTTCATAGTATTGGATTAGTAAGTAACCATATCAGTAATAAAATTAAGTTGTAAAATAATTTTCCGATGAAAAGAATTTTCAGCACGTTCGTGCTTCCTGTTACAGAGCTCTGAAGGCGGGATTATGGAGGAAATTGGCAAGTTCAACGATGCAAAGGATAACGTGTATGACGTTACCGATGGACTGATAAAAGTACTGAAACAAAATCGTATTTTTATAACTGGATCTCCTCAGTCTCTGGTGGTAGCACGCAGTTTACGACCTCAGCACTTCACTGTGTCCAGAGAAATTTTTTTTGTTGCTTATGCTGGTCAAGCCATAATCAAATACCATCCTTGTACTGAACAATTAGATCTTATGTGAGTATATTTTCTTTATTTATTTTTTGTTTCTTAACTACAGGAAAGTTTTGTTTTGTTACGTTATATTAAAATTATTGTAAAGTCTGAAGACAGTTTTGTCCATCAGAACAAATTGGTTTTAAATGCTCTTGACCAATTACTTTTATTGCTATATGAAGTGGTATAAATCTTGTTCTGATCTTACACGTCAAATTCAGAAATAGGCTGTTTCGTTTCTAATCGGTTTACGTGTTTTGTTGTGAGAAGAATCTTACTGTACTCGTTTGCGACCGACTAATTCAGACAGAATGTGAAAAACCCATAAGAGTTCCTCGTGTCATTGTCGGGATTCGAACCCGAGTCTTTTCCATCTGATGTGTGGTGGACGGTGGTTTTTACCATTGCGCTACCATGAAGACTGTCAACAAGCAATAGTCTATTGTAGATTGAAGTTCATGAAGATCACAGTCTGATGGGTGTATCTTCACGAAATGACCATGTATAAAGCATGGTAGATCTGGATTACCAGTCCAAGAAAGCCACAAATGACAGCATCATCAGATTTCTATATAGAATATATAACTTACTCTGTTCACACTGTACATTTGGGAGTGTTCCAAAGTTACCAAGCCTTCTAGTTGTGTGAACTGCTGGAGGAGGAAGCTCCCATCTGGGCATACTGCTGTGAATACGATATGTCCTGATTTCGTACGAGCATTAGATGTCGTTCGTCGTAGAACGGATTATGGGTGATATCCGATAATGAGCTGCCTTAAGATTGAATTGACCAGCGGTTCCATCTAGGAGAGAGCATGATTGCTGATGTTTTGTTGTTAGTCCTTAAAGGCGCTGCTGATAACTGCGTGACATCTGGAGTTCGCAGTGTGTGTCTTGGGCCTAATGCTCCTGTGAGATGCTTGACGGTTGTGAAGTGATGGTTTTATCGAAATTTTGTTTTTATCCTTGATAGTATTGCGTTACCAGTGGTATTAGGACAGATCTAAAACTAGATCTAGTATGATTGTCTAAGATATGACTGTGTAATATTGTAGTGGCGTGATTGACCACTGCTGTTAATTGTATATTGTATCCCTGACGGTATTGTGTTACCAGTAGGATTAATATTTATGAGTTTGATGCCTTTATCATTAGGGGCATCAAACATTTGCTTTTTACAAAATCAAAATCGCTGTTAAAAATCACGTTGATCATACCATCAGATAAATAAAAAGAAAGCGTTGTTCCAACCAGCTCTGAAACTGTTACCCATTTATAAATAAAGCTGTCAGGATCACATTTCAGCATGAACGGTGATGAAAGATTATTGTGAATTTTTTCTCCACTAAGAATTAAAGAAAGAATTGTGGGAAGAAAGGGAAAGAATATGTTTTGAGGGAGATGGTATCTCAAGATCGTCAATTTATAAATTGAATGCAAAATAAAGTACTGGTAATTCAGTTTTATTATTGGGAAACATTACAATAGAAACACCTTGGGTGATGAAGAGGAGGAAGTAAAATTGGTGAGAAGCGCTTTAACTTTTTAAAGGAACTGAAAATCAGAATTTGGACAAGAGTTAAATCGTTCCTTTGAAGTTCTGAAAAAGGCCGGCTCGCAACTATAGTATTGCAAAAATTAGTTTATTAAGAAGAAGAAATTTGGGGGGATTTTATCCAGCCTGTTTCTTGAAGTTGTTAGGAAATACTATTTTGGGAAAAATTCTCGTTTGTGCTCTGATTCCACTGTTTCATTATCAGCAATTTGTAGAATACAATACAACAAAAGCTTTAGGCGTGATTTGATGATATGCAGAAATGTAACTTGCAAATTTGGATTTCGATTTCCACCTACATGTTGTCCCAATTTTAAACCGGTACCATCAGCCTCATGGGATGCAATTCGTTTGCATCCCATGAGGATAACACTGATACTAATATGAATATTTCTCTATATTATACATGTTTATAATGACACGAATGCATTGTTAAGAAACTGAGGTTTAAAACTTGAGTAATATTAATGGATTTTTAACTTCTATTTGATTTAGAACTCTGCACATGCTTCAGGCAGGACTGTACGACAGGTGGATGTATGAAGAATACTATAAAGAAACCAACGTTGAAAACATTACCAGAGATCACGAGCACAACTGTATGTCAGAGTTCGAAGGAACGTTCTATCTCTATGTTTTTGGTGTTTTTCTGTCGATTCTCGTGCTTCTAGCAGAAATCTTCTATTTTAAATTCTATAATTTTTTAAACTGTAAAAGATAGCATTTTGCTGTCAAATATCCGTTTAACAGCAAGAAACCACCCGATGCTTTTTGGGACAATTCACTCCATAAACCATATTGTGTCGTTGCCTTCATTTTTTAATAAAAAAAAAGATATATATATATATATATATATATATATATATATATATATATATATATATATATATATATATATATGTACTACAACAAGATGTACAGAGGCATAAAATGTTCTTATTTATCCAAGCGTAGCCTGTGTTTCACTGATTCGTGATATCAAAGCAGGAAGTCTTTTTATTTGCAGAGCAAGAGTACCCTTTGTTCAACGCCCTTGTAGAGAAAGGAAAATATAAACGCTTCCTGCATTTTGTTGAGGGACGTACTTTACGCACACGATTCAGAGGGCTCGATGGTGATTTTGGTTCGTGTTCAAATAGAACAGTCAGAAAAGTCGAATATTTCGTGCCTGAATTTATAATGGGGAGAGGCTTCACGATTGCAGTTGTTTTCGCGTGTTTGGCGCTAACTAAGTCAAGACCTCGTCAAGGTAATTATGAAATGCCTTCGATGAAAGTACTAACCCATGAGAAAATGCCTGCTGCAGAAGACGTAGAGTCAGGGGCCCCTAAGCCCATTCTGGTGATAAATGGAAACGCCGTTGGCGAAAGAAATACTCTTTCTGTTGATACAACGAATTTCTGAAGCAATTGCAATAGTGACGTAATGCTGTAGTGGATTAACTGTTTGTAAGTGTAGTTTTGTATTCAGTCTAATGTTGTGTTGATGTATTTTTGAATCGAGTTATAAAGATTCATTTATGAATTGTTCCTGTGACTCAGTTTTATTTGTGTGTGTTTCTAATAGAAGGTGCATGTATATGGTGTACCATTACTTAGAAAAACAACAAAATTTAGACTTAGAGAAACAACAACAATAATTTCCAAACCTTGGCTTATGCAGTTTTACATCAGCCGCAACATCTTAATTTAAAATGCAAGATTTTAATCCCAAAGACACGTGGATACTCCAATAGCAATAAAGTACATATAAAGAGTACCGTTCAATTGCAAATGCTCCTCGTACACTCGCCTATTAGCTAGGCGTTCAAATTGAATGTCACCTAGAAATTGTCCTCTAACCACTCATTGTTCAGATCTCTTTCCAGTATTCTCAGCATTCTAAATATATGCACAAAAACACATTAACTGCCCATCCATTGACAAAGGTTCATTTCATTTCTTTAAAGTAAAATTGGTTCTGGACCAGAAATTGGTTCTGGTCCAGAACCAATTTATAAGGCTTATTGAGACATTGACCTAATTATTTTTACTGGGTGTTTTAAAACTACATATTTTTCAGCTAAAAGTAAATAAAAATAATTCGGCATAAACATCATCAAATTCATCAGTGATCTTCCAAACAGAGCAGTATAGACAGAATCCCAATTTTATTTTAAAGATATGCCCTATTGACATTGTAGATGTGCGAAAAGGAACTTACGGACAGGACCGAGCATGTGGAGAGAGTATCACGTAAAACAAATATCTAAGAAGAAGAACCCATCAACAGCAAAAGATGATAGACCGATAGCAATTCGGCTGCTCGTTGATCAAGGTTTTCAAGAAGATATTCAGCCCAAAACACTAACCAATGTTTTGCCCACACCGACCCCATTTTCACAGTATCATTCAGCAGAGATCAACAATATGAAACCTACTTGACATATTGTTTAGTTTACAAATGGCATTGCATTTGAGAGCGCAGTTAGACCATATTTTATGATACTAAATCGGCTTTTGATAATGTTATAATAAATTCCGTTCAAATTATTTTGAAAGATACATTAGCTTCCAAGTTTACCTCTCTTCTGACAATCTTCAATATCTCTGCACCAAAGAAGTTAAAATATTTTTAAAGATGAAGTCGGCGCTTCCCGTATTGTTGAAATGGATTTGCGTGATGGTAGCTCCTATCAACAATATCCTTGGCGATTATTTTGGAACTCATCTGGATCTTATTAGTTTCGCAAATGACAAAAAATAATAGATAAAATCAAATGATCTGAAAATTTCACAGGATAAAATAATGACCTTATGAAGTTCATAGCAACTAATGATTATAAAATAAATATTGAAAATAACAGCTAACAATAACCAAGAATAAAAAGAAAGAGAACCAGCAGATGGTGAGAGAATCAGATTGTCCTAAAGGTATCGTCCCATACTGGTCTTGACTTCATGTGGTATGATAATCTTTCTTCTCTTGCTCCCACCACTTCGATAACATGAAAAGAAAAACTTAACAGCTCTATGGAATATTTGCAGTAGACCACTTTTGTATCAAATGTTCGCTAACCATTTTAAGACCTATGCCACTTGCCATTCTAGATCGACAATTCTCAAGTCACACTGTAATGATGGGTGCTCCATCAACGATAGACATCATAAAACGCCGAAAGATAACAGCAGAAAGTCCATTAATAATCATTTACCGCTTAATCTAATCCCTACCTGAGTTCGAGTCCCGTCGATGACGTGAGGAATTTTTATGGGCCTTTTTCACGAGTCGCTGAGTTAGTCGGTCCCTCACTCAGGAGAGGATAACATGGTGTTTTCTCCGAAAACTTGGATTTTTCGTCCATCAAACAGCAAATCGACCACAGAACACACGCAATTTACAGACATTATATATGGCACTGGGTCCAGGCACACGTTCACAGCGTGAGAATACTGTTTCATCCTTAGACATTGGGCGGATTTATTATTGTCTTTTAGTACTTCTTCTATGGTGCAGTCAATGTATTGCCTGCTAGTCTATATTAGCCATCCCATAATTTCGAGTCTTTCTTGAAAAGTTCTTTAACTTGGAACATAAAAGAACTTTCAATCAACCTACAATGATCTCTGGGGAAAGTAAGGCCTGGAGGTATCATTATATAGTGTTTTCAAATTGCTTTCTATGGTCGATCTCTTCTTAGAATGCAGATAGCACGGTGGTTCTACAGTATCACACTATTCAGAAGGCTTGTATTCAGTTCTCTTCATTGGAGCAATTCAGCAATACTTTATATCGCTAAGAGAATGCCGTTTATCGGCTTCTTTTTTCACACTATGAATGAAATAGTCAGTCTCCCGCGAGTGTCTCATGTTTTTCCTTCTTGGAACCCACCCAATTATTTGTTCCGAAAATATGAAACCCACCGTAGAAAACGCACAACTTACATAAACAATACACCGACTCTTCATCTCCTCAGCTGACCAGTCAAAATTCAGAACACAAAAAGCACAAACATAAACATAATTTGTAGAGAATCATCATTTTATTAATGCATTATTACAACATCTAGGGCGTATTAATTTAAAATGCAAGATTTCAACCACAAGTGTAAGAAGAGACAGAGCCATACCGATAAGATACATATAAAAGGTGCCGTCCAATTGCAAATGATCCACTTCCTCTTGTTCATTAACCAGTTTTCCAAAATTGGTATCACGGTTTTCAATCAGGAAGTCGTCACGCAACCACTTGTTATATAGATCTGATTCAATCAAGCGCAGCATTCTAAATGGAGATACAAATATATATTAAATGCTTACGAACAAATATTAGGGGCCATTAACAAATACACAGGCTGAGGCTGATTATTTAATTCGTGGAATGGTAGTGGCACCGTACAACCACTGAAGTTTCTGCAAACTACCAGTTGGTAGCAGAAGAATACAGGGAACAAAACTTTGCGACATTTTAAGGAGTTCTTTAAGAATCACGTACTGTATGACATTGACTTTCTTTTGCTTAGTTAACGGAGTGTGATTCTCCTCTTCATCCAGAATCTCCTGGCCTTTTCAATTTGCTCTGGAGTGGTGGAATTCCTAGGATGTCCAGGCTGGAAGTCGACAACCACTACGTCTCGATCTTTTTAAATGCGCCTGTGCCACTTTAAAATTTCAATTTTCTTCAAATGCCTGCCTCCTTATATCTCTTACATGTTTTTCATTGGGCAATCTGCAAATCTTTCATTATGCAGTCCACAAAGCAATTCACACTTGAAGCAAGTAACTTAAAAGTACTTTACAATTACCAGACAACATGTCAGCACTTGCAACTGTTGTTGACTATCGGCGACTAAGGCCGTGTTACTTTGAATAATTGTTTGTAAATTGCGTGTGTACTAAGGTCGGGTTTCTGTTTGCTGGACGAAAAACACGAATCTCCAGAAGAAAAAACCATACTGACCTCGACTGAGACCGATTAACTCGGCCATGTTGTGAAAAAGGCCCATAAAAATTCCTCACTTCATCGACGTGATTCCAACTCAGGTCTTTTCACAGGGTGTGGAGAGGAGGGCCATTCTACCAATTGTGCTACCCACGAGGGCTTGCAACTGTGTCAGCGTATTCTTGAACATACCCTCTCTTACCATCGGCTGGCACTTCGCCAAAACTTGAGTGTCAGTACGGTTGCATTGCTTTTCCGCGAATTAAATTTTTAGCTTATATAATATTGATAATCGCAATTTTAATATTTGTGATCAACTTAGAGATCAACGGATCCTTTACATATGAGGAAAGGTAACAAAATAAGTTTGGTATTAAGAGTTTAAATGATCAGTAATTAAATTTACAGAAAGTACATTTTACACTTTTGCATTAACACATTAAATGATTCTATGTGTTCTTTGTTGGGTAACCACTGATCGACAATCCAGATCACCTTTGCTGATTAGCCCTATTCCAGAGTTTGGTGAATAGTGATCAAATTCCAGCAGTGTATCCAGGCTTAAAGGTTAGTGAAACAGTAAATATAGCAGGTGTTAACATGGTCTCATTCTTCTGTCGTTTGCTTGACATTAAAACCAATCTTAGTTATTGCAAAACTGTGATAAAGGGATTCAATTAAAATCCTCAATAATCCGTGATCTGTACAGAATAATATTCATTTGACTGTTAATTAATAACTAACTTCGATTCTCACATCCTCATCTTTGACATTAGAGCCGTTTTTGATTCTATGACTTCGATTCAAAGTCCATTTGAAATTGCTGAGTTCTTATTACAAGATTTCCAGTAAAACTTGTAAATGAATGTGCCTGTATTCGCTCTGTCTTGACAGAATGGTTAGCAGTATAGTAAAAACAGACATACCAGAAAGAGCTTTATCTTCACTGCTATATGAAGCAATATTCGGTCCTCTTTAAATATTGGATCAAAAACAGACATCTTCACTGCTTCATTAAGCAATGCCGGTCCTCTTTAATCAAAGGTCTGTCTGAATTCAAAAAAATAATAAAAACTGATCGTGCAATCCTTATTTCTTTTAATATTTCTGAGTTTAATGATACAAAAATCAATAATTTTACAAGATTTTGATATTTAAGATTATTTATTTTAATAATTATTTCTTCAATGTTTTGGTCTCAAACTGAATTACGATACATCTAAATATTTTCATCTTAAAGTAGATGAAAATTCATGTATATAAAATATAATTAAAATTAATTCGTAAAATAAAACATCGAGTATACAATAGCGAATTTTAACAGTATTTTTACTATTTTACTAAAGGCGTGATTAGACTCATTTAGCCTTCTTTCTAAGTTCAATGTGCCTTCTGCAATAAACACCACATTGT
Organism: Mastigoproctus giganteus; assembly: GCF_048544385.1. Classification (NCBI taxonomy): domain Eukaryota; kingdom Metazoa; phylum Arthropoda; class Arachnida; order Uropygi; family Thelyphonidae; genus Mastigoproctus; species Mastigoproctus giganteus. The sequence continues at coordinate 76,444,642 of NC_143585.1, read as the reverse complement.
GGGAAAATCTTGGATGAGTTTTATTTCTAATTCCACCTAATTCAGGCCCGTGTCCACCGGCCTGCCTTATGGAAACTACTAGAGGTTGAACATGTACCTCGAAAAGTCATCACACTCCTCCAAACTGCATACAACGGTTTAACCAGCCAGGTGCGCATCCAGAACGATTTATCTGAGGAATTTACCATCCAAACTGGAGTCCGCCAAGGGGATGTAGCCTCCCCGTTGCTTTTCAACATCGTGGTCGACGCCATTATGAGGCAAGCATTCAGAAACAGACAGGGCATACAATATGACAAGGATCACTATGTGACTGACCTGATGTTTGCTGATGATAGTGCTATCCTTGCCAGTAACGACGCTGAAGCCACGGACATCCTCTACGACATTGCCCGCATTGCCCGGCCATACGGTTTGAAGATCAATGCTGGTAAGACAAAGGCCCTGACAACAGATGGGTCGCAAGCCACCATCTATCTCGAAGGCGTCCAGATCGAGCAAGTGCAGGACTTTAAATACCTTGGGTCGCTGGTCCAGGAGAAGAAAGTTGCATCCACCATGGAAATTCACAGCAGAATTGGACAGGCGGCCACTGCGTTCGCCTCGCTCAAATGGTGTCTGTGGAAGGGGACCAACATTTCCACAAAGACTAAAATCCGACTCTTCCGGACTTTGATCCTGCCCATTCTTCTTTACGGATCGGAAACATGGATTTGTCTCAAGTTAGATTTGAACAAACTTGAGGTATTCCAAATGCGATGCCTGCGGCAGATCTTGGACATCTCTCTTCGCGACCGCATCACTAATGATACCATCCGCGCCAGATGCCAACAGCAACCAACCATTGCCGACCAAATCCAGAAGCGAAGGCTCAGATGGTTTGGCCACGTATGTAGAATGGGCACGAACAGAATACCATCCATACTCCTTTGGAGACAACGACCCACCCAATGGAGCATCCAACGGACCGCGCCTAGGAAAACGTGGGCCAAGCAAGTGGAAGATGACTTGAAGAGCCGACGTCTCGACCTTAACCAGGCCAGGACTGAAGCCATGGATCGTAAGGTATGGAAGAACATCACAGAGCAAGTCCGAAACCCTGCGGCACCTACAGCAGCATACTGGTTGCGTGGCCAACCGCCTCCCCCAGCTGCCAGCTAAGGACCAAAGAAGAATCCAGGCCCGTAAATACATCTTCCAATGTTACTGTAAATAGTTTAGAGGAGATAGAATCTCCTTGGCGAATTCCTTTCTGTACTGGAATAATTTCCATACCTTTGAAAGTGGTGGTTTGGTGTGAGCTGCAATCATGGAGATCTGCGCTGTCAGTGGCTGCACAAATCTCCGTGAATTCCCACAAAGAACTGTCACAACCGTAATGTATCTAGATGAGATCCCCGATCGTTATGTTCGTCTATGGTAGGAGCAGTTAGGTCGAATTGCTTTCAATTGACGGTTATCACAGAGCTCTTACCGTCATAGGGAGAGTAAGCCCGAATGAAATGGTCACCAGGACTTCAACTGAATAAGGCATGCGTGGAATGCCTGAGGCATTAGGACTTCCAGTAATCATCAGTTTGGCAGAAACTTTAAATGGGCATGTGCTACGTCCTTTCTCAAGAATAGGAACTGTTGCCTCTAGGATTAATTAAGTCTTTCTCAGCTGAGCTTTCTCTGAGAAGTCGATATCAGTGTACATATTACTATCCCCCCTTCCGGCTGCTCTTTAACTCGTTTTCTGTAACTGTAATTTCATAAAGAAATTTGTTCAGTGTTCATGCATTTAAAACCCATTAGAATGAAGATCTCATAAACGTTTTCGTAATATAACGAAATGGTTTGTCATTTATTTACGTCTGCGTGTCTTCTCCCATGCTTTTGAACACCAGTGTACATACAGGCTACAAATTACCAATCATAACTAATGAGGTATTTGCTTGCCACGTGATTTTTTCTTGGACATGTTAGGAGTATAAATGAACAGAGAGGAGAGTGCGAAGAGCACAGAAGGAGAAAAGGATGTAGCTCTTGGATGGGGTGAAGAATCATAGAAAATAGAAGAAAGAAAGCTGCACTTGTCGCTAAGAATCTTGGACTTTCAGGAAACTGAAAAGTAATTTATGGAAATGGTATATTTTTCTTACACGAGATCCAGTTGCTCTGTACACGGATGGTATTTTGTTAAAACTTGACCAACATATGATACGAGTAGAACTTCTTTGGATATGATGAAGTACTTTGGCCCTAGACTTCTTGCTGCCAATATACGATTAGGGGATCCAGTTACATAAATGTAATCGTACTCCAAAACAAATTCAAGTGCACTATATGCATCATCTACAACTCCTTCTATGTTCTTGCTGATTTCCTTCAGAATTCCAACGTCGGCATTCTGCAAAAGAAAATATCAGAAAATTTCAGAGAAAATATCAGAGTCTACTATCATAAAGTGGACGTGGTTAACAGTAATAGTACAATTTGTAAGAAAAAGACATTAATAAATTAAACATAGAAAAATACATATGTGGACGAATAAAAGTAAATACAGCTCAACACTCAAAGAATAATACAATTATAAACATCACAATGTACAAAGAATATACAGGTGGAAAACTGAAAGGTTGGTTGGTAAGCCATCTTCATGTCATATTGCTGACTTGTGGCATTCGAGGAGAAGGATCAGGGCCATGGATGTACAATTAAGGATGCGGCGTCTGTACACCCTATCACAAGAAAACTTAAGGTCAGCACCCAAAGACTGGGCACATGAAAGTAGCTGAAATGGCAGAAACCTATCGGATAGGTGGACAGGCTGAGATGTGGGCACAGAGTTGGAGTCGCTCTGAGGGAAGGCTGAGGGACTCTCTAAGAGCACAGGTCCCAGAATGATGGTGCCGAAATCTTGCCAGTGATCATTTTTACAGTTGTGGTAAAGCGTTTCACCCTAATCAGCGTGTGAAGCCTGTGATTTTTTTTTTTTTTTATCAAACTGGCCATTTTAGTTGTCTGAAACTGTGGAGTAAGTTTGTTTGTTTATCCTCATTTTAAGAGCCAAAACTCAGTAGAAAAGAGTGGTCAAATTGTGCTAGGGTCGGCAGCTGCCCGTACCTCTGCAGCATATAAAACCGGAGAGTAGACTGTGGTTTTTATAAATCTTCTGGTAGTGGTCACTTCATTAATATAATGCAAATGCTGTTTGGCCATCTATCGAAGTCAAACTGCCAGGTGAGCAACATTTCCATGTGGTTACCGAAGCAGAGCTTAGGATCAAAAACATCCCCGAGATAGGTATGTGTATTGACGATGGGAATAAGGGAATTACATATTGTTGGCTGAATATAGGAAGGTGTTTTTTTTATTAATAAGAAATTAAAGCAGGTACCGCATTTATCCTGATGTAAGGCATACACTTTTCTCATTCGAAAGTATTACATTAAAAACAAAAGGTACAAGTGTTATATTGAAGTGTGTGCTTGGTCAGTATTTTATTTTATTTTTTTCCAGAAACTCAACATTGGGTGGCATATTTGTTGTATTCACTGGAGAACTCTTACTTCGAGTTTACTATCACTAAAGCCGAATTGTCAACACGGGTTTACAGCAGTACACGCGTTTGTGATTACCGTTGTTCGAGCACACGTGACCGCTAAATATAGTAATGTTCTTGTATTTGTGTCGTGTAAGGTTTTTCCTCCCGGAAACGGGTTTTTCGTTCAGCAAACAGCAAATCGACCACAGAGCACCGGCAATTTACAGATATATTATATATAGCCTAAGTTGTTCATGCGCCTTAAAACCTACAACAAAAACAACCCCTCTTCCCAGTTAAAATGCTTATCCCTCCAGATTGACTCGGTATTACAGTGGCAACCTGTATCTGTTTGATGTAGTATTTTAAAAGCTGTGTGCTTCCCTCAGCCTAAAGGATAGTTACCCTTCCTCCTCACCTATCATGTTTGCCCCCTCTTCACTCACAGACACAACTCTGTAGCTTTCGTGAGTAGCACAGTTGGTAGAATCGGCGCCCTCCTCACACAGTGTGGAAAATACCGGAGTTCGGATCCCGTCAAGGAGGAGGAATTTTTATGGGTCTTTCTGACAACTTGGCTGAGTTAGTCGGTCTCAGGCGAGGGCAGCACGGATTTTTTCCCGGAAACTCGGGTTTTTCGTCCAGCAAACAGAAAATTTACCACAGAACACCTGCAATTTACAGACAGTACACACAGAAGAATATGGCCTTAGTTTCCAATGCTCCTAAAACCCAACAGCAACTGTATCTTGTAGACCAGAATGATATCTATGGCACTTACGACATTTCTATGATATCAACATCAGAACTAAACACTTTATAAAGCCCCTGGTAAATGCAACTATAAATATTTGAGAGGTGCTGGCTTCTACGCCGACTCTCACCCGAGGTGAGTCGCATCTCCATAAAATGGTCTTTCTGTTATTAAATGTAGGGCATATTGAGAAATTCTATCCCATGAGCCTTACTAAATGAACTACCTCCCATGTCTTGGCAAAATTTTAAACACTTTTAAATTCAGCCCTGACTTCAGAATGCTAGACTTTTATAGATTCACTGCGCTTGATAGCGCAGACTTTTATAGATACACTGCGCTTGTAACCTGGATGGCAAGTTCTTTAAGTAGCTGGCTCAAATCGCATTGAAACCTTTACAGGGAAAGTGTCTAAGGTTATCAACAGTTGAAGTTCAGGTGCACAGTGTTTGGGGAGGGGCGCCACCGGTGGTTCCTCACAACTGAGGTTCAGCTGCATCGAGTTTACGACTGAGTCAGCTCTCATGATTGTGGTCTATCCTTTTAGGTGCTGTGAGTGAAATTAAGGTCCTGGTAGAGTAGACTAGCGTGATAGAACAGCCTTATGAGGTTGTTCTGGCTATATTCTTCCTCATAGCCTTCTTGTAAAAAGCTATGAGGAACAATTGTACAATACTTGTAAAGTCAACAGGTTATAATCAGTCCTGAATGAGTCTTGGGTGGACCTCTTACTTTTCAATACCAGAGCATGGATGGTCAAATTAAGATCCTTGTGGACTACCTCAGTGATTTGATTTGCACTGATCTGTATCATAGCGACTCCACGTTTATGATATTACTATAATATCGGCGTTTGTTGAATTTATTACCATAATCTTAACAAACTTGTGAGAGTGTATCCTTTTGTCTTTTAATGATACATATTCCAGTGTTAATATATCATGGAATGTCCAAGCGTCCTCAGCAGGCTCCGTGAGGCCAAACTCCCAAGTAATCTCTACAATTGCATCAGCAGTTACCTATGCGACAGGTCAGTAAAAGTCACTGCTCCTTACTGTACAATAACCAGACGCATCTACAGAGGATGCCCACAGGGCTCCGTCCTGGGCCCACTGCTCTGGAACGTGGTCCTGGACGGATTCCTCAACCTCAACCTCGGAAATGCAACCTCCCATGCGTATGCGGATGACCTTGTCCTGACACTGGCAGAAAACTCCAGGGCACAGCTGGAAAACACAGCAAACCGGGCGCTCGCCACTCTACAACAATGGGCTGACGAAAATAACCTGAAGATATCATCCACTAAGACAAGCTCCATCCTACTTCGGGGAACCCTGGACACCAGGAGACCCCCCCAAATAAAAGTACAAGGAACCACCGTCAAGCTGACCACAGAAATGAAATTTCTTGGGGTTGTCCTTGATAGAAACCTATCCTTCACTCCCCATCTTAACTATCTCAGAAACAAAATCAGAAATTACTCGTCACTATTTGCAAGAATCACCCGCAAGGACTGGGGCATAAAGAAGAAAACCCTTGCTCTTTTTCACAAAACTGTGTTCCTGCCAGTCATCCTCTATGCCTCGGGTGTCTGGTACAAGAAAGCAACCACTGCAACTAATAAAAGAAAACTAGAAACCATACAGAGGTACATCTTACTGACTATCTCACGAGCTTGCAAAACAGTGAGTACACACGCGCTTCAGGTGCTCACGGGTGCCCTCCCCTTGGACCTGGAAGTGATACGCAGTGGACTCCTCTACAGCCTTTCCAGAGGCATTCCGGATACCTGCCTAAATTTCACATTAAATGTAGCCATCGAACCGAAAATAGAGAAAAGAAGACTAACTGTATATCTTCAGCAAACCTGGCAAACACGGTGGCAAAACTCAACAAAAGGGCAAATAACGCGAAAATTCCTCCCAACTGTCTCGGCCGTATACCCAAAATACCCAAGCTGGCTCTCCCCAGGATTGCTGGTCACGTACCTCCTAACTGGCCACGGCGCCATCAGATTCAAACTAATGACCTTTGGACTGAGCAACACTGCCCTCTGTCATTGTGGCTTAGTGGAAACGTGGGAGCATTTAATGTACCACTGCAAGCTTTATGAAGACCTCCGATGCCGACTAATTACGGAATTACATTATGTACCAGAGAATCAAGAGGAACGCTTATTGGAGGAAGAGCATAGCTACAAAGCACTGGCAAACTTTGCACAAGATCTTTTTCACAGAAGGTATACTCTTCCGCCCCCACAGCCACAATAGCGTTTCTCAGGCTCACAATATATGACTTTGCAAACAACCATATAAGGTGCACGGACAGTCACCATCAAGACAATCCACAAAGGGATTGCATCCCAGGAAGAAACAGCATTAAAAAAAAAAAAAAAAAAAAAAACTCGACAAACTCGGATCCAACAAATGGACCCAGGATCCAATAACTAATGACCATGACTCCAGATAGAGACATAAGTACAGACTGGACTAAATACCCACAACTACGGACCTGACTAAGACACCTGTCCTGCTGCCAAGTGACAACCACAGACAGGAACCTACACACGGATGGGACAACAAGGACCTGACTCAAGCAGACATGCAGCCGCCAGGCCATATGGCGACCTGTGCCGGCTCCCTTGCCGGGCACACTTTCCTCCCTTCCCTGGCAGAGGGGGAGGCGACAGCCTTCTTGTTGCCTCCCCCCTGCCATCCCACATCTTTCTCTCTGGTGGGGCATGGGCATGCCCCACTGGCACATGCTGGGGTCGTCTACTCTATTGACCCCAGTCTTTCCTGGCTATTCCCCCCCCAGCCTTCAGTCTCCTCCCCTCTCTATCTCTATGCCAGCGCAAGACCCACACCAAAATTCTAGCTTCTCTAAATTATTTCGCCCTCTCCTCGGCCATTAAATTTTCAAATGCAACACCTTAAAACCGGGAAACATGTATGTGATCAACATACAACGTGCGAATTTTTTTTTTTTTTTTTTTTAAGGTCCTAGCCACTGAAATCTCAGGAAATTAGGTGGCAGGACCTGCCAGAGTAAATTAATTATAATACTGGTGTACCTGGTCTGCCTCCACGGGGCGAAAGTGGGGCAACGTTGGGCCTCAGTAGGGGTCCAGCGGCTAAATGACCAGATGAACAACGGTACACGACACTACATATGAACAATATCCATACACTTTTAAATCTCTGGCATTTCCAGCAAACTGGCACACCCATCACAATGTAAACAACGCGGAGATGGGGGAAACCCCTGGTGCCGTATGACCCTAAATACACTTTACACTTTATATCATGGAATGTCTGCACGGGTAGCACAGTGGTATCGTCACCATCCTCCCCACACCAGGTGGAAAAGGCGTGGGTTCGAATCCCGTTGATGACGCGAGGAACTTTAATGGGCTTTTTTCACTCCGTGGCTGAGTTAGTTGGTCTCAGGCGTAGATAGCAAGAAGGTTTTTCTCCCCAGTAACTGGGGGTTTTTCGTCCAGCAAAACAGGCAAATCAACCATAGAACATACGCAATTTACAGACACAAATACGGGTTAATATATTTAATTACGGGTAACCCTAAAATAATAATAATAATATCATGGAATGATACACTGTCCTACCATTATTATCAGGACACCTCCTCTCCATGGATGGAGAAACACATGTCCTGTGCATGCAGCACGTCAGAGAACCTGCTATAAATATTCAAACTGGGCTTCAAACAGACAATTCCAAAAGTGGGCATGCAAGGTGACACGTTCAAAAGAATTAACTCAACAGTTCAAAAGAATTGATCACCTCAACAAATTCTAGATGTCGATTAACATGGTGTTAGGAACGCGAATCCTGGACTGTAGAGCAGTGGAAAAAGTAATAGACAGACGAGTCTAGATTCACACTCTAGCCATCTGATGGCCATTTCCTGGGTGTGGGGAATGCCAGGGGAACAGTTCCTTCCTGATTGTGTCCTCCCAACAATGATGGAGGCAGTGTCATGGTATGGGGCCCCTTTCATGTCTTGGATTGGGACCATTGGTTGTTATCGACAAAACCATGAATGCTGTGCAATACTAGGACAGCCTGGACAATAATGCACTTCCAACATTATGGCAATACTTCGGGGAAGGCCAATATTTGTATCAGCAAGACAACGCGCCATGCCATACTGCTTGGGTCCTAACAGAGTGGTTTGAGGACATGGGTGTGGGGAAAAGTTGAATTGGCCAGCCCAGAGTGCTGATCTGAACCCTATCGAGCATCGTTGGGATGTATTGGATCGTCGGGTACATGCATGCCGAGATCGCCCAAAGAATAAGCCGAACTGGTGGCTGCGTTTAAGGCCGAGTGGAGGAACATATCACCTGACATTTATAAAAAGCTGGTTGAGAGTATTCCGCGAAGATTGAAGGCCGTCATAAAAGCAAAAGGTTTCATTACAAAATATTAAATGACACAATAAATACTCTTTTTGCCTAAAGACAGGTGTCCGGATATTAATGTAGGGCAGTGTACAGTATATCACCACTGGATTTCAGATAAATAGACTTTTCGAAAAGAAGAAAATGAGAGAGAACAAATGAGCAAGAGTTCTGACAGCTCTCGGGATCCCGATTCTCTTTTAGAAATTTCGAAAACATCGGAAAATATCTGAAAGTAGTGAGATTTCGGAACAATTTGTAAAATGCATTAAGTGACTCTGACGAAAACATGGAAAAAATACCATGTCAAAAACCTTTTGTCTTTATGGAAAACTAAACTAGAAACGAAGGAAAATGAATGTACCTGCAGAGAAACCCACTTACCAGAATTAACTGTAAATATACCATATCTCTGTCGAAGATGAATTTTGCGTTTCCACTCTTCATGACATTCTGCAGCTGTTGATTTGTCTCGAGAGGCTTCTCCTTGAAAGGAAGTATAAGGAAGGAATGAATGCTTCCGGTATAACTTTGTGTTACCACGAAAATAAAGAGAAGCCAAATTCCCATTGCGATTTTTGATGTCTGGTGTTTGACGATGAAAGAGCTCATCCCTGCAGGAAAAGCAGAAATTATACATATGTGCTATGACTTAAGATTTAAAAAATATAAAACTGGATAGAAAATAAAATTTTGGTGTGGGGAAGGGGAATGGCAAACCGAATGAGGCTGTTTGCCCTCTGGAATTCGATGCTCCTGAGGAACATACATCGATTTCACAAAAGCTTCTCAATTTGTTCACATGCAAATTTCACAACCCCCTTCTAGATATGGCTTAAATGGTGTATTTTTCACTTTATTCTTGCTAGGAAACAGAAAGTCTGATAGGTTTTCTTTGACAGTACAACATGGCAAGCATATACCGTCTGGATGATTGTCGGCAAGACGGAGTGAATCAATTACACGTGGACGTGTGATTGGTCCGTCTTTATCAATGTATCTGAAAGTGGATCTCCAGAAGATTCACTTTCCACTTGGTGGTGTGAACTGCGAGACTTAATATTGAATACAAAAGAAAAAGGTTCTCAGCAGCATATAGTTTATTCCTTCCACCTGAAACTTATGGTATATTTAAATATAGATTATGACCATTATGGCTATTGAGCAACGGATTATAATCGTGAAAATATGACTTTTCACATAGGTTAAAATTACTTGGAAACTTTTTGAAACATTACACAGACATCAGAGCTTGTCTTTTTCATGACTACAAAATTGTAGTTCAGGTGTCTCCTATCCGTGTTTGGAAGTTTCTTGATTACTGCTTCGTAAAATTTTGATTTCTCAATGTTAATGTTCCTTTATTTTCTGAATATGTTTTTAATTTCTTTTAAAGCCTTTTAGAATTCATTGAAGCCATGCGTATCACATTGCAAAAAATCTATACTGTACGATAAGATGCTGCAGTACCTCCCAGCGCATCTTTTGAAGCAAGGTTTGAATCCGGTTGGAAACGCAGGGGCGTACGTTATCATGAAGTACGATGATTCCGTTTATATATTTCCTTCGGAAGCTGAAGACAGACCAAAATTTACACACTAATATTCCAATTTAAAGTTGGCATCTACGCTTTTTGAAGTCTAAGAGACAACCACAGGTCGAAGAAAACAGTTACCATAACTAAGTAAGAAAGCTTTAATTATACCATAATTTTCCCTGCAGAAATTTAGGCTACATTATTTTCTCTTAGAGACCGAAGTTACTTCTATATCTAAGTTACTCTCCATACTGGAAACGTTACAAAATGATAACATTAATATTCATCTTCTACACAATATTAGTTAACATCTAACAATGCTCTTCGTGATAGGTAAGAAATGCTCAAACCATAATTCCATTCAAGTTATTTTATTCTCCTTTCAGTGATCTAAGGTCTAAGTTGCCAATGTGATCTTTAGCATTAGCATTAGCATAGGGTGCAAGAAAGCAAGCTTATGCAGCATCAGCCAAAAAAAACCTTCCCATTTCACCCCTCTGTTCGTTCCAAATGCCTGTCCAGCTCAGCTTTACATTTATTTAGGCTATAAACTTCCACAACGACAGCTGGAAGTCTGTTCCACCAACCAACTACCCGCTGGCTAAAGGAAAATTTCCGCACATCTATCCTACATCTGTCTTTCCTTAATTTGAATCTGTGCCCCCTCAGGTTCTTAATCTGAGCAACAGGAAGAATCCCATCAGCATTCAGCTTGCTCAATCCATTTAAGGCCTTATACACCTCAATCAGATCACCTCGCAGGTGACTACTCTCTAGGAGCTGCAATTTGCAGAACTTAAGCCTTTCTTGGTAAGAGCACCCCTTAGTTCCCCTCACCAATATTTTTGCCCTTCTTTGGACTCGTTCTAGCAACTCTACATCCTTCCTAAAATGAGGATATAGAGTTTTTAGAACCTTATGGTCTAAGTTGCCAATGCATTGATTCAGTGATCTTATGGTCTAAGTTGCTAATGCTCTATTAAATCTGCTACCAATCTTCTTTCAGTAAATGTGGAATCCACCTAGGTGCGATTTTACGGTAATCAATTTCATAAATAATGGAGTAGACACTTTCTGGGCTGATGTTCAATAGTTGTGAACTTCTCTAACTGTTATGTGTCTGTTAGTGCGCAGCGCAATTTTCAGAAATTCAACGTTGTCAGTGGGCTTGCCCAGGCTGTCCTAAACGCAGAAAATCACGTGCGTTTCTCTCGTTTCTCTAAACTTTCTTGATCACTCTACGAGAGTCTTTTGAGTAGCACCCTTGACCATACACAGTGAACCATTCTAGAGACACCATCTATTTGAGATGCCATTAAAATTATAAAATCACTATTACACAGAGCAAACGAAACGAAGCTGGTATCATTATGAACCATGACGGCGCATTTGCTTTGAAGTGTACGCGCGTCGGTTTTCCTAACGTTCATGAGAACTAATATGTGTCAAACGTGACGCATCGAACAATCCTTGTATTACTGAAAGTAGTGAATGAACAGTTTTCTAAAATTTCTTTTCCATTTCATGTTCACTTACCTTTTGATATTAAAGTTCCAAAGTGGTTCCAGAAGACACACCCTAAGGTAGGTCTAGGAGATCGATTATTCTTGAAACGTACCCGTTGAATTAGCCAAATCGCGATGCTTTGGGTCAGAAGTAAGACTAACAGTGCAAGCCACATCTAAAATAAAATGCACATATCAATAGATTAACATCATTAGAGACACACATACACACACAATTGGAACGAGAGTATCATTACCAAGACACCTACCTCAGACTCATGGCTGGAATGGGCATGGAATGGTTGTTACTCTAATTAATATAAATTAAATGTAAAACACGCCTGCGAATTTAAACTTTTTAAAGCTGTTTTGGTTCTAATCAGTGATTTTACAGTATAAACGAAATTATCAAATTTTAACAAATGAACATTTTATAATACACAGGCTGAGCATATTCGTAGACTGGCATAACACTGCACACCCATTCAAGAGTCGGCGAAATCAGGTAGATGGCATTTTTAACCCTCTACAATCCCTGTCTCCCTTTCCAGTCTTTTCGCTTGGTGGATTCTACCATCACAAATCTTTTCTTGCTCTTAGCAGCCCCCACGTGAAAGATGGGCTGATTCCACAGAGGTGCCCCTCTATCCTATTAAATTTCTATTTCCAGGTGGAAAGTCTTCCTATCATCGACCTTCTTTATCTTCATCTTTTCCTCTCCTCCTTATCTGTCTCCTTCGCTCCTTTTCTCGCTTTCGGGATTATTTTTTTTCCTGGGCTCTTCCTAGCAAGCTCAGGCGTCGTTCAGAGTTCACCCCTGCCAGAGACCTTTCTATTCCCCACTACACACCGCCTGTCTCCTCGGGACAGAGGACGGACAACGTGGGGTCCCATTGGGACCCTGTGGCTAAATGGCTGAAGAAACCCAATACTAAAACTCACACACTATCTTTGGCCTTTACTGAGTTTGTACTGCGACACAGATCATACAACATGGAGTTGGGGGGTTCCCCGGTGCCTCTTGACAATCAACCCTACGTCCAAGAATACGCTGACAGAGTTGCCATTTCTGACACATTGTCTGGTAATTGGAAAGTGTCCTTAAGTTAGGTGCTATAAGTGGGGACCGTTTTGTAAACTGGAAGTGCATAATGGAAGATTTGAAGACTGAACAACATCTTCTTATGCACCATGGTGTTCGGCATGGTATGAGTGTAAGAGAAATAAATCGCAGAGATTTACGAAGACAAGTGCTTGAAGAAAACTGCAATTTTAAAGTGGGACAGGAGCTTTTAGGAGAGGTCCATCGATGGCGTTACTTACAAGAAGATTATTTCGAAAAGAGAGAGAGCACCGGCAGACCTTAGCTAAGAAGAAGATTAAATCTATTCCGCCATTTCCCTAATATCTTAATGAAAATCGTTCCTCTTGTTTGTCTCTAACAACAATTTGTTAATCACGTCTTAAAGGCGATCTACACTACTTTCTTCAACATTTTTCTTTCCAGTTGCTTATCCGAAGACAACTTCCTTATCGGAGGACTCAGAAAGATTCCTCCTTTAAGTTTTTCTTATGAAATAGCAGGGGAATTTACAACACAAAGACTTGGAACAGTTTCTGTTTTGTCTAAGACTATTCAAGTTTTCAACATGTGAATTAGAAATTCATCTATTGATGAATTTGTTCAGTTAGAATAGTCAAGGATATCAATACATCTGAGCAACGTTTCATGGTTCTGTACCACCATTATGTGAGGAGGAACCGGGAGAAAAATTACATCAACAACGTAGTAATAATATCGGTAACAAATTTGCTTTTAAGTGAGGATCAAAGTAAATCGAAGTGACCCAGCCAAGGAGATATAGTTCACATAAAATGTTTCCGATTGTTATTTATGCCTTGCACACCTCTAACCACCAGTTAAGCATTCACAAAATAATAAAGAACAAACGAGCAAATTTGAAGACTCACTTTAAGGGAAAAAGGACGCAACAAATTATAGATGTCGATTAGTTCCTTAGGAGCAGAGCTAATGAAGACTACTTCGTTATGCCTTAGTGGGAAGTTGTAATTGATGAAAGAATACAAATGAGCTAACATCCCGTAATCACTCTGCAAGAAATCGACCACCTGTAAGAAGAGAAAAATAGTTTTATAAATTAATGAGAATGCTTAATGCACTTTGGACAGTTAGAGAAATAGTTTTCCACTTCCTCTATTTATATCGGCACATTCCACTAAAATAATTACAAATAAAATGGCCAGATTGAAGTACAGTGTTAGGCACACTGATCATCCACATGATGTCACAAAACACTGAAAAATTCATGTCAAACACTGTGGTTGCGGTGCTGAGAGAGAGACTGATTGACATAAGTCAACCGTTCGTTCCAATGGACGGTGATGGTCTTATCCTTAGAGAGCAACTGGTTAAGGACTTATTTTTTGAAGAACTAATATCGTTTAATATAAAACTGTTTGAAGAACCTGTTTAAAAATAAATCTCATGACAATGGCCGTGATCTCATGATTTCATTTTAAATCAGAAACCATGAGAATGCGAATAACTCCGAGTAAAAGAGTGCCAGAGACATGAAATTTACAAATAACATTCTTTATTCTTTGATGTTCCTGAACTGTCACAAAAAATGTTGAAAATGATGAATATCACAACAAAACTGAGCATAATAACATAGTAATTGCTCATGCATGCATATTAAAAATGATACTGAGTTATTTACAAAATCACGTATAATATTCTCTTGCGTGAAAAACTACGACTTACTTCATATCGCAGCATCGTCAGCGGATAATTAATGCTGAGGTTATTAGGAACTAACGTATAACTGAAAAAATAAAATATACAAAATAAATAAATATATGAAAATGGTTTTAAATATGAAAATATTTTTTAAACGAATTTAAATATTTTTTAAATATTTTTCTTTCAGTACAGTAGCCAAATTCTATTAGCAAAATAATTAGAAATGATTAATATCTAGAAAAATCTAAATTTCTATTGGCATACTGGAAGAGAATAACATTCAGAAGAAAATAAATATTACAAAAAATAAAACGTGCCCCTGGATCGGAGTGAAACAATTAATTCTTGGAACTTACCTACATCCGGTTGCCTCTGCTAAATATTCCATGCGCCTTTTCTCCTCTTCTTGTGGTATATCCTTTATAGATATATTGATGATGAAATCCTTTTGACACAAAACAGATCTCATTATAATGGTTAATTTAAATAAACTTTATACAATTATTTGTGTGCTTTATTATAAAAACAAAAGAACGTTTTGTCATAGGCTCAACTCAAAGTTGTGTGCGAAGCCATTTGCTTTTTAACATTTATTAGTGATATTTTACGTACAGACTAACTCATGCAGATGAGTGCAAGCTCACATCGTTCTGGCGTGTCAATATGGGTGATTCAAACTCAATTACAACGAGATTCGAATTCCAATTTTGTTGTTGTTATTATTAATAGAAGAACCAATGACCGTGTATGATAACAGAGATAGATCAGCGGCTAACAAAGAATAAAATAATATTGAGTGAGTGAAGTGGCAAGCACTAAATAAAACAGCGATGTACTTCTCCACTGGAGCAATATGTTTCATTTAGAACAGTGCAATACCAAGTTTCCGGTGGTGAAGGTGTCTCTACAATATGAGATCTGTGCACTTCAGCAGCAAACTTAGTTTGCTCAACGCTATGTAAGGTAAACATATTTGTCCATCACTTACAATTATGTTTTTAGAGTAGCATCGGCTTTCTTCAATCATTTCGTCTCGACATCTGAGGCGCCTCCGTAGCCAGGTGGGAAGGAGCAGCAGCAGTGCGTAGCACACGCTTCTTGATTAGACCGGGGTTCGAGCCCGTCACCACCAAATACGGAGGATGCGGAAAGGTCAGTGAATGACCACCGCATATCCCGGAGCAATATGGCCATAGTTGCTAATGCTCCTGAAAAAAACAAAAACAAAAAAACTCGACATCTGATTGAGGTCTTTAAAGCCTTGACTGGATTGAGTAAGTTGAATATTAATAGTATTCTTCCACTTGCTGAGACTACACACATGAGGGGGCACAAATTCAAGTTGAGGAAAGATGGTTGCAGGATAGATGTGAGGAAGTTTGCATTCAGCCAGAGGGTGGTTGATTATTGGAACAGATTTCCATCTGTTGTGGAAGTGATAAATTCAAGGGGAACTAGACAAATTTGTGGATGGTACTTTTATGACACCAAATTTCTTTTTTCTACCATTAAATTTAATAATTAAGAAACTGAAATTGAAACAAATTGAAAATAATCACAAGTACGTTGATTAATTAAAATATAAATAACAAAGTTATGCAATTATGTAAAAGTACAATTATGTATTAATGAAATGTTGTAAATTATAAATATTTGTTTTCTGATAATTTCACTATAAGCATTTCGCCATTCATGATCTGATTAATATGTCCTACCATTTGGTTGGTTGAATAAACTAAATAATTTTAAATAGGCAAACCATTTGGTTGAATAAACTAAATAATAATCATGGGTTGTTTCCCTGAAATAAATCAGCTCATCCATCAAGAACAGTATGCCTATCGCTCAAAAAGATCCAGTGATCTGGCAATTGTTGACTTCTGCTCAAGGATCATTGATAGTCTTGAAAAGGGTCACTATGCAATAGCACTATTCCTGGACCTATCTAAAGCTTTTGATTGCATAATTCATAATATTCTACTCAAGAAACTCAAAAATATTGGTTTGAGAGGGTAAAGTAACCTACTCCTTGAAGACTGCCTTACTGATCGGCTGTTGGTCGTAAGAACAAATCAGTCATACTCCGACATTTGTTATTTCTCCGGGGAGTAATGGACTTCTTGGACCTGTCCTATTTGTTCTTTATATCAATGAATTTCTCTCTCTTCTTCGAGTAGTGCATGCCGACGATATCTCCATCATGATCACAGATAAAGATCCTAATAAGCTTCAACTCAAAATCTCTGCCTTGCTCTCTGTAATGCATCAAAAGAATCAGCTTATACTGAATCCAAAAACATCAAAATACTGTATATGGTGTTTAGAACAAAAAATAAACCACTAAATAACTAAATATAGATTTCGAAATAATGTACAAAGAAAAACTTCAAAGGGTGAATGAAACCAAGTTTCTCGGAATCTGGCTAGATGATAAGCTAAGTTGGGTAAAACAAATGATAACCCTACGAAAGAAAACTTCGTCGGTAGCGGGAATACTTGCCAGGGCCTCTGCCTGGGTGTCTCCTTCCCTTCTCTGATTAGTATTCCATTCTTTAATTCAGTCGCACCTCATCTATGGAATCAACTCATGGAGTACCACCAGCCAAGAAAACCTTCCGAGAATCAACTCCATTCTCAATCGATGCGTTCGTTCAATTTTTGGCCTTCCCTGGAACGCACCGGTTAGTTCCAGATACAAGAAAGTGAGACACCTAAGCATCTACCAACTGTTGCAGAAAGCCGAAGCGGTCCTTGTTTACAATGCACTGAAGATACCAAACTTTCTCACTCTCTTCAGATCCTTTTTCATAACGATAGAAGAAGAAGAAGAAATATCGTACAATCTAAGAAATGAAACAAACCCGAAGGTTCCACTTTTCAGAAAAGCCGTAGGTCAGAAAAATATAAAATACCAAGGCGCTAAACGTGGAACAATCTTCCTGTAAAAATCAAAAATGCCACTTCACTAAACCGATTGAAGAAACTGCTGATTGAGCACATCACCAGGGATGTCTGATTCAAATTAGCTTCTGCTCAACTCCTGGATTTTAAAAACAGATGAAATCATTACCAATATAGAAATAATGTACAAATGGAAGCAGTCAAATAGTTTGCAAATTTCTGTGCAGACATCTCATCATTTTTCTTTTCTCTCATCATTTAATTGTAAAAATGTTCACAATGCAATTGTAAGAATAAATGGTTTACGAAGTCTTCTGTAAAATAAATGTACAAAAATTTCCAATTTATTTATGTCTTATCTGCTGAACATTACCTCTACAATTTCAGAACTGTATATTTTTATTGTTATTCATATCGTTCTCTAAGGGAACACCCCTTAAAATACATGGGCTTGTGTGTTCTACCTCTATTTTTGCGGTTATCTCCCAAAAGGTGTAACACAAAATAGGGATAAATAAATTATTATTATTAATAATAATATAACTTACTGAATTTCCTGTAATGCCGAATCTCAGATTCGTTATTTTTTTACACCTCCTCTCCTTTTCGTGTTTTAATAATCTCCTAACGAGGTTATCAGACTCGCTGCCCATACTAAATGTTCTTTGTAGGTCTGCTCCTGCTGATATTCTCATCCATCGTTGAACATTCAAAGTGGTCTCCTGGAATTGCAAAACCACAACTCGAATTCAGTTCAAAGAAAACATATTTTTGGAAGTCAAACAGAATTTTTAAAAATGTATCAAAATAGCAAGATTTAAACTTCAACACCTTGTGGTCATTTTCTGTTTAATCGACAAGGAAGGGGTAGAACTGGAAAAGAAGTGAGTAAATTGTAGGGTGCTTATATTATCTATAGCTTTGACTTACTCACATTTAGTTCTAGAGACTTAGAGTGACCAAACGCTGTTATGGTGATATCCCAGACCACTCTTTGCAAGTCATATATAAGACGTTGGACCATTTCTTCCGTTGTAGATTTAACAAACACAAACCATTTAAGTGGTGCATTCGGCATCGGTTCATTGGTCACCTATAGAGAAATATAAACTAATGGGTTTTTTCATGATATATATAAAAATAAGTAGGAAAATTAGTAGAGAAAAACATTAGTAGTCAATGCAATTTCCCAACAATTTCAGTTGAGTTTTCCAAAGATAAACAATAAACCAAGATATACCGATGGATAGACATAATCAATATTTGAGATCGATCGTTAATCTGATAGATTTCTTAATAGTGTAAGGGTGATAGTTGAGTAATTCAAAGGGCAAAGTAACACAAATGTGTACACCTATAGCTTCTTGTATTTTGAACTTAGTAAAACATACTAAACGCTGAATAAAAGCGATGATCTTGAACTTTTCATTGGCGAAAAAAAGGTACCCTAGTGTGACTATTCACCAATCATGCTGCAGACCTGACACCTAAAGTCAATTTCCCATCAGACCGCTCTGTTTTGTTGTTAATATAAATTGTGGTTCTGTTCTTCAATACATATAAACTTGCTGGTAACATTGACTGATAAATTTGTCTTTTAACGAAGAGCCAGAGGAAAACCAGTGTAGCATTTTTATATCAAGCGTGGTACATTTTTCTTGTCCAAGTGTTTTCCGATTTTAATGGTAAAAATATAAAAATGTTTCCTATTTGTGCCTAAACGTATTTTGCCTTATATTTTATTGATTTTTATCAGTTACTTTGAAAGCTATTCCCTTTTTTCATGGATTATATGAATTAATTATTGAATACGATTGTGACAAAGCATCCGAAGTTGAATTATAGAAGAACTCTTTATTGTATACAGAAGGCACATTGCTATACACAACAAGCCAGGGGTTGTAGTGTTATGGTTTCAGTCGCCCTACCCGATTTCACTCTGCATTTAACTTCTTTCAACGACCACTGAGAAGCTTTTATCAGTGGTCGTTAATAGAAGTACAGTATTTATTTCTTTACAAGCACCAAAACAACTAAGGATAGGATGCATCAGTGAATTATGTCTATAAATTGCACATATTCTACAGTCGGTTTGCCTGTTTGTTGGATGAAAAACATAAGTGTCTAGTTGACAACCAAGTTCCTTTCCACCCTAACTGCTGGAGGCCGATTAACAGTGTGCAAAGGGCCCATAAAATTTACTCCTTCTTGAAGGGATTTGGTGCGCTTTTAAAATTCCTTTAAGCTACGTAAATCATTGAACCAAATCCCGTAGACAAGAATGTGAAGAAAAGTGAAAGTTGATGATTCGCATAATGTGTATTAATTTTTGATTTGAAAATTATTTACATATTGCACATCTTACATTGAGAATAACGTATTTAGCTTCATGTGTGCTTGATGCCATCAACAGGATATTCAGTACTTTAGTGCTTGACACAGAAGACTCAAGGAAATTAGTGTGATGAAATGTGTTATGGAGCTTCTGGAAATCGGAGAAAACAACAGTGCGGATCCTTTTCTTGTGAAACATGGACACGACAAAGGCTACCTCTTCATCTGAAAAAAAAAAAAAAAACATAAGACAAACAATAGAATAGAAGAGAAAATGTATATTCATTTTTGAATCTAAAATTATTTGCATATTAATGTTGAGAATATTATAAACTCTTTTAATAACTGAAGTAAGATTTTTATTTATATTAATTGGAATAGCAAATATACGCAAAATTGAGGTTAACAACTGTGGATGACATAAATTCAGTCTATGTGTATTATGATGAGACACAAAGAGTGGCCAGTTTCTTTATTAGGTACCCTTACCCTTCTCGTGAAATAGGGCGCTCCTTCAGTTACATTTCGTCCAGAATGCGAAATAAAGCAGGCGAGCAGATACAGTGGAAAATTGTATGTGCGAAATGTATTGCGAGAATGGGCAAGAAGAAAGATTGAAGTGATTTTGAATGTGGCATAGTAATTGGCGAGCCAGATGCTTCGGTATGAGTATCTCGGAAATCACTACTCAGTTGTGGTTTTCACGTACAGCTATGTCTCAGGTGTATCGAGATTGGTCCAGCAACCAAATAGTATTGAGCAACGGGGATCCTTTGGTTGGAAGCAGCTCGCCGATGCGAATGGCCAACAGAGGCTGATGAGACTTGTGCAAGTTTCGTCAGCCTCGTTAGTCAAAAAATGGCAACACTCAGTACAAAAACAACTCAGTCCAACAGTGGCTACCAAAGATTAAATTACAACGCACCGTGTTGAAACTTATCGCAGATGGAACTATCACAGAGTAGAACTAATCAAAGACCCAACCGGGTTCCACTCCTGTCAAAAAAAAATACGGTTACTTGATGGACTTTAGAACACCAACGCTGCACAGTAGACTGGAAAAACTTTGTATAGGCTGATGGATCCCGACTCCTGCTGCTGTTTACGCTGATAGGAAGACCAGAATCTGGCGAAAACAGCAAGTCCATGGACCCATCCTTCCAGGTGTCGACAATTAGTGGTGGTCGTGTAAAAGTGCGGAGAGTGTTTTCATAGTGTAAATTGGATCCCTTGATAGCAGTGGAGGAACATATGAATGCCACGGATTATCTGGAAACTGTTTCTGACTAGGCGCAGACCTTCATGGCTGCAATTTATCTGTCTGCGACTGAGTTCTTACAACAGGATAATGCATCATGTCATAAGGCCAAAATTGTGCAGAACTGGTTTCAGGAACACGAAACCGAAATCAGCTACTGTAGTGGCATCCTTACTTACCGCATTTCAATCTAATTGAGACCTATGGGATGAGGCAAAAGAGCTCCTCGGAGTACATATCTGCAACTATCCAATTTGGAGAAAATGTAGAAAGCAACTGAGTCAAATTTGGTTGTTCTGAAGGTTAAAGGGACCTACGCACTATTAGGTAAGTAGGTCACCTAATAAAATAGCCGCTTAATGCATTTCGTAGACTGGAAAAACTATATTTAATTCGCATGTGGAAATCGACTGCTTTTTCATTTTGGAATTTCTGACTCTAAACCTCCTTATAACAACCGTTAAAAACGTTCTACAAGCCATTTTTGTTAACCCTTGTAGAGTTTATGGTAACTTGAGCTTCCCTTTCCGAACAACGATGTTGGCCCTTCAACTCTTTAACTTTCTGAATGAGAAGAAATGCATGATGCAGAAAGGAGAAGAAGTTGATTGTGGCAACAGCCTTGCGGCAATAAAGCTCGGGACATTTCTTACGAATTGCATAGCAGACCTTTTTTTATTATTTTCCCTCTTCTTCTGCTTCTTCCCTTTTCTTTCGTAGAACTTCGGCATTACCCTCGTATTTAAAGTTGCACTAAGTAGCATAAACGTGCATGACAACCCTTTGCTATTATCTTCTGTAGTTCCGTGGTTAATCTCGCTGTCCTTACATAACAGGTGGATAAAGATCCAAGTTCGAATCCTTTCTGCGCTTTCTTCTGTTCACCTGTAGACAGAAAATAATGCTCTATGAAGCAATCTAGTAATCAGCAGTTATTACTCTTGATATCTGCACTAAAAAAACGAACTTTCTGCCTGAATGAAAAGGCTGCACTTGCTGAACTGATCCAAGTAGAAAAACAATGAATGCATTTTAACAATTTTATCGAAACTACATATTTCAATTTTAGTGAGTTTTGCGTTAAACTTACGTCTCTTCCCATCATAAATTACAATGTCTTTCTTCAAAATCGAAGTCCACTTGTTCTGAAGGACTTTGTAAAATTTCATATTACGAGATTTACTGGGAGCTACTTCTTCTGATGTGTTTCTTGGCCCTAAAAAGAGAATAAGGGAGAAAAAGAAAAATACTAGAAAAATACACACACAAAGTAACACCATTTATGTTTTCGACACACTTAGAATAGTCATTAACTTGCCTCTGACTCGGATTAGTCTGTCTCCAGCAATCATGCAAGCAAACACTTCCTATGATACAACAAAAACGACTCACCTACTGATCCAGAAAAATGAAGATCAATTGAGTTTTATCGTGGACATGGAACAAATACTTTGGCCTTTCACTACGAGAATGTTGACCCTTCAGCTCTTTCTTGAACTCTCTGAATGAGAAGGAATGCATGAAGCAGGATGGGGAAAAAGGGTGGTTGTGACAACAGTCCTACGGCAATGAAACCCAAGACATTTCTTATGAACTGCATGGCAGAGTTTCTTGTGTTTTGTTTGTTTTTTTTTTCCCTTCTTCTTCTTACGGCAATAATGCGAGGAATCTTTAACGGCTTTTTTAAAATGGCTGAATTAGTTGGTCTCACATGGGGGTTGCATGGTTTTGTCTCGCAGATACTTTGTGTTTTGAACCCCAGCCACAAAAAAAGGTTGGATGCCCTTTATATATACTGTCAGCAATTTCATGAATCCACAAGCCAGCAATATGACATCTGCCAATACCACTCCCCTCGAAATCAATCAGCTCAGCTCTACGTGCCATGACAAAAACAACTAACTCGTATGGCTCAAATGCCTTCTTTATACACCAGTCTGAGCCACTCGTTTATCTAGAAAGTTCCAGCCGACTATGGAAACAGGGGTGTCTGGATATTTTTGGAGGATAGCGTATTTTAGATTTACTATTAGGGTAATGTTAGGAAAAGAAATATATTTCAGTATGGACGATAACAGTGGAAGGAAATGTATTTCTTTCTCAGAGTCATTCACGAAACGTATTCTGGATCTGCATTACTTATATTTTTTGTTATATGCAGTAAAATTCATGCTTGTGGAGATGATTTAAAAACATAATTACACCCTTACACAAATAAAATTTTGTTGGGAAGTATTATATGTAAAGAATGGTCACGAAATGCTAATTCTATATATATAATTAGTATATAAGCATAATCAATTAACTCCTCCCCCATTTAGCGGAGAGTAATATTAATATACAGAGGTAGCCAAAATAATGGAAACACCTGTGATTAGTTTTAACAGGTATACACTAATATGATGTTAGGACACCCTTTGCTTTTAAAACAGCTTCTCTTCTACGTGGAATATATTTAAATAAATCTTATACTGTCTTAAGAAGAATATTGGACGATGTTTCATGGAGGAACGTTACAAGCTCCTTGAGTGACGAGAGCGGTGGAAATCTCTCTCCTCTACAAATGAGCTCACAATGGCTCAATAACATTTCAGTCTGGAGACTGTGCAGACCATGAAAGATGCTTAGCCTCAGTTTAATGCTCCTCAAGCCAATATTGGACACATTTGGCTATGCGTATTGGTGCATTATTCGTTTGTGATACACAACGTATGCCCCAATGGGATGAACCTGGTCACTCATAATAATAAGGTAATCAGTGGCAGTAATTTGCTCGTTCAGGGTGATGATAGGACCTAAAAAATATCAAGATATTGCTGCCGAAACCATTGTTCATCCTTCTTAATGTTGTACAGTTGTCACAAGACAGTCAAAATGATGCATTTCCTTTGGTATTTGCCAAACCTAAATCCTCCCTGATGGTGCTTGAAAAAATGTAGTTCGTCTGAAAACAGTAAAGTAATAATAATAGCCATATAGTGCAAGAAAGGCACAAAATTTCGCTGTACTGGCTGGCCAACAAAAAAAACCGAATAGATAAGAAAATACAAATGATTTGCTTCCCTCCTCACCTAGGTAACTGTCCAATTTACCTTTGAATTTCTTCAAACTGTTAGCTTCAACTATCTGCGAAGGCAACCTGTTCCAGCAATCAACGACTCGCTGGCAAAAAGAAAACTTCCTATAGTAGTCTAAATCTCTTCCCTGTAATTTGAACTTATGCCCACGAGTTCTGGAATTCTCTACAACATCCATCTTCGTTCATTTTACTAACTCCTGTCAGAACCTTATAAATCTCAATCGGGTCCCCTCTGAGGCGCCAGGCTGCCAAACTCTATAACTCACATAATCGGAGTCTTTCCTCACATAATCGCCCTTATCATGCGGTCTCACTATGCGAGTTGCCAGTCTTTGGACCCTTTCAAGAAGCTCAATGTCTTTTTTCAGATGAGGTCCTCCATACTTGAACACAGTATTCCAAATGTGGTCTTACAAATTGCCTTACACAGTGAGACTATGATCTCACTATCTCTACAGGATAATGTTCAATAAGTCATCGAATTAAAAAAAACTACTAATTTTGTATCAGTTGTTTCCATTATTTTGTTCGACCTTGTATTTTGAAATTGAAATTTAATTAAAGCTATACGTTTTTTTTTTTTAAATAGCAATATAATTGTCCATTTATTTAATTTCTCCTTATTTAAACTCTTTGTTTAAAGTACCTAATTCAATACCGTGGTAACCCATGATGGAGTGCTCTACAATATAGATTGATTCTTTCCTATCAAACATAGTTCATTCATAGCTGACTTGGTTTACTACTTAAGAACAGAGGTTGTTGCCCTAACCTATGCAATTACGTTTTATAACTCATAACATGAGAAATTTAGCCACAATTTGCTTAATTTAACTTATTGATAAGGATTGTTTTGTGTATTCTTAACAATTACATATTAAGTACAAATTATTACATATATTAGACTATGATCGGGCACCAAACAATGTTCCCGACCCTAGCTACCCTAGCTGGTTCCTTAGTGCAAGTGATCAAAGAATCAGCAACAAAGATTTAGGAACTTAATTGTGATATCCAAGGTATCACAATTAAGTTATTAATATCATGGTATATTAATAACTCTAAATGAGAACAGCAAACGAAATAAACGACTCAAAAACAAGCATGATTTAAACAATCTTATGAAATAAATAAATACTCTTTATGAGTTTTTTCATCCCACGACGGGTAACGGTTACTGTTATTGGTCGAGGAACTCTCTGACTGTCCTACAGGTATTCAGAATCGCAGCTTTTTGGAGTTCCATGAAGTGTTCTCCGAGAGAGGCTATTTCTGCTAGTTTCTTATGGAGGCTCTTTGGCACCATGCTGGTAGGTGACAAGGTGATCGTGATGGTCATTACTGGTTCCATACGCTACATATCTTTTACTTACTGTCTTCGGTCTGATTATTATTGACTATTGACTTCCTGTCTTATTATTATTGTTGTTGTTGTTGCTCATATTATTTCTCCCTGAACGATATTGATACCAAGTACACAGAGTGGTTGTTGTTATGTACGGTGTTACTGTTTGTCGAGGAACTCTCTGACCTGTGACATGCTGGAGTTCCTTGTAGGTGTTCGCTGGGAGACCTACTGCTGCTAGGCTATGATGTAGGGTATTTGCCACCATACCTGTGGTTGACACCATAATCAGGATTCTCGTTATTGTTATTATTATTGGAAGATATTTTATTTGAAGCTCATTAAAGTATCAATTATTTTGTAGTATCTCCTTACCTAAAATCTTTGGCTCTGCTCCTATTAAGATAATCAAGAGACAATGTGTCAGCAGATATACTGTTATTCTTGAAATCATTTCCAAATAGTATACTGAAATGAAAAATTATGGACGTTTATAAAATTTAAGTCCAATTTTAATTTAAATTCACATATGAAAATAATAAATAAAAAACATCTTTAACTATAAATTTTCTGAGTGTGCGCTGTTCTAGGAATTTAAGATGGGATAATAAAGTAAACATTTTCCATTTTAAAGAAATTATTACAAACCTTTTGACAGTTACTTTATAAATGTAAAATGTAATCGCACTGCAAGAGCATTGCACCACTCACATTCAATCATGTATTGTAAGCGTTAGTACCCCAGCTTGTATAAGCCTTTTTGTCCAATTCTAAATGATTTATTCTAAAGATAAATATACTTGTGTTAAACTCAGGCAATATTGTATCAGAAACACAAAATTTTGCTAGCAGTATTCGTTATTCAAGGTGATATTGAAAATTTTCTGTCATAGCGGCTTACTTCACCTCGAGCGCCTTCCTGAAGATGAATTCGACATTTTATAAGAAGGGTATGTGCGTATGAATTTGGTCGACAATCATAGGAAAATGACACTGCGCGACTCCTATTACCCTGTCTGTATTTGAACATCTGGCAAAACAGAACATAAAATATTGATACCTCAGCCTCTCTGGTCCCCGATTTGACCACAGATATCTTCCTTTTTTCCTCACTGAAATTAGAAGGAAGATTTTAAACAGAGAAAGCAACACACGAATACGGTGAACCATTCCGAAAAAGAATTCCAGTCATTTTTCAATTATTGGCACCATAGAAATCTATTTTTCTATTGAAAAATTAAAAACAAAAGTTACCTTTGATTATGCCACACCCGCAAGTACTTAAAGACGGTGAGGGACGTTGAGGACGGTGTAATCAGTGTGATATTACCAAGAGAAACAACTACATCCACTAAGGCTTTATAGAAGATCTGCTTCTTTTACTCTTGCTGGCAGCTTTTTAAATTTATATCGATTTTCTGCCGTTCATATACTCTAGGAATAACAGAATGCACCACCAATTTCAATCTTGTAACTCAGCTTGACATCGTTCCTTGCACAGGAAGCCAACCTATTCATAATAGACAAAAGGGCCTTCAACGAAGGTCTGCTGCTTATCTGTAGTGCATAACACACCACTTTAATTACTACTCCTACCATTGTTACTTTTAATGTTTTGAACTTTTTTTGCTCAACGTATTGGATCCCTCTTCATTTATTTCCTTTGTATTTCTACTTCCTTCGATCGATTTGTAATTTTAATTAAAAGCATTCATTGAAAAGTAAATGTACTCTGAAGCTGTCTATCGTGAAACTGTTCTGCTTCATCATTTCCTATACTCAGCTTCAAATAAACCTTTTCTTCTCATTAAAAATCTTTCCTGAAATACCAAATAATTGAATATCATTCCACCCAAGTATTTGATATTCGATGAATACTTTTATTCTTAAATGTTCATTAACAGAAGAACTCAGAACTTTCCAACATCTCCCGGTTCAAGAAGAGTAGCAGATTTAGTATTTTTGGAAAACCTTAGTTTTCGGGAGAAAACACCATGTTATTCTCGCCTCAGGGACCGACTAACTCAGCGACTCGTGAAAAAGGCCCATAAAAATTCCTCGCGTCATCGACAGGACTCGAACTCAAGTAGGAATTAGATTAAGCTGTAAATGGTTATTAATGGACTTTCTGCTGTTATCTTTCGGCGTTTCATGATGACCATCGTTGATGGAGTGCCCGTCTTTACAGTATGACTTCAGAATTGTCGATCTAGAATGGCAAGTGGCATAGATCTTGAAATGGTTAACGAAACACCACAGAACTGGTTCATTCATATCAAGATTCAGTATTTTGTAGATAAGGTCTTTGTTTTGTAGCTCTCCTGAGGCGATGACTAAATTTCGGATGGATGAAGGGAGGCAGGTTGAAGACATCTCTTAATATACTGAGATATTTACTTTCGACTTGTAATGTCTACGAGTTCCTGGCGAATATTCCATAGAGCTGTTAAGTTTTTCTTTTAATGTTATTGAAGTGGTGGGGGAAGAAAGATTACCATACCACGTGAAGTCAAGACAGGCATGGGACGATACCTTTCGGATAATATGATTATCTCTCACCATCTCTCTCCTCTGCGGAACAGTTCTGTCTGTACCTCTATTTTACAAGCTCAGAGTCACCAAGTGGAATCCTCTTCAACACCAGTTAAGGCAAAATATGCAAAAATAACTGCTGCCACATCCAATGAGATCTGCAAACCTGTCTGTAGGGCTGCCACCACAGTGAGTAAACCTGTTTCTGATTGCCAGTCTCAAATATCACACCAAAGATCAAAACAGAACAAACCTTCAGAAAATGTTAAAGCCGCTATATCTCAAGATACTTCCTCCAAGCTTCCAGCCAAAATTCATCAAACACAGAATGTAACTACTGCAGAAAAATCTCAGTTACTCAAATATAAGTACAATATCATAATTATTTCCACAAAAGACCGAATTTTTGTTTCTTGGCTTGGACCCGCCACTAAATCTGAAGATCTTATCAACTTAATTAAAGAAGAATATGGTTTCGGTGTAGATGTCCGTTCTCTGAAAACACGTTGTCCCGCCTACTCATCTTTAATATAATAATAACATGCCTTCTATCACAAACAGAAAAAGTGCTGAATCTAAGATCCCTCTTATCAGGGGCTCTAGTAAAACGCTTCACGGACAGACCATCAAGGGAGTCCAAAATCTCTTCTCCACAGGCATAGCAATCAGAGGCCCTGCTATCTACACATACTACGCTCTCCTCTCGTCATAGAATCCCCAGATCCCAACTGTTCAGTGTTTACCCTCAGAATTGCAGGAGTATAATTAGCAACCTAAACCACTTTAGAACAATCCAAGGCTCACATATTTACGACATTTACCTGTTCACTGAAACTTGGCTCTCCATAGATATTGATGATCAGGAGATTATAGATGGGCAATATACAATCCATAGAAAGGACAGAGGATCTCGTGGAGGCGGAGCAGCTATTATACATTCTAACCATATACTCTGTGAAATTGGAGGCAATTTGTGAAATTGCCTCAAATTTCACAAATATTGAATCACTATACTGCCTTCTTCATCTTGGCAAGTTAAAAGTTTTAATCATATTGCTTTATTTTCCACCTCCCTTAACTAATATCGACCATCAGTACTTAGAAAGCTCGCTGGAATCGATCTCCCCACTAATTCAATCTGCCGACATAGCAATGGTTTTGAGTGACTTTAACTGTCAACTGGCCAATTTAGGATCTTCTCCAGCACTGCAGACTAGGGCTCTCTTCACAGCTATGGTCTTGAACAAATTTGCAATTTTCCAACCAGAGAAAATGCCTACCTTCACCTAATATTCTCCTCTACTCATAGATATTCACAATGACAACCCTATATTTCACTCGAATCATTCGCCAATTACTTTTGACATCACTGTGACTTCTCATAACTTCAAATGCAGCTCCCATTCTCCACGATTCAATTTTAGAATGGCTGACTGGCCTCTGCTCAACCTAGCTCTCAGCAACGTAGACAAGCAGCTCTCTGACACCATGGATGACATCGATGTGCTCACCAGCAACCTTATCAACTGTGTCCACTCAGTTATATCTGACATTGTTCCTCAATCCCAATCTGACCGCACGCTCTACTTACCCGCACTGGTATAACAGCGAACTAATACATAAAATTAAATCCAAAGAATTCTATAGAAACAAGTATAAGCAATCAGGTGACAGTCAATACTATGAAATATTCAGCCGACTCCGCAAAGAAGTGAAAACGCTCATATTAAACTCTTACAATATGTATACAGAGTCAGTTCAGGATAGTCTGCTTACTCACAGAGATATCAAACCATTCTGGAATTACATGCCGCATAAGAATATAACCAATAGAAAGTTCAACTCCATAACGCAGATGGAATTCTCTTATCGGACGAATTCAGTATTGCTCAAGAGTTTGCCAAACATTTTTCCAGAATTCAAACAAATGATACATTGACATCTGCCTCGTTTCCTGACTTCACACCTGTTAAAGATGATATCCTCATTAACCTCTTTATCACTGATGAAGATTTAAATTCGGCATTAAAAAGCATGAGAAATGACTATACTAGAGGCCCAGATGACATTCGAGGCTTATTTTGGAAAATGAATGTCACTACCTTAAAACCCCTCATACTGCGGATCTTCAACTTGTCTCTCAGGCTGGGGAAGTGTCCTAAGCACTTTAAGCAGATCAATATAGTTCCTATTTTCAAAAAAGGTGATAAAATGATGTAACTGATTACAGACCCATAACCTTGCAAAATAGCCTGGCTAAACTCTTCGACACAGCAGTACACAAACATCTCTTTGAATTCTTCAGGCCTTTCATTGATCAGAATCAACATGGTTTCTGCAGTGGCAGGTCAGTAGTCACAATTTACTTCCTTTCTTGCAATACACCTCTGAAACTGTTGACAACCACCTTCAAGTTGATGCAGTCTACGCAGACATCTAAGGCATTTGATAACGTCCCGCACGAACAACTTCTGGAAAAACTTAAGCTATATGGTATCCGTAACCCTTTGCTCTCTCATGGCTACGCAGCAATATTATGTATCGTTTCTTGAGCGTTATCATCAATCAAGTGAACTCAGACTGTTTTATACCACTAAGTGGAGTACCACAAGGGCTCCCCCTTAGGTCCTCTTCTCTTCATTGTTTTAGTAAATGATCTTCCTTCTTTCATCTACACCTCCAATTTTCAAGTTGCTCTCTATGCAGGTGATCTTAAGATCTATTCAGCAGTGAAGGAGATTACCGATTCTCAACAGCTTCAATGTGCTCTCAATACATTATCTCGCTAAGGACATGGGCATCGCTAAATTCGATGCCCATGTCCTTAAAATCACCAGCAAAGCATTAAAAACACTGGGATTCATCAAACGGAACACATACAAGTTCAAAAACTACAGATATGCGGTTATCCGTTATAAAACTATTGTTCTGCCAATCCTTGAATTCAGTTCACCCATCTGGAATCCTCACACAAAGACTTTAACTAACAAAATTGAAGCAGTCCAAAAAAATTTTGTCCGTTACCTTACGTACTGTAATCCTCTATTCTATCACTCAGAGTATTATGAATCGCTGTGTGATTACTTTCATCTGAGGCTTCTGTGCACCAGACGAGTTACTGCTGATATCACCCTTCTAGCCAAAGTAATCACTGGAACTTATGAAGCATCTGATATCCTTAGTAAAATCAACTTCAATGCTCCTTGTAGACAAGTCAGGAACCCCTTACACAGTTTCGCCTTGACTCTGCCACCACGGATTTTATGAAGAATCAGCACTAAAACGAATCCGCAAATGACTCTCTCATTGACTTCTTTGACAACTTCCAATCACTGATGAACTCCATCCACAAGTTTGCCTCTTCTCTTAAACTGCAAAGTGACTAGCTCTGATCTAATTATTGTAGTTTATTAGTATTATGTGTTTTATTATTTTTCTATTCTCTAACTGATTAATTATTACTTGTTAACTTAACTTAATGCAATCCGCTTTTGTACATACGATTTTAATTTTAAATCTATATCAATGTTTATGTTCCTGTTGGATTTCATATTGTTGTTATCAATTGTGTTCATTTTTCTGCTCTCAGATACACTGTTAATCGTTACCTGTTGTGTATCTTGTTATTAATAAAAATAAAATAAAATAAAAATCTGCTGGTTACTCTTTCTTTTTATTCTTGGTTATTGTTAGCTGTTGTTATCAATATTTATTTTATGATCATTAGTTGCTAGGAACTTCATAAGGTCCTGTGACATTTTCAGATCATTTCATTTTATCTAGTATTTCGTGTCATCTGCGAAACTAATAAAATACAGATGAGTTCCAAAATAATCGCCAAGGATATTGTTGATAGGTACTACCTTCAGGCAAATCCATTTCTACAATACGGGAAGCGCTGACTTCATCTTTAAAAGTATTTTAACTTCTTTGGTCCTGAGATATTGAAGATTGTCAGAAGAGAGGTAAACTTGGAAGCTAATGTATCTTTCAAAATTATTTGAAGGGAATTTATTGCAACATTATCAAAAGCCGATTTAGTATCATAAAATATGAAGTCTAACTGCTCTCTCAAATGCAATGCCATTTGTATACTAAACAATATGTCAAGTAGGTTTCATATTGTTGATCTATGCTGAATGATACTGTGAGAATGGGGTCGGTGGGTGCAAAACAAACATGGGTTAGTGTTTTGGGCTGAATATCTTCTTGAAAACCTTGATCAACAAGCAGCTGAATGCTATCGGTCTGTCATCTTTTGCTGTTGATGGGTTCTTCTTCTTAGATATTTGTTTTACGTGATACTCTCTCCACATGCTCGGTCCTGTCTGTAAGTTCCTTTTCGCACATCTACAATATCAATAGGGCATATCTTTAAAATAAAATTGGGATTCTGTCTATACTGCTCTGTTTGGAAGATCACTGATGAATTTGATGTTTATGTCGAATTATTTTTATTTACTTTTAGCTGAAAAATATGTAGTTTTGAAACATCCAGTAAAAATAATTAGGTCAATGTCTCAATAAGCCTTATAAATTGGTTCTGGACCAGAATGTTTACTTTAAAGAAATGAAATGAACCTCTGTCAATGGATGGGCAGTTAAAGCGTTTTCGTGTATATATTTAGAATGCTGAGAGTACTGGAAGGAGATCTGTAAAATAAGTGGTTAGAGGACAATTTCTAGGTGATATCCAATTTGAACGCCTAGATAATAAGCGAGAGGACGAGGAGCATTTGCAATTGGATGGTACTCTTTATATGTACTTTATTGCTATTGGAGTATGCACGTGTGTGTTTGGGATTAAAATCTTGCATTTTAAATTAAGATGTTACGGCTGATGTAAAACTGCATAAGCCAAGGTTTGGAAATTATTGTTGTTGTTTCTCTAAGTCTAAATTTTGTTGTTTTTCTAAGTAATGGTACACCATAAACATGCACCTTCTATTAGAAACACACACAAAAAAAACTGAGTCACAGGAACAATTCATAAATGAATCTTTATAACTCGATTCAAAAATACATCAACACAACATTAGACTGAATACAAAACTACACTTACAAACAGTTAATCCACTACAGCATTATGTCACTATAGCAATTGCTTCAGAAATTCGTTGTATCAACAGAAAGAGTATTTATTTCGCCAACGGAGTTTCCATTTATCACAAGAATGGGCTTAGGGGCCCCTGACTCTACGTCTTCTGCAGCAGGCACTTTCTCATGGGTTAGTACTTTCATCGAAGGCATTTCATAATTACCTTGACGAGGTCTGGACGTAGTTAGTGCCACACACGCGAAAACAACTGCAATCGTGAAGCCTCTCCCCATTATAAATTCAGGCACGAAATATTCGACTTTTCTGACTGTTCTATTTAAATACGAACCAAACCCATCGAGCCCTCTGAATCATGTGAGTAAAGTACGTCCCTCAACAAAATGCAGGAAGCGTTTATATTTTCCTATCTCTACAAGGGCATTGAACAAAGGATACTCTTGCTCTGCAAATAAAAAGACTTCCTGCTTTGATATCACGGATCAGTGAAATACGGGCTGCGCTTGGATAAATAAGAACATTTTATACCTCTGTACATCTCGTTATAGTACAAATATATATTTTATTTATAAATACGTTTCACAAATTAATAAAATATTTTTTGTATGCGGTGTAAAATTGAATTTTCTTTGCCATTTTTTTTTTTAATTGGTGATCGATAGACAAAACCAAGATGACAAAATATTTATGGTATTTGCAGCGTTATGGGTGACCGTAGCTAATATCAGAATATTTTATCTCGTATGATGGTCTTTGTATTTAGATATCAAAGACTATCATAATCTGAGGGATGTAAATTGCACTGGTGAGAACAATCCCTGAAAATGAGGAACACTTATTTTATACTTTTATAATTTGATCATAAAGGACGTATAGATCTTATCGGATATTTTATTGCTTTATGATAAAGAAGGTTTGTCGCGAGGTGGCGTTGTTCAATACGTACACGAATCTACGAACCAAATAAATGGGATTGAACAGTTAGTAATGTAGCTGTGATCAATAACCTCTCATTCCATTAATTTGGCACCGAGAGATGCCATGTCCCAATCTAGAGATTGAAGAAGTGGTTGGAATTCCCAGAATCTGCTTGGTCAATGTTTCCGACCTCCAAGATGGCCTTGTTCTCCTTACTCGTTATACATAACCAAATTATGACTGTGCATGTTGAACTTTTTTCCATATACTGTATTTTATTCTTTTTTATTAAAAAAATGAAGGCAACTACATAATATGGTTTATGGAATGAATTTTCCTAAAAGCATCGGGTGGTCTCTTGCTGTTAAACGGATATTTGACTGCAAACTGCTATTTTTTACAGTTTAAAAAATTATAGAATTTAAAATAGAAGATTTCTGCTAGAAGCACGAGAATCGACAGAAAAACACCAAAGACATAGAGATAGAACGTTCCTTCGAACTCTGACATACATTTGTCCTCGTGATCTCTGGTAATGTTTTCAACGTTGGTTTCTTTATAGTATTCTTCATACATCCACCTATCGTACAGTCCTGCCTGAAGCATGTGCAGAGTTCTAAGTCAAATATAAGTTAAAAATTCATTAATAATACTTAAGTTTTAAACCTCAATTTCTTAACAATGAATTCGTGTCATTATAAACATGTATAATATAGAGAAATATTCATATTAGTATCAGTGTTAACCTCATGGGATGCAAACGAATTGCATCCCATGAGGCTGATGGTACCAGTTTAAAATTGGGACAATATGTAGGTGGAAATTGAAATCCAAATTTGCAAGTTACATTTCTGCATATCATCAAATCACGCCTAAAGCTTCTTTTGTTTGTATTCTACAAATTGCTGATAATGAAACAGCGTGATCAGAGCACAAATGAGATTTTTTCTCAAAATAGCATTTCCTAACAACTTCAAGAAACAGGCTGGATAAAATTCCCCCAAATTTCTTCTTTATATACTAATTTTTGCAATATTATAGTTGCGAGCCGGCCTTTTTCAGAACTTCAAAGGAATGATTTAATTCTTGTATAAATTTTGACTTTCAGTTCCTTTAGAAAGTTAAAGCGCTTCTCACCAGTTTTACTTCCTCCTCTTCATCACCCAAAGTGTTTCTATTGTAATGTTTCTCAATAATAAAACGGAATTACCAGTGCTTTATTTTGCATTCAATTTATAAATTGACGATCTTGAGATACCATCTACCTCAAAACATATTCTTTCCCTTTCTTCCCACAATTTTTTCTTTAATTTTTAGTGGAGAAAAAATCACGATAATCTTTCATCACTGTTCATGCCGAAATGTGATCCTGACAAATTTATATATAAATGGGTAACAGTTTCAGAGCTGGTTGGAACAGCGCTTTCTTTTTATTTATCTGATGGTATGATTTTGATTTTGTAAATAGCAAATGTTTGATGGCTCTAATGAAAGGGCCATCAAACTTATAAATTTGATGGCCCCGTGAACGACATCTAATGCTCGTACGAGCATTAGATGCCGTTCACGAAATGAGGACATATCTTATTCACAGTAGTATGCCCAGATGGGAGTTTCCTCCTCCAGCAGTTCACACAACTGGAAGGCTTGGTAACTTTAGAACACTCCCAAATGTACAGTGTGAACAGAGTAAGTTATATATTCTCTATGGAGATCTGATGATGCTGTCATTTGTGGCTTTCTTGGACTGGTAATCCAGTTCTACCATGCTTTATACATGGTCATTTCGTGATGATACACCCATCAGACTGTGATCTTCATGAACAATGATCCACAATAGACTATTGCTGTTTGACAGTCTTCATGGTAGCGCAATGGTAAAAACCACCGTCCACCACACATCAGATGGAAAAGGCTTGGGTTCGAATGCCGACAATGATATCAGGAACTCTTACGGGTTTTTCACATTCTGTCTGAATTAGTCGGTCGCAAACGAGTACAGTAAGATTCTTCTCACAACAAAACACGTAAACCGATTAGAAAAGAAACAGCCTATTTCTAAATTTAGCGCACCGGGCGCGCACCCTGGGCCCCGACTTCTGAAGGGCACACGCAAAACCCCAAAAAATTAGTTGAACTAATATGTTCAACTATTAGTTCAAAACTTTGTGATTATTATTATGCTATTATTAATTATATTATACATATATAATATATTCAAATTTTATTGGAAATAAAACATTAATAGTACATAATATTTTTTCTTTATTTAAAAAAATTGTTAACATGTATTTTTATTTTCCCTGTCTCTCTCTTTTTTTTAAGGGGCCCAATATTTTCTTCTGCACCCGGGGCCTCAACCAATCTTAATCCGCTACTGAACGTAACAAAACAAAACTTTCCTGTAGTTAAGAAACAGAAAATAAATAAAGGAAATATACTCACATAAGATCTAATTGTTCAGTACAAGGATGGTATTTGATTATGGCTTGACCAGCATATGCAACAAAAAAAATTTCTCTGGACACAGTGAAGTGCTGAGGTCGTAAACTGCGTGCTACCACCAGAGACTGAGGAGATCCAGTTATAAAAATACGATTTTGTTTCAGTACTTTTATCAGTCCATCGGAAATGTCATACACGTTATCCCTTGCATCGTTGAACTTGCAAATTTCCTCCATAATCCCGCCTTCAGAGCTCTGTAACAGGAAGCACGAACATGCTGAAAATTCTTTTCATCGGAAAATTATTTACAACTTAATTTTATTACTGATATGGTTACTTACTAATCCAATACTATGAAAATTAATAAATTTATGTAATTTGCACAAGCGGGAGATCATTTAATATCAATATTTCACTTATACATTCCTTCCCGGGTAGTACAGTTGGAATAATCACGGTCCATCTCACAACCACTGAGGTGAGGAATATTTGTGGCCCTTGTTCAAAACTTGGGTGAGTTAGTCGGTATCAGCAGAGAGTAAAATAGTTTTTTCTCCCGAAAACACTCCGTTTTTTTGTCCAGCAAATCGACCACAGAAGACACTCAATTTACAGACATAATGCATATGGCAAAGGTCTAAGATGCTGATGTACCTAAAATTCTCCAATAACAACAACACCACTTATATATTCTATATTTATGTTTCTAACAAAACTAGCAGGAGGTGTTTTTAGGATTGTATGAAGAGACCAGCACTCATTTCACAAGTGCCGCTTGAGTCAGCAGACTGTTATTATTATTATTATTATTATTATTATTATTAATATCAATTTATTTTCCGAAGAAATGTCCCTTTACAGCTATGCAGCTAGAGGACATGAGTTACATACAGAGATAAAACATAAAATACAGACAAATACGTTGCATACAGAGCCAGATACAATATACGGCTTTAAACAGCCACTTGTGAAGATACAAAAACAAAGTTACAACAAATAAAAGTGCATACGGATACATCGGAGCGTGGATAGTGCGGCATCACAGAGAGTCCACCTAGAACATGACTAAGGAATACATGTCTGCAAGAATAGAAGCTCTGTATATTCTGTCCTTGCAAAGTTTCTCAACGTCTATGGCTAATCTATTAAATATCTGGAAGGAGTTGTGTGGAAACATATTGTCCAGGGAGGACATGCTACGCAGCTTCGATCTGTATGGGGAGGTGTTGGACTGGCATCTTCTCCTGTCGGACGGTCTGGCGATGATATCCCAAATATCGGGTGACTTCAGTTTTCCGGATAGAAGCTGAGAGAGGGTAAGAAGGTTCCTAGAGATGATGAGATACCTCCAAGGCAGCGTATTAAGATTGGTGACCAGAACAGATTTTGAGATTGTAGGTGTTAGCCCGGCAACCCTATTTAGCCATTTCAAGATCCAGAATTCCAAGGAGAGAAACCTGGCTTGGTATGATGAGGGTGCTGAGGACCATATAATCGAGGCATATAATGGAATTGGGAAAATGCAACGAAGAATGTATTTGATGATAAGGTCCGGGTTATGGAAGTTGGAGATCTCTTGTTTTATTGCCCATAAAGCCGAATATGTTTTCGTTCGAGTGGCATTAAAGTGAGGCAAGAAGGTGAGGTCTTTGTCCCAGATGATACCCAAATCTTTATGTTGGGCGACTTTTTCAACTGGAGAGTTCGCTATAATGATGTTCACATCGTTGGAATTTTTCTTCTTGGTGATAGACAGTTGTGCAGTTTTCTCTTTATTAATGGATAGCCCAATCGCATGAAGGTAGTTTTCCAGTTCATGAAGCTGTCGGTTGGAGCTCACGGTAATAGACTGGAGAGACTTTGGGCATTTTGTGATGATGAAGAACTTAATATCATCTGCGTAGGTGGTAAAATTAGTTCGGTTTGATAGGAAGGGTTCTAAAGATGCAGCGAAGAGGGCGGCAGAGAGAACGCCCCCTTGTGGGAGCCCTCTGGAGCAGAGAATGTGGTGATAATGGTTTTGATTACTGATCCATAGGGTCCTGGACTGAAGGAGTTTCCTAAGGAGAACTAGGATGTTACCAGAGATTTTGAAGTAGTTGCACAGTATGGTACATAATGCATGGGTGGACAGATTGTCAAAGACCGCCTTAATGTCGAGGAACACAATATCCAGTTGCTCTTTGTTGCTTAAGGTACTTTCAATTCTGAACAGTGTGTCCAAGAGGTTGGTGATCGTGGAACGTCCAGGTAGAACACTATGGAGGTATGGAGGTTTGTGGCTGAACATGTGATGGGTGAGAGCAGGAAGTATGGCTTTTTCCAAGATTTTGAGGAAAGTGCATCCTACGGAAATTGGTCTGTAGTCATTAGGCGATTTTGGGTTAGACTTTTTTGGAACGGGAGAAACATAATATGTGTTCCAGATAGCAGGGTACACTCCTGTTATGAGGACGGAATTGAATGCATCAAGCTAGAGGTCAATGATATATACACTACATATTTTAATCATGAAAACAGGGAATCCATCCGGGCGAGTGGTAGACTTGTTGGGAAGACTGTTGATGACTTCAGTAAGGCGTTCCTTTGTGATGGCAATTTTATCCAGTGATGTCTGGTTAGCTGGTGGATTAACTCGAATAAAGGGGTTTGGAGCAGATAGGGGCTTAGTTGCGAGCGAGTTAGCCCATGCGTGGAAGATGTCAGTGGTCATGGGGGCCTGTTGGTGAAGATTCTTTTCCCAAGTTTCATTCTGTGTGCAATCCAGTCGTTCTGCGCCTTCCTCCGAATGCGTAGGAAGCGTGCCCGATATTTTTTATAGAGTTGCTAGTCGGCTAGATCCCGTGTTCTTTGCCACTTCCTGTATAGTTTCTGTTTGATGATGAAGGCGAGTTTTGCGTCGCTGGTAAACCAGTTCTTGGTTCTGGGAGACAGGCGTACAGATTTGGAGGCCCCTTCACGGGCGATGTCTTTTAACAAGTTAGCTAAATTGGTAAGTGTTTTATCAGGGTGGCTAGCAGCAATTTTTGTTCAAGCGCAACTTCCAGCGCAATGAAAGACTGATTACCTTATAAACAGAAGCTTGTATCTTGAGATATAAAACAATATTTAACGACTGACAGAGGTAAATCGTGGGCTGGCTTGGTAGGTGAGACAATATTTTCCACTTGAATTCGCTCTGAAGACTTTTTGTGCATTTAGTCCCAAGTCCCAAGTCTTGGGGCTTCCGTTATTGTTGTATAGAAGAACTCCCTTGAACCGAAAACGTCTCCTACGTATTACAGCATTTTATTTAGTATTATAATTGCTAAATGATTCTGGGAAGAAGGCTTTTCATTAATCTGCCAGAAAAAAAAATTACCATTCATACTTTCGTTGTCACCAAAAAAGTACCTACCCAATTGAATGTGAAAACGCCCTTAAGGGACAAAGATTAAAAAACCGCCTCCAAGAACCCTTAATTAAAAATCATGAAAACGTTATATTTCTAAATACATTTATTGATTGGTTATCTGATAGGTGGGATTTGAAGCATACAACTTACGCATTACTTGAAATGTCAGAATTACTGCTTTTCCGAATTACACGTGAGTTATTTTCTAACAGGACAATTTCAAACAGACGCCTCACAGGAAAGATTTGGTCAATACCGACAATTATCTGGTTCAGTATGTCATGTGTCTTTACTGCAAGTTTATGAGAATGAAATGAAATTATGAATGCGTTCTGTATTACCTTTAACTTTAAAATCAAACATGTTTGGCAACTTTTCAATTAGCGATTTCAACACAAAAGCATTTCAAGAAAGTCTTGTTGAAGCAGGAATGGAGGCTAATACATTCACATCATTATTTTCTCACATTACCGTCACAGAAAGAGATTACATGCCCCTCTTAGTTTACCTTGCTGGATATGCTGAATATATATTGTTATTAAAAGATATCGCTGTGAGGAATGCAAACTTATTTTAACAGTGAACGAATCATTACCTACTGGTAGGCAATATGAACTAATTCAAAACATGGATAGACGTGGACTGTTATACCCTGAATTAAACGTAATTGCTGCTGCTGTATATTGTTATATATTATTTCAAAAATGATATTGTCACAAGCCCTAGAGAAAGAATTCTTGAAGTTACGTAATCCAAGAAATTTCTTATCATTACTTATGTAAAATTTCTTTGAAACTATTGAATTTTCTTTGAATTATGTTTGCAAAAATGGTCATTTTGGAGAAATAATTTTAAATTTCTAATTAATACTATTATCTAGATCAAATTATTAGATTAAATCGTTCCAGGTCGCTGTACCATTCCTACACTTAAATCATCAGAAATTTGATAACTTTCTCTGCATTCCCTCATCAATATTAAAGAAGATAAGAAAGAGAAGTGATCCCAAAACTGATCCCTGAGGGAGTCCACTTGTGATTACTTTCTGTCTTTTAGGCCATCGATCCAACGAAGCATCTTTAATGAGCCTTTCACCAGGAGTCGTATCAAAAGCTTTATTGAAGTCAAGGAAAACAATGTCAAAGTTGCATATTGCATCCTACTGTTTTATGACTTTGTCGTAATAATAATTAACTGGACTGGTCATACCCGACTTCTCACATTTTAATTGAGATGATCCTGTATCTTACCCACCGCTGAAGTTAAACTCACTGGTTTGTCGTTGCCCATCGTGTCTTTCACACCTCCTTTGTCGACTGGGGAGACATCAGAGACATCTTTCATACCATAAGTATTTTACTCGTAAGGCGGAAGGCTCATTACAAAACATATTGCAAGAGGTGGCTAGTTCATTTCGCTGTTATGTATATAGAGAATACGCAGCACAATCATCTTTATGAACAACTACGTACCTACCTGAAACATTTGAAGATACCTGTGGTTTATATTAAAGACGAATTTCGCACTTTCTTCCTTCATTGCTTTCTCCAGCTGGCCTAGAGTCTCAATTGGCTTCTCTTTAAGAGGAACCATCAGAAAAGATCTCAAATTCCCAGTGTAACTTTGCGTGATTACCAGAATAAACAGAAGCCAAACTCCCAGCGTGAATCTTGTTTGCCAAAATCGAATCATGACTGGACTAATTTCTGCAAGAAATACAGAAACATTAAAACGTTTCGGATCTAGTTAAAAATTGAAAAGGTATTTGCTATTGAATATAATATTAGTGTCTATTACATTAACATGATACTCAGAATCTAAATGATTATAAAATACCTTCGCATATGTATAAGACTTTAATAAGAAGTGTTTTTGTAGTGATCTGTTATAGTTCTAGTATACCGACTGCTTGTGTTTATGAGGCTATATTTCATTGCAGTGTAATTACTTGTAATTGAGTGTTCTAGTTTTGAATAATTTTTGCAAATATCTCAATAATACGAAAAAATAAATTATGAAACAACCCGCATAATGTGACGCTCAGAACTGCCAAAAACTGTTCCAGTGAAGACAACACTTCCAGCCATCATGCATATAAAATATCAAAACGCCGAAGAAACGTTTCGCATTCGTGATTAAGTTCAAATATTCCATCATCTTTGAATTCTTCTAAAACTATTTAGTTACCCAAATCTAATCATTATAGGCAATGAAATTTCCAAGTATGCCGAAGGGTTGCGTGACTGCTGTTTCGGAGGAGAACATATTTATTCACCTTTTGATATATAAGTCCCAAAGAGGTTCCAAAGAACTTTTTCAAATGTCCATCGCGAATCTCTAGTGCAGTAGGTAAGGAGTAGCCATGTGGAAACACTTTGAACTACAAGTAAGACTATCAGCACCAACCAGACCTAGAAATAAAAAAAAAACGTACAACTGCTCATATTAAAAGTAGTACAACTGGAAATGTACTATAAT
This sequence comes from Mastigoproctus giganteus, assembly GCF_048544385.1. NCBI lineage: Eukaryota > Metazoa > Arthropoda > Arachnida > Uropygi > Thelyphonidae > Mastigoproctus > Mastigoproctus giganteus. Next base: position 76,402,390 of record NC_143585.1, on the reverse strand, counting down.
TTATTATTTTATAAGTTACTGACAACAGGACAAATTTGCAAACATTCACTATGAAGGAATAGATATAAACTCCATGGAAATAACGAAGAGGATTTATTGGAAAGGATTTTATAATCATTCTTTCGGCGAATTCCTCTCCACTGTTTACTTGTCTTAAATATGCCCTATTAAACTGTGAATAATTAAATTAGTAAATAAGAATACTCACACTTTTCGAGAATGGATGTAGTATACTAAAAATGTCACACATTTCTTTAGGTACTCTGCTAATAAAAACAACTTGGTTGTGCCGTAAAGGAACGTTATAGTCTATATCCAAATGCCTCTTATATTGTAGCAGAAGTCCAGTTACCACAACATCAACGCTCTAAAAAATAAATTAAATGCATTTGTTGATGTTGAAATAAAACATATTTAAATTATTTGAATACGTATTGGAGTCTACAGACTAAACAAAATCTGCTAAAGAGCCATCCACAAGAGATAGGGTTATTGAAAGTTTCATTCTTAGTTAAAAAGAGAGGTTGAGATAGGTATTGAACAACATACCTCATTCACTAACAGGGCCAGTGGGCCACGGTATGTGCTTGATACAGTGGTTGTAATTGTACTACTATTAGCAGGAACGAGGGTGTGCCTAAAAGATGAAAATAATGCAAGAAGCACCAGTGGTATTAATCTTATCTCTTCAACTTATTAAAATAGACTATTTTAATTTTATTAAACTTAAGCATTTTCACTTTCTCGAAATTCAACATATATATTAATTAATTATTCATTAGATAGAAATTAATGATTATCAATTAATAAAATGATACAGTATGAGGGTTCTTTTGAAAAGTAAGGCAACTGATGTTTGGGGAGTGAAATCGCCTTTTTCAATAACGAATCATCACTTCAAAAAATTCCTAACTTATCAACATTGGGTCCCATTAGGGCCCCAGCGGCCAAATGACCAGAGGAACAACGGTACACGACACTACACATATATAAGTTCCATACACCTTTAAACCTCTGGCATTGACAGTATTTTGTTTTACACCTATAATGCATACAACGCAGAATGGAGAGAATCCCTGGTGCCGTTTGACACTAAACACACCCAACACTTATCAACAGTTCTCGTATAATTATCATTTAATTTTGGTATACCTGGAAATATTTTTGCAATAGAAAACGATCATTGATCATACAGAGATATTCCATTTTATGCGATGATCTCTTTAATGGTCAGATACAAGACGAAAGTGAAAATACAGAAAACTCAGTAGACACAATAAGAAACAGAGTCAAAGTTCTGGAATTCTTGAAACATCCAGAAAGGTACAAGAAGATTTGCAGGGCATCTATATATACAATGGACATATAGGCCTGAAATCTTAAGAGTTCAAGCCGGGTGTTTAGATCTCAAGCATTTTAAGTATTCGTTATTATACGATTAGGGAAAAAGCAACAAGTCAAAATAAATCAGTTAATTGGGAAAATATTCCAAATCAATTCTTATAATCAGGCTATAAAAATCCAGTTTAATTTCTCAAAAGATGCATTGTTCTTGTCTTACTTGCATCCAGACGACTGCTCCGCATATTCCAAACGCTTTGTTTCCTTTGATGGCAGATCAGTTAGCTTTGCGTCTTCTTTATATTCGGTATACTGGAAAAGAAAAAGAATATTAAAGTCGTTTAGAGACATTTGAGTTCGAATGCCACGAGAGATTAGAGGAATCCTTCATGGTCTCTTCAAGTGGAGCTATAGTTATGGACCCAGGAGGTGCATTCTTCGTAAATCCACACGATACCATAAAGTATACTAATATCCTTGTGCTTTATATCTTTCAAGTTCTTCTGGCCTTTGTGGCTATTCGGAGTAAAAGTAGGAAATGTGTTTTATTCTTTTAGCATCCAATTCAGCACTTTCCCGTTCTATATGTCTTTTCCTTTTCTGCAGATATTTCCATGGACATTGCTCTTCCGAATTGGAATCTGCAATTACTTTCAGTACTTATAACAAATCATTCATAATTTCATTAAATAATATTTATAATTTCTGAGATAATATCACATTAGTAAAAACAGTAGAAGCATACGTACCAAAATTTATTAAAATTATAGGAGAATTTTGATTTAAAAAATGATTAAATTCCTATTTAATGTGCATTATTAGGTCGGAGAAAAGGAAATATTATAGTTCCCAACTTAAAGGCGTCATTACAAGCAAGGAAAAGTGGACAGTCTTGGAAAAGCTACTATCTGGAAGAAAAACGAAATCACAAAGCTATGTTGGAGATGTAGTTGAGAACGAGGTACTCATTTCGGATGACCAGGAAAAAGCAGCAGTCTTCCGTAATCACTTTATCTCAAGTGTGAATAACCTTTTTAAAGACGACGTTGACTCTAGAGATAATGCAACGAGAGAATCTATCAAGCTCTCAATGAGGAGCTCTTTTTCCTCGCTCCCCTCTCAGATCAAGAGATTTTATAAGCAGGACATCAATTCAAAGAAAAGGGAGCCCCTGGCTTTGATGAAATATCTCCTGCTCTGCTGAAAAAGGTCTTTAACTCAATTCTAATACCACTGAAGTATATTTACAATCTTTCTTTTCAATCTGGTAAATTCCCGTCTCAATTAAAAAAAACAGTCATTGTTCCTGTTCCTAAGGGGATAAATTGTAACTCTATCAAAACTTTCGTCCAATACCTCTACTCTAAGTTTTTGCAAAATTATTCGAAAAAATTCTTGACGGAAGACTCATGGGCTTCCTGGAAGTCAATCAGCTTATACATCAACAACAGTACGCTTATCGTTCAAAAAGATCCACTGACCTGGCAATTGTTGACTTCTGCTCTAGGATCATGGACTGTCTTGAAAAGGGTCATATGCAATAGCACTGTTTCTAGACCTATCAAAAGCTTTTGACTGCATAAATCATAATATCCTACTCAACAAGCTCAACAATCTTGGCTTGAGAGGAAAAATTAACCTTCTCCTTGAAAACTACCTTACTGATAGGCCATTTGTCGTTAAAACAAACCAGTCTTTTTCAGACATTTCTTATTTCTCCAGGGGAGTACCTCAAGGCTCCCTTCTCGGACCTATCCTATTTGTTCTTTACATTAATAAATTTCTCTCTCATCTTCCATCTTCCCACCTAGTAGCGTATTCCGATGACATTTCCATTCTAATCACTGATAAAGACCCTAACCAACTTCAATGCAAGATCTCTGCCCTGCTCTCTGAAATGTGTAGTTGGCTTCAAAAGAATCAGCTGATACTAAACCCAGAAAAATCCAAATATATGGTGTTTAGGACGAAAAATAAACCATTAAATATTGATTTCGAAATAACATACAAAGGAAAACAACTCGAAAGGGTGAATGATACCAAGTTTTTAGGAATCTGGCTAAATGATAAGCTGAGTTGGGATAAACAAATGATCACCTTACGAAAGAAGACTTCGTCACTAGCAGGAATACTCGCCCGAGCCTCTGCCTGGGTACCTCCTTCCCTTCTCAGACTAGTATTCCTTTCCTTAATACAGCCTCACTTCACATATGGAATCATCTCATGGGGTACGACCAGTCAAGATAACCTTACGAGAATCAATTCAATTGTCAATCGATGTGTTCGTTCAATTTTGGGCCTTCTCTGGAATGCATCGGTGACTTCGAGATATAAGGAAGCGAGACTCTTAAGCATCTACCAACTGATACAAAAAGCTGAGGCGGTATTTGTCTACAATGCTTTGAAAACACCAAACTTTCCTCCTCTCTTCAGATAATTTTTTATAACAATAGAAGAAGAAGGAATAACATATAATTTAAGAAATGAAGCGAACCTGAAGGTTCCGCTTTTTAGAAAAGCCATAGGTCAGAAAAATATAAAATACAGAGGCGCAAAAACCTGGAATAATCTTCCTGAAAACATCAAAAATACCATTTCACTAAACAAGTTCAAGAAGCTCCTGACTGAACACATCACCAGGGATGTCTGATCTAAATCACCTTCCACTCAACTCCTGAACTTTCCACAATGCATACCAGTTTGGAAATTATGTAAACAAGTTGAAAGAATAGCTGTCAAAAAGCTTGTAACACTCTACGCAATTATTTCATAATTTTTTTCTTTCATACTTGTTATTGTAAAAATACTCACAATGTAATTATAAGTACTGTCGTTAACCACGCGACATGTGTGGTTGGTTTACGAAGTCTCTGTAATGGAATGTAGAAATATGTCCGATTCATGGTGTATCTGGTTTTATTGTTATCTTTTTCAAAGGGAACACCCCCCTAAAAAGCCTCTGGCTTATGTGTTCTCCCTCCCTTCTTGCTGTTATCTCCCAACAATTGTAACACAAAATAGGGATAAATAAATTATCAATTATCAATTATTAGCATTATATCTTTTGAAAAGGATGATAATTAAATGATAATTAAAGCAAATTTTACTTACTGAATATCCTGCCACGTTAAAATTGCATTTCTTTATTGTACACCTTCCACCACCATTTCTAAGTAGTTCTTTAGCAACTGATTTACCCATTTTATGAAACTTTTTACTCAGTCTGGCACCCGATGACATCCTGGTCCACCTTTGCACATGCAGAGTTGTGTCCTAAACGTCAAACTTTTTTGTTTAAATATTTTAAATATATAAATATTTAAATAAACCCAACAACGTTTCATTATTAAATACTCTTTGGCTGCTGCATCTATTTTAAAATTGGTTATATTCTAGTAACTTATGCACCAGTTTAACTTTCTGTCAACATAATTATTCTAATTCTGTTTTTAGAAGAAATTAAGAAAGAAATATTTCATCTTAATTTATTATAAAATTAAGGAAAAACAAGAATTTATCTTTTTATTTCCCTTAACAGAAGTTCTTCAGAAATTAGCATCCGTTGTGCTCGTCACCCATTGACTATTAAAGAATGGTGGGCGTTATCCATTTATTATACACTAGAGTATAATCTCAGAGTACTCTTTATTTAATGCTAGATGCGAAAGCCATTTGATCGAATTTGACCGAACAAAACCTTCTATTGTTCAAAACGATGCCATGGTAAGTGAAAACTCTGTTCTATCCCTGCTGCATTTTTCGATATATGAAATGAATATTGGTTTAGATACGTGAAATATCGAAGCAAGGAATGATGCTTCGATATTTCATGTAAGTTATACTTATGCATGTATATAGGCATGTAAGTTATACTTATGCCAGAGTTAAAAGACCCTGCGTGATATTAGTAAGAGTATCAAAAGCTGCTTTGATTTCCAAGAATGCGACAGCATAGTCATCAGGGGAGTGTGGTTTGGCATTAGTGGCTTCCTTCCTTACTGCAAACCTTTCCATAGTTCTGCTTATGACGCCATATATATTGGCCTGTTTGATAAAACAAACAACATTTTACTCCAATGTTCACCAATGGTTCTTTAAAGGCCGATCTCCAAGTCATTATCAAATATAGATGGTACAAAATTGAGTTCACTTCAGTCGGTCTAAAACTCAATGTAATATTACCACCCGACGAAAAGAAATAATTTGATGCACCTACGTTTTACCTCAGCACCAGCCCAATTTTCATTCAAGACAAGGTTCCTTTACTGAATATCTGAATAAACCTAGTTTTTTATTTCTCTTATATTTTGTTTCTGAGCGTCTACAATGCTGTGCGAATCTAGATATCTACCCTTTCATGGAAAGAATAGATTTTTAGGATATTATTCCAGTATCCGAGAATGTTTCCCCCCCTTTAAGTTACCTTCTTGACTTTAGCTTTGAGAGGAAAATTAATCAGGATAAAGTGAATGATTCCCAATCCTATCTCTCACAAAGTCAATCCATTTCTTATCACAGATCCTCATGGGTACAGTTGTTATAATCACCGTCCTGGCCACAGCGGGTGGAAAATACCGAAGTCTAAATCCTGTTAATGATGCGAGGAATTTTTAATGGACTGTTTTCATAACATGGCTGAGTTAGTCCGTCTCAAGCGAGGGTAGTATGGTTTTCTCCCTAAAAATTGGGTTTTTTTGTCCAGCAAAACAGCAAATCAACCACAGAACACACGCAATTTACAGAGATATTATATAGGCGCAATATGACCTAAATTGTTGACGAAACCGTAAAATAACTTATCACACAGAGTTCTGTTCTTCCTGCATGTCTTTCTACTGATATTCCGATGGGCACGGTTGAGTTCACACCTGTGATTCCGCCTCTTTTTTTAATGAAGTTTAAAAATTATATAAACTTTCCAGCATCCATTCATACTATATTCCAAACTCTCTGAACTAACTCTTTCGATTTTTAATTTATTTACTCCTTTTCTATTGTCAGACACAATCTATCTTTGTACGTATTTACTGAAAATTACAACCTACAGAAATTAATATCTAGTGTCAAAAAAGATTCCTTTGATTGATCAATACATCCGTAATTCAAGAGGATTATAGGTTTTAAGAACCCTGTCCTATTGAGACCTCAATAAAAATTTGTTTTGCGAATAAAAATACTGGAAACGGAATGATAATTCTTAGAATAAATAGTACTTAATTACAAGGAAAAGTAGATCTATTCTGAATCCATTACTATTAGGTGAGTGAAAATCTATTTTTGTTTTATTCTATAATTATTTAGAAGAACAAACTTCTAAATAGTAGCTGAAAGTACAGCCAACAGCATTAAGTTGCTGCTCCTTGAATTTAATATTTAATACTTTAGATATTGTGGCTTAGCCATTTGATATATCTGGGTCTCCAGAATTCTTAAAAACTAGAAATACACCCTCGAAGTCTAAAGCTTTGTCCAATACAGATAAAAAATCTTTAAACTTCATTTACGTATTAATTCTACAAGTGTCCTTAAAGGTGAGGATGTTCCAATTCCCCACCTCTAGAATTAAGCACAGCGTACTCACATTGATGTCCGTGGAACTCATGGAGCCTGATGTAATAACGGTTATATCCCAAATATCTTTTTGCACTCCCGACATAAAATCTTCAAGGTCTCCTTTCACTGATTCGATAAATGCAAACCACTTCAAAGGCGCTTTTGGTAAGACATTTCCGACGACCTAATAAAGTTAGGTATGTACATATATTAATTTTTCATTAAAACAATAAACGCGTAAAGTTATCAAGAAATAAAATTGTGGTATGATGAATAATGTAATTATTGAATAATAATTATTAAACTTGCTATAATAGCTAAATTTACATAGTCAAGGTTATGTGGACAAGGTTTCTCTAATAATCTGAGCTCCGATAAAAAAAGGACATTACTGTCGTTCATAACATATTGAAGTTTTGAATATCCATCCTGTTAGAACGCCTTATTAGCTTGAATACCTCTTTCTTAACCTCCAAAAGATTAATGAATCTTTTAGAGGTTAAGGAATCTGTGAATTTATGATAATCAGTTGTTGTTGTGCATGAAAAATGTGTGGTTTCGCGGGTTCGTTTATTGAAGAAAAGCAAATACAAGAATTACGCTTATAAGTTATGGTCTAAGAAGTGAACAGATAGATAGTGAGTGATGGCCTGTTGGCGTTTTTGTTTTTTTTTTATGAAACCCCAAACACGAGTGGTATTAGAATCTATAGTACTTAGTACCGTGCATGGGTTGAAGGTGAGAAAATGAGAGAAGATACCTGTTGACATTAGACTTGAATTTCTATAGATTGTAATTTTCAGGTTTGGAAGTGAGAGAGAGAGAGAGAGCGGGAATTATAGAAGCCAATTCAGAAGAACAGTGCCCATGGTAGCATCTGTAGAAAAGGAATGCAACAGAAATGAACGTCCATAAGAAAGAGAGTGGAGAGAATCAGCTAGAGATGAGTCATTAATTAACCTAACTGCCCTCTTTTGAATGGAATCTAGAAGCCTGAGAGAGGTTTTGGGGGCACCTCCCCCAGTGTGGGAACATTCCATGGTAGGGTGGATTTTCGATTTGTACAGAGTGAACAGCTCTTTGGAAGAAAAGTAACCCCGAAAGCGAAAGAGAAAACCCAGTTCTTCAGATGCAGAGGAAGCAATATGTGTGATGTGCGTATGCTAACGGAAATTAGAAGTCAGGATAATCCCTAACAGACATAAGTGATCCTGTGTAGAAATCCGAGTGTTATCGAAGGTACGCAGAGGAGCAGAATAATCATTTTTGTGAGATATAAGACTGGACTGAGTTTTAGAAGGATTGAAATCATCTAAGCTATTTTTTGTCCCACTGGAGATCAGCATTTAAAGAACTGGTAGTGGATTTTCGAATAGTTGAAGTTTTTTGTGCAGGGCAATGTTTTTTCTCGAACTGAATGATGGAATGCAATGTGCTGTCATCAGCAAAACTCCATTTCCGGTCATGGAAGAAGTCATTATTATCTAAGAGGAAAGAGTGGGAGAAAGAACTGAACCTGCATTAGTTTGAAATATTTTTCAAAATGTTTTGATAAGCCAGAAATTGTGATTCTTATCGAGTGTTAATTTGTTCATTTTTGGTTGATTTACAGATTGACAATGAAGCTTTACAACAAAACATAAATCACTGGTCTATCTTCTCTCTTGCTTTAATAACAACCCTTTTACATTTTGAACCTAGGCATTTTATTATAAATAAAGTAATATAAATCGGAGATATAAATTAAGTAATCAGAAGATTTATCTCTAAGAATTAATAAGCACCCGTGTCGAAGTTGCATATGATTTGCATTTTAAGGAAACTTTGTAAATGCATGATTATATAAACAGTAGTGTGTGCCGGAAGCAGTTTTATTAATGCCAAAGGTTCACCGGTTCAAAGGTCATTCGATAATCATTCGATATTTTATTGTGGATAAATGAAAAACTAATGCCAAGTTGAATGCAAAAGTGATACCAAAGCAATTGTAATGCTATCTTACCTTAAGAATGACCTGTTTTGCTTCTTGGAGGTCAATTGATAGCACTACGAAGTTCATCGATCGGGTGCTTGAGACAAAAGACTTCAAAAAGGCGTTGTTCTTTAGGACAAAAACCAGTTTCTCGCAAACCGAAAAAATGGCTGTTCGGATTGTATCACCATGAAATAGCGAAGCAACAAGTGGCAGTTCAACGTTCCCTGCAAAATAAATCATAATTTAGGGGTCTTATTTCTGGTCAACGAGTACCCTATATAGCAGTTCACCGGCTTTTCTATTAATCTTAAAAATAATGTCACATTCTTTGTCAAAAATATAGTATGATGAAACAGGGAAATTACATAGCTCTAAATCCTGAGATAAGTTTGGTTGCTGGTTTGTTTGCAGGCCGAAGCCTACTTAAGCCTCAATTAGGTTTCAATTCCAAAATACAAAATCAAATCTAAACGTTTTTAAAATTAAATAAATACATTTTTCTCATTATTTTAAAAAGTTTATCATTTTCTTTATGTTTCTCCTCAACATATAGCTTACTGTATTGAAAATGGTTCACGAAACCCTAATGCTGCCTTCGTGGGTCTTCAGGAGTTTACGAATACTTGATATTTCTTTTTTTTTTTTCAAGGAATGTACAAGGAATTTCATCGTAAAGCATCATTAATAGTTTGATAATGATAATATTTATAGTTAAATTGCTGATTTGGAAAGAGAGGGTCTTTGAAGAAATAAGAAAACCCTTTGACAGAAATTAATTCTTACGTTTTGTTTTATTGTACAGAATTACGAAATCCTCTTTAACTGAAGTGATACCTGACTTCTTCACAAGTTCATAGACCTTCCTTGTTGAAGTTACACCAACATTTTCTTTCCATCCTTCAAATCCTGAAAAAGAATACGAACATAAAATAAAAGCTTATTATTTTACTATTTACTGTTTATCTTTAACTTTTTACACTTAAAAAGTTAAACAGAAAAGATATTTGCCTGGCTGTAAAAAATAAAAATAAAATAAATATAGATATATAAGAAATCAAAACGAGAATAAATAACCTACATGTTTCCTCTTCACGCAGGTAACCATCGAGCCTGCTTGCGAATTTTCTACAAGTTGTTATACTCAACTATCCATGGAGAAAACTTATTTCAATAATTAATAATTCTTTGACTAAAATAATTATTAATTATTGAAATTCTGGAATAATTTATAACATTGAAAATTCGCCTTCATTCATTTTATTATCCTTTCTTTGATCCTTCTACACTCCAATAAGGGTCTTTCTCTAAGGCGTTGGTTGCCAAGCTCTGTAGCACACATATTGAAATCTTTCCTCATACGAATGCGCGCTTCAGTTGGCTGCCAGTCTTTGAAGTTCGAAGACAGGCAGCCAACTGGTAAGATCTGCAAAGGCTCAATGTCTCTTTTTATGGTGCAGTCTCTATAACTGGACACGGTATTCCAAGTGGGGTGTTACAATTGCCTTATACGGTGGGATCATGACTACCATATACATAGAAGCAAACATTCCATAAATCATCGAACCCTGGATGTTTACACTGATTGGAGAACTTCATGTCCACCCATATCGTAATTTCAAAATATTTTTCTTCCTGTACTCTTTTTAGTTTAACCCCACCAAGTGCATAAGTTATTTTGGTGTTGCTGTTCTCCAAATGGATTTGGAGAATTGTTGCATTAAAATACAGCTTCTACTCTTTTGGACATCGTTGAAGCCTGTTCAAGTCATCCTGCAGAAGTGCTACTTGACATTGATCATTAACCACTCTCTAATTTTTACATCTGCAAATTTTGACCTTACGCCCTCCATCAATGTTATTTGCGAAAATCAGAAACAAGGTTGGTTCAAAAGGTGTTCAACTGACGCGCTCGTGGATAATTGGTAAATTCGTAAAACAGTTGGTAAATTCGCTGTCCCCCCCCGGCACATACTGGCTAAAAAAGACCCGAGTTCATCCTTTCGATGACGCGAGGAGTTTTTATGGATCTTTTACACAACGTGGCTTGAGTTCATTGGTCTCAGGGAGGGTATCGAAGGTGTCTTTTTTTTTTTTTGTACTCCACAGTAAAAGTCAGCTTTTGAATGTGTTTAAAAAACGTATAAACTTTTAATAGAATAAAGGCAAGTGCTCAAAATTGTGTGAATAAGTTTGAAATTAAAAAAAAATCACAAATTAAGCAAGTTGATTAATAAACAATACAATGTTAGGTATTTCTACTTATTCACAGATTTTAAAGGTAAATGTATTTAGTAAACTTACCTGAAAAGGTAGCGTACGACAGAAGAAATAAAGAAATGCAGATGAAGAGATTTAGATTTAGACCTGCTTGCATATTCATTCCATAAAAGTCAGCCTATTAAAAACTATAAGAAAATATGATGAAATATAAATTTAATTGCAATATCATAAGCACGAATAAATATATCTTAAAAATTCTAACCGGAAAATATGGTTGGTCGGTTTGTGGGGTTTTTGGGGCATCAACTATTTTTGATCAGAGTGAGTCATTAAACATTATTCTATATTAAATATATTTCGGTTGCTTCGAAGTGATTGATTGTGGTATGTTACATCGTTTTCATTCCACTTGGCATTTCAAAGAAGAATCTGTGGAAAAACTTAGGTTTGTTTAGAATAAGCGCCAGACTGTAAAATCCGTCAGCTGCCAATATATTAGTCTTTAATTTGCTCATGTTCAATAATCATTCCTCATTTTAGATGAAAATGCTGGCTATCTGGTGAAAGAATCATGCAGTCTTCTTTGGAGATTGACTAATTACAAAATAAGGAAGATGACCTTTGTAGTTACTCCCATACGAACATAGAAATCAGAACTATACCTCTTTTTAGAGGCGGGGAAAACAACCGATGCCAATGTCAGTATCCACACGTTACTCTGACTATATACATTATTAAAAATACAATGAAAATTGTTACTAAATATGCTGGCAATGAAATTGGTAATATTCTAATTAACTTCATCAAATGATACGGATTGTTTTTCGAAATATGTCTTGTTTTCAGAATGCTCATGATAACTCAAAGAGAACAATCTGATGAACACAGAGCATCTTTTGGAATTTTTTGGTCACATTCCAATCTTTTTATTTTTTCGTGTAACCTAACAATATCCTCACGCTTAGCAAGTGGCTATAATCACCATATTCCGCACACCATATGGAAAATATCTGGGTTCGAATCCCCTTCAATGGCTGGAACCCTTCCACTCGACCTGGAAGTGGTCAGAATCGGAATCATCTATGAATTGTCTAAGGGGAACGCCTGCACCTTCATGGGCTTCAATGCAGATCCCACTGCTAACCGAGCGACCGAAAAGAAAAGAAAAGTCTCACTGCCCACCTCACGCAAATATGGCAATCTAGATGGGACAACTCTTCCAAGGGAGAGATCACTAGGACATTTCTCCCCAATGTGGAGAAATTACATCCGAAGGCCCCGCTGTCGTTCTCACCGGGCCTCTATACAACCTTTTTACTTACCGGACACAGAGCATTCAAGGCAAAACTCACAGCCCTGGGCATTTAAAAAAAAATACTATATTAGGGTTACCCGTAAATGATTATATTAACCCGTATTTGTGTCTGTAAATTGAGTATGTTCTCTGGTCGATTTGCCTGTTTTGCTGGACGATTTGCCTGTTTTGCCCAGGGCTTTCCCTCAGTTTCTGAGGGAAAGCCCTGGGAATCACAGAGGACCCCGCCTGCTGTTGTGGAGAGTCTGAGAGCTGACAGTAGCTTATGTACGATTGCCGGCTCTACGATGACCTTCGCTGCCAGCTCATCTTCAGGATCACCTTTTTGCCCAGAGACAGGGAAAAGCACCTACTTGACAGTAAAGGGCAATACATTGCATTCTCCAAATTCGCAGAAGACCTCTACAAGAGGAGACGTACCCTCATCGTACAACAACCAAACCGTGACCAACAGCAATAAAACAAATTCAAGCTGAGAACTGATAATGACTAGGTGTCATGATTGCCGCATCGTGGAACCTACAAGGAAACCGACTCTACTAAGAATAAAGGACATGGCTTACAACCATTCGAATGACCTCAACCCTGGACTTGTCAAAGGAACACATCGACCTGGACCGTGCAGTTCGCTGCCACCAAGCCATATTGGCGAACAAAATCGAGCACCTGACTCGATTACTTTAAGAGGGGAGACCATGTCCCTCTTCTGCCCGCCGACCCTCCTTTTCCTTCTGGTGAGGCATGGACATGCCTGACTGACCACCTGGGGACATCTACTCTGTCGCTCCCATACTTCTACCTTTACCCCTAGCCTTCTGCCTCTCCTCCCCGACTCTACCTATACACGACGCGAACGCCCTACATCATAAATTAATCAAATCCAAAATAATTTTCGCCCAGTCTCGGTCTATCACACGCATTGCCCTGCTCCTGCCGTTTGAATGCGTGGACGCTATGCGCTGTATGCAAACATTCAAAGTAATTACAACTGCATGGATATATATATATATATATATCCATACTCTCAAAAAGGAAGTCGACAGCAGTACCACATTTGTACGTTGTAATCTTGGCATTAATACGACCATCAAAAAACTTATAGCTTTGCATAAAAAACTACATACCAAAATTCGCAATTCTACATTACCATTCTTATATATGATAGCCAAGTTCCCGTTGGCTTTAGATTCATCACTAGTGCCAAAAAAAAGCAGCTGTTATCTTCCAGGTAAACAATTTTTTAAACTACTAACTACTATCTTCATTAATATTCTGTCCACCTGGATCATTAATAATAACCACAACATCATTAAAATCTTTAATTCTAATGCCAACATCTTTAGTATCGAAACTTATGACTTTACTAACTTATTTACTTCCTTGCCACATCATTTAATTATCTCTGTGCTTAATCAATTATATCTTAAATACAAGCACGTTCTACCCGTGGATGAGATTGTCTGGAATTATATCAACCTATGTATTCTGAACAACTACATTTACGATGGCATTAGTACCTATAGACAATCTATAGGAGTTCCCACGGGCTCACAAATTTCCAGTATAGTTTCTAACTTATTTTATCACTACTTCGAAGATCTTTATACTAATAATAATCCAAACCTTAACTTCTTTGCATTTAGATATGTTGATGCATTTTGATTTTAAATAATCATGTTGAAAATATTGCAAAATTGATATATCCTACTTAACTTATCTTAAATAAAGAAAATAATGATAACCAACACGCAAACTTTCTCGATTTAAATAATTCCCCTCTTCACCAACCTTGGAAGTATTTGATAAAAGAAATCAATTTAATTTCAACATTTATTTAACAAATTGGAATTCTAATATTTCTATTAGAGTTCATAAAAATATCATTCATAAAAAGTTCATAAAAATTTTGCGTCTTGCATATCTCAGCAGCAATCAAGTACTTTTTTATCAAAGCTTTAAAGGGCCTTTACACAAAATTACGTTTCAATGATATTCCAATTAATTTTATAAAATGTATTATTTAAAATCTTTCTAACTTCATTAAACAAATATTCGGATTCACTATGTCTTATTTTGATTAGGGTTAACATGATAATTGTACAGTTGTATAGTTGTATATTTAAATGGTGGTATTTCCACCACTTTGAACATTATCACATCATATGACTTCTATTCTGAACGATGCTCATGCCTTTTCACTTTCTAAGTTACCTTTATTTTATTTCTATTTTCATTTTTATTTCCATTCTTATTTTAATTATTTTTAATTATTATTAATCGGACCTTTTTCCTCACTTTTAACTATAGAGGGCGTCCATTGTTTTTTCTACTAAGCAACTTCACCGTTGTCATAGCTCTCCCTGTCTGTATTCTATTTATTAATCATGTTTATTATGCATTTTACTAATTATTGGTGGCGCTGGTGGCACCAAATGTATGCTAGTTAAATTAGTGCGCTATTAAAATTAGTTAATAAAGAAGGTTTTAGGAAGTGTTGCTCAAAAAGAAGTTATATTTTAGATAAAATAAGTGTTGGTAAGTGATAAGCTAAGATCTGGGACCTAAAGGTGGTTTCATTTTCCGACTGTGAACTTTTTTTAAAATGGCTATCATTACTATTTTACTATTTTTGGATATAGGAAAACATAGGATTTTTCAAGGTCATTAAAATTTTAAGGAACTATAATCAGTCACTGGGAATTATTAGCGGAATAGTTGTGCTACCGGATAGCTTTGCGGTAGAAGTTTTCATGATACCAAATTGTATGTTAAAATACTCACGTGTTGCTGAGTTATTTATTACTGTTATTTTCAAGGTCACAGTCACTCTACCGAGTCAGCCATTTTCATGAGATAAAAGAACTACAGCAGTGCCACCTGCTTTTTCAGTGGGATTAGAAATTCGGCATAAATTGCTTAAAATTATTAAATTGCGACATCGTCATTGTATAAGAGCTATCACTTCTATATAGCTGCGTAAGGCTTGGCAGCTTAAATCCCTAGCCCGGATAAATGGTGAGGGTTGACGTCAGGAAGGGCATCCGGTAGTAAAAACTATGCCAAAACAAAAGGTGATTAATGGAAAATAGATGTGTCAGGGCTACCGAACAAAGGACGGGTCCGGTTTAAGAAGTTAGTTCATCTAGAGATGAAGAAGAAGTTGAAAAGTGTTAGAATAGGAACATTGAACATTGGGACGATGAATGGAAAGAGCAGAGAGATTGTGGATTCGATGTGCCGATCCCATATGAACGTGGGAAGAAGGCGAGGATAAAGAAGATTATGCATTTTACTAATTGATGCTACATAATTTTAAAGGTATTTAATTTTATTCTTCTTCTTATTCTTCTTTTCACTTGTTTTTTTACTTGTTTTTTCTACATCTGACATTAACAAAAAATATCACAGGCTAGCGGTATTAGTTTTCCTCTTCTACTAACACCTTCACAGCCAAGGCCCTCACTAAGAGGTTGGGTACTTACGCGCCTAGTATCTTTTAAAATCTTTTCCTTCTGTTTACGTCTTTCTACTTTCTATTCTTCTTTTTTCGTCCGTTGAACTATTAGTGCAATACGAGGGCGATGCGGACATTCCTTCTTTTCTTATTCTCGCTATCTTCGCCTCTCTTTTTTTACTACCTTTTCCCTCCCATACCTTGTATTACTTCCCATTTCTATGCTGCTGCCTGTTACACATTTTGTTTTTTTTTACCTTAACTTAATTTAACAGTTTTACTTAAAAATATACACACTGTGTTGGGGCTACCTTACTCATGTTTTTGGAGGTTTTAATAATTTTTAAAATTTTTTTTCACAATATTATTATTCTTTAATGCTACCTCCATCAGCATGGGTTTGTATAGAAACGCAGTGTTTTGGTACATGATCAGGTGTAGTCCCCTGATGAAATACCTGATCTATGTACCAATTTATTTTCATTTTCATTTTTATTTTCGTTTTATTTCTATTTTATCACTATTTTTTAATATTCATTAATTTCCACTTCCTTTCTAGCTTTTGTAAATATGAGTTGGCTTGTTAATTGAGCCTGTAGATTCAGCCACAATTTATTAGGTTCTTAACATTCTTTTTCTCTTATCTTCTTCCATTAGGCCTGGCTCGTTATTGTTAATAACTGTCCTATCTTACTATATCTTTTATCAATTATTTATATTTCTTATTTTATAGTTGTATCCTGTTCTGTAGCCTTGCGCATCCAGGTTCATGTATTTTCTTATCTTCTTATTTTCTTTTCTTTTCTCCTCTCTCTTTCCCCTTTTCCTTATTTCCTTTTCTCTTTCTTGCATTTTTACCTTTCACATATATATATATACTTATATATGTATATCTTCAATTTTTTTTTAGGGCCTAGCCGCCAAAATCTCAGGAAATTAAGCGGCAGGACCTGCCAGAGTAACTTAATTCAAGTGAGTTCCTGGTCTGCCTCCACGGGGCGAAAGTGGGACAACGTTGGGCCTCAGCAGGGGTCCAGCGGCTAAATGACCAGATAAATAACAACGATACACGATACCACACAAGTACACAATTCCCACACACTTTTAAATCTCTGGCTTTTCCAGTCAACTAGTTCATCCACAATGTAAACTACGCGGAGATTGGCATTAGCATTAGTAGAGGCATATGATGCAAGAAAGCAAGCTTATGCAGCGTTAGCCAAAAAAAAAAAAAAAATTCCACTTCACCCTTCCGTTCGTTCGAAATATCTGTCCAGCTCAGCCTTAAATTTATTTAAGCTATCAACTTCCATAACAAGGGATGGAAATCTGTTCCACCAACCAACTACCCGCTGGCTAAAGGCAAACTTCCGCACATCTATCCTACATCTGTCTTTCCTCAATCTGAATTTATGCCCTCTCAGGTGATTATTCTGAGCAAGATGGGGGGGGGGAACCCTGGTGCGGTTTGACCCTAAACACACTTTCACTTTCACTTCCCCTTCAATGATGTCAGGAACTTTTATGGGAAATTTTTACACCTTAGCTGAGTTAGTCGGTCTCAGCACGGTCTTTACCTCCAGTAAAACAGGCAAACTGACCACAGGATACACGCAATTTGAGAACATAATACACATTGGTGGATGAAATTATATTCTGGGGTGACCCTAATACAATATATATTTTTATTTTATTTAATTCCCTCTATTTGAGTGAATAGCACTGATGTGGTAGGGGGGGTCAAGATTTAATCTGCGTACTGCTCTTTGGCAACACGCAAATTAAGCAATTTGCAAGAGCCGATTACTGATAAATAAATTTTCCTTTTATGCTTCCGGACAGCCCCATAGAGTCGGAAGTTACACGATGCAGAAAATGCAAGTATAACACCGTATATCTAACAGACACGTGAGCTAAAGTCACGGTCAACTTAGACGCGTGTACTGCAGTACTCGGTTGTTTGACCACTCGCATACTGCAACCCTTTATCATCTTGCATCTTACATCCCATATCTTATTAGTTAGAGATCAAAACAGTTGGCCTTGCACTTTGAGATTTAACAGAGCCAGTTCTGGTTTCAAAATCATTTCACAAACTTTCAAATGATAGGCGTTGTGGACCAACGCGTTAGTCTACAGTAACTGGCCCCTTGACTACTGTCAAGAATAATTCTTCTTGACAGTACATGCAGTTTCAGCACTTCTCGCTTGTTTGGAGAGGTCTCTGTTCTAATTTATTCGTGGACTGACTGGAGGAATCTTTAAAGATCACGTTAATTGGAACTCACAAAGAGGGATTAATTTACCGTGAGCTAGTCCAAATTTTCACTCTGCACAATATTCAAAATTGTTCAGAGTGCTTGCACAGACATAAACAGGTGATAAAATACATGAATTGGCGTACCACATGAAGCAATGCACTATGACCAAATGCAGTCGATAAGTCAAAATACTCCAGAACAAGTCTTTATGAATATTAATCTGTAATTTATTAAATACTGAACTAAATACTAAAATTAGCTAATGTGCGATTAGGATTCTTGACATTACTTATAATTTATAACATTACATCTAACTAAAATTTAGACGATTATATTTCACTACCTAAGACGTCCCTCCAAAAAATTATCGATAGCAAATGATCCGTGAAAATTAAGCTGTAACTTTTTTAATACTTTGCTGAACACCAAAATAAAACAATTTCTGCAAAAAACTGACCTGATTTCAAGGCTTCTTCTAAGGAACTTACCCGATTTCATGTGAGTTCCATATGAGGAATGACACAGCAGGTGGCCTAATCGATATCCTTTTCTGATTGCCGAGATCCTCGATGGAAAGTTAGATGCGACAAAAAAAGACAGAGTAATTTATCATCTACGGCCCAATGCGAGGGTCTCTGCTGACATGAACCCACTATTTCGCCCTTCACTTAACATACGATAGGCTACGTAGACTCTTCACAACAAACATATTTGAAAGATTTGACATCCTGAACTTTGACTCTGAAAAGGTCAAAGATTTCAATATGTAGGTGACAACTTTTTGGGGATTCTTTCCTTCTCATTCAGTTTTGAAGAATGTCACCGAATATAGGACCTCCTGACACTGTTCTGTATTTCGACCAACCCAACTGTAACAGGGCTATGCGTGTGTGTGTGCTAATACTCTATCTCTCTCTCTCTCTACTGTATACTGGCAAACGTTATATTGCAAGATGGACTGCCTCCCAACTCAGTTGCTTTAAGTATTTCATCTCGCATTGTCCATGCAGTCTTATTTCCTTAATGCTTACTTATTGTGTAAATAGACTTAATGTAATACAAGTGGATGTAAATAAGAGTTTTAAAGGTATATCCGACGATGGTGTTGTCCCGTGGTGTCTCCTAAGGGATTAATAAACGGATAATCTGCATCTCACATGGTGCTGCGAACTTCACGGATGAAGGGAAGAAGATGGCAGAAATCGGGGGATGTTTTTTTGCATTGGAAGGATAGGTGTGTGCCAACGACAAAAAGAGGCGTCGCAGAGTGCATGCATGGCGCGGACAGCATAGGCTAATGGAATCTTTTGTTGAGATATCGAAGTCTTGTTATACGAATTCAAGGTCGTTAAACTTTAGAAACCGATCATAAGATGCAACATCGTTTCTACGTATACATGATCAATGTACGTGAATAGAGTCACAGTATAGCCAAAGAATCGGTTAGTTACTTCTTTGAGAAGCGTTAATTGATACATTAAGAAAGATGTCCTTTCTGGACTGAGACCTTGAAAGTTCACAAGGTGGCGACTTTATGTAGCTTTTGCTTTTCCTTACCAGACTTCAAAGAAAACGTTTTTGCTAGGGTTAGCCATAAATGTCATGTCTGAGACACTTACCTTGAGAGGCCTGCCAAAATAAGGTACGCTGCAACCGGATATCAAATGATGCACTCAGTTTGATCGCTGCAATACAATACGGAAATCAATACTTTGTGACCGTACAGATTATACGTTGACCTCCCGTGGGAATTTCAAGAAATCACGATCGAAACTCCTTATAGTTACTTTTCTATGACGTGTTGTGGTCAGTCCATTCTGTGCATGAGAGAGAGACAAAGGCACAGTCAGATTAAAAACATATTGATTTCCTACACCTTTTCTTCTCAGTATATCGAGGTAAGGCGTTATAAAAATAATATGCTCTGGTAATCGATTTAATGATTCAATAACAGCATTTTGGTGACCTTTATTCCTCAAAGAAACATATCGAAAGATGCCATCTTAAAAACGAATTCAAAGACTGATTATTATTGATTTCTGTTTCTATTATTTCCGTGATTACTTCTCCTCATTATTCCTGAGATGGGCATCGTTAACCTTTGAGAAATTTGTGGAGACGATCAGCACAAACCAACAGAAAAACTTCTATACTGCTTAGTACAAAAGGCGTATGATTGTAGAAATGATATGAACTTCGATGCGTCTTAATTAAGGCTGTTGGTAACACTGGATAACAAAATTATTTTTTCCTCTGGAGAAAATGATGCATATTCTAAAGGAAAGTGATCCGTTGATTCCCAAAGAAAAAAAAAATATCTCTATCATTTCCATTGAAAGATATTCTTAAATTTTAATAACTTCATGAACAACCAATTTTAAATATCATGTAATGACACATGCTATCTTAAAAGCGAATCTTGTTTGTTTTAAATTATTTTAATCAAACATGTAATGCACTACACACTGTAAATTTTATTTCCCTAGAAATATTTGCACTCAGCGAGTGTTTATTATAGTTCTTTTTGTTTTTTCTATTAAGTAACCAGCAGTAATCTCCTATTAGGTCAATATCCCAGACATTGGTACCACATTTCAATCGTGAACATGTCCTAATAAAACACTGGCTCTGCTCTTCACTTACATGTTCCAAATTCTGAGGGAAGAAACTGGGATTGGAATAAAGAAAACGAATTTTCAAAGACCTTCGGCAGTCCATATATTTCTAACATTGCAGTAAAGCCAGAGATTCATAATTATCTTCTTTCCTTTTTCCAAGAAATCCATGCACAACTGTTTTAAATGTTCTCCAAATTGCTACTTCACTATCCTGCAGATTTGTTTCAAATACGTACATCACCTTTGGGGAGTATTTTTTTTTTTTATATATTTGAGATTGAATGAAAATTCCTTCTTTTAGTTTTGCATTTGTTAAATTGGGAAACTTCCTGTAGGTAACAGGATCCACGTCCTTCTTTATCGAGAACCTTAAAAAATTCTTTATTAATTCAAGCTGAATACGTAAAGCTGGAAGAAGAACCTTTTTTGGTTCAACCAATGGAACACATTTTATACTGCTCTCGTGGGTAGCACAGGTCTTTTAATCACACTGGGTGGAAAAGACCTGAGTTCCAATCTCGATAACGACGCGAGGAATTTTTATGGACCTTCTTAATAGCGTGGCTGAGTAGTTGGTCTGAGGGTGGCGTGGTTTTTTCTCCCGGAAACTCGGTTTTTCGTTTAAAAAACAGAAATTTGATCACAGAACATGCGCAATCCACAGATATAATATACACAACGGAATATGGTCTGAGTCACTGATGTCCATAAAACCCAACAACAACACCAACATTTTATATACTTCTTGAATAAAAATTCTTCTCTCTTTTCTTACTGCTGCACAACTTTCCACAAACATGGAAAAACAACAGTAGTTTGTGAAACCTCACTGTGGTCTAATGCATAATCCAATTACCTTAAGATCGCCATATATATTCCAAGAAAATCCATGGTACTTTATACTTTATTATATGGTCCTTGAATATACTTTCATGTGATTCTTTTAAGTCAACAGCATTGTCATGAATATGTGTCGTATCTTATGTAGGACGACTCCTAAAGTTTAGTTCAATCCGCCGAAGCCTATTTGAAGAATCAGAAATGTGTAGTGCTATGTTTGTGCAGTGCATATGTTATTAAGTTGTTTAATTGTTTCTGGTCACTTTGCTACCAGGAAGGAGATCACCTGGAAAGTCTGACCAGTATCGGTCCATGCCACGAGGCAGCGGGCCACAACTATGCGTGTACCGTACTTAGGGAGATAGATCGGATTAACACGCACTGACTTCCTATGAGGGCCGACACGAGCGCATGTAATCAAGAAAATCCGGAAAACATTGAGAATCACGGGGGGGAAACACTGCTCATCTCAACGTTGTCAGCCTTCCTCAAAAATAGGGAGGGCAATTTAAAAATAAATTTAAAAAAATAAATGAAAGTAAAAATACTAAAACAATCCTGCCTCAGCAAGAAGAGCGAAGAAAGGCGCAATGCTTGGCGCTCTGCTAGCAAAAGATACTACCTCAGTCGAGGGCAGACAGCATCGCACACGCACTCTTCAATCTAGGTCAGTATAAAATGAAGAGAAAGAGAGGAGAATAAAGATAAAGAAGTTAAAACAAGATCAACGGAAAACGGTTTTGAGTTTAAGGATCTACGGCCAGAGAGTAGAAAGGAAGTGTAAAGAATTTGCGCAAACAAGGTTGTTTTTCAGTAGCATAATTGATGGGCGGAAGAATTTTTTTGGCCATTGCTCATTTAGCAGAGGGAGCTCATCTCTGTTTCCACAAACACCAGGAAGTTCCAACACCTCTTCCTTTCCTTCGCATGGTCAGCAGAAGTATCAATCTCGAAATTTTAAAATTCAGTGGCATTGCCAAGCTTGATGTGATAACAGAATCCGTGATAAACAGCTGTGAGATCTAAGGGAAGAGTTCCTGCCAGGATCTGTACAGCGAGGGTAGAAACAGCTCTGCAGATATGCAGGAGGGCAAGCAGAAAACTTTCTTCATGAATGCCAGATTTGCTTGAACTGTGAGAAATTTAGTAGCCAAAAGGCGGCCTCAAAAGCGACGATGGAAGCATTTACAGATCTGTAAAGATCTTATATTTAGGCTTCAGTCTTGTCGAGTGATACGGATAAGCATGGCTGTGAATATCTGCACTTATACGGCTAATTGTTGATTATGAAGGTTGAAAGAAAAGCGATCATCAATGATTACTCCTTGATATCTGGTTGTCATTACCATCAGAAGTGTTTCGCAATGTAATTTAGCAATCGGAGGTCTGTTTTAACTCGATCTTCCCTTAAGGGCTTTAATTTTGTCTTTGAAGGAGATATCCTGAGCTCGTTTTCAGAAGACCAAGAAATAAGGCTGCCTATTATTGTGTTCGTGTGCAGGTCAAGTTCAGCTCGCGAATTACCGCTGATGAGGAAAGTGAGATCGTCAGCATATGCTAACTGCTGGACATTATTGAAGTTCTGGACATCCAGTCACTCACAACGAGGTTTCAAATCAAAGGGACTAAAATTAGACCTTTAGAGCACCCGTGAGTGACAGTTCTCGACACAGACTGATGTCTTGAATGAATGACAACAGAACATCGGCGAAGTAGCTACAATATACGTAGTTGCCAGGGCAGTAAGCCTCCGTGTCAAAAGCATCCTTTGAGGGTGCTTTTGGCACCTTATATTGGGAGAACGCCTTTTAAGGCTCCATTTGCGGCTTCATTTAAGATGTCAAAAGCACCCTTTGAGGGTGCTTTTGATACCTTAAATGGAGCTGCAAATGAGCTTTTGAAATTCCACAAGAGTATCCTAAACCGGGACAAAATCCAAATTGTAATTTTGACAAAGTTTTTCTCAGTTAACAAGTTGTTGATCCGAAGAGCTATGAGTATTGGCAATCGTTTACGAGATTAGATAAAAGTGCTGTGGGACGATATGATTATGGATCACATAAAGTTGTTTTCGGTTTTGGAATAATTTTCAATGTTGCATGCTTTTAGATTTGAGGAAAAGTAGCCGAAGAAAGACACTTATTGTAGATATTGAGAAGAATATTTGGTAGGAGAGAATAAAATCTCTTTATAAAGATTTTCTATAAGAAAATCTATCTTTATTGCAACTTAAGAAAAGAAAAAGATGGTTATAGAGAACTTAATGTTGCAACCGACCCGTCACGGCACGCAGGCCAAGGGTTAACAATGCCAAGACATATAAAAACATATAAGAGAAAAAAGACAAAAAAAAAAAAAACAGTCCAACTGATGTCATTGCAAAGCACTTTCTTTCTATATCTTTTATCACATGCGAATTTGTTAAGATCAGTATCAAGTTTGTAGACCTTGGAGAGCATTCTAAAAGGGAGTAATCGATCTGTCAAGAAGAGTCGAATTCCGGGCCGCCAATCTAGGAGTGGTCCGCAAGGCAGAGATAGGGATTCTCAAGCAGCATGTATCCCAAATGGATGGCTTGGAGATAAGTCCCGCAAACATTGTCATTGTGGTGACCAACCTCTGGGAATCAATAAGCTCGGAGAGACAAGGACCCCCCATTGCATTTGCTAATGCTGTAGTTCTAGCTTGTGGCGGCAGATTAGGTTTCCAGTTGGCCCATTTGAATAGCCAATATTCAGATGCAATGAGAGGCTTTTTAGTCGTTTGGGTGGCTGAAGCCCAGACTTCTGATGTGTACAGTAATGGTGGGTAGATATCTGTTGAATATTAAAGATCAGGAAATACATCGTTCTGATATATTTCTTGATCTTTAATGTGCAACAGATTTTGTTTTGTTATCCAACAAAGACTCGAAGTCCGTGAGGTGAGTTTATCTAGCTGGTATTGAAACGGAGTTTAGGGTCAAAGATTACACCTAAGTCAGAATGTGAAGTAACAACAGGGATTTGGGTGTTTCCAAAATTGGAAGCAATCACAGAAGGATTGGTCTTCAGAGAGAACATCATTATCTAGTTCTTCCCGGGATTGATCGTCAGGCCAAAGTGCTGTAGAAAGGATGCGATTTCCAAAAGACTATTATTATTGTGGTTAGCGGTTGTGATGAGGTTAGGACTGGGCCCGATTGGGGTAAGAATCTTAAGGTCATCTGCGTAGGAGATGATTATTTGGTTATTCCGCACCAGTGGGGCAATAATTGCTGTGAACAACAATCCAGAGAGGATACTCCACCGGTGGTACTCCAGCAGTAACAGCTTTCCAATAGCATCTTCCTCCAGTGTCAAGTCGCAACAACCTCTTGCTAAGGAGATCAGATAGAAAGCACAGCATATCTATCTGATCAAACGCAGCATCAAACACAGCCTCAATATCTATGTAAGTTATGACAAGATCGCAATTGCTCTCGAACGCTGCTTTTGTAGTTGGCATTTGTAGTTGCGAGGATGTTTGTAGTCCTTGATCGCTGTCAGAGAGCGTAGTGAATCTGAGGAGACTTATTTGCGAATATTTGTTTGGTGATAACTGGTAGCAGCATTTTTTTCAATAACTTCAGAAGTGTTGAGGCTTTAGAGATTGGGCGGTAATGTTTACTTAGCAACGGGTTACGGATCTTGGATATAGGCCTGGCATTATAGCTGTTCCACTCAACTGGAAAGGAGCGGGTCTTCATTGCAGATAGACAGTAGTGGTTGAATAATAAAAGGGGTGAGGCACTTAGCGATGAATTGGGGAACATTATTATTGTCAGCTCCTGCAATAGCAGTGGAAGCCAATGAGTTGATGGCTTTTATAAGTTCAGGTGAAGTGAAATTATAGCTGTGAAGGATATCCAGATAAGACATGAACATGTCTTATCTGGATATCCATGACAAATTTTGGATGCAGCACACTTGACGGTTGAAATCTGGTAATATGGTCCATCCATTGGTCAGGATCAACAAGGATTTGGTTGCTGAGGCACCTATGACGATAGGGAATTTTTTCTCATATGAAGCTGAGCATTGAAGAAATTAGCAATCGCTGATGATTTTTGTCTGTTGAAATGGGCCCGTCCTTTTGAGTATGAAATTCGATCACGAACATCGTTTGTTTCCTTCCAAATTTTGTGCAGTTGTTGTTTCAGTTGAAAAGCTGCATTGAGGTCCATGTTCCACCACGCCTTCGAGTGGGGTAGGGTGATTTTAATCTTCTTAGAGGCGGAAAAGTTTGCGACAGTATTAATCCAATTTGTAAGAATGGTTGTTGCAAGCGTGACCTCGCATCCTTCGAGGACATTCCAAGGCATGAGGGTAACAGCCATAAGGCATTATTCAGTATTTAGAAAGTTTGAGCTGTTGATTGTGGACTCCGCTTATACATAGATTCACATGACTTATGGACAGTCTGTTTGCATGGAGGCAGTAAAATTTGTGAAACAAGAGGGTCATGATCGGAGTTAAAAGATGTTTCAGGGGGATCACCCAATGTACATAGTGTGGATGAGAACATAAGGTCGAACTGGTTAGTTCCTCTAGTGGGCATGTCATTGACTAGGAAAATTTGAGCGGATTTCATATGTTCATTTAGACGTTCCCTCAGAGATTCACGTTGAGTTGGTATCACGAGGTAATTTATTGGCTTTTACTTTGAGATAGAGTGTTTTAATTCGTCTGAAGTAAAGGGAGAAGTTGAAGCTCGGAAGAGTATTCTAGATTGAGTTGGTGAACAGTCCTGTGCAAGAAGGACTTAGAAGGAATATCATTACCAGTAAGAAGTCTCCACTAAGCCAGGAACTATACCTTTAAAATTTACTTCGAGCTTGGTGAACAAGTCGTCGAGTGTCAGTAAGTTAATTAATCTTTATTGTACGTAAAGGCAGGATACAATGTACCCATCACGGCATACTGCTAGGGGTTTCACATGGATAAATATAATAATATATGGTAAGAAGATAATAACAAAAAATAACACTGATAATTATTAATAATAATAATAACAAAATATCAAAATTGAGTGAATAAGTTGTTGCATCCAATGAGGGATACATTTATCCTGAAATTTCTTCTTATGTGTAGATTTGGAAATAGCAGCTAGCGATCCCAGCTAACTTTTCTGAAAGGCTAGCGAATAAGGTCGTGTGGGGGATGCACAACGAATAGGTAGAGGTTCTAAAGAGAAGACAATGGCGCGATGAACACTAGTTGTATAATCTATTTGGACAGTCCAGTTGGTAATGTAAGAGTCTGTGCGCACAGTGGTAGCGTCACCGTTCTCCCCACACTGGGTGGAAAAGGCCAGGGTTCGAATCCTGTCGATGACGCAAGGAACTTTAATGGGCTTTTTTCACTCCGTGTCTGAGTTAGTCGGTCTCAGGCGTAGATAGGAAGGTTATCCCCCCCCCCCCCCAGAAACTGGGAGTAGAGATACTGATGGGAACGTACTTCTATTGAGCAGCAAAACTGCTTTTAAACATAATTTTCAGGCATCAATAAATATACGACATTCATTAGGATTGTGTTCAATGCCCAGTTCGCTCAGAAGACCACTAATATCTTCACATTAGTACATGCCTTTTTCTATAACGAAATGTTTTTTAAAACGAATTTTGACGTTTTCGATATGCTACAATTTTAGTTCCTGTTTAAAGTAATTTTCACTGCTGTAACCTGGAACCAAAGAGTTCTGCATGTTGTTTAAATAAGTTTAAATCACGGACTCTGTTTAGATAAGTTTAAATAAATTTAAATGGCGTCTCTTTTAATTATGCCAGAAGAGTTACTCTTCTGGCATAATTAAGAGAATTCGTTTTTAATGCCACTAAACACTGACTGAAGACTGCATATATAACTTTAAAGTTATATATGCAGTCTTCAGTCAGTGTTTAGTGGCATTAAAAATGAATTATCGAGTTCCTGACTCCGGAGGGCCTCTTAATGAATAATTAAGAGAGACGAATTATAATTTTCAGGTTGGTAGCCCAAATCTGTTGAAGTGGATGGTCTAGCAAAGTCTCCAACCCACGTCTCTATGTTAATCACTGCTTTCATTATCCTATTATTTTGGTGGATCTTGTATGGTCAGGTGTTCATTATGTGATCTCATATATATTAAATGAGTTTATTATTATTCCTCTGACTGAACTGGAAAAACTTAAAGTAATTCAAACCAACAAAAGTAAGAGACAAAATCTTTATTGTGCGAATTTACTATGGTCAAATTAATAACGTCAAAAATAAATAAAAATGAAGAATCTTGACAGAAATCAAATAACTGCATTACTCTACATGAAAATTAATTCGCATTAAATCTACAACAAAAGGACAACTACTCATTATCGATTAATCACATAAAATAGCTCAATCGAAGGGAAGCAATGAGCATCTTATGTGTACCACGTTAGATGATGAGTTCGTTTTCTTTTAATTAAATGAATATAACAGAGCATGGCATTGACCTTTTCAGAGGTTACACATGATTTTTGACACGGTCGTATTTAGATCTCTGAGCGTGTTACAATCCTGGTTTGCAAGAGGATATGCACTCTCTCTCTCTCAAAACTTACTTTAGAAACAGTGAAACCCAAAGATATTTCTGCTGCAAAATGTATCTTTTGATGCAATTCTAAACAAATATGCAGCCAGGAAACGTAAGCAGACTAGAGAGGACACATTTCAACATGTTCTGACGAAGTATGCCCTACAGAACATGTACTAAAGAAGTGTACTTTACAGAACATGGTCTAACGTGCGAAAATATGATGAAAGAGGAAAGGAAAGATACTTACTGCAGACACGTCTATAAGAACTTTTGATGCTTAATGTAGTTTCTAATCTGCTTCTTGAAGAGACAGTCTAAATGGCTTCTTTCTCTCTGACCACGTTATTTTTCTCTCTTTTCTGCGCATGTATAAACCGCTAGCAAGCAGTTATTAAACAAATTTCATAAGCCTGGCTTCACACACAGAACACGTCGAAAATAGCATTACTTTTAATGCTCATTATCTGTAGTGCTTTCCTCTAGTACAATTGCAAGTTAGTGCAGAAATCGGGTCACACTTGGATATTCCTGAGTAACTTCAATATTTACAATCCTTTCACACGGGGATTTTCCTTTTGTAGTCAGTTCGGGTCAATGCAACTCCATTATAAAGATATATCACGTAAGGCAGTCCGAAAATGGATATAATGTGGTATAATCACGAAAAGAAACATTGGAGGTATATTAAACGCTTATTTAAAAATAAATAAATAAATAAATAAAAGCTACAAAAATTTTAGCTGATTATTTCAGAAAAGTAAAGCAATTTTAAGTATAATTCCCAATTATAGACATTAATTGGGCGAAAGTACAGTCAGTTATAAATAAAATAAAATAAAATAATAATTTTGTAAATAGGTAGAAACCCAGCCTAGCGGTAGCGCAGTGAATATTGCATGGTCCTACCCAAATGAGGTGGAAAAAGCCTGGGTTCGAATCTCGTTGAAAGCCCGATCTAAGGCGAGGGTTGCATGATTTTATTTTCCCGAGCTCGGTTTTTCCGTCCAGCAAACAGGCAAAAACCGTTAAGAAGCCCCAATACGTCTCTACGCAAGGAAGCCAATGGTTTGTATCCAATTAATTAAAAACCACCGCTCATCGAAACTGCTACTAACGTCGAGCTTTGACAAATGGGCTACAGTGCTGTTCTCTGTGGAGTCCCGTTTTAGCCTACAAAGGTCCTTGAGGTCCTTGTGACAACCTCAGGTGCTTGAGGTTGTCAGACATTCTCTCAGATATTCCAGAAAAGCTGTACTTGCTACCTGGGAGTCTAAAACGCTGAAGGAACTGATATTCGAGTGATACTGAAGTCAAGTGGACCCAATTTCAGCGAAGTTCGGACGGTCTCTGACAGCGAAATCCTCTGCTTGCACCTTCACGATGATGGGATTGTTAGTAATCCCGGGTATAACCTCCATGCACAAGCACATGGTGGGTGACCACCCAAATGTGAACCAACATAAGCAGGGGTCGAGGTGTCGTGCTCACACCACATGGAGGAATGCCGTCCTTCTGTGTTACCAGGCAGTACTAGGTGGTAGATGACTTTCATCAACCGGTGCAATACCACCACTTTGCTTATTGGAGGCTTGAAGTGGTGCAATCCATGTTTAGTCTCTAGAGCTAAGTTTCGGTCACCCTTCCCTATCTCTTCCATCATGCAGTATGATTAATGACTTTTGAGGTTATGATGAACATCGTGGCGAGATCCAATATTGCTTACATTTCGAAGGTACAGCTCTAAAACGGTGTTCGCAGGCCGGCCGCTAGTTAGTACACCGGTCCGAACCTATTGGTAACTCTTTAGGAGGCTTCTGGATCAGGTAGTGAATAATCTTGCAGTCCGAGTCGGACTGCAAGATTATTCACTAGCTCGAACTCCCTCCAGTTCGAGTAGTGCATTCACACTACTCGGACTGGAGGGAGTCCGAGTAGTGTGAATGCGGGGAGCATTGTCGAGGTCACGTTATGTCAAGGATCTCGGTATATTCTTACCGTGTGTACGCCATATCCAAAAATTTCATTACTTCATACAACATGTCCCACCCACTTTTTCTTACTATTGAATACATGAATTGTCAAACTAATAGAGTAAGCTTATCTGCGAAAAGATCTAAACCTCCCAAACACTTCCTAATTCATTTCACAAATATACGTGGTCTCAATTCTAATCACAACGATGTCCATTTCCACTTGCAGTCTGCCAAACCCCATGTACTTTTTCTGACAAAATCTCAGTTATCGGCTGATTCAACTACTGCTCATCTCAGATGCCCAAATTATTCACTGTATGATTCCTTTCGCCTCAAAGGTGCTATTTGTGCATATGTCCGTTCTGATATTCCCTGTCAGAGACTTGGCAATTTGGAATCTTCTCTTTTTTTCGATATTCTCTGGCTCAAAATATCTCTACCTCATTCTGTCAGATTTATCTGTTGTCTCTACCGTTCTCCCAACTTCACTAATATCTTGGAGCTCTTTGACTTCCTCTTTTTTCCAACGTGACTTTCTACAGTCCAACTTTCCTAACAGTGAGTTAATTTTCCTTGGTGATTTTAATGTTCACAGCTCTAGCTGGCTTCCATTTTCTAGTCACACCGACTCAGCTGGTCGAGGTGCTGAGGCTTTTGCAATTACTAATAACCTTGCGCAGATTGTTCTTTTACCTACAAGAATACCGGCGAATCCTAACCATACAGCCAACACGCTTCATCTTTTTCTCACAAACAACCCTTCTAAGTACACGGTCGAAATGAGAGGTCCTCTAGGCACCTCAGATCACATCTTGATGATTGTCTCTTCTCCAATGGAGCCTTTATCTCATGGCTATTCCCAACCTCGTGTTGTTCGGCATTACAAGAATGCAAAATGGGATGACATGCAAGATTTCTTTTCCTTGGTCGGATTACTGTTTCAAAACTTCTGATGTCAACGTTTGCTCAGATCGTGTCAGTGCAATTATTCATGCAGGGATGGAATCCTTTATCCCACACTCCACTTTAAAATCTCGTCCTTTATCTAAATTTGTTTTCCAATAAATGTGCTAAGGCTGTTCAAGAGAAGAACGTTGCATATCGTGATTGGCTTGTTTTTAATTCTTCGGTTTCATTTTCTGCCTACACCAAAGCTCGCAACAATTTTAAAGCAGTTATTAATCAGTCCATTAATAACTGCTTTAAAATTAAAAAGAGAGCATTCTGGTCTCTTGCCAAAGAGACAAGAATGCTCGGCTATTGGCCGCAAATTTTTCCCATCTCTGTCAAAACCAGATAGTTCTGTTGTCACTTCAGCTAAGGATACAGCTGACTTGCTAGCATCCCATTTTTTTTCCAACTCACGTATTAATGATCTTAGTAAAACACCTCCCACCTTTCTTAGTACACTCCATTCAATGCCTCCTGTGGTCTTCTGTCAAAAGGATGTCAGAAGGTTTTTGACGAATCTTGATGCTAAGAAAGCTCCAGGTTCCGATGGTATTTCTTCACTTGTTCTCAAAACCTGTGCTCCTGAACTTACTCCTGTTCTTTGCCGCCTTTTTTCACTTTCTTATTCCAAAGGGGTTTTTCCTTCTGCTTGGAAATTTGCTCATATCCAGCCAGTTCCCAAAAAGGGTGACAAATCCTTCCCATCCAATTATCGTCCCATTGCAATTACTTCTATACTTTCTGAAGTAAAGGAGAAATCCATACTGGCTATCGTCTGATCAGACGATAGCCAGTATGGATTCCGTCAGTGTCGATCCACTGGTGATATTCTGGCTTATGTTACCCATTTATGGACTAATTCAATGGAAAAGTTCGGTGAAACACAAGCAGTTGCTCTCGACATCTCAAAGGCTTTCGATCGTGTTTGGCGTAAAGGTCTCTTCTAAACAAGCTTCCATCTTATGGTTTGCCAACTATTTTTTGTAATTGGTTATCCAGTTTTCTCTCTAATCACTCACTGAGGATGATGGTAGATGGATCTCTGTCTTCTAAGTTCTCCAGTAATGCTGGTGTCCCCCAAGGTTCAGTTCTTTCCCTCACTCTTTTCCTCTTGTATATTAATGCCCTTCTTCCATTGACTGGAAATTCTATCCATAGTTTTGCCGATGATAGCACATTGCATTCCACTTTCCATTTTGAGAAACCTTGTCCTGCTCAATCAGCTTTAACTTCTCGAAAATCTGCTGCTAATTCCTTAAATGTCGATCTACAGGTAATTCTCCAGTGGGGCAAAGACAACTTAGTTGATTTCAATCCTTCTAAAACTCAGTCTTGTCTTATATCTCGCAAAAAGGATTCTTCTACTCCTATGCTTATCTTTGATGACATTCCGATTTCTATACAAAATGATATATCTCTTTTGGGGATTACCCTGACTTCTAATCTCTCTTGGCACAAGCACATTACAAATATTGCTTCCTCTGCATCTAAAAACTTGGTTTTCCCTTTCGCTCTCGGCGTTACTTTTTTTCCAAATAGCTGCTCACTCTATACAAATCACAAATTCGCCCTGCCATAGAATATTGTTCCCACATCTGGAGTAGTGCCCCCAAAACCTACTGAGGCTTCTTGATTCCGTTCAGAAGAGGAAAATTAGGTTAATTAATGATTCGTCTCTAACAGAGTCTCTCCACTCGCTGTCTCATTACTGTTTCTGATGCATGCCTCTTCTACAGATACTTCCATGGGCACTGTTCTTCTGAATTGGCTTCTATAATTCCCGTTCTCTCTTTCAAAACAGTCCGAACACGTGCCGCCACCAGCCAACATCCATTTACTGTCCAACTTCAAACTCACAGAACAAACTTTTCTTCCTCCTTGTTTATTTATTCAACTGCCGTTTGGTGGAACAACCTTCCTTCATGCGTATTTCCTGAAAATTACAGTCTACAGAAGTTCAAGTCAAGTCAACAAATATCTTTTTTCGTCTTCTGAACCTTCAACTCAATCACGGTACCAAGTACTATAGGTTCTAATACCTCTGGTGTTTGAGGTTTACATAAAAAAACCAAAAAAAAAAAAAAAAAAAAAAAAACCCAGATTCTAGACATTATTTCATCTATAGACATCGAGGCCGTACCGTCCCTCCAATCAGAGAAAGGGACACTTGCGGTGGGAGAAAGGGATACTTGCAGTTGGCCCAGATTTTCTTTTTGTGCAAGAAAACGAACCCGCTGCACGTAGAACTCAGGTGGTGGAGGAATACCTTGAAACTGAAGATATCCAATGATTGCAGTGGTCAGCACGATCTGGATTTAAATCCGATCGAATATGTGTGGGACGCCCTTAGGCATTGCAGTGCACGCCAACAGCCAACTCCTCGTCATATTTTTCCACCAGTGCAGACCTTAGCTCACCAAGGGAGCTAAGGTCTGTGCTGGTGGAAGAATGGGATTTGTTGCCGTAGAATCTTATAGACACCCATATATTTAGAATGGTTCACCACTGTCAGTAGGCCTGTTCAGCCGTTGGAGGGGATCATACATCGTAATGATGTCATGTGACCATATTTTCGAGCATCTTGTATCGATTTCTGTAATATGATCTTTTTGGTAATTCTTATACAACCCTAATAAATGTCCCTTACACCTGTCCGAAGTTTCTCGCTGTCTCCTCATTTCTTAGTTATTCTATGATACACCACCATACCAAATTTTGTCCCGCTTCATCGCAAGCTGCACTGTCACACCACGTTTTCTGTTAATTTTGTAGAGCAGTGTTTTTCACGCGATGATGTCAAAACGATCTAAAATTAGACTTTATTTCTGATTTCACTTTAATATTTTGGTGCGTAAATTTCGAGCACCATTTTTTTGTCTAGGTTCTACCAGCTGTTAAAGCAAGGGCCGTTACTTGGATGTCTACAACACTAATATTCAGATCTCATTTATGAATCAAATAGGTCCAATTTTAGGAAAACTCAGGTCGTTCTACAATAACCAGATTCTCTACTTTGATATTCACGACAGTGGGCTATTAGTAACCACGGGCGCATCTCTTTGCGTTAGGTCAAAACCCTGCACCTAGGTGCCAGCCAACGTAAGCAGAAATCCAGCACTGACCTCCACATCACACCGAAAAATGGCCAACCCTATGTGTCAATTTCGGGCAATACTCGGTGGAAGATAAACCTTGTCATCTAGTGCAATTTTGAAGACTTGAAGTGTTGAAACCCATGTTTTCTTTCCAGAGAAAATCTTCAGCACCTTTCTCCCATCTCTTCCCTCATACAGTATAAGTGATGTCTTTTGAGCTCATGATGTATATCATGGGACGATGGAGTATTCCATATATTTGGTATAGGACTAAAACCATTTCGCAGGCAGCCATTAGATAGTGCACCGATTCGAATCTATTGGTAACTTCCTAGTGGGGCATATGGATTAAGTAGTATATAATGTTGTTGCCACCTAGTGATTGAAGGATCCGAGGTCGTGTGTATGCCGGAAGTGTTGAGGCCACGTTATGTCATGGAGCTGGGTATATATTGTTGCCGTGTAGTACAGTACATTAAGTATAGGCGTACATCATATCGAAAGTTTTATGGCATCATACAGCACGTTCCACCCTCAAATTTTCACTCCATCTACATCAATGCATCACGAAGTGTCAAAATAATAGAAAAACTTTTTAGGACAATATCTAACCCCCCCCCCATTGCTAAACGAGGTCACATATCTCTGTTAGAGATTACTCTGACTTATAATCTTTGTTGATATAAGAACATCATAAATTTTGCTTCCTCCGAATCGTGTTTTCTTTTTCGCACTTGGAGATATTTTCTCTACATACAGTACTGACTTTGTACAATCTCAATACCCCCTACCATGGAATCTGTTCCCACATCTGCAGTAGTTCTTCTCAAACTACACGCAACCTCCTGGACTTTATCCAAAATAGGAGAGCCAGATTGGTCAAATCAATGATCCTTCCTACACAAACTCTTTTCATTCCCTATTTCAAAGACGTTCAGTTTTTGTTGCGGGCCCTTTTCTATAGATACTTCCATGGGAGCTGTTCTTCTGAATTGGCATCCCCCCCTTCTCTCTGTCTCTCTCCAAACTAGTTTGAATACGTGCTTCAACCATACAGTACGCATTCTGTCCATTTTGCATGCATTTTTAAACTCACAGAACCACATTTTTCTCTTCGTCATTTATCTCTTCTCTTTTCTGTTCTCTCGTTCTTTTCCAGGTCTTTCCTGAAAATTCAATCTAACTTCGTACAGTATTTGTGCATTACAATCTAGTATAATATTAACAGTTCGAGTATAATTTTAACAAGCATCTTCTGTCTTCTCGGCCTTCAACTCATTCATGACACTAGACTACTGTAAGTTCTATCTTTCGTGTGTTTGAATTTACCATAAAAATGATACAAATACATGTATACTTAAGCTAAAAGAACAATTGAATAATTGTAAATTGATTTAAAACGTAATAACCAGTGCTTCATTTACAATATACGGTGTATGGATAGTCTAAATGGGGGGAAAGAAATAATAATTGCCGGATTTCTATTAGTCCTATTTTAATGAAATTTTGTAAGGATTGACATATCTTTCTAAAAGGCCCAGACATAAAATTGTTAAGTAATTTGCCAACTGTTAAGTAATTTGCTCTTATCGTTGACGATGTTTCTTATTTCAGTTTCTGGTGTTTCTTCTGTGATGCGCAGAGATGATGTTATACCAAAACGGTTTTCGAGCACAGATGTGAACGTTTCTATTAATCTATTTGTGGTTAATATCCGGACACCCCTCTATGGATGGCGAAACAGATCCTATGCATGTAGGTTGTTAAAATTTTACAAGTTTCCATTGCAATTTTTCATCCCTCTTATAAAGGTCGTTATTTGGTTCGTGTTTATACAAGGAAACTCTGGTGCATCCTTTTACTCTGTACCTGTTTTCGTCAGTAGCCTGATCGGTTTTGTAAAATAAAGGTTTTGGGTATTTAACAGCACACCGAATCAGGTCAGCTATCCATTTAACATTGCCCTCGTCCCTGTAGTCCACAGTATAGCAAATAATAACCCCCATCGTGAGATTAATAGCAGTTGGATTGTCCAATGCCGTTGAGCATTTTGCACTAAATATGGAGCGATCTTTGACAAATCGGCGTATTTCATGCCAACCGCGATCTAGTTCTGTTAAACCGTTTGAATCTTCAACTGTCCGGTCCAAAAACATCAGCCATTTTCCAAAAGTATTTGCTTCGGCATTGTCCGTTTCGCTATAACGTATTCGGCAGCCTTCGTATACCCACAAGTCACTGGTAACTTTACTTGGAATTAGAGGATCCTCGTCCCCAAAGGATGTCATCTATAAAAAAAATATACGAAAAGAGATGAAAAATCGCTCTATTAAAAAAAAAAAAAACGTAATAACATTTAAAAGTTGATATCACTACTTAGTAATATTTATAAAATTTTAATACGGGTATTGTGAGCTGGGTCTTACGTTCTTTGCACGGAAGCAATAGTAGTAAGTTCATCGTAATGCTGAATAAGTTAGTAAGCCATCTTCATATCAGATGGTATTGTTGGCTTGTGGCATTAAGATGAGCTCAGAGCAGAAGAATCATGGACAAGTAAATACAACTCAAGGATACAGCGTCTGTATTCCCTGTCACAAACAAACTTATTAAGGTCAGCATCCAATAACTGGACAAATGAGAGAGCTGAAAGGGTAGAAACCTATCGGACAAGGGAAGGCGGCTGATATGTGGGCACAGAGTTGGAGTCTATGTGAAAGAAGGCTGAGGGACTCTCCAAGAGCATGAGTTACAGAATGATGGTGCCGAAATCTTGCCAATGATCATTTTAACAGTCGTGGTAAGACGTTTCACCATAATTAGGGTGGGGAGCATGTGACTTTGTAGCAAACTAGCCATTTCAGTTGTCCTTAACAATGGAGGAAGTTTATGTTTGATTGTGGTCCATTTCAAGAGCCAAAACTCAGCAGCGAAGAGTGGTCTAATTATGCTAGGGACAGCAGATGTCCATACCTCTGCAGCATATGAGAGCATCCATTACCAATTCCTTAAATGCTGATTTCCAGCTAATTCTCCAGTGCAGCAAAGATAACTCAGTTGATTTCAATCCTTCTAAAACTCACTCCTGTCTTATATCTCGCAAAATGGATTCTCCTTGCGCCTATGCTTATCTTCGATGACATTCCGATTTCTAGATAAGATCATACACTGCCCTACAATTAATATCCGAACACCCCTCTATGGATGGTGAAACAGATCCTATGCATGCAACACGTCACAGAACCTGCTGCAAATATGCACACTGGGCTTCGAACAGAAAATAGCAAAAGTGGACATGCCAAGTGATTGTCACCTTGCATGCCCACTTAATACTGTCCATGTATCTTGCATGCACAGTATTACCTCAACAGTTCAACGGAATTGATCATCTCAACAAATGGTAGACGCCGATTAACATGATTTAAGGAGCGCGAATCCTGGACTGCAGAGCAGTGGAAAACAATCATATGGAAACATGAGTCGAAGCTCGCACTCTACCAGTCTGGTGGCCATTCCTGAGTATGACGAATGCCAGGGGAACAGTTCCTTCCTGATTGTGTCCACCCAACAATGAAGTTTGGTGGAGGCAGTGTCACGGTATGGTGCTCCTTTTATGGTTTGACTTGGGCCCATTAGTCGTTATCGACAAAACCATGAATTCTCTGCAATACCAGGACATCATGGACAATTATGCGCTTCCAACGTTATGGCAATACTTCGGGGAAGGCCCATAGCTGTATCAAGACAACACTCCATGCCATACTGCTGTGGTCGTAACAAAGTGGTTTGAGGACATGGGTGTGGAAAAGTTGGGTTAGCCAGCCCAGAGTACTGATCTGAACCCTATCGAGCATCTTTGGGATGTACGAGTATTGGATAGTCGGGTACGTGCACGTCGAGATCTCCCAAAGAACAAGGACGAACTGGTGGCTGCGTTAAAGCCCGAGTGGAGGAACATATCACCTGACATTTATAAAAAGCTGGTTAAGAGTATGCCGCGAAGATTGAAGGACGTCATAAAAGCAAAAGGTTTCAGCACAAAATATTAAATGACACAATAAAAGCTCTCTTTTTTTTTGTCTAAAGGCGGGTGTCCGGATATTAATGGTAGGGCAGTGTATATCTCTGTTAGGAATTACCACGGCTAGTAATGTCTCTTGGCATGCGCACATCATTTCTTTAGAAGAAAAGTAACGCCATACAAATCTCAAATCGGGAAAAAATCTGTGGAAATCTGAAATCCGCTCTACCATGGAACAGTGTTCCCACATCTGGGGCGTACCCCAAAACTTCTCCCATGCATTCAAATTGCCATTCAAAAGAGGGCAATTAGGTTAATTAATGACTGATCTCTAACAGAGTCTCTCCACTCTCTGTCTCACAGACGTTCTGTTTCTGCTGTATGCCTCTTATATGGATGCTTTCATGGGACCTGTTCTTCTGAACAGGTCCCATGAAATTCTCAGTCTCTCTTCGAAACCAGTCCTAACACACCTGAAACCAATCAACATCCATTTATACTCCTATGTCAAACTCACAGAACTAACTTTTATTCTTAATTCAACTCTAATGTCAACATGTGTCTTTTACCTTCTCACCCCTTCAGCCCTTGTGAATAGCACAGTTGGTATAAATCACCGTTCTCTTTATATCAGGTGGTGAAGGCCTAAGTTCGAGTCCCGTCGATAAAGTGAGGAATGTTTTGGGCCTTTTTCACAACTGGGCTGGGCTGAGTTGGTCTCAGGCGAAGGTAGATGGTTTTCCCTCCTGTAAACTCGGGTTTTTCGTCCAGCAAACAGAAAACTGAGCACAGAACACGCAATTTACAGACAATATATAAGAAGCAACATGGTCTTAGTTGCTGATGCTCCTAAAACCCTGCTACTACTACTACTACTACAGTGTAACCAAGAATATTGCAGCCAACATTGAAGTTTGGGACAATTTTTTGTGTCCTACTTTGTGACGATTATATGACAACTAGAAATTCATCTTGGTGAGGAGAAGGTGCATAATTTTTGTTTTGTTAATTAATAAATAAATTACTGCGTATAGCTGCTATATTTATTAATGCACATAAAATATCAGCTATTTAACTTACGAAACTTTGTTTTTCTTGTGTTTTTTGATAGTATCTAAATGTGGTAATAAAACTAATAATAAAACGTTTATAATACTTTGAAATGATAGTAATGTTGTTAAAATATATGAAATGAGTTTCTTGGGGGGGGGTTGTAAAGTTCCCCTTTGCACCCTCCGCTGTGCCATGTTATATACTATATGCTATAGAAGCTTTGTTTCCAAATTTCAGACAAATGGAGAATAAGAATTTTTTTTGGTTGTGAACTGAACTGTCCGATCTATGGCCAGGCGATGATTTCTCATTTGCGACATTTTACTTCAACTACTTTTCGTGCCAATGGGAAGGCCGAAAAGCTGTAAATTTATTTATTGGTGGTTAATTCCATCATATTGGCATTATTATTAATCTAATTGAACTTTTGTTGTACATATACCTTCTACAACATCCTTATTCTCCATTTGTTTCTTTCTTGTTGCAGCTCCTTGGAAGTACAAAAGAAAGAGCCCTTCAAAGCGAAGGAAGAAAGAAAACTTCACAAATCCAAACATAACAGGGGCAAAGAAAAGAATAACATCCGAATATTGCAGTGACCAGCACAGAGTAGATCTTTGGGATGAAATTAAATGTGTCTCTCTTCTGTTGACTAAATTATCAAGCATCGTGTTCCTAAAACAAGCTTAAAATTCTCATTAGTTTTATCTAAATATTTTTTCTAATTATTTATTACATTTCAAGAATTCAGACGAAACACAGCAATACTTGGGCCCCAGGGTAACGTTTCTTTATTGACTCCCAAAGTCTCATCTTTTTCCTATTGGGTTCCCATGAGCTCAGGGCCCTAGGTCAGTTGCACCACCTGCACCATTTCATGATACGCCACTGCAGTGGTACATTCCTGGAATCATCTAGGATAACAGAGTGGTGGATCTCTCCAGAATATTCCTTCCATTGAAAAGGTGCAGTCCGACAATGAATATAACCAGTAATAATATTCACAATTTAATAATGAAAGGGAATCAAAGCATTGCAAACAATTTCTAAATTATTAATCAAAATAACCGTTAATATGAATTCGATTCGACATTGTTTGGATGGGTAAATGGAAACAGTAACGGACGTCACTCAATTCGCTATAATATAAATTATGTTATAAAACTTATTTCCTTACAGTACCAATACATCTAAATTTTTGTTAATAGACTTACGTTTGCCAGTT
The DNA here is from genome assembly GCF_048544385.1 of Mastigoproctus giganteus. Taxonomy (NCBI): domain Eukaryota; kingdom Metazoa; phylum Arthropoda; class Arachnida; order Uropygi; family Thelyphonidae; genus Mastigoproctus; species Mastigoproctus giganteus. The sequence continues at coordinate 76,361,922 of NC_143585.1, read as the reverse complement.
CCTTAGATACATTTATAGCATTCTCAAATATACATTTATCACTCCTTAAGAAAGTATTACTGCTTTAAGGAGGCAAGCAGTTAGCGGGAAAAATGTTCCAGTCTACTCACAGAGCCAAATTAAACCAAATGAATTCAAGAGGGGAAAACAAACGAAACTAAAACAAAAAGAATTCCATCTTACGCATGACTAAAAACAAAACTTAAAACAAAAATAGACGGTTATGATGAGCATCATAGTGAAACCAAATACTTCTTATATTATGAACGCACACAATACTTGTCTTTAGCCAATGTTGTGGACTACCAATCAGTGGACTATTAAGGCTGCTTGATAGTCCACCGATCTATACCTATTGAAATGGTCTTGAAGATATTCAAATCCGCCACTGAATAATCTCGCTGCCTCTGCTTGACCAGCTAACATTGGAGAGAGTCCAAGTGTTCTGTATTCAGAGTGCGCTGCAAAAACTCGTCATTTTGATAGCATAAAGGGGTGCTTTGGTTATAGCAGTCATTACTGTCTAACAAGAAGTTGATTATAAAAATTAATCTGCATCAAGAGCTGAATATGTCCAGAGGGTTCTGTAAGACAGAGTTCTCTCTGCCTTCCCCTTAGCGGCTGCTCCTTGGAGCCGTTATTCTCTGCACCCGGATAACTTTGTGTTACAATGATGGTTTATTTTTTTTATAACAACAAAGGACCAGAAGTGATGACCACAAGATGATCCTATAAGATGTTATGCAAATAGCCATTGAAGAATTACCTTCAGACCATCGGCTTAAAGCTTAGCACTCTCAAATCAGTCCAGTTGTCAATTACAAAAAAGAAAATCAGTGAGTAAAGTTCTACTGTTCACTGGGTCTCCAGAATAAAATCAGTCGAACACCACTTCGATTTAGAATTTGTATGGAGCGACGCCTATCCTTCTCTCAGCATTTTGCTTACAGAAAATCAAAGCCATTAGACAGGAGTCGGCAAGATGTCATAACTGAAATGTGACTGTGCAATGCACACAAGTGTGCCTCGTATCAGTACCGCTCTGCATCGGTTTTTGGTCCTCTGCACCTGCTATTCACTTCGAGGAATCATTGTAGTAATAAACGTTGGATTCACCGACGGATGAAGAGAATCGGAAGGAGGTCCTTCGCTATCTCCCGTGCATTTCTTCATAGTAGCTGTGGCACAATCCCATGAATACAGCAAGTCATGACCAGGAACTTGTGTACTCATTGTATCATCTTGCAACTGCTTATGGGGAAAATTTCATTAAATATGTCGGCTTTACATGTCTGGTTATAGTGGGGGTGAAATAACGGAAGTCAACTTCTCCCATTGAGGAACCTGACGAGCCTAGACTGAATGGTCTCCAGCAATGGTCTGCAGTTCTTTAATGCACTGAAAATCGGCAAAGTCTTGAGGCAATACGCTAAGTTCTGAATTTATTTTTAAATTTGCATATAGTAAGCGATTTTATAATCATTATAGCAGTAGCCATTTCTTAATTATAAATTGTTAAGGTTTAAATTGTTAATAATTGTTAATAAATTGTTAATAATGATATCCATTAAGAATTCATGAATTCTTAATGGATATCATTATTATGAATTTATTTATTATTGTCAACAACAATTATATACACCAAATGTAATACATGCAGTAATGACAAGATTATGATATTACTGCATATACTACAGACAAATACTATAGTGTCCAACGTTAACGAGATAATTAATTTAAAAAAAAAATCCAGTCCAAGTATTATGCCATTTCATTATACTACAGTCTACAGTGTTTAATATTATAATAACAGTTAACCTTCTTTGATTTAAATAGGATTAAGTTCCAAAAATAGTGAATCATGTTGGACTGCCATTAAACTAATTAAGTTGATATCTTATACAGTCAGTTCAGCTATAACGCGGTACACGTGTTCCAATAAATCTCACCGTTATGGCATTTCGCGCACTAAAAACAACAGGACTTATGAAAAAAATTGGCAAGTGAGATACGGAGTAACAAGTTTACGAAGCTAAAAAAAACAGGACAAGATAAGATTCTGAAAATTTATTTGTTTTTTATATGATTGAAGATTTCATGAAAGGAGAAACACATTTCACCATAATAATATAAAAACCCACAGAATTCCAGTTATCGGTATTATCGCAAATGCAATAAGATAGTTTATATCCGTTTATAATTAGATAAAAATCCCAATAAACCGGGAACTGCAAATTGTTTTTATTGTTTTGTGATAGTGACCTCCAGAAGTGACCTCCAGAAATGTGCTCCTCCGCTCACGTTAATCCCGCCTCATGAAATTTCTGTTCGAACAGAAAAATGTGAGCTCCTGAAAACGTGAGTCGGCCTGCAGTATCACGTGTTGTCTTGTGAATACTGCGAAAGAGAACGGTGTGCCTCCGACCAGTACAACTACAGTAAATGGGAAAAACAGCTCTCACACATTTGACATTTTTTAAGTTTCGTAAACTTCTATGTATTGCTGCGCAGGTCGCTACTCAGCTTGATGTCAAGTTTTCCTTCACCTGGTGTTACTCGCGGACGAAATCGCGCATGACCCAACGCTAAATCGTGTTATACTGCGTTGTTCCCTAATATATAACTCGCGTTGGAGCAAATTCGCGTTATAGTAGAACTGACCGTACTTGGATTTCAGGAATAAAAGTGATTATTCCATTGTATAAGGGCAATGGTTAGGCTGCATCTTGAGTACTGCATACAGATCTGAAGACCTCATTTAGGAATGATGTAGAGCTGCTGGTACAAGTACAGAAAAGGGCAACGAAATTAGTGAGGGGCACAAAGAGTTGCCCCTACGAAGAAGGCTTCAGTTTTACAAATTGAAGACTAGGAACCTGCGAGGAGATCTCGTTGAGGTGTTTCAAGCCTTGAGTGGATTAAGCTCAATGCTGATAGGATTCTTCCTCTTGCTCAGACTACCATATGAGGGGCACAAATTCAAGTTGAAGGACAGTTGCAGAATAGATTTGCGGAAGTTTGCTTCAACCAGCAGGTGGTTGATTTTTGGAACTAACTTTTAACTATTGTTGTGGAAGGGGAAAGCTTGAATAAATTTAAGGAAGACGACAAACTATTGGAGTTTTTTTTTTTTTGGTTAATGCTATACAAGTTTGTCCATCATTTGACACTACTAATATTAAGTTTATTTTGATAAGTCTATCGTCACTTGATGCATTCACCGGTGTTGGCATATCTTGATCCTCTATGATATTACTGTATCCCAGCTTATAAAAAAATATTCAATGGCCTTAGAATTTTATATAATGAATGAAATAAGAAATCATAAATATATTTACAAAGTTAAATTCGTAATTTATATTTTGTACCCGTAAATCGTAAATATAATTTGAGACCATTCTGTAACAAAGAACTTCGTTCTTTGTTACAGAATGGTCTGAAATGGTCTCTTCAGAATGGTCTCTTCGGAATGGTCTCTTCATTTTGATACCATTTTGTAACAAAGAACTTCGTTCTTTGTTACAAAATGGTATCAAAATGAAGATATTTTTAACAATGAAGCAAGTACTTAACTTTTTATCCTCTGTGGTAGCACGATACATCACTGAAGGCCACTGATCTGAGAAGATTTGGGTTGAGTCCCGTTGTGACTGGAGTAATTCTTTAGGCCCCGTTAATCATAGTTGTATTTAAATAATCTCAAGTGGAAGGTGAGAGTTAAACTGGGTTTTTCTGTCCGTCCACATGGCCAGCCCGCTCATATAGACCAATCAGGTATCACCTAGGGCGCAAGAAAACCTCGGGATTTGGAAGAGGGAATTTCTGGAAACTTGTCTAGGGCTGCTCCTGCTTGCACAAAATGCAAATCGACCAGTGCAGATGTAGCCTAGTGGTTAAGTGCGAGGGCACAAAAGAACATACGCTTTGAGTGAACTGTGGTTCAAGCCTGCACGACTGCTAATTTCGATTAGGGATTGTATTCATTGTCAAAATAATTAACGTACACTCTGCTGGACGGTTGAGCCGGAGTATAAACAGGAACAGTTATCAGGATTGGTTCCTGATAACTGTTCAAGATAACGGTTGGGTGATAATTTTTTCACTTAATCTCTCGCTCACAAAGCACAAGAATAAATGATGTACTCAACTGTTTTCATTAAATAGATGTTGCCTAAAAATGGACTACAAAAGCTATTTCTCTGATTTCTTTATATTATTTATATTTACAACTGCATTTTGTAAGGCAAGTTTATATTACTGACACCAGAAACGGCTGGTGCAGGGAAAACGTAATTAACAAATATAAAAACTTGATTAAAATGTCTTGATTTAACTTCTGAATACTATCCACAACAGGATGAGGAAATTAGTTTAAGCTTTAGGATGTAGAAAACTAAAAATTCTGTAATACATTTCATTTTGTGTAACTTGTTTTATTTTTCTTATTAAACTGCTACAAGTTTCCATTTCATTTCTTTGTTCCTTTCATACATATCACCATTACAATCGTGTTTATATATAGATACATTGCTGCTACCTGTTATACGATACACTCCTGCAAGAGTTGCTTGGTCTGTTTTATAATACATTGGCTGTGGATACTTAACTACTGACCTAATCTTATCAGCCACTGATCGAACTTCGAGTTTGTTGGTGTAGTCCCTTGTATAGCAAATGATGACACCGGTTCCACCATTTTTTAAGTTGGGAGAAGTGAACTTGTCCTTTGCTGTTGAACATTTGGCGCTCCATATGGCACTTTCCATTACACACTTTCTTATATCCACCCAACATCTGTCAAGTGCTGTCATGCCGTTTGTATCTCTAACAGTCTGGTCCAGAAAAAGCATCCACTTTCCAACAGCTTTTGTGGCTGTAGAAGTACTATTTTTTGTATTATCGGCATACACCCAAAACTCACTATCAATTTCACTTGGAAGCAAAATTCTTTCCGATGTACCTACTGCTGTCTGCAATGAAACATAATAAAGTAGATTTATTAATTAATTTTAAAAATATACCAGATTGCTGATATGCTAAACTGCATTATTTCTATATATTATTAAACTTAAATAACGCATTATTTCCAAATAACTTCATAATTCTTATTTTTACTAGACAAATGAAAACGAGAGAGAGAGAGAGAGAGAGAGAGAGAGAGAGAGAGAGAGAGAGAGAGAGAGATTATTGCTGGAAACAGTTTGAAGATCAGCAACTATTAATGTGCGATAAATTTTTCAGGTGCTGTGGGGAAGACAAAAAAGAGAGAAAGGTAACCATGACGGTAAAACATGAATCTTTATAGAATATTTCTCTAAATAACCATTCTTATTCCATGTGGGTATAATAATGGAAATCCATGATGGAAATTCTGGATGCTGAACAGAGTACATTAAGGGAGGTTATTGTATCCGAGGGGTTCAAGAGCGGAGAGCATGAAAGCACGTTTGAATGGACCGTGGTCAAGCCCACATAAATGCTATACTGTACATACTTTAAGAAATGTATTCCTTGTGGAAATGATTAAGTGCAAACTCATCTGACCTAATGGTTTTGCCCATGTGGGTAGCACTGTTGGTAGGATCGCTGTCCTTCCCCACACCGGGTGGAACGAACCTGAGTTCGAGTCCCGTCGATAACGGGTGGAATTTTTACCTTTTTCGCAACGTGGCTTGAGTTAGTCGATCTCAGACGAGGGTAGCATGGTTTTTTCTCCCGGAAACTCGGTTTTTCGTACAGCAAACAGAAAATCTACCTCGGAACACACGAAATTTACAAACAGTATACACGGGGAAACAGTTACAAGTCATATTACCAGACAGCTCAGAGATTTCATACGTTCTTCTTTTTTTTTTGCAGTAATTTTCGCATATATTACTGGGTTTTTTTATTGGGTTTTTCCATCAGCAGGTATTTAATATACCAGGTTTGCCTAATTTCTAAGTTTAGTAACATCAAAATAATATCTTCAGCATGGCAAAATATTTGAAGATTATTCAATTATTGACAGTTCAAAAATTATTTCCAAATATTCATGGCAAAAACTTTTTTCATTCCTTAATGATAAAGAACTTTTAGAGAAGCCTGGGACTGTGAATCTAATCTTCTTTGGACAAGTGAAGGCTGCCGAATCCGAGCGGATCGGGTCGAGGGCTATAAATACACGAGGGTCATAAGTACACTTTGAGTGACCGTTAAGTACGGTGCTGTTTCTTGTATTCTCTCTCCAATGAGAACTCTTCCGACTGTGTGGTTTTTCCGTAGTATAAACAGAAATTTTATTTCATCTCCCCAAAAATCAAATCCACCCATTTATTTGTTACATTTAAATTATTCACAAAATGAATTTCAAAGTAGCGATTTCAAATGCATTTTAAGAAATGTTTTCAATAGTGCTGGGTAATCTCTCATGTGTGCAGATATACAAGACAATTACTTCGAATGATACCAAAAACCTTTTTCATTCTAATATCTGGATAAAACTTACATTTGATATATTTCCACCGAAAAACTTAAAATTCCAGACATTACAGATTTAATCAATGTTTTCATTATAACCACAAAGAATCATTGGTAGATAATAATTTCCTTATTGATAATATAATATCCATTTATATATAAGCAAATTTTATATAAATATTTGTTTTAAACAAGAAATTTAATGAGATCAGCGAACATGATGTGACTCAGTTAATTTAGAAAGGTTGGGTTCTGTGATAGTGTCTCATTATTCGTGGGGTAAACGAAATTCCCCACAAATTTCTAAACCTTCCCCTAGTTGGTGGGGGCGCTCTATTGGGAACCATCGAAACAGACCAATTTTGTAAGTGGCGGTCTCAAAGTTTCTAGAGTTCCTTGTTCTTTTTTGATTATTGACGGACCTCTTTAAAGAGTAAGTAGAAGTAAGTAGAAGTGCAGTTGGATGCAAGTTTGCCAAAGGTAGGCAGACTCATAAAGAACAATAACCAGCAGTTACCCAATTTAACAAGTTCAAAATAAATTAAAGGTCCTAAGAAGTGGCAATTGGGATCATTGATAAAAATTAGATTTTGGAATGGAGTGGAATGGACACAATGATTGCCTCTAATTGCATTTACCCAAGATTGTTGAAAGGTGGAACGATGATTGATGATGATGATGATGATGATGTTGAAAGGCATGTTATTTACTGCGACTGATTCTTAAAGTCCCATAATAAATAATCAATAACGAATACGGATAGACAAAATCCCTTCTCTGAAAAGTGCAAAAGATGATACTAATTTGTTAGAAGAGGGCCCTCTCTCTTCTATACAAAGCCCTCTTCATCCCTATCCTTTCCTATGGTGCAGGTGCCTGGTATCAGAAAGCAAACACAGCAGTCAACAAGAAAAAGCTGGAGTCTATCCACCGATCCATACTTTTGACAACAACTAGAGCCTGCTGCACGGTGAGCACCCATGCGCTCCAGGTCCTGGCAGGCTTCCTTCCCTTGGACCTGGAGATTGTGCGCTGTGGGCTGCTACACCAACATTCAAAAGGAAGAACCACAACTTATCTAGGTTACACAACAGATCCACAAAAAAGCAAATCCTCAGAAAATAAGAGGTTAACGGAACACCTGCAATCTATCTGGCAAAATAGATGGAATCTTACCACAAAAGGGCAAGTCACCAAAAAATTTATACCCGATGTCAGCAGGGTATATCCTATTTCCCCGTCCTGGTTTTCCCCTGGCTTGCACACCACCTTCCTTCTTACGGGACATGGCTCCTTCAGAGGAAAACTCCACGAGCTGGGAATCTCTGACAACCCGAGCTGTAACTGCGGTCAGGAGGAAACATGGGAACATCTTATCCATGACTGTGACAACTACGAGACCTCAGATATCAGCTATATACACGCATCAACTCCTTGCTAAAAAACCAAGAAGAAATAATATTGCAAGAAGAAGATAATTACCGGGCTTTCACCGTCTTTGCCCGCGAACTCTTTGAAAGACAAAGATCCCTGCCACATATCACTAACCTATGAAAGACTGCGAAACTCTGAACTAGTGACCACCTGAGGCAGATACAACACATGAGCGTGAAGAACTGGACCTGACTTCTGGACTTGGACCACCACTGAACCAATGCAAAGACGAAGAGTGCAACTTGGACTCGGACCTTGAAGATTACATCTTATGATGCCATACAGCCATAGTGCCCTGGCTCTGTCTAGCCTGCTTTTTACTCCTCTTTCCCTAGCAAGGGGGGGAGGGGACGGCCTGCTGTCTCCTCCCCCTCCTGCCACCCCTCTTTCTCCTCTGGTGGGGCATGGGCATGCCCCACTATTTCAACAGGGGTCATCTTCCCTATAGACCCCTTACTTCCAATTTCCAACCCCCCAGTCTTCCACCTCCCCTCCCATCTTTCTCTTTACAACAGCGCTTGCCCCCACACGTACAAATTTAAAACACCAAAATTCATGCCCGATCCATTAGGAAATATTATTACCTCCAGCGCTTATCCCTTATAGCCCCTCTAAGTTGCGTATAATGTACCATCTGTGCCCAAAAGAAAAGAAGAATTATTATTTTAATGTTTTTTTTTTTTTTTTTTATTATTATTATTTTATTTTCTATTTTTTTATTTTTTATTTATTTATTTTATTTTATTATTATTATTTTTTTTTTTATTTATTTTTTTTTTTTTATAGGTCCTAGCCACTGAAATCTCAGGAAAATAGGTGGTAGGACCTGCCAGAGCAAACTATAAGGGAACACCTGGCTGGCCTCCACGTGGCGGAGTACGTAAACGACAGGTCCCATCTGGGGCCTGGCGGCTAACAAGCCAGAGGAACAAGGGGCACAACATATTACACAATACATGATCCACACACTTTTAAACCTCTGGCCTTGACAGCGTACTGTCCTCGATACAAAGAACATACGCGGAGATGGGGTAAATCCCTGGTGCCGTTAGACCCAAAAAATACTCTGTACTCTGTACTCTGTACTAATTTGTTAGAAAAGGAAGAAATTAATTATATATTATTTCCTAAGAAAATATGTTTTGGAGGCATTTATCATTATGGCAGTATCAACTTTTATACCATTATCGCATGAAATCATACAAATCAACACGATGCTGTTTTACAAAATTAAATAGACGCTTAATTAAAGTAGGAAGAAGAAGAAGAAGAAGAAGAAGAAGGGTGGTGGCGGGGGCACTAACTACTCACTTTCTGTTCTACTTATGGTAACATTTAGGTTCCTCTTTGGGGATCTTTAAAATCCGGTACATTGGGGTTCCACCAGACAACTGCGTCGGTAACTGAAAGATGAGTTTTACGGTCATTGAAGGAGTGTAAAAAGTCACTAGGACTCTCTCCTTCAGGCGTCTTCCCAAGGGAGACCTCTGAACCAATTTCTGTCCCCTCCCTTTTATCGTTGTTGTTGTTGTTGTTTGTAGTTTTTTGGCGCAAAACCTGCTTTGGCTATATTACGCTCCTCTCTTTTATTGAGAGCCCACAGCTAGCAGCACATGCATCCTAGCTAACTGCTTTTATAATAACAGATTTGTACGACCTTCCGTTGTTTAGTTCGATGTTCCATGACCTCTAGAATGCATGTACTGCTAGCTGTGGCCTCCAAGTGCTTTGGATTCCCGATCACATTGGAATCAGTCGACCGCACTTCTTACTAATGAAGAGCTGCAATGGTTGGATGACCCGTATTTCATTTCATGGTAGAAAAATAGTAAAATTTTAATTTACAATAAATTAGATCGAAATAGGGTAAGCAAATATAAAAGCAGAGTTAATTTCTTATTATTTTCACTCTACAAACCATTCTCACAATATAAAAGGAATGTCTACTTACGGAAATCGTATCCCAGCTTACGAAATCTTCAGAATCTAAATTTGGCTCATGACGCATTTTCGACTGATGCTGGTCATGCTGGAGTGGAGGGATATGTTTTTCCACAGTGTCAACGAGGTCATATTTTGCTACGGCCGCGACCGCTTCGCTTTCATATTCTAAATCCTGTAAACATTAAGGTAACCTTAAGATAACATTAAGAAAACCTTATAAAACTTTGAGATTCGGACTGAGAACATCGTGAAAGCCTGTTAAAATAATTATACTTACTTCTGTCAAAGCGGCTACAACCAGCTCCAATTCTTCGTTGGGAAAATAATTGTATATCTGCGAGAAGCAAAATAAGAAGCTCAAATAAATAACATCCCAAATTAAAACAAATTCAAAATGTCTCGTGAAGAGCACATATAACAAAATAGTACAAGACAAAAAAAGAAAACTCACCTCATCGCTGCTATTTTCCATCTTCAAGTAAAAATCACTAAAATGAAGGACACACGGTGGGGTCGTTTTAACAGGTACTTCTTCGACCTACATAAAGCATTTGCCGTAGCCAATCACGTTCGTGATGGGCGTGTAGTACTCAATGACTCATTCAGTCTGAATGACTCGTTTCTAGATGTACATATGACGTCCAGCCCGGAAGCGTCGGTACGATTGTGTTATTAGGCATGTTTTATCGTGATCTTCCCTAAATACTACAGGTCTGCCCTATATACTACAGAGGTAAACCTGGTGAAGGGGGGGGGGGTGAATAAATAGCTAGTGAGAATTAAGTTAACAGGATTATCATTTTCTTGCACCTTTTTAAAGTGAACAGGAATTCAATTTTGTAATGCTCACAGCGAGAACAAACTTTCCCTTGAAAGTTGCCCGGGTATTGACCCACTTTGCTATTGGTTGAAAGACGAGATATCCGTGCTTCTATCGTTCCAGTGGCATTTTAACAAGTTCGCTGCTTTGTGGATTAACAATGACGTCAGGATGACCAGTCGGGGACAATGTGCGGGAAATTTAACCGATTTTGTTCAGTAAATCTCGCACTATATTTTTTTATAAGTTTGCATAGAATGTCAACTATGTACACTTTTATACTAACCAGTTTTAAGAAGTTAAGTTTTCTTTGAGAAACTCTTACTTATTATTCTTTTGGGAATAAGTTCCTGATTATTCCGCAGTGGTCGTTGGTTCATTTTAAAAATTCATTCTGTCGTTCATTTTAAAACAAAATTTTAAGTAAAAAGTCAGGTATCTATTGAGCATAAAAGTAACTAAGGCTATGAGGCTTAAATATATTATCTGTAATTGCTTGGATCCTTCGGTCGCTGGACGTAAAAGCTGTTTTTTTTTGGAGGAAAAATCACGCAACCTCGCATGAGGATTGCTTGATTTTTCCTAACTCGGCCAGGTGGTTGTTGTTAAAAAGCCCATAAACATTTTAGTAAATCTGAACAGATTTATAAATAACTCTGCTTTCCAAATCTCATTATTAGAATTTACACATCTGAACACACTATTATTACTTTTGCAATTGATGACTCCTTAAGTTTCGACAATGACGTAAGAATTGTGGAAAATTACAATTTCATTTCCAGTTTTTCGTTAAATTTTTTATATAGCACTGAGAAATTGCAAAACATGGGGTGTTTTACAAGTTCTCTGGGCCAAGAATGATAAATTTTACGCAGGTTTTTATTTAAATGCGAGAAAATGCATTTATTAATCTTCGGTATTTGCTGCACCCAGATAGAGCAATTGTTTGCTGAGTGATTTATCTGTACTTTATCTTGTTTTGGAACTGTTAGACACTGAAAATTTGCGATGTACTTCCTCTTCTACAGTGACTGAGAAGTTTAATCCATAGAATCCAACATAAACTTCCTTACGAACACAGTTATAACGGAAGCAATTCATCGACCATGCTATAAGGTCTGAAATCAGGTACTGTTTTTGAAAGCAGTGGTCAGTTGAGGTGTGCGTGCAAAGTGCCAAAGCAACTAAGGCTGTGAAGAACCAGTTCCCTCAAAAATTTATATATATTGTACTGATATGTTTAGCATAAAATCATGAGGCCAACTAGACAATCTCCTATAGAAGGCCCACAGAACACTCACTTAGTTTAACCAGCGTACTTCAGCTTAAATTAATGCATTACGAACTACCACGTGATGTCGATCCCTCCATTACATTTTAAAATTCACAGCATGTTTTCATTTTCTACAAAAAACTAACATTTTTCTTCTTCTCCAATTTTAAATATATATATATATATATATTTATTTAAAACTATTCCGGTAAAGTACGATTAGCTAAAACAATTCGTGGGAATAGGCATACACTTTTAACTTCTAAAAATATTACATCAACTATCGTTTAAATAAATCAGCTATACGCTTATTAATTTCAAAAAGTAAGATAGTCCACAATGGCGGATTGTCTTACTTTGTCTAGAAGATACAGCATATTAAGGTGATAGCCAATCCAAATTGTGATTGACATTTGGAGGAAATATCAACCTCCATTTCTTCGAAGCTATCCGCTGTGGTCTGCTCTACCATCTTGCCAGAAACATATCGGCTACAATGTATGACCTCTCCACTGACATCACTAATGACCGCAATTATGAGAAGAGAAGAATCATCGACCACCTCGTCCAGATTTGGCAGAGGAGATGGAGCAACACAGAAAAAGGTGCAGTGACCAGAAGATTCCTCCCCACTGTCACCAAGCTGTACCCTAAGGCACCAGCGTGGTTTCACCCTGGTCGAAATACCACCTTCCTCCTTACAGGGCACGGCCCGTTTAAAGCTAAACTTCACCAACTTGGCATCATAAATAACGCGGACTGTCCCTGTGGCAACCCGTAGTCCTGGAGACACTTAATGTTTGAGTGCGATTTGTATGATGACCTACGACTACGCCTAATAACGGCAATCCAATATATCCCAGACAACCAAGAACTCAGACTGTTAGACACTCAGGAGGACTACAAGGCACTCAGTCAATATGCCCAGGATCTATTTTCTAGAAGGAAAACAATGATAGAAATATACCAAAGGCAACCCGACTAGAAAGAATGCAGGAGGTCAAACAAGTAAAAAAAAAAAAAAAAAAAACTCAGCTTACAACAGAAAGTCAAGACTTTAGGATGATTTGGTTGGCCTACTGTCGACCCAAAACTGCACTCCTTTGTGCGGTTTTTTTTTTTTTTTTTTCGGGGAGGGGGGGAGAGGTATTTGCTCTTCTCCTCTCCTCCCCATATTTTTTTATATTTTTTATTTTTATTTTATTTTTATTTTTTATTTTATTTTTATTTTATTTTATTTTTATTTATTTTATTTTTATTATTTTATTTTTATTTATTTTTTTATTTTTATTTTATTATTATTATTTTTTTCTCTCTCCTCGTCTCCCCATGTCGTGGGGCATGGGCATGCCCCACTTAAAATGGGGGATCACCTTCCTATCCGACCCCCTATTCTTCCTATTTCATTCCCCTGTCTACACCCTCCCTTCCATTACTTTCTCTTGTACAGCGATTGCCCCACATGTCCAAATTTAAATCACATCAAATTTTGCCCGACCTTTTAGGCTCTCTAGAAATAGTTCTTTCAGCGTAAAACCTCACGCAGCGCTTTCTAAATGCAATTTTACTTAAATCAACAGCGATAACTCCAACCTTTATTTTAGGTCCTAGTCACCGAAATCCCAGGAAAGTAAGTGGCAGGACCTGCCAGAGTATAATTAGTCTCTTGGTACACCCGGCCGGCGGGCCAACAGGCCGGATGAACAATGGGCACAACAAACTACATACCACATGACCCATACATTATTTTTAAACCTCTGGCATCGACAGGGTACTGTCACTCGATACATAGAACATACGCGGAGATGGGAGAAATCCCCGGAGCCGTCAGACACTCAACATACCTATACCTACCTATACCTATACCTCCATTTCTTCTCAGAGTCTCACTTATATAAAGAACAGTCTGGGTCACTCCTGTACATTGATATTTTCTTATATCCATAAATTTCATATATCCCACTCCTGGATGCCACATCAGTTTTATAAATCATAGACTCTTCGTAGTCAATCTCCAACCTGATTACATCAGCAATCCATCCGACATCTCCTTCATCCCTATAGTCTTTAGTACAGCAAACAATCACTCCTAGTGTTGCATTAGTTGAAGTGGGATTTTTCACTGCAGTCGAGCATTGGGCATACCAGATCACACCGTCCTGCACTGTTCTTTTTATCTTCTTGCAGTATCTGTCGAGGGCAGTAAGACCGTTTTCATCCTCTATCGTTCTATCAAGGAAATTACCCACCTTCCTACATAATTGTCCTCTAACTCGTCCTCTTCGGAGTATTCTTTTTCGTCTTGTTCTTCGCTCTCTTCAAGGGAGTCGCGGTCATCTTGAAGAGCGGAGATCCACATCTTTGTGGTGATTTTACTTGGAATGACTGAAATATTTTTACTTGCATCTTTTTCTTTTTCTGCCATTTGGAAGGAACATCTGCAAAATTATTATTTTCTGAATTATTTCTCTTATGTAGAAATTAAGCACAATTAAATTATTAAAATATAATAAAGAAAATAAAAACATAAAAAGATGTACATTAGTGAGCGCATCCCATCCATTACAGCAACTTCCACAGTCAGGACTGGGTCTAGAGTTCTGGAGACCCGAGTGCGAGAATTAATACTGGGGAAAAGGACAGTAAGAAGCATCCTCCTTACTCGAATTGAGAAGGCTCCCTCTGTTCGAATTTTGGTACAGAAGCCCCTTTCAGTACAGAGACCCTAGTGCATTGCACCTGGTTTAATCCACCAAGGATCGACCCTGGCCATAGTACAGTATAATGTAAATTAAAATGTTGTGAATTAAGACTAGGATAGCAGATACCTTCTCTCTCTCTCTCTCTATCTCTCTCTCTCTCTCTCTCTCTCCAAATATCCTCATCAAATACCTCTTCTACTCGTACATACCTCCTACTTATCAAATACTCCAGAGTAATCAGTACATACATCAGAATCATAATCTGCCTTCCTCCCGTTTTCTACCAGCGGAATCCGGACATCTGCAGTCTCCTCCATCTGTAACAATTAAGATCATCCTTGCTGGGGAAGGGGTTATAAACTCAAGTGGAGGAAGAACAAATCTACGGCTATCGCTATGCTCCTTAGAATTCCGTCGATGACGGGACTAGAACTCAGTAATTATTGAGAATCGGACACATATTCATATGAACTTATTTACTTAAAAATAACTAAATGCACAAGGCATAATACGTTAATAGTTAAGAGTTTATTATCTATATAATATCGGTGTATAGATACACCATAGACATACACCATGTCTATGGTGTATCTATACACCGATATTATATAGATAATGAACTTATTTACTGAAATTTGCCTCAGCTCCTGAAGTTTTGCCATGTCTTCGTGAATTCCCCCCGCCCGAAATATATATATACATTAAATTCATTCTGGTTGCTGGTTCTTGTAGGGTTTTAGGCGCAACAGCAACTTTAGCCATATTGCACAGTACATACAGTATATGTGTGTAAATTGCGTGCATTCTGGCAATCGTGGGTCGATGTTCTGTTTGCTGGACTAAAAACCCGAGTTTCTGAGAGAAAAACCATGTTACTCTCGCATCAGCCACGTTGTGAAAAGACAAAAATTCCTCGCGTCAGTGACGGGATTCGAACAGGAACACAGATCTTTTCCACCAAGTGCAGTAAGAACAGCATTATACCAAATGTGCCACCCACGAGAGCCCTTCCCCCGTAGTAGGTCTGATTCTTCTCTCTCTTTTTTGCTATATTGAGAACTCAGAATCTCCATTTAAAGTTTTTTTGTGTAATTTCAACTGTCTTTAATCAAGGTCTAAACTGTTCCATCTTTATTTGTCGTTTCATCCAGAGACATATTTACCAAGTCCCGCACGGCCGGCCAAAACACATATGAAAAATAAATTTTTCTAGAAAATACGCAAATATATATTCTAAGAAACCGTTAATTTTGTTAATTAATTTACACGATTGAAACTGTAAATATCACACCGCCTTAAAACTCAATTGATATTTTTGCACTAATGAAAATTTGAGACTCTACTGCAATATTTTCTTCGCTTACCTGAATATTATTCAATAGTCTTCACTCCAATAAATAGAGTTCTAATAATCACAGAAAACATGAAATAATCACGAAACGAAAACTAAAACTTAGAATTAGTATATTTTATGATTCTTTTCGTAATCACAAAAGTGAAACAGAATGAATGAAAAAGAAAACTGATAAAACGCCCTCAGGTGCAGCCTTATAACAAAATCGACCGGAAAGAATGCATCTATATGATATTCCAAAAAGATATCAAAGGAACAGATAAAAATAGAAAGATAACCATACAGACCAGAGGAGATTTGCAGAGAAATTTCTCTAAAGCTAAAGTTATACAGCTTAATTGTGAGCCAGAGGTTCTGGCCCGCACTAACTCTGGAAAAATCTGTGCAGACAAACATTTTCTGCTCTGAACACGTAAATACCATTGTATTAATGCTGTGAAGCTTGGAATTGTGTTTGTTCGTAATTGAAAGTTTATTTGCTTTTAGACTGTTTGCAGTTATTTAATAAATTGGAGATAAACCTTTTAGCAAGGCCATTTGTTTGAAAGTAGTCCGATACTGTCTATATTTATTTAATAACTTCTCACAGGTGTTTTATAGATGGTACAATCGCGGTCTTCTTCACACCGGCTGAAAAAGACCTGAGTTCGAATTCTGCCAATGAAATGAGAAACTTTTATGGGATTTTTTCACAACGTGGCTGAGTCAATTAGTTTCGAAGATGCCACGGTTTTCTTTCTTCCAGAAAAACAGCGGTTTTTCATCCAGCAAACAAGCAAATCGACCACAAGACACAAGCAATTTAGAGACTTACTCCCTAATATGTTTCAAGCTGGGGATGCGCCTAAAATACAACAAACATTTTCGGCAGAATCTATTTTCTTATTTTTATTATTTGAAAATAAAAGGTTTTTAAAAAAAATACATTTTTAAATATTTATTTTTTATTAATACTAAAAAAAAAAATCATACAAAAGTATTGTAGTCCATTAGTTGAAATATTCACATACTCAAAGGAAAATTTAAGAAATAATCACAATAGCAAACCTTTTCCAGAAATTTAAAGGAACGTTGTTTCCTGTCAGGACTTGCGTCACCTTCTTTGTTACAACTAGGACCCCATCACTCTACGATTAATATTTAAATAGATTAAATCAATTATTGTTTTAATTATTATTACTTTTCTATAAATTGCACTACGGCAATAACCATTCAAGTGCGTGGTTCACATTTGGACGGAATAGCAACTTCCATATATCTTGTGGGTCCCGTTTATACAAAGATCCATCTGGATTACTCATGTATATGGATATTCCCTTATGTCCAAAAATTCGATAAAATCCTCTGATGGTCGCTACATTGGTTTTATAATACATATTAAAAGGATAATCAACCTCTAACCTAATAACATCAGCAATCCACCCAACGTCCCTTTCAACTCTGTAGTCTTTAGTGTAACAAACAATAACCCCTAGCGTTGGGTCAAGTGAAGTGGGATGTATTATTGACGTCGAACATTTCGCTTGCCATATCACATTTTCCGACACAATTTCTGCTATCTTCATCCAACCTCTGTCGATGGCAGTCAGTCCATTTTCATCTTCTATTACTCTATTTAAAAAAAGCATTCACTTTCCCACACAACTGCCTTCGTCATTATCTCCTCCCCTTCTACCTTCTTCATTATTCTCGTCATCGCGATACAAGTTGGGACTAAAAGCCCAGACCCACATCTCCGTGGTTACTTTGCTCGGAATAACTGAAATGTCTGTATCTTTTTTGTCCTCTTCTGCCATTTGGAAGGACACCTATCAAAACAGATTGTACTGGATTAGTTTCTTCCAAAGGAAAATAAGAAAAAAAAATTATATTGTGGTTCCAAAAATATTTAAACATCATAGCATAATCAGTTATATATAAATTATCAACTATGCTAATTATATAAATAAATAAATTATCTTCATTGATGGTAATCCAACGAACCAGTAATCTAACGAATGATGTTCAACGAAAAGGAAGTATGGTATGTTCTCGGTTGTTATGAAAAAGGCTACATGTGAGTATATTACACCATTGTAAATGTCAATGAGGGCGTTAGCAGAGGGCTCCGGAATATCCTCTTGAATTGTAGAAGTACTAATATCTTCCCTGTTCACAAATGCGGTGCAAAACTTTGGTTGGGTAACAATAGGGGAGTGAGTTTGACCTCTCTGGTAGGGAAGATCAAGGAAGTCTCTGTATTTAAGGATGCAGTTCAGGACCATCTGTACAAGCGTGGCATCTTGAATTGATCCCAGGAAGGATTCATTAAGGGAAGGTCTTGCTTGACCAGTTTGGTAAATTTCTCTGATGTAGTTGTTGTTATAAGGTTTTAGGTGCATCCCCATCTTGGGCCATATTGCGCCGTATATAATGCACATATCTGTAAATTGCGTTTGTTCTGTGGTTGATTTCGTATGTGATGGACAAAAAACAGTTTCCTTAGAGAAAATCATGCTACCCTCGCGTGCGATTGACCGAACAACGTTCTTTTAAATTTTTGGAAAAGGTTCGCTATTATGATTATTTTTTAAACTTTCCTTGGAGTATGCGAATATTTCAACTAATGGACTGCAATACTTTTGTGTTTTTTTTTAGTTTTAATTAAAAATAAATATTTAAAAATGCGTTTTTTAAAAGAACTTTTATTTTCAAATAATAAAAATAAGAAAATAGATTCTGCCGAAAATGTTTGTTGTATTTTAGGCACATCTACAACTTGAAACTTATTAGAGAGGAAGTCTCTAAATTGCGTGTGTCTTGTGAAAAACCCCCGTTTTTCGGGAGAAAGAAAACCGTGGCATCTTCGAAACCAATTGACTCAGCCACGTTTTGAAAAAAGGCCCATAAAAGTTTCTGATGTCATGGGTGAATTCGAACTCAGGTCTTTTTCAGCCGGTGTGAAGAAGTCCGCGATTGTACCATCTATAGAACACCTGGGAGAGGTTATTAAATATCTACAGACAGTATCGCACTACTTTCAAACAAATGGCCTTGCTAAAAGGTTAATCTACAATTTATTAAAAAACTGCAGAATTGGAAAGAAAGAAAAAATAATAATAAAACAAATAAAAATTGCCAAAGCAACAAACAATACGGGCAGTCTCATTTCTCTAAATGAATAAGGATCATTTTTTCGAAGCGTGTTCTGATTCAGGATCCCTGCAACAGAGGTGGTGTTTAAGGATCTCTTGATGTCAAACAATGCGGCAGTAATTTATTTTAATTGCAAATTTCAGGAGGTCACAGTACAGGGAATAGATGGCTGATAATATACATGGGTTATACACTAATGTGCAAAACTTAAAGACCAACACTATTTCTAAAGTTTTGAACCACAAAATCAAACGAAATAGGTTATGGCGATTTGCATAATTGTGGCCGTTCAGTAGAAAGCTGGTGCACATGCAAAAATTTGAATCGTGATGAGACATAAACAGATAAAAGCAGCAGTTGTGCAAATTACCGAATGGCGAGCACGATTGTTACAGACGTTCGATTGGTTTCATACAGTGCTACAGACAACGAAATGGCCAGTAGACAACATCTGGATGACTTTACTCGGGGTCGAATAATTGCGAAGCTTGAGGAAGGTCGAAGTGCGAGGAGTGTGGCTGCAGAGTTCGGTAACGCCCATAGCATCGTCTCACGGGCGTGGTCGGCCTGTAGGGTGCTACACTCCTACGCAGGATGCTATACTATTACAGGCCAAATGGAACCGATACCAGACAGCGGGATCCATTGCAAACCAGATGCACAGAAGCACAGGACGCAGGATATCGCGGTTTACTGTGGCCAGGCGACTCCACAAAGGTCGACTGTTTGCCTGACAGCCAGTACGTTGTGTCCCTTTAACACCTGCCCATCGGAGACACCGTTTACTGTTCTGCATCGAACTCAAGGACTGGACAGCAGCGCAATGGGATAAGGTACTCTTTACTGATGAGACTAGATTCAGTCTCAGCAGCGATTCTGGATGTCAGCCAATCTGGAGAGAGGTTGGCACACGGTATCACCCCTCAAACATCACTGAAAGGGATCGATATGGCGGTCGAGGTGTTCTCGTCTGGGGAGGCGTTATCTTGAATGGACGTACACAACTCCAGATAGTGGAAGGCGGTACTGTAATCGGTGTACGCTATTTTATTGAGGTAATCCTTCTCCATGTGTGTGTGTGTGTGTGTTCCGAGGTGCCATTGGCCCCGAGTTATTGTTTATGGATGATAACGCCACACCCCATCGCACTGCAGCTGTTGACATGCTTTTGGAAAGTGAGGACATTTTTATGATGGATTGGCCTGCCCTTTCCCTTTTTGATCTAAATCCCATCGAACACATATGGGACGCTGTGGGGAGACGCCTAGCAGTACGTCCACATCCACCAGAAAATGTTCACCAGCGGAAGATGGCACTGACAGAGGAATGGACGATGTTACCGCAAGAACTTATCAACAACATTGTTCTAAGTATGGACAGGCGTTGCAAAGCCTGCATCGACATTAGGGGGTGGCCATATCTCCTATTGAGGACCACCTCTTCCCTTTGTTTCATGTTTGGCAGTGATGCATCTGTATCATGGCAGCCAGTGTTACCATTTTTGAATAAAATAAAGTCCCTCTGTACCGTTTTGTTTCCGTTGTGTCGGTGTTGTTTAATTCATTGCTGTACCTCACGAAGTTCCTTTGGTATGCTTTTCCCATATCTAGGCCTCTCCTATTAGAAGCTACAGGTGAAAACCTGATGGTCCTTAAGTTTGGACACCAGTATATTAGTAGTAATGGATGTCGGTATGAACTGAATGCCGACCG
Organism: Mastigoproctus giganteus; assembly: GCF_048544385.1. Lineage (NCBI taxonomy): Eukaryota > Metazoa > Arthropoda > Arachnida > Uropygi > Thelyphonidae > Mastigoproctus > Mastigoproctus giganteus. Next base: position 76,341,089 of record NC_143585.1, on the reverse strand, counting down.
GGCTAGCCGGGTGGGTAAAGTGCCCGTCTGGCAACCCAAAAGGTCGCGAGTTCGAATCCCGCCTGGAGCTTGGATCAAAGTACTGCAAAAACCTGGGAGGTGCATTATGGCCACAGAAGCCGATGCGCCAACAACTACCAAAAAAAAAAAAAAAAGAACCTAATGTCGGTATGGTAGGTTCGCCACTCAGACAGTGGGGAGAAAAATCGGTTTACATTTTCTGGTGGGCGTTTTTATTTTTTCTCAATAGATGGCTATAGTTGAATTTCAGAATTTAGTTTTAAATTTATTTTTACCTGTATGTTGGGGCAAGAGCTGGGGTTGATGATGTCCAGCGGACTTCGACGTTTCCTCACATCTAATGTGCTCTCCTACCTCCCCCTCCCCCCCTCCCCCCTCCCCTCCCTAGTATTGGAGGGTTAGATGTATTCTTTGAATGTTTGGATTATGACATCATAGTGAATTTTTGTGAATATTTTTAACGTTAATTATATGGCAATGCATTATGGGTCTTAAAACCAAAAACTACCAAACTATTATTTTGAGGCCACCCGAATAATTAAATTCATCTGCCGTGCAGTGTGTCTTATGTCTGTTAATTGCGTGTGTTCTATTGTCGATTTGTCTGTTTGCTGTACGAAAAACCCCAGTTTCCATGGGAAAAATCTTGCTATCTACGCCTGAAACCGACTAACTCAGCCACGGAGTGAAAAAAGTCCATTAAAGTTCCTGGCGTCATCGAGGGGATTCGAACCCGGGCATTTTCCACCTGGTGTGGAGAGGACGGTAACGATACGACTATATTACCTGCACAGACCTTTATGGGTCTCAATTGGGAAGGTCTATTTTGGGAGTGGTTATTTTGTGGGGGAGGGTTGTCTTCTGGGAATTTTATTTCGGAGTGTTATGCTGTGGGCCGCCGCCGCCATCCGCCGCTCAATCGCAGGACGCGGGATCTTGTTTGTGTGCGAGATGAAAAACCTTGCGGGATGGAAAACCTTTTTTTTTTCCAGAAAAAATTCCTTCCTGTTTCCATATCTTGTTGAGACCTAAAAATAAAATGATCTGTATTCTTAAAGTTTTTTCCTTCCAAAGCTCCACCTGTTCTTGAAAAGCTGAAAATCAAAACTGCGTGTTTCCTTGAAGTCTTATCAGTTTTATCTACAATGATTGTTATTTTTTTGAATCCTCTGTGTATACTTGATGTGAAAAACCTATTTAAGATTTAAAATTAAGCAGTTGTTAAACACTTAAAAGGTTATTTTTTTCTATAATGCTAAAGAATCGCACAGACACAGATCATATTTTCAAAAAAAGAATAATTTTTATTGGGTGTAACCAATAGACAAATTCTAAAGATAAATATAAATTATTTAAGCATATAAATTATTTTCTTCAGTAGCAACAGAATGTGAAATTCATGTCGATAAATATAATTGTCACTCACATATTACACAGAGCACATTTTTCTGTCCTTTTTCCATCTAGTTGAATGGGAATGCGCTATATTTGATAGATACATACAACATCATAGCAACAGCCTCGTAGATGGCATAGGAGTTGAATTTTGGGTGTCTACCTTCTCTCTTACATTTAGTTAAAAAATTATTTTCTGTTTATTTTCTGTTCCACTATGTGAAACAGAAAATAAACAATGCCAATTGGTGGATAGAAAAATTTTCTCCACCCACACAAACCCTCTTCAGGATGACAAGTCTTTTCCTCTTGAGACTATACAGAGCATTAGCTAGGGTGTATTTCTGATTTCGTGCATCCCAACCCAACACACACACAGAGTGACCACATGTGGACATCTGTATAGGTAAGGGCGTCACCTAAGAACGTTTGTTCAACTCCGCCTCGTGTCTCTGTGAAGAACAGTATCACTACAAATGGGCCAGATACGTGTGTGACGTACGTTTGTGTGTGTTCTCTTGTTATGTTCTGGCCGCTTGGCTACCCAGAAGCATCAGTCACCTGGATAGATGATTCTGGGTACTCGTTCACACCACGGGAAGGTGGGCCAGTCCCAGCAAAACACGTACTGTCTCAAGAGAGACTCTGACCCACCTAGTGTTGCCAGAAGATGGGACAGATTTCTCTGGGGGCCCATTCCAGAGGGAGGAGATAAAGAAAGACGATCCAAAAAAAAAATAAAATAATTAATAAATAAAAATAATGAACTAAAGCCACCTGTGGTGCAGTTAGGGGGGAGAAAAAAATTAAATATTAAAAATTATTTTAAAAAATTAAATTAAAAAAATAATAAATTAAAATAAATAAAAAATAAATAATTAATTAATAAAAAAAGCATATATATATTAAATAATAATCAAAAAATATATTAAATAACAATGATAAAAAATAATAATAATAAAAAATAAAGAAATAATAAGAAAAAAACAATGAAATAAATTGGCTGGACTAGAGTGGGAACTCAAGGCAGAGCGCGTGGAAGAAAAAAATGGGAGCCCTTTTGATATTTTGGAGCCGATGGTCTTCTGCGCAGCAGATTTCAACCATCCCACGCTCCGATGGTCTTCTGCTGCGCAGAAGACCATCGGAGCGTGGGATGGTTGAAATCCCCCCCCCCCGTTCGGATGTCCTTTAGTAGGTTCATTTTCAGCTATTCAAGAACAGGTGGAGCTTTGGAAGGAAAAAAACTTTTCAAATGTACAGTTTTTTTCAACTGTACATTTGAAAATAAATGGCAAAAGCAGATCCGAAAGTTGAATCGCACCAGAAAGAAGACATTGGATAAGTGGAAATGCAATTCTATAGAGCGATGAATCACAGTCTGGGTTCGGACATTTTTATATTTGTTGCATATGCATTGCTGCCATAGATATTATGTTTAATTTAATAAAATAATCCAGCATACCTTCCATTCCAGTTTTGCTGAAATCTCGAGAACAGGTTGATTACAAATATGTCATCCTATGATGATTCCCACTGGAAGTCTCTAACTTCAATGGCGCGAACTACTTAAATATAGTAGATGATCGCTGATCTACTTAATTCTGATATGAACATGGTTGTTTTTATTAGGATAGGTTAGGTGTATGATAATTACTGTTGTTATTAGATTTTAGGAGCATCGGTGACCAAGGCCTCGTTGCTCCGTGTATATTGTCTGTAAATTGCGTGTGTTCTGAGGTCGATTTCCTGTTTGCTGGATGAAAAACCAGAGTTTCTGGGAGAAAACACCATGCTGTCGTCGCCTGAGACTGACTAACTCAGCCACGTTTTGAAAAACACCCATAAAAATTCCTCCTGTCATCGATGGGATTCCAACTCAAGTCATTTCCACCCAGTGTGGGGAGGACGGCGATCCTACCAACTGTGCTACTCAAGAGGGCTAGGTGTGTGATAAGCGCCAAAGTAACTTAAACAGTGAGGTTCCTTGTGAGATCCTGGGATTTCTTGCTGTTTATTTACCTATTCATCTATAAAATTGTATATTGTTATAACCCGTACTTTGTAACCTAATTTTGGTAGTTGTGTATTATTTTGATTTAAGAAGAACTGGCTCCTCATTCCTCCAAATCTCACAAGCTACCTCACTGCTATATTTATTCTTTCTGTCACGGAAGATTCTGGGCACTGAAGATATATTTATTCCCCTTGTATAGGTTTGGACTTAGTGCAAGTTTTTTTTGAGGGCAGTGTATATTTATCTTAGAATAATAAAACACTTAATTAATTTCTAAACATAACAAAGGTTTATTTCAATGTCAAAATTTACAGTGTTATCTCATTTAATGTTTAAGAAATATTATCTCCACCTTCCTTCCGCAAATTGTATACTACTTTTAATTAAAATTAACTACAGGATCAATAAAGCTTTTCTTCTACTTCCTTTTTACATATTCCTCATAGATATCTTTAATTATACCATTTAGTTAAAAATTATAATCACGATCTTCCTTCTGCAAATTGTACACCTCTACTTTTAATTAGAGTTAACTACAGAATCAATAAAAGCTTTCCTTCTACCTCCTATGTACATATTCATCACACATATATTTATTTAATCTTAAATTTCCCCTTTTTTTCCCTTCAAATATGTACAACGTGGGTATATATATTTTTTTTCCCTTACAGCACTTATACAAAATTGTAAGCATTTGACTTATATATTCTTCACAGTGCCTTTATATCTGAGACAGAATATTTTCTCTCTCTCTCTCTCTCTCTCTCTCTCTCTCTCTCTCTCTCTATCTAACCCAGTTCCTTGCTATTCACTAGTGTTCTAGGCCTATCTCAAGCTATCCGTCGACAAAGTTAACAACTATCAGTCCTGAGGGAATTCTAACCATTAACCTATGTAATTATCAGGGACTTTTCCTTGCCCTTTCTTTATTTCCACAGCCACCGGTAGGTTGATCCTCCACTTCTGGATTTTCTCCACGGTCGTCTTCCTTGTGCTTGGCTTACGGGTTCTACAGGCATTCCTTTCTTAAATTCTCCTTTAGAGGAATCAATAGACGACGGTCTGCATCCGTTTACTTTCTTGTTATGACGCGGCATGGCTCCTTAAGAATTCAGCAGGCCATTCATCAGACACACTTCTCATTTTAGCGACTATCTTCACTCCTGCCACCTTTACATCAAACGCAGGCGCTTCTACTTGACCATTCTTTTCGACACGACGTTACAGCATTATTTTCAGACACCACTTACCATAAAAATTTTTCTCTTCCACCCCTTTCTCCTCGAGCTCTTGCTTTTTGTTTCCATTCTCCCGCCTTCTTCTTAACAAATCACAATCACCTTCTCTTCCAGCATCTCTATTCTAATTCGTCCTTCATCTCAAACCTTGGTTTCCTACGTTTGCTGCATGTCTGGGCATCCTTCCCTCCTAGGTTGCAGATCCACTTCCTTCTGGAACTTTCCCATAACTTTCACTTAATCCGGTTTGCAATACTTGTAGTCAGAAACAGACGCCCTTCTGTTTCCCATTTGCATTCTAGGATCAGTTTCATTGTAGGTACCTGAAACTTAAGCTATCATCCATTACTAGGTTCACAGTCCATTACTCTACTCGAGCACATACCACGATTAATGGACAATTTGGGACGCTGACTTTATTCCTTTCCCAACATATCTTTCCTGCCACTTGCATTCCGAAGCATTATATTTTTAGAACTCAAACTTGCCATCCATTGTCACTTTCCAATTGTTCTGTACTAGCTCACATTGTCATAACTAATCAGCAATCTACTTCAGATGAATATCTGTGCGGATTTAGATGCAAAAGCACTTAGCTTACCCTACTTAGATTCTTTGTAGCTAACTACAAAGATTTTGAAAAATATTTGTTAGAGAAATTTTTCCTAATTCATAAAAAATAAAATTATTCCTTTTATTTAATCTAGTACGATTTGGGATCTTACAGTCTGTAACTGCGACCGAAGGAAGCGCGAATGAGCAAATCCAGAATCAAATCGATGTTCTTCTGCTTTATTGATCAGTGGTGCACAAAGAGTTCGTTCCTAAAGGTAAAACTCTCAAAACGTGCTACCGAGAAGTATTGAATGGCTGAGGAATAGGGTTTTGGGTATTTGACCAGAAAGGGCCAAAACCTGGATTTTGCAGCATGAAAATGTGCCCTGATACTGCGATGTCTGTTACGAAGTTTCAGACCTCGAAAACATTCCCTTTAAAGTTGCACCATTACCAACACCATGATTTCGGCCATAAGTTTATTGTCATGTACAAAATTTGCCGTGAATTTATTTGAGTGTTTTTTTTTTTTTTTTTGCTACAAATAATGATCCTGTCAGCTTTTGTCTTTCCATTTTTGGTAACAGGGCCGCCCTTACGCATAGACAGGACAGGCGGTTGCCTGGGGCGCTAAATTGAAAAAGGGCGCCGTTTTTATATATTACCTCTAAATAAACATCAGCTTTTACTGTCTTACCTTCCCAAAAAAACACCTCATCACTGTATATCATACAGCTATTAAAAAAAAACTACTATTTTCATATCAAGTGTTTCCATTATATTGTCCACCCCCTCCCCTGTACGTCTATTTTGGAGAAATGCTTTTATCTACCATAGTTCAATACTGAGAATGTAGTGCGTTCCCAATATAAGATCTAAGAATTTAATATAAAATAATAAAACTAAGATTGATCATTGCTATTTAAAAATAAAAACCAGGCCTATGTATGGCCTGGTTTTTTAAAAACCTTATGTATGGCCTATCCGTACAATGACTCAACAAAATAGGTCATTTAGATTAGGTCATTAACTGCCTCCGAAATTATTACTTTATAGTAACGTTTTATTACATCATGAAAAAAAAATTATAAGGGCTTAGGTAAGGGGGAACTGGACAAACGCGTCGGTCCCCTTTACCTAAACACTAATTTTATGTAACGTTCAAAAATAAAAGTGGTTAAGTATCGACTTACCGGATGTTATTCAGCTTTATCAACAGGTTTCGCTATTTGCTGTTCAAATTATAAATGCGAGCACATAAGAAACTTGAAGTGAACAAGAAACCAAAACCAAAACCAAAACCAAATCACACGAGAAACCATTTCTCGAGTGATCATCACATTCATCTCACAGAAATCCAATCGATCACCTCACGAAAATGGCATTAACAAATCCGATAATAATGAAACGATGGTGCAATCTAATAGCACGCAATAGAACAGAAAGAATTGTGCGATAATTTCTGGACCCTGAAATCAAAATAGATAAGCAAAAACGAACAGAGAAATATTAATCGTACCTTTTAAATTTTGTTTAAACTTCAGAGAGTAAGTCAATAAATTATTATAATTTATTGACTTATTAAAACTTGATATTAAAACTAGTATGTGTACCAATGTAAGCTGTATTTTAACTAAGAAAATTATGAACAGTACAACCGAAACAAGCAAAATTCTTATTTGATTAAAAATGCCTTAATTATTATACTTTACTGGACAACAATTACAGAAATTATTGTGTAACAGGCGCCACCAACCAGTAAATAATTGTTTTTAGTTTGATTTTTTGTAAGTTCCCTTAATTTGGCTTGTTACATTTAAAGAATCGATCATGCTGAAAGAACTAAATATGAAATAAATGCTTTCTACCAATCAGTGTGTAAGTCCATATACAAACCCTACAAGAGACTGTGAACTTCTTATTCAGCACAAAAAAGAAACTAATTAATTTTCTTGTGAATATGTCAAAAATACACAAATTTTAACGAGATTCAATAACAAATAATTTATTAAGATTTGTTGAAGAATACTTGTGTCTTGTGTGTGTTATAATTGTTTCGAAGATTTTTTGTAGCTCTTCTTTTCCACCCTCTTAAAATTTTTAAATGAAACCTTTGGAATTAGTTTTAGTTAAAGTTACGATCCAACTGGAGTTATAAATTGTGGTGGCAGTTTAAATAACAAGGTATATGAGCTAGTGTGTTCATTTTGGGTATTTCTAGGGCAGTTTAGCTCCCTTCTGATGAGGGCCAACTATGGACCGAAACAGTTCTAGGAGAGGAAATAGGTACAATATCTGGTCATTAGTCATCTTTTTGTAGCCTGGTTTATTTGTTGTTCTTGTTTACGTCCTTGTTAGCGGTTCTCGGACTTTTGGCTCTGTCCAAGATATATCCATGGGTATTTCATTATACGTGGATTGTACTTTAGGGATCCATAGCACTTGGAAAAACAATGAAAAGTTTAATATAGTTGGGGAATATTTATATAAACCTTACCTAACTATTTCGAATGAAAACAACTTTTACTGAGTTTCTGGGAGGAAAAACCCTGCTACACTCGTCTGAGACTGACTAACTAAGTCACATTGTGAAAAAGTTACATAAAAATCCTCCCGTAAGCGACGGGACTTGAATTCGTGTCTTTTCCACCCGGTGTGGGGAGGACGGCGATCCTACCAACTGTGCTAACCACGAGGGTTTCGGGTTCTAAATGGATCCTAAAAGTACAGCCCACGTGTATTTTAAAGCGTACGGTTATGAAAAATATCTGAACAGTTATTAATACTGAATATGCTTGAACCATTTTGAAAAATATGGGTTGTAGAAAAATATGGAACTTGTCACATTTTAGCAAGTATACAAACGACTTCCATTAGAAAGAAGTGCAATTATTTGTTAAAATATTGTCAAAAAGCTAAGATAATATAATACTAATCCACGCGGATTTTCAATTCGTGTATTTCAACTGCAGAAAGAACATTTTATTTATTTAAATATTTAAATTCATGGAAAATTCTACACGCGCTTTTACTTTACAGAATTTCGAAGATTTCTAATCTTTTGAAACTGCATTCAAATATCACTTTGTCACTTGGAAATCAACTAATAAGTAAATGCATTATAAGAAATTACTTTTTCATTCCTTCCGAGTTGATCAGATGTCATTGGGGACACCACCAAAATGTCATAATGCTAAAGTAGGTAAGCCTACATTCAAAGCATTGAAGAGAAATCCACACGTTATTTTTTTATCTTGTTTAGTCTGTTTTCACAACAGCGCTTGTAATAATTTCTGAAACTCAATTTGGCAAGCCACAAGCATGGACAACTTGACTGAAATTACATTGGAGTCTGTTTGACTCAGAAAAATAGGCTACATTCCAATTGATGGAAAAGCTTCTTTTCTCTTTCAATCTTTAATCGGTGAAGCCGTCTCACAAACGTGATTTGGTACAGAATTTTTGCTAGCGAATATGGGAGTATTGGTTTAATCAAGTATTACTCATTGAAATTAAATCTCTTGCAGTGTCGTCTAGTTATCGAAAATATTTAGAGTTTTATTTTTTACCGACTATTCTTATGCCCAATTTGATTACATCTTTTCCCCCATTTAGTTAGCTTCTGTATAAAACCTGAATCCATTTAAATATGTGAATATTGGAGTACTCTCCAGGTACAGCAGTATTCACTCGACTTCTGGTGGATGGAGTTACATAATAACTCGACTCTGGTTGGTGCATTTTTATAAAATTTTATATTTGATTCTTTTAGAAAAAATTGTCGCACCATCCAAAATTTCATTAAAATCAGAAAATAGAAATCCAATAATTATTATTTATTTGTTTCATACATATCACATAGGCTATATCCATATACTGTATATTGAACTTGAAGTACCGGTTACTACGTTCATTACCTTGTGCTGATTGGAGGAGTAAATGTGAAAACGGAGGACGCGCAGAAACGAATTGCTTTCGGTTCGTACATTACGTTTCTGCGATTTTTAAAATTTTTATAAATTATGAATTACTGTCATATAAGTTAGTGCAAGGACATGATTTCTATTAGGTTGTTATTTTTTTGACTGCCTTTCTGTTACCCTACACGACGTATCAGCTTCCAGCGGCACCAACGAGGTGTTTTCGACCACAGGATACCCTTTGGCTGGATGTTCTTTGGTTGTAGGAAAAATCTCCATATACCCTAGACAGGGTATATCGAGGGTAAATTGAAGACTAGGAACCTGCGAGATCTCGTTGAGGTGTTTCAGCCTTGAGTGGATTAGGCTCAATGCTGATGGGATTCTTCCTCTTGCTCAGACTACACATATGAGGGGGCACAAATTCAAGTTGAGGAAGGACAGTTGCAGAATAGATGTGCGGAAGTTTGCTTCATCCAGCGGGTGGTTGATTGTTGGAACTAACTTCTAATTATTGTTGTGGAAGGGGAAAGCTTGAATAAATTTAAGGAAGACGTAGACAAATTATTGGAGTTTTTTTTTTTTTTTTTCTTTTTTGGTTAATGCTATACAAGTTTGTCCATCATTTGACACTAGTAATATTAAGTTTATTTTGATAAGTCTATCCTCACTTGATCCATTCACCGGTGTTGGAATATCTTGATCCTCTATGACATTACTGTATCCCAGCTTATAAAAAATATTCAATGGTCTTAGAATTTTATATAATGAATGAAATAAGAAATCATAAATATATTTACGAAGTTCAATTCGTAATTTATATTTTGTACCCGTAAATCGTAAATATATTTTGAGACCATTCTGTAACAAAGAACGAAGTTCTTTGTTACAGAATGGTATCAAAATGAAGATATTTTTAACAATGAAGCAAGTACTTAACTTTTTATCCTCTGTGGCAGCACGATGCATCACTGAAGGCCACTGATTTGAGAAGATTTGGGTTGAGTCCCATTGTGACTGGGGGAATTCTTTAGGCCTCGTTAATCATAATTGTATTTAAATAATCTGAAGTGGAAGATGAGAGTTAATTAACACTAGGTTTTTCTGTCCGTCCGCATGGCCAGCCCGCTCATATAGACCAATCAGGTATCACCTAGGGCGCAAGAAAACCTCGGGATTTGGAAGAGGGAATTTCTGGAAACTTGTCTAGGGCTGCTCCTGCTTGCACGAAATGCAAATCGACCAATGCAGGTGTAGCCTAGTGGTTAAGTGCGAGGGTACAAAAGAACATATGCTTTGAGTGAATTGTGGTTCAAGCCTGCACGACTGCTAATTTCGATTAGGGATTGTATTCATTGTCAAAATAATTAACGTACACTCTTTTGGACGGTTGAGCCGGAGTATAAACAGGAACAGTTATCAGGATTGGTTCCTGGTAACGGTTGGGTGATAATGTTTTCACTTAATCTCTCGCTCACAAAGCACAAGAATAAATGATGTACTCAACTGTTTTCATTAAATAGATGTTGCCTAAAAATGGACTGCAAAAGCTATTCTCTGATTTCGTTATATTATTTATATTTACTACTGCATTTTGTAAGGCAAGTTTATATTACTGACACCAGAAACGGCTGGTGCAGGGAAAACGTAATTAAACGTAATATAAAAACTTGTTTAAAATGTCTTGATTTAACTTCTGAATACTATCCACAACAGGATGAGGAAATTAGTTTAAGCTTTAGGATGTAGAAAACTAAAAATTCTGTAATACATTTCATTTTGTGTAACTTGTTTTATTTTTCTTATTAAACTGCTACAAGTTTCCATTTCATTTCTTTGTTCCTTTCATACATATCACCATTACAATCGTGTTTATATATAGATACATTGCTGCTACCTGTTATACGATACACTCCTGCAAGAGTTGCTTGGTCTGTTTTATAATACATTGGCTGTGGATACTTAACTACTGACCTAATCTTATTAGCCACCGATCGAACTTCGAGTTTGTTTGTGTAGTCCCTTGTATAGCAAATGATGACACCGGTTCCACCATTTTTTAAGTTGGGAGAAGTGAACTTGTCCTTTGCTGTTGAACATTTGGCTCTCCATATGGCACTTTCCATTACACACTTTCTTATATTCACCTGACATCTGTCAAGGTCTGTCATGCCGTTTATATCCCTAACAGTCTGGTCCAGAAAAAGCATCCACTTTCCAACAGCTTTTGTGGCTGTAGAAGTACTATTTTTTATGTTATCGGCATACACCCAAAACTCACTATCAATTTCACTTGGAAGCAAAATTCTTTCCGATATACCTATTGCTGTCTGTAATGAAACATAATAAAGTAGATTTATTAATTAATTTTAAAAATATACCAGATTGCTGATATTTTAAACTGAATTATTTCTATATATTATTAAACTTAAATAACGCATTATTTCCAAATGACTTCATAATTCTTATGCCTATTTTTAGTTTGAAGATCAGCAACTATTAATATGCGATAAATTTTTCAGGTGCTGTTGCTGTGGGGAAGACAAAAAGAAATAATAAGAGAGAAAGGTAATAATGATAGTAAAACTTGAATCTTTATAGAATAATTCTCTAAATAATCATTATTATTCCATGTGGGTATAATAATGGAAATCCATGATGGAAATTCGGGATGCTGAACAGAGTACAGGATGGGAGATTATTATATCCTAGGAGGTCAGGAGCAGAAAGCATGAAAGCACGTTTGAATGGACCGTGGTCAAGCCCACATAAATGCTATACTGTATATACTTTAAGGAATATATTCCTTGTCGAAATGATTATGTGCAAACTCATCTGACCTAATGGTTTTGTTCGTGTGGGTAGCACAGTTGGTAGGATCGTTGTCCTCCCCCACACCGAGTGGAACGAACCTGAATTCGAGTCCCGTCGATGACGGGTGGAATTTTTACCTTTTTCGCAACGTGGCTTGAGTTAGTCGATCTCAGACGAGGATAGCATGGTTTTTTTCTCCCGGAAACTGTTTTTCGTACAGCGAACAGAAAACCGACCTCGGAACACACAAAATTTACAAATAGTATACAAGGGGCAACAGGTACAAGACATATCACCAGACAGCTCAGAGATTTCATACATTCTTCTTCTTTTTTTTGCAGTAATTTTCGCATATATTACTGGGTTTTTTTATTGGGTTTTTCCATTAGCAGGTATGTAATATACCAGGTTTGCCTAATTTCTAAGTTTAGTAACATCAAAATGATATCTTCAGCATGGCAAAATATTCGAAGATTATTCAATTATTGACAGTTCAAAAATTATTTCAAAATATTCATGGCAAAAACTTTTTTTCATTCCTTAATGATAAAGAACTTTTAGAGAAGCCTGGGACTGTGAATCTAATCTTCTTTGGACAATTGAAGGCTGCCGAATCCGAGCTGATCGTGTCGAGGGTTATAAGTATACGAGGGTCATAAGTACACTTTGAGAGACTGTCAAGTACGGTGCAGTTTCTTGTATTCTCTCTCCATTGAGAACTCTTCCGACTGTGTGGTTTTCCGTAGTATAAAACAGAAATTTTATTTTACCTCCCTAAAAATCAAATCCACCAATTTATTTGTTACATTTAGATTATTTACAAAATGAATTTAAAAGTAGCGATTTCAAATGCATTTTAAGAAATGTTTTCAATAGTGCTGGGTAATCTCTCATGTGTGCAGATATACAAGACAATTACTTCGAATGATACCAAAAACCTTTTTCATTCTAATATCTGGATAAAACTTACATTTGATATATTTCCACCGAAAAACTTAAAATTCCAGACATTACAGATTTAATCAATGTTTTCATTATAACCACAAAGAATCATTGGTAGATAATAATTTCCTTATTGATAATATAATATCCATTTATATATAAGCAAATTTTATATAAATATTTATTTTAAACAAGAAATTTAATGAGATCAGCGAACATGATGTGACTCAGTTAATTTAGAAATGTTGAGTTCTGTGATAGTGTCTCATTATTGGTGGGGTAAACGAAATTCCCCACAAATTTCTAAACCTTCCCCTAGTTGGAGGGGGCGCTCTATTGGGAACCATCGAAACAGACTAATTTTGCTAGTGACGGGCTCAAAGTTTCTAGAGTTCCTTGTTCTTTTTGATTATTGACGGACCTCTTTAAAGAGTAAGTAGAAGTGCAGTTGGATGCAAGTTTGCCAAAGGTAGGCAAACTCATAAAGAACAATAACCAGCAGTTACTCAGTTTATCAATGTCAAAATAAATTAAAGGTCCTAAGAAGTGGCAATTGGGATCATTGATAAAAATAGTATTTTGGAATGGAATGGACACAATGTTTTTTAAAACTGTTTTCATAAAAACAGATTTGTTTTTATGAAAATAGATTTATACGACCTTCCGTTGCTCAGTTCGATGTTCCATGATCTCTAGAATGCATGTACTGCTAGCTGTGGCCTCCAAGTGCTTTGGATCCCCGATTAGATTGGAATCAGTCAACCGCAATTCTTACTAATGAAGAGCTGCAATGGTTGGATGACACGTATTTCATTTCATTGTAGAAAAATAGTAAAAATTTAATTTACAATAAATAAGATCGAAATAGGGTAAGCAAATATAAAAGCAGAGTAAATTTCTTATTATTTTCACTCTACAAATCATTCTCACAATATAAAAAGAATGGCTACTTACGGAAATCGTATCCCAGCTTACGAAATCTTCAGAATCTAAATCTGGCTCATGGCGCATTTTCCACTGATGCTGGTCATGCTGGAATGGAGGGATATGTTTTTCCAAAGTGTCAACGAGGTCAAATTTTGCTACGGCCGTGACCGCTTCGCTTTCATATTCTAAATGCTGTAAACATTAAGATAACCTTTAGATAACATTAAGAAAACCTTATAAAATGCTGAGATTCGGACTGAGAACATTGTGAAAGCCTGTTAAAATAATTATACTTACTTCTGTCAAAGCGGCTACAACCAGCTCCAATTCTTCGTTGGGAAAATAATTGTATATCTGCGAGAAGCAAAATAAGAAGCTGAAATTAATAACATCCCAAATTAAAACGAATTCAAAATGTCTCGTGAAGAGCACGTATAACAAAATAGTGCAAGACAGAAAAAGGAAACTCACCTCATCGCCGCTATTTTCCATCTTCAAGTAAAAATCACTGAAATCAAGGACACACGGTGGGGTCGTTTACAGAATAACGGGTACTATTCTTCGGCGTCTTGGGTCTACTTCTTCGACCTACATAAAACATTCGCCGAATGACTCATTCATTACTGAATGACTCATTTCTAGATGTACATAAGACGTCCAGCCCGGAAGCGTCGGTACGATTGTGTTATTAGGCATGTTTTATCAGGCGCATTATAGCCATAGTAGCTTATGCGCCATTAAACGCCCATAACAACAACAACAACAGCATGTTTTATCTTGATCTTCCCTAAATACTACAGGTCTGCCCTATATACTGCAGAGGTGAAACTGGTGGAGGTGGGGGGTGAATAAATAGCTAGTGAGAATTAAGTTAACATGCCATCCTGGAATGTGCCAAGCCCCTATGTCCACCTGCCCGACGTCGAACGCAACCATGGATATCAGACGAGTGCCTCGACCTCGTGGACAAACGGAAACAGGCAAAGTTAGTCGACTTTGAACGGTACCGGCAGCTAAACCGAGAAGTCCGACAGAGGATGACAGCAGAAAGAGAAGCATACTGGAACCAAATGGCAGACGATCTTGAAGTGGCAGCATCCAAGAACGAATACCGCACTCTCTACCGCACCCTCAGATGTCTGAGTGGAAAGACCAAATTGACTAGTGACAACATCAAGAATGCTGATGGGACCTTCGTGCGATCACCGTCCGAACGCCTGCAACGGTGGAGTGAATTCTTCAAAGCACTGTATAATCACGACCCACCTCAGGGACCGCCAGCAACCGCACTCTCGATCGACCCCCCTGAGGTCTCCATGGTCGATGTTGAGCCTACAGTAGAAGAAGTGAAAGCAGCCATACAATCCCTAAAGAATGGCAGGGCACCAGGAGTGGACCAAGTCACCACAGAAGCGATCAAAGCCGGGGGAGATGTACTGCTTCGCCGACTACACTCACTCCTCAAAACCATCTGGTGCACTGAACAAATTCCGCTAACATGGAGGAAAGCCATTATCGTACCGATCCACAAGAAAGGTGATAACCGGGATTGCAAGAACTACCGTGGCATTAGCCTCCTTTCCATCATCGGAAAGGTCTTTATGAAGATCATCCAGTCAAGGCTGCAAAAACATCGCGAGCAAACCAGTCGAGAAGAACAGGCGGGATTTAGACTCGGGCGAGGATGCTGTGATCAAATCTTTGCCGTCCGTCAGCTGATGGAGGAGAGGATCCGGTGTGGACAGCGAACCGTCATTGTTTTCATTGACTTTAAGTCTGCTTTCGACTGTGTCCACCGGCCTGCCTTATGGAAACTACTAGAGGTCGAACATATACCTCGAAAAGTCATCACACTCCTCCAAACTGCATACAACGGTTTAACCAGCCAGGTGCGCATCCAGAACGATTTATCTGAGGAATTTACCATCCAAACTGGAGTCCGCCAAAGGGACGTAGCCTCCCCGTTGCTTTTCAACATCGTGGTCGACGCCATTATGAGGCAAGCATTCAGAAAGAGACGGGGTATACAATATGACAAGGATCACTATGTGACTGACCTGATGTTTGCCGATGATAGTGCTATCTTTGCCGGTAACGACGCTGAAGCCACGGACATCCTCTACGACATTGCCAGCATTGCTCGGCCATACGGTTTGAAGATCAATGCTGATAAGACAAAGGCCCTGACAACAGATGGGTCGCAAACCACCATCTATCTCGAAGGCGTCCAGATCGAGCAAGTGCAGGACTTTAAATACCTTGGGTCGCTGGTCCAGGAGAAGAAAGTTGCATCCACCATGGAAATCCACAGCAGAATTGGACAGGCGGCCACTGTTCGACTCGCTCAAATGGTGTCTGTGGAAGAGGACCAACATTTCCTCAAAGACTAAAATCCGACTCTTCCGGACTTTGATCCTGCCCATTCTCCTTTACGGATCGGAAACATGGATTTGTCTCAAGCTAGATTTAAACAAATTTGAGGTATTCCAAATGCGATGCCTGCGGTAGATCTTGGGCATCTCTCTTCGCGACAGCATCACTAATGATACCATCCGCGCCAGATGCCAACAGCAACCAACCATTGCCGACCAAATCCAGAAGCGAAGGCTTAGATGGTTTGACCACGTATGTAGAATGGGCACGAACAGAATACCATCCACACTCCTTTGGAGACAACGACCCACCCAATGAAGCATCCAATGGACCGCGCCTAGGAAAACGTGGGCCAAGCAAGTGGAAAATGACTTGAAGAGCCGACGTCAAGACCTTAACTAGGCCAGGACTGACGCCATGGATCGTAAAGTATGGAAGAACATCACAGAGCAAGTCCGAAACCCTGCGGCACCTACAGCAGCATACTGGTTGCGTGGCCAACCGCCTCCCCCAGCTGCCAGCTAAGGACCAAAGAAGAAGAAGAAGAAGGTAACAAGATTATCATTTTCTTGCACCTTTTTAAAGTGAATAGTAATTCAATGTTGTTAATGCTCGCAGAGAGAACAAGCTTTCCCTTGAAAGTTGCCCCGGTATTGCCCCACTTTGCTATTGGTTGAAAGACGAGATATCCGTGTTTCTATCGTTCCAGTGGCATTATAACAAGTTCGCTGCTTTGTGGATTAACAATGACGTCAGGATGACCAGTCGGGGACAATGTGCGGGAAATTTAACCGATTTTGTTCAGTAAATCTAGCACTATTTTTTTTTATAAGTTTGCATAGAATGTTGCCTATGTACACTTTTATACTAACCAGTTTTAAGAAGTTAAGTTTTCTTTGAGAAACTCTTACTTATTATTCTTTTGGGAATAAGTTCCTGATTATTCCGCAGTGGTCCTTGGTTCATTTTAAAAATTCATTCTGTCGTTCATTTGAAACAAAATTTTAAGTAAAAAGTCAGGTATCTATTGAGCATAAAAGTAACTAAGGCTATGAGGCTTAAATATATTATCTGTAATTGCTTGGATCCTTCGATCGCTGGACGTAAAAGCTGTTTTTTTTGGAGGAAAAATCACGCAACATCGCATGAGGATTTTTCCTCACTCATCCAGGTGGTTGTTGTTAAAAAGCCCTTAAACATTTTAGTAAATCTAAACAGATTTATAAATAATTCTGCTTTCCAAATCTCATTATTAGAATTTACACATCTAAACACACTATTATTACTTTTGCAATTGATGAGTCCTTAAGTTTCGACAATGACTTAAGAATTGTGGAAAATTACAACTTCATTTCATTTCCAGTTTTTCGTTAAATTTTTTATATAGCACTGAGAAATTGCAAAACATGGGGTGTTTTACAAGTTCTCTGGGCCAAGAATGATAAATTTTACGCAGGTTTTTATTTAAATGCGAGAAAATGCATTTATTAATCTTCGGTATTTGCTGCACACGGATAAAGCAATTGTTTGCTGAGTGATAGCTGTACTTTATCTTGTATTGGAACTATTAGACACTGGAAATTTGCGATGTACTTCCTCTCCTACAGTGACTGAGAAGTTTAATCCATAGAATCCAACATAAACTTCCTTACGAACACAGTTATAACGGAAGCAATTCATCGACCATGCTATAAGGTCTGAAATCAGGTACTGTTTTAGAAAGCAGTGGTCAGTTGAGGTGTGCGTGCAAACTGCCAAAGCAACCAAGGCTGTGAAGAACCAGTTCCCTCATAAATTTATATATATTGTACTGATATGTTTAGCATAAAATCATGAGGCCAACTAGACAATCTCCTATAGAAGGCTCACAGAACACTCACTTAGTTTAAGCAGCGTTCTTCACATTAAATTAATGCATTACGAACTACCACGTGATGTCCATCCCTCCATTACGTTTTAAAATTCACAGCATGTTTTCATTTTCTTCAAAACAATTCAATTTTTCTTCTTTTCCAATTTTTAATATATTTTTTTATTTCAAACTATTCTAGTGAAGAACGATTAACTAAAACAATTCGTAGAAATAGGTATGCCCCTTTAATTTCTAAAAATATTACATCAACTATCGTGTAAACAAATCAGCTATTCGCTTATTAATTTCCGGAAGCAAGATAGTCCACAATGGCGGATTGTCTTACTTTGTCTAGAAGATACAACATATTAAGGTGATAGCCAATCCAAATTGTGATTGACATTTGGAGGAAATATCAACCTCCATTTCTTCTCAGAGTCTCGCTTATATAAAGAACCGTCTGGGTCACTCCTGTACATCGATATTTTCTTATACCCATAAATTTCATATATCCCACTTCTGGATGCTACATCAGTTTTATAAAACATAGACCTTTCGTAGTCAATCTCCAACCTGATTACATCAGCAATCCATCCGACATCTCCTTCATCCCTATAGTCTTTAGTACAGCAAACAATAACTCCTAGTGTTGCATCAGTTGAAGTGGGTTTTTTCACTGCAGTCGAGCATTGAGCATACCAGATCACACCGTCCTGCACTATTCTTTTTATCTTCTTCCAGCATCTGTCGAGGGCAGTTAGACCGTTTTCATCCTCTATCGTTCTATCAAGGAAAATTACCCACCTTCCTACATAATTGTCCTCTAACTCGTCCTCTTCGGAGTATTCTTTTTTGTCTTGTTCTTCGCTCTCTTCAAGGGAGTCGCAGTCATCTTGAAGAGCGGAGATCCACATCTTTGTGGTGATTTTACTTGGAATGACTGAAATATTTTTACTTGCATCTTTTTCTTTTTCTGCCATTTGGAAGGAATATCTGTAAAATTATTATTTTCTGAATTATTTCTCTTATGTAGAAATTAAGCACAATTAAATTATTAAAATGTAATAAAGAAAATAAAAACATAAAAAGATATACATTAGTGAGCGCATCCCATCCATTACTGCAACTTCCACAGTCAGAGCTGGGGCTAGAGTTCTGGAGACCCGAGTGCGAGAATTAATACTGGGGAAAAGGACAGTAAGAAGCATCCTCCTTACTAGAATTGAGAAGGCTCCCTCTATTCGAATTTTGGTACAGAAGCCCCTTTCAGTACAGAGACCCTAGTGCAATGCACCTGGTTTATCCACCAAGGATCGACCCTGGCCATAGTACAGTATAATGTAAATTAAAATGTTGCAAATTAAGACTAGATAGCAGATACCTTCTCTCTCTTCAAATATCCTCATCAAATACCTCTTATACTTGTATATACCTCCTACGTATCAAATACTCCAGAGTAATCAGTACACACATCAGAATCATAATCTACCTTCCTCCCGTTTTCTACCAGCGGAATCGGAACATCTGCAGTCTCCTTCATTTCTAACAATTAAGATCATCCTTGCTGGGCGGGGGGTTATAAACTCAAGTGGAGGAAGAACAAATCTACGTCTATCACTATGCTCCTTGGAATTTAGCATCTTTCCAGTGATAACTGAAACTAAACGACTCGTTATTACTGTAAAGCCCTTGGTTGGAACAAATTTATGACACGTCCAATCCACTCTGGG
This sequence comes from Mastigoproctus giganteus, assembly GCF_048544385.1. Lineage (NCBI taxonomy): Eukaryota > Metazoa > Arthropoda > Arachnida > Uropygi > Thelyphonidae > Mastigoproctus > Mastigoproctus giganteus. Next base: position 76,321,305 of record NC_143585.1, on the reverse strand, counting down.
TGTAATCTATTACACCCAGAGTGGATAGGACGACGGAACTAGAACTCAGTAATTATTGAGAATCGGACACATATTCATATGAACTTATTTACTGAAAATTGCCTCAGAAATCAGCTCCTTAAGTTTTGCCATGTCTTCGTGAATGCCCCTCCGCCCCAAATATATATATATACATTAAATTCATTGTGGTTGCTGGTTCTTGTAGGGTTTTAGGCGCATCAGCAACTTTAGCCATATTGCGCAGTACATATATGTGTGTAAATTGCGTGCATTCTGGCAATCGTGGGTCGATTTTCTGTTTGCTGGACTAAAAAAACCCGAGTTTCTAAGAGAAAAACCATGTTACTCTCGCATCAGCCACGTTGTGAAATGACATAAAAATTCTTCGCGTCATTGACGAGATTCGAACAGGAACACAGATCTTTTCCACCAAGTGCAGTAAGAACAGCATTATACCAAATGTTCCACCCACGAGAGCCCTTCCCCCGTAGTAGATCTGATTCTTCTCTCTTTTTTGCTATATTGAGAACTCAGAATCTGCATTTAAAGTTTTTTTTTTGTGTAATTTCAACTCTCTTCAATCAAAGTCTAAACTGTTCCATCTTTATTTGTCGTTTCATCCAGAGACATATTTACCAACTCCCGCACGGACGGCCAAAACACATATGAAAAATAATTTTTTCTAGAAAATACGCAAATATATATTCTAACAAACCGTTAATTTTGTTAATTTATTTTCACGATTGAAACTGTAAATAGCACGGCCTTAAAACTCAATTGATATTTCTGCACCGTAATGAAACTTTGAGACTTTACTGCAATATTTTCTTCGCTTACCTGAATATTGTTCAATAGTCTTCACTCCAATAACCAAGTTCTAATAACCACAGAAAACATGAAATAATCACGAAACGAAAACTAAAACTTATAATCAGTATTTTATGATTATTTTCGTAATAACGGAAATGAAACAGAATAAATGAAAAAGAAAACTGATAAAACGCTCTCAGGTGCAGCCTAATAAAATCGACCGGAAAGAATGAACTATATATATGATATTCCAAAAAGATATCAAAGGAACAGATAAAAATTGAAAGTTAAGCATACAGACCAGAGGAGATTTGCAGAGAAATTTCTCTAAAGCTAAAGATATACAGCCGAATTGTGAGCCAGAGGATCTGGCCCGCATTAACTCTGGAAAAACCTGTGCAGACAAAGATTTTCTGCTCTGAACATGTAAATACCATTGTATTAATGCTATAAAGCTTGGAATTGGGTTTGTTCGTAAATGAAAGTTTATTTGCTTTTAGACTGTCTGCAGTTATTTAATAAATTAGAGATAAACCTTTTAGCAAGGCCATTTGTTTGAAAGTAGCGTGATACTGTCTGTAGTTATTTAATAACCTCTCACAGGTGTTTTATAGATGGTACAATCGTGGTCTTCTTCACACCGGCTGAAAAAGACCTGAGTTCGAATTCCGCCAATGAAATGAGAAACTTTTATGGGCCTTTTTCACAACGTGGCTGAGTCAATTAGTTTCGAAGATGCCACGGTTTTCTTTCTCCCAGAAAAGCAGCGGTTTTTCATCCAGCAAACAAGCAACTCGACCACAACACACAGGCAATTTAGAGACTTACTCCCTAATATGTTTCAAGTTGGGGATGCGCCTAAAATACAACAACCATTTTCGGCAGAATCTATTTTCTTATTTTTATTATTTGAAAATAAAAGGTTTTTTTAAAAAATACATTTTTAAATATTTATTTTTTATTAAAACTAAAAAAAAAAAATCATACAAAAATATTGTAGTCCATTAGTTGAAATATTCGCATACTCCAAGGAAAATTTAAAAAATAATCACAGTAGCAAACCTTTTCCAGAAATTTAAAGGAATGTTGTTACCTTCTTTGTTACAACTAGGACCTCACCACTCTACGATTAATTTCTAAATAGATTAAATTAATTATTGTTTTAATTATTATTACTTTTCTATAAATTGCACTACGGCAATAACCATTCAAGTGCGTGGTTCACATTTGCACGGAATATCAACTTCCACTTATTTTGTGAGTCCCGTTTATACAAAGATCCATCTGCATTACTCATGTAGATGGATATTCCCGTATATCCAAAAATGCGATAAAACCCTCTGACGGTCGCTACATCGGTTTTATAATACATAGGAAAAGGATAATCAACCTCTAACCTAATAACATCAGCAATCCACCCAACGTCCCCTTCAACTCTGTAGTCTTTAGTGTAACAAACAATAACCCCTATCGTTGGGTCAAGTGAAGTGGGATGTTTTATTGACGTGGAACATTTCGCTTGCCACATCACGTTTTCCGACACAATTTCTGTTATCTTCATCCAACATCTGTCGATGGCAGTCAGTCCATTTTCATCTTCTATTACTCTATTTAAAAAAAGCATCCACTTTCCCACACAACTGTCTTCTTGATAATCTCCTCCTCCTTTACCTTCTTCATTCTTCTCGTCATCGCAATACCAGTTGGGACTAAAAGCCCAGACCCACATCTCTGTGGTTACTTTGCTCGGAATAACTGAAATGTCTGTATCTTCTTTGTCCTCTTCTGCCATTTGGAAGGAGACCTATCAAAACAGATTGTACTGGATTAGTTTCTTCCAAAGGAAAATAATAATAAAAAAAATATATATATATATATATATTATGGTTCCAAAAATATTTAAACATCATGGGATAATCAGTTATATATAAATTATCAACTATGCTAATTATATAAATAAATAAATTATCTTCATTGATGGTAATCCAACGAACCAGTAATCTAACGAATGATGTTCAACGAAAAGCAAGTATGGTATATTCTCGGTTGTCATGAAAAAGGCTACATGTGAGTATATTACGCCGTTGTAAATGTCAATGAGGGCGTTATTAGAGGGCTCCGGAATATCCTCTTGGATTGTAGAAGTACTAATGTCTTCCTAGTTCACAAAGGCGGTGCAAAACTGTGGTTGAGTAACAATAGTGGAGTGAGTTTAACCTCTCTGGTAGGGAAGATCAAGGAAGTCTCTGTACTTAAGGATGCAGTTCAGGACCATCTGGACAAGCGTGGCATCTTGAATAGATCCCAGGAAGGATTCATTAAGGGAAGGTCTTGCTTGACCAGTTAGTTAATTTATCTGATGTAGTTGTTGTTATAAGGTTTTAGGTGCATCACCATCTTGGGCCATATTGCACCGTATATAATGCACATATCTGTAAATTGCGTGTGTTCTGTGGTTGATTTGGTATGTGATGGACAAAAAACCAGAGTTTCAGAAGAGAAAATCATGCTACCCTCGCGTGAGATTGACCGAACAACGTTCTTTTAAATTTTTGGAAAAGGTTCGCAATGATGATTATTTTTTAAATTTTCCTTGGAGTATGCGAATATTTCAACTAATGGACTGCGATACTTTTGTATGATTTTTTTTTTAGTTTTTATTAAAAATAAATATTTAAAAATGTGTTTTTTAAAAAAAAAATTATTTTCAAATAATAAAAATAGATTCTGCCGAAAATGTTTGTTGTATTTTAGGCGCATCTACAACTTGAAACATATTAGAGTGGAAGTCTCTAAATTGCGTGTGCCTTGTGGTCGAATTGCTCGTTTGCTGGATGAAAAAAACCACCGTTTTTCCAAGAGAAAGAAAAGCGTGTTATCCTCAGCCACGTTGTGAAAAAGGCCCATAAAAGTTTCTCATGTCATCGGCGGAACTCGAACTCAGGTCTTTTTCAGCAGGTGTGAAGAAGTCCGCGATTGTACCGGACTATAGAACACCTTGGGAGAGGTTATTAAATATCTACAGATAGTATCGCACTACTTTCAAACAAATGGCCTTGCTAAAAGGTTAAACTATACAATTTATTAAATAACTGCGAAATTGGAGAGAAAAAAATAAAATAAAAAAAATAAAAATTGAGAAAAATAACAAAAGCAACAAACAATAGGAGCAATCTCATTTCTCTAAATGAATAAGGATCATTTTAAGTGTGTTCTGATTCAGGATCCCTGCAACAGAGGTGGTGTTTAAGGATCTCTTGATGTTAAACCATGCGGCAGTAATTTTTTTTTCATTGCAAATTTCAGGAGGTCACAGTACAAGGAATAGATGGCTGATAATATAGATGGGTTTATACACTAGTGTGCAAAACGTAGAGACCAACACTATTTTTAAAGGTTACAACCACAAAATCAAACGAAACAGCCTGTGGCGATTTACCTAACTGTGGCCGTTCAGTAGAAACTGGTGCACAAGCAAAAATTTGAATCGTGATGAGACAAACAGATAAAAGCAGCAGTTCAGCAGTTATGTGCAAATTACCGAATGGCGAGCACGATTGTTACAGACGTTCGATTGGTTTCATACAATGCTACAGACAACGAAATGGTCAGTAGACACATCTGGGTAACTTTACCCGGGGTCGAATAATTGCAAAACTTGAGGAAGCTCGAAGTGCGAGGAGCATGGCTGCAGAGTTCGGTATCGCCCATAGCATCGTCTGACGGACGTGGTTGGCCTGTAGGATGCTATACTCCTGCCGCAGGATGCTATACTATTACAGGCCAAAAGGGGACCGATACCAGACAGCGGGATCCATTGCAAACCAGCTACACAGAAGCACAGGACGCAGGATATCGCGGTGTATTGTGGCTAGGCGACTCCACAAAGGTAGACTGTTTGCCTGACAGCCAGTACGCTGTGTCCCTTTAACACCTGCCAATGGGAGACACCGTTTACAGTGGTGCATCGAACTCAAGGACTGGACAGCAGCGCAATGGGATAAGGTACTCTTTACTGATGAGAGTAGATTCAGTATCAGCAGCGATTCGGGACATCAGGCAATCTGGCGAGAGGTTGGCACACTGTATCACCCCGCAAACATCACTGACAGGGATCGATATGGCGGTCGAGGTGTTCCCATCTGGGGAGGCGTTATCTTGAATGGATGTACACAACTCCAGATACTGGAAGGAGGTACTCTAATCGGTGCACAGAAGATCCAAAGCTGTGGTTGTCTGGCTTCCGAAGAAACAGACGAGAGGAAGTGGTACTGGCAAGACTCAGAATTGGACACACTCACCATACTCATCTCTTTCTATTATTGGGTGAAAGCCCACCACAGTGCCCATCCTGTCAGACGCAACTTACAGTCCGTCATTTCCTGGTTGATTGTCCCTTACATTCAACCATCCGGTCAAACACTTTTCAGTCTCTCTCTCTCTCTAAATTGAATATATCACCTGATTTATCTCGCATCTTAGGAAATGAAGCAAATATTGAAGAACTTTTATTATAAATAAAACATATTGGTTTGTACAGAAGCATATAATGTAATCTCTGTAACAATATGCTTTTTGTCAATTAACGATGAAGAGACACAATTTGGCCATAGTAGCCCTTGTGTCGTTAAAACGAACAACAACAACAACAACAACAATCGGTGCACGCTATTGTATTGAGGTAATCCTTCCTCATGTGTGTGTCTTCCAAGGTACCATTGGCCCCCAGTTATTGTTTATGGATGATAAAGCCACACCCCATCGCACTGCAGCTGTTGATATGCTTTTGGAAAGTGAGGACATTGTTATTATGGATTGGCCTGCCCGTTCCCCTTTCGATCTAAATCCCGTCTCGAACACATATGGGACGCTCTGGGGAGACGCCTAGCGGCACGTCCACATCCACCAGAAAATATTCACCAGCTGAAGATAGCGCTGACAGAGGAATGGACGATGTTACCGCAAGAACTTATTAACAACATTGTCCTAAGTATGGACAGGCGATTCAAAGCCTGCATCGATATTGGGGGGTGGCCATATCTCCTACTGAGGACCACCTCTTCCCTTTGATCCAGCTTTGGCAGTGATGCATCTGTATCATGGCAGCCAGTGCTATGTTGCCATTTTTGAATAAAGTCCCTCTGTACCGTTTGTTTCCGTCGTTGTGTCCGTGTTGTTTCCTTCATCATTTCTGTATCTCACGAGGTTCCTTTGATATGCTTTTCCCATATATAGGCCACTCCTATGAGAAGCTACAAGTGAAAACCTGATGGTCCTTAAGTTTTGCACACTAGTATATTAGTAGTAATGGATGTTGGTAAGGTAGGTTCGCCACTCAGACTGTGGGGAGAAAAATCGGTTTACATTTTCTGGTGGACGTTTTTATTTTTTCTCAATAGATGGCTTTAGCTGGAATTTCAGAATTTAGTTTTAAATTTATTTTTACCTCTAGGTTGGGACACGAGCTGGGGTTGATGATGTCCAGCGGACTTCGACGTTTCTTCCCAGCTAATGTGCTCCCCCTGCCCTCCCCTCACTTCCCCAGTATTGGAGGGTTAGATGTATTCTTTGAATGTATGTATTGAATGAATGTCCACTCCTGCCATTCAGGTCATTGCGGGAGCACTTCCGCTCGATCTACATGTCACCTTCCGAGGGTTGTGCTTCCGAATTACGAAAAATATCCCAACAAGGATCCTTGACATTGAGGTTAATCTGGATGCTGACCCCAAGGCTGAGATGACACGTTGCTACAACGAGCTCTTCAACATTTGGCAAACTCGATGGCATAATTCAACAAAGGGCATTGTCACAAAAAGATTCCTACCTGATGTAACCTACACTGCTACTAAATCTGTACAGTCTTGGTTCACCCCTTCACTAGAAACATCATACCTAATTACCGGACACGGATCCATGAATGAAAAATTACACCATCTGGGTCTCCACCCAACAGATCTCTGCCATTGTGGAGCCAAAGAGAACTGGTGGCATGTACTATTCGAGTGCATTGCGTATACTGATCTGAGACACAACCTTGTCAGCTGTACACAGATCTCTGGCGAGCATCTAGAGCTCTTCCTACAGAACCCTAACAACCTCCCTGCACTGCAAACCTACTCAGCTGAAGTCTTTAGGCGCAGAAGAAGGATTAACAGACCACCAGTGGCAAACATCGATGACCCAGCAGTGGACTGAAACCGACCATGTATTTCCCCCCTCCCCCCATCCTGCTGCATGGGCTGTGGAGCTTGTTTCTGCGGCCTGTGTTCAGGAAGGAAAACATCTCTCTCTCTCTCTCTCTCTCTCTCTCTCTCTTTCTCTTCCCCCCCCTTTTTTTTTTAGATATATATGTATATATATGTTTTTTTTTTTTTTTTCTTTCTCGCATTCTACAATCAGTCCATGGCTGTTTTTTTTTTTTTATTATTATTATTTATTTATTTATTTATTATTATTATTTTTTATTTAAAATTTTATTTTATTTTATTTTATTTATTTTAATTTATTTTATTTCTTTAATTATTATTATTATTATTATTTTATTTATTTAATTTATTTTATTTCTTTAATTATTATTATTATTATTATTATTTTTATTTATTTTTTTTTTTTTCCTTTCTCTTCGCGTTCTACAATCAGTCACATGGTTGGTTTTTTTTTTTTGCGTCACTTTTTTTTTTTTTTTTTTTTCGTTTTACAGTGATATTATTATTTTATTATTTTATTTTATATTTTTATATATATATATTTTTTTTTTTCTTTTGCACCACGGGAAAATCTAAATAAATATGTTTTTTTTTTTTTTTTTTTCTCTCCTCTGGAGTGGGCCCCTAGAGGAATCTGGCCCACCTTTTGGCAACATCAGGTGGATCAGAATCTCGTATTGAGACAGTACGTGATTAGCTGAGACTGGCCCACCTTCCCGTGGTGTGGACGAGTACCCAGAATCATCTGTCCAGGTGACTGATGCTTCTGGGTAGCCAAGTGGCCAGAACAGAACAACAGAACACACACATAATACACACAAACCGACGTCACACACATATCTGGCCCATTTGTAGTGATACTGTTCTTCACAGAGATACGAGGCGGAGTTGAACTAACGTTCTAGGAGCCGCCCATTACAAAAACACATGTCCACATGTCCACAATGTATGTATTGTGACATCATAGTGAATTTTTGTGAATATTTTCAACGTTAATAATATGGCAATGCATTATGGATCTTAAAACCAAAAACTACCAAACTATTATTTTGAGGCCACCCGAATAATTAAATTCATCTGCCGTGCTGTGTCTTATGGCTGTTAATTGCGTGTGTTCTATGGTCGATTTGTTGCTGGACGAAAAACCCCAGTTTTTGGGGGGAAAACCTTGCTATCTACGCCTGAGATCGACTAACTCAGTCACGGAGTGAAAAAAGCCCATTAAAGTTCCTCACGTCATCGACGGGATTCGAACCCGGGCATTGTCCACCCGGTGTGGGGGAGGACGATGATGATACCACTGTGCTCCCTGCACAGACCTTTATGGGTCTCAATTGGGAAGGTCTATTTTGGGGGTGGTTATTTTGTGGGGGAGGGTTGTCTTCTGGGAAGTTTATTTCTGAGCGTTAATGCTGTGGGCTGCCGCCGTCCGCCACTCAATCGCAGACGCGGCATCTTGTTTGTGTGCGAGATTAAAAACCTTGCTGGATGGAAAACTTTTTTTTTCCCAGAAAGACAAAAAATTCTTTGTTGTTTCCATCTCTTGTTGAGACCTGAAAATAAAATTATCTGTATTCTTAAAGTTTTTTCCTCCCAAAGCTCCACCTGTTCTTGAAAAGCTAAAAATCAAAACTGTGTTTTTCCTTGAAGTTTTATCAGTTTTATCTGCAATGATTCTTATTTTTTTTTTTAATCCTATGTGTATACTTGATGTGCAAAACTTATTTAAGATTTAAAATTAAGCAGTTGTTAAACACTTAAAAGATTATTTTTTTCTGTAATGCTAAAGAATCGCACAGACACAGATCATATTTTCAAAAAAAAATAATTTTTATTGGGTTTAACCAATAGACAAATTCTAAAGATAAATATAAATTATTTAAGCATATAAATTATTTTCTTCACTAGCAACAGAATGTGAAATTCATGTCGATAAATATAATTGTCACTGACATATTACACAGAGCACATTTTTCTGTCCTTTTTCCATCTAGTTGAATGGGAAGGAATGCGCTATATTTGATAGATGCATACAACATCATAGCTATAACAGCCTTGTAGATGGCATAGGAGTTGAATTTGGGGTGTCTACCTTCTCTCTTACATTTAGCTAAAAAAATATTTTCTGTTTATTTTATGTTTCACTAGGTGAAACAGAAAATAAACAATGCCAACTGGTAGATAGAAAAATTTGCTCCACCCACACAAACCGTCTTCAGGATGACAAGTCTTTTCCTCTTGAGACAATTCAGAGCATTAGCTAGGGTGTATTTCTGATTTTTTCCTCCGTGCATCCCAACCCAACACACAGAGTGACCAAAGGAAAACCTGCTTACTACGCGAAACATCCAAAGGGCACCCAGATGGGAGCCCCTAACCATCCGAGCCGCCAGCCTTCTGCGCAGCAGAAGACCATCGGCTGCTTGGGATGGTTGGAATCTTCCCCCGTTCGGATGTCCTTTGGTAGGTTCATTTTCAGCTTTTCAATAACAGGCCGAGCTTTGGAAGGAAAAAGCTTTTCAAATGTACAGTTTTTTCAACTGTACATTTGAAAATGAATGGCAAAAGCAGATCCGAAAGTTGAATCGCACCAGAAAGAAGACATTGGATAAGTGGAAATGCAATTCTAAAGAGCGATGAATCACAGTCTGGGCTCGGGCATTTTTATATTGGTTGCATATGCGTTGCTGCCATACATATTATGTTTAATTTAATAAAATAATCCAGTATATCCATACCTGCCATTCCAGTTTTGCTGAAATCTCGAGAACAGATCGATTACAAATATGTCATCCTATGATGATTCCCACTGGAAGTCGCTAAGTTCAATGGCGCGAACTACCTAAATATAATAGATGATCGCTGATCTACTTCCTTCTGATATGAACATGGTTGTTTTTATTAGGATAGGTTAGGTGTGTGATAATTGCTTTTGTTATTAGGTATTTAATAGCATCGTGACTAAGGCCTCGTTGCTCCGTGTATATTGTCTGTAAACTGCGTGTGTTCTGAGGTAGATTTTCTGTTTGCTGGATGAAAAACCAGAGTTCAATATATCAATATTAAACTCTGGTTTTTCAATCGATGACAGGAGGAATAAAAATTCCTCCTGTCATCGATGAGATTCCAACTCAAGTCATTTCCACCCAGTGTGGGGAGGACGGCGATCCTACCAACTGTGCTACTCAAGAGGGCTAGGTGTGTGATAAGCGCCAAAGTAACTTAAACTGTGAGGTCCCTTGTGAGATCCTGGGGTTTCTTGCTGTTTATTTACCTATTCATCTATAAAACTGCATATTGTTATAACCCGTACTTGGTAACCTAATTTTGGTAGTTGTGTATTATTTTGATTTAAGAAGAACTGGCTCCTCATTTCTCCAAATCTCACAAGCTACCTGACTGCTATATTTATTCTTTCTGTCACAGAAGATTCTGGGCGCTGAGGATATATTTACTCCCCTTGTATAGGTTTGGACTTAGTGAAAGTGTTTTTTGAGGGCAGTGTAATTTTTATCTTAGAATAATGAAACACTTAATTAATTTCTAAACATAACAAAGGTTTATTTCAATGTCAAAATTAAAGTGTTATCTCATTTAATGTTTAAGAAATATTATCTCCACCTTCCTTCCGCAAATTGTATACTACTTTTAATTAAAATTAACTACAGGATCAATAAAAGCTTTTCTTCTACTTCCGTTTTAAATATTCCTCATAGATATCTTTAATTATACCATTTAGTTAAAAATTATAATCACCATCTTCCTTGTGCAAATTGTACACTTCTACTTTTAATTAAAGTTAAATACAGGATCAATAAAAGCTTTCCTTCTACCTCCTTTATACTTATTCATCACACATATATTTATTTAATCTTAAATTCCCCCTTTTTTTTCCTTATATATATATATATATATATACCCAATTGTCATGTGGCAATTTAACATTATACGTGCTTGATATATTACTGGTTAATTGATTAAATTGCTTCGATTTTCTGGTATTTATTATCTATATAGGTATTTTGGTGTATATAGGGAACAGGAAATCCAGTTAGCATGTGTAGTCTAACCTCTTCCTGGGTAATGTAATGGTAATAATAATAATATAATAATAAAAAAATTATATACATTTTAAACAAACTTTAAAAAATATTAAATAAACATCAAATCAATATCAACTAACATTCTTTTGCCTGGTAATCTACCCGCTACTTCAGCGGGGGCAGGTTCCCTATACACCTAAATAACTTTATAGATAATAAATACCAGAAAATCGAAGCAATTTAATCAATTAACCAGTATACAGGGTGATTCACTACCAGTGCGACAAACTTGCAGGAGGTGTAGGGGGCACAAAGACGAATCGGAATCACATAGCATTGCAGGGTCCGAAATGCCTTCGTCATGCGGGTTGTCGCGTGAACAAAGAAGCAAAGAAAAAGAACAGAAACAGCAAATGGTTAGTGTAACAGAAATCATTTTAATGTGGACATGTGGACATGTGTATATGTAAAGGGCGGCTCCTAGAACGTTTGTTCAACTCCGCCTCGTATCTCTGTGAAGAACATTATCTCTACAAATGGGCCAGATATGTGTATGACGTACGTCTGTGTGTATTATGTGTGTGTTCTGTTGTTCTGTTCTGGCCGCTTGGCTACCCAGAAGCATCAGTCACCTGGACGGATGATTCTGGGTACTCGTCCACACCACGGGAAGGTGGGCCAGTCCATATAAAGCACGTACTGTCTCAAGAGAGAGACTCTGACCCACCTAATGTTGTCAGAAGGTAGGCCAGGATCCTGTGGGGGCCCATTCCAGAGGGAAAAAAAAAAAAAAAATGATCACCCGTGGTGCTGGATTTGGAACCGAAATTATTAAAATAAAACATTTATATAAATAAATAATAAAATAAATAAAATAAAATGAGTCAAAAAAATAAATAAATAAAAATAAATAAATAAAATAAAAAATAAGTAAAATGGAAGAAGGTAGTGGTGCTGCTAAAAAAAAATTATGATAATATATAAATGCCTAAATAAAGTGATGCTACTAAAAAAAAAAAAAAAAAAAGGAAGAAAGCACTTAATTTTGTCTGCAGGCCGAGGAAAATTTCATTTCTTGAGGATTTGAGTTTATGTATTATTAAAGGAGATCTAACCAGCTATGCATCGGCAGGACCATTGTGCTGCATCCTGTTGAGATCTGTCGACACTGAACGCCTTCGAAGAAATACGCCTTGAGCGAAAGCCTGAAGAATCTGAAATGACTCCGAGCTTTGAAGCAGAGACGACTCCTGTCCTGGTTGAAAATTATTAAGTGCTTGAAGAGGAAGTCTGAGATCGTCATACAGGGAGCAATGAAACAAGATGTGATCCCAACTCTCTGGTGATCCACACGAACATAGGTCTGTTTGTGATAAATTGAACCTAAGAAGACTCTGGTTCATCGATCCATGTCCTGTCAACAGGTATGACGTGAATATGTCCATGCAGAACCACAATCGAACACGTTTATCAAGGAGAAATGAAACTTGTGGTATAAATTTTCTCGTTGTTGCACCAACGGGAGCTGTGTCCCATCGAGACTGCCAAATGTTTACTAACTCGTTCCACAATCTCCTTCTTTCTCTTTTAGCATCATCTTGAAGGTTGATGGTTATTCCAAGAAATTCGGTCTCAATCTGCCTTTTCAGTCTGTATAAAAAGCCTCTATAAGTAACTTGCAAGTCTAAAGGTAATGTTCCGGCTAGTACTTGCAGAGCTTGCGTCGAGACTGTCCTGCATGCCTTAACTAAACACCGCAAAATGGTTCTCTGCAATGAGGCGAGTTTTGTAATGAAGTGTTTGAGCCGTGCCCTGTGAAACCATGCACCGGCAGCATATGTGATTAGAGGGAGGAAAACTGCATTGTAATAAATCCTTAAAGGTTTTCTGGAGAGCCCCCATTCAACACGGGACACCCTAACAATTGCACCAGTAAATCTACGTATTTTAGATGATAAGTTTGTCAAGTGAGGAATAAAATTGAGACTGTAATCAATTACCACTCCTAGAACCTTGTACTCTTTAACTATGGGGAGACGAATGTTGTTGATCTTGACCAACGGAGGACGAGAGATATCCAACTTTGATCCAAGAATCATCAACTTTGTTTTTGACAAGCTGATTTTAAGCTTATTGGCCACAGTCCAATCGTAGAGATCCCGGAGAACAAAATTTGCGGTATTTTCAAGATCGGCCCTAGAGTTACTATTTACCAAGATGGTGAGATCGTCTGCATACGCTATTATTTTGACGTTACCGAAAGATCGGGAGAGCCACTGCTGCAGCACCATGTTCCATGTAAAAAGGACCCAATATAGAGCCTTGTGGGCACCCTCTAGATACTGATCTTGATACTTGGCTATGTTTAGCCTTGACTATTATGGTTCTATTGGCAAAGTAATTGCGGATTAAAAGGTAAAGGTGGTTGGAGCACCTAGCAGATCGCAGACGCTCCAGAACGCTCTTCCACCAAAGGGAGTCGAAGGCACCCTCGAAGTCGATGAAAACGGCCAGGGTATATTTATGTACCGAGTTTTGAACTGAAGAGACAAAGTCCGCAAGAGCATCCTCGCAGGAACGTCCGGGACAGAACCCATATTGACTTCTTGAAAGCAGATCCTGTTCTACCAGTAGGGTATTCAATCTAATGGCCATTAGTCGCTCTAGCAATTTACCCAAGTTAGCCAGCAGAGCGATCGGCCTGTACGATCTAGCCGCTCCAGGAGGCTTATCCGGCTTTCTGATCAACTTAACTAGAGCGACCTTTCAAATTTCCGGAAAAGTTTCTTCCTGAAGGCATCTGTTGAATAAGTTTAGAAGAACATAAGGTTTTAATTTCAAGACTCTGATAATAAAAATGTTTTCTATAAGATCTAGTCCTGGGCACTTCTGAACATTAACTTTATGCGAGACAGCCTGCAGTTCATCCAACGTAAAAGGTTCGGTGGTTGTTGAGGACACATAAAATTCATTGTCTGATCGGATTTTAGAATGAACAGGTAAGTCTGAGGTAGGATCATCCAACGGAAAAAGAGCATCTAAGATTGCATTTGTAGAATCATGCCAGTTCAGTGTTTCCACGGAGTCTGTCACAATTGAGCCAAATATGTTAGAACTAGAGGTTTTTCCTCTTACAATCTTGTATAGAAGACCCCAAGGGTTAGCATTTCCAGAGGTATGAACGAAATTCATCCACGTTTCACGCTTTCGAGAGGCAATGGCCTTCACGTAGCTTTTCCTCAATGAAGAATACTGCTGGTAAAAACGATTAACGTCGGCTTGGGGCCAGTCTCTATGCCTTTGGTAGTACCTACGGGCTCGATAAACTTCCCTTCTTAACTGCGATAACTCCTGCGTCCACCATGAGCACGTCTTCTGGTTAACCCTCTTTTTCCTAGAAGACTTATATGACGCTTTTATTATAGCATTTTGAATATACAGTCGGTCCTCGTATAACACGTGTTTGCATTACACGAATTCGATCATACACGATTTATAAATAGGGGAACGTTATCTTATATAACACGAACCGAATTCGCTTATACACGATTCGCCTTTGTGTTTACAAGAAATGGCAGTCGAACGCGGAATCACCCCAACTGAACGCAACACGATAGGAACGAAGAAGATTCTGAAAATGTATTTATGTGTTTTATATCAGTGAAGGGGAAACACATTTCACCATAATAACGTAAAAACCAACACAATTCCAGCTATCGATATAATCGCAAATGCAATTAGATGGAGTTTACTACCAGTTTATAACAGATTCTCCTAGCAGAAACTCAACTGGAAATTGTTTTTATTGTTTTATGGTAGTAACCCCCAGAAATGTGCTTTAGTAAAATGTGATGTGTTAATTAATAGTGTATCTCGGCCTTTACGGTGTTATTCATTCAGTTGCTACACGCGCGCAGCTTTGTTTATGTGTATCAAGCGTGCCACCTCGTTTGTAATTGTGCTTTATTCCCTAAAAATTAGTAAAATACTTAAAAGGTGTGAAAAGGAAGCGTCCTGGCTAAGACACTGCAGATTCAGAGAGAAAAAAAAACAAACAAAGCAATATCGATAAACTGAGGCGGACTGGGTCAAAACTTCTTACCCGGGAAGATTTATAGTGGCCTCATACTACGGTTTATGGCCAAAATCACACCGGCCTCCGGCCCACCGTGGTTTCCCCCGTAAGGCTTATGGCCAGTCCGCTTCTGTCGATAGAGAAAAAATATGAAATTGTGAAACGCTTTGAGCGAAATGAAAGACCATGTGATATTGCACGTGCTACAGACCTAAATGAGGCAACGCCGAGAATTACAAAGAATGCGGAGAAAATAAAAACAACTTTCATAGTGGGAACAACTCAAAGTGTAATTAAAATCCATTAGATTAAGACACAAAGAATTGGAAGAGATGGAACGGCTGTCATCTCTTTGGATAGAAAATCAAACAAAAAGCAAGTTTGCTTACGATAGAAGCAAAAGCATTAGCAATATTTTATTACGACTTACGTATTATAATTTATACTTACGTATTATAAAATACGTAAGTATTTTATTACGACTATTTTATTTAATATAATAAATTTTTTACGAATAAAATACGTATTTTATTCGTAAAAATACTTTTTTAGTATTAAAAAATACTAAAAATACTTTATTATAATATAATATTATTTTTATTACGTATTTTAATCGTTATAAAATACGTAAGTATTTTATAACGATTCAAATTACCCGATTATTTATTGTGTTTGGTAATGTTTTGGTTCCAAATGTGTGTTCAATCTTGGGTGGTCGGCACCTAACCCTACTTTTCCCATAGGGCCTGTTGTTTATATTGCACGATTTTGCATTGCACGAGGATTTCTAGGAACGCAACTATCGTGCTATACGAGGACAGACTGTAGTTCACTTGATGAGAAATAGGCGAGGTTTCAAAAGAAGCAAGTTTCTGTTCGTCAAGGTCCAGAAGAATGGAAGAGTCAAAAGCATTCCAGTCAATGTTTCTGATGGAAAATCTTATTAATTCTGGCTGTGAGAAAGTGTGTGAAGATGGAACGGTAGAATCAGGGGAAAGCATATAAAAGATGACTCTATGGTCACTGGTGCACCAGTCCGTATATACGTGGTCCAGTCAGTAAGCCGCAAATCGAAGTGAGAGTTTGTCATCGTTATATCTATATTAGATTCTCCTGCATAACTTGAGAAAGTATGAGGGTGATTAGGCTTGTTGTGAATTGAAACACAATGATTAATTATGAACTCCTCCAAGAGAAGGCCACGTGCATCTGTAGAAGAGCTGTGCCAAAAGTTTGATTTTGCGTTGATGTCCGATGAGATCAATATATTGCTGTTCGGTCCCAAAGTATTTGTGACAGTCTCTAGGTAAGCAAGAGAGTGATTAAAGTCCTCCGATGGAGGGCAGTAGAGAGAAATTAAGTAAAAATTCCTTACGGAGTGTGTGACAAGAACGCAGGTAGAGAACTGAGTGCAAAATCCATGAAGAACCGTGATGTCTAAAGAGTCATTAAGAATTAATATACAAGATTTGGGATTCTGGTCAACGGGTTGTATTATTCTCATTTTTAACGAGTAACCCAGGATTTTAGACTGTGGTCCAGACTGGACGCGTGCAAAATAAGGCTCTTGTATAGCGACAATGTCAATACAATTTGTCTCGGCAGAAAGCCTAATCTCGTCAGCTACTGCCCGAGATCGCTGCCCGTTTATCTGCATAATCCTCAGACGGCCTTTCTCCCTCACAGACGAAACTGGCATAGGACCGTTTAGAGAGGTAGTGTTGTTTACATTATGTACAGAGTAATGAGTCAAATTACTCATAAGCGGTCCTTATTCTTGCGGTTTCTAATGCTCTTTTATATTCTGGACATTCACTGTCCTTTACAGAATGGCTGTACTCCCGTTTACGTCGCTTGCAGTTTACGCAGCAAGCCGCCTCTTCCTTATGAGGGCACTCAGAGAAAACATGACCACTGCGGGCACAGTGACCGCACGAAGGGGATTCGTGGGAACAAAACTGTGTAGTGTGCCCATATCCTAAGCAGAGGTAACACTTGGTTACAATTGTAAACCGACGGAATTTGTGAGAACTCCAAGATAAGAAAATCCTTTCTTGGGACAGAAGGCGTTTGTACATTCTTGGCGGGAAGCTTATTACCCAATTCACAAGTGACGACGATCTTGCACGTGTAGTAAATCTGAGAGCAATTTCCTGTTTACATTCCTCTAAGGAAAATCCATTGTCAGCCAAGTTTTTCACATGAAGATTTTCGATTATTTCTTCTTTAGTTAAATCTTTTGGAATGTCGTAAAGAAGAAAAGAGGGGTTTCCCATGCGAGGGCGACCGAGAGAGACGCCAACCTAAGTAAGAGACTCAGAAGCAGATAAATTGTCTAAGTCTGTCTTGGTAGCAGTTTCTACAATAACTCCTTTATTTCGTATCATGCGTAGGGACTTAATTTTAACAGTCTTAAGATCAGACTTGAGGGTCTTAGTAACGAGATTTTTAACATCGCCACTTGTTTTGCACCCACTGGTGTCTGAAGCTCGAAGAATAATAACATTATCAGTTTTAACTTTCGGTTGTCATTTTTAATGACAAGTTTTACATTGGCAAAAAGCCATGCTACAGAAGGTGTTCGAAAGTTCGACCAGAAGCAGTAACGCAGGCTTCACAGCGCCGCCGCATGGAATCCCTAACGTTCTGGAAGATTCCTGGCGTGTCTCGAATCTCCCCGGCAGCTACAGAGATGCGAGTGACGAGGTCTTCAACTGAATCTATGGGAGTCTCGTACACCAATGTCTTCATTTGACCCCAGCAGAAGAAGTCCAGGCATGATAGGTCCGGCGATCTAGTAGGCCAATGAACCGGACCACCACGACCTATTCAATGCTGTCCAAATGTAACGTTTAGGTGTTGGCGGACGTCATTGGTGTAATGTGGGGGAGCCCCATCATGCTGGAACCACATTGAGAGGCGCAACGACTGAGGAACATGTGCTTCTTCAATAAGTTCGGGCAGGACTTGCTGCAGAAAGATCAAGTATGCCCTACCGTCCAGACGAGGGGGCAGAAGGTACGGTCCAATGAGGTGGTCTCCAACAATGCCGGCCCAAACATTGACAGAGAAACGACGTTGAGTTGCACGTGTTCGCGTACCATGGGGGTTCTCCAAAGCCCACAAATGGGCGTTATGTTGATTGAAGGTTCCCTCTCTTGCGAAACTTGCCTCATCCGTGAACAATACGGACGCAGCAAATGCGCTGTCTGCCGCACTCTGTTGAAGAAACCAAGTAGCAAAAGTCCTCCGGATAATCCACAGGCTCCAATGATTGGATGCGTTGCAGATGGTATGAACTCATTTGGTTTGTTGACAGTATCCTCCGTACAGTGGATTGGGAAATACCCAATCGTTGGCCTATCGCTCGAGTACTCGTACTCGGATTGCCTTCTGCAAGACATAGAACATTCTCCTCATTGTCTGGCATCCTCGTCGTTCGCTCTCGATTCATGGTACCTCTGGTGAAACAACCAGTCTCATGTAACCTTCTGTGCACACGTGCGAAAATCGTATGACGAGGAGCACGCCTGTGCAGGAAACGTTCCTGGTACAAGCGCAGAGCGGAGCGCCCATTACAGTCTGCAGCTCCATACGCGAGGTGCATGTCGGCCAGTTCAACGTTTCAATACTCGTCCATCCTACTGCCTCGGGAACCGGTTCGCAAATGCTGACTTCCAGCGGGATCGCTGTTCACGCGACCTCCCGTTCAACGTCCTCTACCGCATGACGAAGGCATTTCGGACCCTGCAATGCTAAGTGATTCCGATTCGTCTTTGTGCCCCCTACACCTCCTGCAAGTTTGTCGCACTGGTAGTGAATCACCCTGTATATATATATACACATATTTCCCTTACAACACTTATACATAATTGTGAGCATTTGACTTATATATTCTTCATAATGCCTTTATATCTGAGACAGATAATAATACTTTCTCTCTCTCTCTCTCTCTAACTCAGTTCCTTGCTATTCACTAGTGTTCTAGGCCTATCTCAAGCTATCCGTCGACAAAGTTAATAATTATCAGTCCTGAGCGAATTCTAACCATTAAGCTATGTAATTGTCGGGAACTTTTCCTTGCCCTTTCTTTATTTCCACAGCCACCAGTAGGTTGATCCTCCACTTCTGGATTTTCTCCACGGTCGTCTTCCTTGCGCTTGGCTTACGGGTTCTACAGGCATTCCTTTCTTAAATTCTCCTTTAGAGGAATCAATGGACGACGGTCTGCATCCGTTTACTTTCTTGTTATGACGAGGCATGGCTCCTTAAGAATTCAGAAAGCCATTCATCACACACACTTCTTATTTTAGGGACTATCTTCACTCCTCCCACTTTTACATCAAATACAGGCGCTTCTACTTGACCATTCTTTTCGACACGACATTTTTTACAGCATTATTTTCAGACACCACTTACCATAAAAATGTTTCTTTTCTACCCCTTTCTCCTCAAGCTCTTGCTTTTTGTTTCCATTTCCCCCCCTTCTTCTTAACCAATCACAATCACCTTCTCTTCCAGCATCTCTATTCTAATTCGTCCTTCATCTCAAATCTTTATTTCCTTCGTTTACTGTATGTCTGGGCATCCTTCCCTCCTAGGTTGCGGATCCACTTCCTTCTGGAACTTTCCCATAACTTTCACTTGATCCAGTTTTCAATACTTGTAGTCAGAAACAGACGCCCTTCTGTTTCCCATGTGCACTCTAGGGTTATTTTCATTGTAGGTACCCGAAACTTAAGCTATTTTCCATTACTAGGTTCACAGTCCATTACTCTACTCGAGCACATACCACGATTAATGGACAATTTGGGACGCTGACTTTATTCCTTTCCCAACATATATTTCCTGCTATTACTTGAATTCCGGACCATCATATTTTTAGAACTCAAACTTGCCATCCGTTGTCACTTTCCAATTGTTCTGTATTAGCTCGAATTGTCATAACTAACCAGCAACCTACTTCAGATGAATATCTGTGCGGATTTAGATTCAAAAGCACTTAACTTACCCTATCTTAGATTCTTTGTAGCTAACTACAAAAATTTGTTAGAGAAATTTTTCCTAATTCATAAAAAATAAAATTATTCCTTTTATTTAATCTAGTAAAATTTGGGATCTTACAGTCTCTAACTGCGCCCGAAGGAAGCACGAATGAGCAAATCCAGAATCAAATCGATGTTCTGCTTTATTGATCAGTGATGCACAAAGAGTTCGTGCCTAAAGATAAAACTCTCAAAACGTGCTACCGAGAAGTATTGAATGATTGAGGAATAGGGTTCTGGGCATTTGACCAGAAAGGGCCAAAAACTGGATTTTTCAGCATGACAATGTGCCCTGCCACTGCGATGTCTGTTACGAAGTTTCTGACCTTGAAAACATTCCCTTTAAAGTTGCACCAATACCAGCACCATGATTTCGGCCATAAGTTTATTTTCATGTACAAAATGAGGGTTGCCCTTCTTGTACAATAGCGATCTACAGCACTCTTATCAAGAGATTTGCCCTGAATTTATTTGAGTTTTTTTTTTTTTTGCCACAAATCATCCTGTCAGATTTTGTCTTTCCATATTTGGTAACAGAGCCGCCCTTACGCATAAGCAGGACAGGCGGTTGCCTGGGGCGCTAAATTGAAAAAGGGCGCTGTTTTTATATATCACCTCTAAATAAACATCAGCTTTTACTGTCTTACCTTCCCAAAAAAAACCTCATCACTGTATATCATACAGCTATTAAAAAAAACCTACTATTTTCATATGAAGTGTTTCCATTATATTGTCCACCCCCCTTCCCTGTACGTATATTTTGGAGAAATGCTTTTATCTACAATAGTTCAATACTGAGAATGAAGTACGTTCCCAATATAAGATCTAGGCATTTAATATAAAATAATAAAACTAAGATTGATCATTTCTATTTAAAAATAAAAACCAGGTTATGTATGCCCTACCCTTACAATGACTCAACAAAATAGGTCATTTAGATTAGGTCATTAACTGCCTTCGAAATTATTACTTTATAGTAACTTTTTATTACATCATGAAAAAAAAATTATAAGGGCTTAGGTAAGGGAGAACTGGACAAACGCGCTGTTCCCCTTTACCTAAACACTGGCACATTATAGCCTTAGTAGCTAATGCGCCAATAAAATCAAAACCAATTACCTAAACACTAATTTTACGTAACGTTCAAAATTTCAAGTGGTTAAGTATCGACTTACCCGGACGTTATTCAGTTTTATCAACAGGTTTCGCTATTTGCTGTTCAAATTATAAATGCGGGCGCATAAGAAACGTGAAGTGAACATGAAACCAAAACCAAAACCAAATCACACGAGAAAGCCTTTCTCGAGTGATCATCACATTCATCTCACAGAAATCCAATCGATCACCTCACGAAAATGGCATAAATGAATCCGATAATAATGAAACGATAGTGCAATCTAAGCGTGCAATAGATCAGAAAGATACAGCTTGTGTGATAATTTCTGGACCCTGAAATCAAAATAGATAAAAGCTAACAGATAAGCAAAAACGAACAGAGAAATATTAACCGTACCTCTTTTTAATTTTGTTTAAACTTCAGAGAGTAAGTCAATAAATATTACAATTTATTGACTTATTAAAACTTGATATTAAAACTAGTATGTGCAGCAAAGTAAAGCTGTATTTTAACTAAAGAAAATTATGAACAGGACAATCGAAACAAGCAAAATTCTTATTTGATTAAAAATGCTGTAATTACTGTACTATACTTTACTGGACAAGAATTGCAGAAATTATTGTGTAACAGGCGCCACCAATCGGTAAATAATTGTGTTTAGTTTGATTTTTTGTTAGTTCCCTTAACTTGGCTTGTGACATTTAAAGAATCGATCATGCTGAAAGAACTAAATATTAAATAAATGCTTTCTACCTATTCAGCACAAAAAGAAACTAATTTTCTCATGAATATGTCAAAAATACACAAATTATGACGAGAATCAATAACAAATCATTTCTTAAGATTTGTTGAAGAATACTTGTGTCTTGTGTATGTTATAATTGTTTCGAAGATTTTTTGTAGCTCTGCTTTTCCACCCTCTTAAAATTTTTAAATGAAACCTTTGGAATTAGTTTTAGTTAAACTTACGATCCAATTGGAGTTATAAATTGTGGTGGCAGTTTAAATAACAAGGTATATGAGCTAGTGTGTTCATTTTGGGTATTTCTAGGGCAGCTTAGCTCCCTTCTGATGAGGACCAACTATGGACCGAAACAGTTCTAGGAGAAGAAATAGGTTCAATATCTGGTCATTAGTCATCTTTTTGTAGCCTGGTTTATTTGTTGTTCTTGTTTACGTTCTTGTTAGCGGGTCTCGGACTTTTGGCTCTGTCCAAGATATATCCATGGGTATTTCATTATACGTGGATTGTACTTTAGGGATCCATAGCACTTGGAAAAACAATGAAAAGTTTAATATAGTTGGGGAATATTTATATAAACCTTCCCCAACTATTTCGAATGAAAACAACTTTTACGGAGTTTCTGGGAGGAAAAACCATGCTACCCTCGCCTGAGACTGACTAAGCCACCTTGTGAAAAAGTTACATAAAAATCCTCCCGTAAGCGACCGGACTTGAATTGGTGTCTTTTCCACCCGGTGTGGGGAGGACGGCGATCCTACCAACTGTGCTAACCACGAGGGTTTAGGGTTTTAAATGGATCCTACAAGTACAGCCCACGTGTATTTTAAAGCGTACGGTTATGAAAAATATCTGAACAGTTATTAATACTGAATATGCTTGAACCATTTTGAAAAATATGGGTTGTAGAAAAATATGAAACTTGTCACATTTTAGCAAGTATACAAACGACTTCCATTAGAAAGAAGTGCAATTATTTGTTAAAATATTGTCAAAAAGCTAAGATAATATAATACTAATCCACGCGGATTTTCAATTCGTGTATTTCAACTGCAGAAAGAACATTTTATTTAAATATTCATGGAAAATTCTACATTTGCTTTTTCTTTACAGAATTTCAAAGATTTCTAATAAGCCGGAGTGTTTATTATTCTTTTGAAACTGCATTCAAATACCACAACAGCGCTTGTAATAATTTCTGAAACTCAATTTGGCAAGCCACAAGCATGGACAGCTTGACTGAAATTACATTGGAGTCTATTTGCCTGTTTGACTCAAAAAAATAGGCTGCATTCCAATTGATGGAAAAGCTTCTTTTCTCTTTCAATCTTTAATCGGTGAAGCCGTCTCACAAACGTGATTTGGTGCAGAATGTTTGCTAGCGAATATGGGAGTATTGGTTTAATCAAGTATTACTCATTGAAACTAAATCTCTTGCAGTGTCGTCTAGTTATCGAAAAGATTTTGAGTTTTATTTTTTACCGACTATTCTTATGCCCAATTTGGTTATATCTTTTTCCCCATCCAGTTAGCTTCTGTATAAAACCTGAATCCATTTAAATGTGTGAATATTGAAGAACTCTCCAGGTACAGCAGTATTCACTCGACTCCTGGCGGATGGAGTTACATAATAACTCGACTCTGGTTGGTGCATTTTTATAAAATTTTATATTTGATTCTTTTAGAAAAAAATTGTCGCACCATCCAAAATTTCATTAAAATCAAAAAATAGAAATCCAATAATTATTATTTATTTGTTTCATACATATTACATAGGCTATTTCCATATACTGTATATTGAACTTGAAGTACCGGTTACTACGTTCATTACCTTGTGCTGATTGGAGGAGTAAATGTGAAAACGGAGGACGCGCAGAAACGAATTGCTTTCGGTTCGTACATTACGTTTCTGCGATTTTTAAAATTTTTATAAATTATGAATTACTGTCATATAAGTTAGTGCAAGGACATGATTTCTATTAGGTTGTTATTTGTTTGACTGCCTTTCTGTTACCCTACACGTCGTATCAGCTTCCAGCGGCACCAACGAGGTGTTTTCGACCACAGGATACCCTTTGACTGGATGTTCTTTGGTTATAGGAAAAATCTCCATATACCCTAGACAGGGTATATCGAGGGTAAATTGAAGACTAGGAACCTGCGAGGAGATCTCGTTGAGGTGTTTCAAGCCTTGAGTGGATTAGGCTCAATGCTGATGGGATTCTTCCTCTTGCTCAGACTACACATATGAGGGGGCCCAAATTCAAGTTGAAGAAGGACAGTTGCAGAATAGATGTGCGGAAGTTTGCTTCATCCAGCGGGTGGTTGATTGTTGGAATTAACTTCTAATTATTGTTGTGGAAGGGGAAAGCTTGAATAAATTTAAGGAAGACGTAGACAAATTATTGGAGTTTTTTTTTTTTTTTTTGGTTAATGCTATACAAGTTTGTCCATCAATTGACACTGCTAATATTAAGTATATTTTGATAAGTCTATCCTCACTTGATGCATTCACCGGTGTTGGCATATCTTGATCCTGATCCTTTTGATTACTGTATCCCAGCTTATAAAAAATATTCAATGGCCTTAGAATTTTATATAATGAATGAAATAAGAAATCATAAATATATTTACGAAGTTCAATTCGTAATTTATATTTTGTACCCGTAAATCGTAAATATATTTTGAGACCATTCTGTAACAAAGAACGAAGTTCTTTGTTACAGAATGGTATCAAAATGAAGATATTTTTAACAATGAAGCAAGTACTTAACTTTTTATCCTCTGCGGCAGCACAATACATCACTGAAGGCCACTGATTTCAGATTTGGGTTGAGTCCCGTTGTGACTGGAGGAAATCTTTAGGCCTCGTTAATCATAGTTGTATTTAAATAATCTCAAGTGGAAGGTGAGAGTTAAACTGGGTTTTTCTGTCCGTCCACATGGCCAGCCCGCTCATATAGACCAATCAGGTATCACCAGGGCGCAAGAAAACCTCGGGATTTGGAAGAGGGAATTTCTGGAAACTTGTCTAGGGCTGCTCCTGCTTGCACGAAATGCAAATCGACCAATGCAGGTGTAGCCTAGTGGTTAAGTGCGAGGGTACAAAAGAACATATGCTTTGAGTGAATTGTGGTTCAAGCCTGCACGACTGCTAATTTCGATTAGGGATTGTATTCATTGTCAAAATAATTAACGTACACTCTTCTGGACGGTTGAGCCGGAGTATAAACAGGAACAGTTATCAGGATTGGTTCCTGATAACGGTTGGGTGATAATATTTTCATTTAATCTCTCGCTCACAAAGCACAGGAATAAATGATTTACTGAACTGTTTTCATTAAATAGATGTTGCCTAAAAATGGACTACAAAAGCTATTCTCTGATTTCTTTATATTATTTATATTTACTACTGCATTTTGTAAGGCAAGTTTATATTACTGACACCAGAAACGGCTGGTGCAGTGAAAACGTAATTAAACGTAATATAAAAACTTGTTTAAAATGTCTTGATTTAACTTCTGAATACTATCCACAACAGGATGAGAAATTAGTTTAAGCTTTAGGATGTAGAAAAGTAAAAATTCTGTAATACATTTCATTTTGTGTAACTTGTTTTATTTTTCTTATTAAACTGCTACAAGTTTCCATTTCATTTCTTTGTTCCTTTCATACATATCACCATTACAATCGTGCTTATATATAGATACATTGCTGCTACCTGTTATACGATACACTCCTGCAAGAGTTGCTTGGTCTGTTTTATAATACATTGGCTGTGGATACTTAACTACTGACCTAATCTTATTAGCCACCGATCGAACTTCGAGTTTGTTTGTGTAGTCCCTTGTATAGCAAATGATGACACCGGTTCCACCATTTTTTAAGTTGGGAGAAGTGAACTTGTCCTTTGCTGTTGAACATTTGGCACTCCATATGGCACTTTCCATTCCACACTTTCTTATATCACCCAACATCTGTCAAGTGCTGTCATGCCTTTTGTATCCCTAACAGTCTGGTCCAGAAAAAGAATCCACTTTCCAACAGCTTTTGTGGCTGTAGAAGTGCTATTTTTTATATTATCGGTGTACATCCAAAACTCACTATCAATTTCACTTGGAAGCAAAATTCTTTCCGATATACCTACTGCTGTCTGTAATGAAACATAATAAAGTAGATTTATTAATTAATTTTAAAAATATACCAGATTGCTGATATGTTAAACTGCATTATTTCTATATATTATTAAACTTAAATAACGCATTATTTCCAAATGACTTGATAATTCTTATGCCTATTAGATAAATGAAAACGAGAGAGAGAGAGAGAGAGAGAGAGAGAGAGAGAGAGAGAGAGAGAGAGAGAGAGAGATTATTGCTGGAAATAGTTTGAAGATCAGCAACTATTAATATGCGATAAATGTTTCAGGTGCTGTTGCTGTGGGGAAGACAAAAAGAAATAATAAGAGAGAAAGGTAATCATGATAGTAAAACTTGAATTTTTATAGAATTTTTCTCTAAATAATCATTATTATTCCATGTGGGTATAATAAGGGAAATCCATGATGGAAATTCGGGATGCTGAATAGAGTACAGGAAGGAAGATTATTGTATCCGAGGAGGTGAGGAGCAGAGAGCATGAAAGCACGTTTGAATGGACCGTGGTCAAGCCCACATAAATGCTATACTGTACATACTTTAAGGAATATATTCCTTGTCGAAATGATTATGTGCAAACTCATCTGACCTAATGGTTTTGTTCATGTGGGTAGCACAGTTGGTAGGATCGTTGTCCTCCCCCACACCGAGTGGAACGAACCAGAGTTAGAGTCCCGTCGATGACGGGTGGAATTTTTACCTTTTTCGCAACGTGGCTTGAGTTAGTCGATCTCAGACGAGGATAGCATGGTTTTTTTCTCCCGGAAACTGTTTTTCGTACATCGAACAGAAAATCGACCTCGGAACACACAAAATTTACAAATAGTATACAAGGGGCAACAGGTACAAGACATATCACCAGACAGCTCAGAGATTTCATACATTCTTCTTCTTCTTTTTGCAGTAATTTTCGCATATATTACTGGGTTTTTTTATTGGGTTTTTCCATCAGCAGGTATGTAATATACCAGGTTTACCTAATTTCTAAGTTTAGTAACATCAAAATGATATCTTCAGCATGGCAAAATATTCGAAGATTATTCAATTATTGACAGTTCAAAAATTATTTCAAAATATTCATGGCAAAAACTTTTTTCATTCCTTAATGATAAAGAACTTTTAGAGAAGCCTGGGACTGTGAATCTAATCTTCTTTGGACAATTGAAGGCTGCCGAATCCGAGCTGTTCGGGTCGAGGGTTATAAGTATACGAGGGTCAAAAGTACACTTTGAGAGACTGTCAAGTACGGTGCAGTTTCTTGTATTCTCTCTCCATTGAGAACTCTTCCGACTGTGTGGTTTTCCGTAGTATAAACAGAAATTTTATTTTACCTCCCCAAAAATCAAATCCACCAATTTATTTGTTACATTTAAATTATTTACAAAATGAATTTAAAAGTAGCGATTTCAAATGCATTCAAATGCAAAAACCAATAGTGGTGGGTAATCTCTCATGTGTGCAGATATACAAGACAATTACTTTGAATGACACCAAAAATCTTTTTCATTCTAATATCTGGATAAATCTTACATTTGATATTTTTCCACCGAAAAACTTAAAATTTCAGACATTACAGATTTAATCAATGTTTTCATTATAACCACAAAGAATCATTGGTAGATAATAATTTCCTTATTGATAATATAATATGCATTTATATGTAAGCAAATTTTATATAAATATTTATTTTAAACAAGAAATTTAATGAGATCAGCGAACATGATGTGACTCAGTTAATTTAGAAATGTTGGGTTCTGTGATAATGTCTCATTATTGGTGGGGTAAACGAAATTCCCCACAAATTTCTAAACCTTCCCCTAGTTGGTGGGGGCGCTCTATTGGAAACCATCGAAACAGACTACTTTTGCAAGTGACGGGCTCAAAGTTTCTAGAGTTCCTTGTTCTTTTTGATTATTGACGGACCTCTTTAAAGAGTAAATAGAAGTGCAGTTGGATGCAAGTTTGCCAAAGGTAGGCAAACTCATAAAGAACAACAACCAGCAGTTACTCAATTTATCAATGTCAAAATAAATTAAAGGTCCTAAGAAGTGGCAATTGGGATCATTGATAAAAATAGGATTTTGGAATGGAATGGACACAATGTTTTTTAAAACTGTTTTTATAAAAACAGATTTCTTTTTATAAAAATAGATTTATACGACCTTCCGTTGCTCAGTTCGATGTTCCATGACCTCTAGAATGCATGTACTGCTAGCTGTGGCCTCCAAGTGCTTTGGATCCCCGATTACATTGGAATCAGTCAACCGCAATTCTTACTAATGAAGAGCTGCAATGGTTGGATGACACGTATTTCATTTCATTGTAGAAAAATAGTAAAAATTTAATTTACAATAAATAAGATCGAAATAGGGTAAGCAAATATAAAAGCAGAGTAAATTTCTTATTATTTTCACGCTACAAACCATTCTCACAATATAAAAGGAATGTCTACTTACGGAAATCGTATCCCAGCTTACGAAATCTTCAGAATCTAAATCTGGCTCATGGCGCATTTTCGACTGATGCTGGTAATGCTGGAATGGAGGGATATGTTTTTCCAAAGTGTCAACGAGGTCAAATTTTGCTACGGCCGCGACCGCTTCGCTTTCATGTTCTAAATCCTGTAAACATTAAGATAACCTTAAGATAACATTAAGAAAACCTTATAAAACGCTGAGATTAGGACTGAGAACATCGTGAAAGCCTGTTAAAATAATTATACTTACTTCTGTCAAAGCGGCTACAACCAGCTCCAATTCTTCGTTGGGAAAATAATTGTATATCTGCGAGAAGCAAAATAAGAAGCTCAAATTAATAACATCCCAAATTAAAACGAATTCAAAATGTCTGGTGAAGAGCACGTATAACAAAATAGTACAAGACAGAAAAAGGAAACTCACCTCATCGCCGCTATTTTCCATCTTCAAGTAAAAATCACTGAAATCAAGGACACACGGTGGGGTCGTTTACAGAATAACGGGTACTATTCATTGGCGTCTTGGGTCTACTTCTTCGACCTACATAAAACATTCGCCGAATGACTCATTCATTACTGAATGACTCATTTCTAGATGTACATAAGACGTCCAGCCCGGAAGCGTCGGTACGATTGTGTTATTAGGCATGTTTTATCGTGATCTTCCCTAAATACTACAGGTCTGCCCTATATACTGCAGAGGTGAACCTGGTGGAGGGGGGGGGTGAATAAATAGCTAGTGAGAATTAAGTTAACATGCCATCCTGGAATGTGCCAAGCCCCTATGTCCACCTGCCCGACGTCGAACGCAACCATGGATATCAGACGAGTGCCTCGACCTCGTGGACAAACGGAAACAGGCAAAGTTGGTCGACTTTGAACGGTACCGGCAGCTAAACCGAGAAGTCCGACAGAGGATGACAGCAGAAAGAGAAGCATACTGGAACCAAGTGGCAGACGATCTTGAAGTGGCGGCATCCAAGAACGAATACCGCACTCTCTACCGCACCCTCAGATGTCTGAGTGGAAAGACCAAATTGACTAGTGACAACATCAAGAATGCTGATGGGACCTTCGTGCGATCACCGTCCGAACGCCTGCAACGGTGGAGTGAATTCTTCAAAGCATTGTATAATCACGACCCACCTCAGGGACCGCCAGCAACCGCACTCTCGATCGACCCCCCTGAGGTCTCCATGGTCGATTTTGAGCCTACAGTAGAAGAAGTGAAAGCAGCCATACAATCCCTAAAGAATGGCAGGGCACCAGGAGTGGACCAAGTCACCACAGAAGCGATCAAAGCCGGAGGAGATGTACTGCTTCGCCGACTACACTCACTCCTCAAAACCATCTGGTGCACTGAACAAATTCTGCTAACATGGAGGAAAGCCATTATCGTACCGATCCACAAGAAAGGTGATAACCGGGATTGCAAGAACTACCGTGGCATTAGCCTCCTTTCCATCATCGGAAAGGTCTTTATGAAGATCATCCAGTCAAGGCTGCAAAAACATCGCGAGCAAACCAGTCGAGAAAAACAGGCGGGATTTAGACCCGGGCGAAGATGCTGTGATCAAATCTTTGCCGTCCGTCAGCTGATGGAGGAGAGGATCCGGTGTGGACAGCGAACCGTCATTGTTTTCATTGACTTTAAGTCTGCTTTCGACTGTGTCCACCGGCCTGCCTTATGGAAACTACTAGAGGTCGAACATGTACCTCGAAAAGTCATCACACTCCTCCAAACTGCATACAACGGTTTAACCAGCCAGGTGCGCATCCAGAGCGATTTATCTGAGGAATTTACCATCCAAACTGGAGTCCGCCAAGGGGACGTAGCCTCCCCGTTGCTTTTCAACATCGTGGTCGACGCCATTATGAGGCAAGCATTCAGAAACAGACGGAATTGGGTTATCTGGAATATCTGTAAAATTATTATTTTCTGAATTATTTCTCTTATGTAGAAATTAAGAACAATTAAATTATTAAAATATAATGAAGAAAATAAAAACATAAAAAGATATACATTAGTGAGCACATCCCATCCATTACTGCAACTTCCACAGTCAGGGCTGGGTCTAGAGTTCTGGAGACCCGAGTGCGAGAATTAATACTGGGGAAAAGGACAGTAAGAAGCATCCTCCTTACTCGAATTGAGAAGGCTCCCTCTGTTCAAATTTTGGTACAGAAGCCTCTTTCAGTACAGAGATCCTAGTGCATTGCACCTGGTTTATCCACCAAGGATTGACCCTGGCCATAGTACAGTATAATGTAAATTAAAATGTTGTAAATTAAGACTAGGATAGCAGATACTTTCTCTCCCTTCAAATATCCTCATCA
Organism: Mastigoproctus giganteus; assembly: GCF_048544385.1. Taxonomy (NCBI): domain Eukaryota; kingdom Metazoa; phylum Arthropoda; class Arachnida; order Uropygi; family Thelyphonidae; genus Mastigoproctus; species Mastigoproctus giganteus. Next base: position 76,290,294 of record NC_143585.1, on the reverse strand, counting down.
AATACCTCTTCTACTCGTACATATCTCCTACGTATCAAATACTCCAGAGTAATCAGTACATACATCAGAATCATAATCTGCCTTCCTCCCGTTTTCTACCAGCGGAATCAACATCTGCAGTCTCTTTCATTTCTAATAATTAAGATCATCCTTGCTGGGGGAGGGGTTATAAACTCAAGCGGAGGAAGAACAAATCTACGTCTATCGCTATGCTCCTTGGAATTTAGCATCTTTCCAGTGATAACTGAAACTAAACTATGACACTGAAACTAAACAAATCTATGACACGTCCTATCCACTCTGGGTGTAATCTATTACACCCAGAGTGGATAGGACGACGGAACTAGAACTCAGTAATTATTGAGAATCGGACACATATTATGCGCGAGAAAGCTAGGTGTTAGACGTGTGTGATTCAGCTCCTGCTTTATAGTGATTTTAAGTAGTTTTTAAATGGCATCTTTATAAAATCTGTGTACTGACATGTTCCATAGATGACTATCAAGCAACTTAGATGGTTTTTATGAAGTCTTCATCAAGATAAGTACTATTTATTTAAGCTTAAACTTTTAGTGTGCAACGTTACTATCTGAGCCGTTGTTTAGCATAGCTACAAACAGCAACGTTATTGACTTTTGATCTGAAATTCCTACCTTGACACAAAGCTGTTCGTGAACTTGGCAGTGTTCGTGCTTAAAGTCCTACAGCCCTGTAGCAATTTTGCAGTCAGCCACTCCCACGTCCGAACTGTTTTGTTATTTCTTCAGGCTTAATACTCTTCTCTTCGATTCCCTGTTGTGTCAATAACGGCTCACCTGCTTATTTGTTACATTCTTTTTGCTGATATTTAAAGCCATTCTCAACTCTTCAACATGCCACCTAAAGAAGCGGTTTCATGCAATATCTGTCAAAAAACAGTACGGAATTGGGTTATCTGCAAGGGAATTTGCAGTATGGTTTTTTGTGATGCATGTTCATTAATAAAGAACTTTTCTAAATCCAGTAATTTAAAAAACAAATTCAGATGCCCTTCATGCAAAAGTACTAACAAGGGGAGTGAAAACTTACAGTCTCCTAATCAGCATAAGCTGAATTCCCAAGATACCCCAACAGATGCTGATCTCCTTAGCAACGTTGACCATCCCTCGTCTTCCCCCGTCAATATAGTACAATCTCCTAAGCCCTCAGACCATACAAGGAAGTCAACTAAAGATGCCTCCGCCCAAACGGATGACGCTTCCTCTCTGTCCCTCCTGCCTTCAACAGCCCCAAACAATGATCGCTCATCTGCCTCTCTGGAACAAATGCTGAGGAAACAATTTAGAGAAAATGAAGATATTAAACAGCATCTTTTTCGTATTGAAGATCAGCAATGTAAATTCTACCACTTGCTTCTCGAACTAAAGGCTATGGTCGAAAGCCATCCGGTGCCTCACCCTTCTTTTCATCAGGCCTCTGCAGTTCCAGCCCTCAGTCCAGATGCTGAAGAATTCGTTTTCCAGAAAAAACAGCTGCGCGATACCAAAAATCAAGCTCTAGCTCGGACAGAAAGAGTTCTGTCCGAGAACACAATCGTGCTTCCTCGCAACGTGTTGACACAGGCAGACAACCTATATCCACCACTATTAGTAATCAACAAAAACCAAGCAATTTGTACGTGCACTGTCAAAATGATCGCACTGAGCATTATCCTGAAGTGCCTTCCCATAATGGCTTGCCTACAAACTTCCCAAGTTTTAAGTTTTCTCGCAGAAACAACAGAAATGCAAGCATAATAGGAACAAGAAATATGCAGTCTTGTATTAAAATTAGAAACAGAAATAGTTCGACGCTTAGAAATAGTAACATTTTTGTTAGCAGGCTAGACCCGGATACTACCTCCCAGCAGATGGACCAACTACTATTAGAGCTAGAAATTCCAGGTAGAGCGTTCAAATTAAGAACGAAACATCCCACATATTCATCATTTAGAATTGAGCTAAAGGATTGTGACATACAACAATATCTAAATCCTGATATTTGGCCAAATGGTCTACTCGTCATGCCATTTTATGGAGCTATTGGAGGATCGGTCAACAACCCTAGTGAAAAGTTACCAACTAATTCTCAATCTGCTGAATTCTCTGCATAGCTAGAGAATAATATTCCTAATTCTCATCCTAATCCATCATTTAACTTGCCATCCAATACATCTGTTTGCAAACATCCTTCTAACACAAATGTCCATCTCAGCATTTTTCTTCAAAATGTAAGAAGCATACAAAATAAACTGTCTACGCTTATTTCATTAATGGTTGAAGAATCGTATGACATCATATATGTTTAGTTGAAACGTGGATGCAGGAATCTTTACAAGATGTTTTCCTATTGCCGAAGAATCTCAGCTACACGCCATTCATGACATCAAGAATTAATCGTAGAGGTGGTGGGACAGCAATAATTTAAAATCCAATTTTAAAGTTTTGAACACATACAACTCTAATACTTTCAACTTTGAAGGAATTTCCCTACTAAATCAAGTTAAGAATTCTCTGCTTCAAATTTATAATATTTATATTCCGCCTGGACCTACTGATGACATCATTAATGAAGTAATAACCTGGATCACCACTGTTCTTAAGCCTCAAACTAACATCATTATAATGGGGGACTTTAACCTTCCCCTGCCCAAATATAATCTACAAATGAAGCTGCTGTCTGACTCATTTTTAGTTCTAGGAGCAAAACAAATCAACGTCCCTGTTACAAGAGGTAATCAAGCGCTTGATCTTGTATACTCTAACTTTCCACTGCATGAAAAACTTAGTACGAACATTACATTTAAATCTGACCACAAAAGTATAAAACTGCAAGCAACAATTTGCTGCTGGAATCCTCGCCCCCCTCTGGAAATCACTAAAAGAATATCATCAACTAAATTCCTTCAGAAAGAAAAGTTTTTGCAGCTCTTAAAATACTACCCATGGGATGCTCTCAAAAATATTCCTATACAGGACGCTACCTTTCTTCTTATAAAATGGCTGAATCAGCTGAAAACAGAGTCGGCATCCAAACTTAGAATATCTTCTCACTCCAAACCTTGGTTCAAATCCCACCTGAAACCATACTTTAAAAGTAAGCAAAAATACCACAGACAGTGGAAGAAATACTGCACTTCATCAGCACACATAAAATATAAAAAGAGCAGAGCATTGTTTCAACTCAAAAAAATTCAGTCATACAAAAATTATGTTACGTCCACGCTAAAGCACAATAAAAGAGCACTTTCTACAAAAACAACAGCTACCTTACAGCAAGATCTAGTTGTTGAATGGATAAGATGCAATATGGAAACAAGCAGATCTGACATTTTCACTGAAGGTATACAAAACAGATTTATAGCATTTAATTCGTATGAACAAGCAGACAAAATGCAACATGATGTGTCTCCGAATCAAGCCCTGCTAATTAACCAACTTGTGAACAAAAATACAGTTCAGCGTGCAGTTAACCAAATACGCCCTGATAGTAGTGAAGGTCCTGACGGCATCCCTGGTTTTATTATTAGATTGTCCAGCGTATACATCATTAATTCGTTAGTGCATATCATTTCCAGGTGCATCTGCCAGCCATTCCTTCCAAGACAGTGGAAAACGTTCAGGATTACGCTGATTCCTAAAAAAAGCTTGCAGAAATAACCATCCCGGCCATCGACCAATTGCTGTTTCGTCAATAATCACTAAAATTATTGAAAAAATCATGCTCCCATATCTTCAACATGCAATCTTCGCCAATGCACCTGTCAATATGCATTTTGGTCCCAGAGGGCGCTCCACAACAACAAGCCTAGCTGACACCATTGTACGCATCCAAACTGCGTTTCAAGATAAGGCACAATGCGATGTATTTTATTTTGACATCAAAGGTGCGTTCGACAACATAGATCTCAAAAAAGCCTTTCAAATACTAAAAAATCACTTTCTCGTTGACATAATGATTATTTCCTATCTTCAATACAGCCTAAATCGCAGACTTCTCCTCTTCCCCACTAGTACTGACGATATTCTCGTCACAACCTCAACAGGCATTCCCCAAGGAGCCGTTCTCTCCAGTACTATATTTTCAGCATCTCTTCAACCACTTCTACAAGAAAATCCAAATCTACTGGCATATGCCGATGATTTAAAGTTATTTATAACCTCCAAAGCTAGTGACGATATTCGCAAAGTTATCAATGATGCGAATTCACAGATTTGTGAAATCATCAAGTACCTGAAAGATCTCAATCTGAATATAAATGCGAGCAAATCTGCTCAAATTACTTATTCCCTTCAGAAACAACCCAACCACATAGAAAAAAAAAAAAATGCAGATGTCCCAATCCCAAATGTTTACGCTCACAAAGACCTTGGAGTTGTTTTTGATAAAAATCTCTCCTTTAATGCCCACTATTTATATGTTGCTCAAAAAATTCAAAAAGCAAAATGGTTAATCAAACAAGAAACAGCAGCGATTCAAGACAGAAAAACAGTCATTAAGCATGTTCAAAGATGCATCTTTCCCATTCTGTCTTATGCTTCCGAAATCTGGTCTGGTGCTCCTCAAGTAATAATGAATAATAATACATGGCCGTCATTCAGTGTAGCCACGTGTTCTGGAGCTCCTGAATGTTGAGTTATTTTAATGTGTTTAAAGTGTTTTCTTACACTGGAAAAGTGTACCAGCTAAAGGAACTTCGCAAGTGGATTACGGAGGTGAAAAAATTTTGTTATTACGAGGGTTATCTGGTCTGTACTCTCTCGTCATAGACCTAATCCCTTTAGGCTTAGCATTCTGCTAACGCTTTGCTGTAGTAACACACGCATTGTTGACAGTTAGGCCTAGTGGATATTGCTGGGAATACGATACTGTACGTATATAAAGTTTTGAATTGGAGCAAGTGACTCTGAAGAGGAAGACATCATCTTTAAGGCGATCAAGGCTCCCAGGTATTTATTATTTGTAGTTTTCTTTTTTCTTTCTCATATTGCAGAATCTCATAAGCGGACACTAACAAGCTGTATTATCGCTGCCAGCTACAAATCAAGGTCAGTTGCCCTAGTGATACACGTCAATCACTAACCCCCAGAGATTCACGTCCCACGCAAACGGATTAACTGCATTCCTAAGATCAGTGTCAACTCGCCGAACCAAATACCGTCGTTTTAGCCTGTTAAAACCTTCAAACACGAGCATTTGTTTTTTCTCCTACAGACATTCAAACATGACAGAATTGAATGAAGTCTTTACCATAGCCGAATGCAAATTATGCAAATTAAACACGGAGCTATGCATTATCTGTGTTACATGCTGTTCTACCTTTTGTGGGTCATGCCTCAAAATCGACCTAAAAAAGATGAATAAGCAACGGAGACGAAATTTTTCTTGTGTTTCATGCAAGGAAATACCTGACAACGAGGGATTAAGGGCACTTTCCCAACGTGACGTGATACCCTGCACATCGACTGAAACTATATCATCTGCACAGGAAGAAAACACTATCCAACCATACCTTAGCACAAGCACCACACCTGAAACTACCGATGAACAGGTACAAATCGCCGAGGGCGACAATCATTCCCCCACAGATGACGATGCTGTCTCTACTTCTCTGTTGCACTACAGGGCAATTGAATGCCACCCTGAAGAAGTTATGCATGACGTAGCTACCTCGGCCACTAAATATTCCCAAACGGCAACAACTTCGATACACGTGGAAAACTACCCCCGGATAAGTAACGATTATGTGATTCTCATAAACAGTCAGCTGAATACTCTCATTAATGAGATTAAGCAAATTAAAGCACAAAACTCAAGCCTACTTGAAGAAGTACAACTACTAAAGGCAGAAGTAATTAGAAATAAGATCACCGTTGTGAACCAGCCTTCCGTCATAGAACAAAACCATCGAAATGTCAAAGGAGCTACATCAAATGAATACATGATATCAGCTTATCGTGATAGTCATCAAAGTATGAAGAAACCCACTAAACCTCAAACCAGCAGTACTAAAGAAAAACAATCTTTAACTAATAGGAAACACAGCGACCTGCCTACCCCCATCGAATTGAGTCAATTACCTGTATTAGAGCACCCTTGTGAACCTAGGTGTGATATCGATTATATATCTGAAGCAACCGTTTCTCACAATGAAGCGTCTCAAAATGCTCCATGCCTACACTCAAGCTTGAGTGGTGTCACCAATAAAAAACCCACTTATGCACATATTGTCTCCCAGCAGTCACCCGTCAAACGATCGCGACCTAATTCCCCTTCGGAAGTGTCATTAATGATCAATAATCCAACTTCTCACCAAGATAGGTCTGTAAATAGTTTGGTAGCCCAGGGGACCGGTCCCACTCAAGAAACATCACCAGCATACCCCAACAAAACCACACCAGTCAACCAATCCAACGTATTGGAGAAAATGTACAATATAACATCCGTCCAAACAAAATCGAAAATCTTCATATCGAGACTTGGACCGTCCACAACCGATGCAAATATATCTAAATTCTTTGAGGAACAAATAGGGATCAAGGTGGCTGTGAGACCTGTGAAAACAAGATATCCCTCCTATTCTTCATTTACAATTACTTGTGAAAAACAGGATGAACTAAAAGTGCTAGATACCAGCACCTGGCCGCCAGGAACTCTAGTAAAAATGTACAAAGAACGGACATCTTCCGCATCCTACCGCACAAGATCGACAATAATACAGGGATAGCAACCAATATCAGCCTCTTGCCAACCTCTCTCAATAACTCCCCTTAAATGCTTCTACCAAAATGTACGCAGTATCAGCAATAAACTACACCCCCTACAAACCATCATGTTACTAGCTGAATATCAGTTCATCTGCTTGACTGAAACCTGGTTATCTCACGGAAGGCAACTGAATGTCATAGGTCAGCCTCTTGATTACCTCAGCCTCCATAATTCCAGGGATAGCAGACGCGGTGGAGGTGTTGCGTTACTGTACTCATCCAGTTTCAAGCAGTCCAGATTTCAGGTGACCAAATCAGATAAATTCGAAGCCCTATGTGCCACATTAAGAAAGGATGCCATTCAACTACAAATTTGTCTTGTATATCTACCCCCTGACCACACAGAAGATTCACGAAATGAACTGATAGCATGGATAGCAGCCAACCTAGTCCCCAACATCCCCACCTTCATTATAGGCGATTTCAACATGCCTACGCCTAGACATGATGAGGCCACTGAGGATCTCATATCAGCCATTGGCACGTTTGGCTTATTTCACCAAACCACACCTCCTACCAGGGGAAACCAGATGCTGGATCTACTATTCCACAATCTTCCACACCTAGGTCTGACCACTGAACACCACAGCTTCCCCTCCGATCACTCTCCCATCACGTTTGAGTTCAACGTCACTGTAAACTCAAACACTGATGAAGCTCTCAGGAACAAGAAGATTACCAAAACAGTATTCTCCATCAAATATTTAAACCCAGAGATCATCCTTGCACGTCTCATAGAAATAAACTGGAAGGATCTACAGCAGGAATCAATAGACACTGCTATATCTAAACTGGCTAACCAGCTGCTTGAAATTGCCTCCCAAGGAGCTTCCAAACAATTAAAACTCTCTGATAGATCCAATACATGGTTCAATGCCGAAGTCCAAGTAGCATTCAAGAGGAAACAAAAAGCTTTCAGAATATGGAAAAAGTACCATAACTCAGCTGACTACCGGATGTACAAGAAAGAGCGGGCAACCTTCCTCAAATGTAAACGAAATGCAATCCGGCAGCTGGCACTCAACAGAATAAACCGCTCGAAACGTATTACATCCAAATGCAACAATGATTTCCATATCGATGAGAAGGTATTTCAGGAATGGGTATCTTCGACTTTCAACGAGTTGCCATTAGACCCAAAAACCCCAAACCTAAGTGATTTCATCACGCACTCCAGACAGCCCCTTTCAACTATAACGCTAACAAAACAACACCTTATAAATACCATCAATAGACTTCCTAATAAATCTACAATTGGTCCTGACGGCTTCCCTCTCTTCATGGTTAAAGTGTGTAGTGCCTTCATCGTGGAGCCCCTTCTTGTAATCTTTAATCGCATATTGAAGTCCGGATCAATCCCGACAATGTGGAATCACTACAGGGTACAACCCATACCCAAAAGAAGAAACCCAAAGGAACCTAAGGACTTGAGACCGATCTCAGTGGGTTGCTCTCTATTAAAAGTGTTTGAGAAAGCTATCTTATCAGCACTGATCGCCCAATGCTTCTCTCATAGACCGAAACATCTGCATACCGTGATCCCCAAAAGATCTACATATACAAACCTACTGGATACCCTATTTAAAATTCAAACTGCTCTCAACAGTAAATCTCAGCTAGACGTCATCTTCCTGGATATTTCATCTGCCTATGATAAACTCTCAATTCCCGCTCTCATCAACATTCTAGAAAAGTACTTTGGCATTACTGGAAGCCTGCTAAAAACCATCAACCGCATCCTTACGCCAAGACAACTCATCATCAGCTATAAATCCTTCCATCAGGAGTGCATTATAACGAGAGGAGTACCACAGGGAGGTGTCCTATCCTGTGTACTGTTCGCTGCTGCCCTTGAACCCTTCCTCGCAAGGTATACTGATTTCTCATCGTATGCAGATGACCTCAAATTATACATAACGTCTAAAGAAGCTGAGCAAACTCATCTGACTAATCAGCGAGTCTCCGTTCTGATCGACAACCTTGTAGCATATCTACTGCAAATAGGTCTGGAAATAAATTCTTCAAAATCAGCTCAACTTACCTTTACAAAAAAGAGAATAAAAAATGATATCACAGCCTATCACAATGGAGTGCAGATAAGGAAAGTGAAGTCTCACACCGACCTCGGCTTGACTTGGGACGAGGGCCTCACTTTTCAGAACCATTTCTCGACCATGAAAACGAAGACTTTCTCGGCGATGTGGGCAATTCGACAAGAGCTGACGGGGTTACTGAACGTAGATATAGTCGGAGGATACGTCCAGCGGTGCCTACAACCTATCGCATTGTATGCATCACCAATCTGGTCTTCTGCCCCGACGTCGTACATAAATAGATTCCTCGCAGTCGAGTACTGGGTAATGCGATGGATGAACAGGGTCACGGGCAATGCTTTCACCATCTCCAGGGCTGTGTTATATACCAACTTAAATATCACCCCCTGGAGAGTTCACATTGCATCCAGGAATATTCTTCTTCTTTCTCAGATGCTTACCGGAGTGATTGACGCCCCCAGTCTTCGAGGACTTATCTCTACTCCACGTGCTGGGCGCAGTATTGACAACCCCTACCTACCGTTGCATTCTACACTATCCAACCTGTGCTGTCTGAAGAACTTCTTCCCAAACAACGCAGTGAACCTTTTCAACTCATTGACAATAGACCCTGTGAAATACTCCGAAAGCAAGAAGTACAGAGTGAAGAGCATCTCAGAAGCGCACAGCTTAATTCAACTATAATCTTGACAGTGAGTGAATTTGTAAACAATTTGTATAAATATTGTAAATAATTGTATTCGTGCATTTTTGTACACTCTTCTTATATTGTAAATACTGTAAATAATTGTAATTTTTGCTCTTTGTACACCCTTCTTATATTGTATATAATTGCAATTCTTGCATTTTGTACACCCTTCTAGCCGGTTGGCTGTGTATAAGGGGTGAAGGCAAACACTTGCTATTTTTAATAAACGGATTTTAATAATAATAATAATAAGTAACCGTCAAGAAATTCCTTGCCCTAGAATATTGGGTTCTTAGATGGATCAATAGGAAGCTTCGTTTTCCCCATACAATATCCAGGCAACAGCTTTATAAAAACCTAAAAACAAAGCCTCTGCAACAGATGATCAACGAGTCTGGAGTCATGCTTCTTGCAAAGTTAATCACCTCTGCATGCGATTCACCAAATTTAGCCAATATAATAGCTGCCCCCAACAGGGAAAATACAAGAAACCAGGGATTTAAATCCAACCTCTCCAGGCTCAAACAAATGGACAGAATGTTCCCCAATGCATCTCTTCACCTCATAAATCATCACAACATTGATTGCAACAGGTTAATCAACTCTGAAGCCTACAGGAGTCAGATCTCCGATGAAATGAAGAAAAATAATCCAACCCAGTAATGGCAGCTGAAAGCTAAATGCCCTGTTCTGCAATTTTTTAAATTCATAACTAAAATTCCTAGCCATTGTTAATATCTATATAAAATTTGCTATGTACATATACTTTATATCATTCCTTTGTATTCTTATCTGCCCCTAGCCATGTGCTGTGATGGGCTTGCTGTATTTGCAATAAATGAATATTTATTTTATTTATTTTTATTCATATGAACTTATTTACTGAAAATTGCCTCAGAAATCAGCTCATGAAGTTTTGCCAAGTCTTCGTGAATGTCCCCCACCTCCGCAAATATATATATACATTAAATTCATTCTGGTTGCTGGTTCTTGTAGGGTTTTAGGCGCATCAGCAACTTTAGCCATATTCCGCAGTACATATATGTGTGTAAATTGCGTCCATTCTGGCAATCGTGGGTCGATTTTCTGTTTGCTGGACTTAAAACCAGAGTTTCTGAGAGAAAACCCATGTTACCCTCGCATCAGCCACGTTGTGAAAAGACAAATATTCGTCGCGTCATTGACAGGATTCGAACAGGAACACAGATCTTTTCCACCAAGTGCAGTAAGAACGGCATTATACCAAATGTGCCACTCACGAGAGCCCTTCCCCCGTAGTAGATCTGATTCCTCTCTCTCTTTTTTGCTATATTGAGAAATCTCCATTTAAATTTTTTTTTGTGTAATTTCAACTCTCTTCAATCAAAGTCTAAACTGTTCCATCTTTATTTGTCGTTTCATCCAGAGACATATTTACCAACTCCCGCACGGCCGGCCAAAACACATATGAAAAATAAATTTTTCTAGAAAATACGCAAATATATATTCTAACAAACCGTTAATTTTGTTAATTAATTTTCACGATTGAAACTGTAAATAGCACACGGCCTTAAAACTCAATTGATATTTCTGCACCGTAATGAAAATTTGAGACTTTACTGCAATATTTTCTTCGCTTACCTGAATATTGTTCAATAGTCTTCACTCCAATAACCAAGTTCTAATAACCACAGAAAACATGAAATAATCACGAAACGAAAACTAAAACTTAGAATCAGTATTTTATGATTCTTTTCGTAATAACGGAAATGAAACAGAATAAATGAAAAACTGATAAAACGCCCGCAGGTGCAGCCTAATAACAATAAAATCGACCGGAAAGAATGAATCTATATATATGATATTCCAAAAAGATATCAAAGGAACAGATAAAAATTGAAAGATAAGCATACAGACCAGAGGAGATTTGCAGAGAAATTTCTCTAAAGCTAAAGATATACAGCTGAATTGTGAGCCAGAGGTTCTGGCCCGCATTAACTCTGGAAAAACCTGTGCAGGCAAAGATTTTCTGCTCTGAACACGTAAATACCATTGTATTAATGCTATGAAGCTTGGAATTGTGTTTGTTCTGTAAGATGTAAAATCTTACAAATATAATATTTTGTGGAGGAGGGAGATTTATTTAAAGTAAAACTTATAATATGGCAATATGGGGGAGCGAACCTTACAAGCCAAGGGATTAAATTAGACAACGTCTATACAAGGGGAGCGGTAAGTGGAAAGCTATTAGCAACCTCGGTAAACTCGACTCCCAGCTCACACAGGCAAACCAAAACAATAGAAACCTGTAGCAACGGCTATTAGTAGAAGGTGTCAACTCTGGTAAACAATAGCTCGGTGGACCATGTGCTGTCGGGACATTTCTTTAATCGGTCACACCTGGAGAGAGACAAGGTAGTGAAAACGGAAGAAATGCTGGGAATTAGATTTAAGTCTGTCTGGCTGTCGGTGATGGCAAGTTTTTAGATCGTGGGAAATTAGTCTGCTACAGTATAACTATAAGCGGCTGACTTCAAAGGTACTGACAGCCTGAGAAATTTTACAAATTTCTTAAAATAAGAAGTTAGATCGAGCAACAAGGAATCAGCGTGAGAAAGATAAAAATTAGCGAATAAGAAGAGAGACAAAATTGATAAAATGAGTAAGATTGGTTAAACAGAAAGCTAGGGAGTGTTTGACATATGTAGGCGGTACAGAAATTGAGATGAACAAAAAGTGAGTGAACAGGGAAAAATAGAGGGAGAGAAACCACAGTTGAGTTAATGTGGGTTTTATGAAAATGGGTTAGAAGGGAAGAGAAACCACAGTTGAGTTTATGTGGGTTTTATGAAAATGGGTTAGTAGGATTCTAAGTTGAGTTTTGTTGGTGATAGGGAAAATGAAATAGTCAGCGGACACAGAAGCCGAGATTTTCGTCGAGATAAGTAAAATGAGTTAGTAACATGGACAGTTGAGGGTTCTGTTGTAGTAGGAAATATGTGTCACTTAACAGTGGAGTGTTTGGTCGTGGCGGGAAAAGAGAAGGGTAGCGCCCTGAGAAGTTTTCTTCTTGAAAGAGTTCTTAATAGGTGGAGCGATAAAACGAGGGTAGCACCCTATGAGTTTTTCCTTGTGATAAGTTTTAATAAAGTGGAGAGGAGAAGGAGATAGTGTGAGATGCCCTATGAGTTTTCTTGTGATAGGTTTTAATAAGGTGGAGAGAAAGGGAGCGAAATCCGCAGAATCAGTAGCTCGAGAGAAAGGATCGAAATTGCGAAATTAGTAGCTCGAGGAGAAGGAAGGAAGCAACGAATGGAAAAGATAGAAGTAGTCCTAATAAGGTGGAGAAAGAACGCCAGTCCCATGCAGTAAAGAGTTCCAAAAAACTACCTGTAGCAAATTCAGGTGTAGGAGATGAAGGAGATCCTCAGTGAGCCAAAAATGAAAGTTTGAAACCGCCCCGGAAAGCAAAGGAAAGAAGAAAGATAATAGTAAGTACTGTAAGTTAACAAGGACTGTTAGTAAAACAGTATAGTGATTAATTAATGAAAAACAGAGATAGCACTAGAAGGAACTTGATAGATAAATTATCTCTTAAGTAAATTATATATATACTAAGGTGAATTAATTAATTCAAAAGGGTTATTGTAAAATGCAAGAGAAACGAAAGATAAGTAATAAATTAAATTGTTGTTCAAATGATTATAATATGTTAGAAGGATAATAAAGTTTATATGAGAATATTTGAATGTTCTAAGGATAGATAATTGAATATAGTGTTTGTATTGATGAAGAATTGTTGATCTAACTGAAAGACTAATAAAAAAATAGAGACTTTAGGAAAGTTAAGTTTAGTCTTCAGTGTATTGTAACAGAATGGCGAGAACGCAGATTATAATGATGAAAATAGCATATTGATTGTTAAAATAAGAATAATTTATGCAATAAGGATAATTTATGCATTTATGACTTAACCTTGTATGCATATTACATGTTTTTTATTCAATTGTATATTATGTTGTATATATATATATATATATATATGTAAATAAACTTTGTTGTTTGTTAATTTGTGAGTTGTTATTCCTGAACACTCAGCCTTTCCGAAGGGAATTATACACAATAGAGAAGTTCCCTTGAATCTGGAATTCTCCTAGGAAGTAAAGTCAGATGCGTAAGTGGGGGAAATAAGAATAAAGTGGACAAACACATAATAGGGAACAAAACGAAATAAGAATAAATAAAAAGGAGCTATAAAAATATGTAAATCATCATCTTTGTATTCCACCCCCCACAGTTCGTAATTGAAAGTTTATTTGCTTTTAGACTGTCTGCAGTTATTTAATAAATTGGAAATAAACCTTTCAGCAAGGCCATTTGTTTGAAAGTAGCGCGGTACTGTCTGTAGTTATTTAATAACCTCTCACATGTGTTTTATAGATGGTACAATCGCGGTCTTCTTCACACTGGCTGAAAAAGACCTGAGTTCGAATTCCGCCAATGACATGAGAAACTTTTATCGGCCTTTTTCACAACGTGGCTGAGTCAATTAGTTTCGAAGATGCCACGGTTTTTTTTCTCCCAGAAAAACAGCGGTTTTTCATCCAGCAAACAAGCAAATCGACCACAAGAGAAAAGCAATTTAGAGACTTACTCCCTAATATGTTTCAAGTTGGGGATGCGCCTAAAATACAACAAACATTTTCGGCAGAATCTATTTTCTTATTTTTATTATTTGAAAATAAAAGGTTTTTTTAAAAAAATACATTTTTAAATATTTATTTTTTATTAAAACTAAAAAAAAAAATCATACAAAAGTATTGTAGTCCATTAGTTCAAATATTCACATACTCCAAGGAAAATTTAAGAAATAATCACAATAGCAAACCTTTTCCAGAAATTTAAAGGAACGTTGTTTCCTGTCAGGACTTGCGTCACCTTCTTTGTTACAACTAGGACCCCACCACGCTACGATTAATTTCTAAATAGATTAAATTAATTATTATTTTAATTATTATTACTTTTCTATAAATTGCACTACGGCAATAATCATTCAAGTGCGTGGTTCACATTTGGATGGAATATCAAGTTCCATTTATTTTGTGAATCCCGTTTATACAAAGATCTATCTGGATTACTCATGTATATGGATATTCCCTTATGTCCAAAAATTCGATAAAATCCTCTGATGGTCGCTACATTGGTTTTATAATACATAGGAAAAGGATAATCAACCTCTAACCTAATAACATCAGCAATCCTCCCAACGTCCCCTTCATCTCTATAGTCTTTAGTGTAACAAAAAATAGTCCCCATCTTTGGGTCAAGTGAAGTGGGATGTATTATTGACGTCGAACATTTCGCTTGCCACATCACGTTTTCCGACACAATTTCTTTTATCTTCATCCAACCTCTGTCCATGGCAGTCAGTCCATTTTCATCTTCTATTACTCTATTTAAAAAGAGCATCCACTTTCCCACACAACTGTCTTCGTCATAATCTCCTTCCCTTTTACCTTCATTCTTCTCGTCATCGTGATACCAGTTGGGACTAAAAGCCCAGACCCACATCTCTGTGGTTACTTTGCTCGGAATAACTGAAATGTCTGTATCTTTTTTGTCCTCTTCTGCCATTTCGAAGGAGACCTATCAAAACAGATTGTACTGGATTAGTTTCTTCCAAAGGAAAATAAGAAAAAAAAAATTATATTGTGGTTCCAAAAATATTTAAACATCATAGCATAATCAGTTATATATAAATTATCAACTATGCTAATTATATAAAAAAATAAATTATCTTCATTGATGGTAATCCAACGAACCAGTAATCTAACGAATGATGTTCAACGAAAAGCAAGTATGGTATATTCTCGGTTGTTATGAAAAAGGCTATACGTGACTATATTACACCGTTGTAAATGTCAATGAGGGCGTGATTAGAGGGCTCCGGAATATCCTCTTCGATTGTAGAAGTACTAATGTCTTCCTAGTTCACAAAGGCGGCGCAGAACTGTGGTTGAGTAACAACAGGGGAGTGAGTTTAACCTCTCTGGTAATGAAGATCAAGGAAGTCTCTGTACTTAAGGATGCAGTCAGAACCATCTGGACAAGCGTGGCATCTTGAATAGATCCCAGGAAGGATTCATTAAGGGAAGGTCTTGCTTGACCAGTTTGGTAAATTTCTCTGATGTAGTTGTTGTTTTTATAAGGTTTTAGGTGCATCACCATCTTGGGTCATATTGCGCCGTATATAATGCACATATCTCTAAATTGCGTCTGTTCTGTGGTAGATTTGGTATGTGATGGACAAAAAACCAGAGTTTCAGAACAGAAAATCATGCTACCTTCGTGTGAGATTGACCGAACAACGTTCTTTTAAATATTTGGAAAAGGTTCGGTATTATGATTATTTTTTTAAACTTTCCTTGGAGTATGCGACTATTTCAACTAATGGACTGCAATTCTTTTGTATGTGTTTTTTTAGTTTTAATTAAAAATAAATATTTAAAAATGTGTTTTTTTAAAAAAAATTATTTTCAAATAATAAAAATAAGAAAATAGATTCTGCCGAAAATGTTTATTGTATTTTAGGCACATCTACAACTTGAAACATATTAGAGTGGAAGTCTGTAAATTGCCTGTGTCTTGTGGTCGAATTGCTCGTTTGCTGGATGAAAAACCACCGTTTTTCGGGGAGAAAGAAAACCGTGTTATCCTCGAAACCAATTGACTCAGCCACGTTGTGAAAAAGGCCCATAAAAGTTTCTCATGTCATCGGCGGAATTCGAACTCGGGTCTTTTTCAGCCGGTTTGAAGAAGTCCGCGATTGTACCATCTATAGAACACCTGGGAGAGGTTATTAAATATATATACAAACAGTATCGCACTACTTTCAAACAAATGGCCTTGCTAAAAGGTTAATCTACAATTTATTAAATAACTGCTGAATTGGAGAGAAAGAAACAATAATAATAAAATAAATAAAAATTGCCAAAAATAACAAAAGCAACAAACAATACGGGCAGTCTCATTTCTCTAAATTAATAAGGATCATTTTTTCGAAGCGTGTTCTGATTCAGGATCCCTGCAACAGAGGTGGTGTTTAAGGATCTCTTAATGTCAAACCATTCGGCAGTAATTTATTTTAATTGCAAATTTCAGGAGGTCACAGTACAGGGAATAGATGGCTGATAATATACATGGGTTTATACACTAATGTGCAAAACCTAAAGACCAACACTATTTCTAAAGGTTACAACCACAAAATCAAACGAAATAGCCTGTGGCGATTTGCATAATTGTGACCGTTCAGTAGAAAGCTGGTGCACATGCAAAAATTTGAATCGTGATGAGACATAAACAGATAAAAGCAGCAGTTTAGCAGTTATGTGCAAATTACCGAATGGCGAGCACAATTGTTACAGACGTTCGATTGGTTTCATACAGTGCTACAGACAACGAAATGGCCAGTAGACAACATCTACAGGCGTGGTCGGCATCCTACATCTACAGGCGTAGTCTACAGGCGTAGTAGACAACATCTACAGGCGTGGTATAGCATCCTACAGGCGTGGTCGGCCTGTAGGATGCTATACTCCTACGCAGGATGCTATACTATTACAGGCCAAAAGGGGACCGATAGCAGACAGCGGGATCCATTGCAAACCAACTGCACAGGACGCAGGACATCGCGGTTTACTGTGGCCAGTCGACTCCACATTGGTGGACTGTTTGCCTGACAGCCAGTACGCTGTGTCCTTTAACACCTGCCCATCGGAGACACTGTTTACAGTGGTGCATCGAACTCAAGGACTGGACAGCAGCGCAATGGGGTAAGGTACTCTTTACTGATGAGAGTAGATTCAGTCTCATCAGCGATTCTGGACGTCAGCCAATCTGGTGAGAGGTTGGCACACGGTATCACCCAGGAAACATCACTGAAAGGGATCGATATGGCGTTCGAGGTGTTCTCGTCTGGGGAGGCATTATCTTGGATGGACGTACACAACTCCAGATGCCGACCGGGCTAGCCAGGTAGGTAAAGTGCCTGCCTGGCAACCCAAAGATCGCGGGTTCGATTCCCGCCTCGGGCTTGGATCACAGTAAAATGCAAAAACTTTGGGAGGTGCAATATGGCCATTGAAGCTGATGCGCCAACAACTAACAAAAAAAAAAAAAAAATCCAGATAGTGGAAGGCGGTACTCTAATCAGTGCACGCTATTTTATTGAGGTAATCCTTCCTCATGTGTGTGTGTGTGTGTTCCGAGGTGCCATTGGCCCCGAGTTATTGTTTATGGATGATAACGCCACACCCCATCGCACTGCAGCTGTTGACATGCTTTTGGAAAGTGAGGACATTTTTATTATGGATTGGCCTGCCCTTTCCCCTTTCGA
This sequence comes from Mastigoproctus giganteus, assembly GCF_048544385.1. Classification (NCBI taxonomy): domain Eukaryota; kingdom Metazoa; phylum Arthropoda; class Arachnida; order Uropygi; family Thelyphonidae; genus Mastigoproctus; species Mastigoproctus giganteus. The sequence goes on along the minus strand of NC_143585.1, from coordinate 76,272,393 downwards.
TCTAAATCCCATCGAACACATATGGGACGCTCTGGGGAGACGCCTAGCGGTACGTCCACATCCACCAGAAAATGTTCACCAGCTGAAGATGGTGCTGACAGAGGAATGGACGATGTTATCGCAAGAACTTATCAACAACATTGTTCTAAGTATGGACTGGCGGTGCAAAGCCTGCATCGACATTAGGGGGTAGCCATATCTCGTATTGAGGACCACCTCTTCCCTTTGTTCCATCTTTGGCAGTGATGAATCTGAATCATGGCAGCGAGTGTTACCATTTTTGAATAAAATAAAGTCCCTCTGGACCGTTTTGTTTCCGTTGTATCGGTGTTGGTTCCTTCATTGTTGTACCTCACGAAGTTCCTTTGGTATGCTTTTCCCATATCCAGGCCACTCCTATGAGAAGCTACAGGTGAAAACCTGATGGTCCTTAAGTTTGGACACCAGTATATTAGTAGTAATGGATGTCGGTATGAACTGAATGCCGACCGGACTAGCCGGATGCGTAAAGTGCCTGCCTGGCAACGCAAAAGGTCGCGAGTTCGAATGCCGCTTCGGGCTTGGATCAAAGTACTGCGAAAACCTTGGGAGGTGCATTATGGCCACAGAAGCCGATCGCCAACAACTACCAAAAAAAAAAAAAAAAGAACCAAATGTGGGTATGGTATTTTCAGCTATTCAAGAACAGGTGGAGCTTTGGAAGGGAAAAACTTTTCAAATGTACAGTTTTTTCAACTGTACATTTGAAAATAAATGGCAAAAGCAGATCCGAAAGTCGAATCGCACCAGAAAGAAGACATTGGATAAGTGGAAATGCAATTCTACAGAGCGATGAATCACAGTCTGGGCTCGGACATTTCTATATTGGTTGCAAATGCATTGCTGCAATAGATATTATGTTTAATTTAATAAAATAATCCAGTATATCCATACCTTCCATTTCAGTTTTGCTGAAATCTCGAGAACAGATCGATTACAAATATGTCATCCTATAATGATTCCCACTGGAAGTCGCTAAGTTCAATGGCGCGAACTACCTAAATATAGTAGATGATCGTTGATCTAATTACTTCTGATATGAACATGGTTGTTTTTATTAGGATAGATTAGGTGTGCGATAATTGCTGTTGTTATTAGATTTTAGGAGCGTCGGTGACTAAGGCCTCGTTGCTCCGTGTATATTGTCTGTAAATTGAATGTGTTCTGAGGTCGATTTCCTGTTTGCTGGATGAAAAACAAGAGTTTCTGGGAGAAAACAACATGCTGTCGTCGCCTGAGACTGACTAACTCAGCCACATTTTGAAAAAGACCCATAAAAATTCCTCCTGTCATCGATGGGATTCCAACTCAAGTCATTTCCACCCAGTGTGAGGAGGACGGCGATCCTACCAACTGTGCTACTCACGAGGGCTAGGTGTGTGATAAGCGCCAAAGTAACTTAAACAGTGAGGTTCCTTGTGAGATCCTGGGGTTTCTTGCTGTTTATTTACCTATTCATCTATAAAATTGTATATTGTTATAACCCGTACTTTGTAACCTAATTTTGGTATTTGTGTATTATTTTGATTTAAGAAGAACTGGCTCCTCATTCCTCCAAATCTCACAAGCTACCTGACTGCTATATTTATTCTTTCTGTCACAGAAGGTTCTGGGCATTGAGGATATATTTATTCCCCTTGTATAGGTTTGGACTTAGTGCAAGTTTTTTTGAGGGCAGTGTAATTTTTATCTTAGAATAATAAAACACTTAATTAATTTCTAAACATAACAAAGGTTTATTTCAATGTCAAAATTTACACAGTATTATCTCATTTAAAGTTTAAGAAATTTATCTCCACCTTCCTTCCGCAAATTGTATACTACTTTTATTTAAAATTAACTACAGGATCAATAAAAGCTTTTCTTCTACTTCCTTTTTACATATTCCTCATAGATATCTTTAATTATACCATTTAGTTAAAAATTATAATCACGATCTTCCTTCTGCAAATTGTACACTTCTACTTTTAATTAAAGTTAAATACAGGATCAATAGAAGCTTTCCTTCTACCTCCTTTATACGTATTCATCACACATATATTTATTTAATCTTAAATTTCACCTTTTTTTTCCCTTCAAACATGTACAACTTGGGTATATATATACTTTTTTTTTCCCTTACAGCACTTATAGATAATCGTGAGCATTTGACTTATATATTCTTCACAATACCTTTCTATCTGAGACAGATAATATTTTTTTTTCTCTTTCTCTTCCTATCTAACCCAGTTTCTTGCTGTTCACCAGTGTTCTAGGCCTACCTCAAGCTATCCGTCGACAAAGTTAACAATTATCAGTCCTGAGCGAATTCTAACCATTAACCTATGTAATTGTCGGGGACTTTTCCTTGCCCTTTCTTTATTTCCACAGCCACCAGTAGGTTGATCCTCCACTTCTGGATTTTCTCCACGGTCGTCTTCCTTGTGCTTGGCTTACGGGTTCTACAGGCATTCCTTTCTTAAATTCTCCTTTAGAGGAATCAATGGACGACGGTCTGCATCCATTTACTTTCTTGTTATGACGAGGCATGGCTCCTTAAGAATTCAGCAGGCCAGTCATCAGACACATTTCTCATTTTAGCGACTATCTTCATTCCTTCCACCTTTACATCAAACACAGGCGCTTTTACTTGACCATTCTTTTCGACACGACGTTACAGCATTATTTTCAGACACCACTTACCATAAAATGTTTTCTTTTCCACCCCTTTCTCCTCGAGCTCTTGCTTTTTGTTTCCATTCTCCCGCCTTCTTCTTAACCAATCACAATCACCTTCTCTTCTAGCATCTCTATTCTAATTCGTCCTTCATCTCAAATCTTTGTTTCCTCCGTTTGCTGCATGTCTGGGCATCCTTCCCTCCTAGGTTGCGGACCCACTTCCTTCTGGAACTTTCCCATAACTGTACTTTCACTTAATCCGGTTTGCAATACTTGTAGTGAGAAACAGACGGCGTTCTGTTTCCCATGTGCATTCTAGGGTCAGTTTCATTGTAGGTACCTGAAACTTAAGCTATCTTCCATTACTAGGTTCACAGTCCATTATTCTACTCGAGCTCATACCACGATTAATGGACAATTTGGGACGCTGACTTTATTCCTTTCCCAACATATCTTTCCTGCCATTAACTTGAATTCCGGACCATTATATTTTTAGAACTCAAACTTGCCATCCATTGTTATTTTCCAATTGTTCTGTACTAGCTCGAATTGTCATAACTAATCAGCAATCTACTTCAGATGAATATCTGTGCGGATTTAGATGCAAAAGCACTTAACTTACCTTATCTTAGATTCTTTGTAACTAACTACAAAGAATTGGAAAAAAATTGTTAGAGCAATTTTTCCTAATTCATAAAAAATAAAATTATTCCTTTTATTTAATCTAGTACGATTTGGGATCTTACAGTCTGTAACTGCGCCCGAAGGAAGCGCGAATGAGCAAATCCAGAATTAAATCGATGTTCTTCTACTTTATTGATTAGTGGTGCACAAATTGACACTGTTGCGCATGGAAGACTACTGTACAAATTGGAGCAGAATGGTATTAAGGGTAAGTTGCTGCAATGGATAAAAGGATGGTTAAGTGGGAGAAGACAGAGGGTGGTAATCAATGGGTGCTGCTCTTCGTGGACTAATGTTATTAGTGGAGTCCCACAGGGTTCGGTGTTGGGGCCACTGTTGTTTTGTATATTTATCAATGATATTGATGAAGGTATATCAGGCTTAATGTCGAAGTTTGCAGATGACACGAAGGTTGGCAGGGTTGTTAATGACAGTAATGGCAGTGTGCTACTGCAACAGGATCTAGATAATTTGGGCAGATGGGCTAAGAAGTGGCAACTGAAGTTTAACCTTGACAAATGCAAAGTACTGCATATGGGTAGAAGTAACCCCAGAGAAACGTACCAACTGTGTGGTACTACACTTAAGGTGGTAGAAAATGAAAAAGACCTGGGAGTAATTGTGCAGTCAGATATGAAGTTTTCTGAGCAATGTAGACAGGCTGCTAGGGCAGGTCATGGGGTTTTGTCAATGATATATAGGTATTTTGCTAGCAGGGAAAAGGAGGTGATTGTCCCTCTGTATAAGGCAATGGTCAGGCCACGTCTTGAGTACTGCGTACAGGTCTGGAGGCCTCATTTTAGGAAGGATGTAGATTTGCTTGAGCGTGTACAGAGAAGAGCAACACGATTGGTGAGGGGAATGAAGGGATCCTCTTACCAAGAGAGGCTTAAGTTCTGCAAATTGCAGTGGCTGGAGACTAGGCACCTGCGCGGTGATCTGATTGAGGTCTATAAGGCCTTGAATGGGTTGAGCACGCTGAATTCTGATGGGATCCTCCCACTTGTTCAGAATACGAACCTACGGGGACATAAGTTCAAATTAAGAAAGGATAGATGTAGAATAGATGTGCGGAAATTTGCCTTTAGCCAGCGGGTTGTTAATTGCTGGAACAAACTTCCATCTGTCGTTGTGGAAGTTGATAGGTTAAATAAATTTAAGGAGGAACTGGACAGGCAATTGGAGGGTATGGTGTGATTTTTTTTTTTTTTTTTTTGGCTGATGCTGCATAAGCTCCTACACTGCTTTCTTGCATCAAGTGCCACTACTACTACTACTACTACTACTACTACTACAAAGAGTTCGTGCCTAAAGGTGAAACTCTCAAAACGTGCTACCGAGAAGTATTGAATGGCTGAGGAATAGGGTTTTGGGTATTTGACCAGAAAGGGCCCAAACCTGGATTTTGCAGCATGAAAATGTGCCCTGACACTGCGATGTCTGTTACGAAGTTTCAGACCTCGAAAACATTCCCTTTAAAGTTGCACCATTACCAACACCATGATTTCGGCCATACGTTTATTGTCATGTACAAGATTAGCCCTGAATTTATTTTATTTTTTTTTTTTTTGCCTCAAATGATAATGTCAGATTTTGTCTTTCCATATTTGGTAACAGGGCCTCTCTTACGCATAGACAGAACAGACAACTTTCGGTTGCCTGGGGCGCTAAATTGAAAAAGGGGGCCGTTTTTACATATCACCTCTAAATAAACATCAGCTTTTATTGTCTTACCTTCCCAAAAAAAACCTCATCACTGTATATCATACAGCTATTAAAAAAAAACTACTATTTTAATATCAAGTGTTTCCATTATATTGTCCACCCCCTCCCCTGTACGTCTATTTTGGAGAAATGCTTTTATCTACAATAGTTCAATACTGAGAATGAAGTACGTTCCAATATAAGATCTAAGCATTAATATAAAATAATAAAACTAAGATTGATCATTGCTATTTAAAAATAAAAACCAGGTTATGCATGCCCTATCCGTACAATGACTCAACAAAATAGGTAATTTAGATTAGGACATTAACTGCCTACGAAATTATTACTTTATAGTAACTTTTTATTAGATCATAAAAAAAATTATAAGGGCTTAGGTAAGGGAGAACTGGACAAACGCGCCGGTCCCCTTTACCTAAACACTAATTTTATGTAACGTTCAAAAATACAAGTGACTTACCGGATGTTATTCAGCTTTATCAACAGGTTTCGCTATTTGCTGTTCAAATTATAAATGCGGGCACATAAGAAACTTGAAGTGAACATGAAACCAAAACCAAAACCAAATCACACGAGAAAGCCTTTCTCGAGTGATCATCACATTCATCTCACAGAAATCCAATCGATCACCTCACGAAAATGGCATAAACAAATCCGATAATAATGAAACGATGGTGCAATCTAATAGCACGCAATAGAACAGAAAGAATTGTGCGATAATTTCTGGACCCTGAAATCAAAATAGATAAAAGATAACAGATAAGCCAAAACGAACAGAGAAATATTAACTGTACCTTTTAAATTTTGTTTAAACTTCAGAGAGTAAGTCAATAAATTATTACAATTTATTGACTTATTAAAACTTGATATTAAAACTAGTATGTGTACCAAAGTAAACTGTATTTTAACTAAGAAAATAATGAATAGGACAACCAAAACAAGCAAAATTCTTATTTGATTAAAAATGCTGTAATTATTATACTTTACTGGACAAGAATTACAGAAATTATTGTAATTTATATTATATCCAGAAATTATATCTACCAAGCGGTAAATAATTGTTTTTAGATTGATTTTTTGTAAGTTCTCTTAATTTGGCTTGTGACATTTAAAGAATCGATCATGCTGAAAGAACTAAATATGAAATAAATGCTTTCTACCTATTAGTGTGTAAGTCCATATACAAACCCTCCAAGAGACTGCCAACTTCTTAGCCGACCGGGCTAGCCGAGTGGGTAAAGTATCAGCCCGGCAACCCAAAGGTCGCGGGTTCGATTCCCGCCTCGGGCTTGGATCAAAGTACTGCAAAAACCTTGGGAGGTGCAATATGGTCACAGAAGCCGATGCGCCAATAACTATCAAATCAACCAACTTCTTATTCAGCACAAAAAGAAACTAATTAATTTTCTTGTGAATACATCAAAAATACTGAAATTTAAACGAAAATCAATAACAAATCATTTCTTAAGGTTTGTTGCAGAATATTTGTGTCTTGTGTGTGTGTGTTATAAATGTTTCGAAGATTTTTTGTAGCTCTGCTTTTCTACCCTCTTAAAATTTTTAAATGAAACCTTTGGAATTAGTTTTAGTTAAAGTTACGATCCAACTGGAGTTATAAATTGTGGTGGCAGCTTAAATAACAAGATGTATGAGCTAGTGTGTTCATTTTGGGTATTTCTAGGGCAGCTTAGCTCCTTTCTGATGATTACAAACTATGGACCGAAACAGTTCTAGGAGAGGAAATAGGTTCCATATCTGGCCATTAGTCCTCTTTCTGTAGCATGGTTTTTTTGTTGTTCTTGTTAGCGGGTCTCGGACTTTGGGCTCTGTCCAAGATATATCCATGGGTATTTCATTATACGTGGATCGTACTTTAGGGATCCATAGAACTTGGAAAAACAATGAAAAGTTTAATATAGTTGGGGAATATTTATATAAACCTTCCCCAACTATTTCGAATAAAAACAACTTTTACTGAGTTTCTGGGAGGAAAAACCATGCTATCCTCGCCTGAGACTAACTAACTAAGCCACCTTGTGAAAAAGTTACATAAAAACTTGAATTTAGGTCTTTTCCACCCGGTGTGGGGAGGACGGCGATCCTACCAACTGTGCTAACCACGAGGGTTTAGGGTTCTAAATGGATCCTAAAAGTACAGCCCACGTGTACTTTTAAAGCGTACGGTTATGAAAAATATCTGAACAGTTATTAATACTGAATATGCTTGAACCATTTTGAAAAATATGGGTTGTCGAAAAATGTGAAACTTGTCACATTTTAGCAAGTATGCAAACGACTTTCATTAGAAAGTGCAATTATCTGTTAAAATATTGTCAAAAAACTAAGATAATATAATACTAATCCACACGGATTTTCAATTCGTGTATTTCAACTGCAGAAAGAATATTTTATTTAAATATTCATGGAAAATTCTACACGTGCTTTTACTTTACAGAAATTCAAAGATTTATAATAAGCCTGAGTGTTTATAATTCTTTTGAAACTGCATTCAAATACCAGTTTGTCACTTGGAAATGAACTAATAAGTAAATGTATTATAAGAAATTACTTTATAATTCCTTCCGAGTTGACCAGATGTCATTGGGGACACCACCAAAATGTCATAATGCTAAAGTAGGTAAGCCTACATTCAAAGGATTGTAGAGAAACCCACACGTTATTTTTTTATCTTGTTTTGTCTGTTTTCACAACAGTGCTTGTAATAATTTCTGAGTATCACATTCAGTTGTATTTACAATAAAACTCAAGTTGGCAAGCCATAAGCATGGACAGCGTGACTGAAATTACATTGGAGTCTATTTGCCTGTTTCACTCAGACAAATAGGCTACATTCCAATTGATGGAATAGCTTCTTTTCTCTTTCATTCTTTAATTGGTGAAGCCGTCTCACAAACGTGATTTACGTGCAGAATTTTTGTTAGCGAATATGGGAGTATTGGTTTAATCAAGTATTACTCAATGAAACTAAATCTCTTGCAGTGTCGTCTAGTTATCGAAAAGATTTTGAGTTTTATTTTTTACCGACTGTTCTTATGCCCAATTTGATTACATCTTTTTCCCCATTCAGTTAGCTTCTGTATAAAATCTGAATCCATTTTAATGTGTGAATATTGGAGTACTCTCCAGGTACAGCAGTATTCACTCGACTCCTGGTTGGTGGATTTTTATAAAATTTATATTTGGTTCTTTTAGAAAAAATTGTCGCACCATCCAAAATTTCATTAAAATCAGAAAATAGAAATCCGATAATTATTATTTATTTCTTTCATACGTATCACATAGACTATTCCCACATACTGTAGATTGAAGTTGGTTACTATGTTTATTACCTTGTGCTGATTGAAGGAGTAAATGTGAATATGGAGGACGCGCAGAAACGAATTGCTTTCGGTTCGTACATAAAAGTCTTTCCTTTTGTCCTTTTTTAGATTTATAAATCATGAATTACTGTCATATAAGTTAGTACATTAGCATCATTTCTATTAGGTTGTTATTTGTTTGACTGCCTTTCTGTTACCCTACAGGTTGTATCAGCTTCCAGCGGCACCAACGAGGTGTTTTCGACCACAGGATACCCTTTGGCTGGATGTTCTTTGGTTATAGGAAAAATCTCGATATACCCTAGACAGAGTAGAATGTAAAAACCCCAGTAGGATTGCTGTTTTCAAGTTACCCTTACTGGGTCTCTGGAACCGACTACCATACCACTTTTTTAAAGTCACTTAAATTTTTAGACTTGCTCATTATCACACTGAATTGCACACATACAGCACACCAACTTTGCATTTCAATTAACTAATTGATGAACTGAGAATCGATTGCCACAGGTTTATTTCTAACAAATCCTACAGAAGAGGGCGTCGATCTGATCAAAAATGGCCAAAGGCTTCGCCACTCCAATAAATGCCAGAGAAGTGTCTCTTTAAAGATGTTTTTAAACTCAAGATGTTTACACAATTTTGTAAATTGCGTGTTTTCTATCGCAAAAGGCATGTACGTAACAGGAAAAACCCGGCTTGCTACTTACAGAAAAACTGACACCCCAAATGACAAAAGGCTTTTATAGAGAATGCCTCTGGTCTCAGACAGGAAGTTGACATAGGTACCGGGATCAAAAAAGGGCACCTGTATAAAAGCACACTAGATATTTGTTGATCTTTTTGTAGTTTTTATTTTGTTTTTCTTACTAAAAAGTGTTATTTAAAATCTGTAATCAGATGGTTTCGAAAATCAGAAATTAAATGCTCAACAAAATTAACAGAACAAAATGTTTTTCATGGCATCCTAGCATTAAAATTTCAAATGCTCAATAGAAATCGATCTATCACCTTACAGAGCGGCACATTATGAAAATTATTCATGTCTATAAAAAACATAGGTTACAACCACATCACTACATTCCCATTTCTTGACTTGCTCAGTGGGACAGTCACATCTGCAGTACTCAGAATGGCAAGACATCGTCGTTTAGATGTGTTTTTTTTTTGAGATGGTGGGCCGTTGGACGTCTTGAAGCCGGGTAGTCGCAGGAGGAGGTGAGTAGATATGTTGGGGGTTCAAACACATTTACATAAAGTCTAAATGGTTTTAAACTCAATTGCATAATACCTGGAGTGATTTAAACTCAATTGCATACTATACTCCAAGTACAGGTGTGAAAGTGATAGTTAGTTCTCATTTCTCTCCCTAGATGGCGCCACTTGCTTACCGAGTTTTTTTTTTTTTTTTTATTATCATACCTGAGTCTTTTCTTGTGTGCATGTAAACTTTTTTGAAAATACATTTTATTACAGTATATCTTCTTAAGTTGTGTGTAAACCTTTTTATTGACACATTTCCTAATATCCCAAACTCAAAACACCAAAGAAAATTTCAGCCTTTGATAAAAAGAAAATACATTTTCAATTAGACATACATGTATTTATTCTATCAACAAATGAAAAAAACAATTTCCGACGTACATGTACACTTCAATCAACAAATTAAAAAAGTTCCACCTTTTAACTCGGACGAAACCTCGTCCCCGTCGATTTTATGTAGCTGTCCCGAATTTCAATCTCCACCTGGCAGTTGAGGAATGGTCTACTTCCGATTCCCCACCTATGACGGGGAAAACGCACGTTGTCGTCGCTACTTCTTTCTTTTCGCTGTTGTAGGTAGCTGTCCGGAATTTCAATCTCCACCTGGCAGTTGAGGAATGGTCTACTTCCGATTCCCCGCCAATGACGGGGAAAACGCACGTTTTCGTCGCTACTTCTTTCTTTTCGCTGTTGTAGGTAGCTGTCCGGAATTTCAATCTCCCCCTGCCAGTTGAGGAAAGGTCTACTTCCAATTCCCCGCCAATGACGGGGAAAACGCATGTTTTCGTCGCTACTTCTTTCTTTTCGCTGTTGTAGGTAGCTGTCCGGAATTTCAATATTCCCCTGCCAGTTGAGGAAAGGTCTACTTCCAATTCCCCGCCAATGACGGGGAAAACGCATGTTTTCGTCGCTACTTCTTTCTTTTCGCTGTTGTAGGTAGCTGTCCGGAATTTCAATCTCCCCCTGCCAGTTGAGGAAAGGTCTACTTCCAATTCCCCGCCAATGACGGGGAAAACGCATGTTTTCACAGCGTGGCTCCATGGTACAGACTAGTGGAATTGTAGTTGAGCTGAGACCCGAAAAACGGTGAATGTCACGACAGACTGTACCCAGCTTTTATATAAAACGGTCTACACGTCCTGTGTTGCTAATTTTTTTTTTCTAGGCCACCACACGCATTCTTGTAGGAATATTTGTGTTAATTGTGTAATGTCCCAGCATGATGACTTCCTCCATCACTTTTTATTGATGACTTCCTCCATCACTTTTTATTTACTGAAGCGATAAACATATCAAATAATGTCATCGGAATATTTGTGTTAATTGTGTAATGTCGCAGTAAGAGCCACTTTTTATTTTTAAAAGTGACAAAAAATATTTTCTTTCGCAGTGTCTTCTCATAGATTTAAACCTTTATTGATCCTTTGATAAAAAGAAAACTCATTGTCGTAGTGTTTATTAACTAATCCACCTGAGTCTTTTTTTCTTGTGTGTGAGTAAAACTTTTATAGGTTCGTTTCCTTAGAGATTCAATATGAAGATACTTTTTTTAATTAGAGCCTTTTTATTATTATTGTCTTAACTTATGTGTGTTAACCATTTTATTGACTCGTTTCCTTAAATCAAAAACTCAAACACCAAAGAAAACTTCTGCTTTTTAATGAACAATTTTTAAAAAGGTACATCTATGAACAAACAGTAACATTTTCAGATGTGTGGAAGCAGTCCATCCTCCAATCTTCAAGCTGCTGTTCCGAGATAATAATAATCACTATCAGGATGATGACAAATATAAGTAGTGCGATGTCTTCGACACTGTCCATTCCTACCTGTGGAGACAGAGAAATGTTAGCAGACTATTATAATCCTAAAGTAATAGGTAGTTTCAGTTCTATTGATGCTCTTCAAAAACATACTAAATTACCCAGACGTGTTGTTCGCGAATTCCTAGCTAGTCAACCTACTTACGTGAGACATCGACAGCAAAGAATTAATTTTCGGAGAAACCAAATTAAAGTTCCCGGACTTAATCACACTTTTCAATGTGACCTAGGTGACCTGTCGGCTCTCGCCGACTCAAACGATGGATATCGTTACCTTCTGGTTTGTGTGGACTGCTTCTCGCGATATTCTTGGGTCAGAAAACTGAAAAGCAAAAAAGCCAACGAGGTGGTGCAGGCATTCAAATCTATTTTCGAAGAAGAAACACCATTTTGCGTTAACACCGACCAAGGAAAAGAATTCACTAATGCTCCTCTTCGTCGGTTATTCCTTTCCCTTGGTATCAATTTCTATACAACAAGATCAGAAAAGAAGGCAGCTATTGCCGAACGGTTCATACGTACACTCAAAGAAAAAATTTATAAGTGGATTTCTTATTCCAAAAGTCAGAAATATATTCACGTACTCGACGATATTGTGGCTACGTATAATCGTACTACCCATCGTTCTATTGGTATGGCCCCTGTAAAAGTCACACTTGCTAACGAAGAAGAAGTGTATAATAGACTCTACTACAACCGTACCAAAACCCTGAAACCGAAATTTAAAATCGGAGATAGAGTTGTTTTGAGCAGCGGGTCTCACCCTTTTCGCAAAGGTTACTGGGGGAATTGGACGAGATAAGTGTTTACTATTACACGTGTTTTGAAGCGTAACCCTGTTGTGTACAGTGTGACAGGCCGTGATGGTGATCAGATAGAAGGAACGTTTTACGAAACACAGTTACAGAAAGTTAACTTTGACGATAATGTACCCCCTGACGTCTACCCCATCGAAAAGGTACTTAAACAAAAGACAGTCAGAGGACAACGTCAGTTATTAGTCAAATGGTTAGGCTACCCACAAAGCTTCAATAGCTGGGTCAGCTCACAAGATGTTTTTCCTTACACTTCCCAGTAATGCTAGTATGGATCTACATCCCAGAAATTCTCAGTCACAATTCACAGTGGAACTGCCTAATGCTGTTTCTCTCTCTGGCAAGTGGGAAGTAGCACTTGCCGAAGTACACTTCCCTCTTTCATGGGATAATATCTCCGATGGATGGAACATATTCACTCTGTACCCCAAAAAGAAAAAAGAAGTCAGAGCGATGACAGTATTAAAAGAAATGTATACCAATTCCTCAAAACTTATCGATGATATTAATTCTGTCGACAGTGACATTCAACTGAAAGTGAAAACTGACGGAACGAAAGAACAGTTCACGTTAAGGGTGAAGAACGAGAGTACTGTGAAAATCTCTAAAGCTTTTACACGGGTTATAGGTCTCGATAAGGCATTTAGCGAGGATCAAGGAGGGTTCTATATTTTCCGAAATTATCACGTCGGCGAGTGGCTTTCCAAGAAGGAAATCACATTGCCTAAAGAAGCACCCAATAGAACGATCACATATCGGGGTGTGAAAGCAGAAGCTGTTCAGGTCTGTAAACTGCCACGAGGGAGCTACAAAAGTATACCACAGGTGCTTAACGCCATGATGAAGCTGGCACCCCAACTCGACGCAAAAGTGAACTCCATAGGTATAGTGTCTATCGAAATCGATCCATCGGTTTACCTTCGCTTCCCAAAAACAGGGCTCGGTCAGATGCTAGGTTTCGAAAAACTAGGCAGAGACTTAGAAGGTAGAGTTTACGCTAAGTACCAGGCAGATATATATAGGGGTGTCAGTTCCTATTTCGTCTATTGTAACCTAATTGAGGATCAGGTTGTAGGCGATACGAAAGCGCCACTGTTACGTGTCGTATCGTTTTCCAATAACGGAGAGTTCTCGCATTTAGATTATTACCCACTCCAGTTAAACACGTTCCATACAGTAACCATCCAAGTGCGTACAGATAGCGGTGAATTCGTACCGTTCAGTGAGGGAAAGACTACAATTAAACTCCATTTCCGTGAACGATGAATGCGTACGTCCATTACTACACAATGCAAGCAGGGGGGAACCCCTACTTCGCTGGGCCCTCCATCCAGAGAGGTCACGGATTAGGAAGCATTTTCCGAACTGCATTCCGCTTTCTCACACCTATACTCAAACCTGCAGCAGCTTTCATCGGTCGACAAGTACTCTCGGCAGGACGAAATATCGTTGATGATGTTATATCAGGTGTTCCACCTAAACGTTCGTTTTTAAATCGTGTATCAGAAGTCGGGCAAGCCATTAAAGACAAGGTGCGTAATCAGAGAGGTGGTAAACGTAGACGTCGCGATATTTTCGATGGAAGTTATGATGTCTGAGCTGGATCTTTTCAGTAAACCTGCCACTAATATGTGTGTCGAACGGTCGTCGTATATTACTTTCCTTCCTCTGGCATCTGTAGATAGTGTAGGCCCGATCGAATTCTATATTCCGGGGACTTCGGAAGAGTATCTAGACCTCGGGAAAAGTTATTTGCGGTTGAAGGTGCGAATCACCAGAAGCGATGGAAAAGATCTGGAAGAAAATGATAAAGTAGGAGTCGTTAACAATTTCTTTCACTCTCTATTCAGTCAAGTCGATCTCTTTGTACAAGACAAACTGATTAACCCATCATCGAATACGTACCCTTATCGTGCATACCTGGAAACACTTCTTAACTATGGACGGGAAGCCAAGAATTCGCAACTGACAACTGAGATGTACGTCAAAGATCAGTACACCGATGTTAAACAGATGTTCGAGAAGGACGACAGTGGTATGTACCAACGATTGAAATTCTTCTCAAAATCGAAAACTGCAGAGATGTTAGGAAGACTTCGACTCGATCTGTGTCACCAATCTAAATACATAGTGAATAACGTCTCCCTCCGTTTACGACTGGTAAGAAGTTCCCCCGAATTTTGTTTGCTTTCCAACGATTCGTCGACTGCCAAGTTGAACATTATGGAAGCAACGTTATTCGTACGTAAAGTGAAATTGAATCCTCAGATTCAACTAGCACACATCAATGTTTTAGAGAAGAACCCGATCGTGTACCCTATTAATCGCGTGAACGTGACATACTTTTCTATTCCCAAAGGAATGGTAGATTCCACACGTGATAATATATTCCTAGGACAAATTCCATCGCGCGTGATTGTGGGTTTGGTGTCGAGTGAAGGTTTCAATGGATCGTACTCTCGTAATCCTTTTAACTTCTCTCACTTCAACCTGTGTTACTTACAAGTGACTGCCGATGGCATTCAGTACCCGTCAATACCTCTGACTCCCGACTTCAAGACAGGACAGTATACGAGATCGTATCTGTCACTCTTCTCTTCATTAAATAAATGGACGGAAGACACCGGAAACGATTTGTCATATTCCGAGTATCCACTCGGTAATGTATTGTACGGTTTTGATTTATCGCCAGACGAAAACGCCATTGGTGCACACATTAGTGCTCTGAAACGGGGGAGCGTACGTCTCGAACTGAAATTTTCATCACCATTGCCTGAAAACGTCACGTGCGTCTTGTACAGTGAATTCGAGAACGTGGTTTCGCTGACAAAAGACAGGTCGGTTCTTCTGGATTATGAACACTGAAGAAATAGCACGTTTGTTGGAAAGTGTTGTTAAAGATTACCCCATAAGTGTATGTGCTCGCGACGAACTGGCTACAAACATTCTTAGTAAACCGTTTCTTCTAGTCGTCAACACCGATCCATCCGACAGACCAGGAACCCATTGGATAGCTATTTACCTCGGAGAAGAAGAAGAAGCCGATTACTTCGACACGTTTGCCCGCCCCCCGCCCGAAGATTTTGTGGCGTTTCTGAAAAGGCAAAGTCGCAAGTGGACTCATAACAAGACTGTAATACAACATCGGGAATCTATAGCTTGTGGACTGCATTGTGTTTTCTTTTTAACCCATAGATGTCGCGGTATTACTATGAGACAGATTGTTAACGAATGTTATTGTAAAAATTTGTGGGGCAATGATATCATTGCTACTTTAGATGTAATCGATCACTTAAATAAACAAATTTAAAAAAAAAAAAAAAATTGTGTACTCACATACTTATCCACTGTATTTTCTTTCCTCTCAAGCGACGGGGAGACGTCAGAATCGACGGCTTCTTCCTTGCACGTTTGGGCGCGCGCTTTTCCCCGGCCGCCGCGGGAGGGAGCACGAGGGCCTCCTCCGGAGGCCCGCTTTTCTTCTTCAGTCCCAGAAAAGCCTGCAATGTTTGAAGGTAGGCCTTCACCTTGGATTCGATCGACATGTCCTGTCTCTTCAGAATCTCGGACATCTCTTCGTCCAGAGAAATCATCCGTTGGTGTTCTGGTGGTGCCAGTAGTAAATATTTTTTGAACGAGTCGTTCATTTTCTTATTAGCGATGTTATCAGTGGAATTATCAGACTGCCCAGTAAGGGAAACAGTGCACCTCCCTGTTGGGTAATAAGTCTCCGTCGCCTTGTGAAGGGGACTGTTTTATCCGCTAGAACACGTAACAGCTTCTTTTTGCGCTGCAGTCTACGAAGTTCTTGTGGAGTGATTGGTATGTTACCTCTTAGTAAATTCTTACACAGTTCGCACAAAACCGTGACCTGAGAGTGCGATGTCTGTCTCAAAATTGTATTTGCTTGCTTGGGGCTGGCACCAGACAAAAACCTGATGAAGTCACTATGTTTTCGGAGTCTTTTAGCCATGAAGGTACATAAGTAATTGACGGGCCGTCCTCCGGTAATATGCACGAGCGCAGACGTAATTGTTCTGGTGTATCTTGTCGAAAGTCCAGTAATAAATATGAGAACGGTTTTTCTGTGGCCTCCTTATAAATATCGACTAGAACACTCGAACGCCCTGGAAATACTTGCGAGGCTAGGTGAGATATTTGTCGGGAATCTCTGGGATTTTTAAAAACGATTAAATAGTGTGAGTTAAGACTGATGGTCCGATATTGACTACCCTGACAGAACAAATTTTGGGAGAGAAGACAGATACTTGTATTCCTGTGATGGCTTCCTTTAATGAATATTTCAGCGATTTCGGAACTGTCTTTTGCAGCGTGTAGGAGATCGTCGATTATGATTAGATTTCTGACATGTCTATCGACTTCAGGCAGTTTCAAACCTTTTACGAATTCAACCTGCGGAAACTGTGAGAACCGATCCTGCTCTTCAGAGTAGCAGTAAATTATTCTCTCCGGAGGGGGTGAAATTAACTGTTTGCTGTTTTTAATAAGGGACAGAATGAAGGTTGTTTTACCGCTTTGAGTACCACCGGCCGCGACACATGTGAAGGGGTGGATAAACGAACACATAGTGACAGTGTTATAACCGACGAATCATTTTTGATTGTGTTTTTCATGGAAGTATCCATATGGGAATGTGCGGGTGTCCTCTCCAACTATGCGCTTCTTAAATGTGAAACCATACCGCCTAGTTAACGATGTATGGAGTAGCTTACACTGCCATTTGTCACGTTTCACGTTGAACGGTACAGGAACAGTCACTTCAACATGTTCACCCATTGCCGCTGATCGCATTACATCCAAGTTTACGAGTCGGCTGTTGTTCTCGTTTAGGGTAATGCCTTTACATTTTGTTACAGATTTGCCCGAGCGTGTTCTGTACGAATACGATTTGGGTCCTGAAGTAGCGAATTCTAAAATATTGTCACCTTCCAATTCATCTACTAGTTCACCTAGTGAGTGACCTGTAGATGGAAGTGTATCGCCTGGCTTATATGAGAATACCAAACTGTCGGTATCTGTATAAATTAAACGCTCTCCCAGAGGTGCGATGGTTTCATACAGTTTAATTCGTCCGTATGAAGCAACAAAGGACCCTATTACAGCATTTCCTTTGCGATATGGGGCTTCTGTACCTTCAAGAACGCTGTATGCTATCAGCATTTTTTCTTCAGTGACTAGTCGAGCATCGTGGATAATTTTACCTTCATCCATGAAGTGTTCAACGAGGCTTGAGTAGGACTTGCATAGAACAGTATTTACACGATTTGTTCGCATGGCAAGCCTACCCCATAAAGAATTCATACACAGCTTTCCCAGAGCGCGTCTGGACGCGTTTTTTTTAATTTGAGCAGGATCAAGTGTGATACCTTCCTTCTGATTTAGTTCTTGGATGTAGCTGTCACGATCGATGCCCTGAGGCCACCCCGAAGCCTCTTGTTTAATTTTCAAGAAGGTATCGATATATCCACCAAACAACGATTCGTGTGTTTCATCAAAGTGCCACACTTCGTAGAATTCGATAATTTTGTAGCCATAGTCACATGCCAAATACAGTTCTGGAGTTGTCCATACGCCTTTTATGGTCGTATCTTCGTGATTACAGAGGGCTGATTCCTCCTGAGCACATTTTGCACACAGAGGAAAAATTAACTTTCCATTACATGTTATCGGTAATATTGGAAGAAACAACTTCTCTGGTGCTTGCACGCGTGCACTAGCAATGCCAAAGTATGCTCTGTTGCTGTAATCGAAATCTCTCAGAATAACATTTGGATGGCCACGCGGATACACTCCGTATTTACACACCCAGGGGTATAGGGAGCAAAAATCCATATAATGAATCTGCTCGTTTTCATCTGCTTTGTGGTACAGTTTAAAACAATCCACACGACCACCTCTGAGGGCACTTCTAGGGGTAATCGCTTCTGTTATATTAAAATTGGCTACAAATGCGTTCATGACGGGGTTATTTTTTCTCATTTCATCGAATTGACATTCCCATATGGAAACCAAGTTGTAGCCTTGGTTTTTCAGAAACGTTTCACGATCCAACGTTTCTTCATAGAGCACTGACATGGGTAGATTTCTGTTTGTCTGTAGCGTATTACCTCGATAGCAGATCCTACATCCATGAAAATAACAACCATGAAATTCGTAAACTGTTTTATCTCGGATCCCATCAACGAAAAAGGGCCCAATCCGAGCCTCACCCCCAACCGAGCGGGCGTGTTGTATCGGTGCGTTCTCTTGTTGTTCTAGCCACGATAGCCATGCAATTGCTTTTCGACTTTGGAGGTTCGACCCTCGATACCCCCCTGGGGGGGAGGATAGCCATCGTGTTTTGGGGTAGAAAGTTCCTCGCGAAAATTCTACTACACGTTCCTGCTATGGTGATATCTTGGTTGAACGGATCGACGTCGGAGATATCGATTAGGAGAGATCTGAACTTATTACAACTGTCACGTAATACCCGTACATCGTCAAGTGTATATGCCATGAGCTCTGCTTTTAAGTCGTACGATTGGCCTTTCTTCTGACAGTACCACGTTTGGAACTCTACACTATCCTCCTTCGACATAAATTCGGGTTTGAAATGTTTTTGGTCAGGAATAGGACCTACATAATCTGTAGTTTGTAGAGTATGGAATGCATGGGGAAAGAATCCTTTTCGAACCTCGGGTAATTCGAACATTGCAGGTAACCTTCTAAGGGGAACTGATAAGTACGAATAAGAATCTAAGAAGATGAGATTTAGTTTCAAATGATAAATTCCTAATATTTTAGAGCCGTCAAAAATAACATGAGGTTCGAAATTCTTACCGTAGAGGTAAGTCAGTACGAAGTAGCCATCGAAGCCTCGCAAATTGTGTGCTATTATCCGCACATCTTTGTATTTGGGTTCGATGTGGCTAATGTTTCGACCATCGCGAGCACGTTTTGACGATTCACGAACTCCAAAAATCTCGTCCATGAATGCTGTGACACAGTTGGGTCCCTCATATGAACGCAGTTCATCTCCAAAACTTGCTACACAGAGGACTGGTATATGCTCACCCTGATGCAACACCGTCTCGGTGTCGAAATAAATTATAGATACATGTTTTTTAGGGTCCGCTGGTTTCTGAACATAGCAGTGTTGTGACATGTGAACTATCTTACATTTTTCGCAATAATCCAGGGGTTTGCATTTGTGTTGTTTCTGGGTGGTGAACGTTCGCAAACACTCACGACAACGGTGATATGTCGAGCAGTTGTCGTTTTTTTTATGAGCGTCGAAACAGATATTTCCTCTGTAATACCGAAAACAATCACTACACAACACCAAATCGCCACTATGATACTCACGTATTCGACACCTATTGCATGAATATGGACAAGAATGAGTGTGAAGTCTTTCAATGTTTTGGAACGTTTTAAAACACAGTGAGCAGTAATAATCTGCTCCAAATAACGCTTTCACAGAGCGTACTACATCGTAGTGTTTGTCAATACACAGTAGAAATATTTGTTTCTCTGCTTCAGGACCCCTGTAAATAACATCAAACTCGTTGTCGGCTGACAGTACAACTATCTGAAACTCGGGAGTAAGAACTCGCTGGAATTTTTGTAGTTCTTCCACTCCACACACTGTCTCGGAAACGTCTGCTTTTTCATGCAATTGCTTGGCTCTCGAGGTCTGCAAAGCGTTTCTGTCTTCGCGAACTTTTCGGAACGTAATGGTGTCGTCTTGTTCGGCTGAAATAGCTGTTACTATTGCACGTCCCATGCACATATTATCATTATTCCTAATTTTGACAACGCACTTCTTCTTTTCTAAGAATCTGTTCAGATGTACAATAGTTCTTTTTTTTATATTTTTAGAATGCCCAGCACCACCTTTATTTGATATGTTTATAAGAACCAGATCGATTGTGAGAGAGTCTGTTATCAGAAAGCCACTTCGCGACTGATCTACACTGAAAAACGCATCCATAATTCTATCTATTGTCAGTTCTGATATCTTCATAAATGGAAGATTAATCGGTGTTTTTAGGGAGTCGGCGTTTACACATAAACGAACATGGCTAAATTCTCCTCCCTTGTTTACTTGTCCTATAATTAGTTTAAACATTTGTTTGAACAAAAGAAAAAATTGTTCCCCAGCAAGCAAATGTAAGTCTCGGTATTTGCACTTGTACGTTTTATACATAGTTTTATATTTAGAGGAATACTTCTCTGTCCCTTCACTGATTTCGTAGAATCGTTCGTATGTTTCGTCACCACCACCAATTTGAATCTGAAAAGAAATGAAAAAAAAAAAAAAATACTTAACGTTTTTTGGAATTCGGATTGTAATTCTGCATATGAGATTCTGAATAAGACTTACAGGTCCTTCGTTTGATCCTCCTGCCCTCCCCTCGACACGAGGAGACAATGAAAAGAATTCTGCATTCTGAAAATGAATATTAAGCATTGTTATAAAACTGCATTTTTATCACGTTTAAAAATAAAGAGGGACAATATAGGAGGAAAGTCACTCACCTCAGTATACAGTACAGTATTCGTATACAATATTTCGGCTTCAATAACATCTGCAAGACGGACAGCTTCACACTCCAGTGAACTATCATCACACATGTCCATTTTTTTTTTTTTTTTTTTTTTCCGGTAACGAATCTGTGACTGTGGTCGCTTTTAAAGGCTCTCCAGTAGCTTTATGACATTCTCAGTCATTGATCCTACTATTTCGTCAAAACGAAACTTGTTCGGAAATACTACAGACATCCTGTAAGTGGATTTTAAGGTCAAAAGGAAAATAGTTTGTCATTCTGTAAGAGCTCCTAATTAGACAATTTCCAATGACACACTTCTTCTTGAGTAATATTCTTAGTCCATATCTGGGTTGACCTGTAAGTGGGTTTTAAGGTCAAAAGGAAAATAGTTTGTCATTCTGTAAGAGCTCCTAATTAGACAATTTCCAATGACACACTTCTTCTTGAGTAATATTCTTAGTCCATATCTGGGGTTGAAGGTTGTTTTATTGGGCAATTTCCGATGACACACTTCTTCTTGAGTAATATTATTAGTCACATATCTGGGTTGGGACTGCTTTATATATGACTGTTATACATTACATTTGCCATTTTTCCAGCAACTGCTAAGATGAGTACCGCTCCAAAGAAGAACTATGTGTTTTTTCGTCGCCTCAGTTCACGCACTATTCTACGAGTTCTCCTGCTTGATTTCGAAGTAACGATCGTTTTGGAATGCGCTTCGAGTTATCTAAAACTAACGGTAGATCAGTGGAGTAAGATAGCGTTAAAATGGCCTGAAGTATTACTATTAGTTCGGGGTCGTGCACATGAAACTATTACATTTACAGACGGCTTGGAGATTGAGACAGATGCTGGTCGTGCTACAATTACCAATGGTGAGCTGTGTGATTTTAATCTCGACTTGGATGAATGTGAGTCTCTTTCACAAAAAATACTCTATGTTGACGATTTTGTATCTGTGCTTGGGAATGAAGCTAAACTATTCACGCTGATGCAAGAATCAGTGATGGAAGTACTACACACAGCTCGCGAATGTTTACGACTGCGTCGACAGTTCACCACCACCAGTGATATCACATTTCAAGAAGTCTACGAGTATATGGTTCGACATCTGATTCCGTATAACGTTGTAACAGACTTTACGGCTAGATGTACTTTGCAGCAGAAAGAACCAGAAATTAATCCTTATAATATTCTGCAGGCAGTAGTTGGAATGATATCAGAGTTAAGGAAGCGTTATATTGAACGTTATGCTCATTTATTCCCATTTCATTGAACTGTGTCTTTTGATTGTTTGTGTTCTCAAAATGTTACTGTTTTGTTCATAGATGTACCTTTTTAAAAATGGTCATTAAAAAGCAGAAATTTTCTTTGATGTTTGAGTTTTTTGATTTTAGGAAAAGTGTCAATTAAATGGTTTACACACAACTTCAGATCGGAAATTTTTTTCATTTGTTGATAGAATAAATACATGTATGTCTAATTGAAAATGTATTTTCTTTTTATCAAAGGCTGAAATTTTCTTTGGTGTTTGAGTTTTGGATTTTAGGAAATGTGTCAATAAAAAGGTTTACACACAACTTAAGAAGATATACAGTAATAAAATGTATTTTCAAAATGGTTTACATACACACAAGAAAAGACTCAGGTATGATAAAAATTAAGAGAGAAATATACGTGGTGCATCTAGGGACACAAATACTAACTAAAAAAACTCGGCAAGCAAGTGATGTATTTTCCAAAAGGTTTACATACACACAAGAAAAGACTCAGGTATGATAAAAAATTAAAAGAGAGAAATATACGTGGTGCCATCTAGGGACAAAAATACGAACTAAAAAAACTCGGCAAGCAAGTGGCGCCATCTAGGGAGAGAAATGAGAACTAAATATCATTTTCACACCTGTACTTGGAGTATAGTATACAATTGAGTTTAAATCACTCCAGGTATTATGCAATTGAGTTTAAAACCATTTAGACTTTATGTAAATGTGTTTGAACCCCCAACATATCTACTGAGGTGGCACGTTGGCCTAATGTGTGCCACAATGTTTCCTCGGCACTATGGAAGCAGTTTGTACACGACATCACGCACCTCAAGATCCATTTACTTTTAAATCTCTGGCCTTTACAGTGAACTGTATCACACCACAATGTAAACTACTCGGAGATGGGGGAAACCCCTGGTGCCGTTTGACCCTAAACACACTTTACACTTATGGAAGCAGTTTCAGGAGACAGGACCCATTACAAGAGCTGGCCAAAGTTGCCCGAAAGCTACATCAACCAGAAAAGACCACTATCTGGCTCTAACAGCAAGACGAACCACTATGTTGTCTTGTCATCAACTGCCTCTTGAGGTTGCTGTGGCTACAGATGAAAAATTTTCCAACCGGACTGTGTTAAGAAGACTCAATTTAAGTGGACTCTAAGCAAAGAAGCCAGTGGTGTGTATCTCATTAATCGGTCTGCGCGTGTTGTACAGTGGTATCGTCACCGTCCTCCCAACACCGGGTGGAAAAGGCCCGGGTTCGAATACCGTCGATGACACGATGAACTTTAGTGGGCTTTTTTCACTCCGTGGCTGAGTTAGTCAGTCTCAGGCTTAGATAGCAAGGTTCCCCCCAGAAATTGGGTTTTTCTTCGTCCAGAAACAGGCAAATCGACCAGAGAACACAAGCAAGTTACAGACATAATATATAAACGGGTATATGTAAGAAATTACAGGTGGACTTAATATAATAATTTGAATTTTGAATCTCATTAACCCCAAATCACCGTAGAGCTTGTCGAAACTGGTGCCATGAACATGTGACTTGGAACCCTGACAAATGGGGTAGAGTTCTGTTTTCTGATAAGTCCCATAAACAGATCAGATTATAGACGTTATTTAATCTGTAGACAACGAGGAATGTGATACCATCCCTCCAACATCAGAGAAAGGGACAATTACGGTGGAGGCGGTGTTATCGTGTGGGGTGGAATAACGATCAACGGCTGTACTCCCTCTTCATGTTTTTGCTAGGGGTACCGTAACTGCGCCAAGGTACCTAGCACAGATCCTCAAATCCTATATACAACGTTTTAGGGGTGCAGTTAGCCCAGATTTTCTTTTCATATACGACAACGCCAGTGCACATAGAGATCAAGTGGTAGAGGAATATATTGAAACTGAAGATATCCAACGACTGCCGTGGCCAGCACGATCGCCAGACAGACTTAAATCCAATTGAACAGGTGTGTGACGCCCTTGGGCGTTGCATTGCACGCCGACAGCCAATTCCTCGGTCACTTGATGAGCTAAGGTCGGCGCTGGAGAAAGAATGGGATTTGTTGTCACAGAATCGTATAGACACGCTTATAATGAGCATGGTTCACCGCGGTTAGGCCTATATAGCCGTTGGAGGGAATCATATGCCATACTGATGTCATGTGAGCATATTTTCGAGCATCTTGTATCTATTTCTGTAATGTGAACTATTTGGTAATTCTTATACAACCCCTGTCCTTTGTACCTGTCTGCAGCTTCTCGCTATCTCCTCATTTCATCGTTATTCTATAGTAGACCACCATACTAAATTTTTCCCCGCTTCATCTCAAGCTGTACGAATTACATCACCTTCTCTACGTGTTCTGTTAATTTTGTCGAGCTAAGTAGTTCACGTACATTATCATTAATATAACTAAACATGATTAACAAATTTTTTCATAACCAAATAACTGAGACGTTATTTGATTATGAAATTTTATTTAAAGGACATGGTGCACAGCTGGACTTAAATTTTGGACAAGATAGCCGTGTCTACGCAGGGACAGCCGCTTGTCCGATTCAAAGAGTATCGAACATCAAATACTCCTAGAAGAGGCTTATTATCTCTTTTTCAAGTCAAATTATGGTTAATTAAGCAATTTTTAAATCTTTGGACATTGATGGTAATTACTTTCAACATGTTCAAAATTAATTTTGGCTTATTTGATGGAAAATTTAATGAAAGCCTTTCCGTTGAGCCACAGATAAGAAAATTACCTTTAAAATTACCTTTAGACTAGAACTTCTAAGGACTGATAACCATAGTTGAAAAAGATGCATAGACTATCATCTAGAATTCTTACAGTTCTTAGGGACAAGAAAGTTGTCAATTATGAAAGTATCCTTGAAAATTTGATCACTAAATTTTAAAAATTAAGATATAAGATGACCTTGGAGGAGGGTTTCCGAATAATCTTAATCCGTCAAGATTGAAGGGTCGACGATTTTAAGATACCCATATATATATATATAGGAGATGGAAAGAAGATAATAGAAAAGGTGGAACGTAAACATGATTGCAGATTACAGTTGGTTTACGAAAAGTAAATTGAACAGTAGTTAAGGAAAAATTGAGCAACGTTCATTTGAAGCCAAAAGACCAAGAATTTATCCAAGGAATCCGATGAATTTACGTAAACGTTCTTTTTTGAATTAACGTGTTTTCCTCTTCCCCAGTTTGTGGGAAATCTTTACTTGATAAAAAAAAAATGGATGTCAGTTTGAAATAAGCGCAGGTTACCTGCAATATTATAATTGAAAATTCATTCACCAAGTCTCAATTTGGAGGCCTCTATGGTATTGATAATAAAATGCAGGGTTAGTGAAGTTAGATGGGAGGAAAGCCCACGCTCCAAGAAAATAAATCTATTGATTTATTTTCTTCGATATCTATGAATCAATGCGAATCAGTGAGGGTAGGCAGGATGGTTAGTCCCAAATTGCTGCGCTGGAGATAGGTGAAACTGAAATGGCAACTACATGTCCCAAAACATTCAAAAAGTGGCGAGTCTAAAAAACTGAACCGATATAAATATGATCCAGATTAGACTTCTAACTATTATTGGATAAAATTGAATTTTAAGCTTCATCTCGTTGCCTGCACTAGCTATGAGTTGATCTTAATGCTTTATCCTTTCGTACCATTCTGTAGCGGGTACTTTTACTTTAAAGGGGAAGTGGGCGTACTACATATAAGGCAAGAGTACAAGAAATGCCGTTGTTCACCCAGAATATTCAGCTGTGTCGATATTTTCACGAATGGTGAAAAAGAAATCATTCGTGACCAACTTGCAATATTGCAAGTTGGTCACGAATGACGGTGAATTTCGTCATCGAGAAACAGACTTATATTTCTCGCTCGTTTCTTCGTTTCTCTTTCATCTTTCGTCATGAAGAGCTTGGTGTTTCTTTTTGCAGTTGCCTATTTAACGTGGTCACATCCTGGTAATTATTTTTATCTCCAAGTTCATATTCCGATTTTAAAAACGGGAGACGATATTTAATAATATTTAATTTAATATCGCTAAAATTTTAACATTGTATTATTATATAGATTTAAAAAAAAAATCGGGGAGAATTTCTTCGCTCTAATTTGGGAAGTCATTTACATAATAGAGCGAAGTTTTTGCTTTCCAATTTGAGCTTTCAATATGTTTCATTTGAATCCTTACCATATCTTCGCTCTAAAAATGCAAGTGTTTGTCCTGTTTAGTTTAAACACATATTTGATCTTGCGGGATCTATGCTAAACGATAAACGACACATGGATATTATTTTTTAAAATATTTCAGCAGGATAGTACATCTCAGTTCCATTGCTCATATTTTGACGTAAGAGGAAACATGCAAAGCGTAATAATTAACATTAGAACAAGGTAAACCCACTGTTAAGTACCAAAATCTGAAAACTCGTTTGACTGTTCTTACAGCCATCTTTCTTCTGGCTTTTCTGAAGCCATTTCTTGCTCGGAATCAGCATTTCATAAGTCGACAATGGAAATTCCTTATTATCTAAATACCACGTAACGGTGGTGGCCTAATACTGTTCTTCTTAAAGTGTGTCCTTATTGGACCTCACAGATTTGATCCTTGTTCCTAATTCACAGGCAAATGCAAAAATCGCGGCGCTAAAAGAGTATATTTGTTATTTTATTTGTCTCATTTGACTCACAGACAAATGAGTCTGTGAGTCAAATTATTATGAGTAGCAGAGAGAGAGAGAGAGAGAGAGAGAGAGAGAAAGAGAGAGTCACCCTCTGTTATTAAGAAATATAGGGTGATTCAGAAGTAATTATATCGCGTTCAGATATATCTCCAGAGGTTTACTGTACGCAAAGTATATATTTTGGCAATGAAACGCAAAGATTTTTATAATATAAGAATTTATTAGTCGTTGTTTTTTTTAATATCGTAGGAAAAAGGGGAAGAGGAAAGGGACGCTTGATATGCGATGAAGCTGCAAAAGAATCATTTCGGGAAAAGGTAATTAATACTCTCCTCTTCTAGCTATATCATTATACCTATTTCATTCCCTGTCTAGTACAATGAGTCAAACAGTTTCGAAATTGTTGAAAACAGCTTCCAAAAGGCATGGTGTTTCGACTTACTCATGTAGGGATATAAAGATTTATGTAGTTAATGAATGGTTCGAGCTTGGAAAATCAGTCATTTTATAGAGTTCGGTAAAAGTCGGGTCGTCATCTCAATGAGCCTGTTT
This sequence comes from Mastigoproctus giganteus, assembly GCF_048544385.1. Classification (NCBI taxonomy): domain Eukaryota; kingdom Metazoa; phylum Arthropoda; class Arachnida; order Uropygi; family Thelyphonidae; genus Mastigoproctus; species Mastigoproctus giganteus. The sequence goes on along the minus strand of NC_143585.1, from coordinate 76,244,967 downwards.
CACAATTTATGGGTAAGCAGTTCTGTGTTAGTCTGGGAAAAAGTCTGGGTTTGTAAAACGTCAAATAAGGCAAGAAATTTTTGTCTTTTTTTTTCACAACGTGTTAAAAAAATGTATCCTCATCCTTCCTGTCAGTTGTAGTAAGAAGCAATTTACATACGACTGGAAAGAGTTAAATACGGAAGGGAACGTTTGAAAAGTTCGTGGCTTGAGTACGAAGAGGTTATTTGAGAAGTCTGGTAAAATGTTACTTTTCAACATGTTCCTCTTTGGAGTCAATACGCTTTTGCCACTGACGCTGCAACGAGTTGATTGTAGCTGCGAAGAAATTTTTCTTTTTCGCTCTCAGGAATGCATCCATTGCAGCAATGATGTTACTGTCGGTGGGAAAATGGATGCCAACTAGGTATTTCTTCAAATTAGGAAATAGGTGAAGGTCCGCTGGCGCCAGATCTGATGACTACGGGGGATGGTCCAAGATTTCAAGGCTGCACTCATACAGCACAACCATAGCAATGACAGATTTGTGAACAAGGATGCGTTGTCTTAGAGGAACAAGACTCCTTTGCAGATTTTCACTCGGAATTTGTCGTTAATGAGTTTACGCAGATGCCTCAAAAGGTCTGCGTAATATGTCCCTATGACTGTCTGGCGTTTCTGAAGGTAATCCACTAGCAACACTCCATCAGCATCCAAAAAAACCGATGCCACACCTTGCAGCAGAAGGAATCGCCCTTTTGATCTGCTGTCAATAACTATGGGAGACCTATCGTGCTGAAACTTTCTTCATAGCAAGAACCTCTATTATTACATGCTACACACCTTCTGATGAAATGTCCAAGACGCTGTCAATGCGTCTCATCGATCACTCATCGATCACTTATTACTGGTTCATGCGCACTGTCAACAACTTCTAGAATGATGGATGTTGCAGGTTTTCCACAGCGTTGGTCATCTTCCAGGCTCTCCCCCGCTCGTGTGAATTCTGCCGCCCACTTTTTAACAATGGATTGGGAAGGGACATCCTCCCCTAATGTTGTAACAATATCCTCACGAATCGTCTTTGGCGTTAGTTCCTTTTTTCCCATATATTGGATGACGGCACTATGACTGATTTTGTCCATCTTTCCTGATTCACACAACTTTGTTGAATTCAGGTTTCATTCTCTGGCCACAAACTTTTCAAACTCCTCTCGTAACTACGATGAATTTTTTTTTGTATAACAGGCCGTATTATTTTTAAGAAACATGGAAAAGGTAAAAATAAATACACGTGAGTATTTATTTATTCATTTTTATTTAACGAACATTTCCTTTTGATGCTGGTATATTTGCAACCCATTTATTCATATACTTTGGATATAGCGGGCCCTCAAATTCTGATGGCCTTAGCTGCTACCATTTAACTCGCGTATCGTTAAATACGTCGTTGGTACAAGCCAACTTGTGCATATTGAAGTATTACATTTGTTATTAAATCATGTTTTTATTCACAATTTTGCTTTTCAAAATAATGGTGCATTTATTATTTCAAAAAATGCACATTAAGTACTTCGTAGTTGCGCTTAATTAAAACTATGTATTATTTTTTCAGGTAAACACAGCCTATAAACAGCAGTTGGAAAACTGTTCTTGCAAAGATTGGTTATCGAAAACAGTAAGTCAGAGTTGTTATGGTTTATATATCTTCTCCTTCCACGTTTTATGGGTGTTTATGTACTTGTGTATAAATGGTTTCCATATATTAAAGGAGATAAAAACATTTTTCCCTGAAAAATGGGGTGCGCACCAGAATACAATATCATTTCTTTGAAATCCAGTTGAATAAATGCAACTATGCGTGACTTCAATACAAAGTAGCAACCTCCACCTCACGTACTTGGGGAACTATGTAAGGGAATTCGTTTAGCATGCTGTTAGTGGATGAGATTATGTTCCCCCCCCCCGCACATGACTTTGTAGGAACAGCTCCAAACGGTTATGTAGATTGTAATGTAGACACAAACGTCCGAGTCACGAAATTGAAGAGGCCATGAATTCGTGATTTGAAAACTATATGTGAAGTCGGAGTAATGTATCTGGTTTAAAATTGAGTTTGCTCAAGGATGTAATGTGAAGAGTGTAATTCACTTGTTGACGGGATCTACATGGGCATAGTCGTATAAATCCGAAATGAAGCATTGGTCCAATGCCTGACTTCATTCGGTGTCTCCACGTTTCCAGCAGCTTTTCTAGGATCCACTAATCATGTTCCAAGACACCACCAATCGTTCTAGCAGTTCTTTGATGAAGCCATATTAGGTCAGATTGTTGAACGTATATATCATCTTTTTATACTATTTGATATAATATATCGTTTCCAATAAGAAAGTGCAGTACTTCAGGAAGGATGAGTGAGAAAGATTAAGCTGGATAATAAAGAAAGAAAGATATGTCAGAGAGCAGAAGAAACAGCCAACGGAAAGAGGATGTTCCTACAAAATATATGAACAGTTTTAGGTGGGGTTGCAATAGTGCTGCAGTCTCACATGAGAGGAAGTAGTTCGTGGTCATTGCTAGAGACATAGACTTGTCAAAACAAGTCTACGATTTTATCAATGTGCTAGAAGATAGCTATTGCTAATGTAAATTAACGATAGTCAGACATTTAACGAAAAGGTTAGTGTAATTGATAGTTAGGCATTAATAATCAACTGTCTACTGAGGATATGCGCCATATTTTTCAAACGTGAAAATATACTGAAAGTTTTAAATATTGTTTTGTACAGTTAAAATTGGGTCATTTTCAGCCATTTTTTTTACATTGCCCTCTTGTACACAGGTTAGCGTTTCTGATTCTCGGCACCATTGTGTTCAGAAGCATATGAAGATCGAAGAAGTTGAGCATTGAAAAACGAATAGAAATGTAGGTTTATGAAGATTAATCTAACTAGAAATTCCAATCGATGGATTTTCAGGAAATTTTATACTTGGTTCTTTCAAAAAGATTTGTCGAGCCCTTATAAATTTAATTAAAATTGGACAAATAGAAATCCGAACATTTTTATTGCGTTTTTTTTTCTTTCATACATTTAATCTACACTGCACTACCATTACTATCCGGACACCCTTCAATTGATGGTCATGTCCTATCCAAGCACCACGTGTCAGCGACGAATGTAAATATACTCGTATGCCTTCGAGGAGACGATCGTGAATGCAAGGAGGCGCGATCAACGAAGTTGACAAACTTCCAGAGTGGCAATCATAATAGGGTGGCGCATAAGCAATCGATCTGTACGTGACATTTCAACAGAACTGAAGGTTGTGTTGAATCCCTAGATTGACGATTGCTGATATGGTCTGCAAATGGAAGCTGCTAATCACCCCGACTAATGACAGATGCCGTCTGGCTTGGTGTCGTGTTTTTTGGACAGTAGACCAACAGAAAGCTAGGCTTTGGAGTGACGAGTCATGGTCTACCAGTCTGCTGGTTGTGCCTGTGTGGCGGATCCTCGAAGAATGCTACCCGCAGGATTGTTCGTCCTGACAATGTAGTTTGGCGGAGCAGTCGGGGGCTATTTTTCATGGTTTGGCCTGGGACCATTGCTTTGAACAAGACTTAAATGCTGAGGTCTACGTTTTGGACAATAATGCATTACCTACGCTATGGCAGCACGTCAAGGAAGGCCCATACTTGTATCAGCAGGACAACGATCCATGTCATACTTTTCGCCTTGATGGACTGGTTTGAGGACATGAGCGTCGAAAAGTTGAATTGGCCAGCCCAGAGCCTTGACTTGAATCCTACAGAGAATCTCTAAAATGAATTAGATCGTCAGGTGCGTGTGAGGTCAAAAACCAGAGCTGAACTAGTCACCGCTTTGGAGGCCAGATAGTGGAAATTGTGGAGGACATTCACAAAATACCAGTGGAGAGTGTTCTACGGAGACTAGAGGGTATTATAAAGGCTAAAGATTTCAGCATACATCATTAGTTTTTCTGTAAATAAAAGTTATTTGTAGATATGCAAGTGTCCGTATATTAATGATGGTATATATACTGAACGCGTATGTATGTTGTAGCACTGGATATGTTGCTGTGCGCTGATTGGAGGAATGAATAGGTAGTATGGCGGACGAGCAGAAAATAAATGTTCTTCAGTTAGGAAGTGAGCAGATGAAAGTCGTTCCTTTTCGAAATCTCGTTTTTGTTATCACTTAATAAGTATTTATATAAATCACGAATTATTTTGTTACATTAATCACAACAGAACTCGAAATACGTTCTGCCCTAATTAATATAACAATTTCTTCGAATTCTTATTAAAATCAAGAAGAAAATAAGTAAAGTATTATAAAACGTTTAATTAATATTACGTTATAAAGGCATATAATATTGCGTTGAGTTGTATGCGCAGTAAAACCAAAACAGCTACTTTAAAATAGACTAATTTCAGAAATGTGACTCACTACCTAAATTACCTATCTTGTTATTGTTGGGGTGAGTTGAGAGAATTTTTTTCTAGGATTATTTTGAAACCCAACACATGTAACACAATTAAATCATCCATATTTCTACATCATCAACGGCAGCAGTAGAATTCATTTATGAATGTGACTACTGCTCTAGATAACTTTGGTAATCGTGCAATTTGCTATTTATTCTATCTGTCACATTTACTTAGTAAGAAAACTGTAAATTATGTTTTGTGTTTCACCTTACCTAAAGATCTGTATCTGTTTCTCAGATGGAGAAGGTTATCAACGGCTCAAAATCCTGTAATTTGCTAAAGGTAAGATATTTTTCTTGCTTCTATTTGTTCCTGTATTTGTACGTGTGTATCTGAGTGCCGCACATGGGAAAATGATTTTACTTATGAAGAATTCAAAATACTGTACACTGAGAGTCAAAAAATTTTTCTTACCATAAGAGGGTCAATGGAACCGTCTAAAAATTTGCATATCTTTACATCGCGATTATACATGCAGATGATCAACTAAGCTATAGAGCTGAAAGTGAAAATAAGCGGGATGTAACCGCTAGGGTGATTAGTCTGACATATTTCGCTAATCACAGAGATACTTGGACCAAAGTTATGAGCAGAGCACACCAAATGAATGAGTCTGAACGGCGTTGGCAGAATACACAGCCGACGTCTAGATTATGGGGAAACAAACCCTTGTGGAACAGGTATTTCTGCCTATATTTAATAAAGATATACAAATCGAACACCAGAAATCACGCCATTGGGTACAATCTCTAGTGGTAATTGGTCACCACTGGTAAACCAAGGTGATCTCACAGGCTAATATATTTGGAAGCTGTGTTTTTTACCCAGGAGCGAATCTCAGGGGGGGTGGCTGCCCAGGCTTCACCCTCCCCTTAAGACAATTGATCAAAAACATTTCCCCAACAGTTACATAAATCTTTATTCCAACAGGAAACTGCTCTTTATATATCGCTAATGTTGTGAGACAGTCTTTTTTAAAATCGACATGCTTCGTAGCCTCCATTAGATTGCTGGGTATCCTGATTTATTTTCTATCAAACCATAGCTCAAACCATAGCGGTTTCAAGGTGTGGTCGACCGTTTATTTTTTATTTTATTATTTTTTTAAACTGATTTTCTTATTATTTTTCTGTAAAATATTCAACTTCCACCCTACTGAAGTTCCAAGAGAACACAAACCGCTACTCTGACTGCAATTTTCAGAAAAATTCCAAATTCTAGGGTGTGTAAAGTGATAAGTTAGCAGAGCATAAAGACCACACCAAATTTTTATTATAATAATAACAAATTTTAATAAGGCTCATAAAAACATACAGATTCTAAATTTAAATTTGCATATAGGAACTATAATACAAGAAATTCTCGCCATCTCACACATATAGGTATCTCACGTATTTCCTTATATATATATAATTACATTGGTTAATACATCTCTTCCTTCCTTTCTTATTGGTAACCTCATCCTAATCAAGAATTTCCAAACATTACTTAGGAAGAGGTTCTTCTCTTCCTTTACAGATTTTTCCAACATCACCTGAGATAAGGTGGTGGTGGAAAAAAGGTGATTTGTAGTGCTTACTACAAATCACCTCTCTTTCTATCAAATCAATTACTATTTATCATCCTATATCAGTAGTACTTACTACAACCTCACCCACAAGCATCTTTGTTACTTCCCCTTTCTGATACAGGGCAGGCTTCCCCGTTTCTGTTATATTATTATCTGTTAACACATTATCTAGAAACTATATATATATACTGTACATGTTAACACGTTCTCTTTCTACTACGCCTATGATTAATGTCACTATTAAGTGCTTTATTTTTTTCCCTTTATCCTTTTTGGTACCCCTGCATCATTTTCAATGGTCTTTAACTTAATCTGTATGCCAATTTAATAACATAATGGCCCATTACAATAAAATTTCCATTTCAAGAAAATATCTTGAAAATACCTCACAGTGTTTAGCTTATACGTCAATAAGTTGGGGATTCAATAAAACTGGAACACACGTTCCGAACTGGACTGCTACTTCCAATTCATTTTCACTCTTTCAAATACATCAAAGGCGCTTAATACCGGTAACTTGTGGTCTCATTGTCTCGCTCTTGGTACGTAGAATGTGAAGACGGTAACCGATTTCATTCCAAGGATTTCGAAGCATCTTTTGAGAAATGGAAGTCACAGTCTGTTCAATCAAGTCTTTTAACTCTGTTGAAATGTTAACTTTCTTTTTTGCATGCACCTAGTCCTTCACGTAGATCCATACAAAGAAATCCATAAGTGTGATATCCGGGAATAAGACGGCCATGAAATTGGACCATCCCGGCTGATCCATCGGTTAGGAAATTTTTTATTGAAGAAATTGCATACATGCAAGCTCCAGTATGCTATTGGCCCATCAAAATGATAGACACATGTGCCTGCATATCTTCCAGCTGAGGGGCAGCATACAATTCGAACATATCTAGATAATTTGTGGAATTATTCTGGACAATGTGGCTCTCTGTATTTGCAGCTGCAGATGTGCTTTTTAGTGTTTTAGTAAATTTGCCAGTGAGCTCAAAAGATACCCTTTCCTATAAAGAGGGATGATTTTAAAAGTTATCAACTCTGCTATATAAAATTATGAATCTAACCTTCTTTTATTCTTCTATGAGCACTGCAAATATTTCTTTATTATTTTACTTGAAAGTAATTTAATTTCAAGTTAAAAGAAAGCACGAACAATTAGAGTAATTAATTAATAATTATTCTTTAATTGTTCAGTTAATTTAATTATTTCTAAATATGTTGGATCATTTATAACGTTCGTGATATTTGTTCCTTACTACTACTATTACAGTAATAATAATAATTATTATTATTATAATAAAAATTGTTTATAATATCCTATTTATTAAAAGTCAATTGTGGAATTTGCGAAGTATTGTCTCAAGTATTGTCAAACAGAATAATATTTTTTTACATTTCAGATGACATGCCAATATTGCAGGATCCGCGGAGTAAGTTGAACAGAAATAAATGATTTATATACAATTATTCATTCGATAAAATCATGCATAACAAAGTGAAAAAATACAATGATTAAAATCATGATTAAGTCATATAGTTTACAAGATCATAACAAATAGCAGTGTTATGGGTATTTGTTTATTTTTAAATGATTTTTTGTACCAACTCTATTCGTGCGAGTTAGTGGGTCACTGAGGTGTATGCGATCAGTTACAAATAAATAAATACCCATAATACCGCTAAATAAAATAACGAGTTAGATAACGAATGCATTGCGTTATATTTTAGCAGGGTTCTATTTTAAAACGAGAAACCCGAGTTTCCGGGAGGTCATAAATGTACAAAAAATTTGCTTTTGTATTATGTCCGTAAATTGTGTGTTTTCTTGTCGATTTGCCTATTTTTCTGGACAAAAAATCCAAGTTTCCGGAGGCGGGTGCCTTGCTGTCCACGCCTGAAACAGACTAACTCAGTCAAGGAGTGAAAACAACTCATAAAAGTATCTCGCGTCATTGACGAATTTGAACCCAGACCTTTTTCATATGGTGTGAGGGTGGAGGGTAATTATAACCACAGTGCCACCTGGAAACTGCCACAAATGTACATCCAAGGCCATCATAGTCAAGGCTAGGGGTGAATGATCAGTCTCTGTTTAACATATTTTCCCATTTCTTCTAATAACTTATCCAATCCTTCCTTAAATTTATTCCAACTAACCACTTCCTTAACACCAGATGTAAATTTGTTCAACAATCAACTATCCTCTGGCTGAAAGCAAATTTCCGTGCATTTATCCAGCAGCATTCCTTCCTCAATTTAAATGTATGCTCTCCTCATGTGTGTAGTTTGAGCAAGAGGAAGAATGCCATCAGCATTTAACTTACTCAACCCTTCAAAGCCTTACACATCTCAATACGATCTCCTCGCCGGTGTTTCGTCTCCTAAAGCTGCCTTTTGCAGAACTGGAGTCTTTCCTGGTAACAGCACCCTTCGCTTAACTGGTGGAAGAGAGAGGAACCAAGGAAACAAATACGAACCATGGGAAGTGACAGGAGGTTGGAACTCATGAAGTTTACTTCCAGACAGTGTGTAGAATGGAATAAATTGCTTGAGGTCGTGGTCGTGGTCGAGGTTGATAGTTTGGTAAAGTTCAAAGCGGAATTGGATAGCTGTTTTCGTGACAACGAAGGCGTGAGAAAATGAGATTTTTCTTTCATTTTTTTTTTGTTGTTCTCTGGAAAATATTCAGTAAAAAGTTCACATCCTTGCATCATTTAGCGATTATAATAATAATACCATTAAATTAGTATATTATAAGTGGCCACTTTATTAAGTAATTCTATCTAATGGTGAGTATATCACTAAAGTAAAATACTGGATTCCTGAATTCGTTGAGGAATGAACTCACTGAGGTATTTAAAACGTATGCAGGGTTTCTGGTAATTGATCACTCACTAGTTTTCTACAGTGTTTCAAGTTGGATAGTTCCGAATCTGTACTCTTAAGAGGTCGTTCAGCCTCTTTCAAAAGGTGTTCAACTGGATCAACATCTGGTTGCTGGTTCTACCGCAATAGGTATTGCCGAGTTCACTCTCATATTCTTCATTCCTCATTATCTGTTAGAAGAATCGGTTCCCAGGTGGAAACAATGTAGCCATTAATGGGTCTGGTCAGGAATTATTTGACTGACTGCAGCCTTTCTGTTACCATGAACAAGTCTTATCAGCTTCCGTTGGTCTTTCACATCGATGAGCTGTTTCAGACCACACAATTGCATTTTGATTAGATATTTGGTTCTTGGACCGATCTCGATACACCAGAGACCCAGTCGTACGTGAAACTCCAGCATGGTTGCAGTTTTTGAGAAACTTATTTAGAGAATCTTGCGCCAAATATCAAGCAACTTTTAAAGTCAATTTAAAAGTGCGATTCAGTGCGACTATTATCGCACTGAATCGCACCTATTATCGCACTGAATCGCACCCCACGTATCTGCTCACCACGTTTCTATCGGATTTTACGAAGATGTGATGCTACTATTGAACGCACTCTCCATTCCCTAATAAAGCACCCACTTAGTGTACATCAATGGGCATTTTCGTAACTTATTTTATGAAGCAGCACTCATAGCTTAGTTCATTAAATTCCTTCCAATCTCGCATACAGATTACCTTACTGTGAAGCTACAAAGACTCTGTTATAATGGAATACGTAAAATAAAATCAAGTGGTTATTTTATTTTCAAGATAATTGATCACTCACGAGGGCCGATCAAGAAGTATTGAGATCGAATTCATACCTCTGATAAATCTCACCGAGCGGTGAGCTCAGTTTTTGAGTTGTTCCTTTGTTTTAAAGCGCATTTTGAATACCCATCAACAAGTAGAAGGACATTCGGAACAGCTCTTTGAGTACTTGTATGTGTATTTCCACTTTATGGAGGCCCACAGATATTGTGTCCCAATATTTACGTGTTTCAAAAACATCATTAGCGAAACACTCAATTTAGTAAATTAGCGAAGAACTGACTATTCGTGAAATGGTCAGAAAAAGTTCTTGACTCGTTTTTCCTAAAGATTTGTAAATTTGGCAGTGCGTTGAACAACCCCCCGACTTGTGCATCACTGTTTAGCTAAAAACACTAATGTGATATCCTCTGTATCCATCAGATAATACTTATACTTCCTATAGCTCTTTTCAGTAGTCTAAAATTTAAACGAAAATGAAGAAACAAAATGAGAAGAAGCAGCTCCTTGGCGATTCGTAAAATTGAGTTCGAGAGGTATTTCCAGCTAAGGCGAAGGAGAGGATGCTTGCCAAATGGAACTAATTTGAAGGGAAGTAAAACGCCCATCTGGGAGGCTAGCTGGTCGGACGTGTTTGCCTTAGCTCTGCAGGCTGTTGATTGCTGTGTTAATTTAGTGAGTTTAATCCCATCATCATCGTTTATTTTGTGTTCAATTGCGTTTTCAAAGTTATATTAATATTTAATCAGAGTTATTTACTAATCAAATAGTTATTTCCTTAACCTGGTGAAAGTGCAATCTAATTACAGTGAAAAAAAATAAAAAAGCAATAACGCAGTATCAAGTTACTGACGACTGATTTGTAGTTAGTGTTTATTGCTCAAGTTGATAAGTTAATAGAATCGATCTTCTTGCCTACATTATATGCGATTACTTCGGATATTATTTTCCCCTACACCGCAGCATGGAGGGAAAATCGATGAGAAAATCATTAGAAACTGGGGGGAGGGGTGATGAGGCTTCTGCTTTTCCCCCTCTGCCCTCTAGAGTTCCCAGGTTGAATTCAGAACAAATTAAGAAGTTAGAAGGTAAATATTTCAAGGGAAAAAGTACTCAAGTTGTGAATACAGTGTCAAATTTGGATGGTTTGCAAGGAACAAGTGATGTTGCCCAGCAAAATACTGATCAGGTAGAAGTAGTTGGAGAAATTACAAGTGTGACAACTGAACAGGGGGTGCAAATAAGTGATGAACTAGATGTTGATATTCACAGTTGTGACCAAATGTTTTAAATGTTTGGGATATGGCCACTCTGCCCAGTACTGTAGTCATAAAACAATGTCATGTGGTCATTGCGCTGAGGGGGGCCATGTTTATGCTGACTGTCAGCGCAGGGACCAACATCTAAATTGTGTTAACTGTAAGCGTAGAGGTCGTGACTATGAACACTCTGTAAAAGATGTAAAATGTCCAGAATATGTTAAAGCCCTTGAATTAGCAAGTACGCGCATAAATTATGGATAATGATAATAACCATTGTGTTAAACAGTTTTGGTTAGCACATAATAGTGATAATAATCAGATATTAAACATAGTTCAATTGAATGGACAAAGGTCTCGCATGGTAATGAATGAAATTAGAATATATACAATGGAAAACCGGCGTGACATACTTTGTTTGCAGGAGCCATATGCATTACAGCATGAGCAGAGTTATAGATTGGTAGGTTTTCCTGTAACTGCTAACTAAGTCAATTTATGTTACTAGAGTGAGGCCAAGAGTAGCAATAGTTATTTTTAATAGGAATTTAAATATAACTGTGGTATCAGGGTTATGCAATCAAGACATTTTTTGCATTCATGTTGTTATGCCTGACGTTTCATTTTATTTATTGTCATTGTATTGTTCTCCAACAGATAATATTGAATATTTAATTTCATGTATGTAAGGTGCATTGGCACAAATAGGTTATGGCAATGTATTATTGGCTTTTGACATAAATGCTAAATCCAGTACAGTATGTGGTTCAGTGGTATGACTGATAACAGGGGAATGTGTATGGAGGATTTTATAATATCAAATAATTTAGTTGTACTTAACGAATCACAACAATCGTATACTTTTAGCAATGTACATGGACAATCGAACATTGATTTGACACTGGCTTCACCAGATTTTGTAAAGAGGGTGTGTCACTGGGTTGTTGATGATAATGCAACAAACAGTGACCATCGGGCTATATTATTTCATATAAATGTGGGGGTATATAGTAAGACTTATTATATTAAAATCAATGAGCAGATGAGGTTTGCATATAAAAAGATAATTGGGAAAAATTTAATGATTCCTTGCAATTGGTTTTTTGGTAATGATAAATATCTGGCTCTGAACACTATGAATGCCACAGAATATGCATTTTATATTCAAAGTGTACTTTTTGAAGCTTTGAAGTATGCAGCTAGGCGTAGGAAAGTCACAGATAAGCAGGTACCATGGTGGTCTGAACAACTGAAAATTTTAAGGCGAGATGTTTTTTCGGCCAGGAAGCAATTTCAAAGATATAGGTCTCGTGATATAGAAGAGGCTAACTATTATAAGGAAATATATAGGTGTAAAAGGAGGGAATATCATAGGGCTATTTATCAGCATAAGTTAAGATCATGGCAGAACTTGGTAAGAACTGCAGGAAACAGTAACCGTTGGGGACTACAGTATAAGTTGACCATTACTAAAAAGATAAGAGCAGGATGTATTTCACACGGTAACAGTAGATGGTAGGGAAACAATTAGTTGGGAGACAACTATTAAAGTTGTCATAGACAAACTGTTTCCCGAGGATTGTGAAAGTAACGATACTCTTGAACAGTGTGAGATAAGAGCAGATAATACAGATTGTCAACGATGAGAATATCTCTCTTTTTACAGCAGAGGAGAGTTGTAGTCAGTAACCAGATAAATGTTGATAAGACTCCAGGGATTGATTTGATTGAGAACAACAGTATCAGTAAGTTATTAGCGATATACCCTCCAGTTCTGCTTAATATGTATAACAAATGTCTATTGGAAGGCACATTTCCTGTTTTCTGGAAATGTGCTCTTTTGAAATTGTTGCCAAAACCAGGAGCTTTCGACCAATATCGCTGTTACCTAACCCAGGCAAGTTGTTTGAGAGATTGATTTTCCAGCGATTAAGTGAATTCATGAATTTTCACCACACTGAGTTGCCATTTCAGTATGGTTTTAGAAAATCCAAATCTACTGAGGACGCGATTAATGATTTAGTGCTTTATGTTTACTCGCAGCTCCATTGTCCAGGGAAAATATACCGGGTTGTAACAAGCTATTTAACTTCAAGGTGGATAATTGTAAGGGCACAGCATTTAACTTATAGGAAATTAGTGTTTAGAGGATGCCCACAAGGATCTGTGTTGGGTCCCCTATTTTGGAATTTGGTTCTGAATTTGGAATTTGGTTACAGTTTGCCATAAAATAGCATTTGCGGATGATCTGCTTATCTGTGTGCCTGGTAACTCAAGAAGGGATATTGAAGAGAAGGCTGCAATGCTTCTTCTGAGTCTAACATCATGGGCTACTGTAAATAAATTAACAGTTCATAATGTTTTTTCTTCTGAATAAATAAATTCAGAAGAAAAAACAGTCATGATGTTAGTTAAAGATCACCTTGATATCAATCGACCACCAAAAAATTTGTTAAATTGTAAGCAAATTAAATTTGTTACCCAACCTAAGTATCTAGGTGTTTTATTAGATGCTAAGTTAACTTTAGTTCCACATCTCAATTATTTGATGAACAAAATTAAGCGTTTTAGTGCAGCAGTAATACGGATTTCTAGATCAGAGTGGGGGTTACGTAGATCAGTTTTAAATCCTTATTCTACGGCAGTTTTTCTGCCAATAGTGACTTATGTATCATCAGTGTTGGTAACTTGTGTGAATAAGGTTAAGTTTAAAGCCAAGTTAAATTCTGTGCAAAGAACAATGCTGTTGGCAATTCAGAGGGCTTGCAGAACAATGTCAACAAATGCCCTGCAGGCATTAGCGGGCCACATGCCGTTAGATCTTTTTATAATATATAGAGCTTTCTGTTACCATATTAGGAAGCGTAATAATTTCACGTGATTAAACATTGTGTGTGACCTTAACATTCACCCTAAGGTTGAAAAGAAAAGAATATATGCGAAGTTAATGGAAATCTGGCAAGCCAGATGGACTGATAGTATTGGTGCGGTCACCAGACATTTTATTCCAAATGTTTCTTTTTCATGGTTTAAACTGAACAAGCGATTTAACAGGGCATGGTTCTTTGAATAGTAAATTATATTATTTTGGATTAAAGTCAAACCCTTACTGTGTATGTGGTGTTGAAGAAACTTGGTGCCATGTATTGTAGGAGTGTTTGTTGTATGGGAATTACAGAGCTCAATTAAAGAATGTCCTGTATAAGGATAATAAAATCAAGTATATTAGGTGGATTTGGACAAATGTCTAGGGGCCACCAAAGACAATAATAATTATAAACGCCTTAGTAATTACAAGTAGTTTCAAAGGATTCAGTCTCGATACATGTCTGATGAGTTTTCTCGTATATATTTCAGTTATTCAGTACCTATAACGTGCTTTTATTTATATTTTCAGAAAATCCAGAAATTTGGGGACAAGATTCGAGTAAGTATTAATACAGATTAGTAGCATGTTTTGTTAAAGCTTTGTGATTTTTTAAAATTTTCTCTTATTCATTCTCGATAGCGTTTGATCAATCCTCTTGTACACATTTGTTTCTTTCAATAATTATAATATATTCTTACTTTTATTTTCAGCGTCAACTGAATTCTTCGATGGGGTTTCATGTAAGTATTAATACAGAGTAGTAGCTCGAGAAAATAATCCATCACTGCGTTTTGTTCTTGACTAGCTAATGAGTCCGAGCTCTGTCGCTGTCATTGAACAGACAAATGTATCCCTAGGTGTTCCCCACAGAAATATATAACGCAGGGTTGTGTCATTTTCTCAAGTTACTTCAATAGCTGAGTTGAAATTGCGTATTACTTTAGAAAATTATTGACTAGTAGATTGCAGAATTAGAGATAGGTTTAAAAAAAATTATCCATCATCTGTTCAAATTATCTTTTTATGTACTTTATTAAAAAGCAAAGATTATCGAGTTCTGCAATTGCGAATATGTATTACAGTGTTGTGCAAAACTTAAGGACTAGTCAGGTTTTCACCTGTAGCTTCTCATAGGAGTGGCCTGGATATGGGAAAAGCATACCAAAGGAACCTCGTGAGGTGAAGAAATGATGAAGGAAACAACACAGGCACAAAAACGGAAACAAAACGGTACGGTACAGAGGGCGCCTCGGTAGCCAGGTGGGCAGGAGCAGCAGTGCGTAGCATAGCTGCTCCTGCCCACCTGGATTGATTAGACCGGGGTTCGAACCCGTGCCCACCAAATACGGAGGATGCGGAAAAGTCAGAGAATGACCAGCGCATATCCCCGGAGCAAAATGGCCTTAGTTGCTTATGCTCCTAAAAACCAGATAACAAACAAAAAACGATACAGAGGGACTTGATTCAAAAATGGCAACATAGCACTGGTTACCAGGATAGAGATGCATCACTGCCAAAGATGGAACAAAGGGAAGAGGTGGTCCTCAGTAGGAGATATGGCCACCCCTAATATCGATGCAGGCTTTGCACCGCCTGTCCATACTTAGAACAATGTTGTTAAGTTCTTGCGGTAACATCGTCTGTTCCTCTGTCAGCGCCTTCTTCAGCTGGTGAACATTTTCTGGTGGGAGTGGATGTGCCGATAGGCGTCTCCTCAGAGTGTCCCATATGTGTTCGATGGAATTTAGATCGAGGGAACAGGCAGGCCAATCCATACGAACAATGTCCTCACTTTCCAAAAGCATATCAACAGCTGCAGTGCAACTAAACAGACGCACATGGGAAAGGATTACTTCAGTACAGTAGCGTCCACCGGTTACAGTACCGCCTTCCAGTAGTAATAGTAGCAGTAGTTGTAGTGGCATGTGATGCAAGAAAGCAAGTGTTTGAGCTTATGCAGCATCAGCCAAAAAAAAAAAAAAAAAAAAAAAAAAAATCACACCATTCCCTCCAAATGCCTGTCCAGTTCCTTCTTAAATTTATTTAACCTATCAACTTCCACAACGACAGATGGAAGTTTGTTCCACAGCAATTAACCAACCGCTGGTTAAAGGCAAATTTTCGCACATCTATTCTACATTTGTCTTTTCTTAATTTGAATTTATGCCCCCGTTAGGATCGTAATCTGAACACGTGGAAGGATCCCACGAGAATTCAGGGTGCTCAACCCATTCAAGGCCTTATACACCTCAATCAGATCGCCGCGCAGGTGCCTAGTCTCCAGCCACTGCAATTTGCAGAACTTAAGCCTCTCTTGGTAAGAGTCCCAGAGTCCCCCCTTTGTTCCTCTCACAAATCTTTTTGTTCTTCTCTGTACTTCTTCTAGCAACTCTACATCCTTCCTAAAATGAGGCCTCCAGACCTGTACGCAGTACTCAAGGCGTGGCCTGACCATTGCCTTATACAGAGGGACAATCATCTCCTTTTCCCTGCTAGAAAAATTCCTATATATCATTGAGAAAACACCATGACCTGCCCTGGCAGCCTGTCTGCATTGCTCAGAAAACTTCATATCTGACTGCACAATTACTCCCAGGTCTTTCATTTTCTACCACCTTAAGTGTCTAACCACACAGTTGGTACGTGGGGTTGCTTCTACCCATATGCAGTACTTTGCATTTGTCAAGGTTAAACTTCAGTTGCCAAATCTCAGCCCATCTGCCCAAATTATCTATATCCTGTTGCAGTAGCACACTGCCATTACTGTCATTAACAACCCTGCCAACCTTTGTATCATCTGCAAACTTCGACACTAAGCCTGATATACCTTCATCAATATCATTGATAAATATACAAAACAACAGTGGACCCAACACCGAACCCTGTGGGACTCCACTAATAACATTAGTCCAAGAAGAGCAGCACCCATTGATTACCACCCTCTGTCTTCTCCCACTTAACCATCCTTTTATCCATTGTAGCAACTTACCCTTAATACCATTCTGCTCCAATTTGCACAATAGTCTTCCATGCGCAACAGTGTCAAAAGCTTTCCTGAAATCCAAATATATTATATCAAAATTATTTTTTGCATCCAGTTCCTTTGTAACCACATCATAATAACCAATCAAATTTGTCAGACAAGACTTTCCCTTAAATAACCCATGCTGTGTCTGAATTATTGCTGTAGTCTTGTCTAGATGATCCTGCAATGCATCTTTAACCAGTGACTCCATTATTTTTACCCGGAACAGAAGTTAAACTAACTGGTCTGTAATTACTCGTGTCACCCTTCGATCCTCCTTTGTGAATTGGGGATACATTTGCACATCTCCAGTCCGTGTGAACCTCCCCTGAGTCCAAGGATGCTCTCATAATTATGGCTAAGGGTTTGCTTAGTTGCTTTGCCGCCTCCTTTAATATAACTGGATAGATCCCATCCACCCCAGGTGCTTTTCTTACGTTTAACTTCAACAGTTTCTCTTCCACTTTGCTCTCAGTTATTACAAAATCATTAAGCACCCTGCTACAATTTGATAACCTTCTGCTATTTTCAAACCTTAATAACTCCTCATGTGTGAATGTAGATGCAAAATACTTATTCAGTATCTGGAGTTGTGTACGTTCATCCAGGATAACGCCTCCCCAGACGAGAACATCTCGACCGCCATATCGATCCTTTTCAGTTGTGGGGAGGTTATTTTTTAATGTTAATTTTATTATATTATTTTGTTTTATTTTTATTATTTACTTAAAAATTTTCTTATTAACTTATCTAAAAATTTTCAGTTCTCTGAACACTCTACTGACGTCTTTAACAAGCCCCAACTTGCGCAAATCTGACTACAATTTTCAGAAAATTCCAATTTGTAGGGCGTGTAAAGCGGTTGTTAACAGAACATTAAAGCCACACATTTATTTATGAAAATTTCCAAACCTTTAATGAGCATACGACAACATTTACATAAAAGAAACAAATAATTACCTACAAGCATCCCAATTTCATATACATATATAAACCTTGCTACAATACACTACTCTCTCTCTCCCCTCAATTATTCTAGATATACGAATTATTGACATCAGTTTGTATCAGTTGTATTTTACATAAAATTGACTCCACAATGATTCTCATGATTCTCTTACCTCAATCATTCTCTTACCTTACCAATTTGTTTTTCTTACATCAATAATGTTTACTTCAGCTCTTATTACACCTTTAGAATCTTTGTTTTAGCCTCTTACACATAAAATGTATTACATCTGGTACCCTCTTATCTCAATAACATTCCTTATAGGTCACCCATTCTGCCTTAATTAATATCTTGGACACCCTAGTCATCCCTCTTTACTTATGAGGTTTTTCTATTAATAAAATTTATTTCTGTTTACACCTCATCTGATATGTTACCTTGTTTGGCACTTGGCCTAATTTAATGACATAGGTTAACTTATCCTTACAGTACTACCCTTATAAATATAATTTCTTTGCTAATTCCTTTACATTATTACTTTGATTTTACTACTCCTGAACCACCCTTATATTTATTCATAATCATTAACAACAAGAATGTTCCTTTCTTTTACAAGGACTATCACTGAATGGCTTACAGAGCTAGGTTGTGAGTCCTTGAGTTTAGGATTCAATAAAGAGGCAAGAAACAGACTTACTTTCCGACTTCGCCGCGACTTCCAATGTCCTCGCGTTCAGGTTTCCCACGCAGCTGACAGTCTTACTTCAGTTTCTTGGGCTCTCCAGTTTTCCTTCGAGGCAGACAGACATGTGTTCACTGCTGGGGGCACTCCTGTTTTCTTTCGAGGCTGACAGGCTTACTTTCACTTCTGGGGCACTCTTGACATGACGCACCTTCTTGTGTAGACGATATATTCACAGGTGTACATACCTGGCTCATTCTCTTTACAAGGCCTACTCGCTTACCTCCACTTCAATCCACACTCATGACCTTCTCCCCTTTGACCACACCACACAGAAGACAGACAGACACAGAATGCTCTTCTCTCTCAATTTTTCTCTCCCCAAAATTCACTCTTCCCCTCAAGTTTGGCACGCCTCCCCCAAGGACTCCAACCAATCCTCCCCCTCTGTTTAAATCTCCATTCCTTTCCATTTGGCAACACAATTCTCCCAAGCTGTCTCCCTAGCGCCCAAAACCAACCCTTTTCTCGACCTTTCTTATTTTTTTTTTCTCAGGCAGTACGACCATTTCTTGTCCACCGGCAACCTCCACAAACACTCATTTTCGTTTCACACCTTTCTCTCTAAAAGTATCAGAAAACTCAAGTATAAGTCAGCCTGATGCCGGTTTTATTTTGAAGTGAAAACTGGACGTCAATTCATTTCCTGTTTTGGCTCCAACGGTGTCATAGATCAAAGGAGGCTCCTCGCATAATCCCACTTCACGTCCTATTGTTCTTCCTTAAGCAACCCCTTCACGCCCGTTCTCAAATGGAACTCCTTTACTTAGTCCTGCTGTCCCCGTTTGCTCTCTCATTATTTGAATTACTTGTTTATCCCTTTGCTACTATTCTTAATTCTCACGCTTAAACTATCCCATCACTAAATGTAGCGTTCTTCAAACTTTACCATTACTTCTAGCAAAACAATTATTTTTATTTTACATTTGTAAGATTTTACATCTTACAATCGTCACCGTTCCCCGAAAAAATGTATATATGTATAAATTTTTTTCTCTATACTCCTATATCTCCTAAAAATCCAACCTTTGCACATAATACATATCCCCTCTATAGACAGTAACTTATACTAAAACTATCCCTAACGCTGAAATCTCCCCAGTGTAGCCTCCTATAATCAGTGTTCCTTGAATTTCTAAGAGTGCTTCTATCTTTACATAAAAATCAATTTCTTAACTCCTTGCAAGAAAGAATTTTTTTTTTCTTTTTTTTCGAATTATCCTAATCTATAATCTCTATGTTTACCCCTGTACACCTATATACACAATCTAAATATATATATATAATCCTCACTAAATCTATTCCCATCCCATACTCTCATCAAATAAATCTCCTAAATACATTTGCTGTATCCTGTTTATCTCTTTCAATTTATGGGCCCCTTCCTGATTGGAAACCTCAGTCCTCTGTTTCCACAATCCTTCGATCTTTTTAAGTTCTGTTACTTCATTTAAATGGTTGACATTCTCGTCACCACCATTTTCTTCCTCTTTATGCGTTTTCTGTCTGGAATTCCCTTATCTTTCTCCCTTAGTTCTAATGCTCCAACGTGTAGTGTTTTGGTTCTTTTCCGTCGTCTTGGTCCCTTTTTGCGACCTTTCGGGTTAATTTCTCGGATTTCTTCCCACTTCTTTCCTTTCCTTTCCACTGTCATACCTGGTCTCTTCTCATTACTGTCAGATACGATCTTCGATAATTTATCTCTCTCATGTTGGGCTTATCCTTGCACTCCTTTGGACTGAATTTCCGGTTATCTGACTGCCATGGATAAAATCGACCTCTCTTGAGCTTCTATAACTTTCTGGGGTCGGAATTCTCATGCTTGACTCCCTGATCCACCTTCCATGTCCAGAAAAATCTGGCTATATGCCTATATTTGAAACACCTATAGCATCTCACCTAACCTCGGTAATTCCTGTTATTTCCCAGAGTGGTCAAGAACATTTGCTCCTTTTTCTGAAGCTTACTGCTTAGTTTGCTATGCTTCCTCCAGCTCCAACCTGATTGATTTCCCTTTTCATCATATGAATTATTCCTGGACCGCCTAAGACACAGAGCATATTAACGCTCTGTGTCTTAGCGTGATGAGCAATATGGCCCATCACGCCCTTGTGGATTAGAGCAGTTGGTATAACCACCGTCTTCCCTACACACCGGGTGAATAAAACTGTAGTTCGAATCCCATCAGTGACGTGAGGAGTTTTTATGGGTCTCTTTCACAACGTGGTTGAGTTATCGGTCTGATGCATGGGTAACAGTAGTTTTTCCTCCAGGAAACTCAGGAACGCAGTTTTCGGCGAAAGGCTACGTTGTCCCATTCGTCACAAGACGAGTTGTGCGTTCTGAAATGTTTTTTGTTACCACCGTCGTACTTGGTTATTATTTCATTGACTACAGCCTTTCTATTACCATGAACAAGTCTTGTCAACTTCCATTGGCCTTTTCGCAAGTCCTCGTGGCTAGCACAGTTAGTAGTATCGCTGTCCTCCCCACTTTGGGTGGAAAATACTTCGTTCGAGTCCCGTCGATGACGTGAAGAATTTTATGGTCTTTTTAACAACGTGGCTAATTAGTCTGTTTTTCTTCTGGAAACTCTGGGTTTTCGTCCAGCAAACAGAAGAAGCAGGTCCTTGGCGATTCTTAAAATTGAGTTTGAGAGCGTGCTTGCTGAATGGACCTAATTTGAAGAGAAGTAACCGCCCATCCCGTTAAGTATATCTAGTTTTAACGGATTCAATCTTGGTACTTTCAAAATCAGTCTTCCAGTTCATTTATTCAATAACTGTAATATGTTCTTATTTATATTTTCAGGAAATCCAGAAATATGTGGACAAGCTTCAAGTAGGTATCAATACAGAGTAGTAGCATGTTTTGTTAAGGCGATGTGATTTTTTAAAAATTTCTCTAATAATATATTGTCTAATTATTGTGAGTTTTTTATTTTAATGAGAAAAGTTATGTTATATTCAATAGATTTTTAAATTATTTAAGACCATTACGTTATATTATATTAAATTATTGTTAATATTTTCTAGAATTAACTTTTCGTTTTTGTTTTTTTTTTTATTCTCATATCTACTTGACTCACAATAAAAAGCAGAAACAAGGACATTCATTTACTTTGCATCAATGCCCGCGCTATTTTTCTACGCGCATGCTTGTGGAGGAGCACAGGAGTTCGAAAAAAGACAAAAGCCAAATTCAGTCACTATCCTCGGATTGATGAAAGTACCCTCAGAGACAAGAACGACAGAGAACACGAAGTTGTGTGCGTTATTTCCTCAGACTACTACAATACCTGCAAAGAAATTGTACCCCGCCTCTTTACTAAATTACACTCTACCACTTTGCTTTTAATTAGCCATACCCTATTAAAACAACGATATCATCGATTTGTACAATTTGTAAACATGCATTATCCAATAGAACAATTAAAATTTTAACATTGTAAATTTCACGCTTATAATTAAGAGAATTGTAAGTTAAATGAATTATAGATTGAAAAGCAAGAAGAAACGCGTTGACGTAGAAAGTGGAAGCAAGATGGCCAGTAAGCAAGAAAGCACTGTTCACACCATTAAACCCCTTTGTCTGACACTTGAAAGGATGGTTCCATGGACTCAAGCTAGTCTGTTGTTATTGCTATTGTATTCCTCTCAATGTCAAACAGGTGGAAGCGGGATTCGTTCGGCCGGGTAACTTTTTGCCAATCCTTCAAAGGCCAATGTTGATGTTGCTGTGCCCGCTGTAAACCGTACCTTCTTATGTTTTGCTGATAGGAGATGAATCCGGTTCGGTCGTCGGCTGTGACAACCCATCGGTGACAAGGTACGACGAATTGTGCGTTCTGAAATATCCCCTTGGTTAGCAATTTTGTACCGAGCTGCTGTTTGACAATGAGCTGTTTCTGACCACTGGATCACCGTTGGGCGGATGTTATTTTGTCATTGAACCAATATCGAAACCCCCCGAGAATGTTGTACACGGAAACTTGCAGTAGGATTTTTAGTTTTCGAGGTGCACATACTGGAACGTCTGGTGCCAACCACCATGGCGCGTTCAGAGTCACTTAATTCTTTTGTCTTGTCCACCTCCTACGTATTTACCTACTTGCTTGATATGTATAGTGTGAACACGTGACATTTTTATCAAAGGAACCTTCCATTTCATGAAAAAAATATTGCACTTAATAAATTGCCCACTCTTTGTACATCAGTGAGTATTTTATTAAATTAATTTTTTCAATTAGCATTCATAGCGGATGCGATAAAATTGTTCCCCATAATAGATTATCTTACTATGAACTTACGTGGTGGTATGTGTTGTAATGGCACAGAAGCTAGATCAGTTTAGCTCTAAAAATAATGGTGTATAAAGTAATTTAGGCGAACATCTTATTTGAGGATATGTACGAGGATCGATCAAAAGTGTCGATCAATGAATCCCAATGAGCGGGGACGTTGCTTTGATGATCTCCAACCGGCATTTGGTTTGTGCATTTCTAAATGCCTTTACAACTCCTTTCATCGCTTCCTTCCTTCTTTCTCAGAGTTCGCGTTTAAAATGCTTTTGTGATGCATGTATAGTGTACCAATCCACTCACTCACTTGTGCATCAGTGTCCGTCCCAAAAATATATCAACAAATGAAACATCCTCCTTATCCATCTGATATGTCTTCGTGTGGCTTTTTTCTGTTCCCTAAACTTAAAAAGATCCTTGAAAGTTAAAAGAGTTTGAAGAAAAGAAATAAAATGGGAGGAAGCAGCCCTTTGATGACATCCAAAATTTTGCTTGAGAGGTGCTTCCATTTAAGATAATGCAGAATGAGAGAATGAGCATACTTTGAAGGAGTGTAACCACCCATCCTTTAAATATATACCTTTGTTGGTTTTCATGGATTCAATCTCGATAACGTTTGATCAGCCCTCTTGTACGTATTTCTTTCATTCAAAATCATACTATATTCTTACTTTTATTTTCTGCTTAATCTGAATTTTTCGTTGGTGTTCCCGGTACGTGTTAATACGAGTAGTTTGAGAAAATAATGCAACACTGCGTTATGTTTTTCGATCGTGACTATCTAATGACTTGTGTCCCTCAACTGACAGTGAGAGAACTTGGGCTTAGGCTCTTTAGAAATCCCCCATCCACTGCTTTTTTGTATGAGTCGATTTAAACTAACGAATAGAGTTCATTAATGCAATACCACACCACTGAATCCATTATTGATTATAAACTACAATTCTCGAAAATGGAATCCGTTATTCATTATAAACTACAAATTGCAGAACTTAAGATTATTAAGTTCTACAATTTGTAAACATGAATTTTATAATAAGGAATCTTTATTGTCACGACAACAGATACATAGTATACATTACGATATGGTCCCATAGCTACAAGGGCAGGGGTTAACAAATAAGAACTATGACAGCCTCGATGCAGGGCCCATATCTAGATAGGGATATCCCATATCAGGTGGAATGTGGGTTAATATGTAAATAGTACAACGTATAAAAAAATTCTAAGATGTGAAGGCCATTACAGCGTAGGCTATAGCAAGGCAGCATACGAAATAGTGAACTAATGAAACAGATTGAGGCTATTAAACAATAATTAAATGATATTAAAAATAAATATATTATGAGGACTGTAAGGTAGGTACATATATATATACCATTGCTTATACTCATATGCGAAAGTGTCACTCTTCAGTGAACGTGAAGTGATCCCGAAGAGCTAGCAACTTGTTGACACAGAGACCGGAAATTTAAAAAAAAAAAGTAAATGAAGAATGATACTCGTTATACCAATGGAGGCTCTTTTTGCCCACAGTACAAAACACGCACTGACGGATTGAGGGTGTCGGGAAGCTTGAAGAGCTTTTCACACTTTGAGAACGAAATCTACGAAATTATATATATTGCTCTCTATTTTCCATAAATAATTGAAATGAAGATAAAATGGTTGGTTTTTGATATATTCTGACAACCTTCTTTTTCCTTTCCAACCATACAACTAGAATACGGTAACTATAGTCACTATATTCCATTAAAAAAGAACAGGGATAACTGTAGTTTATTTTCTATGCTTTCGGGCGCTTCTGCTGAGTTATTAATCCATAATTCTGTGGGAGTATAAGAGACTTGGTCAATTATAAAACTCCAAATTTCTTGCTTGCCTTAGTTTGCTATAGTGACAAATAAATGCCTAAGCAACGCACCAGTATCATATGGTGGACTATGGGACTTCGCTTTCGGTTGCATTGCACATCGCCAAAACTTTGTCCTACCTCATCAGACTGCATCAATCTTCTTGGCTTCACTCAATACTCGAAAGCTCTTTCCTTGTATGAACTGATTCTCTAATCATGCTCCTGCGTTAACAAACCGAACAAAAAACTTTCTGTTTTGCTTATTAATATCACGTGTCTATAAATTACTCACCTGAATATGAAGCTCAGTTAAAATTTTATTTCAATAAGCATTGTAAAACGGGTTGCTGCGCTTAATAAAGCAACTCAAACAATTTCTTATCACACAACTACACTTCACTAAACCTCCACATGGGCATTTTTGGTAGCACGTAGAATGTGAAGACGGTAGCTGATTTCATTCTAAGGATTTCGAAGTATCTCTTGAGAAATGGAAGTCACTGTCTGTTCAATCCAGTCTATTAACTCCATGAAGTTGTTAACTTCTTTGCATGCTCCTCCTCCTCCTTTACTACGTAAAGGAGCCATAAAAAGAAATCCATAGGTGTGATATCAGGGGAACAGGTAGGCCATGAAATGGGACTATCCCGGCTAATCCAACGGTTAGAATTTTTTTTATTAAAGAAATCGCGCACAAGCAAGCTCCAGTGTGGTGGTTTCTCATCTTGTTGATAGACACATGTGGCTGCACATCTTCCAGCTGTGGTGCAGCATACAATTCGAGCATATCTAGGTAATTTGTGGAATTCAGAGTGTTTTCCTGGAAGAAAAATGGCCCAATCACCTGGCTGAAGGACAGTGCGCACCACACGTTTACCTTGAAACTATCACTCTCGTTTTCACGAACCTAGTGGGGATTTTTAGATCCTCATATGCGACAATTGTGTCTGTTAATTTTACCAGACAAATGGAATGTTGCTTCATCACTGAAAACGACATTTTTCAGAAAGAATTCATATTCATCTATACAGTTGAGCAGCGAATTCCCCTCGTTGAGGTTTGTCCTGAGGCATATTTTCCTGGAAGAAGTTTCAATCTCTTGCGATTCACTCTGTGCAATGTTGCCGGTGGACTTTGTATATCTGTAGATATACAAAGTACACCGGCAACATTGCACAGAGTGATGTACAAAGAGATATACAGAGTTATACAAAGTCCACTTGCAATGTATAATTACGATTGCAGGTGGACTTTGTACATCTACAGATATACAAAGTCCACCTGCTCCTTTCTGGTTCAGCACACTGCCAGCTTCTTAAAACTGTTTTAACTATCGCCTCGTTGATTGTTCTGCAGGTGGATCTTTTTGGAATTTCCTTTGAAAACTTCCCTTTACAATCTCTGGAGATTTAATGAACCATAGTTACAACACCCATATTGCTTTCTCCTGCTCTGTCGTCATGTTTAATGCTGCAGTGTCGCAATGGTTGCTGGGATCAAGACTGCCGACCGCATGAGAAAAAACGCATTGAGTTGCTTTGATAACGGCAGCAACCGTTTTAAGATGCATATCACAATAAAATTTTAATATATCCAGCTTCATAATGAGTTGAATAATTTATAAACGTCCTGTATATATAATTTTGTTTTGACTATTCTACTTGATACCCTATTAATTATATCCCATAAAATAAAAATAGAAACTTATTTGCCGATTGTAAGTCATTGGAGTCTGTCTGATAGCTTGTTTCTTATATCCCATACTTTGATGGCGAATATGAAAAAAGAGAAATCATTTCCTGATTATAAGCAGCTGGAATCAGTTCCGTCTATGCTCGTGGTAAGTGACGAATTATATGATGAAATATCCTTAAGAGATCTGATGAGTTCAGTCCTGGGCACGTTTCGGTTTATTAGGACCATGTAGATTATGTTTACTCTGTAGTTGCTTTTTACTAAAGATATGTATATTTTTGCAGAAAATAATGAGCAGTCGCAGTTCCAGCCGCATCAACCGAACAAGAAACTGTAACTGCTTAGAGGTAAGTCATTTTATTATTATTAGTTGTCTTCCTTCACGTTTGCAAGTCTGTGTGAGTGTGTTTGGTAGAGAAAGTCGAAAACAGGAGTATTTTACGAATCTCAAAAGATAAAAATTAAATCTCTCAGTCATGTATACGAAGCCATTTTTCAATGGAAAGGATGCTATTGTTGTTGTTATTGGGTTTAACGACACAAGAGCTGCTGTGGCCAAGTTTTTCTGAAAAGGATGCACTGGCATAATTTGCAATTTAAGTATTTTACAGCAAAGTCATTTATGGTTGGGTACTCTAGTAATTACGATTGCAAGTTGTCTTTGAACTACCTTTCGATACAGAAATCTAAAATCTCGGAGGCTCTAAAGGTATATGCTGTCCCTTCTTCAATATTTTTTCTGACTCTCTATTGCGTGCCTAACCTTAGATGAGTGTACGAACTGCCGGACTGGACCACCTGGAAATGTCCGGTACCCCCGTAATACCCAGGCAAAAAGGCCTATTGTTGATGGCCCGAAAGACCTGTTCATTAAAGCTGAGCGAACCCCTCAGCCATGGACAGTTTTCATCCGTTAAACATAACAAATACTAAAGATCCGGATAATCAGCAAAATGAAATTTTGTTGATTATCCGGATCTTTTGTTGAAATTTTGTTGATTATCCGGATCTTTTGTTGAAATTTTGTTGATTATCCGGTTGGGAAACAAATTTACACTGATTATCCGTGTAAATTTGTTTCTCAACCACGGATAATCGCGAGTATTATCCGTGGTTGAGAAACGTCGATGACGTTGTAGAGTAGATATCATCTTTTAAGGGCACAAAGGGTGATACTGTTATATAGCAAATCTTACATGTCAAATTATGTTTGACATTGCGAAGGAAAATTACATGGATTTTAATAGATGTGTATGGGTAATGACAGCAAACATTTTAATCTTTAACTTTATTTTCAGACCGAGGTCTTATTTCTTTGGAATCTACTTTTTGTTTCCAAATTAATTTCGATTTTCAGTGCAATTCAGTTTGAATTTTGTTGGGGATTTCTTCACCAGATGGTACTGCTAACATTCAATTTGAATTTGTAAGGAAATGAGGCGACAACTCAGCGTTGTTATGGGCCTATATAGCTTGAAGAGCTTGAAGGACAGGGTGGATGCCCTCGAAGAATCTAAATTGAGGGGCCCATCAAGCTCTCAGCTGCCCACATCAACGCCAGAGCTTGCACTTGATCATCACGCAAAACAGCGGCAACCCCCCCCCCCCCCAAGGCAGAATGCGCTGGTCCAACAGGAGCTAGTAGTTGTTGGTGACTCTGTTATCAGGGAAACGGGAAACATGCTATGTAAAAAGAATAGGTGGAACAGGACCAGGGTATGCCTGCCAGGGGCAAAGGTCGATGACGTTGTAGAGTAGATATCATCTTTTAAGGGCACAAAGGGTGATACTGTTGTACACGTTGGCACTAATGATATTAAGAGTAGGAGACCGGCAGAATTACTTAACAAGTACAGGCCACTGTTGAAAAAAAGCTGTGAATTAGGGTTGAAATTGAAAGCGTCTGCAATTCTGCCCAGACACGAAAGGAGGGAGTATATGATGAGAGCCTTGTCGATCAATTCGTCCCTGGAAAGATTGTGCAAGGCTCAAGGGGTAGAATTTTTCTCAGCCTGTTCTGTGCTTGTTAACAGGAGAGACTGCTTCTACAGGGATGGGATACACTTGAATAGAAAGGGTGCAAGAATATTTGCTGATGCTATCGAGGCAGTGTTAGGTGGGTCGTAAAACTGCTAGCTTGGGGGTTTCACAGACTAAAATGTTAAAAGTAGCCGCAGGCAGAGGTGAAAGCGATTCTTGTACTGCTTCTATTGGAATGAGCAGCAGCCTGGAAAAGAGAATGCAGGATATTTCAGAGACTGCTGGGTGTCATTGCGGTACAAGTAAACACATGGGTTGTGTGAGGGTAGCTAAGAATAGGAACAGGTGCATGTATACTTGCGTGTACACCAATGCTAGGGGTTTAGTAAATAAATTTCATGAATTTGAGGTATTGCTCAAAGCATCAAAGGCGGATATTGTTGGGATATCAGAGACGAGGTGTCACACAGATATAAGGAATGCAGAACTGGAATTTGGGGAGTACAATGTGTACAGAAAGGATAGACAGGATAGGAAGGGAGGAGGAGTTATGCTATTAGTTAAGAAATACATAAAATCCAAGGAAGTGAAGCCAGTCGACATCGCTGGACAGTGCAGTGTCGAGTCAGTTTGGTGTGACATAAGCATTGGGAGATCAAAATTGAGAGTAGGAGTGTGCTATAGGCCTAATGACTCTGATGAGTATAATAAGAAACTGTACAGAGAAATAGAGTGGGCCAGTAAATCAGAGAGTCTTATAATGGGGGATTTTAATTTCCCAGATATTGACTGGAATTTGGGGGCTGGTCACTCACACACTAGCAAGGCTTTTGTGGATTTATTGGATGATTGTTTTCTACATCAGCATGTTCGGGAGGCAACTAGAGGGAGGAATACTCTTGATTTGATTATCAGTAGTGATTCTTCATGCATTAAGAATCTGCAGATAATGGAACCGCTAGGTGGCAGTGATCACAGTGTGCTGAAGTGTGACTTACTCAAAGAGGTAACTACCATCAGGGGTAAAGGGAAGGGTTTTTGATTTCGTAAAGGTGACTACGATGGTCTGAGACAATATTTAAATTCTATACAGTGGGACCAACTGATGATGTTACCAACAGCAAATTCAAAATGAGAAGCATTCAATGAACTTATCTTGGAAGCGACTAGGCTTTACATACCAACCAAGAAATATTGTTCAAGGTTTAGGCCTAAATGGATGTCAGATGAACTAATGAGACATGTGGCAGAGAATAAAAATGCATAGGATACATATAAATTAATGGATGACATGGAAGCCTATGAGAGATATAAGCTGGTCTGTAACCAAGTCACAAAGGAGGTTAGGCAGGCAAAGGCAGATTATGAGAAATCCTTGGCAAAGGATGCATAGAATAACAACAAAGAGTTCTTTACCTATGTAAACTCTAGAAGGAAAGGGATGAATTAAATTGGTCCACTGGACACTGATGGTTCAACTGTTGATGATCCTGCTCAGGTAGCTAACATTAGTAAATGAGTATTTTGCATCTACATTCACCCATGAGGAGTTATTCCGGGAGGGGAATGCCAGAGATGGGTTAAACTCTGCCAGTGAGCTGGATGATTTTGCAATAACTGAGAGGAAAGTGGAGGAGAAATTGTTGAAGATAAACATAAAAAAGGCATCCGGGATGGACGGGATCTATCCAGTTATATTAAAGGAGGCAGCAAAGGAAGTAAGCAAACCGTTAGCCATAATTATGAGAGCTTCTTTGGAATCAGAGGAGGTAGACTGGAGATGTGCAAATGAGACCATAATTCACAAAGGAGGATCAAAGGGCAACACAAGTAATTATAGACCTGTTAGTTTAACATCTATTCCAGGAAAATTAATGGAGGCACTGGTTAAAGAAGCACGGATCATCTAGACAAGACTTCAATTATAGCTCAGACACAGCATGGTTTTGTTAAGGGAAAGTCTTGCCTGACCAATTTGATTGGATACTATGATGTAGTCACAAAGGAACTGGATGCCGTGAATAACTTTGATATCATAAATTTGGATCTTAGATAGGCTTTTGATATTGTTGCCCATGGAAGACTGCTGCACAATTTGGAGAAGTGTGGCATTTGAGGCAAATTGCTGCTATGGATAAAGGGATGGTTGAGTGGGAGAAGACAGAGAGTGGTAATCAATGGACACTGTTCATCGTGGACTAACGTTATTAGTGGAGTCCCTCAGGATTCAGTGTTGGGTCCATTTTTGTTTTCTGCGTTTATAATTGATATTGATGATGGTATATCAAGCTTAATGTCCAAGTTTGCGGACGATACGAAGGTTGGCAGGGTTGTTAATGACAGAACGCTGCTGCAACAGGATCTGGAAATGTTGAACAGATGGGCTGAGAGGTGCAAAATGAAGTTTAACATTGACAAATGTAAAGTGCTACATATGGGAAGCAGCAACCCCACAGTGACGTATCACCTCTGTGTCACTACACTGACAGTGGTAGAGAATGAAATGGACCTGGGGGTAGTTGTGCAGGCAGATATGAAATTTTTTGAGCAGTGCAGACGGTCTGCAAGAGTAGCTCATGGTGTCTTGTCAATGATATACAGGAATGTTTCTAGCAGGGATAAGGAGGTGATTATCCCCTTGTATAAGGCAATGGTCAGGCCACACCTTGAGTACTGTATATAGGTTTGGAGGCCTCATTTCAAGAAGGATGTAGAGATGCTGGAACGAGTACAGAGAAGGGCAACAAGATTAGTGAATGGAACAAAGGGGTGCTCTTACGAAGAAAGGCTTAAGTTTTGCAAATTACAGTGTCTGGAGACTAGGCACCAGCGGGGTGATCTGATTGAGGTGTATAAAGCCTTGAATGGTTTGAGCATGCTCAATGCTGATGGGGTTCCTGCTCTTGCTCAGAATAATCATCTGAGAGGGCATAAATTCAAATTGAGGAAAGACAGATGTAGGATAGATGTGCGGAAATTTGCCTTCAGCCAGCGGGTAGTTGGTTGGTGGAACAGACTTCCATTCCTTGTTGTGGAAGTTGATAGCCTAAATAAATTTAAGGCTTAGCTGGACAGGTATTTCGAACGAACAGAGGGTTGAAGTGGAAGTGGTTTTTTTTTGGCTGATGCTGCATAAGCTCGCTTTTTTTGCATCATATGCCTCTACTAATGCTAATCCTAATTTGTTCATATATTTGTCCCGAGATGGCAAAAGATGTTTAGTTTCGCCAGTAGAAATTAGGCTTCGGAACAAAGCTGTTTGTACTCTCGAAACACAATATAAAATTACAGTAACATTGAAAATGAAGTTGGCAAGATTTTGTTATATAAAGCATACTCGACAAAATGTTTTATGAAAAATTGGATGGATTTAATCGACCTGAAAACACAGTATTCAGGTTAGAACGGTGCTCGATATGCTACATTAGCTAAAAATTGAATTCCTTTTGTCCCTATCAGTCCAATTTGTTTAGCAGCATGCTGCATCCAAGATTAAGGCATAGTTACAGTTTGGTGTCATAGTCCTGGACTTTATAATTTCACTGGATAATAACTTCTTTCCATAGAGTTGAGTTGCTCGATGGATTCCTTCATAGCGAGAAGATTCTTCGGATGGAGTATACGGCTCAATCTCCAGATCAGAATACGACTCAAGTAAATCTCTGATACTTTAGAAAGGGTACATCAACTTCTCAAAATCCCCTGTGTTTTACCACAAACAAAATTCTTGGCGGCTCAGATCTTCTTGTAGAGGACTAAGATTTGTTAAGCAACTTTGTAAGCATTCGCGAGAAATATTCTGATATTTCTCGCGATGTTTAAGAGGCTTATGAAGTTCATTAAAGGGAGACTGGGAAATCAGCCAGCGGACCATAGTCTGGACAGTAATTTAAACATATTTAAATATGTGACTCCACAGTTTTAAAAAGAAGGTCATATATGCTTGCATATTATTATGATAATACAATGAATTAAAAGTATGTTTTCACTGTATGAAGTAACAATAAAATCAAAAAATAAAATGCTTTATGTTATCAGACTGTTTATATTACAGATGCTCTGTGAAGGATGCAAGGCTCTGGGAGTAAGTAGAACCTAAGCAGAATTTTTAATTTGGAGTAATGAAGTCTTTTCATAGTTATTTCTGCGCACGATGTACATATTGTTATCTTAATAAGAAATTAAATATCGTTATTAAATAAATATTATATTTATTATTTATTTATTTATTCAAGTAAAGGAAAAGGAAAAGTCACATCTACTCCTAGACAGCAAACGTTTGCTAGGAGGGAAAACGTAATTAACAATATATGCAATGAGTAATATAAAAGATACAGAGATCCAGTCAAATTAATTACAGCAGGCTAAGATGTTCAAGGTTCAAGGTTCTAAATAAATTCAACATCTCTCCAAGCATGGTGCGGGGGTGCTGGAAAGTTGTGGGTTATCCTCAAACACAGAAGCCTACGGATGGCTGAGGAGACTTGAAACATCTACAGTATAATTGCAACATTGCGTAGGTATCAGCAAAAACTTTGGACCTGTAGATTTTTTCTAGATTTGGACCATCTAGTCTACCCGAAATAAGCTTGGAGAGGGTAATTATATTACGAGGCGCAAATCGCCTCGGGGTTAATATTTAGGTCGTTCAGGAGTCCAATTATGTTTGCTAGGAATATATGACTGAACGAGCTGATTTGGTTGAGGGCAGGTCGGATCTTAGATGTTTGGTGGTCAGTTGTTCTTCTGTTATCCTTGGGCAAAAGTGTATATCTCCTATAGACTAGATGGTCCAATGTTGGGACCATCTAGTCTACCCGAAATAAGCTTGGAGAGGGTAATTATATTACGAGTAGTGATTATTTATTTCCAAGGGGTCATTCCATGCAGCTAATGTAGTATAGCCCTACAGACAGTAAGGGGATGTCCTGAAGTCCTATTGAGGGATGGCAGAAGCCAATACTGAAGCCTTAAGAACTGCTGTATGTAGGTTGGAGTGGAGAAGGACCAGATTTCTGATGCGTACAGAGCCGCAGGTACAACACAAGTTTGGACAAATCTAGTTATCAGCTTGTTATAGCCATAACCAACCAGTTACTGTCGGGCAAAGGGCTGCAAAGAATTTGTTTCTTGCTTCCTTGAAGTACTCCAGAAAAGACAGGTTCGAATCCCAGGCCAAACCGGGGTCCCTGTGAGAGTTGACAAGTTTAATTTGACTTCCGTTTATAGAGATGTCATTGGATGTATTCTTTTCTTCTTTGTGAACATCGTCCGGGCAGATTTTTCGGTGTTTAGCTCGAGTTCAAAAGTAGTGCAGAAAGGTGTTTATTTCAGATATTTGTCCTGTTGCAGCTCTTTTGACTGAGCGCGATTGTTTTCGCTGATCCGAATGAATGAAGAGCTTCAGATCATCGATGTACGAGCACAGGTTCCAAAGCAGCTGTAAACAATTCTGCTGACAAAACGCCACCCTGTGGAACTCCTCTGAAGACAGTAGAGGAACGAGAGAGACCATTGTGCTATTCAAGGAGCCATCTTTTCTGCAAAATTTTATTGAGTACAATGAGGCGGAGGTTATGGGAGATCCTGAAGTAGTTCTTCTGGATGCTAAGTAAAGTTGCAATGGAAATCCTATCACATGCCGATTTAACGTAAAGAAAAATCATGTCGAGCTGTGTTCGAGAATTCAAAGCTTCCTGTATGTAAAAGAGAGTTTGAAAGAGATTGGCGGTAGTAGATCTCTGAGGGACCACAGTGTGAATGTGGCAAGGTCTGTGATAGAAATAGTGATCAATAAGTTGAGTTAGGATTGCCTTTTCAAAAACTTTAGTCTGCGCGAGTAGCACAGTATTATCGTCACTGTTCTCCTCACACAGGGTGAAAACAACCCGGGTTCGAATCCCGTCGATGACGCGAGGAACTTTAATGGATTTTTCACTCCGTGGCTGAGTTAGTCGGTCTCAGGCGTAGATAGCAAGGTTTCCCCCCCAGAAAGTTGGGTTTTTCGTCCAGCAAAACAGACAAATCGATCAGAGAACGCACACAATTAACAGACATAAGGCACACAGCACGGCATATGAAATGAAATATTCGGGTGGCCTAATATAATACTTTGATTTTTTCAAAAACTTTAAAGAGTGAAGAGCCCACTGAGATCGGATGAAAATTCTTCGCAGTTTTTGGCCTTGAATTCTTCGGAATGGGTTTGACGCAGTAGTGTGTCCAAATCTGGGGCACCGACGAGGTTCGCAAAATTTCATTAAAGTTGAGTAAAAGAGCATCGACAATGAAGACACAGGATACTTTAATGATAAAGAATGGAAACCATCTGGCCCGACGGTAGCTTTATTTGGTAACTCGTTTATTACTTTCATCAGATTCTCCTTCGTGATGTTAAGTGAAGACAGGGGAGTCAAATCACATAATGGGATGGAGATCGGAAGATTCGATCCTTTCTTTACGTGACCCTCACCGAAAGTATTATCGGCCCACTCAATGAAAAGGCTTTCGTCCATCTGATCTTTGTAATGCTTTGCAAATGGCCGCTTTGAGCACACTAACCTATTAGCTGTGTATCTATTGTTGACGTGTCGTTTTTGCTTCAGAAAAAAATGCACGTTTCCTTTTAAATCTAATGAAATCACTTGAGGATCTACTACACTTCCATTTCCAGAAGGTAAGTTGTTTATCCAGAAAACCGGGCTTCAAGTCTCTTGAAACCACTCATCTATTTCATTCGTTGAGTAAACTATTATGAATAAAGTTGAATAAATAGTGAACAGAAATCAGTTGAATTAGGGCAGATGGCGATAAAATAATCCTCCACAGATGTGCCATTTATTGTGCAGATAAATCAGGTGAATTTAAAAAGTGGGTCGTGTTATGGAAACTAAGCTGAATACGCCAACTTAAGAAAGAGAATGATATTTTATCTACGACTGTACATGTTTTCCAAAGTCTGTTTACTCCTTTCACTCAAGTGAAGTTCAAACATAGTATTGTGGACATTTTTTGCTTCTTGATCAATTTCTAGCTCGGTAAACAGGCGATCAAAAGGGAGAGACTATTGTAAGGAGCACGCAATGACTGGAAACTTAAGATCACCATGTTGACGGTGTATGTGTATGTACAGCTTCTGGCGAAATGAAAGACACCGGAAGAAAATCTAAAGAAATATATAACATTTCTATCAAACTTGGATGACTGTTTTTTACAACAGCATGTTCGCGAGGCAACAAGAGGAGGAAATACTCTTGATCTGGTTATCAGCAGTGATTATACGTATATTAAGAATTTGCAGATAACGGAACCACCAGGTGGCAGTGATCACAGTGCGCTGAAGTGGGATTTACTGAAAGAGGCAACTACCATCAGGGATAAAGGGAAGGGTTTTTGCTATCGTAAAGGTGAGTACAGTGGTCTCAGAGAGTTTATGAATTCTGTACAGTGGGACCAACTGATGACGTTGCCAACAGCAAATTCTAAATAGGAAGCATTCAAGGACGTAATTTTGGAAGCTACTAGGCTTTTTGTTCCAATTAAGAAATACTGTTCAAGGTTTAGGCCCAAATGGATGTCAGATGAACTAATGAGGCCCTTGACAGAGAAGAAAAATGCGTGGGATGCATATAATTATCAGGTGATACAGAAGCCTATGGTTGGTTGTTTGTTTGTTATTTGGTTTTTAGGAGCATTTGCAACTAAGGCCATATTGCTCCGTGAGTATGCGGTGGTCATTCCCTGACCTTTCCGCGTCCTCCGTATTTGGTGGTGACGGGCTCGCACCTCGGTCTAATCAAGAAGCATCTGTTACGCACTGCTGCTCCTGCCCACCTGGCTACGGAGGCGCCTTAGAAAGACTATGGTAGATACACGCTAGTCTGTAAACAAGTCACAAAGAAGATTATGCAAGTTAATGCCGATAACAAGAGGTCTCTGACAAAGAATGTAAAGAAAATCAACAAAGACTTCTTTGCTTATATTAACAGTAGAATTAAGGGGCTGAATCTTATTGGTTCACTTGATGACAATGGCTTAACTGTTGATGATCATGGTCGGATTGATGAAAAACTGAATAGGTATTTTGCATCTACATTCATACAAGAGGAATTCTTTAGAGAATGGGATTCCAGACGTTTATCAAACTCTAACAGGAAGCTAAATGATTTTGTGATAACAGAAAAGAAATTGGAAGAGAAGTTGTTGAAGGTAAACATAAAAAAGGCGTCTGAAGTGAATGAAATCTATCCAATTTTATTAAGAGAGGCAGCAAGGAGGTAAGCAGACCCTTAGCCATAATTATCAGGGTATATTTGGATTCAGGGGAGGTCACTATGGACTGGAGGTGTGAAAATGCATCTCCAATTTATAAAGGAGAACCAAAAGGTGACATGAGTAATCATAGACCTATTAGCTTGATTTTTGTTCCAGGAAAAATAATGCAGTCTAATGGAGTATAGAATCCGATAATAATAGAGTATAGAATCCAATAAACCACAAATAATGGAGCATAGAATCCGATAATCCAATAATAATGGAGCATAGATCCGATTTGATACTATATGCTCTAACAAAGGAACTAGATGCAAAATAATTTTGATTTCTTATACTTGAGTTTCAAGGTAGCTTTTGATACTGTTGTACATAAAAGACTGCTATATAAATTGGAGCAGTGTGGCATTAAGGGTAAATTACCGCTATGGATAAGACAATGGTTGAGTGGGAGAAGACAGAGAGTGGGTATTAATGGACACTGCTCTTCGTGAGCTAAGTAGAATCGCACAGAGTTCAGTGCTAGGTACATTGTTGTTTTCTATATTTATAAATGATATTGATGAGGGTATATCTGGCTTAATGTCTAAGTTTGCAGATGATACAAAAGTTGGCATGGTGGTTAATGGCAGAAATCAGAGTAAGCCACTACGATAAGTTCTAGAAGAATTAGGCAGATTGGCTTGGGAATGTCAGAAGAAGTTTAACCTTGATAAATGCAAGGTAATGCATTTGGGTAGCAGTTATCCCAGATTAAACTTATCAACCGTGTGGTACTAAACTCAGAATAGTGGAAAATGATATAGACCTGGGGTAACGGTGCAGTCACATATAAAGTTTTCTGTGCAGTGTAGGTAGGCTGCCAGAACAGCTCATCGGGTTTTGTCAATGATATACAGAAACTTTGCTAGCAGGATAAAGATTTAGGGAGGTCATTATCCCTAAAGGTATAATCACCTTTAGCAGGATAACATCCTCCTTATTATCCTTCCTAAAGGAAATGATTATTCCTTCCTCTGGGAAGGAATTAGATATCTGCTGGAACGGATGCAGAGAAGGGCAACGAGATTGGTGAAGGGAACAGAAGATTGAGGTGTTTAAAGCTTTTAATGGATTGAACAAGCTCAATGATGACGGAATCCATCCTTGCACGTTCAGATTACGCACATGAAAGTGCCTAAATTCAAATTGAGGAAGGACTGTTGCTAAATAGATGTGCGAAAGCCAGCGGTGGTTGATTGTTGGAACAAACTTAATGCGCTGTTGTGGAAGTGGGTAGTTTGAATAAATTCAAGGAGAGGATGGACAAGTGATGTGGAAAGGTTTGTTATTATATTATAATTATTTATTTATTTTTTGGCTGATGGTTTATGAGCTTGCTGTTTGCATTATTTCTGACTAATAATGCTAAATTGCTTATGTTCTGTGGTCGGAATGGCTGTTTGCCAAATTAAAAAAAAAAAAACCTAAAAAAAACAACAAAAAAAACCCCAGAGTTTTCGGCAGAAAAACCATATGACTCCTCCCTAGACTGGATATCTTAGACAGCGTACACATTGTTGACCAATTATCTTCTCGCTGGATGCATAGTTCATTACCGTCTGTCCACACTCTGCGGAAAAGACATTGATTGAAATCCCCGTCTTGACAGGAGAAATCGTGGCCAAGATTGTCGAACTTGAGCGAGAATTACATGTGTGTTTTTGCAGGAACGCGTTTTCATCAAGCAAACGTGCAAATCGGCCACAGAGAGACAAAATATATCGATGCCTCGTTCCCTTGGTTGTCTTTCTGCAAATTAAAAAACAAAACAAAACAAACAAACAAAAGAGTCTCACTCCATCTCAAACAGCCAGCGATTGGCTCTTCTTAAGAAAAGTATTTATTTTTTTCCTGCCTGCTAAAAGATACCAGTATGCAAGTCATCCCACAGGATGACTTGCACTGGTTTCTGAGTTGCTTTCTTTAAATTGCCTGCGAACAACCAAAAACAAAATTTCCGAACTGTGATAATTTACCACAGTTCCGAAATTGCTAACGTAGTGTATCACCTAATTTTCAAGCTGTACTGAGTACGTAATTTATTTTCTTATACTTTTGACGAATATGTATGATCATTACGTTGTTGGATTTGTTAATGATTCTACAGGAAGGACTGTCCAGTGCTGTTAATCCCGACCAATCGCAAACTGCAAAGGGAGAAGCAACAGCCACAACAACAGTAGAAATGACAACAGAATTAGCAACGATGACAACAACCACAGCGACAACAGCAGCAACCACGACAGCGACAACAGCAGCAACCACGACAGCGACAACAGCAGCAGCAGAAGCATCGAAAACAACAGAAGAGCAATCTAAAGGACTACCACAAGACTACTAACCAGAGACATGAATGAATCCTGGCAGGTGAGTAATAATAAAATTATAAACCTGTAGGTCCTTGTAAGACAATAAATTAAGTTTTTTAAATTCTATTCAGTTTATTCGCGAACTCAAAATTATATACATGAGAGGGAGGGGCATACGAAAAGGAGAAGTGCTTTTTTCCTCTTGTCCCATCTGTAAACAAGCTTTTCATGTCCCGTAAAGTCTTTTGTTTGTTGTGATCATCATTACATGAAATCCTCCTTCATTTCACTGTCCGTGTGGAATGGACGGCCTACCAGATCACTTTTCACTCTCAGAACCATGAAAAGCGCAAGGTCAAAGGCCAAGCTGTATGGCGGATACTCAATTATTATCCAGAATATTTTCTGGATGATTGTAGTGGTATACTGAAACAAAAATCCCCCATAGGAATCTACTGGGTGGGAGAAATACACGGTGTTGTGCAAGACGATCCACCACTGCTGCCCACCGTTTTGGGTTAATATTTTGGTTAATCTGTGTTCCATTGAAAAAGTGTTAACGAAAAAACTTCCAAAGGGGGCGGTTATTGAGCAGTTTGGTACCTTCAGCTACTACAATCGTATAACGCAAAGACTATTGATGTGACTTTGTCGATGACTTTTCGAATTACTGATGGTGTGGTGTGGGGTTGAAATTGGTTTGAAGATTGGTTCTTGCTGTGTTATCTCTCGGGTTTGGTGTGAGGTTTATTTTAAAAGTTTAAAGGGCTGTTTTATCCGGTTTATTTATTTTTTCTTTAAATGAAGTAGTTAAAGAAGGTAGAAATAAAAAATCCATTAAAAAATCAGACGAATTGAGCCAATTTAAGTCTTTAAGAAAATGATGTGTAATGAATCGAATATACATTTCGTGGTTTTATTTTAGATTCATGCTAATATTCAGATAACGAAAAAGGCTTTTGAAAGATTCGCATAACAGCATGGATTATTTTTAGGATAAAACGAATAAGAATTCATTTATGCTAGAAAAAAAAGCTAAACGGATTGCATTTTATGACTTGATAGTAATTTTCGATATTGGAGTTCATAGGAAGATTTAAAGTTACTGGCACTTTTCTAAATGTTCTAAAAACAACCAATCAGGAACAGAAAACATAAAAGGGACATTAACTACCGATTGATGATCAAAATATACTGTACTCTTTCATATTTATTTCGTTTTTTTACGTTTTAAAAATACGTTACTAATCTAAAGTTTAGTTTACTCGGTGTAATATTCAAGGATTATTTTCCCCACAGGAATTATGAAGAATGAAGAATTCTGAATGTTGGGATTTCTATCTATGCAGCAATGAATGAAATTAAAAATGTCTAATTACAAACTATAAATGTATAATTATAAAAAAAATTAAAATTACAATAAAAATAAATCATAGTTGATGAAGCATTGCAGAGTTGAGCTTTCAATAAACGTGTCATATTTGAATTTTTTACCAGAATACATTTTCAATAAGGGGTACTTACCAAGCTAGGCAGTTAAAAGAGGGAAAATATTTTTAACTTCATAAAGTTATAAAATTAAATATTTTTAATTTTATGAACCGAAACATTAGTCCCAAACAAAGCTCCCATAAACAAAGTAGCTCATAACCTGTTACATTTCACTGTATCGATTTCAGGAGAGCCATCATTGTGAAATGGTCCGAAAGACTCGATTGGATGATTCTCTGGCGTGGAGAGAAATGGAGAAAAATGGGGGCAGGAAGTCACGACGTGTTCACGTGGCTAAATAAGATTTGTAGTGTTGGAAGCAGATTGTGGAACCAGTTCCAAAATAGGCAGTTTCTCCAAGACCTGAGACCGTCCCATGATTACCTACACGTAAGATGATCTTTATAAATAAAGAAATAAATGTAAATATCAGTTCGTTGATTTTCAAGAAAAAAATTGTACATTTTTCCATGTGAATCTGCCTTGTATGGCCGAGTCCATAGGGATTTTACATGGAATATGAACACTTTTTAACAGACACAGGCTTATTTAAGATATTGCAAAGAAAAATAAATACAAACAAGTTATACTTATCAAATAGTATACATAAACTGACAATTAAACATATAAAGAGAAGAAAAAGGACAGAGCGAAATAAACAGACCTTAGTACCCAAAAAAATTAAATAAGTAAACTTGCATTTAGTTATCCATAATTACTTAAAGAAATCAAACCTGTATATCATTGACAAGCCCCCATGAGCTACTCTTGAAGCCTGTCTGCACTGCTCAGACATTATGTACTTTTAAGGTTTTTAACGTTTCAGGTACCTTGCCGATACCCATCATCTGATGGGTATCGGCAAGATACCTGAAATGTTACTCAATGTATATTAGTTTAGGCTAATGCTTAAATAAAATATATTATTAACTCCATGTTGTTTAATAGTGGTTTATGATATATATTAATAATTCGTAATGAATAACAACCGCGTAACGTCCTTCCCAAACCAGATTATTATTTATTTATTGAATTTTAAATACGAAATTAAACAAATTGATGCGTTTGCGAAAATGATCAAGTTGCTTTGTAAATTAGGATACCCTGAACACAGTTGAACTGTTGTAATGGATAAAAAAGTTTCATATATATTTTTATTTAAGAATGTATGCTGGCAGTATTATATTATAAATTTCATATTCTTAAAACAATCCATACTTAGGCAGTTCTCTGAATCTTACCAAGCGTTACGCTCTGCTATGTCTACCTTTAAGAATTATAGTCTAATAATAAAAACGACATTGATTATACTCGGAAAGTTTCTCCCCAACCTGCAACTTCTTTGATTGCTGGCAATGCTTATTTTTTGTCTCCGGGTAAAAATTGAAACTGTGAAGTAAAAATCATAAAAATCCTCAAATTAAACTCGTAAACAAGATGAACACAACACT
Organism: Mastigoproctus giganteus; assembly: GCF_048544385.1. Taxonomy (NCBI): domain Eukaryota; kingdom Metazoa; phylum Arthropoda; class Arachnida; order Uropygi; family Thelyphonidae; genus Mastigoproctus; species Mastigoproctus giganteus. Next base: position 76,202,975 of record NC_143585.1, on the reverse strand, counting down.
AATATTATTCTAAAATATTTTTAAGTGTATAAACATGTCCTGGTTGCCTTAGGGTATGGTAGGGGCGATGAATAAGTAAATTCAGAGAATGAAATGAATTTTTCGCTAATTCTGTTTTGCGCAGAAGTTCTATTTTCAGCGGTTATATGATGGATCATTGGCTTCAATGTCATATGCATTACGTTATCCACTAATCTTGTTTCCGGGAGCACAAACATGGATAAATGATAAATCCAATAACTACTCTTTGATATTCAAAGTTGAAAAAAAAACAAAAAAAAAAAAAACAGTTCCGTTCCATCGCGTGTGTATGGGTATAAAATCACGCCTGGACAAAAGATTGCGTGTGTTGCTGTCAAATGGTGGTCGGTTCTGATGAAAACATTTGTGTCTGAGTTCATTCACTTCCGATATTTCGTTTAAATCAAAAACAGCCATGAAATACTAATTACAATGCATGTTAGAGACTACAGCGAACAAAGCACTGAGGTAAAATATACATTGAGTAGCCACACAACTCGTAGTACCTTGTCACAGATGGGGTGTCATAGCTGACATCTGAACTGATTTCACTCCTCTCAGCAAAAAACAAAAACGTATCATTACAGCGGATTCAAATACTCCAACAGTTCAAAATGGAGTATTGGAAAAATGTTGCCTGGTCAGACAATGCTGGTTCTTACTATCTCACCTTGACGGGAGGAGTAGAAAATGGTGAAAAGATCATGAGTCCATCGACCAATCATGTTAAGCGTCGTGTAATAATTTGGGGCTGTTTTTTCGTGACACTAGTGAAGCAACATCTGGATGCTACAAGTTATTGGAAATTGATTACGACTAGGCGCATTCCTTTTTGGCTGTAATACACCGGCGAATGGGTTCTTCCAATAGGATAATGTACCATTTCACAAAGCTATAATTGTACAGAACTGGTTGCAGGAACATGAGAGTGAATTCAGCGTATAGCGGTGGCCTCGCCCTTTATCAGATTTCAATCCGACTGAGCATTTGTGAGGTGAGGTGGAGCAGAGATCTGAAAACATTCAATTTGCAACACAAATGGAAAACAATTGAGTTAATGTAGTGCTTTTACACCTAATTTAGTCCGTCCACAGTGAATCTAGGCTCTTCTGTAGGCTAAAGGAGGACCTAATGGCTATTAGGTAGATCTACCAGATAAAATGACCATTCATTGTAAAGGGTACTGTGTATGACAATGAAGAATATATACCCATATGCAAGAGTTAAGGAAGTTGCACATTTTTAGAATATCTCATAACAATCTGTCGAGATCACAGTTTTGTTCGACTACCTATAAATGAGTGGCTGATAAAACTCACCAAAAACACAATGAACGTGCACGCCATGAAAATAATCCAAATTTGATGCCATGAACAAAGGGTTACAAAGGACTAATATGTGGTGTGGTCATCCCCACCCTCGTTGCATTAAAACTTGTATTGAATCCTCTTGTCGCGAACAACTTATTCATGAGGTCAGTTAGCAATAAATTCCATTCTTCTTTCACGGCAGATTTTAATTCAGGAAGAATTCTTGGAAGAGGGTTGAAACTTACAATTCGCCTCTCTCTCTAATGCTCAATGAGAATCAAGTCTGCTGTCTTGCGAACCGCTCCATTTTGTTGATATCTTCGCATTCCAAAAATTCTTCAACCAAATGAACCCTAGGAAGTTATTGTAGATGAAAATGAATTTATGACCATTTAGACAAGGAACAGTATCAAATGGGATCCTAAGATTTCATCAGAATAGCGTTGATCACGCAGTTTTCCGCGCTTGAAAACACGGAGGGGCATGCTACCATTATTAATGGTAATGCATCGCCATACCATTACCATCACAAAAATAATAAGATAACTAAACGTGATTTGTGTTCGTTTGCAAATAGAAAGATGTGTCTAAACTAATTCGATGAGTGGAAGAACATTTCCATTGACACAAAAGGACTTTGCTGGGCAGAATTCAAAGTTAGAAACAATAAAATCGAAAAGATAATATGTGGTCTTGATTTTAACAAATTCAAGAATTTATATTTTTTGTCAGTATATGTTCACGATTTGCGTGATGTGTGGGATGAAACACCAATGATAGGTGATAAATCCTACACCATCTGACGGAGATCGGCTCCGAAAGAGGAGGAGGAGGAGGACTTTAGAAATTCTTCCATTTATCGACCTCTACAAACAAGTAGCAACGGTTATATATCGTGCAGATCAGGCTAATATGGAGGCTGGCTAATTTATTTATAAGAGAGAGCCTTCTGTACTATAATTTTATCTTTACCGGTAAATCCATTTTAAACTGTATATTTATCTAGATCTGAATGTGCAGTGTTGTTTTAATATCAGAGTTGCTGACTACAATTTGTTTATTTGTACAATTTAATTGATTAGATTTTAATTGTCGATGGAAAAGTTTTTCTTTTAGCCGAATCTCGAAATGATTTGGATTTTCTCTTTTTGTTACTTATTCGGCTGATAAAATAACTCAATGCGGCTTAAAACTCTAACATACAGCAGAAATACTCATAAATACGTATGTATTTATAAGTATTTTTGTTTATTCATCCCACACAAGAACACCGCATCCACCGTAAGTGTCCCTTTCTTTGATGGTGGAGGGATGGTACCGTATTCTTTGTTGTCTCCAGATGAAATAACATTTGGAATCTGTTTATAGGCTAAAACGGGACTCATCAGAGAACACAACTGTACCCTACTTGACAGGGCTGCAACTCACATGTTCGTGGCACCAGTTTCGACCTCTGTGGTGGTTTGGGGTTAATGGGATAGAAACCAATGGTGTCCTTGTGTTGAGTCCACTTCAATAGCTTTCTTAAAACAGTCTGGTTGGAAATGTTTTTACATGTGGCAGTAGAAACTTCAAGAGGCAGTTGATGACAGGACATCGCAGGGTTCCATCTTGCTGTTAGAGCCAGATAGCTGTCATTTTTGGTTTAAAACTCTCAGGTGTCCTTGGCCAGCTCTTCTTGTAATGGTTCCTGCCTCCTAAAACTTCCAAAGTGCCGAGACGATACTGCCTGACAAGTTAAGCCAACGTACCACCTGCGCCTGCCTACCTTCAAGTCATCTCAAAGAATAATCTAAACGAAGACTTGCCATCTTTGGTACTGGAGATATGGCTTTCCCACTGAGCAAGCCAAAAAACGGGAATGAAGTGATATGGTTGCAACCCGTGTTGTCGTGCATGAAATAGGCATTTTAAAGGCATGAATAATTTGCATAATGTGGGGCTGTGTACGGTGGTAGATATATTTCTACTGGATATTCGGAATTTGCATGCCAGGATACCTATTATATCAAATATTCGCCTTCGGCGACACTGTTCACAATAAAATATTCATGAAAAACATTTTTTTCTGTTAATTTTGTCGAGAAGTGTATTACATAAAATATTGTTTTATTACAACGAGACATTTAATTAATTTAATTATAATAATTAACCGTTTTATAAAATTATATAAAGGTTAATTCTTATATTATATTATAAAACTATTAGAATTAATTTTATATTTAAATATTTATTTAAAATTCAGTCAAAAGTTTAGCTCTCAAAACCAACTCTTCATCACCAACTCTACGTCACGAAGACATTTATTAATTTATATTTTAAATTGTAAAAATAGTTATAAAATGACTGAACGTTAATGTTTTATATTGCGAAGATATAAAACAACGCTCGAAATATAAATCGAATAATAATAATAAGTTTCTGTTCGATTTATATCAACGAAATATAAACCAAAGAGCGACTGACAATTGTGGTATTTTACTATCAGAGATATATATTTGTGCTGTGGTATTTATTCGATTTCTCCACCCCTGTCTTCTTCAGTCTTCTTCTTTGTTTTTGTGAATTAATTAAATCCAAAAATAATAATGGCTTTCAAAAGGTTGACGTTCATTTTTCAATTGCCAAATGCAAATCAATTCTAAAAGAATCATTTCTCAATTCTCTCCCGATTTCACAATTTCATCTATGAGTCACACAAAGACTGCGGGTGTTTTCACAAGGCGCTCATTGTATTGCAGAGTTCCGTGAGTGCTTGTAGCCAATTGCTATCATCATCTAATTGTGGTCCAGTTTTTTTATAATTATCTATAAATATTGAATCAGCTGAATATTTTTCCCGAACTTCCCATTCCTTTGTCGTTCTTTCAATAAATATGTAGAAAGCTGTAGAAATTTTTGACGCATTATTAAACACGTGACTAGCATATTTCTACGTCGATCACGAGTTGCGAACACCGTCGCACTAATTCATTGTGTCAGATGATATAAGCAGCGTCCCCGACAGTCATATCTTCCCCAGCAGCAACCTCACCATGAAGATCTCACTCAACATGCCGGGTTACTTCTTAATCCTGTGCATAGTTCTAACAGCAGTTGGAGCGACTTTTGGTAAGGACTTTTTGATAACGATAGTAATTCAAATAATGTTAAAAATGTAATGAAGTTTCTATACTGGTAATAAAGAAAGATATCATTCAGATTGATTAATCTCATCTAATTTTCTGTTTTTCTTATTCTTTTGCTGAAGGTCAAAGCGGTGGTAGAAGAGGTGGTAGAAGAGGTAGTAAGGGAAGTAATCTTAACTGCACCGACACTCAAAGAAGCTGCATGAGGGACAAATTCAATGAGGCAAGTGGCTACAGATTAGTTATGTACAGTGTTGGGTTAAAACTATACGGGTTGTCGCGATTCTGTGGTCAGAAACAGCTCGTCCAGGAACATAAGAATGAATTCAGCCTACTGCAGTGGCCTTCCCCCGTTACCATATCCCAGTCCAATTGTGCACCTATGGGATGAGGTGTAAGGTGCTACTCGAAGCTGATATCAGTCCGCAGTCACCCAATTTGAAACAATTGAATCAAGATGGATCAGCATCCCTGTGGTACGCTTACAGTCCCTCGGTGAATTCATGTCAAGAATAATTCTAGCTGTTCTGATTATTAAAAGGGGGAAGTTCTCGCTATTAGGAAAATGTAGCAACTAAAATGGCCGCTCAGGGTAGACACAGATGGTAGGATTGCTTAACATACTGTAGCTTAATGTTATTTTACTGTATTTGATTTTTTTCACTGATATTAATTTTCTAATGTTATGATTAGAATGTTATTCGTTATCTTGTTTCGTAATTTATATCAGTTAAAACATCATATCTGGATTGATCTTTATCCCCACTGAAATAACTCTTTCAGTTTAATAGAGTAGACAAGGTTTTCCTTTTCTGTTATTGCGTTTCCAAGAAAAGGAAAAAGAAACGATTTTAATGGGCCTGAAATCGGTTTCCCAATGCTTTGTTAACTAATAAGAATATCCCATGCTAGTGCTGTTCCTGATACTGAAATAAATAATAAACAATAAAATAAAGGGCCAAAATATTTACAAATAATAACTTCGATTAATAAAAAATGCTTCTCCGAATTGGCATATATAATTTTGTTACTTTCGTCTGAACCTGTTAAAGCACATACAAAACCATTCACCATCCATTGAACTGTTCAAATCCATACTTTCCTTCTTCGTTTATTTTAATCTTTGTGCCACCATATTTGGACAACTCACCTACAGATTAATTTCCAGAGAATGAAATTTCGTAAATCCAAGTCGAGCATTAGCAATTTCCTTCTGCCCTTCGTAATACTCCATTGGTGCTGTTCTATAAGTTTCAGTTCCCATGTTCGCTCTTATTTATTTTGGTTTTTATAACTGGACAATGTCAATAGTTTTTCCTCTACAACTTCTTTTCTCTTTTTCTTTCTGTAATCTCTTCTTATAGCGTCAGCTGTTTCTTATTTATCGATACACCTCAACCATTCTCCACGGTTTCTATCTCATTTTAGACATCCTTAAATCCTTACTTTGGTTCCATTAGTATCATTGTCTAGAATCGTCAACGTTCCCCTGAGAGTCATCAAAACAATGACTTCCCTTCAATTGGTCTTGGCCCACTAGCAGTTTCACTACGGGAGGAGAGAAGCACAAAGAATCAGAAGGCTCGATGATGATGATGATGATGTTATCGTTAAAAAGCAGGAGGGGCTGATTAGAAAACAAAAGAAAGAAGCAGAAAGTTATAATAACGGAATACCTTCTTTTTTAAGATAGTTTAGTTAAATGTACGAGAACAATTATTACTGATATTCAATTACGAATTAATATTTTAATTAATTAATGTTTGATATCTTTATTCTTTTCAGATGGCGCGAGCAGATGCTTGTAATGTAAGTAAAATATATATTTTTTATTTCTTTATAAGTTTTATAAAAATAAACTTAGAAGAACCTTTTTTCTGTCTGTTTATGAAATTAAATTTACAAAGGCTTGCGTGTCACAACAACAACTCCGTCGAGCTGCTTCTATCTTGACCCTGATGTCTAGATTCACAACGAGGCATTCAGAAAGAGTGTTTTAGTCTAGAAGTGTAGCTCTGTGGGCACAGGTGACCTATCACTGTCACTTTAGACTCGTTTCACACAAACTGTACATGTTGAGAGATATCACGACATTATTCGGCAAGTTAACTCCATGTTGAAGACCATTCGAGTTTTACTGTCTCCTGACTTGGAGTCACCTATTTCCTGCGGGGAAGGGGTACCTTGTTCTGGCCTGGTGTAGTTTCTGAATGGTCTAGCCATTTGTTTTTCAAACTGACCTTTAATGAATCAATGAAAAGCCTCCACTGCTCGGGGGGGGGGACGTGCCCCAGATGTAACTCTTTCATTAACCCTTTCATTAATTCCTAATCAATTCAATTAATTAATTAGTTTCATTCATTTCTGTATTGTAACAATACAATAAACCAAAGCACCATCCACGGAGTAATAATAGAACGTTATGTTAGATTGCCACTTCCTATAAAAAGACATCTTGACACCCTTTACAAGAAGTTTTCACCTGCTGAAGCCGTGATACTAGTAATTGAGCCTTGGTTTTGAAAAGGCTCAAATCTCTGACCAAATCGTTCAATGAGATGCGGCTTTGCAGTATCAAGAGCAGAAAAGTCGATCTGTGCTCGTTCTGGATTCTGCATCTTCTGGAGTCTCCTTTTCCGATCCTGAATCAGAGTAAAGTCCATAAGTTTCTGGTGGCTTTGGCGCTGGCATTGTGAGGAACCGGCCTTAGAGCAGAAGGTACGTTGGAATACTATACTTTATGCTTGGATTTCCCAGAAAAACCAGAAATATTGCTCATGCAAAAGAAACAATCGTTTATGTGGTCTCGAGGTTCCCGCCGTATCACCGGAACAGCAAATGCATCGATTTAAAAATCTTTAAAAACCAGGAAACCTTTGGAACTCGTACTTTATCTTGATCATTCTCGAATTGTAGAAGGTTGTAGAAAGCCCCCGAATGCTCTAGAAATCTCCCCAATACTCTCCCTATTTATTTAAAAAAAATTTAAAAATAAATAGATAAAGAAGATGATTAAGCCAACTAGAGGTCTTGGTTTTCGGTTATTAACCTATGATATATGAAAACTAAGGGTGATGAGAACTTTTTAAGAACATATCTGAGTTTTTGAACATATTTCCTACTAGAATCTGTCGAAATTATTGCAGGGAATCAATTGATGACGACCAGTGTCATTTGTTAACTTTTATTTGTTTTTCCTTTTACGATTTCTCCTCCGACTAACACTAGTTGTTTTATTTTTGAAAGAATACTTAACTAATGTAACTTTGATATGCAGGAATACTAGGATTGAGTAGTTGCTTTTACCTGCCAAAACTTATACTACTAAAAGCAACCAAGCCTAACGCTTTCCTATGTAACTTTATTTTTCCTTCTCTTCAGGCTGCATTTCTTTCCTTTGTATATTACTTTATATATTTACTTAATATTTAAAAATAAAACAAAAATATATATATATACTTTTTGTGTATTTTCAGATGACCGGTATGACTACTATGTTCAGAGTAAGTAAGCTATATTTCGCAGTTCTGTACCACTATTTTTGAAATTGTTAATATTTCAGTTTCAGCTCTAATGCCCACAACTAAAAACGATCTTTCCACCACTGAAGAAATGGCAGCTTTACTGCTAAGGTACAACATACTGGGTTCGCCACCTGTCATTCGTCTGGAGTGGTCTAGTTCGAATCACGTCAGAGACTGGAGGAAGTTTTAAATAATAGTTCAAACAGAGCTGTAGTTAGCCAATCTCCGGTGGATGGAAAAACAACCGGTGAACAGATACACGATAAAATATTAAGGATTATCAGCGTATTGTAATCCACGCAATGTGGTCAAAGCAGAATACGAACGACAAAAGGAACATAATTAATACGACGCTGTCTGCATGCTCGAGATGAGTGGTCCTCAAATCCAATTCAGCCTTTCTCTCGTGGGCATTCTCAGCCTCGTTTGTGTGGCCTTATAAGATGCAGAAATGGATGATCTGCGAGATTTCTATTCTTCTTTTCTTGGATTACTCTTCAGATGTCAATTTTTGCTCAAATTTTTTTTTTTGTAAGTTGTTGGCGTATCGGTTTCTGTGGTCATAATGCACCACCCAAGGTTTTTGCACTAATCTGATCCAAATTGGGTAGCGGGATTCGAACCCGCGACCTTTGGGATGCGAGGCAGGCACTTTACCCACTCGGCTAGCCCGGTTGCCGTTTGCTGAAATCATGTAATTTAAATTGTTCTTGTAGGGATGAAATCCTTTATTCCACATTCCACCTTAAAATCGCGTCCTTTATTTAAACCTTAAATTTCCAATAATTTGTTACGGCTGTATGAGATAACTGTTGCATATCGCAAATGGCTTGCTTCCAAATCTGAAAGGTTCATTTTCTGACTACAACAAAGATCGCAACGATTGAAAAGCAGTTATTAATCAGTCCAAATTAAATTTTGAAAAGGCTAAGAGTAGAAAACTTACTACTTGTTCAAACGGTAGCCGAGCATTCTGGTCTCTTGCCAAAGCTATTGGACGCAACTTTTGCTCATTTCTGCTCTCAACTCTTTTAAAACCTGAAAAAAAAAAAAACCCTCTAAAGCCACCTAAGCTAAAGATAAAGCCGACTTGCTAGCATTCAAAGATTCTTCTAACTCTTGTATTGATGATCTTGATACTTCCTACCCCTTCCGGTATACTACATTCCGAGACTCCCCTGTTGTGTTCTGTCAAAAGGATTTCAGAAAAATTTTGAACAATCTCGATGCCAAGAAAGCTTCAAGTCCTGATCGTATTTCTCCATTGTTCTCCAAACCTGTACTCCTGAGCTTACTGCTGTTATTTTCCGCCTTTTTATACTTTCTTATTCCACTAGTGTTTTTCCTTCTGCTTGGAAATTTGCTCATATCCAGCCGGTTCCTAAAAGGATGACAAATCTCTCCCACCCAATTGCAATAACTTCCACTCTCTTTAAAGGAATGAAGAAATCCCAAAACTGCCAACTCCTAAACTATGTAGAAAACTTCCATCTGATCAATGATTGCCAATATCGATTCCTTCGCTGTCGATCCACTGGTAATATATTGGCTTATTTTACCCATCTATGGACATATTCAATGGAAAAATCTGGTGAAATTCCAGTAGTTGCTTTTGATATTTCAAATGCTTTGAGTGAGTGCGATTAGCATAAAGGTCTTTTAAATAGCCTACGATCTTATGGATTGCCGACTGTTATGTTTTATTTTTTTGTTGTAATTGGGTATCCACTTTTCTGTCTGTCAGCTCACTGCGGGGTGTTGATAAAAGTATCTTCCTCCGAACGTCTGTACTAATGCTGGTGTTCCCCAAGGATCAGTTTTTCTCCCACTCTTTTCTTCTTGTATATTAATGACTTTCTTTCACTGACCGGAAATCCTATCCATAGTTTTGCTGATGATAACACATTGCATTCCACCTTCCAGTTTGAGAAACCTTGCCCAGCACAAACAGCTTCAACATCTTGAATATCCACTAGCAATTCCTTAAATGCTGATCTCCAGGTAATTTTCCAGTAGGGCAAAGATAACTTAGTCAATTTCAATCCTTCTAAAACTCAGTCTATTCTTATATTTTGCAAAAAGGAATCTTCTGCTCCTATTGTTATCTTCCACAACATTCAGATTTCTAGACAAGATCACATATCTCTCTTAGGGATTATCCTGACTTCCAATCTCTCTTGGCATAAGCACATCACAAATATTGCTTCCTCTCCATCTAAAAAGCTAGTTTTTCTCTTTTGCTCTCAGCGTTACTTTTCTTCCACAGCTACTCACTCTGCAAAAATCTCAAATGCGCCCTACCATGGAACATTGGTTCCATATCTGGGGCGATACCCCATAACCTCTCACAGAGTCCTAGAATCTATTCAAAGAGGACAGTTAGTTTAATTAACGACATCTCTCTTACAAAGTCTCTCTACTCTCTGTCTCATAGATTTTTGGTTTCTGTCCAATGCTCTTTTTGTAGATACTTCCATGGGAACTGTTATTCTGAATTGCCTTTTTAATTCTTCTTCTGTTCTTCCAAAACAGGTTGAACTGGTACCACAACCTTCTTCTTCATTTAGTCCTTCAATTTCTGTTTTGTGAAACAACCTCCCTTTATACGTATTTCCTGAAAATTACAATCTACAGAAATTCAAGTTAATGTCAACAAGTATCATCTTTCATTTCTCAACCTTCAATCCACGCTCGGTACTACGATATAGACAACAGATGAATTTGACAGAATATGGTAGAGAGGTTTCAAGCCAGAGATGATCGAAAAGACTAGATTGTGTCCTATCGATGATTTATCAAACAATATCCTGTAGAGATAGAGAGCTCGTAATCCCGCTGTATAAGCCAGTTGTAAGCCCGCAGAATAGTGTCCAATTATGGAGCCCTCGTCTGAAAAAAGACATTGAGATTCTTGAAGGTGTCCAAAGACGACAACGAGGAAAGATATTGATTATGTGGGCTACAGAGTTTGGTAACCAGCCACTCTAGAGGAGCATCTGGCTGAGATTTATAAGGCTCTGAGAAGGGGTTAGTAAAACGAATGAAGTCAGAATTTTCACTGTTAAAGAATTCCATAACTACCGGCGATAAATTCAAATTACAGGGGAAGAGACTGGAGGAAGTGATTCCCCCAAGTGTAAGAAGGCTGGATTGGTTTACACTAGATTGTAAGACGTTTCTTTCACCCATCGAGGTGTTAATGACTGGAATAAGTTACCTCCGCGTGTGGTTGATGCTAACAGCTTGGGGTAAACCTAAACCTTGAGTTGGGGAGGGAAATAATAGGTGGTTGATTTTCTTTTTCAATTTTATATATTTTTATTCTTAATTTTCATTATTCATATAACTATGATTTATTTTGGTTATTACAGAAAAAGCCTGTGACTTCCTTGCACTATGTGGCTAATACCAATATGCATAAAAATAAAAATAAATAATCGATTATCCGAAAAAATCAACTATCTGAAATATCGTTGATCCCAATTGTTTTGGACATCCTGGACTCTACTGTAATGTAAATCGCTTTATCCATTTTATTTGTATAAATTCCTCTGGATTCGTCGAAAATGCAAATAGGAATCACTAAAGATGTTTTTGTAACGTAAATTATATACTTAACCGTATTTAATTCATATTTTGCTTCAATATTTTTTGTAGAAGACAATTTTAGTTAATACAAAAATTGCCTTGTACTCCAATTGAAAAATTCCCTTTCAGGATTGCGGAATTCAAATTTCAAAAAGAGGAGGAGGGCGGAGAAGTGAAGGAGGAAGAAGGAGAGAGGGTGGAGGAGGAGGAAGAGGAGGAGGGGGAAATAATGAACAGAGAGATGGAGAAAATTGAAATTAGATTCCTGATGTATTTTTATAACTGCAGACATGTGTTGTGATCAAATCTATTATAAGTGTTTGTAATAAATGCATAATTTGAAAATGTCATGCTAATAAATAACGCACTTTATGTTATCGAATGCAATGTAAGAATAAAAAGTGCAATCATCTCTCTCTCTCTTTCTGCATACGATTCGCTTTTATGAAACTCAGATTAAACAGTTTTCTCCTTGTTGGATGAAATATTTTTCCAGACATGAATGAGCAATCACCGCCGTCTCTTGCCAGCTGCATCCCAGATGTAGAAGTACGCATTAGTTTATTTTTATTTTTCGTTATTTTTATATAAGCATATAGCAGAACTACGGTATATTGTATACTCCATTTATAACACATGTAAATGCAAGTACAAGACATGTACCCATAACAAAAGAAATTAAATTAAAAATACATAAAACTATAAATATAAGAGGGGATTCTGAGCATAAGAACAAAGTAGTAGTCCTACGAATTGTTAAATACAAGGGTTATATCGTCTACTCTTCTGTTCTTATTCTAGAATTAATAGAATTCTCTTAGCACTCAAAACAGAATAAACTTCGTGTTTGTGTAATATCGAAGGTTATTTTAAGGTTAGTTATATAAGTAACCTTAAAGTAACCTTCCATAATTGTCAAGTTCTGGATTGGTAAACAAGTTTTCTCCAACCGTTGTCAGTGAAAATCCATTGAACTCGGCCCAGGTGTGCGACTTGAAAGGATGCATGTAACTTTGGGACCAAGCGAATCGTATGGGCACCACAGGATTCTGCCAGTTTACCTTTAAAGAGTATTGTGAATAGCCGTAAATTAATACTACAAATAATAATACACGCAGACCGCCCTCGTGCAACCTTCTAAATATAGTAGAGGCAAACAGAGACGTTCTTGTGGTGGCCATGAGGTCTGAAAACAGACGAGATTGTGTTGCCAGCCCGTATCTTCATGCTGATAGTCGAAGAAGCCCACCTTCATTAAATATCGTTGTCACACATCTGTCTCCACCAAATCTTTTTGTGCCAGTTGCTAACAGTTGGACTCTTCAAAGTTTGCGGACATCCACCCGATCGGGCCATTTGGTTACTTCTTCTTAAGACTAACCTACCCTAAGTTCCCCCCTCCCCATGGTTCTTTAAATATAACTGTGGAGTCAGGTCACGTAATTTTATCGGTGTCATATACCGATGCAAGGTACTAACCACTTATGAATCGACCATAAACAATTACGAACCAATTATTGATCTATCACCATCTAAATGAGCGCTTTGCTGTAGATGGCTCCATAACCTTTTTTGAAGAAGTAGCATTTTGTAGCTGAGTGGTTAAAAGCAGGAGTGTAGTTGTAGTTTCGCAATAAATACATTTAATGGTTATATTCTTGTAAAAATAAACGGTTGTAAACTCTACAAATGACTGTTCAAATGTTTTGTTTATACTCCGTCGTGTTGGAGTATAAACAAAACATTTTGGACATTTTTCAAAAGAAAATAATCGAATTGGGAATAAAAAATTTAACTTCAAATAAATTACCGATTTTTAATGTGAACGATTGTTATAATGAACCGAAATACGAATTATCTTTAATGTTATCTACTTGTATTCTGTTGATTAGAAATTATCTGAACATGATATTACCTAGTTCATACGAACTGCATCATATGGTCGTAATCCCTCACTCAAAATATGAAAAACGTTTGAGAATTATCAGAGTTCGAGGAAATTCGTTAATAAATTTGATAAATGCAGTTGGATAAAACTAACGAAACCAAAAGTAGAGTGTGGGTAGATAAAGTGCGATACGATGATCATATCATATAAAACGATAATCATATGAAACGTAATACAATGTTTTCTCCGTGAAGGAGATCTTAAAGATAGTATTTCATACTGTTGCTTACACTTGCATTCCTCATACAAGTGTGGCAATTCAAATGTTTGCCCCAAATTTTATATGACAGAAAACTTCTTTATTTCTTCGGTATATGAAAAGGTAACTATTATTTTCGTTGACTGAAAAGGTATAGTTATTATCAGCATTATTATAAAGCAATTTATTTACCATCAGGCCCACTCATATTCAGTGTAGTTTGGCCGTTAGAGTGATATAAATGCCTTCAGAAACAGATACAAATGTACATGTAGAAAAAAAAAGAACTATTATTAGTAAGTCCATTAGTCAAAAATTTTGCAATTTTAGGATTTTCTGAAGAAATTCGCTGGTACCGGTAATGTGTCATCGATGTAAATCTGTGTATTCTCTGGTCTTTTTTTCCATCTAGCCTGTTATATAGAAAAACACAAATTTCTTGGGGGAAAAATAATAAAAACATGATACCCTCTTCCAAGACCGACTAACTCGGCCACGTTTTGAACAGACTATAAAGGTCTCTCGTAGTTGAAGAGATTCGAACACAGGCCTTTTTCGCAAGAGAGGATTGATAATTGTAATCACTTTCCTATCCCCGCCAGGGCTCTTTCACTCAAAAATACTCTTTCGAACTGAGCTTATAATGAGAGGTGCGTGCAGAAGGTACATACAAAGAACTTCAAGGCGTCATTTGTGTAGCTGTTGGATCAAGCTACATCCCCATTGACCATCAAAATCTTGATGTATGAAGGACAGGAGTGAAGACCAACATATAAAGTTCTCAGGTTGTACGGGTAAAGTGATGTGGTCCACATATGAATTTGTTTTCTGCCTCCGGTGACTTCTCACAACAAAGGGATGGCTTGCCTCAGTCAGTATGTTTAGGATATTACGCAGCTTAAATAAAGATTCTTATTTTTCTATTCCTGTATATACAGGATTACATTGTTCGACTTATTAAGTTCTACAGAGTTTAATTCTTCGTTGTTTCTATTTATATAAAAACAACGAAGGGTCTGTTTCACAATTAATATCTACAGGCACGCAAAATGAGCTGCCTTCTGTGGGAGTTAACTGAACTTACTATATAACATTTCTTTTGGAAATAATTCTAATTATTTTACGTTTTCTTCTCTACCATTTCCTGGTTGAGAAGAGTACAGAAAAATACATTTTCTACATCACTATTAACCTCCATAATTTCACCTTTCTAACAAATCTTGGGCAACTTTTAACTTTCACTGCTTTGTTCTTATTTGTCTAAATGATACTTTAATTGGCCTCTTGTTCTCCATCTGAGAAATTGTCCCATTTTGCTCTCTAGGCTCACGAATAGGCCTAGAAGCCTGTTTAGCAATTTAGACCATATTGAGCCATATATAATGTGTCTGTAAATTGGGTATGTTTTGTGGTCGATTTGCTATTTGCTGGACGAAGAAACCACGTTATCCTTACCTGAGACAATTAACTCAGCTGCCTTGTGAAAAAGACCCATAAAAATTCCTCGCGTCGTTGACAGGATTCGAATTCAGATCTTTTCCACCCTGTTGGGGAAGGACAGTAATTAGAACGGAGGATCGAAGTATCCGGTGACTAGCGATGGGAAATATTTCTGGTTCAATCCGCCAGATTTCAAACATCATAATTTTCACGCCGTTGTGGAGGAGCTCGATTAGTAGAAAATTGGAGGAAAGTGGGGCTAACAAAGATATGACCTCAAATTTCTCTGCATTAATGGGAAACACGAATAGGTCTAGTTGCTTCTTGTTGCTGAATTAAGAGTGTACATGTTTTCCCATCTTGTGTTCTTTAAAAATATATGTATTATATATATTATACTTTCAACTACCTAAGGTGTTATGTTCTGGAGGCCGCCGGAGCCAATTGTGTTTTAAAATGATATTTTAAACATAAAAATACCATAGTTGAACATCCTCCTGCACAGTGAAAAAGACCTGAGTTCGAATCCCGTCAATAACGCGAGGGACTTTTACGTATCTTTTTCACAACGTGTCTGAGTTAGTCTGTCTCAAACAAGGGCAGCATAATTTTATTCCGAATCCTCGGGATTTTCAAGAAAAAAATAGCAAATCGAACACTGAACACGCGCAACTTACAAAATATTATGTAAGGCCCTGTATGGCCTAATTCGTTGATGCCCCTAAAACCCTACAACAATAATATTTACAAAATGAGTGAAAACTGTTTTATAAGTGTGCTGGAAACTCCTTGTTCTGAGGTTATTCACTGTTTTCAATTGAAAACTGGCTTGTTATAGTGAGGTTTTAGGAGCCTCACCTGAGATAGTCTAACTACAGCGTCGTTCGAACAGCACTTTAGAAATTCCTCTACTGATATACGAGGTCTGATTTTAGTGAACTGCGTCCTTAATTGCCATTAATGACGCATTGGCAGTTGAGGACTCAGTTCGCCACACACGATGGGATGAGTGCCTGAATGTGATGGACAAGCTTGTCAAAAAGCAGCTGGTGAAATCGAAACAGAAACCAAAGTGCTAATGAAAATCGAAACATTTGCACGGATTTCGCGTAGTAAAATCAAAAGTATAGACAAGAATCCTTTTACCTTGAGAGAGAAAACGGTTTTAAATATGGATATGCAGCTTTGTATAACTATTATTTTAAACCTTTTTTACACATTCCATTGACCAGAAATTATCTAGAGATTGATATAACGTAGTTTTTCTTTAAATGCGCATTGAAGTACTTTGCTCATTGAAGATAAGAAAATACCTGATAATACTATCGCTTCTAAGTATATTTAATTAAATTAAACTGATAACTTCCACTGGTTCAAATTATCTTCCACGAAAGATAATCTGAGGTGGGCGTTGCTAAGATTGAAGCCTGCTCGGTATATATACTCTAATTGCGAACACTGAAAAGCGAAGCAGGGTATACTTGCATCCGAATTTATATCATTTCTGAAGAAGGAAACGCAACGAAGGTAAGTAGCTTTTGTACTCTCCGTTTTAATTTCCAAATAATCTTTTTGATGTTTTGAATCGTATGAGATCGCTTCCCTTTCATCTTCATAATGTTCAATTTTGACTTCATTGAAATTATACGAAGTGCTCGATGGCACCTCTGTTATTTCAACTTATAGGAAGGAATTAAGTTGGTGTTGTTAACATAGACCTATCCAGAGTCTTTGAACCTAAATTAATAAATACAAAATTACAGTTATATACCGGATAATTCTTTGTTATGATTTTATTTCTAATAAATATCGTCAAATCACTTATGTATATGAACATTACATTTGTAGAGAAGAGAACTTGACAGAAGCTCCTTGATTCAACATGTTGTCCATCAACCTAATTGTTCAGGTATGTTTTGAGACGCGTATAAGTTACTTTATAAATTATTTGAATACGTTTATCAATGATATTACAATTTTAATTATTGTAAAACTTCGAATCTCTCCTTTGTTGACTTAATAGTCATTAAATAGGGATATTTGGCCAATGTATATAAATGTTATTCACAGTGAGGTATTCGTTCATTCATCTGGTCATCCTATAAGAAATGTAGTTTTCTTCAGTATTTTTTTAAAAATAAAACACAACTACATCGGATAAAGTATCGATTTCCTTCTTTAAGACAATTCTTCCCAAGGATATGCACAGGATACTTGGACAGCACCGAAACGTTGAAGTCCTTTTCCATTGAGAAAGTGTTGTAAATTTATAAATGGGTGTTGATCTGTTGATGAAGTTCTGGAGTCAGTGGTATATTTTTGGCCAAACACGCTAATCGATTTTTCCACAAGTTATCCGCGTAGTATGAGTAAGCGCGTTGTACGGATGAAGCTCAGCATTAGATCTTTGTAATTGATGCACCAGACTTCGATTGGGATGGCTTTTATTGATCTGCAATAATTTAAAATAATCCGCGCTCTTAATACCAAAGCCAAGAGGTTGTCTTCATTCCAAGCTCAAAACCTTGGAATGAAGACGACCTCTTGGTTGTGGTGTAGCAGATTGTTTGGAATTAATCCACCGTCAACGATGTTCAGTGTTATGAGAAAGCACTCGTGTTTAATCCCCAGTAGCCAGCTGATTGAAAACCAGCGCTTGAAGTTCACAAGAATTCAGTAAATTTCAAATGTCTTCCCGATCTCTAAGATTAGCTGCAGACAGTATGTGGAACCACTTTTCACCTTTTCACCCTTTTTCAACCATTGCAATGAACGGTAGTGTGGGTCGAATTCAGTTTCCGGAAAGTTCTTCAGAAATTACAACAGGATTTTCTTTAGATGGATTGGCCGTTAACATGAAAATTCATTAGAATTCGAGCTGAATAGATCAGTTCCAATGTATTTCGACGTTGCCTTCAGCGGCTAAGCTGTAATTACAACCGGAGCTAGGATTTGTGGTAGTGTGGGGGGCTTGGAATCTCACTTTATAGACTATTTAAATAAATAATATTTTTCTACCCAAGTGGGACAGGGTGCGTTATACCTCCTGTAACCGCCCAGAACCGGCACTGTCTAGAGCAGTGGTTCTAAAGAGTTTTTTTCTGGTGGCCGCAAAAGTGGCCACAAGATTTAGCTGGTGGCCGCACAATTCCTTTTTTATTAAGACATTTATTTTACCAATAAGAATGATAGTTAGAGAGAATTTATATGCATATAACATAGGAATAATAAATTTTCTTAAAGAGATTGTAAAAACTGTAACTAATAATAAGAAGTTATATAATTTAAGATCCTATCCTGAAGCTGAGAAACGTATATATTTTTGAGTTTTGTAGAACAATATCATGTAAAATTGTTCTACATTAAAAAAATTAATGTTTTTTTAATGTTAAAATTTAATAAATAAAAAAAATTGATATTTATGAAAATTGTCTGGTGAGAGCACACAAATGTCCTCTCACTAGTCTAAAGTAACCGGACTCGAACCTTTGAAATAATTGTTGGCATTTCCTCGTAATTCGAATTTTCTCCTCGTGTACGCTTTCAATGTCTTTTATGGCTACAGTCATGTACTCCTTTTCTTAAATTTATAAAGCATTACACGTGCATTCTTAATGTGTTCTGTTGACACCCCATCTTGTTTTTAATGTCGGAAAAATTGTATTTTTCCTTTTCGTTCTGGATTCATAACTTGGGGACATCATTTTCATTAATTCCGCAGCCAATGAATAGTGTTGTGTGACGTCACTTCATCGATTTTTCGTTTAGATTTATTTTTGTTGAAAGTTATAAAAATTATTTTATAAAGTATATAATACAAGGGTCAGTTTTGAACTCACTTAACATGAGTCTTTTACTTTTACAAGATTTTTCCAACTTATTACAGCCCAACTTAATTATTAAAAAAAAAAGGATTCTAGCAGTTGGCACCAATTCGAAAGAATTGCAAAGAGAGCTGAAAATATTAATCTCTTTACCATTTCCTGTTGTCTTAAGTGCATAATTTGAACCCGATGACAAGCGTTAAACTTTAAAAGCCAGGTAGCGTTTGTGCACTCTCATAAGACAATTCTGTCTGCTAAGCGACTCTTCTGGGGATTTTTGTGTAGAATTCGAAAAACATTGACGAATGATCAGAGGTTGGTTGTTGTAATTTTAGGCGCATCAGCAAATTAGGCCCCATTGCGCCGTATTTATTGTGTACGTATGTAAATTGCGTGTGTTCTTTGGTCGATTTGCTGATTGGCGGACGAAAAACCCAAGTTTCCGTCAGAAAAACCATGCTACCCTGGCCTGAGAGTCTGAGACCGACTAACTGAGTCACGTTGAGAAGAAGGCCCATAAAAATTCATCGCGTCATTGACAGCATAATCCAGTCAAAGGTCATGGGGTTCAACTTAGGTCTTTTCCACACATTGTGGAAGGGGAAGGACGATGATTATACCAGCTGTTCTACTCAAGATTGTGTTATCCAGCGTTTCGGTAGGAAGAATTCATGGTCGATGTGCCGGTTCTTGTTGTCGATGCTCCCTATCCCACAAAAAGACCGATGACACGGCATATTCTCGATTTATTCAATTCTGGAAAACGGCAAATATCCGCAATGTGCCCCTGCTGCACGTTCAGCAATGGGTACACGTTCCACCTGCGAATAAATCGTCTTTTCTGTAGAACGGTATACACGCTGCTATCACAATGACGGATACATAAGATCATGGACAGAACAGCGGTCACTACAATGACAAGGCAGAGCGCGTGCATTTATATTAACCATGTAAACTTTTAATTATCATATACCCATGGTCATATAATATTTCAAAGATTTTCATTTTAATAAGGAAAAAAATACTTTCTTATTGTTTATTTTAGTGTTTTGGAATGTTTGAGTGATCCAAATGTTTTCCAGTGGTATTTAACACACTATACTACATGCAAAGTACCATTCATGGTAGACACTGACACTAATTTATTACGAAGATCACTCGCTTTAAATGGTTATATTTATTGTTTCATGGATCCTTCACTTCTGCTTATTGAAAACACAGATATCAATTTTTTTAAAAACACGGTGTACATAAACTACTAAAGGATAGATATTAGCCAGACTCCAAATCTGGGTAGAGTTTCGTTTCTAAACAAGAGAGAGAGAGATAGAGCAATTTTCTCGTCCAGTAGTGTACTCGGTGGGCGTGGTTCCATCGATGTAGAAGTGCTTCAATTCTTAATGTATACAATTCTTTGGGACAGAGGAAAGCGCAGCCACTAGATACATTAGTCTCTTGACTTTATCACATTTTACACACAAATATATAACACGTTTTAAAGTTACCCAAAACTGCATTGCATAATATATACTGTCCACTCAAAACATTATGACCACCTATTTCAAAGTGGACATGTCCTCCCTTGCCACCAGTACCTGCCCGCCACACGGCAACGCATGGACTCTGCAAGGCATCTGAACGTTTCAGGAGGAATGTTTTTCTGTGTCTTGAGGATTTTCTCCCGTAGATCTGTAGTAGTCCTTGGTGGAGAACCCAAACGCTGGATCTGTCGAACGAAGTAAATCCAAAGACATTCTATGGGATTCATATCCGGCGAATTCAGAGGCCAAGATAGCAATTGGAAGTCACTTTCATGTTCGGCTAATCCTCTGAAACAATACAAGGCAAGTCACATTATCTTGCTGGAACGCCTGTGCCATCCAGGAAGACAGTCACCATGAAGGGGTGTACCTGATCAGCCACAATGGATAGGTAGTGTATAGCATTCAGAGTGCGATATAGTGGTAAGAGTGCTACAAGAAATTTCCAAGAAAATATCCCCATACGATGCCCGTTTTTCTGTTGAACCACAACATCAGAGTGATTGCTCTCCGCAGTTTATCGCTGTACCCTTCATCTACCGACCACACTTTATTTACCGGAAAAGGCAACTTTTTTTCCAGTCGTCCAATTAAGCCGTGCAGCTGCAAACTTTATGCGTTGTTGGCGATGGATGGCCGTAAGCATAGATACCTATGCTGGGTGCGTACTCTGCGGGCACATACGGATGAGGGCTCGTTGAATCATGGTCTTGGGAACACCGCTGGTCGTCCCCTGGTTAAAGTCCGTGGTAAAAAAAAAAGGTCGAATTAGAGCCACCGAGAGCAAACTCATCTGTCCCTCTGTAATTGTCCACAAATTTCGTGTGTTTTATTGGTTGAGTTGCCTGTTTTGATGGATAAAAAAACTACAGTTTTCAGGGGAGAACCTTGCTGTCCAAGCCTGGGACCGAATAACTCGACCATGGAGTCAACCCCGTTCCCCCCATAAAAGTTTTTGACATGCCATTAACGTGATTCAATCACGGCCATTTTCATCCGATGTGGGAAAGACGGTAATTACAATCACTATGCTACCTGCGCTAACAAAGTCTATGATGACCAGTTTCGCCGTTTCCTTTTTTTGTCTTTCGGCTCGCACAAGCCGGGACAGCCTATGTTCATAATGTCTATCGATGAGGCGTGGGCGTCCTCTATAAGCCCGGCAACTGCTGCTCTGTCCACTCTTGGATCATCTTAACTATAGCATTCCGCGAGCAGCCCACAAGATTCGCAATTTCCATAATACTGCTGCTCTATAACTGGCGTTCTGTCAGATCATGTCCCTTGCTCATATCGATCAAGTACTTCGTATTGACCGCATGCTACTAATATACAGTATCATATTTACCCATTCTCACTGCTAATGGTGTTCCCCAAGGCGGGTAAAATCAACCGGTTGCTAAAACACGGTGGATGGTCATAACGTTTTGACTGGATAGTGTATACTAAATGATATTTGATAGGTAAGACATTTTTCATATTTTGTTTCTCTTATAGCGGACATGACTTCAGTATTTTTTGTTAATTCTTTCTTTTTCTTTCAGAAAAAGAAAAAAGGGAACTGATGTGATAGAACTTCAGTGCGTGTAGTAAAGAAATATTAAAAGCACAAAGAAAATTGCAAAACAAAAAAAAACATGTCTAAATGTCCAGAATTTCGTGATTACAACGGTAAAGCTGTTATCAAATTTGAGAGTAAAAATGCGAATGAAAACACAGATACGGAACAGACGCAAGATTGGGATACGATAGCGTCTTACCGGTCACAAAGTAACAGCTGGGCCAGTTCAGATGAAGAGGATTTCCCTAGTGATAAACCAGACAACTCATTGAATGGCAACGAATGGGAAAATGCACAAGTTCAAACATCAAATACCGGCCAACATAATAAAAGAAATAATTATTCCTGTAAATACAACGAAACTCAGTCAGTTAAACATGCAGAAAATTCGAGTTTCCATGTGAAAAACTGCAGCACCTTGAATAGCGAAGATGTGACCTCAGAAGAAATTTTTACCCTTTTGAGAGAAGAAGATTCTCTTATTGGGATTACATTTACCAACGGAAGCAAATATGCTACTTTGCTAGATAAGGAAGACCTGCCCAATAACCAATTGAGAATGGTCTTACGTCTTATAGTCAAATCGGTTTCTTCAGAATACTCAGAAGAGATATTGGGTTTACTCGAAAGAGTAGCCACGTCTCGATTTCTCAATAAAATAATCCCGAATTTCCTTACTTCAGCTGACAAGAACAATGACAGTGGCATTCCTGAAGTAATTGACAATTTACTGACCTTATTAGGAAAGCTGAAGGCCTTAGTTCCATCATCATTGGCCTTATCAACAAGAATTACGGACGAAGCGAAGAAGATAATGGACAAATTCAAGAGCGAAAAAGGAAAAGAAATTGCTCACAGGATCGAAATGTTTTTAGCTGACTTAAAGCATAGCTCCGACGAAGCGGTGAGAAAATATCCTTACGGTGGAAAGTTTCGGGACGTAACAATATTTCCGACAAGTGACGATATGCACCGAATCCATGGTCCTGATCTGTTGCCTAATATTGTGGATACAGCATTCGATAGCATGGAACAGTATCTTTCGATCCAATTCAGTTTACTTAGGGAAGATATGATTCGTCCATGCCGAAGTAAGATAGAAGAATACCATAAAAACTACTCATATGATGGATTTGTGGAAGAGAGCTCAGTGGTTTTCAAAAACGCGATGTTAATCGAAACACAACATAAGGATTTTCCAGTTTATGTTTTTGAAGTAGATATGACCTCCTATCCTGGATGGAAAGATTCAAAATCCTTGAGTATGGGACATCTCGTATGTTTGAGTTCAGATGATTTTAAGACGAGTTTAGTAGCAGTGGTGCAATTCCGTAACGAAGGATTGAAGAATAAGTGTGTTCTTTGTGTAACAGTCAAACACACCCATCAAAACAACATCGCTGAAGATGTAATTCCACAGATGGGGGTTCCTTACACGTTAATACATACTGGCATTTACTATGAAGCTTATAGCCACGTTTTAAAAAATCTGAAAAGTTTTCATAAAGATAACTTCCCCTTATGCGACGTTATCATCACTTTTCTTGAAGAACCTTCTCATCCTAAGTACATCACCGATTCCTTGACGTACGCTATTACAGCTGAACCGGAGAAGAGCACACAGATTGTAAACCCATGGGAAGGTGAAACAAAAAAGCAAATCTCCAGTAACAAAACATTCAGGTTTAATGTGTTGAAATTAGCCGATTGGCCTTCTGCAGAAGATCTACATATGGACAGCTGTCAATACAAAGCATATCGTTTGGCTTTAACTAAAAATATAACTTTAATTCAGGGACCACCCGGAACAGGAAAGACATATATTGGCTTGAAAATTGTTAGTACTTTAATAAACAATTTACTTAAGCGAGTAACACCAATTATTATAGTATGTTACACAAATCAATCCCTTGACCAATTCTTAGAGAGCACCCTTGCTTTCACTCATCGAATAATAAGATTAGGAGGAGGATCGAAGAGTTCAGCAATTTTACCACACACTCTTTTTAATTTGTCAAATGCAGTGATCAACAAGTCTTCTCCAGGGTTTAAAGAAGATAAGCTCGTGCTGCAATCACTAGACATTGCAAGAAAGTTATTAACAGAACCCTTACCGAAGAGGGAATTATCAAGATCAAGAACAGCGATGAAAAAAGTTTTATCTTACCTTAAGAAGTTAACGAAAGAGCTACAAATTTTTAAAAATAATCCCTTGGTTCATACAGAGATAGAAAACATCATTCCAAAGCATCATTTGATATCAATACAAAGAGGGAAATATTCTTCCAAAGTAACGGAATCGTTGGAAGATTGGCTGTGTTTGACCCAAGATCGGATTGCTGCCTATACGGATGATATACACGAAAATCCTGTTATTGAAAGCGTGCAGAAATATTTGAAATTGAATGAAACAGAACGCCAACAAAGCGAACATCAGCACATTCAGGAAGAAATCAGTAACCTTATATTTAAGTACTGTTTTTCTCCAGAAGAATCTGCGGATTGTTCGGAAATAGATGAAGAAGCAAATATGTGGGAATTGTCGCTTAGTGATCGCTGGAAACTGTTTAGTTCCTGGGTAGAAGCTAGATTCACCACGTGCAGAGAAGAACTGGAAAATAACCAGAAAGCATACGATTTACTGTCAAAAACTTTGGAAGAAAATAAATCGAAATGCGACCTAGAGTTTCTGAAATCAGCTGACATCATTGGGATGACTACTACTGGAGCATCCAAATATAGAGATCAGATTGAAATGCTGAACCCGAAAATCTTAATAGTCGAAGAAGCCGCTCAGGTTTTAGAAGCTCACATTACTGCCTGCTTAACTTCAAGCATTGAACACGTGGTACTCATTGGAGACCACAAACAATTGAGACCGAATCCTGCTGACTTTGAATTGGCTACAAAATTTAACCTCGGTATATCGCTATTTGAAAGACTTATGAATAACAATATACCAGCAGTCAGGCTCAACGTTCAACATCGCATGAGACCGTGCATAGCAGAACTATTAGTGCCAGATGTTTATCCTACTTTAGACCATAGCAGTGAAGTGAGAGTTTACAACGATATAAAAGGTGTCAAGAGCAACGTTTTCTTTCTCTGCCACGAAAAGCAAGAAGAAAATAGTCAGTTCAGTCACGTTAATAATCAAGAAGCAATGTTTATAACGGAATTTTGCAGATATCTTTGTCGCCAAGGGCACCTATCTTCTGAAATAACAATACTAACTCCTTACCTTGGTCAACAGATGGCCATCAAGAACATGATGAAAGACCCATACGTACAGGATGTCTTAGTGACCACTGTGGATGGCTATCAAGGAAATGAAAACGAAATAATTCTCGTTTCATTTGTTCGCAGCAATGATGATGTGAATATTGGATTTTTGAAGACGATAAATCGCATCTGTGTTGCTGTGTCTCGTGCTAAAAGAGGTTTATATTGCGTTGGAAATTTCCTAATGTATGCCGAACAAGATAAATTCTGGGAGTCAATAGTTAAGAAACTCAGAGATAAGGAGATGCTGGGATATGAACTGGAGTTAAGTTGTCAGGTCCACCAGGATAGCAACAAAAAGGTCTCCGTGTCTGACACAAGCTCCTTGTTTAGGAATTGCGAGAAATTATGCAATTATGCTCTTTCTTGTGATCACCAATGTCAAAAACCGTGTCATTATCCGACACAGCATGAATGCAATACGTGCAATACATTGAAATATGATTCCGAAACACTCCAATCGTGGGACAGTTATTCTTCAGACGTGTCCGAAGGGTCGGAAAAAAATGAATGGGAATCTAATATGTCAAGTGAAAACTCTGAACAAGAAATTACAGATATTGAAGACTTTAAAACCCAAAAACCCCCCAAATACGATGAATTCACGTTTAATGAGAATATCACCAGTAAAGACGCACCATCATATGAAACTAATAAAGAACATTCGCTTCCATGTGGCCACACAATCATCTTGACTGAAAACTTCGATCCCTTTAACGTATCTTGTTCGACTACAGTAATCCGTACGCTTCCCTGTGGACATGAAATGAAAACAATATGTGGGCGATCTACAGATGATCTAGTTAATTTTTGTAAGAGCAAATGCTCAGCTAAACTACATTGTGGTCATTCATGTTTTGGAGAATGTGGTAACTGTTTATCCCTCCAGTTCCATCCTACCTGTAAAGAGAAATGCAATAGGAAGCTGCCCTGCGGTCATCTGTGCAAACAAGCTTGTGGATCGCCATGTGGTGCCTGTAAAGAACGTTGCTTCTATCGATGTGAACATTCCAGATGCGTAAATTTCTGCAATGAAGAATGTTGCAAATGCCAAAAGCCATGTGGTTGGATATGTGAGCACCACCAGTGTTCTTTGCAGTGCTGGGAACCATGCATAAGACCACCGTGCAATGAACCTTGCCCTCAGCTTCTCCCATGTGGACATCCATGCAGAGGTTACTGCGGAGAACCTTGCATTTCTTCGTGCCAGGATTGTTGTGTGACAATAAAGGAATCAGAAGCAGTTCATAATGGACGTTACGTTCTCCTTGAAGACTGTTCTCACGCGATTTCTGTGGAGACATTAAGGAATTCCCTAGAAAAAAGAGAATTCATGATTCCAACGTGTCCAGAATGCAACACCATTATTTCTCACAACAGAAGATTCGGAAATCATATCAAATCATTTTTGAAAAGAAGAGTGCAGATTCTTTCAAATATAAACAGTTTGTAACCGATGCGTGATATGGTTAAAACAATAGTTAGTCAAGATATATACGAATTTCATTTTCCTGACGTTATCGATAAACTGAAGCATATTTTTCAAACAGTCACCGGTCCTCACTGCTTAGATCGATTGAAAGACATGCTCCCTTTCCTCACATCGCTTTTGTACCTGTACTCGAATCCTGATCACCACTCGGACTCGGTTACTAAAGCACAAGCCATGACAGCGAATGTAATAAACTGGATTGGACAACATTTAACCACAGCTACTTCCCAGCAATATGAGGATTGTGGTCGTCGTCAAGTTGCAAAACTTAATATAATGTATTCTCTTCTTAAAAAGGAACATTTATTCAAATCTGGACCTCATTCAGATGAGTATTCTGCAACCACGGACTTATTACTGTGGAGCGAACCATTTACCGTCCAAATGGAGAAACTAGTGAAAGGAAAGATCAACGCGATGAACAACCACGCAGCAACTTGATATTAATGAGTTAGTTGGTGTGAAATACGTGTTTATTTCCCAAAAGGCAAAGGGAGAAGTGAGTTTATAATTGTGTTCCCTGCCAGCCTGCAAAGATTCTTTAATATTTTTACTAAAATCAATTACTGCAAGAATAAAATCGCATATGTTAAATTGGATGTTTAATTATTCAATGGAGCTATTAGTAATTAGTATTGTTCATTTTATAGTTAGAATTTATTAAATTTCCACCTTGAATTTCAGAAGGTACACAACGTTTTGAACAATTTGGAATTTTGTGTGTTAATATAAAGTCTATAATTTAAGGTATCAACTAAACCACACGCAAAATGATTCAATATAAATATTTATTTCTTGGATCATTTTCCATGTGGCAAAAGTTGTGTATTCTTGAGGTGCTCAAAGATTTCAAGTCCCATATCAAAATTTCAGATTAAGTAAATCCTAAATTTGCGTGCTACAATAAATCTAATGTATTATAAATGTATTAAAATTTCTAAATAATATACAATTTAAATAATATATTATGAGTAATTAGCATTAGTACAAACATATGATGCTAGAAAGCAAGCTTATATACAGCATCAGCCAAAAAAAAACAAAAAAAAACTTCCCATTTCACCCATTCATTCGTTCCAAACGTTTGTCCAGTTCTTCCTTGAATTTATTTACGCTATATCAACTTCCACAACGACCTCTTGAAATTTTCTCCAGCAATCAACCACTCGCTGGCTAAAGGCAAATTTCCACACATCTATTCTGCAACTGCCTTTCCTCAATTATTGCGTACAAAAGGCACACGCCGTACACAATACCCTTCACGACCAAGCCAGGGGTTTACAGTAAAGGCTAATACAATGTTACAAAGGCTAATACAATATTACAGTAAAGGCTAATACAATGTAATAAACAAGTATGAGATAAAAGAAAAAAATAACATTATTACTAATTATACAAGTGTAGGAAAGCAAATGAAAAATTTACTGAACACGTATACACAACAGCGTGTTATCAGGTTAAATTATTCTCCAGAGAGCAGTCCTTTTACAGTGCTGGAGTAATCTGAGCAGGCGCAGAAAGTTGGAACAATATAGTGAGGGATCCATGGCAGTGATGGTCAGGTCATCGGGAGCAGGTTCTAATGTCCTGTGACGTGGTCCTGAGAAGGAAGTGGATGGAGTAAGTTCTGCCTGTGTTTTTTATCCAATGCGAACTTGTAGAGGTCGCCATCCAAGGAGTGGGTAAGAACCGATCGGAGAGCTTTAACCGGTTTGGGGTGGCCTGAAGGACTGGATTGGCCCGAAGGCTTGGGACTGGGATCCTCCAACCGCAGTTAGCCCAGAAGTCTGGGTCCGAAATAATGCCAACCATCATTTTTACAGCAAAGACGAGTCTTCTCTCATGGATAGTGGTAGGAAGACGTCTGATGTTTAGAGCTGCTGCCATCTGGGTGGTCCTTGGTGTAGGGGGAAGCCGAAATTTCCATATGGCCCACTTCAATAGCCAAAATTCGCCCGCAAGTATCCGTCTTAGATGCGTTGCGGCAGTTCAGGTTCGGACTTCTGCACCATAAAGTATGACCGGATAGACACATGTCTTAATATACCTGCACCCAACGGCCTGGTCATGGACATGCATAAGTTGTTGCTTAAGCATCCACCGGAATCAACAGAATTTTTTTTGCAGGTGGTCTATGTGTGGTACAAAGGAGAGCTTCTGGTCAAAAATAACGCCCAGATCAGTGTGTTGTTGAACAACAGAAATCGTGGATCCTCTTATATTGGGTTGCACCATTGTTGGGTTCCGTTTGAGCGAGAAAGTCAACTGTTTCGACTTGTCAGGATTGATCTGAAGGCCGAAACCGGAGAGGAAGGCCTCGAGGTTCTGCATTTTCTGTTCGATTAAGACATTTGTGTAGTCAGCAGTGTCTCCGGGGTTGATAGCAGTGAACAGCTTGATATCATCAGCGAAGGTGATAATATCAGTTCGGCCCGTCACGAAAGGCAGAAGAACAGCTGAGAATAAAATACCAGAGAGGACCCCCCACCTTGTGGGACTCCAGCTGTAATAGTTCTGGTGTAGCGCCGAGCGAACAATAATAGTCCTGTTCTCAAGCATTGCCTGAATGAACCAGAGCACGTCTCCGCCAATGAGGTAATATTCACGTAATAGTCTTACCAACGCGTGAACGGATACGATACGGAATCAAATGCCGCCTGGACGTCGATATAAGTAACAGTGATTTCCGAACCGTGCTCAAATGCCTCGAGGATCTTGGTAATGGTGGTGACTAGATTTGTAGCGGTGGATCTTGACCGGGTGGCATAGTGGATCTGCGGTGGCTGATGGTGGTTATCCTTTTTAGAAGAGATTTCTAAAATATCTTTAATAGGCTTGATGCAGAAGAAATAGGACGGAAGTGAACTGGGCCGAGAAGCAGAGAGTATTTTTGGCAGCGGTCTTACTAGATAGACATGCCACTTAGGAGGGAAGAATTTTTGATGAAGGAATTTGTTGAATAACGACAGAATGGGATCAACAATAAATGTACTCGGGCATTTCGGCATAAACTGTGGAATCCCGTTGGCGTCGGATGCGGCTGTACTTGCTAGGCTATTTATTGCATCAATCAGTTGATATTTGGTGAGTTGAACTGAATTTAAGGGGTCTGTTGAAATTGGATTGATCGGTAATTCCATTGGTGTAGTGGATTCTGGCTGGGCCGCAAACCTAGTTATGTGGTCGAGCCAACTGCTCAGATTGAGTGAGTGGATGGCGTCCTCTGATGGAAGGGCTTCTCTTTATTTATGGTAGCCTCTAGGTGAAGTTTTATTGCCTCCCTCTTGTTCCTAATAAAAAGAGCCCTAGCTCGGGAAAAAGCAGTCCTGTCCGAGTTCATGTGCATGTTCTGTTTGACGTGGAAGCTTTCAGAGACTTTTGGACTCCACCAGGTCCTTGAATGCTCTGTAATGGTTAGATTCTTTGTTGCAGCATAGAGAGAGATAGTGGCTATCCATCTTGTCATTAGACCAATTCCGAGTTCAGGGTCGCATTCCTCAAGGACATCCCATAGCTCTGTAATTGCCTGGGCTGCATAAACACACCTTTCAGGATCGAGGTATTTGGGCGCTGTAATTGTTTTGGCTGTGACTTTCCTCCTGCCAGAAATGATGGGCATTTCTGTTTTCACAGAGAGAATGATGGAGTTATGATCAGACTGTACGTTGCTTGTCGGGTTTTGATTAGCTACACAATTTGCTGACGCGAACGCGAGGTCCAATGTGCTTTTACCCCTCGTGGGTAGTGTGCTCACCAATTTAAGACCTAATATGTCTAGATTCTGACTCA
Source organism: Mastigoproctus giganteus (assembly GCF_048544385.1). Classification (NCBI taxonomy): domain Eukaryota; kingdom Metazoa; phylum Arthropoda; class Arachnida; order Uropygi; family Thelyphonidae; genus Mastigoproctus; species Mastigoproctus giganteus. Next base: position 76,172,328 of record NC_143585.1, on the reverse strand, counting down.
AGTCTTCTCTTGAGGCTCCCCAGGGTATTTGGGAGATTGAAATCCCCACACATGATATGCTTCAGTGATGAATGGAGATGATTAATTAGCCAATTGAGGAGTTCATCAACTACTTGTGCATCTGGAACTGGTGGGATATAGACTGCGACAATGTCGAGAGAAACGTTCTGGCTGTTGTTGTTTTTAGGTTTTAGTGTGACTAGAACTTCCTCGAAAGAATCGGACTGGCTCGATACTGAGTGGAGGAGAGAAAATACCTGCTCATTGAACAAAATTGCTACTCCTCCTCCCCTGCGGTTTTCTCTACACTTACACACCATCTGATATCTTGCAGGCGAAGTAGAAGAAAGTGTTTCTTCACTGGGATCAAGCCATGTTTCTGCGAAGCAAACCGCGTCCATTGAACTCGACAGCAAGAGCTCCTCAACTTCATTCAATTTGTTCCTCATGGATCGCACATTTTGAAATAGGAGTTGGAATGAAGCTGGTCTCCTGACCTTGACGAGGGATGTACACTGTCTGGTCCGTCTGTGATGCGTTGCCGGTTTTCGATATGTTGAAACCATGACAGGGATCGTAAAATTGAGATAGAGATGACGCAGAGACGCAGATTTTGAGTAGTTTTCAATCACCGTTGAGAGTCCCTTTTCCGTAGGTATGTTAAGGGCGAAATATGGAATTACCTTTTTGCTATGGTCAATCCCATGTAGAGCAGTTCGTGTTTCTTAAAAGCCTGATGATGGTGCCGAGGGTCCATTTGGTACACGTTCGAATCCTTTCAAACTGGCTTCTGTCACAATATATGCGAAAAGAAGCTTAAGTGACTTATTGCGCCTTGTATATTATGTCAGTGCGTTGTGGTTTTTTGTTCTGTGGTCAATTTGCTGGAGGGAAACCCCGAGTTTCTGGGAGGAAAAAATCATGCTACTCTCGCCTGGGACCGACTGACTCAGGCACGTCGTGAAAAAGACCATTAAAAATTCCTCGCGTCATTGACATGATTCGAACTCAGGCCTGTTCCACTCGGTGTGGGGAGGACGGCGATTATATCAACTGTACTACCCATGAGGACTTTAAAGACGTAACCATTTGTTAGGTGATCAGTCTGAAACCTACTTTCCAGATGTTCCAACTTGAGAACCCCGATCTTACTGGAACCCCGATCTTACTGGGATTACTGCACCCAAATGCTGTAATCCCAGTACCTTGCATTATTAATGTTCAGCCAATCTGCTAAGTACCGGGTGGTTATAAAACAAGTTTCCCTATTCAGGAGCCCCTAGTGTAAAAACGGTTATAGTGGACATAGTGCTATTGTTTTGCGGTTCCCCTAGTTTCCCACAAATCTGCGTTAAGTACTCTGTTAACATTACAAAGCCAGTCAGTGTGGGTTGTGTAAGCAGGGTGTTGTTTGACTGGCCTCTTCGTTACTGGGAGGAGCGATCACCAGGACAGAGCCTCCCAGCATCCGTCCACTGGCACGAGGAGCCGGACCAGGGGGTAAAAAGACATCTGACAGGCCGTCCACACTCCTGCAGGAGCGAGAGTGGGGAAGGGGCCAAGGAAAGAGCAGAGAAGAGAGAGGAAAGTGTAAGACAGCAGGGGATGACAGAGCGTAGGCATCCCCCTAGGCGAAAAGGAGCAGGAAGAGTGCTAGGTGCAGTCCTGGAGAAGGACTGTGGGTGGGGAGAAGAGAACAGGTAAAGTTCAAATTAAAGAGTCCGGAATTGTCACAATGGAGAATCAAGGATCGGCGTTGGTAGGGCTGGCCGCAATTTTCAGTTTCATGACTGGACGTTTCCGGTGCTGGGTATCAGTTGCTGTGTGGAGATTATCCAGGAATAGTGTTAGGGAGTTGCAGGTGATGCCAGCGACGACGAAAGACCTCGTTGGCATAACTGGTCAGTGCACGGAAGGCATCGTTAGATTCCAATAACTTAGTTTCTAACCGTTTTGGCCAGAGATAGCGCTGTGAAAATCGTGGGTATCCCCATTTAGGATATGGGGAAGCGATTTATAGAAGAAAAATTAGTTCAAATTTCCGCCATCAGGGGAGAAATTGGCACTGTAAGCATAAGATGAGATACTTAACTTAGGATTAGATTTTAATATCAGAACTTAGAAATCTACAGATATTGTTCTATGTGCTTTCCTTCACTTGAGATGACATTCTGAAAACGAAGGACTACGTGCGACACAGTTTCGCGTACCATCTCATTGGGGGTGTTGGCTACATGCTGTTTCAGGCTTGCTTTCAAATCGATAAGCCTCTGTAAACCGCGACGGTAAACTCTGTTTTTCAGGTATCCCCATAACCAGAAATCACAAGGATTGAGATCTGCTGATCGGGCTGGCCAGAACTGCGGATAGTCTCTAGAAATGATGCGATCATTTCCGAATGTTGTACAGAGAAGTTCCTTCACTTGTCGACCAACGTGGGGAGTGGCACCATGACAATCAAGTATCATCATGCAGCCACATATTAAGTACCAGATTCCAAAAGACTGGACCTAACACTGATCCCTGTGGGCAACCCCTGTTAATATCTCGTTCAAATTTAGAATGTGGTGACTTAACAATAATTCTCCTCCCATTTAAATAATCTCTAATTATTCTGTATAATAAATCTGGGCACTGTAGTGTTCTCAAAGAGGCCAACACACTCTAATGCCAAACAGTGTCAAAGACCCCCCCCCCCTCAAAATCAGTGAAGAGGGCCAAGACATATTTGCAATTAGACAATTAGAGTTTATACTATAATTAACAAGATCGTGTATTGCATCCTCTGTCGAGCTTTTTTCTTTTAAAACCAAATTGGCGTGGAAAATCTAAATTCCTGGCCAAAAATAAAGCCCCCAATCTGATTAATATCAATCTTTCCATTACTTTTCCAAGATTTGGTAACAATGAAATAGGCCGGTAGCCTCTTGGATCAATAACTGGTTTTCCAGGTTTCCTTATTAATTTTAGTAAAGCCATTTTTCCAGAACCCAGGTGCAGTCCCAGAAATAAAACATTTATTAAACATATTTAATATAAGATCAGGAAACATATCTACAATTTTAATAATACAGCTATTCTCAAGCTTATCAATTCCTGGAGTTTTATTGACATTCAATTTAGAGCAAACTGACCTAAGTTCATTATCATTAAACAATTAAACATCATTAATACCAATATACCTAAAATTTTCTTCTCTAATCTTCCTCTGATACTCAGAATCCTTATGTTCATCCATCAAAAATAATTTATCAGTTATTGTAGTTATAGTTGTTAACCAATCAGTAGTTTCCCCATTATCAGCTGTTTTTGGTTTCACAGTCACTGTATGGATTAATTAGACGCTAATCATTCAAATTTCCATATCGATATAACTTTTATTTCTTCTTTTAGAAAACGATTTAAGTAGAACAAAAATGCAAAGAATTATTCAACAATTCTGACATTTCTCTCACAAATAACTCTCAAAAGTAAAATAAATAAAAATATATAAATAAAGTTAATTTTCATGAGATAAATTTAATTCTAATTTACTTCGGAGTAAATATAAGAGTCTTCTGCAACAGGGATCCACTTCTCACCATTTGATTTAAACAGTTGACCCGCAGCTTCATAACGATACATGCTGATTACCTTTGCACCATTCCTTTTCCGAAATTTGTCTCCATCAGTTTTATAAAACATATACTTGAAGGACTCGAAATGGTTCCTTACTGTTTCGGCCGTTTTACTTACATCTCCAACATTGCGGTAGTCTTTGGTGAAGAAGAAGATCATTCCTTGGGGATCGCCGCTCGTGTACACTGTAGAGTACTTCACTGCATTGAAATAACCTCGAGACACAAGTTCCACTGCTTTTAGACAACTGCTCTCGTGCAAAGTAAGTCCATTACAGTCTGTAATGAAATGGGGCCTCCATAGCAACCATTTCCCTCCATACAGATTATTTGGATCATACCAGTCGTCTTCGTTTTTAACGAAATTAAAATTATTGAAATTTATAGCACAGAAACATGCCATGCCAGTAGATGAATCCGCCTGTGGTAAATAACAAAATAATAATAAAGAATATGAGTTTTGGAATTATTTCTCATTAATCTATTTCTAAATAGTTAATAAAAGAAATATTTTAAGGAAATTTATATCAGTGCATGAAAAAATATATTATTTCTTTGTGCATTCCGAACAAACTTTTCTTTTGTTGGGTGCGTGGTTCAACAGAAATTGAACTACAAATTAAAAACAAATTTATATACTCTTATAAAACCAAATATTGCTCAACTTTTATGTTGAAATCCATTGAAAATATGAAATAATAATATATGAAAATAATGGTGCTAAATTTTGAAAGTATAACTACAAAAGTTACTAATCTAAGATTAAAAAAGAAGTGCTCGCTATTTTAATATTAGATTAATAAGGCACGTGAAGACTTAGATTTATAGTCTGGTCGACGCCAGGGTTTCCCAGAAACCCACCGAATGTCTCTGTGAAGAAGTATGAACCCTGTTAACAGTTGAGAGAGTTCTTTAGGGTTTGTGTTTAGTGTAATGTCGTGTTTCCTCTTCTATTACTCGCCTCTTATTGAACAACCAGAGGAAGTCTCTAGGTGAACTACTGACTGTTTCCCGTTACTGCCAGAAGGAGGGCTGTTGCCTCAGTTCATGTGGCCTTTTGCCATATCCATATATTATGTAGTCACAGGGCATATTTCCTTGTTGTGCGAGTTGTAAAACCCGGAATAATATGGAGGAAATCCTACTCCATTCCCATAGATGGGTTAAATACAGCGTTAATCGAAGAAGACTTTAGAAATTCTTCCATTCGTCAGCAGGAATTGAACTCAGAATCTTTGAAAGAAGTGGCAAACAGGAAAGTATGATGCCAAATAGGCTGCCGTTGAGGACCATAAAACATTGGGAGTAATGACATTCTGATAAAAGCCCTCTACTCATTAATAACTCAGCTTGGGTTTTGTTTTCTCTTTAGAAATGTCTTGGGTTGTTGGGATTCTGAAATTGATTGCAAACTGATAATAAATATCAAAGTTGCAGATTCTACAACTTGTTTTCAATTGTATATCATGACCATCAGCATTAAAAAAAAAAAAAAAAACCTAGTTGTGTTTAAATGAACTGTTTTGGTGAATTGATTCTTCCCTGGTTGAACTTGATTTATTAGGGTGGAAATGTCTGTTGGCCAAGGACTTTTGGTTTAATAGCATATACTATAAGGTTTTCATTTCGTTATTGGTGAACTGACTGGATTGGAACTGTTACTGTATGTCTGATCTTTTTTTGTTTTTTTTTTCCCCTTCATAGTCCTGGTAATTGCTGGAGTTGTGTGTTTCTCCTAAAATATTATTAATTATTAGTTGTCTAACAAAGTAATGTAACTGAGTCATTTTTTTTTTCTTCTTTTGAATATGGGCTTGTGTGGACTCACTTGCACCGTGTCTTAATATTCGAAGTCTTGACTGTTGAGGGTGAACTTCCCATAGTGTTTTGGGCCTCTGTTTGATGGCCCAGTACTTATGTTGTTGGTGCTTGGCAGGATAATTTCCTGAAATGTAGAGTTGATCATTGACTGACCCTTCGGCTGTAAAGTGCATATACATATGTTCTAGAAGTTATTGTGGTTTCCCTCTGAATTTAGAGGATAGACATCGTAGAGTTAATATGTTGGCTAGACATATGTCATTCTTTTTTTTTTTTTTTTTTTGTGTGTGATTTGTAGTTGTTTTAATTACGTATATAAAACTTCCTGCAGTCCAATCTAAATATTCCCCCCCCCCCATAACTTGAATTATTTTCCCTAGTTCTAGCATCATTTATAATCTTGAAAATTTCGTCCTCATTCATTTTACTGATGCCTCTCAGAGCCTTAAACACCTCAATCAAATCTCCTCTAAGGTGTCTAGTTTCCAAACTCTGCAACCCACATATTCGAAGTCTTTCTTCATAAGGACGCCCTTTTGCCGATCTCACCAGGCGAGTTACCCGTCTTTGCACCATTTCAAGAAGCTCGATGTCTTTCTTTAGGTGCGGTCTACATACTTGAACACAGTATTCCAAGTGTGGTCTAACATAAGCCTTATATAATGGGATTATCACGTCCCTATCTCTACTTGCAAAAGTTCGATAGATCATCGATAGGACACCATGGGCTTTCCTTGCAACCTGTTTACAATGCTCAGAGAATTTCATGTCTGAGCGTATCGAAACACCCAAGTCCCTTTCCTCCAGTACCGGGTTTTGTTGAACTCCACCAAGTGAATAAGTTATTTTGGGATTACTGTTTCCCAGGTATAATACCTTACACTTTGTTCGATTAAAGCACAGCTGCATTTTTCTGACCATTCCTGAAGTCTATCTAGGTCTCTCTGAAGAAGCTCAGCTTGACAGTGATTATTAACTACTCTACCAATTTTAACATCATCTGCAAATTTAGACATCACGCCCTCTATCCCTTCATCAATGTCGTTTATGAAAATTAAAAACAACAGTGGTCCTAATACTGATCCTTGGAGAACCCCACTTCTTATATCAACCCAATCTGAGGAATAGCCATTTATCACAACCCTCTGCCTCCTGCCCTGAAGCCATCCTGATATCCACTAAGGATTTTCCCAGTGATTCCAACCTGTTCCAGCTTATAAAGCCACGGCTCATGTGGGACTGAGTCAAAAGCTTTGCTGAAATCTAAATAAACAATGTTGAAATTATTCCCTAAATCCAGCTCATGAGTGACCCTAATTTTCCCTACCATTGATGTCAGACTGACAGGTCGATAATTTCCCACTTCACTCTTAGAACCACCCTTATGTATGGCAGATACATTGGCACTTTTCCAATCTAACGGAATCTCCCCAGAGTCTAGTGATGCTTGCATAATTAGCCTCAATGGTTCAATGCACTCACTTGCCACCTCCTTAAGGTTATAGGGTATATTCCATCAAATCCAGGAGCATTACTGACATGTAGGCTTGAAAGTTTTTTTCATTAAATAATCTTGCAAAATTTCAAAAGTTGTATGGGCCAATGTGTTATTTAGATGGAAGATGTCCTTTGCGAAATTATTCTTGCTTTTGTGGAGAGACTATAAATTGTCCTTGTTGCTTCTCCTGTGTTGGGAGGGGCTGGAATGATTTTGGTTGCAGAAATGTATTCTAATTTTGTTTTATTGTTTCTCACTGTATTGCTAACTCTGTACTTTTGGGTGGGTATTTCTAACTCTTTGCTAGTATTGAATTGTAATTGGCTTAAAACTTATTGGGTGGGTATTGCTAACTCTGTACTTTTGGGTGGGTATTGCTAACTCTGTACTTTTGGGTGTGTATTGCTAACTCTTTGCTAGTATTGAATTGTAATTGGCTTAAAACTTAACTTAGCTTTTGTTTAGACATGATTTTCTTTGTTTCCTGTTCACCTAATGTGTGTGTAATGTGTAGGAAATATAATTGGTTTATTAATGTCTCTCCACCTGTATTATGGGATGGTCTAAAGCTAGAGCCAATGTACATATTGTTGTTATTGTTTATGGCTGACTGATATTTGGTCTTAAGTTTAGATTAAGTATCTGTTCACTAGTCTTTCTTAAATCTGTTTTACTTTCTTACTCTTTGTTACTCATTCTTCTAGGGGATGCCTTATTCTTCTTCCCCTACTTTCTATCTCTATTTCCCCCCTGCTCCCAGTCTTCTCATTCTATTACCATTTTCCTTTTCATAAAATACCTGAATACTTTGTATTTTTTACTTTCTCTTCTCTGTTCTATTTCAGGGGATGTCTATTTCTTCTTCCCCTTATCTTCTATCCAACTTTCCCTTCCCTTCCAGTTCCCATACTTCTCATTCTTATATCCACTTCCTTTCCCTAAATGCCTTCAGGCTCCCAGGCTTGCCTGATAGCCCCAGTAAGAGTTTCAGTTTAAAAGCAGTCCCTGGCATGCCTCCTCGTGGCCAATGTTGGGAGTCAGAGGACAGGGAACCAGGTGTCCTGTCCCCTAGCTGCAAAGTTGCCAGGTGCCGGCACTCAACACTCAACATAGCAAGTCTTACACACCTATATACATACACTTGCTGGCCTTGGTCTTTTCAAATACTACTGTGGTTTATAGAGGAAACCCTGGTGACTGCAATTAAAACAAACACACATTGACCTTGCTCTTTAGGAACAAAATTCTCAAGAAAATTAACCAAACAAAACTTTTTTCTTGCATTATTGTTGTGAACAGTGTCGCCAAGGCAAATATTTGATATAATAGGCATCCTGGCATGCTTATTCCGAGTATCCAATAAAAATTGATCTAGCACCTTACAGAGCTACACATTATGCAAATTATTCATGCTTATAAAAACACTGGTTGCAACCACATAATTTCATTCCCATTTCCACTTTCTCAGTGGGATAGCCACATCTCCAGTACTCTGGATGGCAAAGTCACCATCCTTTAGATGATTCTTTGAGATGGCGGGCCATTGTGACTTGAAGCCGGGCAGTCACAGGCAGTGATGGTGGTACGTTGACTTAATGTCACTGTGTCGTCTCGACATTATGGAAGAGCTCCTGGAGATAGGAACCAGTACAAGAAGAGCTGGAAAAGGTCGTCAGAGGGCTACATCAACGACAACTATCTGGCTCTAACAGCAAGAAGGAACCCTACGCTATCTTGTCATCAACTGTTTCTTCCAACCAAATTATGAAGTCTAACTCCACAATAGGAAAGACGCCAATTGCGATATTAAGTACTAAAAGGGTTTAGGGCTGAAACACTCAAACTACTGAAAATTTACAAGACGAACAAGTTAGTGCATCATTTTAGTTTGTAGTAAATCCCAAAATAGATGAAATTAAATCGGTTTTGTTACATCTCATATTTTGATTATCTTCACAACGGTTGTCACTCGTAGCTGGAATATCTACCCACACATGGATGAAAGACCAACAAGCTTCGAAATGGTGTCGTTTGGGTGGGGATATCCACGAGAATAAGTAACAGTAGTCTTCTCTATTGGCAAAGTGTTGCTTATTCGAGCTAGTGAAATACAGTCAACTCGTTATGAAGGCATTCACAATATATGTAATAAAAACAATGCCATTTCGCTTCGGGGAAATCATGTTTAACTAACCTGGTAATCTATTTTGGCAGTTACTCTTGAGCTGGATGTAAAATCAATTTCGACATGGTTTATTTCGAATTTAGCAAGACATTCGACTCAATTCTTCAAGAGCGGTTACTGCATTAGCTGGAACGTGTTGGGATTACTGAAAAGATTCTACGATAGATTGCAGGGCTGCCACAAGGCAACCGGCACCCCTGCAATGTTCTTCAGATTGATGTTACATCAGATTTGGGAACCTCAAAGATCTGCTCTTACGCCACATGTTTCTATTTTTTCATAAATAACATCGATGAAGGAATAAAGAGCGTGATGTCAAAATTTGCAGACGACGTCAATTTTGCGAGATTGTTAATGATCAGTGCCAAGCAGTGCTCTTTCACGATGATTTCAACAGGCTTCAAGAATGGTCAGAAAAAGTGGCACCGAGTTAAGAATGCAGCAAAATTCAAGGTCTTACATTTTGGGAATAGCAACACCAGAATAATTTAGACACTTGGTGGGATTCAATTAAAAAGAGTCAAATAAGAAATGGATCTGGGAGTTCCAATATGGGCAGAAATGAAGGTTGCCCAGCAATTTAAATCAGGAAAGGCCAATATCATATTGATGATTTATCGAACAACAGCCTGAAGAGAGAAGGAGTCATAATCGATTGTATAAAGCAATTATAAATCTAATTTGGAATATTATGGCCAAGTATGGACACCACATCTGAAAAAAAAAAGACAATGAGCACCTTGAAAGTGTCTAAAGACGGCAACTCGGATTTTTTGATCGGCAAAACGGCGACTGTACGAGGAAAGACTTCGATTATGTGGGCTGCAGAGCATGGAACCCAGGCACCTTAGAGGGAACTTAACTGAGGTATATAAGGCTCTGCGTGGAGTTACTAAAAGAAATCAAAGTGGACATTTCACTGTTATAAAGATTAGGGGCATGAATTAAAATTCCAGCAAAAAGATTTGGACTACATTGTAGGAAGTTTTCTTTTAGGCAGCGAACTGTTCAATGCTGGAACAAGTTACCTCAGCAGGTAGTTGTGGTTGATAAGTTTGAATGAATTCATAGGTTAGCTGGACAGTAACCTAAGTGAGGAGGAAAGAGAATAAATTGTATTTTTTATCTAATTTTTACTTTTATTTAGCTATTGCAGCAAAAGCGTATGGCTTCCATGAACTATACAAGCATATGGCTAATACAAAATAAAGAACCAGTGATGCTATAGAGGATAAATGCACGCGGTGTATATCAGGACTTCATGTCATTCTCAAGTTACTCAATGCTGTACACATGACATAAGTGTGATAAATTGAGTTGGTTTTCTACAAAAGTTGAGAGAGAAACAATGTACCTAAGATTTTATGTATGCTATAATAATTAGGCATTCATTAAGCCAGTGTCTACTGATATGAATTATATTAGTTTACTTTTGCACATGCTTTGATAACTAAAATTACTAATAAGTGTTTCCCACTGGGGGCCCGCACATGGAAAATGATAATTTCACAGAGCTGAAATTGGTATTGACAATACCCGGGTTATATAGAAAATGAAAATCGATGAATACTAATTATAATAACTAAGTTATGTGTACCTGATTGGTGCTGATGGGATACTTAAAGGTTCCTCTAAATTTCCGTTCTCTTTCATCGAAATTATATTTCTCTATTTTCGGAAATGTGAACTGATTCGAAATGCATCCTATTGTATTTCTTGCATCTTCAATATTCCTGTCGTTTGTAAAAAAAACAATCATCCCACGCAAATCTCCTTTTTTCCACACGCATTTTGCTGCCTCAAAAACCCCTTTGCGGACTAGTTCTCTTGCCTTTAGCCAACGACAGTCGAGTTCTGTTCTGCCCTCATTGTCTTTGGCTTGATTATTTACCATCAGGTACCATTTTCCTGCATATGCGCTCTCCGTAATTATATAGTCATCAGGGTTGTTTCTTGCCAACAGACATCCACCATCAGGCACTTCACTTGGAAGCTGGTTATTGGAAATTGCATTCGCCATCTATTGGAAAGAAAGAAAAAAGGGATTAATCTTAAATGATTTAATTTTAAAATAATGGGCTTTTACTTTTCTTTGTTACATTAAAATGCTGCTCTTATTCTAAAACTTAAATTAAAACACAAGAAATGTTCTTGCTCATTTAGTAAAACTCCCAATGATTGGAAGTTAAATATGGCCGCCTTTCGTTTATCGAATCGTGATGTAATTGCAACTGCAGAAATTATAAAATTTTTGTCTTGGCAATTATTAAATTTCTTCGATTTTGGAAAGATGCAATTCGGAAAAATACTGCTAATGCTGAGGCCCGCAAATTTATTTATAAACTTGATTCCCAAAGGCGATGTGTAGTTTGCATCAGTTAATAGGTTTACTGATCCAATATGAATCTTGCCGAAAGGTTTGGCTCTAGTACTAAGAGTCCAATCTTTTGCTGAATGGAGACCAAAGACCACCAACAGTAAAAGTTACACGGACATTAAAAAGTAGCATCTGATGAAAATAACATCAAATTGGGCAAGAGTCCTTTATTTGATGAGCAGTACCTTAATATAATAAAGAAAATTAAGCCTTCATCCATTTTTAAAGTATAGTATATCCTAACTTAAGATATACTGGTCTTTTTATTAAGTTGTTTTATAAAGAAATTAGTCATGACATATAAAGATATTCTACTGCACGTTTACGTACACATACAGAAATAATATTTAAAAGTAAAATAATAATAATATATTACAGTTCAGTACATTATTAGTACTCAAACAAGAAAAATATAATAATATCAAATTTAGGATAAACCAAATCATTGTTAATGAATTCATTGCCTAAGACAAACAGCATTATAAACATAGAAAAACAAAACCACAAACATTATTTAATATTTCTCATAAACCAACGAAGAAGCACAACAAAAATTTGAATTAAAAATTATACTTCTCAACGTTATCAATTTAATTCGAGGTATTTATAACTATATCTCAACTTGAAATCCAAATGAGCCAAAATTCCATTAATTATCACCAAATAGAGTCTTGATCATAGTTATTTAAAATCATAAGATATTCATAGAACTTGGTTCTTAGATTTCATATAGATAGCATCAGCAAACAGCCTCGCACCCTTTCTATTTAAGTGTATCCCCTTCCTGTGGAAGCAGTCTCTCTTGTTAACAAGCATAGACCATGCTGCGAAAAATTCTACCCGATGAGCCTTGCACAGTCTCTCCAGGGCCGAATTGATTGACAACGCTCTCATCATATTCTCCCTCCTATCGTGCCTGGGCAGAATTGGAGACACTTTCAAATTTAAGCTTAACTCGCGAGTTTTTTTTCCAACATTGACCTGTACTTGTTAAGTAAGTCCACAGATCACCTACTATTAATGTCATTAGTTAAAACGTGTACACTAAATTCACCTTTTGTACCCTTAAAAGATAACTGCTCTACAACGTCATCAACTTTTGCCCTTGGCAGATGGGCATATTCCACCTATCCTTCTTGCCAACATATTTCCCATTTTTCCTGCCAATAACTATCTCCTATGGAACCAATCCATTATGTCTTTAAGATTGCTGCTCTGTTGGCTGATGCACGAATGAGCTCTGGCTTTGAGTTGGGCAGCTGAGAGGTTGAATGGGCACTGTTTTAATTACTTCGAGGTAATCTGCTCTGCTCTGATTGGTAATTCATCAAATAAAATAAATAATTTTGGGACATGAAGAAATATCAAATGCAAAGGGATCGCGAATCCAATACAACTTTTTTTTTGGAGATACAGTACAGTAAATCATTTGGAAAAATTCTTAATTAGCATTGTTAGTTGGGTGGCAATGATGTCCCTGAATTTTAAAATGTCAATATTAGAACAAAATTAGAAAAGCATGGGAACATTTCAATTTTAGTATTATTACACTCGAATTCAGTTTTCCAAAAATTATAAGCTTCCCTTTGAAAGTTTCTGTTTTATCATTGAGTATTAATATATTTGTTCCTTGTCCTTGAAGACTTAAATTTAAATTATGAAGATTTTAAAATATATCAGCAAGGGAACTAAGTTTTCCAGGCCATTTTTGATTTGTAAACAATTGAGCAAGGTTCCGATTTTTATCCGACAGATAAAAACAAAACTTGATGTTTAAGGCCAAAAAGACATCGTAGCACTTTACCACTGGACAACCACCCCACTTTCGTATCTAAAAGAAGCGTTTCATCCAATTTCGTTACAAAGGTTAATTCAGCCGCACCATCAGTACAAATCGCAAAGTAGTTGTTCCCCTTTAGACAATATTTGTTTGAAAGAAAATGTTTATAACATCAAAAATCTCTCCCATCGTTCTTCCTTCCTTCCAAAACTTTGCAAAATAGGAATTCTCCAAAATATCTCCTTCGTAGCAGTATCTGACATATACAATAAGTTGAGCGAGGTTTAAAATATCTGTGAATTCATCTAAACTGTATTGCAAAAGTTGGACTTCCTCTCAATCGATTTAATAAACAGAATTTTATGTTGTTCGCGATAACTGTGTCTCTTGATAGAAGAATGGTATTTAAATCGTTGCTGTACTTTTCTCCATGCATAATTGAAATCATTTTTATTGCAGCAGGGAGAACAAGGGATTCAGCAATAGTATGTGATTCCAATTTTTTCCTAATTAAATATGAAACTTCCAACGATGCTCTAAAAGCTTTACAAGAAACTGCAGTGTTTCTTCATGACAGATTTCAGACCTTGTATGGAGTCGTCGTCTTTTGAACACGGATTCAGTTTTTTCAGCAGAATAAAGCGTGCGTGCAAGACTTGCTATTTACTGCTACCGCATATTCTCACCTCTGGCCTTTGGGCAATTTCAGAAATTTTTGCTGTAGGAACCACGAATTAAGAGCTAGAGGGATTATGGTTCAGCAATTGGTAGTACTGAGAAGTACTGTATATAGTTTGCGCACGGTCTAAGCTACTCATGCGCCATAAAAACCAAAACCAAAACCAAACTAGTTGTTAAGATCGTGGCCACCTTCTCCCTGCAACTGTCCTTGTCTTAAATAACGACCCACCAATCAAAGCGAAGCGCCTCCTCGACGATACAAACAGCAAGTCCCGTATTTTCACGTTTGGTCGTCAGAACGCCGTACCACTACGATATTCCGCGAAAACATCGATTACAACTGCCGTACGAGTAGTGAGGGTTAAATTACGAAATCGCTAGCTCACTTTAACAAAATAAGCTAACGAACGTGACTAAGACTATTTAATCAATTTGTAAAACACAATTTAACGTTAATTAATCAAGAATATGGTAAAAAGTATCCGTTTGCAGAAGCTTAGACATCCTTCCTGGCACTTATGAAAGGGAAGTGATGTCATGCTATTCAAAATATCTAAAAACATCATTTAGAAATTAAAATTGGGAGTACACTACTTACGTTCGGGGTTTTCTTCTCTTCTGCGATGATATAAATTCGGAATCAAGGTGCACTGTGCTTGGCGTTTGAGTGTTCGCAGTTATATAGTCTGAGAAAGTTCCAGCAACAGCCAGCTGCGACCCACGGAAGATAATCTCGAACGAATGGATGCTAGCAGTTTACTTTCGGTTTCATTTCTCATCGTCAATTTTGTTTCCGTTTCTATTTCAAATGATATAGTTTTGGTTTCGATTTCAAATATAGCTTTGGTTTCGAATTTCTAAGCTGGGGAAAAGCCCTATTGAAAATAGAAACATTTTGCGCAGGTTTCGCATATTAAAGTCCAATCCAAAGTGCAATCAAGTTTTTCTTTTCTCCTTAACAGAGAAAACGGTTTTAAATATGCATTGTATAACTATTATTTTAAAATTTGTTCTGCCCATTCGGTTTACCACATATTATCCAGAGAGTTGTGCAATGTAGTTTTTCTCTAAATGCGCATTGAAGTACATTGCTCATTGGTGATAAGTAACCACCTTATAATACTGTCACTCAGCAATGAGCTTCTATGTTGCGAATTTTTAATTATTTTTTTTTAGATAATAAGACTGGTGTATTGTCCAATGTAGTGTCAGATTTAAGAGTTCAATTTTGAATTATTGTGCCTTTTCATCCCCTAAAAACCGGACTGATGAATAAAATGCACTGCTTTACGATAAGCTTTTCCATCATATTCAGACACTTATTTCATCTTATCTGGTGAACTACGTCCTCAATTGCCAATGCGACTTTAAATCACAAAACAACCAATTCATAGCCAACAAAATCATAATTTATTTCTTTTTTTTAATAAAACTACTGGAATAAACATTAATTTTTATAAAAATTAGAGTATTTTGATACGTTCATAAATTTTTAAGGCTTTTCTCTATAAATATAACTTGCTCTATATGTTGATCTAAAAAGTGTTCGATCCACTGAAAACCTCAACAAATTAATGCATAATACGAATTAACCGATATATTAATAATTATTGTAATATATTTAATTTTGTGATTATTGTAACATATTTAACCAATAAATACTACAGAACAATCATCGGAAAGTAAGGAAATGTAAAAAAAATGTATTTATAATATAAGTATACATAAATAGAATAAATATTTAAATTAAACACTGGGAAAATACACTGAAGTGTATTAGGAGACAAAATACTTTAGGATTCAAGATTAAAACATACAATGGTTAGGCGGTGGTGATATCATCATACGCAATGATCGAAACTCAACGTGCCAATATTTCAGATAAAGTTATCACACAGCTGTCAGTTTTCAAAGGGAAACTGAATAATCTCAGCAAACAAAAATCGAAACTTTAGTTTTCTTTTTCTGCTGCACATTTCTATTTTGTGTTTTCAGCGACTTAGGCCATATGGCGCCGTATAAAAAATTTATTTATATTGCACGTGTTCTGTAGTCGATTTACTGTTTTCTGGATGAAAAACCCGAGTTTGCTGTAAGGAAACCATGCTACAATGTCTGAGATCGACTGATTCAGCCACGCTGTGGAAAAGATCCATAAAAATTCCTCGCGTCATTGACAGGATTCGAACTCGGGTATTTTCTACCTAGTGAGGGAAGGATGGTGATTATAACAACCAGGGCCTATAAATATAGAATTGGATGCTGTTCAACTATGGATATTTATGCTTAAAAGTCATTTTAAAACAAAATATGATCCGGCCGCCGGAACACACCTTTTAAGTAGTGGTTGGTATAAGAATTGTATATAATAGCCCCACATCAGGTGGAAAAGATCTGAGTTCGATCTGTCCCGTAAATAACGACAGGAATTTTTATGGGTATTTTTCACAACGCGGCTGAGTTAGTTAGTCAGTCTGAGACGAGGATAGCATAGTTTTTTATCCCCTGGAAACTCGGGTTTTTCGTACAGAAAGCAACAAATCGACCACAGAACACACGCAATTTATAGATATATTATATACTAGCCTTAGTTGCTGATGCACCTAAAACCTTACAACAAGTCTACAATTGATGTATGACGTGCATTTTCTTCGAGATTAGCATTAGTAGTGGCAAATGACAAGAAAGCAAGCTTAGACACCATCATCCAAAAAAAAAAGACACTTCCCATTTCATATATTCATTCACTCCAACGGTTTGTCCAATTCTTCCTTGAATTTATCTAAAATATCAACTTCCACAACAACAGGTGGAGGTTTATTTCACCAATCAACCACCCGCTGGCTAAAGGCAAACTTCCGCCCACCTATTACGCAAATGGATTAAGGACATTAACATTCCTGAAATGGGAATTTCGGGTAACATCAAGAATGAGAGGGTGTAGGTGAAATTAGACTTGAAATGGTAAAAACCTGAGAGAAAATGGTGCCATGGTGGTTTACATCTCATTATCTAGAGACCATTTTCAGAAGGATAAGTTGGGGAAGATTGGACATTCATTGTAACAATAAATAAAAATTAAAATAAAGCTGAATATTGTAAGATTAAAAATCTTACAGAATAAAAAAAATAATAAGTTGGTTTTTATTAATTAAGAAAAAGGAATTCTGGCTGCTAGTGAATAAGAAAGTAATACCATCTGATTTCAATAATAAGGATTTTTCAGCATGGAATATAAATTTAATGGGTAGTAAGTAATAAAAGCAGAGCCATTAGCCATCAACTTCCGTTATAAGCGGGGAATAAACAGTAGGAAACTACTGTAAAGCGGCATGGGTCCAAACAACAACAGGCAATTTAAGGTTTATGCGAGGTCGAACTTAGTACGGATAGTCGGTCGTAAACAGGAAGTGGGTTCTTGACCAGCACATAAGTTTCCAAATATAGATGCTGTGGTCAGGAGATGTGATTTTCGTGGTTTTAGAACGCTACGGGGACAAAGGCATTATATGACAAGGGAAGAGTTGTTTTTTGGATAATCGGCAAACAGCAAAGGGCACACAATCTGGTAGAATTGTAAAAAGTGGGTGTATAGTAACACGTGCTACTGGGCAGGCTGAGTATAGGCCTTATAACAAATCAAATGAGAAGAATTCGTAAATGAATATAGGATTGGAAGGAATCACTGAGAATAGGCGTGGCGAAATCGGGAGTAAGATGAAGGAGAAAGGATTGAAAAGGGACACAAAGTTGAGATTTTTGTCGGTGTGAGTGAAAATGATATAAGAGACAGAGTTGAGGTTTTTGTCGGTGTTTCTGAAGATGAGTTAGTCACACACACGAAGTTGAGGTTTTTGTCGTGTTAGGAAATATGAGTTAGTAAGAGAGAAAGTGGAGATTTTAGTTAGTGTTAGTGAAATGAGTAACTGAGGTCAGAGTTGAGCAAGTTTTTGACAAAGTTTAAGATGGTATAGTCAGTCAGTGTCAGTAAGTTGAGTAGTTGTAGTATAAGTTAGTGTTGGAGAGAAGAAAGGGGATCAAGTTAAGATGTAGCAGTCAGTCAGTTAGTCAATCCGTCAGCCAGTAGCAGACAGAGTTTTTTTTCAGTAAAGAGTTTTCAGAGTTTTTACAGAGTTCAGTAAAGAGTAGAAGGCAACTAAAATAGTTGAGAAAGCAGAATACGGTGAAGTTAGCTCATTGTAGGATAAACGAGATGTCTGATGCCCAGCAGATAATGGAGCTGAAGCCAATAGAATCCGGAGCCGGACCGAAGGGAGAACAAACGTGCTGACCAGATGAAATGAATCGTTTTTAAGGAGCAAAGGTACTCGAAACCCAAGAAGCAAACCCGAAAACTCCTGTCGAACCTTCCAAGGGTTTGTGAGATGCGTTTCAGATGGAGTTGACCTGCTGTTCACCGCGAGAAAGATGAAGGACATGCCGCAGAGCCTCAAGATAACTAAGTAAGTGGCTAGTTACATAAGTATTCTCATACACACCAAGAACTGTAGGAACCCCGAAATTTGATTAGCAGGACTTTTAAAAGATACTGTGAGATAAGTACTAAAATTACTCAGTTGTAAGGATAGGTTATTGTAGGATATGTGTTGAAGGACATTATCCAGGGCAAGTTAATAGATATATAAATAATTTTGGAAGGGAATACATATATATAAAATATTTGAAGTAATTGATGCCTTGTTTATAATTGCTTGATAGGCTACAATTAAATATGTTTTGGATGGGAATTAGAAGTGAGTGATACCTGTTAATAATCCTTGTAATAAGTAAATGAATAAGTATTGAATTTTGTAAAGGAATAGAAGGGGACTGATATTTTGTTATTAATGGTTTTAAATAATGCAGGATTGAATATATGCAGAAGGGAATTGAACGGGATTGGTATTGTTATTTATGGTTTTAACTGATGCATGATTAAGATATATATAAGAAGATGAGACTAGATCATGTTGTCATATGTTTGGGTTTAATCATTTTGGTTTTGATGTATTAATGTAAATATGTACAATAAACTGAATTTTATATATAATCTTTGTGTGTTTTTTGTTGTTCTGAGTACCAGCCTATCCGAAGGGAATTAAATACATCTAAGAGCTTTTCCCCTTGAACCTAGAATTTTCTGTGAAGTTAATAGTCAGATGCACAAGTTTGGAGATATTTTAAAGGGGAACTAATCATGAGGGGATAGAAAAAGGATATAATATAATATAAATAAAATAAATAAAAATCCCCATCCCCACAACATGAAATTACAGTGGAATTTCACTCGTTGGTATATCAGGTAAATTTTAGAACTATTCTTAACTTTAAGAATACTTGTAAAATTTAAGAATTTAATAAAATATGGCCAAATTTCAAATTTTTGTTGCATTAAAACTGCAACCCAGCTGGAGTTTTCACGCAAAATTTGTCTCGAGTGCTTCTAGATTGGTCCAACAATCAAATAAGATCCAGCCAACGGCGATTATGTGGTTGGAGACAGCTCTTTGATGGGAGTGGCCAACGGAAGATCAAAAGACTTGTGCAGGATAACAGAAAAGTTACAGTCAATCAAATATTAACCTACCACAACGACGATAACCAAAGAGACATTTATTCCATTCCCACAGGCACTCAAAGTCTGTACGCATTTGGCATGGAAGTTGGTTAATAGCTTTAGTAGCTGCAACTGCCATCTGTTGGAATAAAAAGGAAAAATATAGTATACCATTAATTAATCTTGAATAGTGTATGAAAATGTTTGCAATTAAATAAAAAAGAAACTAAATATTTCCTATGTGGTAACCTTGGTTAATTTTTAGCGCAACTCAAGTTCAAGTTGCAGTTTGGTGCTATATTTGTTTTTAATTACACGCATGCCTGAAAACTATTTGACTAAGATATGGCTTGTTGAATGACAATAATAACCATCTAAAAAGGAATAAAATATGTTATTCCTAAACAATTATTTTCGTTTAATTTAACACTTGTACTTCCTTCACTTAAGTTTTGAGCCATTTAACGTAATAAAACAAGCAAACAACAACAAAAAAACAGGCCGATAGATAATACAGTAGTTTGTTTTAAAGGCTATGTTTTCTTATCTTCTCTGTGGGTGCTTTCGCACTTCTGTTACAGGTTTATTATCTACATTTTATTTACGCACGTCCATCCCGTCAGTCCACAGTCACTCTGGAAATCATGAGATACGCATACCTTTAGTGCCGCCCTCTTGAAAAGGTAAGCTTCGAAAGAGTTGGGACAGCGATCTTTCTTATATTAAATTTTTATCTTAGTTTAAACATATTCGTGTCCTTTTTCCATATATTGTTTTTATTTCTAATTTAATCATTTTGAGAACCATTTTGAGAACTTGATTTGAACTCTCCGCTAATGATAAAATGGATATTTCAAAATTTCAAGGAGTGTCCTACCTAACTGTTGGATAACCGAAAATAATGGGGAGATCTATTAAGGAATGCATAAAACTTTTACGGACCCTTGAGTTTTACTGGTTCGATAACTAGCATCATTTGCAGTAGTCTGGTATGCATAAATCTTTTATCAATCATATGAAACTGTTGGATTCTGCACAAAACAAGTCATGTGACCAATAAAAGTTTTATGCTTGGACTGTATAGCGTTTATTACGTATTTACTAAAATATTCATTGCACCTGCTGGATTCCTCCCCAAGAATTTAGTAAGAACTCTGATATATATATATATATATATATAATAGTAAGAATTGGATTAGTAAGAATTCTGATTGGAATTGTTTGGAAAGGTCTGAGTTTGACACAGACATTTCTAAAAATTAAGTGACCAAATCACTATACTGCTAACCAGGAATTTAGATTGGTGCTGCGACTCAATTTCTATAAACTTAACTTGCCTTTTGGTAAGGCTACAGAGACCTGTTTATGCTTATCTTGGAGAAGATGTATTATTATTATTATTATCTCTTATATATTATTGCTCCCTGATTGGGGGATTCCACTCCGTGACGGGTACTGCTACCAAGTACACAGGTCGGTTGTAATGTCTGGTGTTACTGTTGGTCGAGGAACTCTCTGACTATCCTACAGGCGTTCAGGATTGCGACTTTCTGGAGTTCCTTGTAGGTGTTCTCTGGGAGACCTATTGTTGCTAGGTTGCTATGTAGAGTCTTTGGTACCATACCGGTTGTTGACACGATGATCGGGATGGTCGATACTTCTTGCATATGCCACATCTCCTTGACCTCATGTCTCAGGTTCGTGTACTTTCTAATTTTTTTCTCATGGGTTTTCTGGACATTGCTAGTGTTGGACATCGCTATGTCAATCAGGTAGGTAGACTTTTCCATCTTGTCCACAAGGGTTATGTCCGGTCTATTGTGCGGGATGGTCTTATCCGTTATAATGGCGCGGTCCCAGTACAGCTTGTGGGTTCGGATCTCTAGTACTGCCTGGGGTTCGTGCTTGTGGCATGGTACACTTTCTTTGGTCAACTGGTATTTCCTCGCTAACTTCTGATTTATTATCCTGGCTAGCTGGTCGTGTCTATGAGTGTACTCAGTCTGGGTGATCACCTTGTACCCCGCGGTGATGTGTTGGATCGTTTCTCAGGATATGTGTCATCTGACATTCTAGGCTCCTTTGCGATGTATTTTCTTCTTCTTATTATTATTATTGCTCTTATATTATTTCTCCCTGGTTGGAGGTTCCACCATGACGGATATTGCTACCAAGTATACAGGGTGGTTGTTATTATGTCTGGTGTTACTGTTGGTCAAGGAACTCTCTGCTGACTATCCTACAGGTGTTTATTATTAGTAGCAAATGATGCAAGGAAGCAAGCTTATAAAGCATCAATCAATCAATCAAAAAAAAAAAAAAAAAACCTCCACATCACTTGTCCATCCCCTCCAATAATTTGTCTAGTTTTCCCTTGAATTTATTCAAAGTGCCTACCACCACTACACCCAGATGGAAGTTTGTTCCCACAGTCAACCACCCTCAAGCTGAAGGAAAACCTCCTCGTACATATCACGCAACCATTAGACAAGTTCCCTAAAATCTGCCCTAACGGATCCGATAGGTGGGTGATGTTTTTTGAAGAAATTCAATTAAAAATGCTCCCGAAATTTAAACTTCCCTAATTAAATCCCTTCAATAGAGGATATTTGTTCGGGAAATTTTCTAAACTGAAGGAAAAACAAAACAGCAGAAAACATAAACTTTTATCCTTTGATTTTAATAATAAATAAATCCCCCACCCCACAGATTCGGTGTATTTGTTACAAAAACTATTAATACTATTTTAAAAGAGCATCTTTGAATTGCTTTTACCTGCCATTTATTTATAAAATATTTCACACATATCGATGTCTCTCTGAGGTGTGAGTTCGTTTCAAACGAACTCACACCTCAGAGACATCGATTTGGTACAGAAAATGTAATGAAGACAATCCCAATTAGGACCCGATTAGATATTTTATTAATCTCGCCATTTTGGCTGTTCCATAATGTATAAAAGAACAGTTTGGTTGTGTTGTTTCAGAACACGCACATACACAGTTGTTAAAGGTCCACCCTCCTTAAGTAAATGTAACGAATAAGGTTAATGGAATCGGGATTCGAAATAACTTCCTCGATAACGGTTAATGGAATCGGGATTCGAAATAACTTCCTCGATAACTGGGTTATCAATGTCAGCATTTGTCAGTGATAAAACTGACGCAGGGTGCAAAAGAATGCAAGTTATCAGTTTTTTATTATAAAAAGCAATCACCACAAACGTTTTCGATGATTCATTTTGCTAACGCCAACTAAAGGCGCCTGCATATATTTACACCTCTATGAACTTTAAAAAAGTAAATATTAAATCTACATTTACTTAACATGGACTGAAGAGTTGTTCCTTCCCATATCTCACATAAGAACACCAAATTTGTTCTTATTTCATTCCTTCCGTTTTTCAGTTTTAAACAGGAATCTAATCATCTCTAACGTTCCAACAGTCTAAGATTGAGTCCGCATTACTCAATATTATCAGGTTTGTGCGGCAGCTCTTATTTTGCATTTATAAAACTTATTGAAAGCATTCCTGTAGTCGTACGAATGGTGCCATGTTACAGTTGATGATTGCAACTTACTTTCCTCTATCTGTTTCCATATCGCAACATTCCACTCTTCAAAATGATTTTGAAAATTACTATTATTGATTGCAACATATATCGAGATATCTTTGCATTAGGAATGGCTGACTAATATCTGGTTGTGCCACTTTAGCGCACAACACGACTTGGATGCACAGGGAGAGGTCCTCCATGAGGTGCTGGAGAGTATCCACAGATATGGTAACCCACAGTAACCACACTGCGTCTTACAGACGTGGCTGCAGTCCCTATCAACCTATACAAGGTAATGGAGGACTACCTATCTTGCAGGAAAGTAGAAATAAATGCCAACTACCAAAAAGTCACAAGATCTGTACACAGGGGCTGCCCGCAGGGGGGTCTGTCTTGGGGCCACTCCTTTGGAACATGGTCCTCGATGAGCTCCTGAACCTGGACCTGGAGCTGATCGGGGCCCAGGCCTTTGCGGACGACTTTATTCTTACCATTGAGGCTGACTCAAGAGCCCAACTGGAAACCACCGCAAACTGAGCTCTACAGAAAATACAAAACTGGGCTACAAGAAACCAGTTAAAAATTTAACCCACGAAAACCACATCTATTCTACTAAAAGGAACCCTGCAAATACGGCGTCCATCCCAAATTAAAGAGATGTGACCATTAAAATTACCAACCAAATGAAATATCTAGGAGTTATCTTAGACAAAAACTTATCCTTTCAACCTCACCTACAATATATAAGGACGAAGATAAGACGTTACTCGGCACTGGTGGCGAGGGTTACGAGAAAAGACTGGGGATTAAAAAAAACAACACTAATGTTGTATTATAAGGTAACCTTCATCCCTGCTATAACTTATGCTGCTGCAGTGAACGACGCTTGCAGTCAATAGAACTCTGGATATGATACAAAGGACCATTTTATTAACAACTACACGAGCATGCAGAACAAAGTGTAAAGTGTAAAGTGTGTTTAGGGTCTAATGGCACCAGGGGTTCACCCCCATCTCCACGTAGTCTACATTGTCGTGTTACAGAACACTGTAAAGGCCAGATATTTAAAAGTGTATGGATATTGTTGGATGTAGTGTCATGTACTGTTGTTCATCTGACCATTTAGCCGCTGGGCCCCTACTGAGGCCCAACGTTGCTCACACTTAGCCCCGCCCCGTGGAGGCAAGCCAGGTACACCAGTATTTTTAAATAAGTACTCTGGCAGGTCCTGCCACCTAATTTCGTGGGATTTTAGTGGCTAGGACGCAAAAAAAAAAAAGGGGGGGGGAGGTGCGCTAGAGTTTGGGTCAGGCCAAAGGAGTTTTAAGTTATACAGTGTTGGAATTAAGAATTTTGGGTGTAGGGCTAGGATAATTTTGACATGGAATGAACGCTAGTTGGAAAACTAGAGGGGGAGGGGAGACTAAAGGCTGGGGGAGTGAGAGACAGAGGTATAGGGTCGATAGAGTAGATAACCCCAAAATCAGTGAGGCAGGCCCATGCCAAACCAGAAGGAAAGAGGGGCGGTGGGGAGGAGACAAGGGAACCTTCACCTTCTCCCCGCCAGGACAGGGGAGAAACAGGGCCGTGCAAGGGAGCACGGGTTCAGGATCGCCACGTGGCATTGGCAGCAATGCTGCGTGAAGTCATAGTTGGCAGAGTCCAGTCCGAGAAGGTAAAATTCGAGTAGTGCAATCCTGGGACAGACAGGTCCCATCCAGCTGGTGAAGTCATTTCAGTAGTGAGCTGCATGAAGATATATTTGGTAGAGTCAAATCCGAGTAGTGTCAATCCTGGGACAAAGAGTCCCGTCCAGATAGTGGAGTCATTTCAGTGGTGAGTTAACTTGGTGGGAGGCGAAGCCGGAGCGGCAGTCATGGTAGATGGAGGTGATGTTGAGAGTGCATTGTAAAGGCACAATTATTGTGCAGGTTGAAAGTCTTCACGGGGATTGCAGTATGCTGAAGCAAGTAGTGGTCTTGACACATGGCTGATTAGGCCGTTTCATTGTCTGGTTGGGTCTGATTCTGTGGTTGTGCTAAGGTTTTCCGTCTCGTGAAGAGGCCCTGAGCAAAGTTCGAAAAGGCTGTGTAGGTATGGTGGTCTTCCAGGAGATGTTGCTCCTGATCTCTCGGGATGAAATGAATTTGCGTGATTAGAGATCTGAGGTCATCATATAGTAGGCAGTCATGCACCTTTGCACCTGTGGTGCCCAGGTTTCCTGGGCACCACAGGTGCAAAGGGGGTTATTGGAAAGTCCAAGAAGGTTCAGTTTGCTGCGAAGGGCACCATGCCCTGTTAGGAGGTACCTGGTTAGAAGGCCTGGGGAGAACCAGGATGGTGATTTGGGATATATTTTACATATGTCCGGTATAAATTTGCGGGTGATGGCCCCTTTGGTGGATTCAGACCATCTAGCTTGCCAGGTCTGTTGTAAGTAGGTTAGGAGTCTGCTTTTTTCACTGGAATAAGTGTTAGCAGGATCCGTGGTAAAATGAATAAAGGTGGTATACTTTCCTCTGTTGAGCTGATACAGCATCCCCACATGGGCCACCTCAAGGTCTAGGGGCAGTACACCGGCGAGGACCTGTAGAGCATGCATGCTGGAGGTGCAACATGCTCTGGTTATCGTAAGCAGAATTGGCCGTTGAATGATATTCAGCTTTCTTCGTCCTACCACAGTTGAGGCGTTGGGGAACCATATGCCAGAACCGTAGGTGATAGCTGGTATGAATATGGCTTTATACAGTAAGGCTAGAGTGCGTTTTTGAGCCTCCAATCTCGGCGGGTCACCCTGGCAACCAGTGCAATGTAATTTCTTATTTTCTTCTGTAGATAGTTGAGATGTGGGAGAAATGTTAGTTTGCTGTCGATGATAATGCCAAGGAGTTTCAGCTGAGTAACAAGCTTGATGGTTGTGCCATGTATCTTGATTTGAGGCGGCCTCCGCGAATCAAGATAGCCCTTCAGGAGAATGGATTGGGTTTTTGTGGAAGAGATGCTCAGATGGTTTTTCCGGACCCACTCTTGCAGGGTGGTAAGAGCTGTGTTGGCAGATACTTCAAGTTGAGCCCTGGAGTCCCCTGCCAGGATTAGGGAGAGATCATCAGCATATGCCAAGGTCTGGACATCGCCTAAGTCAGTACTGAGAAGCTCTTCGAGTACTGAGTTCCAGAAAAGTGGGCCCAGGACAGAGCCCTGAGGGCAACCTCGGTGGACACGACGTTCCACACTGGAGAAGGGAGCCTGAACCACAATGCTCCTGTCACTGAGATAGCTGGCAATGCAGTTGTAGAGATTTCCTGGGAGCTCAGCGCGTCTCAGCCGTCCGAGGACGCTAGGCCACCATAAGGTGTCGAACGCCCCAGCAAAGTCGATCGAGATGACGAGGAGGTACTTCTGGGTGCAGTTCATGGCAGCATTTGTAATGGTCTCCAGCGCATCGACCGTAGACATGCCCGGTTTGAATCCAAATTGATTTCGTGCTGGTAGCTGTGCAGTATTGCAGTGGTTTTCCAGTCTCTGTCTAGGGAGCTGCTCAAAGACCTTACTCAGCACAGAAAGGAGAGCAATAGGTCTGTACGAGTCAGGGCGATCGTGCGGTTTAGTTGGATTTTTAGTATGAGCCGAATGGACGCACCTTTCCAACCATCCCTTTAGCAGGCAATGGTTGAAGAGGTTTAGCAGGGTTTCTGGAGCGAATTCGGCAACTTTTTTAATTATTTCGGGCTCGAGCATGCTCATTACATTTTATCAGAAAGAAGTGGGCCAGTGATGAGCTATAGTGGCTCGCAAGAGCCCATTGTTAAGCACACCGGCGTTGTAGGTGCTTGCTGGAGCGCTCCCCCTCGATTTGGAGGCTGTAAAAGCTGGCTTGCTGTTTCTGCACGCCAGGGGAGTCGCTGCCACTTTCCAGGATTTCATAATTGACCCAGCGAGTAGTACAAAAACAGAAAAAGTCCGATTACAAGCCTACCTACTCCGGGAGTGGCAACAAAGATGGACCGATACAACAAAAGGAGAAATCACATAAAAATTCCTCCCCAACCTCAGCAAAATATACCCCAAGCAACCGGCCTGGTACTTTCCGGGGAAGCACTTGACTTCGCTCCTTACTGGTCATGGCCCCTTTAAGGAGAAGCTGCTGGGATTCTGCCTTGTTGAGGACCCCAACTGCACGTGTGAGAGGTCGAGAACTGGAACCACTTGGTCTACGACTGCCCAGAATACGAATATCTCGGAGTCATTCTGATCACAAAGATACACTACCTTCCGAAAGGACTGGAATCCCACTTCATTGACACAGAAGAGGAATACAGAGCACTTTCTCAATATGCACAGGACCTCTTCGAGAGGAGAAAACTGCCAATTACCATAAATCGTGTCTGACGAAAGACCACCACAAGTTAAACTATACAAGAACATAAAATATCATCCAATGGAGTTACTACAGAGAAAAACCTTGAGACAAGTTAGTGAAAAACACAAGGACGGGGCTTACCCCATGAGCGACTGGACATTGAAGAAAAGAGACTTAACGCAGCACAGCTGCCAAACGCCATTTGGTGACTTCAAGAGGGCGCCCTAGCCTTCTTCATCTTTAATATCCCTATCTCCGGCGGGGGGAGGAGACGGTCTTACTCTCTCCTCCCCTCCTCGCCGTTCCCACTTTCCCTTCTGGTGGGGCATGGGCATGCCCCACTGTGACTTGGGGTGGCCTCTTCTCTCGACTCCATGCTTCTGTCTTTCTGCCCCAGTCTCCCCACCCACTCTACCTGCACATACACAAGCGAATGCCGTACACGTTGGAATTGATTAATCATCTCCAAATTATGTTTTTCGCCGGTACACTCTGCCTTTCAAAAATTTAGCATTATTCCTCATCGAATTTACCAAAAAAAAATATATGTATATTTTGTCTCTTTTAAATTTTTTTTTTAGCCGCCGAAATCTCAGGAAATTAAGCTGCAGGACCTACCAGAATAAATCTTAGTCTACTGGTGTTTCCCGGTCTGTCTCCACGGGGCGAAAGTGGGGCAACTTTGGGCCTCAGTAGGGGTCCAGCGGCTAAACGACCAGATGAACAACGGTACACGACAGTACACATGTACAATATCCATACACTTTTAAATCTCTGGCATTTCCCAGCGAAATGGTTCACCCACAATGAAAACAATGCGGAGTTGGCAGAAACCCTTGGTGCCGTTTGACCCTAAACACACTTTACACTTTACACTGCGTCTTACAGTTTTCGGGTATCCGATGGGACTGGACCCAGACATCCTACGTCTTTGGTTCATTCTTCAATGGGAACACCAGTCTACTGAATGTTGCAGTGTCAGACTCTACGTGGCGCCAAACATGATTTAATCCATGGAGGCAGAACCATGGGTTATACCATATTTGGGGGAGGGTATTCTGCAAAGCTATCTTAATGTGTATGTTTTCTCTCTGGATTATTAGCCACTTCGGCATGCATGCATAATACGCCTATTGGCTTCTCCATGTCCATCTATCCGTCCGACTGTCCTCGTGTAATAACTCGACTCTCAGTGGATGAATTTTCATGAAATGTTATATTTAGGCCTTGTGGAAAGATTTACGAATCCAGCTCAGGTGTCATTAAAATCGAACAAATATAAATCTGGAAATTATTATTTCTTTGTTTGTCCATTTATAGTTGGAAAACAACTGATTGCTCCTACCGTACAATGCACCACAATGGTTCTACATGTTTCAATCCTTTCTGTTTCATTTATGTTAATCAGACCTTTGAGTTGATTCCATCAATGAGCTAATGTCATAGACCTAGAGAAACTGATAACACGATGCGGTTATCAGAGACTTGTGACATTTTGTTGAAGTAAAAATTCCATTTTCCATTATTTTTATCTGATACCATAGATCACACGTAAAAATAGTGATCCTTATCTAAACGTAGAATGCCATTTATTCAAAATCCAAATTCTAGATGAAAGCATATCAATTACCACATTTGATGAGATAACTTTCAGGATACATGGTTTGAAAAATACACATCTGGTCGACGAACGAAAGAGAAAGGTAAATATAACACGAAAAAAAATACTTTTTATATTAATTTTATTCTAATATTAAGTTGTTTATTTGAATATAATTCACAAAAAATATGAAAAGGAATGAATATTTTCTTGCATTTTAAATTAAAGTGATTCTGTTTCAATACTGAAGAGAATAAATATAATTTAAGGCGCAAAAATCTCTTTAGTTTTGTAAGGAGTGCCTTTATGCACGTCTCTTTCGTTTATTGTTTCTAATGTGGGTTTCTAATCTTCTTTCCAGCTTTTTGCTGTGTTACATTCGTTCTTTGAAATAGATAACTATCTTTGTTTCCATTTCACTTCAAGAAGTTTTAAATCGAAGGATGAATTTTACCAGAATTTTGCCTTCTTCGTTGAACCCCCAACAATATAATCAAGCTCTCCAGACTTTATGGATGTATTATAATTCACGTAGCTACCAAACCCTTTAGAATAGGTTATTGCTAAAATAGCTAATTCTGAATACGTGCTCTATAGAGTAGTTAATATTAAGTAGTTAGTTCTTGAATTTAAGTTTTAGCTTATAATTGATTGATTTCATTTTTTTTTTAATTCCACCAGATGGCTTACTCAGCTGGAGACAACGTAACCCAGCTTCCAAGTAGAGTATCCAGCGATAAATCGCTTTATGTATGTAAGAAGAAGAAAAAGAAAAATGAAGAGCAAGATCAGAGCAAACAATTCAGAGGAGAATGGTTGCTTCTTTCGGATAACAAGGTGAAAAACAGCGAAGGTCTTACAGAACTCGATCGCAATTGGCTGAAGGCCGTGCAACTTGTGCGCAAAGGAATCTTCTATGCAGCAAAATGCAAGCTGCAAAAAGTAAATTCGTTATTGAGTAGCTTTGGAATGATTGCTTTCATTACGAAAGACTATCGAAATATCAAAAAAGTCAAGAAAACCGCCAAAAACATTCAATCAAATTTCCGATTTTCCAAGAATATTTTTTTCAAAAAGTCAAATCCGGAAGGTGCAGAAAAAGGTTCGCATTTCTCTTCAGCCAATCTGTCTTCTTCCATCTACATGTTTAGTATCGAAGGCACTTTTTGTAAAAGAGGAGATGAGAAAGAGTGGATTCCTATTTAAGGTTATATCTTCCAAGAAGTGAACTTGCATAATATAATGCTTTTGGTAGAAGTATCACATTACTGTTCCCCTATATTGTAGTAATACAATATAGTATCTTCAACGTACCTTCTCCTATCCAGGAGAAGGTACATTGAGGAGTATCTTCTTCTGGACAGATTTTCTTTTCGTTGCTTTTTTTGTCCTGACGTATTCTGCTGATGTATCGATGCTCGTACATCTGCCTCGATGTGCACGTCATGCAGATATCAGAATGCTGGATCTTCTAATAAATTGGTAGAGCAGTGTATAATATAATAGTTTAACTGAGAATATTTATGAAAATGTACGCGCTTTTTTAAGATTTATTTTTCTTTTTATCTCATGGATATTTTTGATTAATGTAAAGTTTATTAAATGGAATATTATTACCGAAACTCAGAATAAGAAAATTAAACTGTAAAGAAGATTCCAGATCGAGTTTTTTTATATATTTATACATAATTTCTGTCTTGATACAAACAAGTTCGAACAAGCCTTGAACAAACACATATACAAAGACAAGGAGGGGGCATCGGGGGATGTACTTTGCATCGAATCCACATTAATTTAAAAAAAAAAAAGTAGAGGCAACTATTATTAAATAACGCACTTTATTTACAAGTATTTCACGGTTACAGTCCTTCAAAGTAATATCATGCAATCTGCGCAACTCGATCCCAATACGTCTCCAAAAATGGCGAGTGGTAAGTACTCTACATTTAGAGTGTTGGCTAATGGAACAGCATCATAAGGAGTTTATGATTTTTTTATTACAAGCTCAAAGCACCTGCAACACGCACTTACACCTCTCTATTCAGTGAAAAAACTTTCCCATTCATATACGATTTTCCCATTCATCACTGTCTCCGTTCGTTAACTGTACTGTTGAATGTGACTATCCTATTGAATGTGACTCGTGTTCGCGGACGTATACATTGCAGTATTACCACTACTTTTCGAACAACCCTGAGAAATTGAATAAATGAAATAAATCATTTTTTTATGAATTTTTATGATTTACAGATCAAGTCAAAAAAACATTTCTTGTTACACCAAAATCTTGAAAAACTGGCTGGTCAAATAACGTCGGTTTATAAGATTTCTTTTGGATGTGATTTGCAAGTAAGACGAAGACAATGAATATTAGGTATATTAATAACATATTTTCTTTCTTCCTATAAATTATAACTGGATCATTCGGTTATAAATATTGCATATATAAATCCAATTAATCGTCGTCATCTGCAACAACAACAACCCGTACAGTAACTGTTGATGGGGGCCCTTGTGAGGAAGAAGTAGACAGTGGCAGTTCGGCGGTTGATGATGCTGGAGGCTCGGAATAAATGCTATCTGTTTTAGAGGCAAATGCTGATGGAGATGTCTCTGTTGAAGGTTGAGACACAGTAGATGGGGTTGTTGCTACTGACGATGTTTCTGATTGGGACAAAATACCTGGTGAAGAGGTCTCATTTTGAAATAGTGTAGGTGGTTGAGATGTGGGAGGTTGGGGCATAGTAGGTGGTTGAGATGATTCTGCTGATGCTTCGGAATGGAACACAGCAGATGTTCCTACTGTTGATATGTCAGGTTGAGCCGCTGTAGGTGGTGAAGTTTCTACTGCTGATGTGTCCAGTTGGGCAACAGTAGATGGTGGAGACGTTTCTATTGATGACGTGCCCGGTTGGGCCGCAGTACCTGGTAGAGAAGATTCTACTGGTAATGTGACTGGTTGGGCTGCAGTATCTGGTGGAGAAGTGTCTATTGTTGATATGTCCGGTTGCGCAACAGTAGATGGTAGAGAATTTTCTACTGGTGACGTGTCTGGTTGGGCTATAGTACCTAGTGTAGAAGTGTCTACCGTTGATGTATCCGCTTGGGTAACGGTAGATGGCGGCAAAGTTTCTACTGGTAATGTATTTGTTTGGTCCACAGAACTTGGTGCAAAAGTTTCTGCTGTTGATGTGTCAGAATTAGCTTCAGTAGATGGTAGAGAGGTTTCTACTGGTGATGTGTCAGGATTAGCTACAGTAGACAGTGGAGAAGTTTCTGCTGTTGATATGTCAGGATTAGCAACAGTAGACGGTGGAGAAGTTTCTGCTTTTGATGTGTCAGGATTATCTACAGTAGATGGTGGAGACGTTTCTGCTGTTGATGTGTCAGGATTAGCTACAGTAGATGGCGGAGCAGTTTCTGCTGTTGAAGTGTCAGGATTGGCTACAGAAGATGGCGGAGAGGTTTCCGCTGTTGATGTGTCAGGTTTAGCTACAGTAGACGGCGGAGAAGTTTCTGTTGTTGATGTGTCAGGATTGGCTACAGTAGATGGTGGAGACGTTTCTGCTGTTGATATGTCAGGATTAGCAACAGTAGACGGTGGAGAAGTTTCTGCTTTTGATTTGTCAGGATTATCTACAGTAGATGGTGGAGAAGTTTCTGCTGTTGATGTGTCACGATTAGCTACAGTAGATGGCGGAGCAGTTTCTGCTGTTGAAGTGTCAGGATTAGCTACAGTAGATGGCGGAGCAGTTTCTGCTGTTGAAGTGTCAGGATTGGCTAAAGTAGATGGCGGAGAAGTTTCTGCTGTTGATGTGTCAGGATTAGCAACAGTAGACGGTGGAGAAGTTTCTGCTTTTGATGTGTCAGGATTATCTACAGTAGATGGTGGCGAAGTTTCTACTGTTGGTGTGTCAGGATTAGCTACAGAAGACGATGGAAAAGTTTCTGCTGTTGAAGTGTCAGGATTGGCTACAGTAGATGGCGGAGAAGTTTCTGCTGTTGAAGTGTCAGGTTTAGCTACAGTAGACAGTGGAGACGTTTCTACTGTTGATGTGTCAGGATTGGCTACAGTAGATGGCGGAGACGTTTCTGCTGTTGATGTGTCAGGATTAGCTACAGTAGATAGTGGAGAAGATTCTACTGATGATGTATCTGGTTGGGCCACTGTAATTGGTGGAGATGTTTCTATTGGTGATGTGTCCAGCTGGTTTACAGTAGATGGTGGAGAAGTTTCTGCTGTTGATATGTCAGGATTAGCAACAGTAGAAGGTGGAGAAGTTTCTGCTTTTGATTTGTCAGGATTATCTACAGTAGATGGCGGAGAAGTTTCTGCTGTTGATGTGTCAGGATTAGCTACAGTAGACGGCGGAGAAGTTTCTGCTGTTGATATGTCAGGATTAGCAACAGTAGACGGTGGAGAAGTTTCTGCTTTTGATGTGTCAGGATTATCTACAGTAGATGGTGGCGAAGTTTCTACTGTCGATGTGTCAGGATTAGCTACAGTAGACGATGGAAAAGTTTCTGCTGTTGAAGTGTCAGGATTGGCTACAGTAGATGGCGGAGAAGTTTCTGCTGTTGAAGTGTCAGGTTTAGCTACAGTAGACAGTGGAGACGTTTCTACTGTTGATGTGTCAGGATTGGCCACAGTAGATGGTGGAGAAGTTTCTGCTATTGATGTGTCAGGTTTAGCTACAGTAGATGGTGGAGAAGTTTCTGCTGTTGATGTGTCAGGATTAGCTACAGTAGATAGTGGAGAAGATTCTACTGATGATGTATCTGGTTGGGCCACTGTAATTGGTGGATATGTTTCTATTGGTGATGTGTCCAGCTGGTTTACAGTAGATGGTGGAGAAGTTTCTGCTGTTGATATGTCAGGATTAGCAACAGTAGAAGGTGGAGAAGTTTCTGCTTTTGATTTGTCAGGATTATCTACAGTAGATGGTGAAGAAGTTTCTGCTGTTGATGTGTCAGGATTAGATACAGTAGATGGCGGAGAATTTTCTGCTGTTGAAGTGTCAGGTTTAGCTACAGTAGACGGCGGAGAAGTTTCTGCTGTTGATGTGTCAGGATTGGCTACAGTAGATGGCGGAGAAGTTATTGGTAATGATGTAATTAGTTGAGTCGAACTAGATGGTGGCGTTATTACTGGTAATGTGTTGGACTGGGCCACAGAAGGTGGCAGAGATGTTTCTAATGATGACGTTTCAGGCTGGAACACAGTAAACGATAAAGGAGATTGCGTAGAAGTAAGAGCGACTGTTGTTTCATGGTGAGGCACAGTGGGCATTAGAGAGGTCGCTATTGCTGATGTTTCTGATATAGGATTATTAGTTGTTTGGGATGCTGTTTCTAAAACAGTAAGTGGTATTTGAGAAGTAGTAAGCCGTGCTGTTGGAGACGGTCTACTTTGCTGAGTACTAGTAGTCTGTGGTCGTCGTGTTTTCGGCTTAGTTTTTGGAAAATTATTCATCCAGGACTCTGTAGTTGTTCGTAACCCAGGGGCCTCGGGACACTGACATCTTTTCTTGTTGCAATTTGGGTCCTTGTTTCGACTTTCACGGGATCCACTCCTGCCTCCCGATCCTTTTCCGTAGTAGTCATTGACGCATTTCTAAAAAAAATACAATAAATAAATAACAATAAAATTATCATTATACTATTTGAATTTCTACTGAATCCACTATTGTTAGGCAATAGAAGACAGCTTTCTAAATAAATTATTCAATGTGCCAAAACTGTTCTGACTTCACCATTCATTGACTTTAACTAAATTGTTGACAATAACGATACTTTATCCTCGAATTAAAATTCACATCAAGGTCGTAATATCCCGAAAGTTTAGGTACTGATTTCGTTAGTTTAGTCCAGTAATCAAAAGGAGGATAGTCAGTGCATAAGCAATGTCTTGAGATAGCTTGACATTGGACAATGAAAGCCTCTCTTGAAATGAGTATTTTGTGTTACCCCTGATAAGATCAACTGAAATCTAGCCCTTCATATTTTTGGAGCTTAGTGCGGAAAAGAACCAGCATTAAAGGAACTAGGATGCAGTACTTTACATAATGTTTCATTTTGTACATTAATCTAAGTAATCTTCAGAAAGACCATTCATTTTCTTTCATGAACTGATAAAAATTACTTCACCTTGAAGAAGTTCATTAAAGACATTTGATAAGAAATACCCGAATACTAGAACCCATATTATTCTAATTAAAATCACATAACGTGGGATTATTAACAAATCTACAATCCGGAGTGAGATTTTCCATCATTGTATGATATCATAACAATATTCAAGAAAAATTATTCAAATCAATTTGAATAATTTTAAACAATTAAATTGTTACCAATTTCTTATTTTACACCAATTAGTGAATATTGCCATTCTGGTACTACAAGTGTCTAGGTACAACGGAAGTTCTATCAGAATCACAGTACTGCAGCCATTAAAAATAATTGGACATAAACTCGTTGTGCTGGACAATAGCTGGAATTTTTAACATGCAAATCATCAAGGAAAACGTACAAAGCCTATGTAATTCTCCCATAAGAACTCCTCTCTTTTTTTATATGGGAGGTGGAGTATCTTCTTATTTCTTACTGCCATTGACTTGTCTTATTATATTTGTAGTCAAGTCTACCTTAGAATTTTATGCACGGTTATTAATTTCATATTTTATTAAGTCCACATTACAAAGATTTTTAAATATTAAAGAAGATAATTCACTTAAGTAAGTTTAATACTCTTAAAGACATCACAATTATTATTTTTTTTTTGAAATGCTGTTTAAAAAAAGTGGAAAAATATTATAAAACTTACCAATTCGAGTTCGTGGGTTATCAGCTCAGCAAGAGATGCTGTCTAAAATTCAAAAAATAATATGGTTAAGGAAGGACGTTACGTAGTTTCTATCCATTTAAATTATAATATATCTAAATTACCACTCTGATACCACGTGGAGTTTTTGTACAGACATGAATCTTTGTACAGACATTGCTAATAGAGAATTAAGTTCTACGTTTCGACAAGTTTATAAAACCCTTCTTCAGTAAAATGGAGTACGCATACTCCTTGAGATCTCCAATGTACCCTCGAGTTCTACAGAAATTTCCTTGAAGTGAATGAAATGGTTTTACTTAAAATAAGGTGGAAGATGGCTAAATCAACGATTTGCCTCACCATCTGTGGACCTGGAATTTTAACGCAAAGTTATTACATTTTATTTCTAAGGTATTTTGTGGCAACTGCGGTATTTAGATGGATGCCACCACATTAATGAAATTGTAGATTATATTGACAGTATAAGAGCATCTTCAATGACTACTACAGAATAACAACGATCATTTTAATAAAATTCAATTTTAACTTACACTGTATGAATATTTACGGTATTCTCTGTAAATCTTCTGGGTAAGTTTATCAGGAACTTTCAGAACAGACGAAATGTTTGCCTTACTAAGGTAGTATGTTCTTCTTCTGACGCATTTCTATCAGCAGGAAAGAAAAAAAAAATAGAGAAGAAGTGATGAAATTTAAACGTTGTGGCGTTGAAAAAATTATTTTAATTCGAATTTTTACTTGTGTTTTTAAACAGGTTCCTATTGAACACGCGATTCCTAATCGTAAAAGCACAATCAATAAGAAATATATGCATGATGGGTTGATGAATGATGGTATGATATGATCATAAGTTCCTTAGCATTACATAGATACAGTACGCTTTACTGGGGCATCTTAACCGATCCAGTCATTGGGTAGATAGATGATCTTTCCGATTTTCAGAAAGGTTGTTGTTGGAGTATGTTTAGCAAGATCCACAATTGAAATCTCGTGAATGGAATACGAAAAGGGAATGCAACTCTAAAAGGTACTCTAAGAACCTCACGAATTTAAAGCGAATATTTCATCAGAACAGAAGGTTCAGTGTGCAGAAAATGATTGGAAGATTCAATTTAGGCTAAGAAAGACCCATTACCAACCAAACTATTCAGTGTAAGTTGAAGAATCTTGGATTTGGTAGTTCCTATATTCGAAAACCACTTATTTCTGTAAAAATTCGGAAGATTCAACTGGAGTGGTGCCGCCAACGCCAAGACTGCATGTTAAAATGGAAAAAGGCTGTCTTATGTTCGCCACTCAAGCGGTTGGACGTGGTATCATGGCGTGAGGTGCAGTATGTTCGTTTGGCACGGACTGAGTCGGCTCATACCATTAGAAGATCATGTTGCCTCCATTGAATATCTTTCTGTAGCATCAGACCAACTTCACCCTGCAATACTTCGTTTTTAACTGGATTGTGATGGGTTCTTTCAAGACGAAAGCGCAACTATCCACCGTGCAGAAATGGTATCTGAATGATTCGAGGAATATTTCCAAAATTTCCAACTCTGGCCGTCTAATTATCGAGACCTGAATCCAACTGAGAAAGTTTGAGAGACATTGGAAAGTGCAGTTCTTTACCGACCAGAATGAAGCAGCTTACAAAAATATTCCTTTTTTTTATGAACATCCCAAACATGAGCAGTATACCTACAGTATTTAGTGCTGTGGATATGTTGAACGTTGAGAAGATAAAAGAAGATAATTGTTGACATTATACTTGAATTTCTGTAGATTGTAATTTTCAGGAAATACGTATGAAGGAAGGTTGTTCCAGAAAACGGAAGTTGGTTCTGTGAGTTTTAAGTTGAACAGTAAAAGGATGTCGACAGTTGCAGCACGTTGTCGGACTGGTTTCGAAGAGAGAACGGAAACATAGAGGTACTCAGAAGAGATACTCGAACCCTATGTGTGACTTTTTTAGGGGTGAGGTTGGCCCAGATTTTCTTTATATGCACGCCAACGCCACTACACATAGAGTGGTGGAGGAATATCTTGAAACTGAAGATATACAACGACTGCCGTGGCCAGCACCATCACCAGACTTAAATCATATTTGTGAAATGAACGAGGAAGTGTTCAGGAGGTTTAGATCTTTTTGCAAATAAGTTTGTTCTATTTGTTTGACTATCCTGCTGGAAGAGTAACAAAATTTGGAGCTAAACTCCCTCAGACACCAAGTACTCTACAAATTTCGGATCGAAGTTTGTACAGTATTTGTGCCTTACTCATTGAAACGAATAATAAATATTACATGAATTTTGACATATAAACTGTTGTACAACTGGACTATTTTATAAACACACTCTACTTACCGCACTGTATTTGTTTTTCATTTCATCAAATGTTTGCCTCATGGCCTATGGAGAAAAAAGAAACCAGGTTGATAACGAAAAATACTTTTTTTTAAACTAGAAATATTGGAATTTATTCATAAAATCACGTTAAAATCATAATGCAATTGAATTAATTGTTAAGACTGTCTATAACACTCTTAATTACTAAATATCACAAGCGATCATAATATGCAGTCAACATTTTTGTAATGTACTTTACTTACCCGCTTTATGTTTTTGAAGGAACATCTCTTTCTACCATCCAGACTTTTTATAGTTTCTTTCACCTAAAAGAATCAATTATCAGTTGGCATCAAACAGAGAAACTATGAGAGTATTACCGATGTCGTCCTAACCACTTATAAGATTCATATAATCTGAAAACAGAATAAATCGATTTGCTTCGAACCATACCTTATTTGAAAAATGCTCCTTTATACAATTGCAGATAGTGTCAGTGATCATATCGGCTGTCAACCTCCAACATTCTTAAAAACAAAACAAAATTTATTTGTTTATTTTTGTAATTATTGATGGAAAATAATTTTAAAAAAAATTCCTTCATCAGACACACAATATGAATTTTCCCTCTATTTAACAAAGTTTTCAAATGCATGTAACTTTTAAAGATTTTTCTTGATTTTTTTTGTTTTAATTATGGCATTGTTTTCTGCAGAATTAAAATAATTAATGGTTCTAGCTTCCACCTAAAATTATTAGTAAACAGATTAATAATTCATTTAAAATTTACTTCATTTTCTGAATTTCTCTTAAATACAGTTTTAGCACAATCTTTTAGCAAACTCAGCAATTTCAGCTAGTGTTATAATGTTTATTATAATTTATTTCCAGCTTAATTTTGCTCACGTACAAGAGGAAAACATTCACAAGTGATTTCACCTTTGTTTTTGATTTAATGAAATAAACAAACATCAGCGTGCGCATCAGATCATAATATGCGGTCAACATTTTTGTAATGTACTTTACTTATTTACAACATTTTTAATGTACTCCTGATTTTTAATAAAAATATATAACACATATTTCACGTTTATGCTGTAATTAATGTAATAAGTTAATATTATAATTCATTATTTGTGCGTTCAGTAAATTTATTGCAAAAAATTAACTCTTCACAAAAAACATATGCGCAGTGCTTAAACCAAGAACTTTTCCTTTCTGCACATCATCCTTATTGACCACCCTGTCTCCATTAAGCCCAAGCAACAGCATACAGTACATGGACAGTCTATGTGACATGTTTAGAAGAAGAAAATCTTTATTGTACAGTAAAGATACAATAATGTGCCCGCCACAGCCAGGAGGCCAGGGGCTTGACAATGATATAGGGTAATATAAAAATATGTACAGTAAAAAAATTTGTGCAGTATAAAAGATTACATAACAATTAAAAACGTAGCATTAGCCATTCAATAGATATGAGTATGTACATAGTTGTGAGGCAGACAATACACCAAGGTATGTGCACGTTCATATGTACAAAGCACATATTTAAGCATATTCACACAAGTCAGAAAATTTCACAGTGCCAAATTATTGTTCGGTATTGCATTTTCTTGTGAAGACAGTTCGTCGATTTGCCTGCGACGTGCCGTTATGCACCTCATAGGAGATAGCAGATGGAGATATCAGTATGAGTCGACATCAGGGGCCAAACAAAAGGGGAACAAGTTCGGCCAACGAGCGCCTGTAATTGCGATCAGAAGCGAATTTCTGGAGGTCAACTCCGATCATTAGCAGGGCTTGTACTGTAGGAAGTACTTGTCCAGGTAGGAATCTGTCACTGATCTTCAGACTGTTCCGTTGTAGCTGAAGAAGAGGGGTGGCTCGTAAGGAAGGAAGTGGAACATGCCACTGGCATATATCCCAAAAGTCAGGGGAGTTGATTTTGCCAACCAGCATTTTGACTGTGGTCGCAGTTCTCCTCATGCTGATTATTTGAGGCAGCCGCGGGATTTGGAGTTGGTCGGCCATGCTGGTGGTCCTCTGCTGAGGGGGGAGTCGATGTTTGTGGGTTGCCCACTTCAATATCCAGTATTCACTGGCGAAGATGGGCTTCATGAGAGAAGGTACTGCGGATGCCCATATTTCAGAGGCATACAGAAAGGTAGGATACACAATGGTTTCCAGATATCTGATTGTGGTTCTTGCGTCTGTGTTATGAAGAAGATGTTGACGGGCAATCCAGCGCATTCGGTTGATCTTGCGTAGAACACATTCGATGTGACAGTTGAACCTAAGGTTTGGGTCGAAGGTTACACCGAGATCTTTGTGTTTAGTAACACTTGGAATAACTGCACCCTGCAGTGAGGGTTGTATGGATGTGGGACACTTCTTCAGAGAAAAAACCATAATAACGGATTTTTGGGGGTTCAGTTTGAGACCGAAATGGTTGAGATAGCTAGAGAAAGCTGTGATCTTATTACAGATTTCCGATGTGATCACTCCCCTGTCGGCTGATGGTGGTATTTCCGTTAGGAACTTTATATCGTCGGCGTAGGTAATGACATCATCTCTGTTACACACAAACGGAATAAGGAGGGCGGTAAAAAGTAACCCCGATAAAACGCCACCTTGCGGCACACCAGCATTGATGGATCGGGTATAGCAGAGGTTACGATGAGTGAGGTACACTGTTCTGTTCCGGAGGAGCGAGTGCAGAAAAGCGAAAACGTCACCTTTGATCCGAAAGAAATTGGTTAGAAGATTCAGAAGGGCTGAGATGTTGAGGCTATCAAAAGCAGCTTCAATATCGGCATAAACAACCGCCATTTCTGATTTGGCCTCAAATGCATTTAAAATTTCCGTTTGGACTGCCAGAAGGTTGGAGACAGTTGATCTATTAGGGAGAACATAATGGAGTTGTTTTGATGATTGTGGAAGAAGATGGCGTGTTATATGCGGAAGAAGGACTTTTTCCAGTAGCTTTAGGAGCGTGGATGCAGTGGAAATCGGTCTATAGTGCTTCGGCTGGCTTGGTAGTTGAACTTTAGGTAGTGGGGCAAGACTGTATTTGCTCCAGGATGCCGGAAACACTCTATGAGAGAGAATGGAGTTGAACAAGTAGAGCAGAGGATCAAGGATATATGGACTGAGGCACTTTACGATGAAATGTGGGACATTATCGATGCCAGCGGTGCATGACGGACGCAGCGAGTTGATGGCTTGACGAAGCTGCTGTCGATCGATTTGAATGGAAAACAGCTCATCATCTGGACTTGAAATGGGGTCTGGTTGGTAATCATATGGTTGTGT
This sequence comes from Mastigoproctus giganteus, assembly GCF_048544385.1. Lineage (NCBI taxonomy): Eukaryota > Metazoa > Arthropoda > Arachnida > Uropygi > Thelyphonidae > Mastigoproctus > Mastigoproctus giganteus. The sequence continues at coordinate 76,130,800 of NC_143585.1, read as the reverse complement.
GATGTTGTCTTGGAATCTGGCTACATAGTTGATCCATTCAACTGGATTGAAATTGGAATCTGGTTCAGAGTTACGGGTATATGGCACTTTGCCTTTGGATAAGGTCTTGTCAGTGTATTCTTTAATGGCTTGCGATTTCAGTCTATTAAACAGTGCTCTAGTACAGCATATGACCGAACTCAGCTCTAGCTGAGTTCGGTCATATGCTGTACCATACTGTTTCCATTGTTTATGGAGGGACTGTTTGCACTTGAAACTGTAATTTAGCTCCGAAGACCACCAAGCATTAGTTCTAGCGGAGACACTGACCTGTTTAGCTGCTGAGAACATAGTAACAGTGTGCAACCATCTAGTTAATATGTCTAGAGCCAGTTCCGGATCTCCTGATTCGAGAACTTCCCAGGGAATTAATCTTGTTGCATAAAGGCATCTGTTCGGTTGTAGAAAGGTGGGAGAGATGATGATCTTCCTTTTGACGTAGTGGGAGACATTAAAGTTGGTCGTTGGGAGCTGCAATAGGACTACGATGGGTTCATGATCGGATTCAAAGTGAGTTTCGGGTTTAATGTCGACGCTACAGGAACCAGACGATAATATGAGATCCAGGCGATGAAGACCTCTAGTTGGGCCTTCGTTTATGATCCTGAGGCCACTAGGTGCAATCATAGCCATAAGTGACTCATGAAGATGTTGGAGATTTGGTGGTAAGTTAAAATCCCCACAGATGAGGTGGATAGCAGATGTGTGAAGCGTATTTATTAGCCAGGATGCAATATCATTGATTGTCTGAGCATCGGGGGTTGGGGGTGTATATATTGCACCGAGATCCAATAAGCAAGAGTTGATCTTGACCGTTACTATCAATGCTTCGAATAGATTGGATTTGCTGGAGACTACATGTACGAACTCAAGTCTATTGGCATTTATGATAACAGCAACGCCCCCACCACAGGTATGAGAGCGGGAGGTGAAGAAAGATTTGTAACCAGCAGCTTGGGCGGAGGCAATTGATTCTTGTTGTGGTTCCAGCCAGGTTTCAGACATGCAGATGACGTCAGCCATTTGGGACAGAAGCATCTGCTCAAGTGTCTCGAGCTTATTCCGAATACTACGAACATTTTGATAAAAAATCTTGAGTGTAAGGTGACACGAGACCTTCACGAGTGCTGATTCGAGGACATTATTTATTTTCTTTGTTGGCTTTTTAGCACGGTTGGTTACAATAGTTGGTATAAGCTGAGGGTGGATTTCATTGTAGCTGTGGTATTGCAGAGATTGATCAGAGGTTTTGTCATCGGGGTATGTATAGGGCTCATCATCGTGTGACACTGATTCCTGGTTTTGGGGCTTCTGAGAATAGGAATGCCTATCAAACCGTCACGCTTAGGAGCAGTCTTGGTGGGATAGCGCATTAGCCATGGCTAGGCGTGGGGTGATATTGGATTTAGGTTCATAGTATGGCCTGAGTAGTGATCCAGACGGCCAGAGAGCAGTCGCTGATATGGAGCTGAAATTCTGTGCATCGCACTCAACTTTGAACGATGTATGCAGGGGTGTTTTCTTAAGAAGTGTGACGGACACAGTAAAGTGCAGCTCATGCATTATGTATGACGCGATATCATCTGGAGTTGTATTTGGGGCCAGTCGGGAAACGAATAGACTTCGTCGAAGACGGACAGTTGGTGGATTCATCGCCTGCAGCCTGGAGGTGGCCGAGGTGCCCATTTTAAATGATCGCCTTCTCTTTAGTACATTTGGGGTTCCCATTTTACCCTCTTCAGGATGGCGAGGCTTACTGCAGTAACTCTGGGCCACAAGTGTAGGAGGAGGTGCAGCTACAACTTCCGCCCGGGATGGTTGTAATGTTAGCAGTGGGGGGCCGCAATTGTGGATTTCAGGTTTCTTCGGCATTGTAGGTTGATACACTCGGCTTGAGTACGAGTAAGGCTCGACGATAGTTTCAGGATTGGGTTTCCATTGCAATGTAGTAGATGGCTTCTGTGATTTGTGGAGTGGGACACTAAGTGGTTTATCTGGATTAGCTGATTCTTCCGTAGGATTGGCAGGGTTTCTGGTCTGGTTTTCCTGGCAAGGAAGTTCTTTGGCTATCTGGATCTCGGGGCAATTTAGTGTTTGGCCAGAATTCAGTGCATTAGTGCTGTAGGATAATTTATTGTGATCCTGATTAGTAGCGCGGGTCTGAGTCGTAGCGCATTTAATAGCTGGACCACCATCATTACATGTACACAAACTTGGATCTTGAGAAAAGTTATCAGCTATGGCGGATACGTAGTTATTAGTAGTGCAGAGCATACGGTGTTTGATATCTTCAAGTATTGATGTTATAATAATTTCAAGTGATTTACGGTTCTTGAAGAGGCACGTGGCGTGGCTAGGAAACAAAGATTCAGCAAGCGAAAAATCAGTTTATGTAGACACATTAGTAAACATGATAGAAGGTGGGGAGTTCCTCCTTTGGGGATCTGCATGCATTGTTGGCTGTGCATGCGGGATATTGGCGAAGTCTTCTGTTTGAGTTGCTACAGTGGTGACACTGCGATGGTGGGACTTATCCTTTGCATCTGTTAAGTTAGAGAAGCTAGAGTCTTCATCATCAGGTTCAACCGAACAGGTTGCGGCGTTAGTGATATCACAATGGGAAATAAGCCGTTCCACGGATCCGGCCCTTATGTCTGGGAAGCAGTCAGTTGGATGAAATGTATCAGCAGCTGAGGTGCTGGAAGTGGGTGATGTATCATTATCATCTGCTAATGGAACTGCGATCGCTTCACCAACTTGATTATCTGTGCAACTGGTAAACTGCTCGCAGGACCTAAATTTTTTCGGCTGGTTGTTCTTGCAAGGAACGCACGTGAAATTCTTGCGACGCGGGGCATTTAATTTATGTAGGGATTTTAGGCCCGAACATGATTCGCAAAGCAAGGCGAAACATAATTTACACGAGACCACTTCACTGACTTGTTTGTTGCAGCGGCTGCAAACGACATTAGTCGTCTTTAGTTGATTTTTGGTGTTCCTGGTCGGCATTGCAGTATGACGGAAAGCGACAGTAATGATTTTAGTAGTTACCCTACCAGGGCGGAAAAACGAAGGCGAAGCAGAACACTTTTGACAATTGCTCTAAAGGGATTAGGCGGTGTTTGTGGTAGCACAACTCCCTAGTTTATTTCAGGCGAAGTCTTTAAAACAGCCGGAGGCAATGACCTAGATACCAAGAGGTGGGAGCACTCACAGTCGTCGAACACTGGTTGTCAATAGCCAGCTGCTTTTGTTCTACAGTTGGACAATGGAAGTACTGTATCGTATTGATACAATCAGTCAAGAGATAATATATAAAAAAAACATTACCTGAGGAAGATGTAGGCGATTTGGCATCATTACCGGACAGATCATCACCAGAGGAATTCTTTAGAACATCTTTCTCGAAAATCAAAACAGTATAACCGCACAAATTAGTAACTTTAATCGGAGCTCATTCGTATGTTGCCACACACTATACGCGCACGCGCATACAGAGATGATGAACAGAGATGTTTAATGATGAACTGTACACATAAGTTTAGCACTAGCACACTTCGGGACGCAGTTTTTTTGTGTGGTGTATTTTCTTTATATGCTGAACTAGAATCAGAGCTGAGTCAGCAACTTGCCATAAGTATTAATTGTATTTTGCAAATTTTTGTAGATTAATTATTGATATTAATAAAGTGCCTATTATCCTCACTATGTCCGTCCGTCTGTCCACCTGTAACAAACTCAACTCCCAATAGAGGGATATTCGTGAAAATTTTTATTTAGCTCTTTTAGAAAGATTTGTCCAGCCATCCCACATTTTATTAAAATCGGGCAAAGAGAAATGAGACAGTTAATACTTTTTTCCCACAGATACCACAAATTATATCTATAGAGTATATATTGTAACTAAAGCACTAGATATTATGTTCGATGCATGAGCTGATTGGAGGAACGAATTAGTAATATGGCAGATGCGCAGAAACAAAATGTTCTGGTTCTCAATTCCACATAAAAGTCGTTACTTTTTTTTTGAGAAGCTCGTAATTTTCGTTATCAGTTTACTAAATATAAAAATCATGAATTACCATTTTTATATTTAGTAAATTAATTATAAATTTATATATTAAAGTACATTTTTATGTTTAGTAAAATAATTATGAATTTTATTTGTACTACTAGTACTATACTTAAATTTTAAAAAAATTAATTAAATTAAAAAAAAGAAAAGAAAACAGCAAAATAAAGTGCGTGACATCCAACAGTTACGTAACTGGTAATGTTTCTCCACAACCTGATGTATGAATCGGAGGGGTGGGGGTGTAGCTCATTACTAAACACAGGATTTGATAGAATACGTGAGATCCAGAAATCTTGTAACACCTCCGGCCATCGCACAAATGGCAGGTCTAAGTACACTGCTCAACAAAATTATTAACAGAACACGTAGAAAACGTGGTGTAACTCGGGACAAATTTCAGTATGGTGGTGTGCCATAGATTAACAATGAAATAAGGAGGCAGCAAGAAACTTCGGACATATATAAGGGACATTTATTTATACGGGATCAATAAGAATTATCAAAAAGATCACATTAACGGCAAAACAGGCCTGACAGTGGTGAGTCATGCTAGACATAAGGGTGTCTATAAGATTCTGGGCAACAAATCCCATTCTTCCACCAGCAGAGACTTTATCTCACCAAATGACTGAGAAGTTGGCTGTCGGCGTGAAATGCGACACCCAAGGGCGTCCCACACATGTTCCATTGGATTTAAGTATGTTGATTGTGCTGGCCACGGCAGTCGTTGGATATCTTCAGTCAAGATATTCCTCTACCACTTGAGTTCAATGTGTAGGCATTGACGTATATGAAAAGAAATCCACACCCCTAAAAAGTCACACATAGTGTTCGAGGATCTGTCCTTGGTGCCTCTGCGCAGTTATCGTACCTTTTAAAAACATGAAGACGGTTGTGACCGTTAATCATTATTACGCCCTATATGAGAACACCACCTCCACTGTAAGTGTCCCTATCTCTGATGTTGGAGGGATTGTACCGCATTCCTTGTTGTCTGCAGATGAAATGGCGTCTTGAATCTCTTTATAGACTAAAGCGGGACTTATCAGATAACAGAACTGTGTCCCATTTGTCATTGCTTCATGTCAATAGTCATATACTCATGGAACCAGTTTCGACGCGCTCTGCGTTGATTTGTGGTTAGCCACATGGGATAGAAACCACTGGCTTCCTTGCATAGCGTCCACTTGAATTCAGCCTTCTTAATACATCCCGGTTAGAAATGTTTTCATCTGTGGCTGTGGCGACCTCAAGAGATAGTTGATGACAGGACATCATAGGGTTCAGTCTTGCTGTTAGAGCCAAATACCGGCCTGTTATGGTTGACGTAGTCCACAGGCGATCTTGGTCAGCTCTTTTTGTAATGTTTCTTGAAACTGGTTCTACAGTGCCGAGAGACACAGCGTGACACATTAAGACTGGGACAGCCCTGCTTCAAGTCGTCCAACGGCCCGCCCTATCAAAGAATCATCTAAACGACGATGACGTGCCATCCTCAGTACTGGACATGGGGCTGTTCCACTGAGTAAGCCAAGAAGAATAAAAAAAAAAAAAAAACGGGAACGAAGTGATATGGCCGCAACCCGTGTTTTTATAAGCGTGAATAATTTGCATAATGTGCGGCTCTGTAAGGTGGTAAATCGATTTCTATTGGATACTCGCAATTTGCATGTCTATTATATCGAATATTTTCCTTCGGTGACACTGCTCCCAATAAAATATTCATGAAAAAACATTTTGTTCTGTTAATTTTGTCGAGCAGTGTATGAAGATTAAACGTTTACAATGCTTGGACCCGCAATTCTTCAAGGGCCCCGGCTAAGACTTTAAAATAATATTTTTAAGTAATTGAATTCACTTTTAATAATTGTCAGTATCATCTACAAACTTAAAATAATAAAAATGTTTTTATTTTTATAAATTTTTTATCTTATTGATTTATTATGTTAGAATTGACTTGTTGCGTTTTAACCTTCACATCTACATGAAGACACACAAGCATTCATAGACATACACTGTGCTGCCACTTTATTAGGTAAACTTACCTAGGAGCGTGTTGAACCTCCTTTAGCTTTCAAAACAGCCTGAATTCGTCTAGGCATGGATTGAACAAGATGCTGAAGACGTTGTGCAGGAATGGAGTGCCATGCAGACATGAGTGTGTCCCGCCGTTCCTTGAGATTCGACGTAGGTGTAGCGAACAGCCCTTTCCAGCTTATCCCAAAAGATGTTCAATAGGATTGAGATCCAGGGACTGAGCGGGCCACTGCAGCAAAGAAAAGTCATTGTCATGTTCCTGGAACCATTCCATAGTGATTCGGGCTTTGTGCACCGGCGCATTATCCTGCTGGAAGTAACCATCTGACTGAGGATAAACTGTCAACATGAACGGATGCACTTGGTCAACAACGATGTTTAGGTACGATGTGGCATTCAGACGTGAATCTATGGGTATTAATGGACCCAACGTGTGCCAAGAAAACATTCCTCACACCATAACACTGCCCCCACCACCTTGCACAGTAGCTGTCAGGCCTGACGGGTCCATGAATTCATGTTGTTTTCGCCAAATCAAATTCTGAGCCTTCCATCAACATGATGCACCAGGAACTTCGACTCGTCAGAACAAGCAACTGTTTTCCAATCCTCGATAGTCCAGTGCTGGTGTGTTTTGCCCACAGGAGGCGTGCTCTCTTGTTCTTCATTGATAACAAAGGTACGCGATGTGGCCGTCAGCTGGTGTAGCCCATTCACGACAAAGTGCAACTAGTGGTCCTTTGCGATATTTTGTTCTACGCACCAAGGTTGTATTCTGACGTGATGTGCGACATTGTGGCCCTTCTCTTTGCTTGCACAATTCTAGCCATCCTCCTCTGACGTCTCTCATCAACAAGCGATTTTCTTCCACAGGAGTGCCGTTGAGAGGATGTTTTCTGTTCGTTGCATCATTCTCGGTACACCCTTGAAACTGTGGTGCGTTAAAAGTTCAGGAGAACTGCCGTTTCAGAGATGCTTTGTCCAGCACGTCTTGCACCTACTACCATGCCACGTTCGAAGTCCGTTAGATCACTCTTTTTCCTCATTCGTGTTACGGTTTGTACGCTTAACTGATACCAGAAAGGTCGTTCCGCTGCATTTATATCGACAACTGTGGTCATGTGACTTGCAACGTTGTGGGACAAACCATTTGCGTGCACAGCAGGGATGTACCTAATAAAGTGGCAGCACAGTGTATATACAAAGTCAAGGGGAGTCGTCATGCATTTTGCACCGAAGCTTGCGTTAGCTCTCAACTTCGCTGACAGGCGGAAAAGCGGTTACAATTCGGTATATTTCCACACAGTGTGAGAAAGACCTGATTTCGAATCGTATCGAGACGTCAAGACAATTTATGGACTGTTTCTACACCATGGTCGAGTTATCTGGTTATGGTTGAGCGATTTTTCTGTCAGAAACCTGGGTTTTTTATCCAGTTAAAAGCCGACAAAGTGATCATAGAATACAAGTAACTTACAGATCTAATACACGGACACCTCATGTACTTAGTTGCTTTGAAGCAAAAAGAAAACTACCATGGAACTGAGGAAACTAACTTTTAAAGCGTCATTTGTACACCAATCCATAAGAATTTCTACTAATATGACTGTTGCTAAGCTGTACCTTGCTTAAAACTTTGGAAAATTAAATAAAAATTGCATACTGCTCATAAACTTGCCCATTACACCTTTATGCATATCCAATCTTAAAAAAAAAACGATAATCGAGACAATCTGGATTAAAATTTAAGATCCGGCTTAACTTGTACCTACCTGAAGTGACAAAAAACGCTAAGAAACCAAGAAGTAATAAAGGTATACCACTAGTCATCGTCTTACCACTATAACTAAACGTAAGACAGCGCCCAGATGGAGCTGAATATCAACGTCCAATTCATAAATTCCTGATTTCCTCTACACTTGACTCAGCTGATATAATATTTTCAAGAGAATAAGAATTTGTGCAATCGGTGTTTTGTGGCTGCTCACGCACACGAGGAGAAGAATGCTTGGGATAACAAGAAAGGGTATTATTGAGCATACATCGATTACGTCTATAACTTCATTCGAAGAAATGAAATAAGAATGAAAGAAAAAGTAGGGTAAACACAGAATGGCCGCTTGATTTCTTCGAAATAACAAAAAAAAAGGAAAAATTCCAAATAACGTTGTCCTCTTAATATATTCAACTCCACAACTGTACTTACCCCAAATTCGACCATTAATTTGTCCTCAATAAAGTGGAGTTGCATGCAAATAAGGTTCAGTTAGTTAACCATACGTTGAATAATACATTAATCGTAATGGGTCCAATGGTGAATCCATTTATTATTAAGGAAGCACGAAAACATTTTCATTTTATTACAATGTTGGAAAAACCCGGACTTTTCGTACCAGAAAAACAAATTAACACGCATCAAAATAGTTGAGTCACTGATTCATTGGCACGTTTTGGGCCCTCGTAGGTAGCACAGTTGGTAGGATAGCCGTCCTCCCCGAGTGAAAAGACCTGAGTTCGAGTCTCGTCGATGGCGAGAGGAATTTTTATGGGCCTTTTTCGCAACGTGGCCGAGTTAGTCGGTCTCAGGCGAGTATAGCATGGTTTTTTTCTTCTCAGAAGCTCAGGTTTTTGGTCTAGCAAAACAAAAAATCAGCCTTAATCTTATGCTCCCAAAAAAAATCTCTACTACTACAACAACAGCATGTTTTGGATAGGAACAACTTATGCAGACGGTAGGGACAGCTGTGTTTTGTGTTTGCAGTCCCATCCAGTTAATTCACTTGACACTCTCTTTTACTAAACTCCTAGAGTTCTTCTTCACTTTAGCAGATTATCCGAGTAATTAACAGCCCTCGGGTTAATTAGGTCCGGTTTTAGAATATTATGGAGAATATTTAATGAATATTTAATAAAGAAATGGAAATAAATTATAAACAGGCATGTTTATTGTCTAATGTTATCCAAAATGAATTTGATTGATGAATTTTATTTGGCTCCCTACCCAATGCTAAATTTTTCCAATTTTAAGTTACTGCAACGATGCCGTGTATTTTTTCTCCACGACAATGCTCCTGCTCACCTAACACAGTCTATGCTGTAATATTTGACCATTTTTCCGATATTTGGCCATTTATTTTCGCAAATTTACTGCTTTAACTAATTCTTCGAAAATCCATGCTGGACTTCTTAAACCTCTTCAAAATGCTTTAGTCCTGTTCGTGATGTTTCCAAAATACTTATACTGTTGTCATGTGGTGTATATTTTGATCCTGGTACAGCATTCTCTTTATTGTACTAAAAGTTTAATTTGCTATTAGCATTTACATATACATAAAAGTGTAAAGCAAAAAAAAATTATGAATTTTTTATGGTGTTTTCAAATAATCACAGGTTAGGCATTAGTTCTATGTCATTGTTCACTGTGCAATCATCATATTGCAGAAACATGCAATTGGCGGAACCACTAGAAAACGTTTTGCGCAACTGAAGACGCAATTACTGTGTAATTCAAATATTGCAAATCTACAGTGCAGTGCAAAAGTGTGGGGGGAAAGAAGTCGGAGTGAAATACCCGGCCCTCAATATAGAAGGGGTTGCGAAACGTTTGCTAAATTGTCATAACACAGATATAAAAAAAAAAGTGGCGGGGAGTAGAGAACACGAATCACATAAATCAGAAAAATCGTACAATCCTCAAGCTCGTAAATAAAGATTGAAGTTTGTTGGGGCCAAATGCAAAGGGGATCAGCCATACTAAAAGCTAGAGAATACTCTGAGGGAGTATAATTGGCAATACTCGTAAATGAAGTTAGTTTTTGTAAGCGTTGCCACTACTTTTTGAACAGCCCTCTTATATTCATAAAATAAATAACTCGAAGAATAAAGAAAAGGCCAACCTGAAGTAGACCTCTTCTATTACGTTGAACAATGCATATCCGCTATTACCTCAATTTATTGAAGGATCTGTTGAATCTAATCCTAATTTTTTTAAAAACTGACCAGCGAGATAAAATTGAAACATTTCAGTTGAAATGGCAAAGTAAAAGAATGCTGATTCCTAGAAAACATTTTCTGCACATCTTCTTTTGGGGGGGTGGGGCCTTTTCTGGATTTAATGGGTGACTTTTCTACAACAGTATGTTAGAGAGAGAGAGATAACAAGTGAAAGTAGTACTCTGGTTCTGATTATCAGCAGTGCCTTCTCATGCATTAAGGATATCACCAGATAAAGGAACCAGTTGTTGAGACAGCTGTTCGAAATCGCTATTGCTGTAGCCGCTGTTGCCACACCAAATTCACACTTTTCCGGAGCATTTTCACGATTAGATATTCCACCAACAACATGCCAGGAAAGTGCTTCTATTCCTCCTGAATTGGTTTCTCCACAAGATTCATGTGCTTCAGCAGCAGTTAACTTCATGTGAATTCCAACAAACCATGATCTTACTGTACAGTTTCTGAGCATGACAGGGTAGATGACTCGTGGTCTATTGATAAATGAGGCCCACTTCCAGTTAAGCCACGATGTGAATAATGATAATTGCCTTCCAAGTATGGGAAACGTCGACCCCATTGTTATCAAGTACCTTTCTAATACCAACACTGTTTGGTTTGGGTTCACAGAAAACTTCATAATTGGATGATTATTTTTGGAAGAGGTTCCAGCACACTGTTCCAGACCTTGTTCCGTTACAGGTGAATATTACAATGAGCCTCTCTGGTGCTGTATGATTCCTGTCCTTAAACAAAGAGGATGATTGGACACTACTGTTCTGACTCTCCACCGCATACATTGCTTAGCCAGTAAAACAGTTATTATGGGCTACATTTAACATCGAAAACGTAATTTCCGGGAATTCTACCAATACTTAGCTCAAAAACAGCGTTAATTAAAGCAATGTTCATTCTTTAGCTGACAAGACGTTAAGCATCACAAGAGAAATTATTATTATTATTATTATTAAATCTATTTGCTGCATGGCTGCACGCAGCGATAAGCGAATCCTAGTGCCACTTTTGGAACTTACGTTTTACACTCTTTGCTTTCCTATAGACTTGGGGTTGTTAAACTGTGAAGTGCGTCTGCGCGGTAGCACAGTGGCATCGTCACCGTCTTTTCTACACCCGGTGGAAAATGCCTGGGTTCGAATTCGGTCAATGACGCGAGGAACTTTTATGGGCTTTTTTCACTCCATGGCTGAGTTAGTCGGTCTCAGGTAGACAGCAAGACATCGATGTAGCATTACTGAAAGATATATATTAAATATTTTCAAGTATCCCTTGCACAAAAATTAGCGATCTAATGACCAGAGACAAATTTATAAATTTTATTTAAATATTAATATACAACACTTGACTTTCAAACGCTTGAAGGTCAAACACAGTCCGTGGGATATCAATTTAGTATGCTTAGTCTAGACTCTCTGCTCCAAATGATGGTAGACAAAGGAAAGGGAACATACCCGCACCTCTTTTTAATTGCCTCTTGGGGAAACGCTTTAAAATCTTAACAAATTGCATAACATGTTGAAGGTATTAATAGTGGCGTTTCAGTTGCATAAATCAACAGTTTCTCAAACTTTAGTACCAAAGAACCCCTTTAATTTTAAAACTTTTTCGCAGACCCCAAACATAACAAAACTATTTCTATGCTGTGTGTCTATTTTACACAGCGTAGTTCTCTGGGCAGTGCAGACAGGCTTCCAGAACAGCTCATGGGGTTTTGCCAATATATACAGGAAGTTTGCTAGCCGGGATAAGGAGGTGATTATGCCATTTTATAAGGCAGTCGTCAAGCCACAAATGAGGCCTCAGAACCTGTATGCAGGTTCTGAGGTCTTATTTTAGGAATAATGTAGAACTGCTGGACCGGATACAGAGAAGGGCAACGAGATTAGCGGGGGTGGGGAACAGAGGGAAAGCGGTGCTCTTACCAAGAAAGGATTCAGTTCTGAAAATTGCTGCGAATGGGGACTAGACACCTACGAGGCGATCTGATTGAGGTGTTTAAGACTTTGAATGGATTGAGGAAGCTCAATGCTGATGGGATTCTTCCTCTTGCTCAGACTATGCACCTGAGGGAGCATACCGGTATATTCAAATTGAGGAATGATGGTTTCAGAATAGATGAGCGGAAGTTTGTGTTCAACCATCGGGTGTGGTTCATTACTGGAACAGGCTTTCATCCGTTGTTGTGGAAGTACGAGTTTGAATACGCTCAAGGTAGAACTGGACAAATTATTGGAAGGGTTGGATAGGTGAAATGGGGTTGTTATTGTTTTTTTAAGGGTTTTAAGACACAAGGGCATCAATGGTCAAGATGTGCTTTCCAAGTTTTTAATGTAAATCGAAGATATTTTTGGATTTGTTTTAGATGAATAATTTAGATGAATAAAATTAAATACATATAGTTCATCTAGATTCGCAGAATTGCCTAAGATCTGTTGAAGGGTAAGTAGATTCTGGTTATTGCTTAAACTCTGAAAACAACAGAATCTGGAACTGGAATCTGAGTCAAGGGAATACCAAAAGAATGTGTTTTACTGAAAGCTGAACTTAGCATTGAACACAGAGTGGGGGATGGGATTTTTATTTGCTAATAGATGAAAATGCGTAAGATGAGTATGGCCAATTCGAAGTCTGGCAAGCATTACTTCTTCTCTGCGACTTCCTTTGATGCTGGAGTGTCATATTTGTGGATTAGGTTTTATTTCCTGTAGTTTATTGTCGACTTGATTTTTCCATATTCCTATTCATTTTCACTTTCTCGAATAATGATTGGACTAAAATTAGTGTGTGGGACTGTCATTGTTCTGTTTAGCAGTTCTGATGTTGACTTAGCTGCAATCTCTGCTTTTTCATTGCCTTCTATTTCGCAGTGTCCTGGGATTCAGCAAAGAGTTATTTCAGAGTGTTTCTTTAGACAGAGGTTGATTAGAAAGCCAATTTATTGTAGGAGAGGATGATGAGAATGTTGTTTACCCTGTATGGCTGAGATAGCACTGAGCGAATCCGAATATATTAGGACAGAGAGTGACGACTGTGGACATATTTCATTTAATGCAAGCTGGATAGCATACAGTTCTGCAGAAGAATGCTGCACTCAATTGGAAGGGATTTTGAGATTACATGCGAAGGGAATACAGGTGGGTAAAATGGGGCATTTTATTTTCTTTTGGCTGATGAATGAATTCCGAATTCATTTTGCATCATTTGATCAATTGGAACATAAAAACTTTTCGCCCGTCTACGGACAGGTATTTTCGAGATTGGCATCGTATAAAATGAACGACCCTCTGCGAAAGGATCTACACTGTCCCATCAAAAGTCATAGGACACTTGTAGTTACGAACGATATATTTATATGAAGAAAAAAACACACACACAATATAGCGTTGACCTATATTTGATCCTAATTACTGCTTTAGCACATCTAGCAGAATTTCTACTAATATCTGGGTAGAAAATCGTCGGTATTGTACTCCACACCTTGTTTAAAGCATTCGTGAGCTACACTGATGAAGTAAACTGTCTTGGTTCACTTTATCCTAATTTTGATTTCTATTTCCTTCCAAAGAAGTTCATTGGAGTTGAGGTCGGAGTACTGTGCTAGCCCACTGCGATTTCCAACTTTATTTTCTTCAAGCCATGCGGTTACACTGTTTCTTTGTGGTATGGGGTGTTGTCGCCTTAGAATATGTAAGGACTATGTGCATAAAATTACCCCAATATATAGGATTATACTGTAATTATGATAGATAATTTCGAAAATCACATATATTTTAGAGGAATTAGACGGCTAGTTTTATGACCTAAATTGTCAAAAGTAGATCTATGTCTCACTTGTATTTGTATACATTTTCATTATTCACGTAATACAGATAATCACTTCAGTTCAGAATGTTTTTATTTAACAGCACTTTACAGGTCTTTACAGGTTTTGCTCATTAACAAACTTAAACGTGTTTGCAATACATAATTAAAACTGTATTATTGTATAGAAGGTGTCTAACAGACATATCATTGTAGCAGGATACTTAATGATTTTGTAATAACTGAGAGCAAAGTGGAAGAGAAACTGTTGAAGTTAAACGTAAGAAAAGCACCTGGGGTGGATGGAATCTATCCAGTTATATTAAAGGAGGCGGCAAAGCAACTAAGCAAACCCTTAGCCATAATTATGAGAGAATCCTTGGACTCAGGGGAGGTTCCCACGGACTGGAGATGTGCAAATGTATCCCTAATTCACAAAGGAGGACACGAATAATTACAGACCAGTTAGTTTAACTTCTGTTCCGGGTAAAATAATGGAGTCACTGGTTAAAGATGCATTGTAGGATCATCTAGACAAGACTGCAGCAATAATTCAGACACAGCATGGGTTTGTTAAGGGAAAGTCTTGTCTGACAATTTTGATAGGATATTATGATGTGGTTACAAAGGAACTGGATTCAAAAAATAATTTTGATATCATATATCAAAATACTTTTTATATCATAGACTACTGTACAAATTGGAAGTAAGTTGCTACAATGGATAAAAGAATGGTTGAGTGGGAGAAGACAGAGGGTGGTAATCAATGGGTGCTGCTCTTATTGGACTACTGTTATTAATGGAGTCCCACAGGGTTCGGTGTTGGGTCCACTGTTGTTTTGTATATTTATCCATGATATTGGTGTAGTATGTAAGGCTTAGTGTCGAAGTTTGCAGATGATACAAAGGTTGGCAGGGTTGTTATTGACAGTGTGCTACTGCAACAGGATCTAGAAAATTTGGGCAGATGGGCTGAGAAGTGGCAACTGAACTTTAACCTTGACAAATGCAAAGTACTGCATATGGGTAGAAGTAACCCTAAAGAAACGTACCAACTGTGTGGTACTACACTTAAGGTGGTAGAAAATGAAAAAGTCTTGGGAGTAATTGTGCAGTCAGATATGAAGTTTACTGGAATAATGCAGACAGGCTGCCAGGGCAGGTCATGGGGTTTTGTCAAAGATATATAGGAATTTTGCTAGCAGGGAAAAGGAGGTGATTGTTCCTCTGTATATGGCCACACCTTGAGTACTGCGTACAGGTCTGGAAGCGTCATTTTAGGAAGGATGTAGATTTGCTTGAGCGTGTACAGAGAAGGACAACAACATTGGTGAGGGGAATGAAGGGATCCTCTTACCAAGAGAGGCAAAAGTTCTGCAAATTGCAGTGGCTGGAGACTAGGCACCTGCGCGATGATCTGATTGAGGTGTATAAGGCCTTGAATGGGTTGAGCACGCTGAATTCTGATGGGATCCTTCCACCTGTTCAGATTACGAACCTAAGGGGGCATAAATTCAAATTAAGAAAAGACAGATGTAGAACAGATGTTCGGAAATTTTCCTTTAGCCAGCGGGTTGTCAATTGCTGGAACAAACTTCCATCTGTCGTTGTGGAAGTTGATAGGTTGAATAAATTTAAGGAGGAACTGGACAGGCATTTGGAGGGAATGGTGTGATTTTTTTTTTTTTTTTTTGGCTGATGCTGCATAAGCTCATACACTTGCTTCCTTGCATCACATGCCACCACCACTACTACTACTATAAAACATATACTGTAATTAGTTAAAGAATTCAATAAAATTATTTAAATAATTTTACTGAATTTTGCCTTCACTCACTCTTGTAGCATGCCTTAACGACAAAATTATCCCATTATACAATAGAATAATTACCTCCTTATCCCTGCTAGCAAAATTGCTGCATATTATTGACAAAACCCCATGAACTGTCCTGGCAGCATGTCTGCATTACTCAGAGAACTTCATACGTGACTGCACAATTACCTCAGATCTTTTTCATTTTCCGCTATCCTGAGTGTAGTACCACACAATTTGTACGTTACCCTGGGATTACTACTACCCATATACAGTGCTTTGCATTTTTCAATGTTAAACTTCAATTTCCAATTTTCAGACGATCCGCCTAACTTTTCTAGATCATGTTTCAGTAGCATCTCGTCATTAACCACCCTGCTAACTCTTGTATCATCTGAAAACTTAGACATTAAGCCTGATATTCCTTCACCTATCATTAATAAATATAGAAAACAACAATGGGCACAACACCGAACCCTGGGGGACTCCACTAATAACATTAACTGAATAACACTAGTTCACGAAGTGTACATAATACTTTTGTCAAATGCCAATTATGAAGTTGACCTACTAAGGATATAGTAGGATTCACCACTTTTTGGTGAATCCTATATTACAATAAGATTTTTAAATATTTGTGCTATAGGAGAATTAACTGTGCTGTTATATTCGAAAATTTCTCCTAAATTTGTTTCTGAATTGCTTCTTAAAATGCTTTGATTATTTATTTTGGAATTGTAAGAAATTATATGTTTTCTAAGGACCCTAAAATATACGACTTTATATTTATAAGTGCGTATGATAGTTATTAACGGAAGTGTACAAGCTAAGCGTGTTTATGGACTTTTACAATGTGGTTCAGTCAAGTTTTATTCAGTTTTATTTATACATCGACTCAACTTTTATTAGGCCCCATTTTATTTCAGTAAAAAGAAGTTTAATGCTATGTTAACTACAATTCAAGATAGATACGACAAAAAATGGCAAAAGTTGGCTACTCATAAGAACACCCTCGAGGGTCGTAGGTCGTAGTACAGTTCACAGAAGCAATGGCAACTAAGGTCATATTGCTCCATGTATATTGTCTGTAAATGGTGTGTGTGTGTGTGTGTTCTGAAGTCGATTTTCTCTTTTGCTGGACGAGAATTCCGAGTTCCTGGAGGAAAAAAAACATGCTACCCTCGCCTGAAACCGGCTTACTCAGCCACGTTGTGAAAAAGACCCATAATAATTTCTCAGGCCATCGCCGGGACTCGAAATCAGGTCTTCTCCACCCGGTGTGGGGAGCGTGGCGATCTTACCAACTGTACTTCCATGAAGGCCTCGCGATTACCACAGAGGATAAAATCACCATTGTGCTGTACCCATCCTCCCCACACGGGGTGAAAAATGACTGGGTTCGAGTCACGTCAATGATATGTGTCCTTTTTATCGGATCTCTTCACAAGGTGATTGTGTTACTGGGATGGTTAAAGCGACGATAGCAAGGTTTCTAGAAGAAAAGAGAAATTGAAATTCAACCATCTCTTCTATTTTCAACAATTTATTTAAAATCCGATGGCCATAATTAAAATGGAATACACTAGTATTTATACGTATTTTACTTTCTTGTAAATTAGGAATATTTATCATACTACATTAGTCTTCAGTTGCAACAACTATAACATTCGTTCCATCATTTGTAACTGTTGATGGGGAATCTTGTGTCGTATCGAAAGATGAATTTGAGGGGGTTGTAAGTAGTTTCGAACTCTCAGAGTAAGCAGTTTCTGTTGAAATTGCAACAGGGGTTAATTTATCTTCTGAAGTTCCACCAGTTTCTGACACAGTTGAAAAAGTCTTCACAGAAGATGCTTCAGATTGGGACACAATTAGAGAGGTTTTTATGGAAGATGCTGCAATTTGAGTCACAGTAGTTACTGGCAGAGTCGTTTCTTCTAGAGTTGTTTCAGAAGAAGAGATGACAGGCATTTGAGATGCACCTATTGATGTTTCATCTTGAGGCAAAGACGGCTGTGAAGAGTTTTCTATAGATGATGGTGTGGGTGTACCAAGTGATGGAAACGTTCCCAATGATGATACTTCCGCTTGTGAGGCAGAAGTTGATAGAGAGGTTTCTACAGAAGGTTTTTCAGATGTTGGCACAATAGGTGGTGATGACAATTCAGGTTGGGACACAGACGTTGTGGGAAAGGTTTCTACTGAAGGTGTTTCAGATGTTAGCACAATAGGTGGTGAAGATATTTCAGGTTGGGACACAGAAGTTGGTTGAGAAGCTTCTGCCGAAGGTGGTTTAGATGTGAGCACAGATGGCGAAGATATTTCAGGCTGGGACACAGAAGTTGGTAGAGAGGTTTCTATTGAAGGCCTTTCAGACATTGGCACAATTGGTGGTGACGACATTTCAGGTTGGGACACAGAAATTGGAGGAGAGGTTTCTACAGAAGGTTTTTCAGATTTTAGCACAATAGTTGGCGAAGATATTTCAGGTTGGGACACAGAAGTTGGTAGAGAGGTTTCTACTGAAGGCCTTTCAGACATTGGCACAATAGGTGGTGACGACATTTCAGGTTGGTACACAGAAATTGGGGGAGAGGTTTCTACAGAAGGGGTTTCAGATGTTAGTACAATAGTTGGCGAAGATATTTCAGGTTGGGACACAGAAATGGGTTGAGAAGCTTCTGCCGAAGGTTGTTTAGACGTGAGCACAGATGGCGAAGATATTTCAGGCTGGAACACAGAAGTTGGTTGAGAAGCTTCTGCCGAAGGTGGTTTAGATGTGAGCACAGATGGGGAAGATATTTCTAGTTGGGATACAGGAACTGGTGAAGGTGTTTCTTCCGAAGGTGTGTCAGATATGGGCTCACTATGTGGTGAAGATATCTCTGGTTGGGACACAGCAGTTGGTTGAGATGGTTCTACCGAAGATGGTTCGCATGTGACTACAGCAGCTGGTGAAGATATTTCAGGTGGGAACACAGCAGTTTGCGAAGTTTCTGCAGAAGATAATTTAAATGTAAACTCAGTAGGTGGTGAGAATTTTTCAGGTTGGGATGCAACAGTTGGTGGAAAAGTTTTTGCTGAAGACGTTTCAGTTGCGGGCACAGTAAGGAGTGAAGATGTTTCAGGTTGGGACATAGGAATTTGTGAAGCTTCTGCCGACGGTGTTTCAAATGTAGACACAGTAGATGGTGAAGCTTCTGCCGACGGTGTTTTAGATGTGGACACAATAGTTGGTAGAGAGGGTTCTGCTGAAGATATGTCAAGGTGGGACACAGCTGTTGATTGAGTCGTTGAAGGTTGAGATTCTGTAGGTGGTGGTGAAGGTTCTACAAACGTTGAGGGCTTAGACACAGTAGGTGGTAGTGGTGGAAAGGTTTCTGCTGAAGACATTTCAGGATGAGGCACAGTACAATTTACTGGTGTTTTTACTGATGTTGTTTCAGGTTGAGAGAAAGTAGTTGACAGGGAGAGTCCTACAGATGATGACTGAGATAGAGCAGGTGGCAGAGACGCTGTTTCCGTTTCTGAGCTGCTGGTGGTTGGAAGTGCGTCTGAAGTTCTTTGCGGCAAGCGCCAACTAGTGGGCTGTGCTGAAGGAGATAATTCACTTTCCTGAGCTGTAGTCGGTGGTTGTGGTATGGTTGATTTCTGTTTTCGAAAATCATTGCCTGATTCCTCTACACTGTCAGACTCCTTGGATGATGATTCACTTGATCCTCCATCTTCTCTCTTCTTCTTGCATTTCTACATAAGGTTTATGAGGTAATATTCTATTAGTGCTAACTTTCCATGAAGATTTAGTGCTATTAGAGTATTATGAATGTTCTGGATTGGCAAAAACAAGATATTTCTTATCTTTGTCAAGATATAAATTTTTCTAGTGTCATGACCGAAAGCTGTGTAAGTAGAAGTGATATTGTTCAGAAACGCTAATCATTGGAAATCACCTCGAAAAGTTCCTTAAAAGGGTATCGCAAAAGCATTTGAGTGCGAATTTTATTAACAGTTTACTACTTCTTTACACATCGATGTGCACCAGTTGGACTATATTTGCCTATTGTTTTGTTAATTTACAATGATTTTCGATTTCTACATTTGGTACTTTCAAAATTACTAAGACACCACTTTCCAAAAATATACTTATTCCAGAGAGAACAGGCATTTTTCTTCTAAGCGGTCGTCAGCTACCGTTAAAGAGAAGCGTACGGATTGTGACCAACTCCTGATTCTACCTCGTCCTAAATCTATGGAATTGAAATTAGGATTGTTTACCAACTTCGCACCTGAATAAAAGACTCTTAAATTTTCAACACTAGAACAATATCCTAGTGAGCAGCATTCTTGGAACTGGCATTCATTTGTCAGACCTAAACAGTGCACAGTGTCTACTCCATACTTCATAAGTATCGTTTGCCTAATCTCTTGAGTATGCAGAGAAATTAAGAAAACGCCATTGAGTTCAATGGCAATCGCTCTTTAGGTGTGCCTTGAATATAAGTCCTTTAACTTCAAGTGTTACTTGAGTGACAAAAGATCGAGAACAACTGCTCTGGCGTGCTAACCAGAAATATAACATCAGTTGTTGTTGTTGAAGTACGGTTTTAGGAGAATCAGCGACTAAGGCCATGTTGCTTCTTATATACTGTCGTGTGTTCTGAGGTCGAATTTCTCTTTGCTGGAGGAAAAACCCGAGGTTCCCCGAGGAAAAACAATGCTACCCTCTCTTAAGACCGACTAACTCAGCCACATTGTGAAAAGGGGCCATAAAAATTCCTCAGGTCATCGAACTCAGGTCTTTTCCACCCGGTGTGGAGACAACGGTGATTCTACCAACTGTCCACTAGGGCTATAACACCAGTCAAAAATTTCCGGAATTAAAATACAGTGGTTATAGTTGCCTTCCGCATGATATGAAAAAAGGTCTAGTTTCAGGGCAGTTGAAATGAGTGGCAATGAAACGCCCCGTTTTATTGCCAATAGTTTATTATTATAAAAGTATATTTTGCCATCCTTGTGGGGGGAAACAAATTTACTTTCATAATATCGAACTTTTGGCAATAATACGCACATTTTTAAATTCACACGTTGGAGTATATAACCTTAGGGACGGTTCTGCCTCAGTTCAATATAACACCAGAGGAAATTAAAAGATATATCACTTCGTGAATGAAAGCAACTTCTTAAATCATCACTGAATTAGTCGATCTTGGGTGATGGGACTCCATCTTTGAAACTCAGATAGGTTTTTCAGCCTGGAAATAAACAAACTGACCATAGAGAATATGTAATTTGCAATCATCCTTGACAGTATACCTTCGTTCGAAATGTTTATTTTCATAGCCAGTCGCTGACTGGATGAGTTTCTTATAATGATTAACCGATCTCATGCCGCAAAAACCATAAACGTCTTGTGAATACAATATATCGACTACTGTACTGCTAATGGTGTTAAGTATCAAAGCAACTAAGATTATGTGGCTCCAATATACTGTGGCCGTTAATTGAGAGTATTCTGTAAATCTTAATGGCAGAGGAGTTGGGAGTTGATGTATATTATGTATATATATATATATATATAACTTGGAAAATTACCAGGTGTATGTATGAAAATTGTGAATTTCCTTTTGTATTTGAAAGCTTAGATGGAAAATGATGATTGTTCGTATTACTTTAATTTACGTGTTTATTACTTTGATTTCTGTGTTAGAGTGGAATTGATAAGAAAGGTAGGAAGAAATAGAAGCAAAGGGTTGCAAGACAGGACAAGAAAAAATGTAAGGATGCTCACACTCTTAGCGTTACAAATATGAATTATAAAGGATTTCTGTGTTAGGAAGGCAATGGTAAAAAGGGAGAGAATTTCATAAATTTTTGCCCAAGGAGGGAGAATGGTAAGAGTACACTCTTACAAATATATGAAAATTATTTGTTTTTATCTGAATTAAATGCATGAAGGGTAGAGAAAATTGGGAATTATTAAGGTTTGAATATTAAATTTGAATATGTTAAAGCATTAAGGTTTGAATATGAGAATTATCAAGGTTTAAATATTAAGTTGGAATATGGTAAACATTAAGGTTGGAAAATACTGGATTTAAAAATAGGGAGGTTATAAATATGTGAATTAAAATAGCAGTTAAATGGAGACCAGAAGTAACAAGTACTGTAAATGCAGATCTGCGGAAAGAGAGTGAACTGAGAGTAAACAAAAACAGTGGCTCGTATTAGGGAAGGAGTGGCATTTGCAAACGGGCGAGCAAGGGTTGCAAAGAGCAGAAAAAATAGCACCAAGTATGAAGTACCTTTGATCTAAGCTGCGTAGCTTGAAAACAGGAAATGAATGAGGGGCCAGTATGGCGTTCGTGTCAGAAAACAGTGCCAGTGTGGCAATTTTTAGATAAGTTGGCGACACTTAGCAAGGAAAGTGCAAACAGGAAAATAGGTATTTTTGGAGACGCTCGGCATAGATGAGAGAATTGTACTGCTGGGGTGTGATATAAATATAAAAACAACGTTATTAAAAGAGAGAGATTGGTTTGTGGGATGAGGGGGAGAGAGTTGTGGTAAGTTTTTTTGTTTAGCAAATAGTAAACAGTGAGAAATTTAAGTATTGCATTGCGTCGTCTTCATGCTCTGCTAACTCACCGCTTTACACGCCCTTGAATTTGGAATTTTCTGAAAATTCCAAAGTTGCAATTTGTGACTGCAGTAGGGTGGAAATCTTTTGTTTTAAATAAAAAATAATAAGTAAAAAAATATATATATATACAGGGGAGACCACACCTTCGTCAAGAGTTTAGAGAAAACAAAGATTTCAAAATTGACGTAAATTTAAATTTATATTCTTTATTTAAAAATAAAACATTTTAATTTTATTAAATTTAATTTTAATGTTAGTGACTCCTTCCTGAAGTGAGTCATGGTAAGTCATGTGGCCATGACTAGTAAGTCATGGCCACCACACAAAAAAAAAAAAAAAAAAAAACTTTATAAGGATTTTAAATATCAACGAGGAATTTCATTTATGTAAATTTTATGTGCGTTAATGTATTCATCATAGCAGAACTAATTTTATTGTATGCTAGCCTTTTTAAAAAAATAAAAAGGAAAACTTACCTTTTCGAGTTGTTTGATTATACATTTAGCAAGTTTTTTTGTCTGAAAATAAAAGAAAATTGTTTTTCTTTAAGACATCGCCCACGGGACAGCATTTATACAACTTATAGGGGTCAACATTATTCTAATACTTGTTTTAATGCGGTAAGAGTGGTAAAATTTTCGGTTAATTAAATATGAAATTTAAGAAAATAAAATTTATTATTTTAAAAACGCCTCTCTTCCCTCAAAATAAGTGCTAAGAAGGGCGAAATCACTAATTAAAATAACTGAAGTTGTACACCTTTAGCTGAGGATTCTGCTAATGGTTCAATAACAATTATAATACGTTATATTCAAATATTAATAAATTCTGAATAAAACCATAACTTACACTCCTGCTTTTTCTTAAATACTTATGGCATGCTTTGACTATGTCCTCGATACCGTTGAACTCATCTTTCAAGACGGACTCGACGTTTTCCGCACTCAATTCCAATTTTCCCTTTCTTCTTCTTCTTCTCTGGTTCTATAAATATGTAAAGAAACACATTTTTAGAAATTTTTAAATTAAAATAATTCTTAAAATATTTGCAACAGCAGAAGCAGACCTTATCGTTATTTATATACCCTACCCTACAAAAAAAAGTAATTGAGCACCCCTGTTTTCCTAGTCCATGGTACCCACACGTATTTAAACAAGTGACTCAGACCAGTATAATAAAGAAATCGTTTCCAAAGTTAAAAACGATTTCGTATTATTGAAATTGTTATTGGAAATAGTTGTTTTCCCATGAACCAAAGGACATAGGTTATGATTGGGCCTGGATGGCCCGGTCTCTCTTTAATAATATATTTGAAAAGGACAAATACATAAATTTCTCTGAAGTTCATTGGTTTGATTAATGGAACCTACTTACCGAACAGGATTGTGTTAATGCTTCATTCACTGCCTGTGCATTGAAAAGGAAAAGAAAAAAAGTAAGACTGATGTAATTTACATAAACTACATAAACAATTTCAATTATTTCCTTTGTTTAATTTGTTTAAAGCTCTTTTAGGAAATTTAAGAACAATAAAATTCATGGTTAAATCAGTTACACTCCCTTCAATATTTTTTACAAACCTTTTAATTACAAAAACCTTAAAAATGTAGATTTGAACGTCTTTTCCCCTTTGTGGTCAGCGTGTTCATCTAGAACCAAGAGCCGGATATAGCCACCCATCATACCTTCATCCTACCTCCTTGTACCTCTTCTCCATTGACTGTGTGTCCTGGTGAAATATCTACTTGTGCTCTTCACTAACGTCCTTCACTAACGTAAAGTATGTGTTCAATTTGTCTTCTTTAACATGAACAGCGTGCACATAATAGAAATCGACGGGTGTATATTCCCATTTTCAAGAAACATAAATTGCAAACTTTTACTAGAACTGTCTATGAAAAGACGCTACCCTTCTGGATTGTGACTAATTTCTTCATTGAGACCAATCAGATAAAAACAGCAGCATAAGGATTCCGAAACAAAGCGAAAACGAGCATAAATAGCATGCTTCTTTTCTATATGTGGAAACCTTCAGATGAGATCCAGTAGATTCCATTCTTTTAAACGAGATGCCAGGAAATCTGATATCTGACGTTATGCTCATTGGATTTGGCTAGACCTGGTCCCTAAATAAGTAATTTTTGCTGATTAGGGAAATATAGCGCTCAACTTGAACGGGCTTCCGAGGTGTAATCCAACTATTCTGTTCACCAGATTCACCATCCAATTCTGAAGACACTTCTATGGAAGGTGGATTGGAACCTGGCAAATCTTCGTTATGTGGCATCAGAGAAATAATAATAATAATAAAAACTATCATATTAGGGTCACTAGAGACCCACCTCATTTGCCCATGTGTAAATGTCAATACTTAACATGTGTCCTCTGATCAATTCGCCTATTCTTCTAAATCCGAGTTTCCACGGAAGAAACTTTGCTATCAACGACTGAAACTAAATAACTTAACCACGGAATGAAAAAAGTCATTAAAAGTTTCCCGAGTCATTGACGGGATTCGAACCGTGCCTTTTCCACCTGGTGTGAGAAAGATCATGATTATAACCACTGTGCTACCAGCCCAGACGACGTCAGAGCAATAGAGTACGGGACAGAGTATGTTGAGCTATACTAAAGCTTTTCGATCAGCAGATTTTCTTCAGCAGGCTTGTTCTCCTATGTTTTTACCCATAGGTATTCCAAAATAGGATTCATATTCATTGAAAAACGTATATCTAAAAACATAGGAGAACAAGCCTGCTGAAGAGAATGTACACCTTCGTTTGATAACCATATCAAACTGCAAAAAAAAAAAAAAAACCCGACTTATTATACAGATACTACATGTAATTATATACTCAGTGGCCATTTTAGTAGACACACCTGTCTAATAGTGAGCTTGACCCTCTTTGTCCCTCAGAACATTGTATTGTTGTCTTTATCTGAATCCTATTTTGGAATACCCATATCCACAGTGAATATGAATCCAAAATAGGCTTCATATTCACTGAAAAACTTATAATATCTAAAAACATAAGAGAACAAGCCTGCTGAAGGGAATGTACACCTTCGTGTACAACAACTACACTTAAATAACTTAAAGCTATTTAAGTGTAGTTGTTGCGGACCCCATTGTTTCCCCCATTAGCCGGCTTTATATTTCTTGTGGTGAGGCTTGCGCCATAATCGGTCATGTGCGTGTTGAGTTTTGTGTGTAACCTGGCAGGATTGGGGGTCAACGGACTCATCACCACATTATGATTGTCCCATCAAATAAATAAGGAAACCGGAATTCGTCAGACCAGGCAGCTTTTTTTTTTTAAATCCTCCATCATCCAGTGTTGGTTTTGCTGAGTCCGTTGTAACCGTACCCTCTTGTTTTTTTGCTGAGGAGTGGAACCCAAAACCATTACACAGAACGATTTGATGTTCTGAAATTCCTCTTTGTTCACCACCGTTGTACTGGGTTGTTATTTGACTGACTGTAGCTTTTCTGTTATCCTGCACAAGTACTGTCAGCCTATTTTGCCCTCTCACATTAACAAGCTGTTCCTGATCACAGGATCTCTGTGGGCTAGATGTTATTTGGTTATTTTACCAATCGTATGTGAAAATCCTAGCAAGGTTACAGTTTAAAGTCACTTAAATCATTCGTCTTCTCCATTCTACAAATGAATTGCCCACGTACAGCATCTTTGCGTATCTGCCTACCTATTTTGTATCTGATGATATTTTTCAAAATATCACTGATGGAGTGCTCTGATTTCGTAAAAAGGGTATGGTACTTAATACAGTTGTTTATTTAAGTGTAGTTGTTGCAGACCCCAGAGCTTCCCCCATTAGCCGCTTTTATACTTCTTGTGGTGAGGCTTGCGCCATAACCGGTCATGTGCGTGTAGTGTTTTGTGTGTAAATTTTGTGTTCAGTTCTGGTGTTATGTTGCGTGACGGGCACCTAGAATTTTAACAAAAGACCCATCCTGGTATCAGGATCAGCAAACAGAGGGAACTCCTCAAGGACATTCCTGTCTTCTTTGAGAAAAAAGTTCAAATATTTCGGACTAAATTTCACTCCATTAATAGGGAAAGATTCATCATTAACAAATATATGTACTATGTACAATCAGTAAGAAATCCAAGTTGGCTTCAACAGTTCACTAAACAGTACAAGTCCAAAAGGATAATCCGCTGGAGTAGCATTCCCAAGGATCAAAAAGAAGAATCTTCAGAGGCAGTAGAAATTCAGTAGTTCTAATATGCAACAATAACATTGCTACCATCTAATCTAAATAATCACTGTTGGAACTCGTAGTTAGAAGTCCCTTTTCAATACAGCAACCCTGAAGTACAAAGAGGCACAAGAACAACAGTCTATTTTGAGTTAACTGATCAAAGTTCATCTTTCCTTTTGAAGACACGTGTAGAAAATGTATTAAAGCATTGAATGCAACCTGAGATCGAACAAGTAAAGGTTTATTTTCACTATTGAAGTCTCTTACAGTTAGTTGAAGTTCTTGTCTATAGTCCAAATAGTAGTGACAATCAAATAAGATATGAGCCACGTTCTCTTCAGCCTCACACAAAGTGCAGTTAGAGATAGTCCGAGTTTAACAGTTTACTATTAATACTGACAGACCAGACAGCAGGAATGTGCCGTGTAATCCTGGAGAAGAGCATAAAAATTCTTTCTTCTTGAACTCTCTAACTAAAGGTAAAAATTCTCTCGTTACACTACCAAGATGGTACCTAATAAAGAAGCCACTCAGTGTATATCATAGTATTGGTACGCACTTATGTAATCCATATAAATATAGTACAGAAGACTTCCAGTTTCAGCCAAAATACTGAGAGGACTTGATTGTGTCTTGAATGTGTCTTGATTCACCATACAAAGTACAGTTAAGAAAAAGTTAAATATGAATATTTTTGTTACATAGTGCAATAATACTTACCCGCTTTAACGTGTCTAACGAGCTTTTTCTGCGTCCCTTCACATTTTCCACCACCTACAAAAATCAGTTGTTATTTTACAACGCCATGAAATTTCTTCAATGTAATAGCTACTTAGAAAAGTTTATACCTTGAAACAAATGATTCGAATGTTTAGAAACCATATATACCTTTTCTGAGAGCTTTTTCTTAACGCACTGATAAACTTCCTCATTTTCTCTACGGTTTTTTCTCCTCCTACAATCTTAAAAAAATAATTCACAAAACCTTCTTTAATCAGGCATATCACTCATAATTTTTTAACAATTTATTTATTAATATTAAATACGCTATTTTCTTAGTACGTTTAATATTAAAAACTTGCGAAAAAGTTAGACAAAATAGCACGCCAATTAATATATTCTGTATTAAACGTTTAAACAAAATATTTCTTCGAAATACAGCTGGCGTATTGGCATGCTTCCCTTGTGATGAACTCAAAAATTATCAAAATCTGAGATGTCAAGAAAAATATGTACTGTAAAGAACACTCTCAGAACCTTTGTGGAAGAATGTAAGACTCGGTGATACTGAGTTGAAAACGAATTGTTCCTGTATTTTCATGAGTCATAATCATGAGATCATGATTACCGAAAATTGGAGAGGTAGGCCTGCTAATTCTGACTTCTAATAGGGAATGTGATCGGCCCACTGACAGCTAACTTACTCATTCAATGAGTTCTGATGTTCAAGGTCTTATCATTAATTATAATACTACTATTGATAATGCCTTGTGGTAACGAATACTGATTCATCTCCCAGAAGCATCAGATACGTTCAGAAGATTTAGATCAGGAGATTCTAGCTGGCCACTTCATCCAAAGATTATCCTTCGCTTGAACGAACTCGTCAACCGTCTCAGACCCATGTGGAAAAGCATTATCGTCCATGAAAATGAATTCAAAACAATGGTACCTCTGAAATTTTATATAGAACTCAAGGATTTCTTCTCTGTACTTTTACGTGTCAAAATGCCCTTCTCCTGCATTCCAAAGATGTGGAGATCGATGTTGCCCTTTCATCATGGTCATCCCATATAATCAGATGACATTCACGATGATGGTCCCTTCTCTGAGACATGTTCCAACTCTCCAGATGAGAACATGAAGGCTAAATCTTTACGTGTCAAAAAAATTGGTCGTTTCTCTTGACTCCAAGGAGAGAGAGAGATAGAACTGTCTGCACAAGTCAGACGGGATTTCCTGTTGGGGTAAGCGTCGGTTTGCAGAGTCAGTTTTCTTGAACCCTCCTAATGCAGTTTATCATACATACGGCCACTGAGATTTCCATAGCAAGCTTACTGGCTGCGCCCAAATGTCATTAACAAACACCCAATAGCTGTGTCAATACCAATGACCTAGCTTCGTTTAACGTGCTTCTGATTAACATTATTCGCATAACAAGAGCTCATATAAAGCACTTACTTCAAGTCGCCACGCTTGTAAATACGCCAGATTCAGGTTGGCGAGCAGGGGACTAAAGATTTGTCTACACAAATGATATTTCTAATATAGTCTACTCTCAAACAGAAGAGTTCATTTATTTCTGTACACCGCTATTAATCTTTGTGGGTAGCATAGTAGTTATAATAACCGTCCTCCACTCACCAGCTGGAAAAGTTCCTAATTCAAGTCCCATCAATCACGCAAAATGATTTTTTTATGGACTATCTTCACTCTGTGGTTGAGTTGGTCGGTCTCCGGCGAGGATAAAAGTCCTTCTTTCTCCCGGACACTCCGGTTTTTCTTCCACAAAACATAATATACATAGGTCCTAATATGACAGAGTTTTAACGCTGATGTTATCAAAATATTCAGCTTCAAAACAAAACTAATTCAATTAATAATTATCTATTATTATCTTAAGGTATGTTTCATAAACTAATTTAAAATAAAACCGACCCAGTGCAAACTGTTAACTATAGAGTCGTCTTTTATCTATTACGGGGAGGTAAAAATAGTTATATATAAATATTTATATGTCCTTCTACGAAAAATTGTACAAAAATAACCGTTCGTTTGATGAGGATTGTAATGAGGAAAAATCAGGCATAATATTTTATGTAAACTAGGTACATAATGCTTTTTATTTAATAAATTATAATAAATAAACAATGTTTTATAAATAATGTTTGCAATAACATAAAAATCACAGAGTATCATAAAATGAACAGAATAATCTTCGTTTTTTAAATTAGAAAATGATATGGAGGATAAACGACACTTTTGCTCCATCGTCCCCTTGGATTCAGCACCTCTATAAACCTGTTCTAAATTTTGTATGCTTTATTAATACAAATACAATAATAATATAAACTCAAAGCATGGCTATGGCAATCACTATGATTCAGAATGGCTATAATGTTTTTACTTATGGCAATGGTCGCATTTTCGTTCCGTTTTTTGTCAATCCATGAACGCAAGTTACTCCCATCTGAAAAATGCCTGGAGGGCGTCTATAGAAGTTTTACTTCAAAAATACTACTGCAAACAAAATCAATGAAATAAGTTCAATTTATTTGTAGAATACTTAAAGTTCAATAATAAGATTACGAATAATTGAATAATTTAATGCCACCTTCGATCCTTCATAAAGAGTGGCCACTCTTTAGGTTTCGTTCCTACCCTTTCATGAAATGGAATATTAACAGCATTACGTGTTCGTACCATGTGCTATAAAGCAGGTGAGCAGATACGTAGGGATGCCAAATGTATAGAAGTGAGTGCGAGAATGAGACAGATAAAAGAGATAAGTGACCTTGAACGAGGCGCTGCACGCACCAGTACCAGTATCTCGGAAACTGCAACCCTCCTGACATTTTTTCATTTATGACCATATATCGGACGTATCCAGATTGTCTAATAACCAAATAACATCCAGCCAACGGAGATTCTGTGGTCAAAAATGGCTCGTTGATGAGAGAGGATGACAGAGGCTGAGCAGGGTAGCAGACTTGCCCTTCTGTTACCTCCCATTTGTGTGGAATAACAGAAAGGCTATAGGTATCGAAATTGTCGAATTATTTCAAAAAATTACAGCCGGTCAAATAAAAACCCATTAAAGAGGCATTTCTGAATCCATAATTCTTCGCACCTTGTCATGGATGAGTATCACAATCAACGGCCGAACCGAGTTCCTCTCCTGTGTCGGCAAATCACAAGAAGGTGCGGCTAGTTTGGGCCCAGAAGCACCAACAATGAACACTGGAAGAGTGTGAAAACGTTACCCAGGAAGAACTCCGGTTCCGCTGTTTCATGTTGATGGTAGAACCAGAATATGGAAGAAAACAACATGATCCCATGGATCCATTTTATAGGGTCTCAACTATGCATGCTAGCAATGGTGACGGAGTAATAGCATGTGGAGGGTTTTCGTGGTGATATTGGGCTCCCTTGATGCCAGTTGAGCAAACATTTGAATGACAGGTTATTCGAAAACTGTTTCCGACCAGGTGCATTTCTTCATGACTGCAGTATATCCATATTTTAATGGGTTCTTCCAACAAGATAATGCACCTTGTCACAAGTCCAGAATTGTATAGAATCGGTTCCAGAAACGTGAGAGTCAATTTCGCCTCCTCATTTACCAGATCTCAATCCAATTGAGCATTTGTGGGATGAGGTGGAACGAGCTCTTCAGAGTAGAGATTAGTAATTATCTAATTTTCAACACAGTGAGAAGCAACTGAATCAACATTTAACAGCATCCGTTGTCCATGACTAACCGAGTCCAGGCGACGACAAATCCAGGCTGTTCTGACGGCTAAATGGAGGAAATCACTATTATGTAGATGTACCTATTGAAGTGGCAGCTCAGTGTATGTCAAGTTCATCATAATTAATCGATTATAAAATTTTAAAAGGTTAAAGCAGGCTCATATTTGCAAATTTCAAATTTCACGTGATGTCCATCATAGAATTCTTATGCATTTACAATTTTTTATAATGTTAATTTTTTTTTTTTTTTTTCGTTTTGCATGTCCCCAAGCAAATCTTTCGATTGGAGTATAATAGAAATGAACTGTTAAAACTATTTATTTTTTTCAATTTATATACATAATTACTAATATTTCCCCCTTTATTTATAATAAAATATTATATTATAACATATTAAAATACAATAACATACTCAAAAATTCTATTTGTTACCATACTTTAAAAGTTTAATTCAAAGCTATTCCTAGTAGCACACGGTTTAATTTCAATCATCTCACAGTAAGTGACATATATTAGACCTACCTACAGTGGTAAGAAAGACCAAGCAAAGAAGAAGAAGCAACAAAGGTATTTTGCTTGCCATCGCTCTTCCATCAAACTAACTAAAAGAGACCACAAAGAATGAGCAGCATATACGTTAGATTTATACACTCAAAACTTCCGGAGACCTTGATACACTTGACTCAGCTGATACAATATTTTCGAGAAAATGAAAGGTAAAATAAGTTTTATGTTCGTGTTTTTACGCTACCCACATGTGTGAGAATAAAAATCAGTTGGGAAAGCGGAATTGCGTAGGTTGATATCAAATACACGTATATAACGAATTAATACCTTTTCATTGAGATGTAAAACTTAAGAAATAAGATAAATAAAGATGTAAGAAAAGTATAAGGAGATTTCGTTGGTTGTGAAGGAGTTAATTAAAAAGTAACTCTTTCATTAAATAACTGCTAAACGTGGTCTGACAATAACAGGTTTCTGTAAATCGGAAAGATGACCTGCCCTCCCTATGACCGAATCGACTAAGAATTTAGTATTAGTAGTGACAAATGGCGCGGAAACATCCTTATGCAGTATCAGCCAAAAGAAAAAAAAATTATTTTTATTTAATTTTAACTAGATGGGATGGGCAGCTTCTCCTACCTGTCCATTCCATCTAATAAATTGCCTTATATATATCCATAAACTGCGTTTGTGTTCTCTGGTGATTGGCTTCTTTTGTTGGACGAAAACCCCTAGTTTTGGGGAAGGGTTTTTGTTTTTATTTGATTTCAGGAGAATCGACGACTAAGGCCATATTCCTCCATGTACATTGTCTATAAATTGCGTGTGTCCTGAGGTCGATTTTCTGTTTGTTGGACAAGAAACCCGAGTTTCCGGGAGAAAACACCATGCTACCCTCACTGAGATGGACTCACTCAGTCACTTTGGGAAAAAGCGATCCTACCAACTGTGCTACGCACGAGGGCTTCGGGTAGTGGGACCTTGCTGTCCACGCCTGAAACTCGACCATGGAGCACCGTCCGTTCCCTTCTCGGCCATTTGGCTAAGATCAAAGTGTAGTATCCGTTCTTATCAGATTAATACACACGTCCCACATCGGGTTTGTTGGCAAAATAGACGGACTGAAAGTGACCATGGAAAGATAACAAAAAAGTATATAACTGATATGGATTTTGTTACTAAGAAGTGTGTTGTGAAGTGGTTTAGACCTTTAATGTCTACAACTTATTTGCTTACAGGACACGGCTCGCTTAGGGCCTTTTTGTTTGAGCGGGGACTTGAGCCGGACCCTTTCTGTTATTGTGGAGCAAATGATACAGGAGTATGCCCTGCTGGACTGTGGATCTTATGCAGCTGAAAGACGGATTTTAACTGAACAAATTCAGGATTTATCTGTGGACAATGTTCACAAACTTGTCGAGAACTCTTGTTTTTTATCTTTGAACTTTGTCAGCAGTTTGCCTTCAGGGTTTTTGGTCTAAGAACTGTTTTGAGATCACAGACTTTTGATTTAGGATCTGGATAATTTGCTTCACGTCTTATAAAACGACTGTATAGTTGTGAAAAAGAAAACGCTCTCTTAAAGGGAAAACTAAAGAATAAAAAAATATTCGAGCGGCAGTCTCATTGTGACTGTTTGTTTGAATATCCTTTGTTGTCTGAAAGAAGTTTACTAATTGAATTGTATATTTCTATATTTTGTAAATTGTTGTTTATTTGCCGCAATTAAGGCTTCCTTGGCTTTTTGACATGGAATTGTAGCCCAGCATAGTATTGTCATTAGATGTAAATAGTAATTGTTGCCCTTCATAATCATTGCTATAAAATGTAAATTGTATATTGCGCTGCTGGGTTCCTCACTAGTCGCATTTTTTTTTTTGTCGGCTCCTGGGTTTGGGCTACCTAGGAGCGGGATTGCTGGCACCCACTGGCCTTGCACTTCTTCCAGTGGGTGCGGGATTCTGTGCCTTGTGCACGACTGTTTTCTAGTAGATACAGGCCCGGCTCCTCGTACCAGGGACGGTCACAAGGTAGCAGATGTCTGGTGTTAGCTGCTCCATAGTGGCTGAGTGGCCTGACACTCACAACATATAATTCACGCAAACACTTCTTAAAACATAAATTTCTAGCTGTTCTATCCTAAACTACTTAAATTATTAAATAAATAACATTTTATTATTCAAAATTTTCTAATTTTTGATCTTCATTCTTCATACTTATCTGTTAGGCCTAATTAACAGATTTCTGTTTAAATTATGAAATCAAGGTGGAGATGCGCGTTAGCCTTGGAACCCCCCCCCCCCGACACACACACACATCGGGTGGAAAAGACCCGAATTCGAGTCCTGTCGATGTCGAGAGGAATATTTATGGGCACTCTTCACAACGTGGCTGAGTTACTCGATCTCAGGCCAGGGTGGCATGGTTTATTCCTCCCAGAAACTCGGGTTTTTCGTCCAGCAAAGAGAAAGTCGACCACGGAACAAAAGCAATTTACAACCAGTATACACGGAGTAATATTGTTCTAGTTGCTGAACAACAACAACAACTACCATAGAGTGAAGAAAGCCCATAAAAGTTCCTCTCGTTATTTGACAGAATTCGAACCAAGCCTGTTATTTTTATTTTGTGCTGTCCACGCCGAACGTGACTCATTTAGTCGATCTGAAGCGAAGGTTTTTATCCCAAGCAACCAGCAAACCGACTGAAGAACATATGGAATTATGTACACTATATAGTGACACCGAATAGCCTTATTTGCTTTTTCATATTTTTCTTCAGAAGGAGGAAAAACGTGAGACCGCTCTAATAAGACCCGTAACAAGATCTTGTTATCTAACGAAAGCGTTAGATTACGGCAAGCGGTAGGTGATACTGATATTGATACAGTGACACTGATACTGATACAGTGACACTTTTCTGATACTGTATGAATGTACAAATCGTGAACCTCAATTTTTTTTTTTCAAATTTTGGCTTGATGATAGTTTTTTTTACGAAAAATATTTGCAGAGTTATTTGAGATTTAAAATGTTTAAACATCCCTCAGTATATTTATTCCTTTTTAGTTATATAACTGATTTCAAAATATAACTGCTAGCAGGTTTTTAAGTGACTAGATAACGGCAGAATAGTTTAACTAGTCGTTTGTCTGTGGCAAATGGTGTCCAACCGGTGATCTATTCCTTCATATAATGTATTCCCTTTAATTTAGTATCAATATTAGTATTAGTATTAATAATGGTGCAAGGAAGCCTAAGGCTTATGCTGCACCAGCAAAAAAACAGTAAACTAATAATAAAAAAATTAAATACAATAAATAATTAACAAATAATAACAAAAAAGGAAAAGGCAACCTATGCATTTCCCTCCCCCAGTAAGTAACTATTCAGCGGACCTTTGAATTTCCACAAAGTGTCAGCCTCTACCACCCATGTAGGTAACTTATTCTCGTAATTTGTAACTTGCTGGTTAAAATAAAACTTCCTTCAATCCAGTCTAAACATCTTCCCCGTAACTTGAATTTATGGGCTTAGTTCTGGAATCATTTAGAACAGTGAAAATTTCGTCCTCATTCATTTGATTTTTGCCTCTGAGAGCCTTAAAACGTCAATCAGGTCTCCTCTAAGGTGCCTGGTTTTCAAGTTGTGCAACCCACATATTCGAAGTCACTTTCTCATATGGACGCCTCTTTGCTGATCTCACTAGGTGAGAACGTACACCTCCTGGGTGATCACCCTGCAACCTGTGGTGATGTGCTGGAGTGTTTTTGGGGCTAGGAGGCATTGTCGATATGTGTCATCTCTTATTCCGGGGTCCTTGGTGATATATTTCCTGTAGTTCCTGGTTGTTAATTACCTGACCTTGGTTGGCGAGCATGAATCCTTCGGTTTAGGGGAAGAGCTTTCTTTTGTGAGCCAAGCGTTGGAATCCATCTTATCTATCTAATCTTGATGGAGGTCATTGTAGTGCCTGCCACAGAGTGTCTTCTTCGCCCATTTTTCTGTCTTTGTTTCTTCTGTCTGTGTCAGTGTGGTCTCCTCGTTGAGGTTGAGTGTTGTGTGCGTTTGTCGATCTTTCTTATGGTTTGGTAGATTGGTGCTGTGTTTTCCTGAAAGTAATCCCACAGATTTATTATTATTATTATTTCTGACTGGAAATACTCTGAGACCGCCTTTGATTAGAGGGGAGAGAAGTCTTATATACTGCAGACCGAGTAGGCACATTAAAACCTTAAACAAATTAAAAAATACGTCATGTAATAAGTGTTGGATTTTCATATTTAATTATCAAATTTAAAAAAAAATTAAACTCTGTCTTATATCGAAAAATTGTAACCAAAAATTAAATAATGGCCAAAACAGATACAACGCAATAGGCAAAAAAATGTTGGAAGCTACTGGGTAATGGCAATGCATATCAATGATATTGCTCAACTCTGATATCAGAGTACTTCAAACAATAAGTTCCTATCCACACTTTCCTTTATAGAGATCATTTAACATAATTATGGACGTAACTCCATAATTTCCTTTCCAGAGATCATGTAACATAATAATGGACGTAATTCCTAAATTTCCTTTATAGAGATCATGCAACATAATTTGTGTATAAATTATGCATGCCATCGTACTGATTTTTAGGCAGTTGAAATGTATGGGCAGTTACGGAAAGGATCCAGGTAAAAGGGAACGCTGTATTGGTGGAGCTTCAATTTAACTTTTACTATTACATATGGATATTGATCACAATTGCAAGCACGAGTAGAAGTTTTGCTTGTTAAAAGCATTCCTTTATTTGTCTTTGGTCCATTAGCATTGTACTCTGCTGGCTCGAATCGTTCTTAACTTACAAAAGGTAAGTGAGATATTGTAGACTGTTGATAATGTTTAGCAATTAAAAAAAAAAAAACTACAACTTCTTGGGACTTTTACAGTCATTGCAAAGTTAGCCGACCTCGGATGGAGGCAGGATTTTCTCTCCTACATTTTTTTTTTTTATTCTACAAGCGTATAACTCTGACTAATCACTTCACGCCAAGAGCTCATAAATATTGAGCTCTTGGTATAAACACACGATTGTATGATACAGTACTAGTCAAACAGACATAACTTTAAAATTGGAGTGTTGCATTTCGTTTTACATTAAGATGGAAGATTGCATTTCATTTTATGTTACGAAGTTGTGTTCTACCGCGGTAATACTGCTCAGAAAAGCTGAGTGCATACTTTAGCAATCGTCCCTGGTCATCTTCTAGTAAGCTCCCATTCAAGATGGCGTCGGACATCCGTCCTAAAAGCTCCAACTACTGTACTAAGTATAGATTTACAAAACACATTGTATAAATTTAGTAAACAGTTATAACGTCTATTTACTTGGTGTTTTTACTTGGTCTATTTACTTGGTCTATTTACCTTGATATTATTACCGAGAAACAACATATCTTTTTAAATATCTTTCTCAGTATATATAATACTTTGAGTTCAAAACATGACCTGCATTTTAAAGACAAAGGAGGAAATACTTGAAGGAAAAAGTCATTGTTCTTGTTTCCAGAAAAAAAAAAAAAAACATTTAGAGTTCCTTGAAGTAGTCATCATTTGAAAACCGATGCCCGCCCAAGTTTTATTTCTGAGGATTCTTGAAGAAGAAATAATCAGACATGACCCAGATAGCCCTCAGTGATTATTTCTTCTTCAAGACTCTCAACAAGTGCTTTCTTGAAGAGGAAATGATCACTGGGGACCATGTCTGGACTGTAGGGAGGATGGAACGTTTCATCACCAGTGTTACATAAGCAGGTCTATATATTTTCTCAGGGTTCAATGCTGGGCTCCTTACTGTTTGCAAAATTTATTGATGATATTGGTGAAGGCATCCGAAGTCTAATGTCTAAGTTTTCTAATGATATAGAGGTTGGCAGGGTGCGTATTGGCTTGGTTTATATTGGGATTTAGCGGCGCATGTGTGTCATAATGCGTCAGTTCATTTGGTATGATGTGTTTCTGAGGTGTTTACTTTGTATTTAACTTGTTCCTTTTAACCCGATTTGTTGGGTTAGTCTGTTGTTTGTTTACCTCCTTAAAGGAGATGGTATAAATTAATATCTTTAAGGAAGGGGAAAACATCTGTGAAGTCCTCTCTATCATTCAAGAGGTCCGTTAGGGTAATGGTGCGATGTGTCCTATAAATATCTTTGAGGGCTTGTTTGCGTTCATTTGCATAAAGAGGACAGTCTATTAATATGTGTTGGACTGACTGGACAGTGTTACAAGTCTGGCATCGTGGTGATTCTTCTGCTCGCAACAAGAAAGAGTGAGTAATATTGGTATGTCCGATTCTTAGTCTAGCAGTTTATTCTTTTCTCGACTTTCGTGTGCTAGAAATATAGTTTTCAATATTCGCCTTTATTTGGTATAATTTGTTTGCAGTTTGCTGGTTCCAAGTTTCTGGCCATTGCAACTGGCAAGTACGCCATATCGCAGGCTTGTAATCGAAATAGCAGGGTGCGCAATAACAGCAGTAATAACAAGATCTAGAGAAGCTAGGCTGATGGGCTGAGATGTTTATTGATGTTTAACATTGATAAATACATGGTGTTGCATTTGGGTGGCAGTAATTCCATAATTACATGCTAATTGAGTGGTATAAAAGTACCATATACCAAAGTCGTTCAAGCAGAGGGAGAACGAAAAAGAGCATTGGATAATAGTACAGTTCGATATGAAGTTCTCTGAGCAGTGCAGAAAAGCTGCTAAGATAAAAAAAAAACTTCGTGTCTACCCTTGTACGCAAGAAAGATGTTTTATGTCAGAACAGTTTTAAAATCAAATAGCTAAAACAGAAATTATGAGCATTTTATGCTCACATCTGCTACTTACTCTACCGAATCAGCCTTAGTAACATTAGTGTTATACTTCAGTTCGAAATATTTAGTATGAACGATGTAATATTTTATGCACACGCCCGCTACTTACTCTACCGAATCAACGTTTGGTAGAAGTTAGCGAAATCCAAGCCAATAGCCTAATTATCCATTTGATTGTAGCCATTTGTTGAATAGTATGATTGCAACAATATAAGTATTTGTATTGTTGCAATCCGCATTTTCGTTACATTCCATTGTTACGTGCCGCTGAAAACATCTTTTCACATCGATAATTTCTGAGAAGTGAAAGGGACTGAATGCGACACTGCTATAGCGTTTGTGTTCAACGATGCGGAAGTCAAATGCAGAGCACTGTAGAGAGTATTGAGCAAGCCAACCTAACAAAAGATGGAGGTAGCAATGAGCGAGAAAAAAAAAAGACAAAGACTATCGAGATTGTGTAAAAGACAAACAGAAAATCAAGAGTTCGATTTAGCAGCGACTTCAACCACCAATGCCGCTGCTCCCTCTAACAATAATGTACCCGAAATGAGTATTAATTAAGTACAACGAAACATTTCTCCAATTGCGGAGCAGATGAGTTTAAATAATCAAGCTCTCTTCCCTTACACTGACTACTATTTACATAAAAACGCGCATCGAGAGTTTGAAAGAATATATTTATGAAAAATGATTTCTGTTCTGTATGCTACATTTGCGATCGTCGATAGTTCGAGAACGACACAAAGAAACCAGCTGCTAAAGATGCACCATTCATACGCACTGCAGTTCCCGATGTTGAGATCGACGGGATGCTTGTGTGCAATAGTTACAGAGGATCATTTAAGAACAGCATTATTCCAGCGCTGTTCAGCCTTGCTGCCCACGCTATTTGGCGATCTGTACAAGTTCTCTTGCTCGGTACTTTTACTCCCACTCCCTAGGCGGGGGGGGAGATAACGGGCTTCTGTCTACTCCTTCCCCGCCCCCTCCTCTTTCCCCTGGTGGGGTCGTCCATACTGACCTTTCCGGAGTCATCTTCCCTGTCGTCCCATATTTCTATCTGTCCCTCCCAGTCTGCAGTCTCTCTCCCCCACTCTAACTAACCACACTATAGCACATAT
Organism: Mastigoproctus giganteus; assembly: GCF_048544385.1. NCBI lineage: Eukaryota > Metazoa > Arthropoda > Arachnida > Uropygi > Thelyphonidae > Mastigoproctus > Mastigoproctus giganteus. The sequence goes on along the minus strand of NC_143585.1, from coordinate 76,091,180 downwards.
CTCTAAACTGAACGTAACTTAACCTAGCGTCCAAATTAAAAAAAATAATTAACTCTCTTTAACCACCTAAATTCGGCTTCATCCAACCCTAGCGCATAAAAATATTTTTATTATTTTTATTTTTTTACAATAGGCCCTCGCCACTGAAATCTTCGGAAACTAGATGGCAGGGCCTGCCAAAGTACTAAAAATAATCAACTGGGTACCTGACCTGCCTCCCGGGGGCAAAGTATGTGGCAACGGAGGTCCCACTAGGGACCCAACGGCTAAAAGGTCAAAGAAACAACATACCACGAATTACACTACAGAACAATACTACAACTCTTTTGTAAAAATCTCTGGCCTTCACAGAGCACTGTGTCACACAAACGGAGCATACAACACGGAGATGGGGGAAACCCCTGGGACTGTTAGACAATGAACCCTTCACACCACCCGCAATATGGAAGAGCAGTTGCTAGGAAATCTCATCTCCTGCCTTCTGCCTGACTCTCTCACAATTAGAATCATCACAAACAGCCTAAACGTAACAGATCGTTTGTTAAATATGAAATAAACAACCATATGGGTTTCAACAACTGTACTTCTGTCCTAAGTATAAGTATAGTATATTTAAAGCAAAACGAAACAAAAAAAAAAATCGTTCACTCTCTTATTCCAGAAGGAACACCCTTTCCCTCGGAACCATTTCATGAGGGCTTCCTCTGAAAAGAGCCCTCGGAAAACAGTTCTGAGGATATCTCAGAATCTGCCGATATCTCTTGTGCACAAATATACCCCTTGAAGTACAATCAACTGTTTAAAATCCGGCACCCTGCAATTGAGAAATGCTGGATTTTAGATAAGTATATTTAGTGGTTGAGCAATTTGTGAGCAACACATTTCAATGACTATTTACAGCTGATATTTACATCTGTAAACAATTATAATGGTTGTCTTGTTCTTTCATCTGTTTTTGCGAGCATCAGGATGTAGACTGCATGGATAATGCAAAAATAATCTTAATCTCGCAGCAGAACAAACTCGACTTGAAAACCAGTTGCCTCGGTAATGTACTATTTTCAAGAAATAACTTTAGCTATATTATGACTTTGAAAAGTCTCAGTTTTCGTATTCTGCACGACAGCTCTCATTTTCAACTGATTCGTCGTTAGAAGAGACCATCTGCTTTCTGTGTTGAACTAACTGGTGAGGGACCAGTTAGTCCTAAACCAGGCTACCATAGCAATTCCGTCTTTTAAACAAATAGCCTCTCCAAAAGCCATCTGTTTCAAAGTGATGCAATACCAGGGAAATTCGTTGAAATGGCAAGTTTGTTCTGCAGAAAGACCAATTAAGACCAATGCATTATCTATGCAGCCAGAGACATTTCAATTCGGACCACAAGCCAATTGTTCTTTTACACATACCCGCTCTAAACTTCAATGTTGTGAATTCGACTAATACCAAAGTAATAGTAAGTCCCAGGTTTTTGAGTATTTCTAAATGTGTTAAGGCTGCATCTGTCATCCCATGGACAGTTTTAGAAAATTGTGATCTCGAAATTGCAGTGAATTTGCTTACTAGTTGGCTTAAGACTATTGCGACCTTTGCAGCATCAAAGAAAATTTCTATCATGGCTCGGTCCAGAGCATGGTGGACTCCCCATCTTAACATGAGCTTCAAGTTAAAGCAGCATCTGCACAAAATGTGGAGACACTCGCATAGTGTCCAAGACAGGATAGCCTACTCCAGAGCTCGCGCAACATTTAATAAGCAGAAATCTCAAGCAATTAAGCAATACATGGATTTCCCCTTCGTAGCGGAAAATGCCCCTACTCTGGGCGGCCTTCTGATTTCCCCCTAAATCTTGAACCTGGCCAGTGGCTTGACTTCATATCTAGATTTGCCTCGAACACGGAACAATGTCCTGATCTTCATACACCAACAACTAGAATCCCGCCTGATACTCTGTCTGCAGTATCAATCTCCAGGGAACAGCTTATTGCTGCCATTAATTCTACATCAGCTTCTGCTACGGCAGGTGCGGACGGAATCCCCCAATTCATTATCAAATGTCTTAGCCCATACATTTTCGATCCTTCTAACTATTTTTAATGTTTTTTTGTCAAACCATTTCTTTCCCCATCAGTGGAACATCTACCTTGTGAAGCCTGTTCCTAAAATTCGATCTCCCACACTTCTTAAGCATTACCGGCCAATCTCCAATGCTTCAAGTCTTCTAAAGCTCCTTGAGAAGGTACTTCTCCCCGTTCTAACTAAACAACTTCTTCCACATCAGCCTCCTCAAATCCATTACTCCTTCCGCATAGATCCACTGCTGATATTTACAGCCACCACCACCTCTATCCTCTATGCGTTTGAATCCCAAGCAGAGCTTGCAGTCACCTATGTAGACCTTGAAGCAGCTTTCGACTCTATAAACGTTCCTGCAATGCTGAAGCTACTTTCAGACCACTATCAGATCAAAGGAGACACTCTACATTTCCTCACGTCACTCCTTCAAAACAGAATAATCCAGCTTACCGTCCATAGGCACATATACGAGCGAAGTATCTCTTCGGGCGTGCCACAGGGTGGTGTCTTATATGGGCTCTTGTTTACAGCACTTATCTTTCCACTTGTTGAGTCCAGGTATGATACCTTATGTTATGCAGATGATATAAAACTCCTCACACCGATTTCTCCATACGATGATCTTCTCGTGATAACAGGACAATTAATAATACACTCACGGAAATTGAAAACTACCTCAACCAGTTCGGATTAAAAATAAACGCAGAAAAATCTGAATTTATGATATTCTCTTTAAAGAAAACGCCTTCTTATATTCAGCCAATTCTGTGTAATTCTCCTATTCCCATCGTCAATAAGCATACTGATCTCGGGGTTGTGTTTGATCCTAAGCTCTGCTTCAGTTATCAACTAGACAAGCTCCTCATCCTGACAGCTCGACTCTGATGGATTGCCAAACAGTATTTACATTACCGTATATCAATGAAGTCACAACTACTAGAAAATATATAAAAACCACAGTATACTCTCCGTTTTTATATGCTGCAGAGCTATGGGCATCAGCTGCCACTAGTACAAATAGCAGGCTTTTTTCTGCTGAGTTTTGGCTCTTAAAATGGGCCATAAAGAAACATAAACTTCCTCCACAGCTAAGGACAAGTGAAATGGCCAGCTTGATTCAAATTCACAGGCTTCCCAAGCTGATTAGGGTGAAACGTCTGACCACGACTATCAAAATGATGGTTGGCGAGATTTCGGCACCACCATCATTCTGGGACCTGTGTTCATGGAGAGTCCCTCAGCCTTCCCTCATAGCGACTCCAACTCTATGCTCACATCTCAGTCGTCTCACATAAAAAAAAAACACTCACCATACCACAGAAAGACAAGACTTTAGGATGATTTGGATGGCCTACTGTCGACCCAAAACTTCACTCCCTTGTGCGGTTTTTTTTTTTTCGGGAAGGGGGGAGGGGGTATTTGCTCTTCTCCTCTCCTCGCCTCCCCATATTTTTACTGTCGTGGGGCATGGGCATACCCCACTGAAAATGGGGGGTCACCTTCCTGTCCGATCCACTCTTCTTCCTATTCCATCCCCCTGTCTACACCCTCCCTCCCATTACTTTCTCTTGTACAGCGACTGCCCCACATGTCCAAATTTAAATCACATCAAATTTTGCCCGACCTTTTAGGCTCTCTAGAAATAGTTCTTTCAGCGTAAAACCCCACGCAGCGCTTTTTAAATGCAATTTTACTTAAATCAATAGCGATAACTCCAACCTTTATTTTAGGTCCTAGTCACCTAAATCCCAGGAAAGTAAGTGGCAGGACCTGCCAGAGTATAATTAGTCCCCCGGCCACCCGGCCGGCGTCCCCTTCGCTAGGTATGGTAACGCCGGGTCCCACTGAGGGCCCGGCGGCCAACAAGCCGGATGAACAATGGGCACAACAAACTACATACCATATGACCCATACATTATTTTTAAACCTCTGGAATAGACAGGGTACTGTCACTCGATACATAGAACATACGCGGAGATGGGAGAAATCCCCGGAGCCGTCAGACCCTCAACATACCTATACCTATCTCAGTCGTCTCCAGCTATCCGATAGGTTCCTGCCTTTTCAGCTACTTTCATGTGCCCAGTCCTTGGAGGCTGACCTTAATAAGTTCGCTTCTGACAGAGAATACAGACGTCGCATTCTTGAATTGTACTTCCCTGTCCCTGATCCTTCTCCTTGAAGCTCTTCTTAATGCCGCAGGCCAAAAATACCACCTGATGTGAAGATGGCATACTAACTTTTCTGTATGACAATGAGTAATGATGAACTGACTACTTCTGTTCAGTGCAAAGAACGTTGCCTGTTTATATTACTATTTTATATAAAATTATTTGTTTCCACCAATATCTTCTTTATATATTGAACTGTAAATAACTGTATTATACTTGGAGTTTTGAGTTGTACTTCCACATGCATTTCCTTATGTTTCATATATCAATGCTCTCTATTTATATTGTATTATTACTGTTAACTCCTGGCCTGGTGGCCGTGAAGGGCAACATTGCAATGTACCGAATTGTATTATCATTATTATTATTGCAATAACGATTTCTTAAATTCTGCCAGCTACAAAAACAGATTAAAGGAGAAGATAACCCTGCAAGCAACTTACAATGAAAGAAATGTCACCCTTATTTTTGCATGGATTCTTAAAGAAACTGCGAACGAGTGCCATATTGAAAAACCTAGATTTTCTTTAAAGTGGTGTATATTAAAGCATTTCGGATGTTGCAGAGTTTACTGTAATTTACTGCAATTATTGATTTCTGTAGAGAAATAAGTGGATAGTTGGAAGAAGTTCAGCATATCAGAAAGAGGCACCAATTAAATGAAGGTAGATTTGTTTGCTCTTTCTTGTTACTCGTCTTAGTTCGGGAATTCGGTTACTTTTGTATTACCAAATCGATGCTCATTTGTGAACTGGTTCTTCCTCTTAAATTGCATTGATTATTATTTTATTTATTACAGGATTTTTCTTTCTGCAAGAAGAAAGCAATCTAATAAAATGTCGATAAAAATGTGGATAATAAATCATAATCTTCTGATCATGGTCTGTGTATGCAACGTTCGGTCGGAAATGCAAGATAGTCTTGTAATAGATACTACAGGTAAGAGAAATGAAAAATAAGATACGTTTAAACATTTCTATTTCAGCTCAATGATAGACGGCTTGATCAAAAAAGCTCAGCGAATCTTGCAAAAAATTAATATTATTCAATGATAAAAGATTACATTTTTAATATTTATAATCTTCTTCTGCAAAAACGCCCTTGTTCGTCCTGCCTGTTATTGATCAAGCAATTTTTGGATGTCATCTTTTATAAATGTTTTTAGGTGGTCCGTTGTATTTGATTGGATTTCTTGAATCGTCCCAAATTGTTTCCTTTCATGTCTATTTTAAGATTGGGAATAACGAAAAGTCGCATGGTACCAAATCAGCCGAATAAGCTGGGTGAGACACCCAGCTTACTCTGCTCATACTGCAAAGTACTGCATATGGGTAGAAGTAACCCCAGAGAAACGTACCAACTGTGTGGTACTACACTTAAGGTGGAAGAAAATGAAAAAGACCTGGGAGTAATTGTGCAGTCAGATATGAGGTTTTCTGAGCAATGCAGACAGGCTGCCAGGGCAGGTCATAGGGTTTTGTCAATGATATATAGAAATTTGGCTAGAAGGGAAAAGGAGGTGATTGTCCTTCTGTATAAGGCAATGGTCAGGCCACGCCTTGAGTACTGCGTACAGGAGGTTTCATTTTAGTAAGGATGTAGATTTGCTTGAGCGTGTACAGAGAAGGGCAACAAGATTGGTGAGGAGAATGAAGGGATCCTTTTACCAAGAGAGGCTTAAGTTCTGCAAATTGCAATGGCTGGAGACTAGGCACCTGCGCGGTGATCTGATTGAGGTGTATAAGGCCTTGAATGGGCTAAGCACACTGAATTCTGATGGGATTCTTCCACTTGTTCAGATTACGAACCTAAGGGGGCATAAATTCAAATTAAGGAAAGAACAGATGTAGAATAGATGTGCGGAAATTTGCCTTTAGCCAGCGGGTGGTTAATTGCTGGAACAAACTTCCATCTGTCGTTGTGGAAGTTGATAGGTTAAATAAATTTAAGGAGGAACTGGACAAACATTTAGAGGGAATGGTTGCGTGATTTTTTTTTTTTTTTTTTTTGGCTGATGCTGCATAGATACACTGCTTTCCTGCATCACATGCCACTACTACTACTACTATTACTACACGATGGGAATGCTTCTGTCAATTAAAAATTTTCGAACGGTTGAGTGACATGTATGTGAGAAGAGCATTGTCGTGATGAAGGAACCAACCATTTCGCTTTTTTTCTGGTTGCATATGGCAATTGCATCTCTTATTGGGGAACTGGGGGAAATAAAGCTTCCCTCAAGAACAATTTGTTTTATTTTCTTATGTAAGGTGGTTCCCAAATGCTAGATCAACTCCGAGGTGGTACACTGATGATACAGAAACTCTGCAGAAAAGCCAGAAATGTGTGTAATGCTATGTTTGTGCCGTGTATGTGTTTATTAAATTATTTAGTTGTTTCTGGTAGCTTTGCTACCAGGAAGCAACAAGAAGCAGGGAGGCACGCCTGACACCCAAAGAATTAAACATTTTTAAATAAAAATAATTAAAGGAAATAAAATAAAATCAAGATAAATAAAATAAAATTAGATTAAATTAAGAAAAATAAAATAAAAATAATAGAAATAAGAAATTGATAGACTACAAAAAAAAAAAAAAATCGGAAAATTTTAAGATAAAAATAAATAAATAAAATGCAATAAAATAAAAATCTGGCACCAGTTCCAGCAATGAAAATCATAACAGAGGAAAGAATAACAGTAAAAGGAAGAGGAAGAATAAAAAGCAAACAAGTAAACACTTGATTGAGGGACAAAAGGAAGACATGAATTGAAAGAGGAGAGAGAGAAGAGATAAAGATTCCACACAGGTTAACCTGTGTCAGCAGATGATCCCACTTCAGGCCAGCAGGAGATAGAAGTCAAGAAAATACTGTGATATCGTTCAGCGTCGTACAGATAAGATTAGCAACCATCCAAACCGAAGGTGGTGATGAAGATGGCACTTCGGCTAAAGATAGTGGTATCATGAAATGGCGACGATGGAGGTGATGGCCTGGACTGGAGGTAGAGCTTGAAAGGGATAGTTTCCGGAATCGAAGCACTACTGATGAGTTTTCCATGTCTGGCGAAGGTTTTATGTGCAAAATCTTGCAAGAGATTAGATTTTTCTTTGGATTCCCAGAAACGACTCATTGCTTGGAGAAAATGGTTGACACACAGCAAACAGAGGCTGATGAATATCCAAGTAATATGGACATTATTATTATTTCATTATCTTTTCTGTTAGATAACAAATTCGTATGCAAAAACTGTTGTAAATGAAGAAGTACAACTTGTTGTCAAAAATTTACTTTTCTTAACAAGTTCATTTATTGTAAACAAATTCTCTTGATGAAAATAAATTGTATTGTATTATTATTATTATTATTATTATTATTATTATATTAGGGTCGCCTGGAAAGTAACTTTCAACTACCCATGTGTAATGTACAGTATATGTAAATTGCGTGTGTTCTCTGGTCGATTTGCCTGCTTTTGCTAGAGGAAACATCCCAGTTTTTCTGGGAAAAAACCTTGCTACCTACGCCTGAGACCGACTAATTCAGTAACGGAGTGAAAAGAGCCCATAAAAGTTTCCCACGTCATCGACGGAATTCGAACCTGGGCCTTTTTCACCCGGTGTGAGGAGGCCAGTTACGATACCACTCAAACTCAAATATTAGAGCCACCCGTAATTTCTTACATATACCAATATATGTATTATGCCTGTAAATTGCTTGCGTTCTCTGGTCGATTTGCCTGTTTTACTGGGAAAAAACTCCAGATTCTGGGGGTAATAATCTTACTGTCTACGCCTGAGACCGACTAACTCAGTCACCGAGTGAAAAAAGCCCATCAAAGTTCCTCGCGTCATCAACGGGTTTCGAACTCAGTACTGTTCTTTTATGAGACCAAATTCAAGAATCGGTTCTTATTTCTCTGCCATTCATGATAGCTTGTTTTCTCTGAAAGGTTTCGCGAGAAAAAAGCTGTAAACCCTGGAAAGACATCTGATATAAGATGATTCCTTTCCAAGTACAAGATTGTCAATAGAAGATTTTAAGGTCTCCTTTATAATACATCGTTAATAGATCGTTATAATACATGCAGTAATATAATACATGACTCCAGCATTCAGTGCTACCACATCGACAGCGATCTGTTAATGATAAGAACAATTGACAGAGTTTATAATTTGAAGAACCATGTCCTGTTAAAATATGAGAAATATATATATCCAGAGAAAACCGGTTTTTAATGGTTTTATCTTGAAGAAAAGCCACTTCCGGGAAAAGCATTCTAGTCACTTGACCTGAAACAGTTGTATTTCATCTGGTTTACCAGATGTTGATGCATTCATTCCAACACTTAGCACGCTCATTATTAATAGTTGCCTGCAAAAAGGTTATTCCCAAGAAGTCTGCTGTGATCCCCCTCGTTAAACGATAACAGAAACCTCAATATGCACAAACAAATCCAAAGGCAACACTCCAACAAGCACTTGCAACGTAACGGTTAAAACTGTCCTAAACACCCTTAATATACATAGGAACATAGTCCGTTGAGCTGATGCCAATTTTTGATGTGAAAACATTTATGGCGGCACTGGAGTAAAACCAATTGGTTACGAAATTTTCTTATAAAAATGACGCAATTGATTGGTAATGAATTTTTTTACTGAAATGACGCAATTTATTATTATTATTATTATTATTAGTCATATGGTGCAAGGAAGCCTGAGGCTTATGCAGCACCAGCCCAAAAAAAATTTCAGTTACCCTGAGAGAGAGAGAGAGAGAGAGAGAGAGAGAGAGAGAGAGAGAGAGAGAGAGAGAAGTAGAAGGAAATCACCAAGAAAGAGAAGAATGATGATATCCAGTTGACGACACTTCTTATTAGGCGGCTGTTAGATTTTAAATGATGCAAATCCTCACTTCCTAAATGGTGCTAACGATGCTAACTCAGTCACTAACGTTGATTCGGTAGAGTAAATAGTTGATTCTGTAGAGTAAGTTCATACCAAGATATGGAAAAGACGTCACTTCCTAAATGACGCCAACTCAGTCACTAACGCCAATTTTGTAGATTAGTAGATTAAACAGCGGGTACAAAAGTCTATTTTCTTCAATGGTACGAACACGGCCCACAAAAACAGGTGAAAAGGACATGCTGCAGTCTTCTGGGCTACCACAGTTACAGTGGGGAGAATCAGACAGTTTAAAAACAGCAAATTTAGCACGAAGGGAATCATGGCTAGTTAGGTAAAAAAAAATTGTGGATACTCAAACTGAACCATTTTAGAACATACTTTTGTAAGGCAAAGGACACAGAAGGAATAAACTTTCTTGACCATAGGAAGAAGAAGACCACTGATCTTGCCAGAGTTGAACTAAATGGTTCCAGCAACTAGTTTTTTCGGTTTTAGGATCGCAGTGGATATTAGCAGTCATGTCTAAAGAGTCAACGGAAAACGGCACGCCTAAGCTAATAGTAAAAACCTCGATAAGCGATTTGGAGGTCCAGAGGGGTGCAACCTTTAAAAACCTGTAGCGCAGCTGTCGAGACAGTGCGACAGGAACGACTCATTATTAAGAGCATACATCTTTGGATAGAGAAGAGTTTCCCTTGGATAGCAACTTTCTTAGAATATACCAAAACTAGGCGCCAGCACCAGTGGTACAAATTGGAAGGAACACCACTATTTTATCATGAAGGCGCAAGACATGTTTCTGGAAATATAACATCGATCTAGAATAATGCCCAAGAATTTATGTGAGTCAACCATGGAGAGAAAGAGCGACTAAAAGTTTAACGGTTGGAGCTTTAAAAGGTTAAGGTTGCCCTTAAGATAAAGAGACTTAGTCTTATTAGGAGAATGGTAAGTTTATTAATAACGGACCAGGAGCACAGATCACTCACGATGCTATTGGCAGTACTTTCCAAAGAAGAAAGAGAATTACCAGGCACAAGGAGCGTTACATCATTGGCATATACTATTTTTGAAGCATTGGGAGTTGAACGGAAAGGCCATTCATCTAGAACCAAATCCTAGACGAGTGAACAAAGCACTTAACTTTGTGGACATCCTCGAGAGACAGAGCGACTAAGTTGCTGAGTACCAGAAATTACTGGAACAGAATGGTGGAGAAAGTAGCTGTATGTTAAGTTGTAGAGTTGTGAGGAGCATTGAGCAGCCATGAGGTGAGCAAAAAAGATGTCCCACCAAAGGGAGTCAAAGGGTCCAGAGAAATCTATGAAAACAGCCATAGCATATTTAAACGTGCAGTTGTTTACTAGGGAAAGAAGTTCACCCAAGGCTTCCTCAGTTCCACGTACTGAACGAAAACCGAACTGGTTAGAAGACTTTAAAGTGCGTTTAGTAAAAAGACAATCTAGACCGGCAGCAATAAGTCGCTCAAGTTGGACATTAATGCAATAGGACGGCAGGCCAGCAGAAGTAGGAATACCAGGTTTGGAAATTAATTTTAACAATGCCGTCTTCCAAATGAGAGGAAAAGCTGCCTCGTTCAAGCACTTATTGTGGAGTGTAACAAAGAGAAACGAATAGAGTTTGTGTAGTCCCTTGATAAAAATTTCCTAGAAGTTATGAAGTCCGGGACAACTATTATTATTGATTTTAGAGTTTGCAAAATCAACTTCCGCCTGGCTGAAGCATGGAGTGGATTCAAAAGTAACATAGGCCCTGTCGAGAGATGTACTGTAATTTGTTGGTGTATAGGAAGATCACAGCAGGGGACGTCTGAGGGGAAAAGTGCATCAAGTATGGCATTGACAGTTCTAGTTTAAGTCAAAGTTTCTGCTTTGTGTGAGTCAGCAGACTGGTAAAATTCTGGAGGGCGAACCTTGTTTCTAGAGAGATAATGAACCAGACTCCAAGGGTCAGAATTACCTGCAGTTAGGACAAATGTTCTCCTAGTGGATCTTCTACTGTCTTTTATGGCCTTGACATATTGCCTTTTGAGGTTGCGATATTCATTTTTAAAATTGGTGGCTGTTACAGCAATAGGTTGCATTTTTGAATCCAGAAACGTAAATTCTACAAGAATCAACCTGCATTTTAACAGAGAGAAGAAAAAAAAAAATGTCCCCCCCCCCCGACCAGTGCTATTGAACGGAATGAATAGGCGAAATGGGAATTTTTTTGTTTTTCTTGGCCAATGATGTATAAGTTTGCTTTCTTGCATCATTTTATTATTATTATTAATAGCCATATGGTGCAAGGAAGCCTGAGGCTTATGCTGCACCAGCCAAAAAAAAAAAAAAAAAAATCTGAGTTACCCTGTGAGAGAGAAGGAGAGTGTCAGAAGTAGAAGGGAATCACCAAGGAAGAGAAGAATGATGATGTCCAGCTCAGGTGTGCCAAGCCCATATTCACCAGATGTGAATCCCTTCCAAGTGCTCATTTCGAGGGCTCAGTGTTAGACAACGTTAATTAACTACAAAATTGCAGTTTTGTTTTGAGAATTTTGGTTTAATTTTATACAAATAACAATGCATATCATGTCATAGAAACGTATTTCTCTAGTAGTTTACAGGTTAGCTTGGGCTATAAACATATTTCCGGTAAATCAAGAAAATGTGAAATGACTTTTTCTTGGTTAATTACAAAAATTTTTACTACAAAGGTTTTGTTTAACGTTGTCTGACATTAAACTGGCAATATATTCACATTCGGTTTTCGTGCGTTTTAATGGTCTTAAAAACTATAAAAGGGAAGAAATTAGTAGTTTCATCTTTATATTTTATGTCTGTATGTATATTTTTGAGCTTTTTTTATTATTATTAAAAATTAAAAAAATTTTAAAAATTATTTTTTATTAAAAAACTGAAGAAAAAAAAAAAACCCACTAAGTATTGGAATCTATTTAAGAAAAAAAGAAATACTGGTAAGCTCCAAGCAGAATTAATTAGAAATAAGTTAGTTTTGAACAGGAATAAAGAGACTCGTTGTTAATATAAGTAGAGTAAGATGCTTGATTTTAGGTAGTATACTTATTGAAACCAATTATTCTTATTTCTTCGTTATTGAGTCAGCCATAGAAGTTTATTACAACAGTATCCTCTCGTTTTTAAATTATGAAAGCTGTTTTAGTAATGCTGTTTATCATTACTATTACCTATTAGATAAGTTTAGATGCTAACTGGACTAATTAAAAGTAAGTTGTGAGCTTTCAAAACCGAAATTAAATGTGTTAATTGAGTTAACCGAAATTAATTGAGTTAATTTGTAAACCAGTTACACATTAACTCAATCTGTCAACGTCCATATGCTACTTATGGATGACCATAAATTTTCCCTCCTAGTTCTCCTGATCTGGATATCATCATTCTTCTCTTTCTTGCTTTCTTGGTGATTCCCTTCTACTTCTGTTTCTCTCTCTCTCCCTGTCTCAGGGTAATGCAGGAATTTTTTTTTTTTTTTGGCTTGTGCAGCATAAGCCTCAGGCTTCCTTGAACTGGATACTATGATGTGGTCACAAAGGAACTAAATGCAAAGAATAATATTGATATATACTTGGAATCTTAGGAAGGCTTTTGATACTATTGTACCTGGAACACTGCTGTACAAATTGGAGTAGTGTGGCATTAGGGGCAAATTGCTGCTATGGATAAAGGGATGGCTGAGTGGGAGAAGACAGAGAGTGGTAATCAATGGACACTGCTCTTCATGGACTAATGTTATTAGTGAAGTCCAGCAGAGTTCCGTGTTGGGTCCATTGTTGTTTTCTGTATTTATTGATGATGGTATATCAGGTTTAATGTCTAAGTTTTCAGACAATATGAAGGTTGGCAGGGTTGTTAATGACACTAATCACATTCATTACTGCAACAGGATCTAGAAAACTTGAGCAGATGGGCTGGGAGGTGGCAACTGAAGTTTAACATTGACAAATGTAAAGTACTGCATATGGAAAGCAGTAACCCGAGAGTAACATGACTTGTGTGGTACTACACTCAGGATGGTAGAGAATGAAAGAGACCTGGGGGTAATTGTGCAGTCAGATGTGAAGTTTTTTGAGCAGTGCAAACAGCGTGCAAGATTAGCTCATGGTGTCTTGTCAATGATATACAGGAATTTTTCTAGCAGGGATAAGGCGATGATTATCCCCTTGTATGAGGCAATGGTCAGGCCACATCTTGAGTACTGTATACAGGTCTGGAGGCCTCATTTTAGAAAGGATATAGAGCTGCTGAACTAAGTACAGAGATGAGAAACAAGATTAGTGAATTGAACAAAGGGTTGCTCTTATGAAGAACGGCTTAAGTTTTGCAAATTACAGCATTTGAAGACTAGGCACCTGCGAGGGGATCTGATTGAGGTGTATAATGCCTTGAACGGGTTGAGCAAGCTCACTGCTGATGGGATTCTTCCTCTTGCTCAGATTAGAAACCTGAGGGGACAAATTCACGAGGATAAACAATTATAGAATAGATGTGCAGAAATTGCCTTTAGCCAGCGAGTGGTTGATTGCTGGAACAAACTTCCATCTGTCGTTGTAGAAGTTGACAGCTTAAATAAGTTAAATGCAGAACTAGACAAACATTTGGAAAGAATGGATGGGTGAAATGGGAAGGTTTTTTTTTTTTTTTCTTTTGTTTGATGCTGTATAAGCTTGCTTTCTTCCATCATATGCCTCTACTAATGCTAATAAATTCTTTTAATTCTTCCTTTTATTGTTACCACTAGAGAACGTTCTCTCTTTTTTTTTTAGTAATGAAAAGTCATTCTAGATCTACAATGTCTCAGCATTTTTGTTAGCAAATTTGGCAGTAATAGTTCCAGGTTCTAAAAAATGAAATATGCTATGACCTTAATTTGAACAGAATTATTACACAATTTTCATTAGCCAAAACCAGAAATAGGAACCTTCTTATTTAATTAAAATAAATTTGATTTAAATTTATTGTTATATCCAAATATATTAGTTATATGATTAATAATATTAATAATTTTTTTCATTATTATTAAGTTGTATAAAATATATTTTATACAACTTAATATTTTATAAAATATATTTTATACAACAGTGAAAAAATACACTGGATCACAAGATATGCACCCATGGTTTAGAGGGCAAAGTTTTAAAAAATATATTTTATTGCATATATATTTGAAACATAAATTCACAAGTGTTTGCTAAAGTCAGTGTAAAATGAAACTTTTACTCATCATATAATGCCAATAATTTAGATGCCAGTAACTGCAGTTGGCTAAGGTCTTCTGGAGTTAGAGATTACTCCATTTTGTTGCCTTTGCAACATGTGATTTGAAATGGTCCCACAATAAAAGTACTAGATGTTTTAGAATTCTTCTTGGATGTTTTGACCATGCTGTCCTTAGTAATGGATAAAGATAACTACATCACTGCCTGTGTGTGCCTAACATACCTTTGGTCCGTAAAATGCAGGAAATTTAAGGCAACACGTTCAAGTAAAAAAAAAAAAAAAAAAAGTGTCTTATTGTGTGGAAAATTTGATAATTATAATTGTAATGTAATGTGTAATAAAATTGTAATTGTAATGTCAAATGTAATTCATTTGTTTAAGTGTTCAACTGGGAGGTTTCAAAATTCATGAGAGGCAAAATGGGGGCAAAACTTATTTTGCATTAGCAAGATGTTTCTGCAAGATTAGCAAGATTGTTTGAATGTACAAGAATACCTCGATTTGGGCCTGTCTGCAAAAATGGCCTGAACTGAACGAAATGAAAGAGATGTCTCCTCAGCAGTTTCATGAATGGTCAGTCATTAATCTGATTGAACAATGATGACTTCATTGATCATTTGGGATGTTGATGGTGACTGCTGCTTTCTTTGTCGTCAGCAAAAAATTTCCCTCTCTCACTGCAAGCTTTCAAACCACTTGAATTTTTTTTTTTTAATCATGTTATCGTTTCTATAAATGGTAACAAACATTTCCTGTGTTTCTGGGGCTGATTTTCCAAGTTGACAACAAAATTTGTTTACGCATTTAATTTTCAGCACACACGATAAATGAGGAAAAAAAAATGTTCAATCAAAGCAGCTTTCTACTAGACTGGTGTGTAACAAGTTAAAATTGGTGTGTGCATACTCAAAAGATGTTGTAAGCCTCCACTCACAATCATTTAGATATCATTATATACGGGCGGTTATAAAATAAGTTTCTCTATTCAGGAGACACAAGTATCAAAACAGTTAGAGTTATCACTGTGAAAATTGGTGGGTATGTTAGCATTAGCATTAGTAGAGGCATATGATGCAAGAAAGCAAGCTTATGCAGCATCAGCCAAAAAAAAAAAAAAAAAAAACCCTTCCACTTTACCCCTCCGTTCGTCCGAAATACCTGTCCAGCTGAGCCTTAAATTTATTTAGGCTATCAACTTCCACAACAAGGGATGGAAGTCTGTTCCACCAACCAACTGCCCGCTGGCTAAAGGCAAATTTCCGCACATCTATCCTATATCTATCTTTCCTCAATTTGAATTTATGCCCTCTCAGTTGATTATTCTGTGCAAGAGGCAGTATCCCTTCAGCATTGAGCATGCTCAAACCATTCAAGGCTTTGTACACCTCTATCAGATCACCTCACTGGTGCCTAGTCTCCAGACACTGTAATTTCCAAAATTTAAGCCTTTCTTCGTGAGAGCAACTCTTCATTCCGTTCACTAACCTTGTTGCCCTTCTCTGTACTCGTTCCAGCAGCTCTACATCCTTCCTGAAATGAGGCCTCCAGACCTGTATACAGTACTCAAGGTGCGGCCTGACCATTGCCTTATACAAGGGAATAATCACCTCCCTATCCCTGCTAAAAAAATTCCTGTATATCACCGACAAGACACCATGAGCCACTCTTGCAGCCCGTCTGCACTGCTCAGAGAACTTCATATCTGCCTGCACAATTACCCCCAGGTCCTTTTCATTCTCTACCACTGTCAGTGTAGTACCACATAGTTGATACGTTGCTCTGGGGTTGCTGTTTCCCATATGTAGTACTTTACATTTGTCAATGTTAAACTTCATTTGCCACCTCTCAGTCCATCTGCTCAACCTTTCCAGATCCTGTTGCAGCAGCATAGCGTCAGTAGCGTCCTTAACAACCCTGCCAACCTTTGTATCGTCTGCAAACTTGGACACTAAGCTTGATATACCATCCTCAATATTATTTATAAATACAGAAAACAACAATGGACCCAACACTGAACCCTGAGGGACTCCACTAATAACATTAGTCCACAATGAGCAGTGTCCATTAATTACCACTCTCTGTCTTCTGCCACTCAACCATCCCTTTATCCATAGCGACAATTTGCCATCAGTGCCACACTGCTCCAATTTGTGCAGCATTCTTCCATGTGAAACAGTATCAAAAGCCTTTCTAAGATCCAAATATATAATATCAAAGTTATTCACTGCATCCAATTCTTTTGTGACTACATCATAGTATCCAATCAAATTGGTAAGGCAAGACAAGACTTTCCCTTAACAAAACTATGCTGTGTCCCAGCTATAACTGAATTCTTGTTAAGATGATCCTGCAGTGCTTCTTTAACCAGTGCTTCCATTAATTTTCCTGGAACAAAAGTTAAACTCACAGGTCTATAATTACTTGTGTCAGCCTTTGATCCTCCTTTGTGAATTGGGGTTACATTTGCACATCTCCAGTCTGTGGGCACCTCCCCTGAGTCCAAGGATGCTCTCATAATTATTTCTAACGGATTGCTTACTTCCTTTGCTGCCTCCTTTAATATAACTGAATAGATCCCATCCACCCCAGGTGCCTTTTTTGTATTTATCTTCAACAATTTCTCCTTCACTTTACTCTCAATTATTACAAGATCATCTAGCTCACTGCCAGTGAGCTAGATGATCTTGTAATAAGTCCTCATGTGTGCATGTAGATGCAAAATATTGATTCAGTTTGTTAGCTACCTGAGCAGGATCATAAAGAGTTGAACCATCGATATCAAGTGGACCAATCTGATTCATCCCCTTCCTTCTAGAGTTTACATAAATAAAGAATTGCTGTTTTTCTTTGCATCCCTTGCCAAAGATTTCTCGTAATCTGCCTTCGCCTGCCTAATCTCCTTTGTAACTTGGTTACAGATCAACTAATATCTATCATAGGCTTCTGTGTCACATGTTAATTCATATGTATCCCATGCATTTTGTAGGATAGACGTGAGGAAATTTGCTAAAGGCAAATTTCCTCACGTCTATCCGACATCTGTCTATCCATGCATGTATCTGCCTCGATAGCATCAGCAAACATTCTTGCACCCTTTCTATTTAAGTGTATCCCATCCCTGTAGAAGCAGTCTCTCCTGTTAACAAGCACAGACCAGGCTGAAAAAAATTCTACACCTTGAGCCTTGCACAATCTTTACAGGGCCGAATTCGTGGAAGTTGATAGCCTAAATAAGTTTAAGGCTCGGCTGGACAGGTATTTCGAACAAACAGAGGGCTGAAGTGGAAGTGATTATTTTTTATTTATTTATTTATTTTTATTTTTTTTTTTTGGCTGATGCTGCATAAGCTTGCTTTCTTGCATCAAATGCCTCTACTAATGCTAATGCTAAATCACATTTTGTTAGATAAAAGCAGAAAGGCCAATGCCACCGTCAGTAACCATTATGGCTTTTACAAAAAAGGAATGTGCTCTTTTAGTAAAACTGTCCTACCAGACCAATACACTAGTGTGCAAAACTTAAGGAACGGTCAGGTTTTCATCTGTAAGTTCTCATAGGAGTGGCCTGGATATGGGAAAAGCATACCAAAGGAACCTCGTCAGGTACAGAAATGAAGGAAACAACAATGGAAACAAAACAGTACAGAGGGACTTTATTCAAAAATGGCAACATAGCACTGACTGCCATGATACAGATGCATCACTGCCAAAGATGGAACAAAGAGAAGAGGTGGTCCTCAGTAGGAGATATGGCCACCCCTAATGTCGGTGCAGGCTTTGCACCGCCTGTTCATACTTAGAACAGTGTTGTTGATAAGTTCTTGCAGTAACATCATCCATTCCTCTGTCAGCGGCATCTTCAGCTGGTGAACATTTTCTGGTGGATGTGCGCCTCCGTAGCCAGGTGGGAAGGAGCAGCAGTGCGTAGCACACGCTTCTTGATTAGACCGGGGTTCGAGCCCGTCACTACCAAATACGGAGGATGCGGAAAGGTCAAGGAATGACCACCGCATATCCCTGGAGCAATATGGCCTTAGTTGTTAATGCTCCTAAAAACTAATTAACTAACTAACTAACTAACTGGTGGATGTGGATGTGCCGCTAATCATCTCCCCAGACCATCCCATATGTGTTCAATGGGATTTAGATCAGCGGAACGGGCAAGCCAATTCATATGAACAATGTCCTCACTTTCCAAAAGTATATCAATAGCTGTAGTGCCATGGGGTGTGGCATTATCATGCATAAATGCAAACTCTTGGCCAGTGGCACCTCGGAACAGACACACATGGGCAAGGATTACCTCAGTACAGTAGCGCCTTCCAGTATCTGGAGTTGTGTACATCCATCGAATATAACGCCTCCCCAGATGAGAACACCTCGACTGCCATATCGATCCCTTTCAGTGATGTTTGCAGGGTGATACTGTGTGCCAACCTCTCGCCAGATTAGCTGACATCCAGAATCGCTGCTGAGACTGAATCTACTCTCTCATCAGTAAAGAGTACCTTACCCCATTGTGCTGCTGTCCAGTCCTTGTGTTCGATGCACCACTGTGAACGGTGTCTCCGATGGGCAGGTGTTAAAGGGACACAGCGTACTGGCCGTCGGGCAAACAGTCCACCTTTGTGGAGTCACCTGGCCACGGTAAACCGCGATGTCCTATGCTCCTGTGCAGCTGGTTTGCAGTGGATGCCGCTGTCTGGTGTCGATCCCTCTTGGCCTGTAGGAGTATATAGCGGTCATCATTGGGTGTTGTTTTTCGTGGATGACCACCACTGGTCCTTCCAACAGCTGTACTTATCGTTCTGAAGGCCCGAACACGCACAAAAGAAGATGGTATGGGCGATACCGAACTCTGCAGCCACATTCCTCGGAATTCGAGCTTCCCAATTATTCGACCCCAGGTAAACCATCCAGATGTTGTCTACTGGCCATTTTGTTGTCTGTAGCACTGTATGAAACCAATCGAATGTCTGTAACAATCGTGCTCACCATTCGGTAATATGCACATTACTGCCGAACTGCTGCTTTTATCTGTTAATCGTGATGAGCCCTCTCATTACGATTCAAATTTTTGCATGTGCACCTGCTTTCTACTGAACGGCCACAGTTATGCAAATCACCACAGGCTGTTTCGTTTGATTTTGTGGTTGTAACCATTAGAAATGGTGTTGGTCCTTAAGTTTTGTACACCAGTGTAGTAGCGCTAATGCGGCACTATGTGAATATCGGAAACTTAAAGGTTTGTGTAAAGGACCTTTGTTGTCAGCAGGGCTTCCAAAACTAATAAAGAAATTTGAAGCAACCGGGGAGTTAGGTGTAATTCCAGGCAGGGAACTACCACATATTGGAAAGGAAGTAGTGGATGAAGTGGTGGTTGCAATGGTCTCTAGGTCAGAATGCAAAACACCACCAGTTAGTAGTGCCAGAGGTGTGTGCCAAGAGACTTGAACTTTCCTTGGTCTACTGTACATAAAATGCTTTGAATAATTTTACACTGGTTCCCATATAAGATTCATGTAGTGCAAGAACTAAAGTCTTGTCATCAGCAACAATGAATAGACTTTGCCCTACGGTTTCTGGCTTGTATGGAACTTGACGATACATGGGCTTAAATATTCTTGTGGTCCGCTGAGATGCATTTCACTCTTCACTTTCATTCTAAATGTACAAACTGCTGCATGTGGGGAACTTCTTGTCCATCTGCTGTGCATGAAAGACCAATACAAAGTCCATATGTTATAGTATGGTGTGAATTCACAGCAGAGTTTATAATCAGACCACTTTTCTGTGAATAGTCTACACCTCATGGCCTCCTAAGGTGTATGGTAGCTAGTGCATGATACTGTGCTTTTCTAAGAGATCACATTATTCCTGCTCTGCAAGAAAGGCAATGCTTGGAGACTGGTGTTCATGCAAGATGGTGCCCCTCCCCATGTTTGTCAACAAGTGAAGGAACTGCTCTGTTCAACATTTGAAACCTTCCCATCATTTCTAGAGACTTTCCGCAGTTCTAGCCAGCCCGATCTCCAAATTTCAAAGCCAGAGTTTACCGTGGCAGCATACAGACACTTTTCGATTTGAAAGCAAGCATTAAACAGTATGTAGCCAACATTCCCAATGAGATGCTATGTGAAACAGTGTCGCACACAGTCCTCCATTTTCAGAATGTCATCTCAAGTGAAGGAAAGCACATAGAACAATATCTGTAGATTTCTAAGTTCTGATATTAAAATCTAATCCTAAGTTAGGTATTCCATTTCGTGTTTACAGTGACAATTTCTCCCCTGGTGGCAAAATTTGAACAAATTTTTTTTCTTCTACAAATTGCTTACCCATACCTTAAATCAGTGGTCTCAAATTCAAATTGCATGCGGGCCGAATGCACGATCTGAAAGCAGCTGATGGGCCGGAATTTTTTTTTAACAAAATGGGAGTGAATATAAGCACCGTATTTACAACAAATACATAATTGAAATGTATTTGCGGGCCGTGTAAAATTGCTTCGGGGGTCCAGTTGAGACCACTGCCTTAAATGACACACCCACCGATTTTCACAGTGCTATCTCTAACCATTTTGACACTAGGGTCTTCTGAATAGGGAAACTTATTTTATGACTACTCGGTGTATATATGTACACTGTGCTGCCACTTTATTAGGTTCACCTACCTAGTAGCGTGTTGAGCCTCCATTAGCCTTCAAAACAGCCTGAATTCGTCCAGGCATGGATTGAACATGATGCTGAAAACCCTGTGTAGGAATGGAGTTCCATGCAGACATGAGTGCATCACGCAGTTCCTTGAGATTTGATGGAGGTCTGCAGCGAACAGCCCTTTCCAGCTCATCCCAAAGATGTTCAATAGGATTAAAATCTGCGGACTGAGCGGGCCACTGCAGCAAAGAAAAGTCATTGTCATGTTCCTGGAACCATTCTATAGTGATTAGGGCTTTGTGCAGTGGTGCATTATCCTGCTGGAAGTAACCGTCTGACTGAGGGGATCAACTTTCAACATGAACGGATTCACTTGGTCAGCAACGATGTTTAGGTACGATGTGGCATTCACACGTGAATCTATGGGCATCAATGGGCCCAACGTGTGCCAAGAAAACATTCCCCACACCATAACACTGCCCCCACCACCTTGCACAGTAGTCGTCAGACATGACGGATCCATGGATTCATGTTGTTTTCACCAAATTCTGAGCCTTCCATCAACATGATGCATCAGGAACTTCGACTCGTCAGACCAAGCTACTGTTTTCCAATCCTCTAGTCCAGCGCTGGTGTTGCTGTGCCCACAGGAGGCATGCTGTCTTGTTCTTCATTGATAACGAAGGTACGCAATGTGGCTGTCGGCTGTTGTAGCCCATTCGCGACAAAGTGCGACTAGTGGTCCGTTGCGATATTTTGTTCTGCACACCAAGGTTGTATGCTGACGTGATGTACGACATTGTGGCCCGTCTGTTTGCTTGCACAATTCTATCCATCCTCCTCTGACCTCTCTCATCAACAAGTGATTTTCTTTCACAGGAGTGCCGTTGAGAGGATGTTTTCTGTTCGTTGCACCATTCTCGATAGACCCTTGAAACTGTGCTGCATGAAAAGTTCAGAACTGACATTTCAGAGATGCTTTGTCCAACCCGTCTTGCGCCTACTACCATGCCACATTTGAAGTCCGTTAGATCACTCCTTTTCCCCATTCTTGCCATGGCTATGGTTTGTATGCTTAAATGATACTAGGAATGTTGTTCTGCTGCATTTATATCCACAACTGTGGTCATGTGACGTGCAGCATTGTGGGACGAACCATTTTTGAGCACACATGGAATGTACCTAATAAAGTGGCAGCACAGTATATATATATATATATATAAAAGGTTGTTCACTGAACTTTGTGATCAGACTTTGTTTGTGCATGATAAATGGATGTGTACTGGAATTTAATATATTCAGTGCCCTATTTTTACTGGGAAGATAAATGCAACAATGTTTTAAAATATCAGTTTAAACTTCATTTGTTAGTGGTCATTATGATAACCCTTAGGATTAGGAAGGTGTTTTAATTAGTTATTATTATTATTTTTTTTACAGGAAATGTTAACAGAGTTCTAGCGAATGAAAGTGGAGACACCAAAGCTATCTTCTTTGCTGACTTTGTGGATTGCATAAAGGAGGAATTTGTTATCAATAATATCATTGTATTAGATAATAGAAATGGTGAGTTACCTTAATTTGGGTTACTAGATTGTAAAATCCAGAAACTAAAACCACCACACAATTCTAGGGAAATGGCCCCAAGTGTCATGCTACAAATGGCTTTATGAACCATTATCAACCCATTATCAGTTTCAAATTTATTTTTTTGACATTATTTATCTAATAATTCATGCATTGCTGCATAGCACAAAGCATTTCCTGAAGAGACAGAGCCAAACAAATGAAATGTGCATCTCTTATTTAAAATATTCTATGAAACTGGTAACACTGCTAATCAAAAACAGACAGGGACAAGCTGGAGGTGGGGCTCTGGAGGTTGGAGCTCATGTGAGTGTCTTTTTAAACCTTTAGGATTATCTGAGCTCTTGGTTAAAAATTTAGTTTGATAAAATATCTTATTTTAAAATGGGAATATTTATTTTTTTTTATGTTCTTGTCAAGTGGCTCTTGTTAACTGGCAGCAACCCCTGAAAATAGAATTAAAAACTTTGTTTGTAAACAGTGAACTTTTGAAATATGGTGACTCAGTTTGTTACATTTAATAGAAACCATCTAGAAAACTTACTTATTAACAAAGAATATCATTTTAGGCAAGCTTGCAAATCAACAAATGTACTTCAAGCTTAGCACATTTAAATACAGAAGTAACTGGGAGAAGTGAAAGCTCTGGAAAAAAGCTGTTAAAAAAATCTGAAAAAATCTCTGCCATGCCCTTGTTTAAAAAGCAAAAAAGTGAATGAATTATTGCTTTGGGCCCTTTATTTAAATCCTCAATTTTTTTTTTCCCTCCAGGAGTTGTGTGAATTGCTGCTGCTTACTGATAATATTAAAAGGCTTTGTTACTGTCACTAGTTCTTAAATTTCATATTTTTACAATTATTAGGAGATAAGTATTAGGATACCTTTTTTTGGTGGAAGTGGAGTTCCATTTGAATAGTACAGTAAACTCCCGCTATTCGCAGAGGTTACGTTCCTGAGAAATGCCGTCAATACCAAAAATGCGAATACTGAGTTACGACTCACATAGTAATAAAAGAGTTACGTTCCAAAGTATTAAATTTATAAGAAAAATTAGTCTAAAATTTTTCTATGTATGTATTATATGTACCTTCATAATATGACTATGTACAATGACAGTACATAGTGAAATACAAGCATAAGGCATCGAAATGAAAATAAGAAACAATTTAATATTAAATGTAATATTTATTAGAAATTTCAAACAAATCTTTCAAACCAGTGCCTTTGCTATAGCTAAAAAAACTTATCCCGCTAGTGCTATCACCAGTTTCGCTAAAGTGTTGATAAAAGGTGTTTTGCCTTTTCACGAATGATGAGTGAACTTAACTGAATTTTATTTTGAGTTCGGTCTTCTATCCACAGATTTAAAGCTTTTTCCATTTTTTCTAATTTAACATCACGAGTTACAGAGCAAATTTTTGAAGATTGACGTGTTTTCACGGACACTACGGCGGATTTTTTCTTCCAATTTCTTGTTTGATCGTACCGTTGACTCATTGATTTTATAATGTTTTGCCACTGACAAGACACTTTCACCATTAGAAATTGTCTAATAACCCAATTTTACTCGCTAATGTCATCACCTTCTTTGATCTTTTCACAATTCCCTTGTTATTCATAGCCATATTTTTGTAGGGGTTAGAAAAGAACTTCTCCACAATAAAGTCACTTTTTAACCGTTAACACACTCGGAAAAAGTCTGTTTACTCTAACAGACTGCAAAACGGTAGATTTTTCATTTTTGTAAGCATATCAATTTATAAATTAATAAATTTATTCAATTTATAAGCATTTAAAACCAAACGACGAAACCTTCCATGACAAGCGCATAACACATACTGAACAAGGATTAGCGGGAAATATCCATGCTTGCAATTTTGTCACCCCACCCACTGAGCACTGTTTTGATTGGGAAAGATGATTTTAGCTATGCCCATGTTTTTTTTATGGCGGAAAATGTTCATGCCGCTTTAAAATTCACATTTTTTTAGGTTTCATTTTATATTAAATCAGATACCGCGAATAGCGGGGGTTTACTGTACATAAGCAGCCAGAACAGTGTGGTAGTTTCATCACTCGCCTCACTGTTCTGGCTGTTTACTGTACATAAGCAGCCAGAACAGTGAGGCGAGTGATGAAACTACCACACTGCCAAGTCTTCTACTGGGGAGGTGGGAAAAATACTTAGCTTCAATCTAGTAAAGGCAGGGCTAGCTCTTTGTTGGTTAGTGAACCCCCTTGCACATATGGTAAATAAGTTGCAGGCCTTTATTTTACAAATTAATTTAAATAATAGAACACTTGTAGTCCTTCAGAAATGTTGGTAAAGGTTTAACAAATAACAGTTATCATTTGTTTCATATACTTCAGATATACCCCCTTCATTTTACTGTCTGAAAGGTACAAATGACAGTTTGATCGGCTAGACACTGAGTTGTAAAAAGTGGCCTTTTTACCTTCAAGGTAAATATGAAATAAAGAAACATCACCTACGCTTGAAAAAAAATTTTTACTAAGTAAAAAAAACTGTAACATAAACTATTCCTAGAATTTAGTTGTTGTCATCCTTTTTTAAAAGGATAAATCAAGAGGAAAAGAGGGTTTATACCCATATTTGTTCCTTCTTGAGACAATACAAGCAAGAAATCATATCAATATCAATACAGGTAGGAATGCATTTTAAATGGAGTCTGCTATTGATGTTAAAAAATGTGTGTCACTTTGTATGATTGACCATGGGTCCAGAAAAAAAAAAGCATCAAAAGTTTGAGAGCACTACAAGCAAGAATGTTATAATGGAAGTTTGCTGTATATGTGTATATATATGTATGTTATTTATGAGATTTTTCTGTATATGTGGTTTCTGTAATTGGGTATATCTACTGGCCTATCTTGTGACTGGCTGCAAAGACAGAGCTTGGTAGTATATCATATATATATATATTCATTTTAGGTATAAGTTGTGTTTTGTGGTCACAAACAATGTGTAGCAGTTTATCTAACAGGAGGCAAAATTAGGTAAGGAAATAGGATAGAAATAGATGCTCCTTCCCTCATATAAACTAATAGCCCAGAGTGTGGAAAAACAACCAAAAAAAAAAAAAAAAATTTGCAGCCATTGTCAATCTACTGCAGGATGGATGCTTCCTCAACAAGTCTTGTTGAGGGAAATGGACAATAATCTGTCATGCTGGTCCAGTGCAGATTGGCAGATAGTCCATATTTCGCAGTCAGGGGCTTGAACCCCAGTCTTATATATTGTGGCAAATGCTGCAAGGTAGCAAGCTTATACATCTCTAAAAAAAAAAAAAAAATCCTTCCCCCCATCTCCTGGTAGATTCTAAAGGAAATTAATTTACTGATTCCAAAAATACCAAATTTATCTCTATATCAAGTCTCAGTTTAAAGATACACTTGAAATTTTAGTAGTCAGTTACAAATATCCAATTACAAATATCATACAATTATAGATATACTATCTTAAAACATTCTTATTTATTCCAAAATACTTAAATCACACATATAATGTACTACATATGAGGGAGCCCAGATGCAATACTCACCAAGTCCATTTCTTTTGTAATGGAACACTTGACAAATTTTGAACCTCAACTAGTGTTGGAATTTCAGTTTAGATGCAAAAATCTCCTCTGTTGGACACAGAGGAGATTTTTGCATCTAAACTGAAATTTTACATTAGATTTTATATTGGACTTGATGAATTTTGCAGATTTTTCAAGTAAAATTTGATAGATTTTAACCAGAGATTCATGTGGCACTCATAATTCAATTACAAAATAAATGGACTCAAGGTTTGCATCTAGACCCCTCATATATTCTACTTCCTTAGAAATGTTTTCCACCCAGAGAATTTTTCTTGTAGTTGTTTTTGCTTTTTCCCCTTAAGAAACTAGTAATCTTCCATCATGGCAGTATCCTAGCAACCCTTTCCATTGTGCATATGACCCGATGAAAGCATTCCCCTGGTCATAACTTATGTCTCTCAAATTTTCAGGGAAAAAAAATAGATGGAATGAAGAAAATGCATTTTCAAAGCTATTCAGCAGCCCATAGATTTATAACTTTGCAATGAAATTGACACCAGTGATTCATCATTTTCATCTTTCCTTCTTTCAAGAAATCCATGTATAGCTGCTTTAAATGATGGCCAAGCTGCTAGTTGAGTATCCTGTGCTTTGTTTCAAATACCTAATCTTTGAGGAGTTTCTTTATTTGAGGCTCAATGAAAATTCTTTCTTTTAATTTTGCATCTGTTAAATTGGAAAATGCTTCTCTTAGGTAGCAGAATCTACTTCCTTCTTTATCAAGAATCTTAACAAAATTCTTCATTAATGCAAGCTTTATATGCAAAGATGGAAGAAGAACCTATTGTGGTTCAACCAGTGGAACATATTTTATATTACTTCTCCCTGGTAAAAATTTCCTCTCATTTCTCGCTACAGCACAATATATGTTTTTCTGTTGCATAGCTGTCCTAAAACATAAAAATAAATAGTATTTTATGAAATTTCCCTCTAGACCAGTGAGTAATCCAATTACCTTAAGATCACCAATCATTTCAAAGAAGAGTTATAGTACTTTATAGCACTCAAGATCTTGGCCATATTTCATGTTTATTTCAAACCAACAGCACGAAGTATAGAGAGAGAGAGAGTGTGTGTGTGAGTGTGTTATGGAGGTTTAATAGTGCATAAGCTTCTGGAGCTATAGTGCACCTAAACATGGAGTAGAGGAGCTGACGGGTATGCATTATTGCAGCAAAACTACTTTTTAAACTTTTAGCATTAGCATTAGTAGAGGCATTTGATGCAAGAAAGCATGCTTATGCAGCATCAGCCAAAAAAAAATAAAATAATAAAATAAAATAAAATAAAAATAAATAAATAAATAAAAATTAACCACTTCCACTTCACCGCACTGTTCGTTCGAAATACCTGTCCAGCTGAGCCGACAAGGGATGGAAGTCTGTTCCACCAACCAACCACCCGCTGGCTAAAGGCAAATTTCCTCACGTCTATCCTACATCTGTCTTTTCTCAATTTGAATTTATTCCCTCTCAGGTGATTTTTCTGAGCAAGAGGAAGAATCCCATCAGCATTGAGCATGCTCAAACCATTCAAGGCTTTATACCCCTAAATCAGATCACCTCGCTGGTGCCTAGTCTCCAGACACTGTAATTTGCAAAACTTAAGCCTTTCTTCGTAAGAGCACCCCTTTGTTACATTCACCAATCTTGTTGCCCTCCTCTGTACTTGTTCCAGCATCCCTACATCCTTCTTGAAATGAGGCCTCCAGACCTGTATACAGTACTCTAGGTGTGGCCTGACCATTGCCTTATACAAGGGAATAATCACCTTATCCCTGCTAGAAAAATTCCTATATATCATCGACAATACACCATGAGCTACTCTTGCAGCCGGTCTGCACTGCTCAGAAAACTTCATATCTGCCTGCACAACCAACCCCAGGTCCCTTTCATTCTCTACCACTGTCAGTGTAGTACCACAGAGTTGATACGTTGCTCTGGGGTTGCTGTTTCCCATATGTAGTACTTTACATTTGTCAATGTTAAACTTCATTTGCCACCTCTCAGCCCATCTGCTCAACCTTTCCAGATCCTGTTGCAGTAGCATAGTGTCAGTAGTGTCCTTGACAACCATGCCAACCTTCGTATTGTCTGCAAACTTGGACATTAAGCTTGATATAGCATCATCAATATCATTTATAAATACAGAAAACAATAATGGACCCAATATTGAACCCTGAGGGACTCCACTAATAACATTAGTCCACGATGAGCAGTGTCCATTGATTACCACTCTCTGTCTTCTCCCCCTCAACCACCCCTTTATCCATAGCAGCAATTTGCCTCCAATGCCACACTGCTTCAATTTGTGCAGCAGTCTTCCATGTGCAACAGTATCAAAAGCCTTTCTAAGATCCAAGTATATAATATCAAAGTTATTCCCTGCATCCAGTTCTTTTGTGACTGCATCATAGTATCCAATCAAATTGGTCAGGCAAAACTTCCCCTTAAGAAAACCATGCTGTGTTTTAGCTATAACTGAAGTCTTGTCTAGATGATCTTGCAGTGCTTCTTTAACCAGTGCCTCCATTAATTTTCGGGGAACAGAAGTTAAACTAACAGGTCTATAATTACTTGTGTCAACCTTTGATCCACCTTTGTTAATTGGGGTCACATTTGCACATCTCCAGTCCATGGGTACTTCCCCTGAGTCCAAGGAAGCTCTCATAATTATGGCTAAGGGTTTGCTTACTTCCTTTGCTGCCTCCTTTAATATAACTGGATAGATCCCATCCACCCCAGGTGCCTTTCTTGTATTTATCTTCAACAATTTCTCCTCCACTTGACTCTCAGTTATTACAAGATTCTCTAGCTTACTGCCAGAGTTGAATACACGTCTGGCATCCCCCTCGCTGAATAACTGCTCATGTGTGAATGTAGATGTAAAATATTCATTTAGTTTGTTAGCTACCTGAGCAGGATCATCAACAGTTGACCCATCGATATCAAGTGGACCAATCTGATTCATCCCCTTCCTTCTAGAGTTTACATAAGTAAAGAACTCTTTACTGTTTTTCTTTGCATCCCTTGCCAAAGATTTCTCATAATCTGCCTTCCCCTGCCTAACCTCCTTTGTAACTTGGTTACAGATCAACTTGTATCTATCATAGGCTTCTGTGCCATGTGTTAATTTGTATGTATTCCATGCATGTTTCTTCTCTGCCATATGCCTCATTAGTTCATCTGACATCCATTTAGGCCTAAACCTTGAACAATATTTCTTAGTTGGTATGTAAAGCCTAGTATCTTCCAAGATAAGTTCTTTGAATGCTTCCCATTTTGAATTTGCATCATCAGTTGGTCCCACTGTATAGAATTTAAATACTGTCTCAGTCCAACTTAGTTTTCTGCATCAAGAAATATATGCCATTCATTAGGATTGTGTTCAATGTTTTCTTGCATCATATGCACTTACACAATAAACAGTATTCATTCTTATTCCACAGTGATGCTTTTAAATAATGGCATCATAAGCACTAATTTGACATATCAAGTTACAAAAATATAGTGAATTGGGTAAAAGTAATTAATAAAATTAATTTAATATGTATTATTTTTTTATTATTCAAAACACTTTTATAGATTGTTACAGTAAAAGCATATTATCATCATATTTCTTATTGCAATTTATTTTCAAGCAGTGCTAGTTTAACTCTGCACTGATGCACAATGTACCAATGGCATTAGTAATAATAAATAATTGTTTATTTTAAAATAAATGTTATTTGTTTTAAATGTATGATTTTTTTACTGATATTTCTTTTTAACTTCTGGAATGCTGTTCTGGCAGAAAAAAAGCACTGGTAAAAACTAAATAAGTGTAGTACGAGTCTAGTATTTACTCAGGTCCCATTTCCACAATACTGTCACAGTATAGGAAACACATACTTTCTCAAAAAATCCAATTCAGTCATGGATTTCACAGTTTTAAGCACTACCCCAATGGTCTAAGTTCAGACCAGATGAAATAGCTCTATACCTTTAGACTGCCTCTATCAGACTTCATGATCACGGCGGAGATTACTCCAGGTAACTCCACACCCAAACAGGTTCATTGGAACAATACTATGTAGCTAGATTTATCACTTCACAGAACCTTTTGCCGCTGTTCTAGAGTCCATGAACGCCAAGAATGACACCACTCCATATCCAATTTGCATTCGTAACTGTGACATTGAGTTTATGCACAGTTGCTTGCTATTGAACTCAAAGCTGTGTTGCTCCTTGCAGATTGTTGACATCGATAGGTATTCCTGAGGCTTCTTGGACCATCTCTGTGATGTTTTCTGCAGACAACATGTATAAGTCATGATCTACCCTCTTTATGGTTCACTGAATTGGTGAGCCTGTGCAGACTTTTTTTCTCTTGAGGTATCTATCACCCATGAGATTCCATTTTTGAATAACATTTGCCCCAGTGCATTTTCAGAAATTTGGATAAGTCATAGTTGCACACATAGAAAGGTTACTGACATGGCATCCAACCACCATCCGTGTTGAAAATTCTGATTTGTGATCCACACTGAATCTAATATACCACTACTAATTCACATGAAGATTCTTGAGATTTGTTTTGGTATGTCACAACTGATTGACATGTGTGATGAACTTCCAATACAGCATACAGTATTCATCATGAGGTGGGCAAATGCTTATGGTCATACAGGATGAATCATGAGGAATACACATAACTTCAAGTTGTGATTTTTGAGATCATTCTAGGTAAAAAATGTTATCCTGAAAAAGGCCTCTGAGGTTGGGCAAATTCATATCTTAGCAATAAATAAACTCATACACCAATTATAAGAATAAGTATTTTACTGTAAATGAAAATTTACAAATTAAAATAAATACAATTACTACACTATGTATTTACAAAAACTGATATTAAAATAAATTAAATTATGTACATTATGAAAACATTAAAACTGTAATAAAATCCTTGCAATAAAATATACTAAAATAAACCGGATTAAAAACGATAAGAAACCTTCAGAAAACGATGCTTTCAGAAGCATCGGCTTCCTTCGTCAGCAGTAACAAAACTTCCTGCAACACTTCCTTATATAACAGGCTCATGGTACTTATACACATGGTTCAGTCGGCGCATGGTCTGAACTGGAAGCGATAACAGCTCGGGAGCGTGCCAAGCAAAACCGTTCATCCGTACTTAGGACAATGGTTCCAAACAGAGGATGCATACGCATACCTCTGTCCCTATTCATGATGTTGTTGTCAGATGAACTGATTCGCAAGCTCTCTAGCCATTTACGGTCCCAGAACCCATGCGCTCGATCCACAATAACCGCATCCTCTGGGGAGATTTGATGCTGCCTCTCCCAAAAATGCTCGGCCACAGCAGACTTGTAATTAGCGGTTTTTATAGCATTTGCATGCTCCCCCAGACGATCCTTGAGCCATCGTTTTGTCTCGCCCACATAACATTCCCCACAATCCGGGCATTTTATCCTGTATACCACTCCACTACTCAGTTCCTTTGCTATTGGGTCTTTTACTTGGGACACAACTGTGTGCAACCTCCGCCCGGGAAGCTGCACACAGCATGTTTTATAACCACGCAAAATTCTCGCTAGATGCTCAGTAACGCCCGGATAAGGAATGTATGCGGTAGCCACAGGAACAAACGGTTCCTGACGGTTGGACTCTGTTCCTCTACTAAATCTGTCTATGATCCTCTGGGGGTATCTGCATTTTTTAAGGTCTGCTGTGACTCGTCTAATTTTACATACCTCTGAGGTAGTACAGTGTGACTCTACTCTATCTAGTAGAGCTTTTACCACGCTATTCTTATGTTGTCCAGCTTGTGCTGAACTATAATGGGTGTGCTGGCCTCTGCACATAGGTTTTTTATACACTGAAGTTTTGAGCCTAGGGCCTATCCTAGAGACCAGTACAGCCAAGAATGGAAGGGTACCTCCTGTCTCAAAATAATGGCAGACTTCATTCATAATGAGATCCGGGTGAAGTCTGCCGTTATTTTGAGCCAGGTGAAGAAAGTATCTCCGAATCTTAACTTTAGTCAAAGAAAAGCCTTGAATGAACTGAGAAGATACGATGGAATTGTGGTTTTACCACAATTCCATCGACGGTTGTCCTAAACAAAGAAGACTATCACAAAAAAGCATTGGACCTTCTACAGAACAATAATACGTATAAAGTTACTCAGAGAAACCCGTTGGTTGACTTGAGCGGCGCATTAATAAACTGGTACAGACTTGGTTAAAGGCAGAGAAGATTTTCAGGGAGACCTTTTGGTTTTTACATGCTACTGGATGCCAACTCCCCAGGTTCTATGGACTTCCAAAAACTCATAAGACGGAAGTCCCTCTCAGACCCATCGTATCATTTATAGGAAGCCCCACATATGCTTTGTCGGGGTACTTGGCTAAATTGATTTAGCCTATAGTGAGTCAGTCCAACTATGTCATAAAAGACAGCAAAGAATTTGTGGGTTTTGTGAAAGATTTGATTATAAATGAAAATGAGAGCATGATTTCCTTTGATGTTGTGTCACTATTCACATGCATTCCAATTAAACATGGAATGTATTTTGTTAGAAAAACGTTGAGTAATGATGTCTCTTTGGGTAATAGATCACTTTTAAATGTAGAGGATATTTGTTCTGGTGTGGAACTTTGTCTGGCCAGCACCACTAAGGTGTACCAAGGTGTTATGTACAAACACGGTACAGCCATAGGATCTCCCATTAGCGACATCGTGGCCAATTTGGCCATGGAGGAGTTAGAGGGCAGGGTTTTTGGTGGATGTCAGTTTCCCATAAAGAAATGGAAGAGGTACGTAGATGATACATTTTACCATGGTCCAGAAGGGGAGAGAAGATGATGCACTCCATTGGCTTAATAGCTTCTCCCAATTTATACAATTTACCTCAGAGGTGGAGACAGGAGGTACCCTTCCATTCTTGGATGTACTGGTCTCTAGAATAGGCCGTAGGCTCGAAACTTCAGTGTATAAAAAACCTATGTGCAGAGGCCAGTACACCCATTATAGTTCAGCACAAGCTGGACAACATAAGAATAGTGTGATAAAAGCTCTACTAGATAGAGCAGAGTCACACTGTACTACCTCTGAGGTAGTACAGTGTGACTGTACTACCTCAGAGGTATGTGAAATTAGACGAGTCACAGCAGATCTTAGAAAATGCAGATACCCACAGAGGATCATAGACAGATTTAGCAGAGGAACAGAGTCCACCCGTCAGGAACCGTTTGTTCCTGTGGCTACTGCATACATTCCTTACTATCTGGGCGTTACTGAGCATCTAACGAGAATTTTGTGTGGTTATAAAACACGCTGTGTACAGCTTCCCGGGCGGAGGTTGCACACAGTTGTGTCCCAAGTAAAAGACCCAATAGCAAAGGACCCGAGTAGTGGAGTGGTATACAGGATAAAATGCCTGGATTGTGGGGAATGTTATGTGGGCGAGACAAAACGACGGCTCAAGGATCGTCTGGGGGAGCATGCAAATGCTATAAAAACCGCTGATTACAACAAGTCTGCTGTGGCCGAGCATTTTTGGGAGAGGCAGCATCAAATCTCCCCAGAGGATGCGGTTATTGTGGATCGAGCGCATGGGTTCTGGGACCGTAAATGGTTCGAGAGCTTACGAATCAGTTCATCTGACAACAATATCACGAATAGGGACAGAGGTATGCGTCTGCATCCTCTGTTTGAAACCATTGTCCTAAGTATGGATGAACGGTTTTGCTTGGCACGCTCCCGAGCTGTTTTCGCTTCCAGTTCAGACCATGCGCCGACTGAACCACGTGTATAAGTACCGTGAGCCTGTTATATAAGGAAGTGTTGCAGGAAGTTTTGTTACTGCTGACGAAGGAAGCCGATGCTTCTGTAAGCTCCAGGTTTCTTATTGTTTTTAATCCGGTTTATTTTAGTATATTTTATTGCAAGGATTTTATTACAGTTTTAATGTTTTCACAATGTACGTAATTTAATTTATTATAATATCAGTTTTTGTAAATACATAGTGTAGTGATTGTATTTATTTTAATTTGTAAATTTTCAGTTACAGTAAAATACTTATTCTTATAGTTGGTGTACGAGTTTATTTATTGCTAAGATATGTAAGAAATGTTATTTATATCAACATGAGTCTGATTCAATGGTTATGGTGCTATGATTTTCAGAATTTTAAAAATGGCCATGGAATTTTGAGCAGTGAAAATTAATAAAAAAAAATAAATAAGAATGAGCAGTTGTATACCTAGTATGAATAAACATTTTCTAGATATGTGTCTGCTTATTCTTATTTATTTTTTTTATTAAATTTTACCATTCAAAACTCCATAGCCATTTTGAAATTTCAAATAGCCATAACACAGTAACCATTCACAATTGGACCGATGTTGATGTAACATTTTTAACATGGAATAACCTCAGAAATCACATTAGCATTAGTAGAGGCATATGTTCCAAGCAAGCTTATACAACATCAGCCAAAAAAATACACTTCCCATTTCACCTATCCATTCGCTCAAAAATTTTGTCCAGTTGTCCCTTGAATTTGTTTAAACTATTAGCTTCCACAATGCCAGTTGGAGGTTTGTTCCCTCATGTTTAATCTAAGCAAGGGGAAGAATCCATTAGCATTGAGCTTGCTCAAACCACTCAAGGCCTTACACACCTCAATCAGATCATGTCACAAGTGCCTAGTCTCCAGATGCTGCAGTTTACAGAACTTAAGCCTTTCTTGGTAAGGGCAACACTTTGTTCCCCTCATCAATCTTGTTGCCCTTCTCTGTACTTGTTCCAGCACCTCTACATCCTTCCTAAAATGTGGCCTCTACACCTGTATGCAGAACTCAAGGTATGACCTTACCATTGCCCTATACAAGGGGATAATCACCTCTTTATTCCTGCTAGTAAAGTTCCTGTATATCATTGACAACACCCCATGAGCTGCTTTGGCATATTGGCAACCTTTCTGCACTGCTCAGAAAACTTCATATCTGACTGCACAATTACCCACCAGTTCTTTTTCATTTTAAACTACTCAGAGTATAGTACTGCACAGTCGGGGCCAGATTTACACATAAGCTAAACAATCTACAGCTTAGGGCCTCATATTACAAGGGGCCTTGCTCCACTCCTTAAAAATTCATTTTTAATATTGCCACAGTAAACTGGTTAAAGGCCTCATACATGTTGTAGCTTAGGGTCACAACAAGTTTAAATCCAGGTCTGTGCACAGTGGTTACATTACTCTGGGGTTACTGACCCATATGTAGTACTTTGCATTTGTGAATGTTAAACTTCATTTGCTCAACTTTTCTAGATCCTCTTGCAAAAACGTATTGTCATTACTGTCATTAACAATCCTGCCAAACTTCAGATTGTCGGCAAACTTCGATATTAAGACTGATATATCTTCATCAGTATAAATAAAGAAAACAACAATGGCCCAACACCGAACTAGGGGGTTCCATAATATCATTAGTCCATGAAGCACAGTGTCCATTGATACCATTCTCTATGTTCTCCCACTCAAACATTACTTTATCCATAACAGAAATCTGTCCGTAATGCCATACTGCTCCAATTTATACAGCAGTCTTCCATGTGCAACAACATCAAAAGCTTTCCTGAAATCCAAGTATATGATATCGAAATTATTTTTGCATCCAGTTACTTTGTGACCACATCGTAATATCCTATCAAATTTGTCAGACAAGGCTTACCCTTAACAAACCCATGCTATGCCTGAAGTGTAACTGCAGTCTTGTCTAGATGATCCTGCAGTGCTTCTTTAACCAGTGACTCCATTATTTTACCCTAACAAAAGTTAAACTAACAGGTCTGTAATTACTGGTGTCACCCTTTTACTGTCCTTTGTGAATTGGGGACACATTTGCACATTTCCAGTCCATAGGAACCTCCCCCGAATCCAGGGATGCTCTCATAATTATGGCTAAGGGTGTGCTAGCTTTCTTTGCTGCCTCCTTTAATATAACTGGATAGATCTATCCACCCCAGATGCTTTTCTTATGTTTAACTTCAACAGTTTCTTCTTTACTTCGCCCTCAGATATTACAAAATCATTAAGCTCCCTGTTAGAGTTTGATAAACTTCTGCCCTCCACTTCCCTACAGAACTCCTGTGTTAATGTAGATGCAAAATAGTTGTTCAGTTTTTCAGCTATCTGAGCAGGACCATCAACAGTCAAACCATTAATATCAAGTGGACCATTCTCATTCATCCTTCCTTCTAAAGTTTACATAGTAAAGAAGTCTTTGCTGTTTTTCTTTGCATCCTTTGCCAAAGATTTCTCATAATCTGTCTTTGCTTGCCTAACCTCCTTTCTGACCTGATTATAGGCTAGCTTATATCTACCTTAGGCTTCTGTATTGCATGATAATTTATATGCATCCCATGCATTTTTCTTCTCTGCTACGAGCCTCATTAGTTCATCTGACATCCATTTAGGCCTAAACCTTGAACAGTGTTTCTTAATTGATATGAAAAGCCTAGTAGCTTCGAAGATTAATTCCTTGAATGGTTCCCATTTAGAATTTGCTGTTTGTAACATCATCAATTAGTCCCACTATATAGAATTTAAAAACTCTCTGAGACCACTGTAGTCACCTTTACAAAAGCAATAACTCTTCCCTTCCCTTTACCATGGTAAATATATCCTGAAGTAAATCCCGCATCAGTACACTGTGATTACTGCCACCAAGTAGTTCCTTTATCTGTAAATTCTTATTGCGTGAATAATCACTGCCGATAATCAGATCAAGAGTGTTAATCCCTCTGGTTGCCTCTTTAACATGCTGCTGTAGAAAACAATCATCCAATAAATCCATAAAAGCCTTGCTAGTGGGCAAGTGATCAACCCAAAAATTACAGTCAATATCTGCGAAGTTAAAATCACCCATTATAAGACACTGATTTAGTGGCACACTCTGTTTATTTGTATAATTGTTCATTGTACTCATCAGTCATTAGGCCCAACACAACATGCATATGCCTATAACAAATTCCTGCACTCATTTTTGCTTTCCCAGTACTTATGTCACACCAAACTGACTCAACGTTGCACTGTCCATCTATGTCAACTGGATGCACTTCCTTAGATTTTGTGTGTTTCTTAACCAACAGCATAATCCCTCCTTCCTTCCTAACTTGCCTGTTATTTCTTTCTGTACACATTGTACTTCCCAAATTTTAATTCTGCATTCCTTATATCTGTGTGACACCACCTATCTGATATCCCAACCATATCTGCCTTTGATATTAGCATTAGCATTAGTAGAGGCATATGATGCAAGAAAGCAAGCTTATTCAGCATCAGCCAAAAAAAAAAAAAACAAAACCACAACTCCCATTTCACCCCTCCGTTCGTTCTAAATACCTGTCCAGCTGAGCCTTAAATTTGTTTAGGCTATCAACTTCAACAACAAGCGATGGGAGTCTATTCCACAAACCAACTGCCCGCTGGCTAAAGGCAAATTTCCGCACATCTATCCGACATCCATCCTTCCTCAATTTGAATTTATGCCCTCTTAGGTGATTATTCTGAGCAAGAGAAAGAATCCCATCGTCATTGAGCATGCTTAAGCCATTCAAAGCCTTATACACCTCTATCAGATCACCTCGCCGATGCCTAGTCTCCAGACTCTGTAATTTGCAAAACTTAAGCCTTTCTTCGTAAGAGCAACCCTTTGTTCCATTCACTAATCTCGTTCCAGCAGCTCTACATCCTTTTTGAAATGAGGCCTCCAGACCTGTATACAGTACTCAAGGTGTGGCCTGACCAATGCCTGATACAAGGGAATAATCACATCCCTATCCCTGCTAGAAAAATTCCTGTATATCATTGACAAGACACCATGAGCTACTCTTGCAGCTCGTCTGCACTGCTCAGAGAACTTCATATCTGATTGCACAATTACCCCCAGGTCCTTTTCATTCTCTACCACTGTCAGCATAGTACCACAGAGTTGATACGTTGATCTGGGTTTACTGTTTCCCATATGTAGTACTTTACATTTGTCAATGTTAAACTTCATTTGCCACCTCTCAGCCCATCTGCTCAATCTTTCCAGATCATGTTGCAGCAGCATAGCATCAGTAGTGTCCTTAACAACCCTGCCAACCTTTGTATCGTCTGCAAACTTGGACATTAAGCTTGATATACCATCATCAGTATCATTTATAAATACAGAAAACAACAGTGGACCCAACACTGAACCCTGAGGAACTCCACTAATAACATTAGTCCACGTTGAGCAGTGTCCATTGATTACCACTCTCTGTCTTCTGCCACT
Source organism: Mastigoproctus giganteus (assembly GCF_048544385.1). Lineage (NCBI taxonomy): Eukaryota > Metazoa > Arthropoda > Arachnida > Uropygi > Thelyphonidae > Mastigoproctus > Mastigoproctus giganteus. The sequence goes on along the minus strand of NC_143585.1, from coordinate 76,052,589 downwards.
CAACCATCCCTTTATCCATAGCAGCAATTTGCCTCCAATGCTACACTGCTCCAATTTGTGCAGCAGTCTTCCATGCGCAACAGTATCAAAAGCCTTTCTAAGATCCAAATATATAATATCAAAGTTATTCCCTGCATCCAGTTCTTTTGTGACTGCATCATAGTATCCAATCAAATTGGTCAGGCAAGACCTTCCCTTAACAAAACCATGATGTGTCTGAACTATAACTGAATTCTTTTTCAGATGATCCTGCAGTGCTTCTTTAACCAGTGCCTCCATTAATTTTCCTGGAACCGAAGTTAAACTAACAGGTCTATAATTACTTGTATCAGCCTTTGATCCTCCTTTGTGAATTGGGGTTACATTTGCGCATCTCCAGTCTATGGGTACATCCCCTGAGTCCAAAGAAGCTCTCATAATTATGGCTAGGGGTTTGCTTACTTCCTTTGCTGCCTCCTTTAATATAACTGAATAGATCCCATCCACCCCAGGTGCCATTTTTATGTTTATCCTCAACAATTTCTCCTCGACTTTCTTCTCAGTTATTAGAAAATCATCTAGCTCACTGCCAATGTTTACTTCACCTACGACATTCCCCTTCCTGAATAACTCCTCATGTGTGAATGTAGATGCAAAATACTCGTTTAGATTGTTAGCCACGTGAGCAGGTTCCTCAACTGTTGAACCATCAACATCCAGTGGACCAATCTGATTCATCCCTTTCCTTCTTGAGTTTAAATAGGTAAAGAACTCTTTTCTGTTTTTCTTTGCATCCTTTGCCAAGGTTTTCTCATAATCTGCCTTTGCCTGCCTAACCTCCTTTGTGACTTGGTTACAGACCAACTTATATCTATCATAGGCTTCCATGTCACCCATTAATTTGTATGTATCCCATGCATTTTTCTTCTCTGCCATATGTCTCATTAGTTCATCTGACAACCATTTAGGCCTGAACCTTGAACAATATTTCTTGGTTGGTATGTAAAGCCTGGTAGCTTCCAAGATTAGTTACTTGAATGCTTCCCATTTTGAATTTGCTGTTGGTAACATCATCAGTTGGTCCCACTGTATAGAATTTAAATACTGTCTCAGACCATCATAGTCGCCTTTACGAAAGCAAAAACCCTTCCCTTTACCTCTGATGGTAGTTACCTCCTTGAGTAAATCCCACTTCAGCACACTGTTGATCACTGCCACCTAGTGGTTCCTTTATCTGCAGATTCTTAATGCATGAAGAATCACTACTGATAATCAGATCAAGAGTATTATTCCCTCTAGTTGCGGGCGCCTCCATAGCCAGGTGGGAAGGAGCAGCAGTGCGTAGCAAACGCTTCGTGATTAGACCGATGTTCGAGCCCGTCACCACCAAATACGAAGGATGCGGAAAGGTCAGGTAATGACCACCGCATATCCCGGAGCAATATGGCCTTAGTTGCTAATGCTCCTAAACCCAAATAAACAAACAAACAACAACAAACCCTCTAGTTGCCTCCCGAACATGCTGGTGTAGAAAACAATCATCCAATAAATCCACAAAAGCTTTGCTAGTATGTGAGTGACCAACCCACAAATTCCAGTCAATATCTGGGAAATTAAAATCCCCCCATTATAAGACTCTCTGATTTACTGGCCCATTCTATTTCCCTGTACAGTATCTTATTATACTCATCAGAGTCATTAGGCCTATAGCACACTCCTACTCTCAATTTTGATTTACCTATGCTTATGTCACACCAAACTGACACGGCACTGCCCTGTCCATCGATGTCGACTGGCTTCACTTCCTTGGATTTTATGTGTTTTTTAACTAATAGCATAACCCCTCCTCCCTTCCTATCCTGTCTATCCTTTCTGTTGATGTTGTACTCCCCAAATTCCAGTTCTGCATTCCTTATATCTGCGTGACACCACGTCTCTGATATCCCAACAATATCTGCCTTTGATGTTTTGAGGAATACCTCAAATTCATCAAATTTATTTACTAAACTCCTAGCATTGGTGTACACGCAAGTATACATGCACCTGCTTCTATTCTTATCTACCCTAACACAACCCATGTGTTTACTTGTACCGCAATGACTTCCAGCAGTCTCTGAAATATCCTGCATCTTGTTTTTCTGGCTTCTGCTCATTCCAATAGAAGCAGTGCAAGAATCTCTTTCACCTCTGCCAGTGGCTACTGTTAATCTATTAGTCTTTGTCTCCCCCCCAAGCTAGCAGTTTTCCGACCCACCTAACACTGCTTCGATAGCATCAGCAAATATTCTTGCACCCTTTCTATTTAAGTGTATCCCATCCCTGTAGAAGCAGTCTCTCCTGTTAATGTGATATGTTTGTTAATGTAAATGTAAACAGATATGTGGTGCATTATAGTCTTAGTTGCTAATGCACCAGTAAAACCCAACCAACCAACCTTTTATGTCTTGACAAACATTCAAATTCATTGAATTTATTTACTATACTCCTATCATTGGTGTATATGCAAGTATACATGCACCTGTTCTTCTCTTGGTTACCTGAACATAGCCCATGTATTTACTTTTTCCATGATGACTCCCAGTAGTTCTTGAAATCTCCAGCATCTTGCTGAAGTTATGCACATTCTTCATGATCCACCCTGTATAATATGTTTTGATCTGTTTTTGGCCTTAGCAACTTCAACAAATATTCTTTGCACACTGAACAAGCCGTGTAAACACCATATAGTTTTATGATGCATTACTGAAAGGTTTTTTTTTTTTTTTTTTTTTGCAAAATATATTAAATATAGCTACATGTTTCTCAGTAAAATTATGCTATTTTTGCAATGAGTATAATGAAACTGATTGTGTATACAATATTTTCCATTTGGTACATAGGTGCCCACCAGATGTCAACTGTGTATATCACGCACTTGACATAATGTGGGCAACAAAATTTTTCTTTATTTTATAATTATATTTTAAGACTAAGAATTTTAGTTTAATTTAAGTTTGATTTAATTTAATTCATTAAGTTTAGAAGTATTACACCAAGAATCTGCTCTCTAAAGATATTTATCCAGATTAAGATTATTAAAAATATTGAAAACAAAGTACAAAGTTTTTTTCTGAATGAAAATTTTAATCTGTATTAAATAATTCTTTAGATTATTATGCATACAGACTATAATGATTTTTGAGTGATTTATTTCTTGAAATTAAAGTTATTTTTGATTACACTTTAGTTTATATATCTAATAAATCAATATGCTTTTATTTATTTAAGGTGTAGCAAATGTTGTTTCTCTATTCCATGCAAAAGGACTCCATACAACCATATTCACAGACACCAAGAAACTGAATGAACACCTTATTACAAACACAGTAGAAGCTGGCATACATAATGTGAAGATAAATAATATTTTTATATTTCCAGCAGATGTACAGTTGGCAGAAATGATTATTAATGAAGTAAGCTATAAGTTTTGGGTAAATGCATATATTTAGTTATTTTTGATCTTGTCCTCTTTATATATATATATCACTTCCCCCCTTCATTTCCTAATTTTATTTACTGGTGTATATGTGCTACCTACTTATTCTAGGCCACTGTCTCCATGATAAGCACAGCAGGGGTTCGTTGGTTTGTTTTGTTACAAGATGATTCAGATGAGGATCTGCTAATTCATTCAATCCTTAGGAAAAAGCACCTCTGGGACGTGATCATTATAAAAACAACACAACATAATTTTCTCTCTCTTCAGGTTTGTAAATGTGATTCTTAAATTTTTTTAACTTTATTCTGTACATTGTTTATTTATTCTGTATTTTTCTGTTCCTGTTATTTTTGTTTATGCACAAAAAAAATCACTATATCTAAATTTGGAAAATAGTACAAGATCTAAATCAACATCATCAGTGCACAGATAAGTAAGCTGTGTAATAAAATTTCTGCATTGTAAAATTGTTTAGGGAACCCTCCTTAACAGTAAAAATGAGCCCATGTACACTAAAGTTCTCTGCAACACAAGGTCTCTGGAGCCTTACACTGTGCTGCTGCAGTATGGTCTGGTCATTTTAGATGCACATCTAGAAGTGGAGAGGAACACCACTGCTAGATGAATTGCTACTACTTCTAAGTTAGTGTTCAGGTGTGTGTGTGTGAGAAAGGGCTACAGTTGTGCACAAGATTGCAACTCATGCATGGGCCAGGCCATTCCCATTTTTGTCTTTACAGATGGTGGTCAAGTTCTGCAGAATGGAGTCATCTTTTCCTTTAGATACATTTCTTACAAACAGGTTCGTGTTTATAGGAACTTTTGCCATCCTCAATATTTCATCAGAATCCACAACAATTCCATTGTAAGAATTTAGCCATGATTGTTTGGGTTTAGTGGATCTTTTGGTAGCTAGCTTCTGAAGTGATGCACATTTTGGTTTTGATTTTGCTTTAAGGAAATGGAAGGTGTCCAGTATCTTTATTTTCCTTTAAGATCTCACTCAAAGATCAAGAGCTTTAAAATTTTATATTTTTGTATAAATATTTTGACCTTTCAGAAGAAATTTCATTAAAATTGGATCAATAGAAATTCAGCAATTATTATTTATACATATTGTCTAGGCTATCCATATGTTATATACTCTAACTGAAACATTGGATATTATGTTTGTTGCCATGTGCTGGCTAGAGGAATGAATGAGCAATGTTGTTTATATGCATAAATTAATTGTTCTTGGTTCTTATATAAAATTCTTTTTTTTTTTTTTTTTTGGTTGCTTCTTCTATTTTGTTATAAATCATGAAAATTATTAATTTTTGCTAATGCAGCTAATGTGGTTGATACATTAACTAATTTGTGTATATATGCTGATTCACCTAATAAAAACAATTGTGATAATCAAAATGATCACGATAAAACATGCATAAAGCAACATATTGCAAATATTTTTTTTACTTCAGCCGTTCAGAATTTTCATGCAGTGAACGTCACAGGAAGAAACAAGATAGTTATGTATGCAGTGCATTACATTTCAGGCACATTAGCATATAGTAATAATTCACGTTTTTAACAAAAAAAAAAAAAAAAAAAATCAAAATTCACACAAAGCGATGACTTGTGTGAATTGAAAATATTTCATTTCTTCCACAATTGCCATTGCCCATTTGTTCCACTAACCTGCGCATTTTGCCATAAACATAATATCCAATGCTTCAATTACAATATACAGTATGTGGACAGCCTGTATGATGATATGTATGAAAAAAAAAAAAATAATTCCTGGATGTCTATTGGTCTGATTTTAATGAAATTTGGGAGGGCTCAACAAATCTGTCTGTATAATCTAAATATTTTGATTGTGAATGGACATGGTAAAAACAACAGGTACATCACAAATATATCAACATGCCTAAAAAAAAGGATATGAACGAATTCGTGTTTCTATTTCATGTTTTTAATATTATTTTACACACAACACAAGCAAAAGTAATAGAAATTTATTTATTTTTTTTTCATTGAAATGCATTAACCTCAAAGCAGTATTTGTAAATATTAGTTTATTTATTTATTTATTTTTTGTTTTTGTATTGGAGTAATGCTGAAGTTTTATGCAGTTAGTGCCTCCACAAACTTAAATTTGACAGAAGTTAATTTTCATGCTTCTATTTTATGTTAACAACTCTTTTCTAAAAATTTAAATATATTTAATAAACTTTTTTTTTTAGATTCAAAATGAATGAGTAATTTTAGTGCCAAAATAACAATATTTTGCAAAATTTTAATTACAGGGGCCCCCGTTTTACATGATTCCAATTGACATGGTTTTCCAATTAGCACGGTTTATAAATTGTTACCAAAATTTATTTAACACACATCAAAATTCTGGACCTCCAAAATTTTAATATACTGGGTTAAAATATACTGGAGCTCCATAGTCTAGTCGAGATGTTGGGAGGGCTCTGTATAATCGCAATAAAGTAACTCTATGTGCAATCCACGTTGTTGCTGATAACACTCAAAATATTTAATATCTTGAGGCAGTTTGTTCTTAGTTGTTTTATGTGTTCTAAAAAAAGGTCAGTTTTTTATCAAGAATAAGTCCAAGAAATTTTATGGTTGGTTTGATTGGGATTAACTGTCTTTAATTCTGGAGCTATGTGAATGTTTCTTTTCCTACAGAAGCACACATCTTTTTTTTTTTGTGTGTGTGTGGAGATCATGAAACCATTTCCTTGAGCCCAATTGCTGACTTTGTTAATTGCACCTTGTAATTGACATTCTGTTGTTCTCATGTTTTGGGATTGGAAAGTGATACTGAAATAATCTACATAAAGAGTTGTATTTATGGTAGATAGCATATGTTGTGTTATCGAGTTTATTTTTATTGCAAACAGGGTGGCACTCAGGACTGATCACTGAGGTACTCCTTCTTGTAGGAAAACTTTTGAGAGTATAGTTTGAGTTCGTACTTGGAAGGTTCGGTGCTGTAAAAAGTTCTGGATGAAAATAGGGAGGTGTCCTCTTAGCTTTAAGTTATATATGTCCTGGAGGATGCCATATCACAAGCCAGTATCGTATGCTTTTTCGATATCAAAACATATCATGACTAAATGCTGATTTCTAACGAAAGCATTCCATATGTTGTTTTCTATCTATTTTAATTAGAAGATCTAAGATTGATCTATGTTGTCTGAAACTACATTGTGCTGTGCACAAAAGGTTATGGTTTTCTAGGTACCACATAAGTCTTACATTTATGATATTTTCCTAGGCAGCTGGTGAGTGCTATTGGATGATGGCTGTTCAGGTTAGTAGGATCTTTATCAGGTTTTGGGAAGGCGAGAACAATCGCATGTTAGAACAATTGATGCGGTGCTGGACCTTGCAGTGCTTTTTTTGTAAAACAAATCGTGCCGGTACTCATTCTTTGCTATCAGAAAATTGAAAATTAAAAGGATGTGAAAAGTACTATAAAAATTTTTTTCCTGATATTGTTACTTTAGTAGTACTTTTTGGAATAAGAACAACAAATTAAGTATATTAACACAGTTTATTAAGCATAAATATATTATTCAAGTATATAAAAAAATAAATAAAATGTGTAATAAATAAGTAAAAATTATTTCATAATAAAGTTTTTGTAGAATATTCTAAATTTTTATTAAGTTCTCATCTGACACACTATGCTGACTTCTTTTCTTACTGTTTGTGTTGGTTGCTGAATGACGTTTCCGAAGCAGCCACAAATCAACATTTTTGCTGAATCAAAGCGTGTCAGCGGTGGACCTGCAATTTTAAGAAATTGTAGTGAAGAAACTGTTTTTGTCATCAACAAATCTCTGGTTAGGCTGATGATCAGATTTATTTGCGAAAATATTGGTTCATATTCACTCAGTGAAATTGGTATCATACTCGGCGTTCATCAAATGCTTCAATTCTTCCAAAATCGTTTCATCAATTATGTGTTCCCGAAATCCATAAATTGCATCTCTTTCATTTAACTGTAACCTAATTGACAATTTTCTAACTTCATTCTCACCCAATTCCAACATTTCATGTTTAGAAGGTTTAATACCTTTGTTATCCTCATTTCCTAGCTCGATATTGTCACTAGTTCTTTGAACTAGTAGTTAAATTTGAATTTTTTTCTTTTCTTTTTTTTTTGAAACTGTCCAAAATGTCGATGTTATTCAGATATTCAGGTACTGTGACCATGTAAACAGAGATAAGGAAAATTTGCAGTAAAATGTGGATAACACACTTCTGTGAAATAACAGATGATTATTTGTCGGGGTAAAAGAAAATCACTCTCTTTTAATTCTCGAACAGGGTACATACAATGGATTCACAGTGGTGTCCATATGGCCCGTGCAGAAAGTGAACTAAAACAGCATTTTAAATTTTGTTAATTATCAAAAATATTTTCTCATTAAATGTTTGTTCAGTAAAAGTAATTGTATATTGTTGTACTTAATAAAACTTTCAAATATTTTCAATTTTACTTTTACATGTAGCAAGATATGAAATTGGTATCATCATATTAACGTCAAAAGCAATCTTTTCAGTTAAGTATCTCAAACATAAAATAATTCTTAAACGCCTAACAAAATTTAACTGGCAGAATCTGTATACCCTCCCTCCGAGAGAAGCTTTATCCTGCTTAGCTCAAGAACTCAGACAAGAAGCACTGGCCTGGGCACCAAAAGAAGTTCGGATTACATCAAGAATGTCCCCATGGTTCAATTCTGGCATCAAACTCGCTTTTCATTTCAAGCAAAAGGCCTACTGACGATAGAAAAGGACGAATAATCAACAAGATCTCATCACATATAAAAGGGAAAGAGCTTTATTTTTAAAACAAAAAAATAATGGTTTACATGAAGCTGATCATCGACAGGATGCGACTCTCAAAAAGAATACACGCATTCATGAGAAATCAGACTGCAAGGGAAGAGAAGACCTTCGTGGAATGGGCAAAATTGGTCTTCAAGCAGCCCAATCAGCAGCATAATTAGTCCTTCTTTCCAGTGATAGGACCCACGAGCTACCTGTATTTTCTAATTTCGCTATCTCGAGAGACCAACTGATCGAGATCATAAAGAAGCTACCCTTAAAGTCAGTAGTGGGTCCAGACAGGTTTCCACTGTTCATTTTGCAAATATGCAGTGTTTATATTGTTGATATTCTAGTGCATATTTTTAATCAAATCATCACTAGTGCAGATCCCCCAGAAATTTGGAACATGTATTTTCTTCACCCAGTACCAAAATGTAAGCATCCGAAGGACTACAGCTCGATTGCCATCAGCTCTGGATTCCTGAAGCTTTTCAGGTTTAATGGCACAAAGAGTGCCATTAACCCTGCACTTACAGAACATTGCTTCAACCACAAGCCTACCTGCCTCCACACAGTAATCAAAGGCAGGTCTATTAGTACCAACCTACTTGGCACACAAGAATACAAAGAACCCTCAGTGGCCGAGTGCAACTTAATGTCATCATCTTTGATGTAAAAGCAGCATATGATCATGTCAGTATAGAGCATTAATACATATCTTGTAGAACTATTTCTACGAATTTTACAAGCAATTCTAAAACCTAGACAGCTTCTAGTAACTCATCAAAACTATCAATATACAGTAGCGAACAAAAAAAACCTGCATCACTTGTGAAATTTGCTAATAATGTGTTTTGCATTGCATTATGGGTTGCAGAAATTTTCAAAATGCCTTTGTTAAATGGGAAATATATCTCTGTGAATGAAATCCAATAAAAGGATTCCACTTCATATACTTAATTGCCATAAATATCTTCCCAAAAGGTAAAATGCGTAATTAATGGAATATGAGAAATCATGCAAATGGCAATCACGACAACCAAACATACATTTTATTGCATTTACGTGTACAAACTGAAATGACAAGTTAATTCAATAGTATTATGTACTATAAATTAGCAAAATAAGACCTCAGTATTTTGTTGTTTCTCCTCGAGCTGCAATTACAGCCATGCAATGATCTGGCATAGAGTTAATCAACTTCTGGATATACGTTTGCCCAATTTTGTGATCATCATCATCAGCCATTTTCAATCCACTGCAGGATGAAGGCCTCTCCAGCAACTTTCCAGTTCCTTCTGTTTTGTGCAATGGCCATCCATTTACTACCCACAAGCTCATGAATTTCATCTATCCATTGTCTTCCAGGTTTTTTTCTAGCTCCTCTTGGGTACCATTCTGTTATTTTCTTAGTCCATCTGTCATCATGTCTTCGAGCTACATGTCCTGCCCAAGACCATTTTAGTTCTTTAGTTGATAAGAATGTCCTTTACTTGAGTTTGCTGCCTAATCCATGTGTTTCTCTTCATATTTAACAGTCTGATTCCCAATATAATTTGTTCCATTCTTCGCTGTGTGGTTCTCAGCTTCTCTTCCATTCTTTTGGTGTGTGCCCAAGTTTCACTTCCATAAGTCATGGTGGGGATGTATACATTGGTTCATTATTTTACGTTTCAGACAAACTGGGATATTGCTCCTCAGTATGTGACTATATTTCCTGAATGCTATCCATCCAAATTTATTCTTCTCTTGACTTCCAGCCCTTTATCATTATTACAGCTAATAACTTGTCCCAGATAAGTATATGACTCCACCTTTTCAATTACTGCTCCTTCAATCATTATGCCCCTTTCTGTGGCATACTTGTTCATCATTACTTTGGTTTTAGCCATATTCATCTTTAGTCCAAAATCCTTACTAACTGTGCATAACTGACTAAGATTTTCCTCTTAATTCTTTGGGATCGTGGCTTATGATCACAATGTCATCTGCAAATCGTAAACGGTTTAGGTACTCTCCATTCACATTGACTCCTTTCTGCGACCAGTCTAATCTTCTGAAAGCTTCTTCAAGGACAGCAGTAAACAACTTCGGAGATATTGTGTCTCCTTGTCGAACTCCTTTCTTAATTTTAAATTTGCTACTGTCTTTGTCAAGTTTAATAAAGGAGGTAGCATTCTCATATATTTTCTTCAAAATTATAATATATGGGGTATCTATGCCCTATCTTTCCAGTCCCTTGTCTTTCCAATCCAAGCTTTCAACTTTTTTAATTGGACTGTAGAAATAAAATCACTCTTACGTATGTAGTTAGGGTTTTGTTATATTGGTATACTAAATTCATAAATATAGATGGGTGTATCTCCCTGTAGGTGGAACTGTCTGATATAATAGAGTCCAATTTGCTAATATAGTCCAATTTAATTAGAATAACTTCTGTATCCTCTTTATCTTTTGGATGACAATATATTTGTTTCCTCTAAGATTACACAATTCTATAACCTCATTCTTATTCAATCTGTGTAACCGCAGATTTTTGCAGTTATTAACTACCTGATTGACTTGCTGCACCAATAAGTCTTTTTGCGGAATGTTGTGGAGACTAAACTCAAAATCTATCAAAAATTGTTTCTTAGGGAGTTTACGAGGGGGTAAATTAAAATTCAGTCCCTTTGAAAGGAGTGAGATCTGATCCTCAGATAATGTATATGAAGACAGATTAGTGACTTATGTCGCCTCATTTTACATATAATGTGATGGAGAACATATGCAAGCTAGATTTGTGTTATGTGCAGCCCCATTCTCTTTATGTGTAGAAATAGTAGAAGTGCCCATGTGTGTTTGAGCATCTGCCTGCGTAAACGTGTCTGGATTGTTAGTGGATATATTGCATCTGCACAAGGGGGGGGGTCGGTCCAATTTGAAACTGTTAATAATGCATTTAATTTATTCAAGTGCCTATTTTTTGTCAGTGGCTAATGCATCCCGCCTGAAATCTATGAAGGATTTTAAAATGGTCCAGTTGTCTGAATGTAAATATTTTTTTTTATTTTGTCACAAAGAATAGTAACCTGAGAATAATAACTTCTCTTCATCGCAAAACAAGAATTTAAAGCAAGCTTAATAATTCTGCATGACATGGCAAACGCAACTTGTTTAATACCTGGAATACTACGATTAAAATTAACCTTTTCAAATTTTGGCTTGATAGTTTCAAGGTTGCAGTAGTTATTCTGAATAAATTGGACTATTATATCAGACGGTTCCACCTACAGGGAGATAGACCCGTTTATATTTACAAATTTAGTAAACCAATATAACAAAACCCTAACTGCATACCGTAAGAGCGATTTTATTTCTATGGCCCAATTAAGAGCTGAAAGCTAGGACTTATAATATCCCTGTACTTTTCAAACAGGTTAAACTTCACAAATCCAGTTTTCCCATATGCCCAATTGTATCATACAAAAATCCTAATATATCAGACAGTTCCACCTACAGGGAGATAGACCCATTTATATTTGCGAATTTAGTAAACCAATATAACAAAATCCTAACTGCATACCGTAAGAGTGATTTTATTTCTATGGCCCAATTAAAAGAGCTGAAAGCTAGGACTTATAATATTCCTGTACTTTTCGAACAGGTTAAACTTCATAAATCTGGTTTTCCCATACACCCAATTGTATCATACAAAAATCCAGCATTTTCACACTTAGCTGCACACTTATATAACATCATAAAACCATTTAGACAGATGATGAAATTCGTTATAAAAAACTATGACATTCTATTTAATAGTATTAAAGATCAAGCTTGCCGATAATGATAAATTATATTCAATAGATGTCACTTCCTTGTACACTAATGTAAATGTAGACTATGCTCTCGATGTAGTTTGGGAATTGTTAAACAACGATACCATCGCGATAAATCACACTGAATTACCCAGAAAAGAAATTTTCCAATTAATCAAGCTCTTACTTGAAGCAAATTATTTCACTTTTAAAGACACTATATACAAACAGATTTTTGGATTACCTATGGGTTTGAACCTGAGTGGCCTAATATCAGAAATCTATCTTGCTAATATCAAGCAAATACATTTAACACCACTTCTCTCCCTCATACTATGGAAGATATATTAACGATGTACTTATTATAATAGATCATGACACACACCACTCAGGTCATTCTACAGGTATTTAACAACATTCGTACGAGACTAGATTTTACATTGGAGGAAGAACATGTAGAAACAAAATCTCTAAATTTCTTAAATTTCACTCTTACGCGAGATATGCAAAAAATACAATTTAGCATTTACCGAAAACCCACCAATACAAGGATGTATCTACATTATAGTAGTTATCATCCATTTACTTATAAGAGGTCCATAATATTTAACCAGTTCTTTAACGCTTACAGATATTCTACTCCTGAACTCACCTTACACTTAGAAATTGATACACTAACCAACAAGTTTTTAAATAGAGGCTATCCACTCTCCATTATAAATCAAATAAGATTACAAGCTAAAAATAAGACAGAAAACATGATACCTATTAATAAAACCAATAAAAAATACTTTATTTCTATATCATATGTTGAACAATGGTACAAGCAACTCAATAAACTCTTTAAAAATACAGAATTCAAAATTATAGCCAGGCCCTATGCAGAAGCTCCATAATATATTAAAAAATCACACAGTTCTTTCTTCTTGCTCGGTACAGGTAAATGATATTGTATGCAAGATTTCTTGTAGTCAGTGCGATTCATCATGTGAAAGGTCAACTCGGTGTACTCTAGATTTACGTGTCAAGCAACATGCCGCTTCGGTCCGCATATTGCACACAACCATGTCGGAATTGGCCTTTCATGCCATCAATGAAGGTCACGTATTCCTATTCAATGAAGAAAAAATTTTAAGCATGCAACATAATTACATTAAATTATTGATCGCTGAAACTCTTTAAATGAAACTACATGAAAATTCTATCGGTGTGTGACATCCTTACGTAATTTTGGATTTTGGTCTTTTTTACACATGCATCAATACAAATAATCTCTCCATTTAAGAGCCTAACACACACACACTTCGTGATATTTAACCTCTTGTGAACACGGCAATCAGTGGAAAAGCGTTGTCTACTTAAGGAAGGGAAAAGCTGTGGATTTTGTTTAATTTGTATGTTCATCCAAATTTTTAACCGTGATTTTAATTATATTTGTAAGCGGTTTTCCGATTTTTTAATTATTTATTCTGAAACAATGTCTTCTCACACTTATGGTCTTGCTGAGTTGGTTTGATGTGTTTCAGGGTTGGATAGGGCTATCGGCTTTCGATTCTGCTGCATGTCAAATCGATCATATTTCTATGAGTGAAGGAATTCATTAAGTTATTTTATCCATTTATTTTATTTTATTCATTACATTTGGAGAGCATTGACTGAAAGCATCCTATGCAAAAGATTGAGGTAATTTCTTACTCTTTTAAATATATTGTAATAACAGAAGTTTTTGAGTCTTCTGTGTTTTTACTAACAACTAGAAATGTATCTAGATTCAGTCAGTCTAGAACTTAATCGTGCTAAATCAGCTCAAATGACCTTAACAAACAAAAGGTTAAGGGACAACATACAAATCTCTAGCACAGGGAACCTGTAGCAAGAGTCATCTCACATATGGACTCGGGCTTAATGTGGGATGAGGAGCCTCTCATTTCAGCAGCATCTAAGTGTCACCAAAACAAAGACCTATGCAGCAATGTGGCTGCTATGCCAAGAGCTCAGAGAAAATGTATGATCATGCTTATCATGCAATATGTCCAATGCTGCCTTTATCCTATTCCATTATATTCCTCCATCATCTGGTCCTCGGCGCCCAAAACTCACTTCATCAAATTTCTCGGGTTAGAGTACTGAATCCTTAAATAGCTTAATAACAGGGAGACAGCATACCATCTCTAGATCGGCGCTCTACTCCAATTTAGATGTGATGCCTTGGAAACAGCAGATTACTGCCCAAAATATTCTAACACTCACTAAACTCATAACTGGATGCATAGATACTACCCCCCCAGAATGGACGACATCGTTAGGACTCCCAGGACAGCAGGACACTGTCAGGCAGACCCTCAGCTTTCTCTTCAAACATGGCTAGACAGTCTAGGTCGCATAAGTACGATGTTCCCTGGAAACACCATCCAACTTATCAACAGACTAGTGATTGATCTAGACAATTTTTGTGACTCAAAAGGATACAGATGGAGCTATGACATCTGTTCCCACTGGAAAAGCTGTACCTAAATTTGTTTACTGTTAAATTGGCTACTGAAATTTGTAAATATTTCATATTTATGGCTGTTATTTATGTAAGTTTGACCTTGTTACATCCACTAATTGTAAAAACTGATTCATATCTTTCATATATAATGTAAACTTGTTTGTTTATATTGAATGTAAATAATTAATTGTATTATGGATTGCTCTCCTGGATGAATGGCCGTATAAGGGTTTAGACCATAATTATTGGGTCAATAAACTGATTTAATAATAATATTAATAATTATGTGGGAAATGTAACAAACTGATGATTTTTCTCGAATCACTCAGTGTGGCCCTCAAAAGAAATCTAATTTTGAATTTTTTTGAATATGGGTCCTGTACGGGGGAAAAGTTGGACACCACTGCAGTAGAAGGTTGACCAGAGCCCATT
Organism: Mastigoproctus giganteus; assembly: GCF_048544385.1. Taxonomy (NCBI): domain Eukaryota; kingdom Metazoa; phylum Arthropoda; class Arachnida; order Uropygi; family Thelyphonidae; genus Mastigoproctus; species Mastigoproctus giganteus. Next base: position 76,037,573 of record NC_143585.1, on the reverse strand, counting down.
GTCAGCAAAAAGGATACCCCTTTATCTGCTTACTGTTGACCAGCGTGACTTTTCTGTAGTGACATGTGGTTGGATAGGTTTTACGAGTACTGCTTAGTTGTAGAATGGTAATCCTCTTATCTCTCTTAATTCGTGCAGCAGCACTAATTGCCTGAAGGCCAGAAATGCGAACTGTGCGTACCCAGTTAAGTCTCCTAATTCATTCGTTATATGAAAATTTTCTTCGCTCAATGGAAACTATTTTAAATGTAACTTCCAAGGGGAATTAAAAAAATTTGCTATAAAAGGAGTTCATTAAATAGAAGTCCGACTGAGTAATTTAGAATTCTAAAAATGGTTATAAAGTTTTATATAGAGAATATCTTAACGATAGACAGTGAAAAAAGGAAGTTTAGTTAAATAACTTTAAGCTTATTTGAATAGTAGGTAAACATGTGAAAAAAATTTACGGAATATTACAAATTTCGAAGTTTACTGCATCCAAATGTCACTGTTAATAAAGGTGCCGGTACATCATACCATTGTATACCATCCCAAAAGAGCACTGATTTTCTTTTTTTCTTGCATTTATGATCATTTTCATTAATTTTCCTAGGCAGCTGGTGTGTACTATTGGATGATAGCTGTTCAGGTTAGTAGGATCTTTATCAGGTTTTGGGAAGGTGAGGACAATTGCATGATGCCACATTTTAGGAAACTCGTGCTCCGTATAAATTCTGTCATATAAGAGAAGTAGGGATTGCAAAGATTCTTCAACCGAGTTTCTTTATCATCATATAATTGATGCCATCTGGACCTTCTGCACCTTGTTTTGTTTGTGATAATGCCTTATGGAGTTCTATTATGGTTAATGTTCTATATATTTTATGAAGAAATTAAAATTGTATTTTTCTTGATGATTTTTATATTTCTGAAACTTTAATAGATAGGATGTGGTGGCAGAAATTTTGGCAAAGGTTTCACCTAAAGCATCTACTATAACTTTTGGATCAGCTATATCTTGCCCTTGCCGATTGACAATTGGACATACTAAATTGTGGTATCTATTGCTAATTTTCCTTATTTTATCCCAAACTGATTTAGTATTTGTAGTTCTATTTATGGTTGAGGCAAAACATACCCAGGAGGCTTTCTTACATGCTTGTCTGACGTATCTTGCTTTTGCTCTCATTTTTTAAAAATATATTAGATTGTCTGTGGTAGGATTTTTACAAAAAATATTCCATGCCCTGGAATATTTTCCAGGTGGAAGGGATGCTGTGAAATAGTGGTATTTAAGAACACTGCTGCTGTTCTAACATTTGAGTTAGATTTAGAGCCATCTGTATAAATTAGAGAAAAATCAGTATATCTGTGAGTGTGAACTACATGAAGTTGTTTGACATTTGATGCTTGTAGAATATTTTTTCCCTATTGGTAGAAGTAAGTGTCACAGGTCGGTAGAGGAGGAGAGGGGTCCATGGTGGTTGAGCACACGTTACTGCCTGTTGTACAGAATGAATGGAAATATTCCAAACCTGCATCAATTCAAGAAGGTGAAGAGCAGCTGGTTTTACTATGCTAGGTTTATTTCTGTAGAGATTTTCTAATGGTGGATTCAGAAGGTATGACTGATTTTGGATATGAAGCACAACTTTGTATTTTGACAGCATACTTCAGTAGCAGTGTTTTCCTATGTAAATTAAGTGGGGATCGTGAGCGTCAGTGTAGAGGTTGTGTACTGGTGATGTTCTGAAAGCCCCAAGTGCAACCCTCAAGGCGCTGTGCTGAACTGGATCAAGCCAGCGCAAAGGATTTTCTCTGGCAGACTCCCTTAGCAATCATAGATGGGTACACCAGAATCGAGATGGGATCTGATTAATGCACTGTATAACTGAAGCAGGATGGTGTGATCTGCACTCCACGTTAGGGCAGATAAAGTTCTGAGTATGTTTAACTTTTTTTAAACAGGAAGTACGCACATTTTTAATATGGTCTAATTAATTTGTTGTCAAGGATTAATCCTAGAAATGTGATGTTAGTAGTGACTGGGATGGAAACATTGGAGCTGTGGAGTTCAGGATCCAGATGAAGTTTGCAATGTCTACAAAAATGGATAGCAACTGTTTTCTGCTGTGAGAGTCGATATCTGTTAAGGCTGGCCCATTATTATGTTTTATTAAGTGATATCTGAAGCTGTCGTTCAATAGATCTCATGTTTGGGAATGACAGGAGATGGAAAGATCATCCGCATAAAGGTACGACTCAGCTGTGTTTGGAAGCTGTTTAGTGATGGAATCGATTCTAAGGGAAAAAAGAGTGGCACTCAGTACTGATCCCTGTGGAACACCTTCCTGAATGAAAGTTGCAGAGAGGGCATGTTGGTATTTTACTTAAAACGATCTAGTGTGTTGAAAGTTCTGAAGACATATGGGCAGGTTGTCCGTAGACCGAGAGAATAAAGATCACTAAGTATGCCATGCCACCATGTGTTGTCAAAAGCCTTCTCTATATCTATTGAAACCATTACTAGATGTTTGTGTTTAACAAAGGCATTGTGAATGGCAAATTCAGCCTTGATTATGAGATCCAAGCCAAGCATGACCTGTTTTGTTGAAACCCATGTTGACTGTGGCTCATTAGATGTTCTGACTCAATTATTATTATTATAATTAGCCATATGGTGCAAGGAAGCCTGAGGCTTTTGCTGCACCCCTGAGAGAGGGGGGGGGTCAAAAATAGAAGGGAATCACCAAGAAAGAGAAGAATGATGATATCCAGCTCAGGACCCTGGGTGTGCCAAGCCCATACTCACCAGATGTGAGCCCCTGGGGGTAATGATCCAGACGAGTCCACTGTGGACAATTTTTTCTAGATTTTGCTGAGGTAGCTTGAGACAGATATTGGTCTATAACAGGGGTCGCCAAACTTCTTTGACCGTTGACCTCTTCAAGAGTTTCTTGACTTTTTATCAACCCCCTCTATTTTACTATTACATAATTATAATAGTACAAGCAAAAAAGACGCTTATGTGAGTTTTTAGATGTTTATTTTATAGTTACAGTGTTTATTGTATGTATAATATAGTATATATTATTACATTGGCTTAACATCAAAGGGATACGTTTTTGTTTTTTGACATCCTTCTTAACATTACATATTTGATAGGAGACATAAATAATATATAAAATATAAAATTTAATTTAGATAACAAAATAACAATAATACAATCTTCCTTATATATATGAAAATAAGACTTTTATTAACTTAGTATACAATTTACTAACATCAATGTGAAGGGTGTGCTTTGTGACCTTGGCAAGATTAGCAATGTTGGGTTCAAAATTAATAAGTTTCAGCCTTAAATTGCCACAGAATTCTATATCTAGCTTATTTCTTTGTTTTGTTAAAATGGAATTAACATGGCCGAAACCAGCTTCAACCATGTACGATCTTGGAAATGCAAGCAAAAAGGGGAGTACCACTTCAGAAAGTTTTGGATATTTTTCTACAACATTTATATTCGTCCAAAAGTAACTTAAAGTCCTATTTTTAAAATGCCTTAGCTTCAAGATCAACTGACAATTCAATAAGTTCATCTTGTAAGTTACATTCAATATTTTCAATATCTGCAGAAAATGGCGTGATAATCCAATCAATCTGGAATGTGCATGTTTTTAAAATCATCGCTCAAATTTTGAAGATGTTTTGTGTATATTTTTAAGTCTTCATCTTTTACTTCCAATTGCCGTAGATTCGAAAAGTACTGAAAATCTTTTCGTAACAATGATGATTTAAATAAGGCTAATTTAGCCTGGAAGCCTAAAAGAATTGTGACATCTTTACCTTGTAGATGGGTCTGTACGTCATTAAATTTTGAAAATAAGTCTGCCAGGTAGAAAATATGATTCTTATTTCTCTTCAGTTCATCACTCAAAAACAAATTAACATCTGTAAGAAACTCTAGGGTTGAGTTGAACAACTCAACAAATCTTTGTAGACTTGCACCTCTAGACAACCATCTTACTTCAGTATGCAAGTGTAATTGGTTTGATACTTCATCATTTTTTTCGCAAAGTTTGGCAAACAATCGCGATTTAAGAGGATGAGCTCTAATTTGATTAACAGATTTAATACACACTCTTAGAGTATCATGTAGTTCGTCACTGAGAGATTTTCCCACCAAATGGTTTCGGTGCAATACACAGTGAATAGTATGTACACTTTGATTTTCTTTCAGAAAGGCAGCGAAACCTTGATAACGGCCCACCATTGCAGGTGTGCCATCTGTGGTTACTTCTGTTATATTAGTAAATGGAATATCATTCTTATTTAAATATTCCTCCAATTGCTGAAAAATTGTCAACCCCATTCCATCACTTTCAAGATACTTTGCAAATAAAAATTCGTCAATAATTTGATGTTTGGTTTTACTATAATATCTTACATAAGCCATAAAAATAGAAGAACTATCGAATGTAGATTCATCGAGTTGGATGGAGAACTTTACTATTTTTGAGTCCTGATACTACAGTTTTTTTCTACATTTTCAGCCATTTCACCAATACGCCTTTTCATGATATTCGCACTCAATGGTAAACATTTTAAAACAGGGCCAGAATCTTTTTTCATTATGGTTTCAATTACTTTGATTGTGAGTATAACAATGTCCTCTGCAATTGTATATGGTTTTCCTTTTTTTTGCTATATTAAAAGAAATATTGTAGGAGGCTGTTAATCCTTGTTTATTGTCAGCTTCGGCAGGTGCTTTCATAAATGATTTTATAGTTGGTCGATGTGTGTATTTCTCTTTCAGTTCTTTAAAAAAGTCAAGATCTTTATCTTTCTTATCAGGATGAGTCTTTGAAGATGATCTTTCATTTTTGCTGGCTTTATTGCATCATTACTGAAAGTTTTTTTCACAAAGAACACACATAGGCCTCATTTTGTTTGTTAATGAAGCAATAAACCCAAGTTTCAAATATTCTAACGAATATTGTCAGCATTTCTTTTTAGAATCTGAAGCTGCCATTGTGGTTACTGGGGTTGTAACAAAATAATTAAAATTGAAGTCAGTAAGCAAAAGTAATAAGTCTAAATAATATACCTACTCACATATTTCTATAAGATGTTCAAAACTACCAGCCCTGCTCAACTCTTCAACCTAGAGAAGTTTAGTTCATGAATGAATAATGATTGAATTATAATGTGTATGTTGATGAATTTTAGAACATTAACGCTCACTTGTATGTAGATGTGCAAAACTGAGACTGGGATTGAATACGTGTAAGTATAAGTAAATAAGCAACTGTGCATGTGTTGCAATCTCGCTCCCGTTGCGCCGGCCGGGCGGGAACCACTGACATCCGTTTATTGGCAAATATGTCATTTTGGCCTACTTGATTGGCCTCCTTAACTATTTTCATGACCTTGCTCCATCTTACAGGTCCTATTCATGTCACTGTTCCCATGATTCACTCTTAATTGCATTGTCATTCAGGATGGTGTTAGTCCAAGTTAACCGAATTAAATATTACCAATACAATGATGTCTTATTTTTTTCTATTGACCCCCAATTGACCTCTGAGCCTGAATTAACCCCTGGGGGTTTATATCGACCACTTTGGCGACCACTGGTCTATAGCTATGGGGGTTAGATGGATCTTTTCGAGGCTTCAGGAACTCCAGAACAATAGAGTGATGCCAAGAAGCTGGATAAACATTTTCTAAAAAAATACAATTGTAAAAGACCAGGGGAAGGCACAAAGCTTTGTCATCAAGATGTTGCAGCATTACATAATAGATCCCATCTGGTCCGTCAGCACCATTGTGAGCTGTTTTAATGGCATGCAAAAGTTTGGAATATTGCAGAGGTTTGTTATATGGTAGAATGTAGGCAGTTTGGAAGTTAATAGAATGGTGTTCTCTACTATTTTTAATGCTGGAAAGATGTAGTATAAGCTGATGTTGCTGAGATTCTTGCAAAAGTATTGCCCAAAGCATTAGCTATATCCGAGGGACTAGATAAATCTCGTCCACTTCAGGAGAGGACTGGTTGGAAACTTACCAGAAAGCCATCTAATTTTTTTCCAAATTATTTTGCTTTCAGTATTTCTGTTAATTGTTGATGTAAAATGGGTCCAGGATTCTTTTTTGGCTTGCCTTTGCATGAAACATGCTTTTGCCCTTAGTTTCTTATAATTTTCTCAGGTTGGCTGTGGTTGGATATCGCCAAAACAAATTCCAGGCTTTATTTTTTGCTTTTTTTTTTTGATTTTGTGCATTCCTCATTCCACCAATAATTATAATGCTTTCGGGCTGGGGGATTTGATAATGGTATTGTATTTTTGGTCACATTTAAGAGATGCGACGTGATGTAATCTGTCACATCATCAATAGGCTGGAGACGGATTTTTTCCTCATCGAAAGAGATTGATAACTGAAAGTTTGCCCTGGCAAATTTCCATTTCCTGCAGGGTTGAGCTGGAGGAGCCGATGCTATCAATACCTTGCATGCGATTGGGAAGTGGTCACTGTCCATAGGATCATTAATAACAGTTCACTCTATGGTTGGGACCAGTACTGGAGAACAAATGGAGAGATCTATTGCTGAGGTATATCCAGTTTTGAGCTGAACGTAAGTGTGCATGCCATTATTCAGTATGGTGAGGTTTAGTGCCTCTAAAAAGCTTTCAATGAGTCGATCCCGTCTAATCTAATTTAAGAGTGCTCCATAAGGGGAGTGCCCATTAAAGTCCCCTAATATACAGAGAGGTGGAGGTATCTGTATGAAGAGGTCTTCAAGTTCTTTTAAACAGTAAGTATGTTTGGCCGTAAGTAGATTAAGACTAGTGTTATTGCAATATGGAAGAGTTATACAAACAGCAACAGCTTCTATTTCAGTTTGAAATGGGGTATGCTTAGTTCGGATCCTCAAGTTTATTAGGATTGCTACACCACCATGGGCAGAATTTGTTGTATTACGATCTCTTCTATAAAGGCAATAGTTCTTTATCAAAGGAGAAATTTGTGAGGTTAAGTAAGTTTCCTGAAGACAAAGAGCAGCTGGAGAATACCAGTTAATTAGATCATGGATATCATCTGTGTTGCAATGAAAGCCTCTGCAGTTCCATTGTAAAATACAGGCTATTACTTGTGTTTAATTGATGGAGCTGTATCTGACTGCTTTTTGAAAGTGACTGGCTTATGATGTTCCAATTTTGGTTTATCTTTTTTGGAGAAAACTGGCTGACCAGTGTCCATTTCTTCTTCAGCATAGATTTATAAAATAGGATTTTCATGTATAGATGTGCCATCTGTATCCATGATTGTGTCCTGGATATTTTTCATTGCATTTTAGTTTGCAATATCGGATGTAGTAGAGTACATTGGAGGAGGAGATGCTGCTGGTATTGTCAGAGGAATATTATCTGGTCTGAGAATTTGCAGTTCGGGCACATCATTTTTTTAGTCAGTCACTCTGATTGTGATCTGAAGAACCAAATTGAGGCAGACAGGAACTCCTCCACATACAGTTTGAGAGTGGCCATACTTTTGGAATTTATAACATCTCAATGGGTTGGCAATATATGGGTGAATGCAGCAAAAGCAGGTAAATAACCTGCTTTTACAGAGGTGAGTAATTTAGGGGTATTAAAGGGGGAGAATAATATTTCTGGTAGGCATAAGTTAATTGTCTTTTTTAGTCATTATACGTTTTGCTTCAATTACATTTTGTCCCTGCAGCTCTTGTGTTATTTCTTCCTTGGTGACATTTAGTAGATCCCAACTGGATATGATACCCTTAGATGAATTTAGGGTTGCGTGAGGAGTATTTTTACTAGAATGCCAGCAAAGTTTGTAAGCTGTAAAAGTTTCTCCAAATGTCTGTGATTAGTAGTTTCCACTAATAGGTCTCCTGATTGCAGTCTCTTAACAGTCTTAGAAGATCCTGCAATACCTTCCAGATGTTTTTGAATCACGAAGGGAGACAGTTTGCTCATAGGCTGACTAGTGAGGGAGTGGAATATTATAAACGATGGGCAGGGTTGCTCCATCCGATCAGTCTTCTGTCTCTTTGTATTATTATTTCCTAAGTTGTGATTGGAGTCATGGTCAGTGTAAATTTCTGCTCTTGAGCTGGAAGGCTTTAAGGGTGGATAAGTATTTTTATCCGTAATGGCTCCTTTTGGCCCTGGGAGTTTGTCTTTACCACCCAGGTTACTGGTCCCACCACGGGGAGGCAGGAGCAGTGCCACAAGGTGACCAAGCAGCTATTAGTTGTGTTAGTGATAAAGGAAAAAGAAACAGAAAGGTGTGTTTCCTTTCTGGGCCTTTGCCTACTTCTTGTAGAACAAAAGAGCTACTGCAATATAAAATGAGGAAAACAGTATTCAGAAATCAACAGAATTTGACAAAGCAAGTATCCTGCTTTCACATGCTGTGGTGGACTTGGAGTATTGAAAGTTAAAATGATATTTCTGGTCTGGGTGATTATTCCTTCTTTTTTGATTGTTATTCTTTTAACATGAATTACTCCTTGGTTTTTCATTTCTTGCAAAATTTCTTCTTCTGTTATATGGAGGAGATCCCATTCAGCGTTACTCCTTTCAAGGTGTTTAAAGTATTATGGGGTGTAACTGTTACCGGGATCCCACCAAAAGTGGATGTGTCAGTTGCTCTGATTGTCGTGTATTGGCTGTCTCAATTAGTAAGTCTCCTGATTTTAACCTTTTTACTGCTTTTGGAGTTCCGGCTATATTTTCCAGACATTTTTGTTTCAGGAAAAGGGATAATTTCCTGTGGACTGATCTCTCGTAGAATGAATGATGAGATACTTTGACGCAGTTATCTCATGTATATCAGTTTTTTGTCTTTTTGCCATGTTTGTATTAATTTCCTCACATTCTTAAGTTGATTGGGTCATGTTGGAGGATTTTGTGACTTGTCAAAATCCATGGTGTTTGTTCCTTTTTGCCCTGGGCGAGAGCTTTTCCTCCCAGGTTTCCAGCCCCACCATGTGGAGGCAAGAGCGGTGCCACCTAGTAACCAAGTGGAGAAAAAAGGTTAGTAATTGATTAATGTAAAGAAAGGTGACTTTCATTTCTGTATTAACAAGTTTTTACTGTGCTAAATGCTATTAGTATAGACAATAGGAGTTTAAGTAAATTGCAAAAACTCACAAAAAAGAAAGCTTTTTATAATAATTGGCATGCTAGATAATTCGCTGAAAGGTTGCTCAAATCACTATGTTTGGCACTCGGGACCCTTTTGTTTGCACTTTTTTTTTTTTTTTTTTGATCTCTGAGATTTTGGTTTTGACTGACAACATCAAGAAATAAACATGTTTATATGATACTATTTTTACACATTTACATTTTCCTTTTGCAGGAAAGTGATATTAGTACAGTAAAAGCTAATCGTTGGAATAAATATTTTGCTACATTTAGTCTGACAAAATCAAATATATGCATCAGAGGAAGAAAGGAAAGTGAGGCATTGAAGGCTAAAAACAACTGTGGTAATGTTAGAGGAAAAACATTATTTGCTGCCTTTTTTGAGGTACGAAATCACAAAGAAATATTAACATCTTTTGATTAGTATTACATTTAATAAATGTTATATTATATTAGATTTACCTATAGAATTTTGAATGTAACTAGTGTTTTATATTCATTAAAAGGATTATTAATCATATAGACAAAGTCCTTTCTGCTCTTGGTTGTACAAAGGATATAATCAAGAGCAGAAAAGTAGGCTACTGGCACAAAGGGTTATCTCAGTGAAATAAGTTGCAATGTCTGGACTGGACACCTACATTGGGGTTCCATTAAAGATTTTTTAGGCTTTAAGAGGGTTGAGTAAACTAAAAACTTTTGTTTTCCCAGATGGCACAAATTGACATATACATTATGGGATAGCTTTGCATTAGGAACACCTACCTAGTTATCTGATTGTACTACCTTTAGTATAGCATGGTTTGGATACACTACAGCATAGTTTGCACAAGATACTGGAGGGTGTTCATAAGTCTGAAGACCCATGCCATCTTGACACAGTTATATAGCTGTGTCAGTGTGGCACGAGTCAAAAAATCTGGACAAAGGCAGCCATGTCAGAGGTAATTACCCCAGCTAAGCTGGCTCCCAATGGTCATTCACCATCAAACTTGGTTATGTCTCCCCTTGGCCATACTGGTCTACTGAATGTTGTAGTGCCAGACTCTTTCTTTATATAGATACAGTGTGCAATCTGGTGGGTGGCACACATCACATATGAAGTCACATTTGCCAGTGTTCATAACCTATTTATATCACATCTCTGGGCCATTGTTCTTGCAAATTGGTGGTTTACCAAATGCTGTAATGCCGTGTTCTGCTCTTATACATATAGAGATGTATTATCTGGTAGCAATAGTGGCACACATTGCAATATTCCATTTACAGTTGGCAGTGTCCTTAATGCAAAGCTAGGTAATCTCAGTAATCATTAATTCCAGAAGTCTTGTGATAAGTAGATGATAGTCCCCAGTGAACAGTAGAATAAAAGAGGCACACCTACTTGAAGACAGGTAGGTGTAACACAAAGGGATGAGAAAAAGCTCTAGATTAGTTACTTTTTATCCCTTCAAATCCAAGAATAAAACAGTAATAGTATTCACCATATAATGCAAGGAAGCCACATGCTTTTGCTGCACTGGCAAAAATACAAATTATATGCCTCCCTCCTCATATAGGTAACTATCCAGATGACCTTTAAATATATTCAAACTGTCAGCCTCAACTACCTGTGAGGGAAAGTTTCCCTCCAGCAATCAGTGACTTTTTAGCATTAGTAGAGGCACATGATGCAAGAAAGCAAGCTTATGCAGCATCAGCCAAAAAAAAAAACCACCTCCCATTTTACCCCTCTGTTCGTTCCAAATACCTGTCCAGCTCAGCCTTAAATTTATTTAGGCTATCAACTTCCACAACAAGGGATGGAAGTCTGTTTCCCCAACAAACTACCAGCTGGCTAAAGGCAAACTTCCGCACATCTATCCTACAACTGTCTTTCCTCAATTCGAATTTATGCCCTTTCTGGTGATTATTCTGAGCAAGAAGAAGAAGAATCCCATCAGCACTGATGGGATTCATTCCATTTTTTTGAGGAATTTTTACTTTTAACTTTGAATATTTTCCAGTTGAGTGTACTTTTTTTTTATTTTTCACATAGATATATAAAATGTCTTGTATATACAGTCAAACTCAGTCAAAGTAAATAATGACAACTCAGCTATAATATCACATTAATCAGTTAAGAACACTCTTCATATAAATTGTGCCATTTTATCTTGGTTACAGTGTCATTTTAAAATTGCACTTTGACTATAATGTTAGATCTACTGACTTACTGGTTAAAAGACAGCTTCCTACAATCTAATCTAAACCTCAACCCTGTAATTTTAATTTATGGTCCCTAGTTCTGGAATTCTTTATAACAGTAAAAATTCCACTCTCATTCATTTTACTAATTCCTCTCAGAGACTTATAAACCTCAGTCAGGTCACCTCTGAAGTGCCTGTTTGCCAAGCTCTGTAGTCCACATAATCGGCTTTAACATGAAAAAAAAAATTAGAAAATGAAGATATTCCAATTTGTATTTCAAGGGACAGAGAAACAACTTTCGTTTTAATTTTTATTTATACATTCCATTTTTTTTGAGGAATTTTTAATTTTAACTTTGAATATTTTATAGTTGAGTGTATTTTTTTTTATTTTTCACATAGATGTATAAAATGTCTTGTATATACAGTCAAACTTAGTCAAAGTAAATAATGACAACTCAGCTATAATGTCACAATTAATCAGTTAAGAACATTCTCCATATAAATTGTGCCATTTTATCTTGGTTACCGTGTCATTTAAAAATTCCACTTTTGACTATAATGTTAGATCTTCCAGCAAATAGGCAAGTATTCACTGTATAAGTTGATTGCCTTTTTTATAGTCACTTTTCATATCTTGCTTATTGATGTATTACAATAAAATCTCTATTAAGAACTACTGTGTCCTTTTAATTTAATTATTACTGTTCTTTCTTTTAAAAAATTACATTCTGATGTTTTATTATACTGCACAGCAAACTGTGAAGGGATCAATAAGCATGCAACTCCCTTATGTGGAAGGTCATGAAACTAAAGCCTGTAGGTACAGATGGCAATATAACACTACTTTTATCAATACTGGATGTGTGCATGGGAAGCTTTGATTATGTAAATGAACCATTCCTTGTGGCTTGTTTAATATTATACTACAGATTGGTTTCTTTGTAAACAATGCCTGAATACAGAAGCACATTTACTATAAATGTGAGTGCTAATGGGAGTGCTGTGGCTCAGGGGAGAACTGAGGGGGGCAGTTGTCCTCTGAATCACAGCCTTTTAAAATGTACTGTTTGCTTGATGTTTGTGGAGCAGTCAGGTATGGGACATGATACTGCTATGGGGGATGTCTTTGTGTGTGTGCGCGCGATGCAAGGAGTGTAAGGAAATCAGGCGACAACTCAGCATTGTTATGGGTCTATATGAGAGCTTGAAGGACAGGGTGGATGCCCTCAAAGGATTAAAAGTGAGGGGCCCATCAAGCTCTCAGCTGCCCACACCAATGGCAGAGCTTGCAGTTGGGCATCTCGCAACACAGCGGCAGCCCCCAAGGCAGAATGCGCTGGTCCCAAAGGAACTAGTAGTTGTTGGTGACTCTATTGTCAGGGAAACGGGAAACATGCTTTGTAAAAAGGATAGGTGGACCAGGACCAGGGTATGTCTGCTAGGGGCAAAGGTTGATGACGTTGTAGAGCGGATATCATCTTTTAAGAGCACAAAAGGTGATATAGTTGTACACGTTGGCACTAATGATATTAAGAGTAGGAGACCGGCGGAATTACTTAACCAGTACAGGTCACTGTTGAAAAAAAGCCATGAAATAGGGTTGAATTTGAAAGTATCTGTAATTCTGCCCAGACACGATAGGAGGGAGTATATGATGAGAGCCTTGTCAATCAATTCGGCCCTGGAAAGATTGTGCAAAGCTCAAGGGGTCGAATTTTTTTTCAGCCTGGTCTGTGCTTGTTAACAGGAGAGACTGCTTTTACAGGGATGGGATACACTTAAATAGAAAGGGTGCAAGAATGTTTGCTGATGCTATCGAGGCAGTGTTAGGTGGGTCGGAAAACTGCTAGATTGGGGGATACAAGGACTAAGAGATTAACAGTAGCCACTGGCAGAGGTGAAAGTGATTCTTGCACTGCTTCTATTGGAATGAGCGGCAGCCTGGAAAATAAGATGCAGGATATTTCAGAGACTGCTGGGAGTCATTGGGGTACAAGTAAACACATGGGTTGCGTTAGGGTAGCTAACAAAAAGAACAGGCGCATGTATACTTGCGTGTACACCAATGCTAGGAGTTTGGTAAATAAATTTGATGAAATTGAGGTATTGCTCAAAGCATCAAAGGCGGATATTGTTGGGATATCAGAGATGTGGTGTCACACAGATATAAGTAATGCAGAACTGGAATTTGGGGAGCACAACATCTACAGAAAGGATAGACAGGATAGGAGGGGTTATGCAATTAGTTAGGAAACACATAAAATCCAAGGAAGTGAAGCCAGTTGACATCGCTGGACAGTGCAGTGTCGATTCAGTTTGGTGTGACATAAGCACTAGGAGATCAAAATTGAGAGTAGGAGTGTGCTATAGGCCTAATGACTCTGATGAGTATAATAATTAACTGTACAGGGAAATAGAGTGGGCCAGTAAATCAGAGAGTCTTATAATGGGGGATTTTAATTTCCCAGATATTGACTGGAATTTGTAGGTTGGTCACTCACACACTAGCAAGGCTTTTGTGGATTTATTGGATGATTGTTTTCTACATCAGCATGTTCGGGAGGCAACTAGAGGGAGCAATACTCTTGAGTTATCAGTAGTGATTCTTCATGCATTAAGAATCTTCAGATAGAGGAACCACTAGGTGGCAGTGATCACAGTGTGCTGAAGTGGGATTTACTCAAGGAGGTAACTACTATCAGGTGTAAATGGAAGGGTTATTGCTTTCGTAAAGGCGACTACGATGGTCTGAGACAGTATTTAAATTCTATACAGTGGGACCAACTGATGATGTTACCAACAGCAAATTCAAAATGGGAAGCATTCAAAGAACTTATCTTGGAAGCTACTAGGCTTTACATACCAACTAAGAAATATTGTTCAAGGTTTAGGCCTAAGTGGATGTCAGATGAACTAATGAGACATATGGCAGAGAAGAAAAATGCATGGGATACATACAAATTAACACGTGACACAGAAGCCTATGATAGATACAAGTTCATCTGTAACCAAGTTACTAAGGAGGTTAGGCAGGCGAAGGCAGATTATGAGAAATCTTTGGCAAAAGAAAAACAGCAAAGAGTTCTTTACTTATGTAAACTCTAGAAGGAAGGGGATGAATCAGATTGGTCCACTTGATATCGATGGGTCAACTGTTGATTATCCTGCTCAGGTAGCTAACAAACTAAATGAATATTTTGCATCGAAATTCACACATGAGGAGTTATTCAGCGAGGGGAATGCCAGAGGTGTATTCAACTCTGGCAGTAAGCGAGAGAATCTTGTAATAACTGAGAGTAAAGTGGAGGAGAAATTGTTGAAGATAAATACAAGAAAGGCACCTGGGGTGGATGGGATCTATCCAGTTATATTAAAGGAGGCAGCAAAGGAAGTAAGCAAACCCTTAGCTATAATTATGAGAGTTTCCTTGGACTCAGGGGAAGTACCCGTGGACTGGAGATGTGCAAGTGTGACCCCAATTCACAAAGGAGGATCAAAGGGCGACACAAGTAATTATAGACCTGTTAGTTTAACTTCTGTTCCCCGAAAATTAATGGAGGCACTGGTTAAAGAAGCACTGCAAGATCATCTAGACAAGACTTCAGTTATAGCTCAGACACAGCATGGTTTTGTTAAGGGGAAGTCTTGCCTGACCAATTTGATTGGATACTATGATGCAGTCACAAAAGAACTGGATGCAGGGAATAAATTTGATATTATATACTTGGATCTTAGAAAGGCTTTTGATACTGTTGCTCATGGAAGACTGCTGCACAAATTGGAGCAGTTTGGCATTGGAGGCAAATTCCTGCTATGGATAAAGGGGTGGTTGAGGGGGAGAAGACAGAGAGTGGTAATCAATGGACACTGCTCATCGTGGACTAATGTTATTAGTGGAGTCCCTCAGGGTTCAGTATTGGGTCCATTATTGTTTTCTGTATTTATAAATGATATTGATGATGCTATATCAAGCTTAATGTCCAAGTTTGCAGACAATACGAAGGTTGGCAGGGTTGTCAGGGACACTACTGACACTATGCTACTGCAACAGGATCTGGAAAGGTTGAGCAGATGGGCTGAGAGGTGGCAAATGAAGTTTAACATTGACAAATGTAAAGTACTACATATGGGAAACAGCAACCCCAGAGCAACGTATCAACTCTGTGGTACTACACTGACAGTGGTAGAGAATGAAAGGGACCTGGGGGTGGTTGTGCAGGCAGATATGAAGTTTTCTGAGCAGTGCAGACCGGCTGCAAGAGTAGCTCATGGTGTATTGTTGATGATATATAGGAATTTTTCTAGCATGGATAAGGTGGTGATTATTCCCTTGTATAAGGCAATGGTCAGGCCACACCTAGAGTACTGTTTACAGGTCTGGAGGCCTCATTTCAGCAAGGATGTAGAGATGCTGGAACGAGTACAGAGAAGGGCAACAAGATTAGTGAATGGAACAAAGGGGTGCTCTTACGAAGAAAGGCTTAAGTTTTGCAAATTACAGAGTCTGGAGACTAGGCACCAGCGAGGTGATCTGATAGAAGTGTATAAAGCCTTGAATGGTTTGAGCATGCTCAATGCAGATGGGATTCTTCCTCTTGCTCAGAATAATCACCTGAGAGGGCATAAATTCAAATTGAGGAAGGACAGATGTAGAATAGATGTGAGGAAATTTGCCTTTAGGCAGCGGGTGGTTGGTTGGTTGGTGGAACAGACTTCCATTCCTTGTCGTGGAAGTTGGCCTGAATAAGTTTAAGGCTCAGCTGGACAGGTATTTCGAACGAACAGAGGGGTGAAGTGGAAGTGGTTATTTTTTATTTATTTTTTATTATTTTTTTTTTTTGGCTGATGCTGCATAAGCTTGCTTTCTTACATCAAATGCCTCTACTAATGCTAATGCATCAAAAGATCGTGTAACGTTACCTACATGCAGTAATGCATCAGGAGATTACATGATAAAACACCTACGATGCTTTATAGATCCTGTAATTCTCATTACAGTATATTGGAAAGCCAATAAAAAAGCTTGGGTAACCACCGATTTGTTTAAAGATTGGTTTCTAAATTATTTTGTTCCAGATGTGGAAAAGTATTTAAAGCGGAAAAATCTAGATTTTAAAGTTTTATTACTATTGGATAACGTGCCAGGCCATCCAAAAGTTTAAGTCATCCAAATGTTGAAGTAATGTTCCTACCACCTAATACAACTTCTTTAATTCAGCCATTATAGATCAAGGCATTATATATACCTTTAAAGCTCATTACATCAGAAAATCGTTACACTGGAATTTGATAAAAATTGATTCTGAACCTATTGAAGTTGACAGAAGCATGGAAACATTTTTCAGTTGTGGACTGTATTGGAATCATAGTTTTATCGCTTAAAGAAGTAAACCATCAACATTAAATGCATGTTGGAAAAATGTATGGCCAGAGTCAGTTCATTCAGGAAATATGGTCGAACCGGCATAAAATAGAATTGGTGCAATAGTAGAACTTGCTAAGTCGGTAGGAGGAGTAGGTTTTGATGATATGACTACTGAAGATGTTCATGAATTACTGGTAGAAATAGAGGCTGGTGAAACGGATTTGGTGGAAATGGCATTGGAGGTAAACCAAATCAATTCAGAGGATGATAGTTCAGAAGAAAATTCTGAAGTTCTAAATTTTACACTAAAAAGCATACGGGAAGGCATAAAGTTAGCTGAGCAATTAGAATCATATTTTTTGAATGCAGATCCTTCAACTGAAAGGAACAAAGTTCAAAAGGGAGCTTCAAAAATGTTTAGCTCCATATCATGAAATTTACAAAGATCTATCAAGTAAAAAAGCAAACAAACATAGATTACTGATTTTTTGAAGAGAGCAGAAGGTACACGAAATCAAGATGCTGCAGAAGAAAGTTCAGAAGGTGAAGATATTCAGCAACAGAGAAAATGTTCTCGTTTGATTGTGCTTAGCAGCGATGAAGAGGAAGAAAATTAAATGAGAATACGTTATCTGGCAAATATGTTTCAGTTTGTAAAGTAAGACGTTTGTTCAATTATTACCATTTAAGTTACTATTATTATAAAAATAAAGTTAAAATATTAAGTTATTACTACTATAAAAATTAAGTTTCCGATAGTTATAAAAAAAATGGTGTACTTTTGTTAGCTTTTGGAACATAACCCCCTTTTCGTACTGGTTCTTAGTCCTGTATAACATGGTTTTGCATTACATGAGATTTTGTAGGAACCAAACAACCATGTTATACGAGGGTTACCTGTACTGAAATTAACCTTATGATATGACATTATACATGGTGTACATAAAGTCTAAAATCAGCATAAACTGATAAAATTTTAAAATATTTTTAAAAAGCATATTATTATTATTTTTTTTTTGGCAGGTTTGTATTGCCCATATCTAATAATTATGTCATTAAACTTACAAGAGGGCATAGAAATTATCTTGTCATGTAGGTAAAAATCTTGTCAATGAGGGAAGAAGCTGCAGAGTTCAATAACAATCACCCAGAAAAAAATCCAGTATCTCAATCTGTATTAGCAAATCTTTTGAAAAAATTTAAGGAAAGAAAAGTTCTACTAGTGAACCTTGTCCTTATTATCCCAGCATACCAGAAGAAATTCAAGAATTAATCATTGTGAAAGTTCATACAATTCCTAGAAAATCAGCTTGGAGCAAAGCTGCTGAACTAGACATTCCAAAGGGTATGGTTCATAAAGTCTTTCATGCACAGAAGTTTCACCCATATAAACTCCAACTCCATTATCTTTCAGGAAACATTTCAGTCAGATGTGGTTTTCAGACAAAATGGATTATAACACCAATTTCCTGAATGTAGAGTTGTTTTCCAGTGGGGCCAACTTTTATGTGAATGGAGAGGCGAATAAGCTAAACTGCCATTATTGGTCACAAAAAAATTCCTATTGGTATACTGGAAGCAGGGAACAGAGAATTGATTGTTTGGCATAGTGTATGGAATGCAAATATTCTTGGACTATTTTTTTTTTTTAAGCACTATAACTGGAGAGGACTAGTTGAATATTCTTTCTAATTAGTATTAACTAATTGATGGCCTGGCTGGTTTATGCAAATACCGTATAAGATGATGTGCCATCACATTATACACTTTCGTTCAACCCTAGTTGGAATAAAATTTTCCTCACTGGGTCAAAGAGAACTGGAATGGGCTGACAGAATGTTGAATTTGAAACCCATGATTTTGCATTATCTCAACACAAATAACTCCATGGATGATGGGGTTTATTTAAATTTGAAAGTTTCTTCTGTAAAAATTACAGACTTGTAGCACCTTAAGGTTAGCATATTTTTTGTTACAGGCAGTTGCATCTACCAATAATGACATGGCTGATATTCAGAATAACATGCTATGTCATTTATGAAGATGTTTTAAAAATGGCTGTTGCAATTTTGAGCAGACATTGTAACTGTTTTAAATTTAAATGTTTACATCGATCCAGACCTTTATGGTCATCCTCTTACAAAAATGTTTTGAAAATTTCCATCACCATTTTGAACAGATATTGTAATTCTGTATTAAAATAAAATATATTTACACTGATTCCAGAATTTATGGATATTCTGTATATACATAAGTAGTTAAACATTTATATTTTAACTCCTGACAGAATTTTAGATTTGCTGCTTTCTGTACATGCCATATTATAAAATAACTGAATTAATGTTCCTTTATGTTTATTACATTTCATTTTTTAAAAGGCTTCAGGACCAGGATCATTTATCCGCACAATTGGCAAATCAGAAATTCGAGTATATTCAAATGCATATGAACGGCTGAACTTTATAGGAAGGGCATTAAATGCCAGGTATGGTTTCTCTGATTTTGTTTACGTTCCAAAGATTAGTGCAAGGTGTGGCTAAAATGAAATGAGAATCATTGTTTACCAATGCTACTGCACAAGTCAGTGATATTCATATCATACTGTAGCTTATTTTTTCCTGTGCAGATCAGTTTTGTTTTGTAACATTTGGTTAAGTTTTGATTGAACTGTTACCTCTTTAAGTGAATCAGTATTTTAACCCCTTCGGTGGAAAATGAGCAATCGTAATTTAGAGCAAAGAATTGTTTTTAAATGTTTAGTGAAACTCAGTAAAAATGGTGCAGAAACATTGGAGATGTTATGGAAGTGTACAACAATGAAACCATGAGTCAACCACGTACGTATGAATGGCATGGACAGTTCAGAGAAGAATGGGAAGATGACCAGAAGACAGGAAGGCTGTCAACTTCAACAACAGATGCAGATGTTGAAAAAATTCTAGAGATCTTGTGCTAAGGTCTTTGGATAAGCATTAAACTAATCACAGAACAGTTGCACATTGACAAAGAAACAGTAAAAACAATTTTGCAATTTTGACAGAATGGTTGTACAGAAAGGGTGTGTGTGTGTGTGTGTGTGTGGTTTGCAGTGAGTGAGTTTTTAATGAAAAGCAAGATCATAACATTGGAGCACCCGCCTTGTTTTCTAGATCTGGTGCACCATGTGACTATTTCGTGTTCTTGAAAATTAAAATCCACACCTCAAAGGAAAACATTTTAACAAATTAGCAGGCATTCAGAAGAACACAATGCAGCAATTAAAGGCAGTATGTTCTGTGGATTTCTGCTGTTGTTTTAGAACCTGGAAATCCAAAATGTAGCACGGCAGAGGCATGGTTGGAGAGTGCTTTAAGGGGATAAACATTTAAATTGTTGTATTTAAAATAATAAATGATTTTAAAAATATTTCTCATTCCTTTTTAGCTGCTCCTTGTATCTACTACTAAATTGATAACAGATTTTTAATATAGTATTATGACAAACTACTAGGGTAACATCTGAAATCCAGAAACCCCTGACTTGGCAAGTGCTCATTTTTGGATATTAAATCAAACCAAACTTAAAATGTCAAGATTCAAGTCTAGAGAAAAGGCTAAACAACCTTTTCAACAGTATGGAAAACTTTCCCAAAAAATTTACTTGATTGGTCAAGTTAGCCGACAATCTAATTCCATGATATTTGTCTCTTTTATAGCTCTCATTGGTTTCCACTAATTATTATATACTCCTGGATGATGTTATGCATGTGTGAAGTACTTTGATGTTTTTTAGCGTTCATCTGCTATTCATGTTTGCTTATGATAAAATCAGTGGATATTTAGAAGCTGTTAAAGTGTTTTGGCTAATTTCATTACTTTCTTTGAGATCTAATTTTTGATTGTGGTTTACTCCTTTTGCAAATTTTTGTAACCCAACCTTAATAAAATAACACTGTTAACTAGAGTTATGTTACAGAAACTGGCCATCAGCGGCAGATCCAAGTTTTATGGGGGCCTGAAGCTTATACAGTTTTTAGGGTCCTCTTTAAGAAAAAGAATGCAAAATTTATTTGTATTCTTTTTCTTAAAAGTTGGTAGCCACTCCAACACAACCCGACACAAGGAGAAGTGTGATGGAGGGGAAGTTGGAGTGGAAAGAGACAGTGCTCTTAACTGATTGTGGTTAAAATATCTTACTTTTGCAAATTTTACAAAAACATATGACCATGTGAACATATTGCTAGGGGCTCTGAAGTTTAAGCTTCATTAGTTTCTCTGTAAATCCACCTATGCTGACCATAATGCTAAATAAACAAAATAAAGCAATGTGATTTCTATGCAGCTGACTTATTATGTTAGTAGCAGAAGAAAGAAAATTTATAGATCATCACCTCAAAAAAAAAAAATAAATAAATAAAATACTACCCACCTCACTCATCCATTCCCTCCAAGAATTTGTCTAGTTCTTCCTTGAATTTATTCAAACTACCTACTTCCACAACAACAGGTGGGAGTTTGTTCCAACAATCAACCATCTATCAGCTGAAGGCAAACTTCTAATCTGCAACCATCCTTCTTCAATTTGAATTTATTCCCTCTCATTTGTGTGTAGTCTCAGCAAGAGGACAAATGGTATCAACATTGAGCTTACTCAATCCATTCAAAGACTTAAACACCTCAGTCAGATCTCCTTGCAGGTGCCACATTTCCAGATGCTGAAATTTGCAAACTGAAGCAAGCCTTTCTTGGTAAGATCACCCTTTTGTTCCATTCATTCACCAATCTTGTTGCACTTCTCTGATCCAGTTATAGTAGATCTACATGCTTCCTATAATGAGGCACCATACTGATATACAGTACTCAAACTGCAACATAACCTTGGCCTTGCTCAAAGGGATAATCACCTCCTTATCACTGTTAGTGAAGTTCCTGTATGTCATTGACAAAACCCCATGAGCTGCCCTGGCAGCTTGTCTGCACTGCACAGAGAAATTCATATCTGACCGAGAATTATCCTATCAGTCTTTTTCATTTTCCACTATGCTGAGCATAGTACTATACAGTTGGCATGTTAAGGTGGGATTATTTGCTACCCTTGTGCAATACCTTGCATTTGTCGATGTTAAACTTCAACTTTAAATTTCTCAGCCCATTGGCCTAATTTTTCTAGATCATGTTGCAGTAGCTTACCTTGATTACTGTCACTAACTGACCTGCCAAATTTTCTATCATCTGCAAACATGGACATTAAGCTTGATATACCTTCATGAATATCATTAATAAATATTGAAAATAAGAACAGGCCCGGCACTGAAGCTGGGAGACTCCACTAACAAAATTATTCCACAAACAGCAGTGCTCCCTGATAACCACTCTCTGTTTTCTTGAACTCAACCATTCCTCTATCCACAGCAGTAACTTGCCTTTAATGCAACATTGCTCCACTTTGTACAGCATTCTTTTATGTGCAACAATATCAAACGCCTTCCTGAATCCCAAGTAGATATCAAAATTATTTTTTGCATCCCATTCCTTTATTACTGCATCATAGTATGCAGTCAGCTTGGTTAGACATGACTGCCCCTTATAAATCCATGCTATGACTGCAATGTAATTTCATTCTTGTATAGATGGTTGTTCCTGCATTACTTCTTTAACCAGTAACTCTACAGAAATTACAGACCTGTTAAGATAACAAGTCTGTAATTTCTAATTTCACTTTTGATCCCCATTTAAAAATTTGGGATAATTTGCATCTCCAGTCCATAGGGATCTCCACTGAATCCAATGCTCTTCATAGTATTACAGCTAAGGGTTTGCTTAACTCCTTTGTTGCCTCCCTTAATATAAATGGATTAGATCCTATCCACTGCAAGCACCTTTTTTATATTTATCTTCAATTTCTCTTCCACTTTAGTTTCGGTCATTACAAAATAATTTAGCCCCCATTAGAATTTGATAAACTTCTGGCATCCCCTTTCCTAAATAACTCCCCACATGTAAATGTAGATGCAAAATACCTATTCAGTTTGTGTGCAACCTAAGCAGGTCATCAAAAGTTAACCCATTGATATCAAGTAGCCCAATGTAATTTGGGGAGTACAATGTGTACAAAAAAGATAGACAGGACAGGAAGGGAGGAGGGGTTATGCTGTTAGTTAAGAAATACATAAAATTTAAGGAAGTGCATCCAATTGATGTTGGTGGACAATGCAATGCTGAGTCTGTTTGGTGTGACATGAACACTGGGAAAAGAAAAATGAAAGTAGGTGTGTGTTATTAGTATTTTTTTTTAGCATATGATGCAGGAAAGTAAGCTTATGCAGCATCAGCCAAAAAAAAAAAAAAAAACCACTTCCACTTCCCCCTACCGTTCATTCGAAATACCTGTCCAGCTGAGCCTTATATTTATTTAGGCTGTCAACTTCCACAAAAAGGGATGGCAGTCTGTTCCACCACTACCCGCTGGCTAAAGGCAAATTTCTGCACATCTACCCTACATCTGTCTTTCCTCAATTTGAATTTATGCCCTCTCAGGTGATTATTCTGAGCAAGAGGAAGAATCCCATCAGCATTGAGCATGCTCAAACCATTCAAGGCTTTATACACCTCTATCAGATCACCTGGCTGGTGCCTAGTCTCCAGACACTGTAATTTGCAAAACTTAAGCCTTTCTTCGTAAGAGCACCCCTTTGTTCCATTCCCTAATCTTATTGCCCTTCTCTGTACTCATTCCAGCAGCTCTACATCCTTTTTGAAATGAGGCCTCCAGACCTGTATACAGTACTCAAGGTGTGGCCTGACCATTGCCTTATACAAGGGAATAATCACCTCCTTATACCTGCTAGAAAAATTCCTGTATATCATTGACAAGACATCATGAGCTACTCTTGCAGTTCGTCTGCACTGTCATAGAACTTCATATCTGCCTGCACAATTACCCCAGGTCCTTTTCATTCTCTACCACTGTCAGTGTAGTACCACAGAGTTGATACAATGCTTTGGGATTACTGTTTCCCATATGTAATACTTTACATTTGCCACCTCTCACCTCTCAGCCTATCTGCTCAACCTTTCCAGATCCTGTTGCAGCAGCATAGCGTCAGTAGTGTTCTTAACAACCCTGCCAACCTTTGTATCGTTTGCAAACTTGGACATTAAGCTTGATATACCATCATCAATATCATTTATAAATACAGAAAACAATAATGTACCCAACACTGAACCCTGAGGGACTCCACTAATAAAATTAGTCCACGATGAGCAGTGTCCATTGAATACCACTCTCTGTCTTCTCCCACACAACCATTTCTTTATCCATAGCAGCAAAATAATTTTAATAGTCCTAATGAATCTGATGAGTATAATGAGCAATTGTGCAGAGAAATAGAGTGGGCAGTAATCAGAATGTCTTATAATGGGGGATTTTAACTTTCCAGATACTGATTGGAACTTGTGGGTTGGACACTCGAACACTAGCAAGACCTTTTTGGATTTATTTGATGACTGTTTTCTACAACAGCATGTTCGAGAGGCAGCCAGAAGGAGTAATACTTGATCTGATTATCAACAGTGATTATTCATGCATTAAGAATTTGCAGATAAAGGAACCACTGGGTGACAGTGATCACAATGTACTGATATGGGAATTACTTAAAGATATAACTGCCCTGAAGGCTGAAGGGAAGGGCTTTTCCTTTCGTAAATGTGACTACAGGGGTCTCAGACAGTTTGTAAATTCTGTACAGTGGGATAAACTGATGATTGTTACCAATGTTGAATTCTAAATGGAAAGCCTTCAGGGACTCAATCTTGGAGGCTACTAGGCTTTTCATTCCAACTAAGAAATACTGTTCAAGGTTCAGGCCTAAATGGATGTCAGATGAATTAATGAGGCTCATGGCAGAGAAGAAAAATATATGGGATACATATAAATTATCAGGTGACACAGAAGCCTATGGCAGATATAAGCTTGTCTGTAATCAAGTCACAAAGGAGGTTAGGCAAGCGAAGGCAGATTAAAAGAAATCTTTTGCAAAGGATGCCAAGAAAAGCAGCAAAGAGCTCTTTACTTATGTAAACTCTAGAAGGAAAGGGATGAATCAGATTGGACGACTTAACATAGATGAGTTGACTAATGATGATCATGCTCAGGTAGCTGATAAACTGAATGAGTATTTTGCATCTACATTCACACATGAGGAGTTATTTAATGAGGGGAATACCAGAAGTTTATCAAACTCTAACAGTGAGCTAAGTGATTTTGTAATAATTGAGAGCAAAGTGGAGGAGAAATTGTTGAAGTTAAACATAAGCAAGGCACTAGAGGTGGATGGGATCTATCCAGTTATATTAAAGGAGGCAGCAAAGGAAGTAAGCAAACCCTTAGCCATAAATATGAGAGCTTTTTGGACTTAGGGGAAGTCCCGATGGACTGGAGGTGTGCAAATGTATCGCCAATTCACAAAAGGGGTTCAAAAGGTAACAGAAGTAACTATAGACCTGTTAGTTTAACTTGTGTTCCAGGGAAAATAATGGAGTCACTGGTTAAAGAATCATTGCAGGATCATCTAGACAAGAAGACTTCAGTTATAGCTCAGACACAGCATGGTTAAGAGGAAGTCTTGTCTGACCAATTTTATTGGATACTGTGATGTGGTCACAAAGTGACTGGATTGAGGGAATAACTTTGATATCATATATTTAGATCTTAGAAAGGCTTTTGATACTGTTGCATATGGAAGACTGCTGCACAAATAGTAGTATGGCACGAAGGGCAAGTTGCTGCTATAGATAAAGGGATGGTTGAGTGGAAGAAAACAGAGAGTGATAATCAGTGGACACTGCTCTTTGTGGACTATGTTATTAGTGGAGTACATGAGGGTTTGGTGTTGGTCCCATTGTTGTTTTTTGAATTTATGAATGATATTAATGAAAGTATATCAGGATTAATGCCCAAGTTTGCTGATGATACAAAAGTTGGCAAGGTTGTTAACGACAGTAAAGACAGTATGCTACTCCAATTGGATCTAGATAATTTGGACAAATGGGCTGAGAAGTGGCAACTGAAGTTTAACATTGACAAATTCAAAGTACTGCATATGGATAGCATTTAGGAAATATAGTCACATACTGAAGAGCAATATCCCAGTTTGTCTGAAACGTAAAATAATGAATCAATGTATACTCCCCACCATGACTTATGGAAGTGAAACTTGGGCACTCACCAAAAGAATGGAAGAGAAGCTAAGAACTACACAGCGAAGAATGGAACGAATTATATTGGGAATCAGACTGTTAGATAAGAAGAGAAACACATGGATTAGGCAGCAAACTCAAGTAAAGGACATTCTTATCAAAACTAAAGAACTAAAATGGTCTTGGGCAGGACACATAGCTCGAAGACATGATGACAGATGGACTAAGAAAATAACAGAATGGTACCCAAGAGGAGCTAGAAGAAAACCTGGAAGACAAAGGCGGAGATGGATAGATGAAATTCATGAGTTTTTGAGTAGTAAATGGATGGCCAGTGCTCAAAACAGAAGGAACTGGAAAGTTGTTGGAGAGGCCTTCATCCTGCAGTGGATTTAAAATGGCTGATGATGATGATGATGATGGATAGCAAGAACCCAAGAGAAACATACAAATTGTGTGGTACTACACTCAGTTGCTAGAACAAGTACAAAGAAGGGCAACAAGATTGGTGAGTGGAACAAAGGGGTGCTCTTACCAAGAAAGGCTAAATTCTGCAAATTGCAGTGCCTGGAGAGTAGGCACCTGCAAGGTGATCTGATTGAGGTGTATAAGGCCTTGAATGGGTTGAGCAAGCTAAATGCTGATGGGATTCTTCCTCTTGCTCAGATTAAGAACCTGAGAGGGGGGCACATATCCAAAATGAGGAAAAATAGTTGTAGAATAGGTGTCTGGAAATTTGTCTTTAGCCAGCGTGCGGTTGATTAGTTGAACAGACTTCCATCTTTTATTGAGGAAGTTGATAGTTCTAAATAAATTCAAAATTGAAGGCTGAGCTGGACAGGCATTTGGAACAAATGGAGGGGTGAAATGGGATGAAATGGCTGATGCTGCATAAGCTTGCTTTCTTGCATCTTATGCCTCTACTAATGCTAATCCTTCCTTCTACTGTTAATATAAGCATAAAAGTCTTGGCTGATGTTCTTTGCAAGATACTTCTTGTAATCTTTGTGACGACTTGATTACAGACTAGTTTATAATTACCTTAGGGCTTCTGCATCACCTAATAATTTATATGCAACTCATGCATTTTTCGATCCACGGACCTCTGGATTATGGGCCCAGCACGCTTCCACTGCGCGACTCGGCCTGCGTAGCCGAGTGGGCAGGAGCGGGAGTGCAGTAGCACACGCTCTTTGAGTAGACCGGGGTTCAAGCCCCTGACTGCTGAATATGGTCGATCTGCCAACCCGCACTGGACCAGCGTGGCAGATTATGGTCCATTTCCCTCAGCATGAATTGTTGAGGAGGCTTCCATCCTGCAGTGGGTTGATAATGGCTGCACTTTACTTTTTTTTTTTACATGCATTTTTCTTCTTTGCCACAAGTCTCATCAGGTCATCTGACATTCAATTAGTTGAGCCTTGGACATTTAAGAAATATCTTAAATGGTATGAAAAGCATAGGGAGGTCTTGTTTGATTATTTCACTGAATACTTCCCATTTAGAATTTGCTGTTGGTAACATCGTCAGCTGGTCGTGAAGTAGCTGAGTGGTTGTACGCAGTAGCACACGCTCTTTGAGTGGACTGGGGTTGAAGCCTTTGACTGCTAAATATGATTAACATTTGTATTAATCGATTTATTGAAACTCCACTGACCTGTTTGTTGTGCTGCTGTATAAACAAGAATTTAAAACCTCTAAGACCACTATAGTCACTCCTTTGAAAGCAAAACCCTTTCCCCTGACAGTAGTTATATCTTGAAGTAAATTCCATATCAGTATGCTCTGATCACTACCACCCAGTGGGTCTTTTACCTCTTGATTCTTTAATGCACGAAGAATTGCTTCTGATAACCAGATAAGAGTACTGCTTCTTCTTGTTGCCTCTCTGATATGCTTCTATTAAAAATGGTCATCCAATAAATTCACAAAAATCTTGTTAGTGTATGAGTGACTGACCTACAAATTTCTTTCAACATCTGAAAAGTTAAATTACGCTATTAGATGACATTCTAATTTACTGACCTACTTTATTTCTCTGTATAGTTGTGTGGCATACTAATCACAGTAATTAGACCTATAGCACACTCATACTCTATTTTTTGTTTTCCCAGTGCTTATGTCATATCACACTGACTCGACATTCCACTCTGTACCCTTGTTCTACTGGATGCACTGCCTTAAACTTAATATGATTCTTAACTAAGAGCATACCTCCCTCCTCTCTTGTCTATCCTTCCTGTATAAATTGTACTTCTTTTATTCAAATGCAGCTTTGCTTATGTCTGAGTGACACCATGTCCCCAATATCCGTACAATGTATGCATTTAATGGCTTAAACAGTTGTTCAGCATAAGCATTAGCAGAGGCATATGATGGAAGAAAGCAAGCTTATACAGCATCAGCCAAAAAATAAAAATCTTCCCTTTTCACCCATCCATTTGCTCCAAATGTCCAGGTCTTTCTTGAATTTATTTAAGCTATCAACTTCCACAAAACAGATGGAAGTTTGTTCCAGCAATCAACTACTTGCTGGCTAAAGGCAAATTTCCATACATCTATTCTCCAACTGCCTTTCCTCAATTAGAGTTTATGCCCCCTCAGATATGTAATCCAAGCAACAGGAAGAATCCCATCAGTGATGAGCATGCTCAAACCATTCAAGGCCTCATACACACCTATATCAGATCACCTCGCAGGTGCCTAATCTCCAGACACTGCAATTTGCAGAACTTAAGCCTTTCTTGGTAAGAACAACCCTCTGTTCCCCTCACCAATCTCGTTACCCTTCCCTATACTTGTTCCAGCAGCTCTACATCCTAAAATGAGAACTCCAGACTTGTATGTAGTACTCATGGTTTGGCCTGATCATTGCCTTATACAAAGGGATAATCACCTCCTTATCCCTGCTAGCAAAATTTCTGAATATCATTGACAAAACCCCCATGACCTGCTCTGGCAGCCTGTCTGCACAGCTCAGAAAACTTCATATCTGACTGCACAATTACACCAGGTCTCTTTCATTCTCCACTACCCTGAGTGTAGGACCACATATTTGATATGTTACTCTTGGGGCTACTGCTACCCATATGCAGTACTTTGCATTTGTCATTATTAAACTTCAGTTGCCACCTCTTAGCCCATCTGTCAAACTTTTCTAGATCCTGTTGCAGTAGCGTACTGTCGTTACTGTCATTAACAACAGTGCCAACATTCGTATCACTGCAAACTTGGACACAAAGCCTGATGTACCTTCATCAATATCATTCATAAATACAGAAAACAACAATGGGCCCAACACCAAACCCTTGTGAACTCCACTAATAACATTAGTCCACGATAAGCAGTGTCCATTGATTACCACTCTCTGTTTTCTCCCACTCAACCATCCCTTTATCTATAGCAGCAACTTGCCCTTCATGCCTTACTGCTCCAATTTGTACAGCAGTCTTCCATGAGCAACAGTATCAAACACTTTCCTGAAATTGAAGTATATGATATCAAAATTATTTTTTGCATCCAGTTCCTTTGAGACCACATCATAGTACAGTAAACCCCCGCTATTCGTGGGGGTTATGTTCCTGAGAAATGCCGCAAATACCGAAAACACGAATATTGAGTTATGGTTCCCATAGTAATAAAGGGGTTCCGTTCCAAAGTATGAAATATATAAGAAAAACTAGTCTAAAATTTTGCCTATGTATTATATGTACCTTCATAATATGACTATGTTCATAAGTGAAATGCAAGCGTAAAGCGTCGAAATGAAAATAAGAAACAATTTAATATTAAATGTAATATTTATTAGAAATTTCAAACTAGTGCCTTTGCTAGCTAAAAACCCTATCCCGCCAGTGCTGTCACCAGTTTCACTAAAGTGTTCATAAAGGAGTTTTGCCTTTTCACGAATGATAAGTGAACTTAACGGAATTTTATTTTGAGTTCGGTCTTCTATCTCCAGATTTAAAGCCTTTTCCATTTTTTCTAATTTAACATCACGAGTTACAGAGCAAATTTTTGAAGCAATTAGCGCGTTTTCACGGACACTACAGCGGATTTCTTCTCCCGATTTCTTCATTGATCGTACCGTTGACTTGTTGATTTTATAATGTTTTGCCACTGAGGAGACACTTTCACCATTAGAAATTTTATCTAATAACTCAATTTTATTCACTAATGTCATCACCTTTGATCTTTTCACATTCCCCTTGTTATTTGTAGCCATATTTTTGTAGAGGTTAGAAAGAATTTCCAAAGGCCTCATTTCAAGAAGGATGTAGAGCTGCTGGAACGAGTACAGAGAAGAGCAACAAGATTAGTGAATGGAACAAAGGGGTGCTCTTACGAAGAAAGGCTTAAGTTTTGCGAATTACAGTGTCTGGAGACTAGGCACCAGCGAGGAGATCTGATAGAGGTGTACAAAGCCTTGAATGGTTTGAGCATGCTCAATGCTGATGGGATTCTTCCTCTTGCTCAGAATAATCACCTGAGAGGACTTAAGTTCAAATTGAGGAAAGACAGATGTAGGATAGATGTGCGGAAATTTGCCTTTAGCCAGCGGGTGGTTGGTAGGTGGAACAGACTTCCATCCCTTGTCGTGGAAGTTGATAGCCTAAATAAGTTTAAGGCTCAGCTAGACAGGTATTTCGAATGAACAGAGGGGTGAAGTGAAAGTGGTTATATTTTATTTATTTTTTTTACTTTATTTTTTTTTGGCTGATGCTGCATAAGCTTGCTTTCTTGCATCAAATGCCTCTACTAATGCTAATGTCACTTTCTTCCATTAACACACTCGAAAAAGTCTGTTTTACCCTGCAAAACGATAGATTTATCACTTTTGTAAGCATATCAATATATAAATTGATAAATTTATTCAATTTATAAGCATATAAATTAAAAGCAAATGACAAAACCTTCCATGACAAGCGCATAACACTGAACAAGGATTAGCGAGAAACATCCACGCTCCCGATTTTGTCACCCCTTTCCCCCACCCACTGAGCACTGTTTTGACCTGGAAAGATAATTTTAGCCACACCCATGTTTTTTTATGGTGGAAAATGTTCACGATGCTTTAAAATTCACATTTTTTTATGTTTAATTTTATATTAAATCAGCGACCACGAATAGCGGAGTTTACTGTATTCACTTTTATTGGTCAAACAAGACTTCATTTTAACAAACCGGTGCTGTGCCTGACTATAACTGCAGTATTGTTTAAATGATTAGTATTAGTAGAGGCATATGATGCAAGAAAGCAAGCTTATGCAGCATCAGCCAAAAAAAAAAAAAAACACTTCCACTTCCCCCCCCCCACCCTTCATTCGAAATACCTGTCCAGCTGATCCTTATATTTATTTAGGCTATCAACTTCCACAAAAAGGGATATCAATCTGTTCCACAAACCAACTACCCGCTGGCTAAATGCAAATTTCTGCATATCTATCCTACATCTGTCTTTCCTCAATTTGAATTTATGCCCTCTCAGGTATTCTGAGCTAATCTTGTTGCCCTTCTCTATACTTGTTCCAGCAGCACTACATCCTTCTTGAAATGAGGCCTCCAGACCTGTATACAGTACTCAAGGTGTGGCCTGACCATTGCCTTATACAAGGGAATAATCACCTCCTTATCCCTGCTAGAAAAAGTCCTGTATATCATTGACAAGACACCATCAACTACTCTTGCAGCCCGTCTGCACTGCTCAGAGAACATCATATCTGCCTGCACAATTACCCCCAGGTCCTTTTCTATTCTCTACCACTGTCAGTGTAGTACCACAGAGTTGATACATTGCTCTGGGGTTGCTGTTTCCCATATGTAGTACTTTACATTTGTCAATGTTAAACTTCATTTGCCACCTCTCAGCCCATCTGCTCAACCTTTCCAGATTCTGTTGCAGCAGCAGCATAGTGTTGTCAGTAGTGTCCTTGACAACCCTCCCAACCTTTGTATCATCTGCAAACTTGGACATTAAGCTTGATATAGCATCATCAATATCATTTATAAATACAGAAAACAATAATGGACCCAACACTGAACCCTGAGGGACTCCACTAATAACATTAGTCCACAATAAGCAGCTTACCACTCTCTGTCTTCTCCCCCTCAACCAGCCGACCGGGCTAGCCGAGTGGGTAAAGTACCAGCCCGGCAATCCAAAGGTCGCGGGTTCGATTCCCGCCTCGGGCTTGGATCAAAGTACTGCAAAAACCTTGGGAGGTGCAATATGGCCACAGAAGCCGATGCCCCAACAACTACCAAATCAAAAAAAAAAAAAAAAAATCCCTCTCAACCACCCCTTTTTCCATAGCAGCAATTTGCCTCCAATGCCACATTGCTCCAATTTGTGCAGCAGTCTTCCATGTGCAACAGTATCAGAAGCCTTTTTAAGATACAAGTATATAATATCAAAGTTATTCCCTGCATCCAGTTCTTTTGTGACTGCATCATAATATCCAGTCAAATTGGTCAGGCAAGACTTCCTCTTAACAAAACCATGCTGTGTCCGAGCTATAACTGAAGTCTTGTCAAGATGATCCTGCAGTGCTTCTTTAACCAGTGCCTCCATTAATTTTCCTGGAACAGAAGTTAAACTCACAGATCTATAATTACTTGTGTCAACCTTTGATCCTCCTTTGTGAATTGTGGTCACATTTGCACATCTCCAGTCTGTGGGTATCTCCCTTGAGTCCAAGGAAGCTCTCATAATTATGGCTAAGGGTTTGCTTACTTCCTTTGCTGCCTCCTTTAATATAACTGGATAGATCCCCATCCACCCCAGGTGCCTTTCTTGTGTTTATCTTCAACAATTTCTCCTCCACTTTACTCTCAGTTATTACAAGATTTTCTAGCTTACTGCCAGAGTTGAATACACCTCTGGCATTCCCCTCGCTGAATAACTCCTCATGTGTGAATGTCGATGCAAAATATTCATTTAGTTTGTTAGCTACCTGAGCAGAATCATCAACAGTTGACCCATCGATATCAAGTGGACCAATCTGATTCATCCCCTTCCTTCTAGAGTTTACATAAGTAAAGACTCTTTGCTGTTTTTCTTAGCATCCCTTGCCAAAGATTTCTCGTAATCTGCCTTTGCCTGCCTAACCTCCTTTGTAACTTGGTTACAGATCAACTTATATCTATCATAGGCTTCTGTGTCACATGTTAATTTATATGTATGACATGCATTTTTCTTCTCTGCCACATGTCTCATTAGTTCATCTGACATTCATTTAGGTCTAAACCTTGAACAATATTTCTTAGTTGGTATGTAAAGTCTTGTTGCTTCCAAGATAAATTCTTTGAATGCTTTCCATTTTGAGTTTGCTGTTGGTAACATCATCAGTTGGTCCCACTGTATAGAATTTAAATACTGTCTCAGACCATCGTAGTTGCCCTTATGAAAGCAATAATCCTTTCTTTTCCCCTGATGGTAGTTACCTCTTTGAATAAATCTCACTTCAGCACATTGTGATCACTGCCACCTAGTGGTTCCTTTATCTGCAGATTCTTAATGCATGAAGAATCACTACTGATAATCAAATCAAGAGTATTACTCCCTCTAGTTGCCTCCCGAACATGCTGATGTAGAAAACAATCATCTAATAAATCCACAAAAGCCTTGCTAGTGTGTGAGTGACCAAACCACAAATTCCAGTCAATATCTGGGAAATTAAAATTCCCCATTACAAGACTCTCTGATTTACTGGCCCACTCTATTTCCCTGTACAGTTTCTTATTTTACTCATCAGAATCATTAGGCCTATAGCACACTCCTACTCTCAATTGTGATCTCCCAATGCTTATGTCACACCAAACTGACTCGACACTGCAGTGTCCAGCGATGCCGACTGGCTTCACTTCCTTGGATTTTATGCATTTCTTAACTAATAGCATAGCCCTTCGTCCCTTTCTATTCTGTCTATCCTTTCTGTAGACGTTGTACTCCCCAAATTCCAGTTCTGCATTCCTTATATCTGTGTGGCACCATGTCTCTGATATCTCAACAATATCCGCCTTCGATGCTTTGAGCAATACGTCAAATTCATTAAATTTATTTACCAAACTCCTAGCATTGGTGTACACGCAAGTGTACATGCACCTGTTTCTATTCTTAGCTACCCTAACACAACCCATGTGTTTACTTGTACTGCAATGACTCCCAGCAGTCTCTGAAATATCCTGCATCTTGTTTTTCAGGCTTCTGCTCATTCCAATAGAAGCAGTGCAGTGCAAGAATCACTTTCAACTCTGCCAGTGGCTACTGTTAATCTATTAGTCTTTGTATCCCCCCCCAAGCTAGCAGTTTTCTGACCCACCTAACACTGCCTCGATAGCATCAGCAAATATTCTTGCACCCTTTCTATTTAAGTGTATCCCATCCCTGTAGAAGCAGTCTCTCTTGTTAACAAGTACAGACCAGGCTGAACCTTGCACAATCTTTCCAAGGCCGAATTGATGAACAAGGCTCTCATCATATACTCCCTCCTGTCGTGTCTGGGCAGAATTGCAGACACTTTCCAATTCAACCCTAATTCACGGCTTTTTTTCAACAGTAACCTGTACTTTTTAAGTAATTCTGCCGATCTCCTACTCTTAATACCATTAGTGCCAACGTATAAATATAACTATATCACCTTTTGTGCCCTTAAAAGATGATATCCACTCTACAATGTCATCAACCTTTGGCCCTGGCAGACATACCCTGGTCCTGTTCCACCTATCCTTTTTATAAAGCATATTCCCTGTTTCCCTGACAATAGAGTCACCAACAACTACTAGTTCCTTTGGGACCAGCGCATTCTGCCTTGGTGGTTGCCGCTGTGTTGCGTGATGACCAAGTGCAATCTGTGGTGTTGATGTGGGCAGCTGAGAGCTTGATTGGTCCCTCAATTTAGAACCGTCGAGGGCATCCACCCCATCCTTCAAGCTCTCATGTAGGCCCATAACAATGCTGAGTTGTTGCCTGATTTCGTTACACTCCTTGCATTGCGCATACACAGAGACATCCTCCATCGCAATATCATGTCCCGTACCTACCTGATTGTCCACAAACATTATGCAAGCAGTGCAAGGCTGCGATTCAGAGGGAAACTGCCCCCCCCCCCCTCAGTTCTCCTCTAAGCCACAGCACTCCCATTAGCTTGAGTCTTTTGCTTTGCTGCTCTGGTCTGAGTCATGATTTCAATTTAGTTTCAATAAAATTTCAATTTCAATACAAAATTATAACCCTAAACTTGTATCCCAACACAGTTATAATGCTATATATATTTTTAGTATCAAGTATTAATTATCTACGAGTTCCCTTTATATAACTCCCTATCAAGTTATGTATTTATTAATTATGTTACGTTTGTAATCTAAGTTGTTATATGTATTTAGTTAAGAGTACAATTTAATTGACAACAAAGTTTAACAAGTTTAATAGATTTTACTGATTAATCGACAATATTATTCTATACTAACGCTATCTAGTTTGGGATATAATGTATCGTATAACAAAGGCGGCAAGTTACGAACGGTAAATATACGGACACTTAAAGTATTAATTAACTTCCAAATCTCGCTGTCTCAATTCAGAATAAACTAACGATCCTGACTAGGTCTATAAGCTACTTATAGAAAATAATTTGATGTAAAAAATGGTCAATAAAGCGGCTAAATATGGCTAAAAACTTCTCGTTCAGCAGAGCTGCAACTTGTAATACGTGTATTTGATACCCTTACCGATACTTTTATGCAATTACAAGGCCGAGTAAAGAATAAATACACCAGATTAATCAGAAAATCACAAAATAATGCTATACTACTAAATTTAAATCGAAAGTTTTAGAAAAACAATAATTTCAAATCAATAAATAAGAAAATCCACTTAGTGGCTTTGAACACGTCTCACTGCAATGCTTCTTTAACCAGTAACTCCATTATTTTCTATGTAACAGAAATTAAACTAACAGATCTGTAATTACCCATGTCACCCGTTGATACTCTTTGTGAACTGGGAATACATTTGCACATCTCCAGTATGTAGGGATCTTCCTTGAATCCAAGGATGCACTCACAGTTATGGCTAAGGGCTTATTGACTTCCTTTTTTGCTTCATTTAATATAACTGGATATATTCTATCCAACCCAGGTGCCTTTCTTCTATTTAACTTCAACAATTTCTCCTCCACTTTGCTCTCAGTTATTACAAAATCATTAAGCACCCTGTTACAGTTTGATAAATGTCTGGCCTTCATTTCCCTACAGAATTTCTCATGTGTGAATGTAGATACATAATACTCATTCAGTTTGTCAGCTACCAGAGCAGGATCATCAACAGTCGAACCATTCCTTCTAGAGTTTACATAGCAAAGAAATCTTTGCTGTTTTTCTTTGCATCCTTTTCCAGAGATTTCTCATAATCTGTCTTTGCTTGTCTAACCTCTTTTGTGACTTGATTAAAGACTATCTTATATCTATCATAGGCTTCTGTGTCACCTGATAATTTGTATGCATTGCATGCATTTTTCTTTTCTGACACCCATTTAGGCCTAAACCTTGAACAATCATTTTTATTTGGTATGAAAAGCCTACTAGCTTCCAAGATTAATTTCATGAATGCTTTCCATTTAGAATTTGCTGTTGGTAATATCATCAGTTGGTCCCACTCTGTAGAATGGAAAGGTTTTTACAAAAGCAAAAACCTTTCCATTTACCCCTGATGGTAGTTACATCTTTAAGTAAATCGCACATCAGTGCACTGTGATCACTGCCACCTAGTGGTTCCTTTATCTGCAGACTCTTAATGCATGAATAATCACTGCTGATAATCAGATCAAGGGTATTACTCCCTCTGGTTGCCTCTCGAACATCTTGCTAATGTGTGAGTATCCAATCCACAAGTTCCAGTTAATATCTGAGAAGTTAAAATCTCCCATTATAAGACATTCTGATTTACTGGCCCACTCTGTTTTCCTGTTTGTTTGTTCATTGTATTCATCAGAGTCATTAGGTTTATAACACACTCCTACTCTCATTTTTGCTTCCCCAGTGCTTATGTCACACCAAACCGACTTAACATTGCACTGTCTCCCTATGTCAAGTGAATGCACTGCCTTAGATTTATGTGTTTCTTAACTAACAGTGCATAATCCCTCCTCTCTTCCTATCCTTTCTGTATACATTGTACTCCCCAAATTCCAATTCTGCATTTCTTATATCTGTGTGACACCAGTTCTCTGATATCCCAACAATATCTGCATTTGATATCTTGACCAGCACTTCAAATTCATCAAATTTATTTACTATACTCCTAGCATTGGTGTACATTCAAGTATGCATACCTGTTCTTATTGTTAGCTACCCTAATACAGCCCAAGCATTTACTTGGGCAGTAAAAGGAGAAGTCATCATCAAGAAATAAATGCTGAAAAGTAGGAATAGTGAGGGCAACTGCAGTTGACTGTCATGCAGAACATTATGCTTGCAGTGCGTAACTTTAGAAATAAAATTTTATTTGCCTCGCCTGCTCTGCAAAACATCAATTAGTACAGCACATTGCCTTACTTAAAAATAAACAATTTTTTTCTTTTACGTAATTTAAAATTCTAAATGATTTCTCCAGCTGATATTAAATTACCGTATTTCTTCGATTGTAAGACGCCATCGATTGTAAGACGCACCTTAATTTCAGTACCACCAACAGAAAAAAAGCTTTGATTCTAAGAAAAAAAAAATAAATAAAATAAAATGCAAAAATAAATCTAACAAACATTTTTATTATATTAGAATTCAATTTACTAACAACAATAGTATTTATCAGTAGGTATGTTATTCATCACTTCCTTCCGCATCTTCTGAACCATCAATATCTGCATCTTCTGAGCCATCAATATCTATATCTGAATCAGTATCAGGGTCTACTTCACATTCAGGGTCAGATTCTTCTGAGCCGTTGTTATCTTTATTATCCCATAATATATCGTCTTCTGAGCCATCGAGAGTGTTGGTGATGCAACATTTTTTCAACGAGTTCTTGGCTATTCTTTCCAGGATCAGCTTCCAGCTGTTGATACCCATTCTGCCAATTTTGATGCCAGCACTTTCTTAATTTTTCCCAGAAGGTGTCAACGGAAGGTTGTCGGTCAACAGCCAGGATTCATATTCCTTTCTCAAGTAGTCCTTAAATGGTTTGTTGACTGAAACGTCGAGTGGCTGCAGTTGGCTAGTCATGCCACCAGGAATCACAACCAAGTCACCATGTTTTTGCATGATTTTATTTTTGACCCGTTTGGACAAATGTCCACGAAATGCATCAAGTACTAGCATGCTAGGTGGGTTACGAAGACTTCCAGGACATCTACTCCACACAACATTTAGTTAGTCTTCCATAAGCTCTGCCGACATCCATCCATTTTTTTGTGCATGCACAATAACATCATTGGGGAAATTTTCATTTTTCGGTATGGTTTTTCGATTTAAAATCAAATGTGGCAACTTTCGACCATCAGCAGTGATGCATAGCATCACAGTTATACGTTGCTTTTTGTAACCCGTGCTTATAATCTTGATTTCTTTAGCACCTTTAGCATTGATGGTGTAATTTCGAGGCATATCAAAGAAGACCAGGGTTTCATCAGCATTTTCATTTTGACTAAACTCATAGTTTATTTTATTCCTTAATTTCATCACCTGTCACTGAAAGTTAATCAGCTTCTGTTGAAAGTCTGCAAGAATTTTTTGACAGATAGTCTGTTGCACCAGCTGCGACTGCCTTTAAAAATTCTTTTCTCTATTCCAAGGGACTTGGCAATTCTCCAGCTTTCAGTTGCATGGTTTGTTGAGTGATGGGTAATCCTTTTGCACGTGTCTCTGTTACAAAATGTATCATAGTTTCATTGACTTGTAGAAATCTTCCTTTCTTGGGCGCTGTAAAGCACTTGGTTGTTGCTTTGCACGAAAATATGGAATTGCAGTCATTTCTCCAATGACAAACATTTACTTCACTAATGTAAAAATGTCAACCCACAGCTCTATTTCCATGTTCATTTGCATACACAATAACTTTTCATTTCAATGCAGCTTCGTAGTGCAATCTTTTTGACATTTTAATGTGCAATAAGGGATCAAAATTGACGAAATACAGTAACTCCACTTCTTACGTACTTTCGAAGATACAAACAAAACTTTCTAGTTTTCGCTGAGCGAGCTCCACTATAATGAAATAACAGTGGCTTCATACTTTGAAAGCCCATGAAATCACCCATCCCACTTTATTCTCCAATGGAATTGGAGAATGTGATAACTGTCAAAATTGGAGGCGGGGTTTCTCCATAAAAACAAAACGTGTGGTGCTGTGTGCAAAGTGCGGGAAAGTTTAAAAAAAAACTGCGATTGTAAGATGCCGTCGATTCTAAGGTGCACCCTGTTTATAAGGGGAAAAAATGCATCTTAGAATCGAAGAAATATGGTATTTTAGGGAGTATCACACTGAGAAGATGCTGAGGTAATGTCAGCAGTGTGCTGCTAAGAATTACAATGACAGCTATGTGTACACATAAATTATGCTAATACGTTGTGACATGATGTTGGCTTTCAATCGTGAGTAATAGAAACCAATGAGAACTAAAAAGAAACAAATGCCCTATATTTGGATTGCTAATTTCATGGGGTAGTCTTCTGAGGAATTAAAAAGATTATTTAGTTAATTCTTGCTGGCAGAATGCATTGGCAGCATAGCCATTTACTTTTTGATAATTTTGCTATGTAATTAATTATTATCTTTTTTAACTACATTATATTCTTACTTATTCTCTTATTCCTAAATGAGAAACTGGACACCATGAAGTCACCATAGCAATAACCTATGAAATTACTCTGGTAATATTCCTTTTAAAAAAGTAATCAAAATAACAAGAAGGAAAAATAAACAGAAACAAAAAATGCACAAGAAATTTTTTGATTGGTAAAAATTTTTTTAATACTTCCTTTTAGGAATAAAAGTGAAAGCTTTTACCCCCTCCCCTCATGTAATCAACACCGAATACCATTTTCTCCCTGCTTTGGCAGTTATGGGAATTTTTTTTTTTTTTTTTTTACTATCAAGATATCTTCAATTGCCTTGCAGTCAAGGATTAAAAAAAATAATAAATAACCACTGCAGGAAAATGCAAATCTAAATAATAATCTTTTGATGTGTAATGCAAGTGTTGATTTACCTTGAGTTAGGAGACAAGCCAATTTTCAGAAGTTTTTCAGTTTTCTGAATGATATAGATACTTGTACAGTATTTTTGGCTGATTGTGAACATTCATAGAAAGTGAAAATTGTGTGCAAAATTCTCTGTAGCTGTGTTTGAATACCTTTGATATAGTAAATGAATGCCTATTTTACATACTGAAATATTAAATAGATATATAGTTATGTAATTATATAACTATATATCTATTTAAGAAGAGTTATTAGCTAATTAAGTTAGTTAATTAAGAGTTATTAGCCATGTAATTAAAATATGGCCATAATAAATACCTGGGAAAATCTTTTCATCAGCTGTCATGCAAATTTTATTCTGCAGGCATTTTTATTTCCATAAATGCAAATGATGGTACTCTTTCTCAATTTATAAAGCAATAAAGATTTAACTAATATAAAGCTTAATAAAAATTAATATCAATAAAGGTTAATTTTCAAAGCAAATAAATGCATATAAATGACAATTGAAACACTGCTCTATGTTGTTAACAATTTAGTAAAGGCTGCCTTCTTTGTGAAGAGCAATTATTAAAGGTCAATGAGAAAAGAGTGAAGAGAAATGTCATGAACATCACCTGATAGTGATAGATGACAAATTGATCATAACATTTCACCTTAAGTATTTTTCATATAGTGAAGATAGCTGTATTTGTATGCAAATGCCATTTTTTCAAAATATTAAAAAATATAAATTTGATAATTTGCAGACTTCACTTGGTGACCAGCAGGCTTTCTATCTCAAGTTAGATCAAAGAATATTTATTTATGGCGGTGGAAAGTTTTGTTGCCAACAATATATGTATAGATAAGAAGCTGCTAGTGAATAAATTTTGAAAGTGCACTAACTTTACTTTAATATAACCAAATTCCAAGAACCAAATTTGATTATATTAATTAATTAAATTTTAATTAATTAATAAAATCAAATTTTAATTTTTTAATCAAATTTTAAATTTGATTATATTAATTAATTAAGTTTAATGTAATTAATTAAATTTTTCAACAGTATTCAGAAAAGTTTTGCATCAATTTGAAATAATATTAATAATAAATATGAGTTTCTTGGTCGTCTAGCTCACAGACGCATAATACACCTGCTGAGCAAGAAAAGACTGTGTGGCTCATGGTTAGAGGGGCAAAAAAAAAAAAAAATTACAAATTCAAATCATTAAACATAGAATTCTGCTCCTACATTACAGCTCATTTTTGCAATAAAAAAAAAAAAAAAAAAAAAACTTAAAAATATCTGAATTTCAGGTCATTTCAGTTTTTGGAGAGAAACATATTTCAGACATTCTGTCTGTATCATGGATTTTTCATCTCATATTTTAAAAAATATAAAGATGAGATAACATCCTGATGGTCTATCATAACTGTGTTTCTGTGGTTACTTCTTTGGTTATGAAATAGAAACAAGTTTAAAAATTTTAACAAATTGTTTCTTTATCTTAATTTTTATTACTTTCATGTTATTACTATTTATAGGCGCATTATAGCCATAGTAGCTTATGCGCCATTAAACTCCCATAACAACAACAATTACTATTTTTTTTTTTTACACAAGTTCTCCTCACCTATCTCTTTTACTGCTTCATATTTCTTATCCTTAGCTTTCTTTCTTTCAGGTACACCTAGTTTACCAAGAAAACCTGATTAGATAATAAACTTCCTGTTTCATTCCTACTTTTTTGCTTTCTCATTCTTAATTTTCCACTTTTCAAGCTATTAAGATTAGGTAAAGGTGAGGAAACTAATTTTTATACTTTAATTTGTTTATTTTGTCTGCTTTTAGTTTTAATAGTCTTTAAAGTTTACCCCTCTGCTTCTTCATGTGTCATCTCCATCCATGAGGCTGACTACAATGTGTCTCCACCATCATTGCATCTGTGCTTCCCTTTCACAATCTTCGTAAGAAAGATTAGTCCATTCCTCAGTGTTGGTTATCCACGTCTTTCTCTGTCATCCTTTACTCCTCTTTCCATCTACCATCCCTTCCAATAGCTTCTTTTGTATAGAGTCATATCTCAGAAAGTGGCCGAGATACCTTGTTTCTGTGGAAAACAAAGTACCTCTCTGCTACATACAGATAAACTGAAATAGATGCTTAAATATGTTCTAAACTATTGTGCTTGCTTTTTCTATAGTCCTCTCAATTCTTAAATTTATTATGGAGGTTTGAGAACTGTACCATTTTATAGTAATTTTTTTATTTCTTTTTAGGTTAGATATTATTCTTCGCAAGAAAAGAGAGCCAGAAATGTTAGTAAATGGATCCTGGAAGGGAGCAATTGGAATGGTTGTTAGAGAGGTAACAAAGTTTATCCATGCAATTTTCAGAACATGTTTGTTATTTTGTTTGTTATTTGGATTTTAGGAGCATTAGCAACTAAGGCCATATTGCTCCGGAGATATGCGGTGGTCATTCCCTGACCTTTCTGCATCCTCCGTATTTGGTGGGCACGGGCTCGACCCCTGGTCTAATCAAGAAGCGTGTGCTACGCACTGCTGCTCCTGCCCATCTGGCTACGGAGGCACCTTTCAGAACATGTAAGTGATAATGAGATAAAGCCAAGCTCAATACCGAGTGTCAGGAATTTTACCCAATCATTATAGGAAGGAATTTATAACCTGAGCTTGCTGGTTGTTGTTGTTTTAGTGTTTATTGGCACAACGGAGATCATAGTGCGCCAGTTCATTTGTTATATTATGTTCTGTGTGGAAATCTTATTCGAAAGTATGGAAGTTAAATATTTTCTGTGGTTATATGCGTTATATTCTTACTTACAGTAGATGTTGATTGTTTGCAGGAATCTAAAAATAGCTGATGCGTGTTCCTTGTCACCCAAAATATCTTTGAGGGTGATGTTTTGGTTTCCTTTATATAACAATGAAAAAATCTGTTGTCAATCATTTTCATATGTTGGACATTCTATCAGTATATGTTTAATTGTTTGGATAGTATTGCATGCTTGGCATCTTGGGGGTTCTTCTGCACGCAGTAGATAACCATGTGTGAAATGTGTGTGTCCTATCTAATCTGGTCAGAACGACGCCTTCTCTCCTTCTTTTCCTTGTTCTCATTTTCCAATGCTTAACTGTTGG
The DNA here is from genome assembly GCF_048544385.1 of Mastigoproctus giganteus. Classification (NCBI taxonomy): domain Eukaryota; kingdom Metazoa; phylum Arthropoda; class Arachnida; order Uropygi; family Thelyphonidae; genus Mastigoproctus; species Mastigoproctus giganteus. The sequence continues at coordinate 75,994,345 of NC_143585.1, read as the reverse complement.
TTTTATTTCGTATAGTTTATTCAATGTTTGTTTTTTCCAGAGTTCTTGCCATTGTGTTAGACAGTGGTTTTGAATGATTGGCTTGTAGTCCTTATGTGGAACTGGGAAAGATTGTTTCTGGAGGTTAGTCGTTGATTTTGCATTCTGTCAGCGTCATTTCCTTTTATCCCTTTGTGTCCTGGTATATAGCAGAAAAATTAAGTCTGTTAGCATCTGTTTAATTTTCCAGAGTACCGGATGGGTTACATTGTTTGTGTTTTGTATGACTTGGATTACACTTAATGAATCAGAGTATATTACTGTTCTCAAGTGGTATGTGGTTCTGAAGTGCTCTAGGGCTATCTGAACTGTTACTAATTCTGCAGTGTATACGCTGCATTTTTTTGGAGTTGCCATGACCATGTAATATCTGGAAACACTGCTGATGCTCCTACATGGTTCTCCGATTTTTATCTGCTTGTATATATTGGTATGTGGTTGGGATATTGCATTCTGTGTACTGCATGTAGTTGTTGAAAGTTGTCTGATAAAGTATTTTTATTCTAGTTTTGTGTGTGAAGAGTTCACAAGCTGCGAGGTGGTTCATCCATGATGGTATTATACAGTGAAACTTATCCTAACGGACACCTCTCTTTAACGGACATCTCTTTACAACGGACATTTTCAAATTCCCCAACTTACCTCTATTGGTTTTAACGTATTTTCAGCTTCTGTCTAGCGGACATTCTCTGTAACGGACACTGTCAGGCAATCTGCACTGTTTCGTTTAGATTAGCACTTAATTTGATCGCCCCATAACAGACAGCGGGCGAGCTCACGGCCCTTTTTCTAGGAACTTTTCTTCCACGTATTGCCTCAATCATGTGTTTATTTTCTATTTCCGATTCTCTGAATTATATCAAGGTTTACGTTGCGGTTGTAAACCCTTTTTCAAGAATTTTAAGGCACGTGTAAAACTTCTGATGAATTCGGTGTGTGCAGGGGGGAATTTGGTCGGCCTTTCGTCTTTTCAGTTTCAGTTTTGTTCAGTGTCGTGCGAAGTGCACAATGTCTTCTCGTAAACATTTAACTTTAAAAGATAAAGTTGAACTCATTAATGCGTATGATCGGCAAAAAAATAGTGTTCGCAATCTCGTTGCGAAATTCAAAATCGGGAAGACGCAGGTAATCGACATCCTAAAGAAAAAAAATGAACTGCTCAAACAATTTTGGCAGCACGTAAATGATCAGGTTCAAAAATCATTCCCGAAAACTGTCGGACTTCAAATTTGTCGCGCACGTGCTAAAAAAAAAATTCCCATTAATGGGCCTATTATTAGGGAAAAGGCTTTGGAGGTTGCGAAATCTATGGGAGTAAATGAGTTCAAAGCTGCTATGGGATGGCTAGACAAGTTCAAAACACGGCATAAAATTTCTTGGAAAACCGTAAGTGGTGAAGGTGGATTTGTTGATACTGGGGTTGTAACAGAGTGGACTGTCAAATTGGAAGATTTATGTCATGATTTTGAAGCTGAGGATATTTACAACTGTGACAAAACAGGGTTGTTTTTTAAAGCTCTTCCTGAAAAAACAATGAGTCTAAAAAACGAAAAGTGCCAGGGCGGAAAAATTTCTAAGTAACGCTTGACTGTACTATCGTGTACAAATATGCTGGGAGATTGAACAACCTCTTGTTATAGAGATGTCATATTGATGACTTTTGAGGTTATGATGAACGTTGTGGCCAGATCCAATATTCCTTACATTTCGAGGGTACAGCTCTAAAACGGTGTTCGCAGGCCGGCCGCTAGTTAGCACACCGGACCGAACCTGTTGGTAACTCTCTAGGAGGCTTCCGGATCAGCTAGTGTATAATATTGCTACCTCTAATGCGAAAATTTATTTTTATTTTGTTACACAGAGCATTAATAAACTACAATAAATAAATTAGCTTTCGGCTGGGTGGCAGTCTTCATCGGATTAAAATACTGAATGGCAGTTGGAATAGAGATGCACTGCCAGGATGGTGCGTGAGGCACGTGGTTAATTGTTTGTTGATGTTTGTGGCTGTGACGTATGGTGGTGACATGGCCAGCGTTTGTCTATGGATAGAATTACTGACTCTGTGATGGGGTTAACTTGACAACCACTGTTCCTGTTCAAAGCGGTGTCTGAGCATTTTATATTTAGCGATTCCAACCAGGTACGCCTCAGGTGATGGTGGGACCTGTCCACAACCACGACATCGCGGTGTGGGTCGATGTCGTGGTGGGTTGTCCAGACATGCTCAGCGATAGCTGAGTGTTCTACATCGGCCAAACGGATCGCCCTTTTATGTTCTGAGAGACGTTTCTCGAGTCGACGTCCAGTCTCTCCAAAGTAGCAGCTCGTGCAGTCACGGCAAGAGATGCGATAGACCAAACCACTCTGAGAAGGGTGGGGACAGGTGTTTTTATGTTGGAAAGGAGAGAACACAGTTTCTTGCTTGGGAGTTGGATGCACTTTATCCCATGCGATCTTAGGATTCTACCGATCTGCTGTGACAGGTTGGGGTAGTATGGGATGAATGCCCTCGTGGATGACTCGTCACTGTTGGCGTTGCTGTTGGTCGTCACGTTGTCATGTGCTTGTAGATCACACCTGTCAAGGACGTCGATGGGGTAGCCACACCTCGTAAGGTCTACTTTGACTCTGGTGATCTCTTTGCGTCTTTCATCTGCGGAGCTGGAGTGTGTCCAGGCGCGAGTTAGCAAGGTTCGGGCAGTTGAGAGGAGGTGGCCCCGTGCGTGTGCTGACTGGAAGTTGGTAAATTGGCCAGCACACATAGGCTTACGATAAACTGTCGTCTTCAAGCATGTGTCTTCGTGCCGGACAAGTGTATCCAGGTATGGTATAGAGTTGTTCGACTCCAGCTCAATCGTGAATTTATGAAGGGCGATAGTGAGTTGAGGTGGGTTAGGAGTCGCTGACCTGAGTCTCTAGGGATGACTACGAACACATTGTCTACATAGCGACACCAAAAGGCGATGTGATCTGGTGCGTGTGTAAACGCACGTCCCTCTAACTCCTCCATTACGATGTTTGCTGTGATCGAGCTGACAGGGGAACCCATGGCTGTGCCATGTATCTGCTGGTAGATCGAGTCATTAAACATGATTGCACCCCCTGTTAAGCACAGTCTGAGGGCGGCGGAAATGTCATCAGGCGTCAGTCTAGTTCTGCCGCTAAGGGTTCCATCATTATCCAAGAGTTGTTTTGCACAAGAGATGGCAAGTTCCACTGGGATGGAGGTAAAGAGTGATACGACATCGAACGATGCCATGACTTGATCTTGCGAGATGGATATAGTGCGGATCCTTTCTATGAACTCAACACTGTTGGAGACAGTGTAGGTGGTCTTGCCAACTAGAGGAGAAAGAAGTCTCGAGACAAATTTAGACAGCTCGTAAGTCGGTGATCCACAGCAGGATACAATAAGTCTTAGTGGTGTGCCTTCTTTGAGCACCTTCGGTAGGCCGTAAAACCGTGGGATCTGACACCCGGAGGCACGGAGGTGATTACGGGTTGACTGTGTGATTTTCTCTTGCTTCAGCCAAGTGTTGATGAGGATATTCACCTCTGACTCCCATCGTTCCAAAGCCCTGTTGGGGTTGATGGTTAAGGGTTTGTAGACGGTAGTGTCTCCTAAGAGCAGTAAGGCTTTCGCCATGTAATCAGTGTGGTTCATTACAGCCGTACGACGGCCTTTGTCCGCCGGTAGAATGACGATGGATGAATCCCGTTTCAGTGCCTTGAGGGTAGAAATCTGTATACGGCTGAGGTTTGAAGAGACGGGACGGGCACGGTGTAGAACTGCTGCAGTCTTTAAGCGGATTGCGATGGCTACATCTTCTGGGAGGCGTGATAAGCTTGCTTCCACACCCAAGGCAATGTCGGTGATTGGTGGGTGCTTTGGAAGAACGGCAAATGTCATGCCAAGGGTCAATAAGTTTATTTGTTCTGCAGATAACTGCTTGCTGCTTAGGTTCAATACGAAATCTGTGCAATTTGTGAGAGGGGCATTACGCTGGCGCCGAAATTGATGAGATTCATTAATTAAAGTATTGAACTTACGTTTCTGTCGGGCAGAATAACGATCTGATTCTCTGATGGCCTGGTAACATAAAGTATTGATTACCTTGGTGTAAATAGGATCGGGAATCAGAGCCTTAAGGTCGGCAAGTAGGGCTGCTTTGCTCGCCGAAGCACGTTGTATGTCACGATGGAGGCAGCCGATCCATATGCGCAGAGTTCTGAAGCCGAAGTTCCGACAGGCACGTCCCATACGCTCATTGGGAAACGGTTGTTTGTAGCGAAACCCTTTCGGTATAATCCAGTTAGCTTTGCATCTATGTGCAAACCTCAGGTGTTGTCTGCCACGGGCTATGAAGATAAAATCTATGAAGATAAAATCCACGTTATGTCAAGGATCCTGGGTATATTCTTACCACGTGTACGCCATATCCAAAAATTTCATTACTTCATACAGCATGTCCCACCCACTTTTTCTTACTATTGAATACACCATGAATTGTCAAACTAATAGAGCAAGCTTTTCTGCGAAAAGATCTAAACCTCCCAAGCACTTCCTAATTCATTTCACAAATATACGTGGTCTCAATTCTAATCTCAACGATGTCCATTTCCACTTGCAGTCTGCCAAACCCCATGTACTTTTTCTGACAGAATCTAAGTTATCGGTTGATTCAACTACTGCTCATCTCAGATGCCCAAATTATTTGCTGTGTGATTCCTTTCGCCTCAAAGGTGGTACTTGTGCATATGTCCGTTCTGATATTCCCTGTCAGAGACTTGGCAATTTGGAATCTCCTCTCTTTGATCTTCTCTGGCTTAAAATCTCTCTACCTCATTGTGTCAAATTCATCTGTTGTCTCTACCATTCTCCCAACTCCGCTAATCACTTGGAGCTCTTTGACTTCCTCTCTTTGCAACTTGACTTTCTCCAGTCCAACTTTCCTAATGGTGAGGTAATTTTCCTTGGTGATTTTAATGTTCACAACTCCAGCTGGCTTCCATTTTCTAGTCACACCGACCCAGCAGGTCGAGATGCTGAAGCTTTTGCGATTACTGATGACCTAGCACAGATTGTTCGTTTACCTACAAGAATACCGGACAATCCTAATCATACAGCCAATACGCTTGATCTTTTTCTCACAAACAACCCTTCTAAGTACACAGTCGAAGTGAGAGGTCCTTTAGGCACTTCAGATCACAACTTGGTGATTGTCTCTTCTCCAATGGAACCTTTATCTCATGGCTATTCCCAACCTCGTATTGTTTGGCATTACAAGAATGCAAAATGGGATGACCTGCAAGACTTCTTTTCTTCTTTTCCTTGGTCGGATTACTGTTTCAAAACTTCTGATATCAACGTTTGCTCAGATCGTGTCAGTGAAATTATTCTTGCAGGAATGGAATCCTTTATCCCACACTCCACTTTAAAATCTCGTCCTTTATCTAAACCTTGGTTTTCCAATAAATGTGCTAAGGCTGTTCAAGAGAAGAATGTTGCATATCGTAATTGGCTTGTTTCTAATTCTTCAGTTTCATTTTCTGCTTACACCAAAGCTCGCAACAAATGTAAAGCAGTTATTAATCAGTCCAAACTAGAGTTTGAACAGGCTAAGAGTAGAAAACTTGCTTCTTGCCCTAATGGTAGCCGAGCATTCTGGTCTCTTGCCAAAGCTATTGGCTGCAACTTTTGCCCATCTCTGTCCCACCTCTGTCCAAACCAGATGGTTCTATTGTCACTTCAGCCAAGGATAAAGCTGACCTGCTAGCATCCCATTTTTCTTCGAGCTCATGTATTAATGATCTTGGTAAAACACCTCCCACCATTCCCAACACGGTCCATTCAATGCCTCCTGTGGTCTTCCGTCAAAAGGATATCAGAAGGATTTTGATGAATCTTGATGCTAAGAAAGCTCCAGGTCCTGATGGTATTTCTCCACTTGTTCTCAAAACCTATGCTCCTGAACGTACTCCTATTCTTTGCCACCTTTTTTCACTTTCTTATTACAAAGAGTTTTTTCGTCTGCTTGGAAATTTGCTCATATCCAGCCAGTTCCTAAAAAGGGTGACAAATCCCTCCCATCCAATTATCGTCCCATTGCAATTACTTCTACTCTTTCTAAAGTAATGGAGAAACCAATTAACCACCAACTCTTAAACTACCTAGAAACCTTCCGTTTGATCAACGATCGTCAGTATGGTTTCCGTCAGTGTCGATCCACTGGTGATTCTGGCTTATGTTACCTATTTATGGACTAATTCAGTGGAAAGGTTCGGTGGAACTCAAGTAGTTGCTCTTGACATCTCAAAGGCTTTTGATCGTGTTTGTCATAAAGGTCTTCTAAACAAGCTTCCATCTTATGGTTTGCCAACTGTTTTTAGTAACTGGTTATCCAGTTTTCTCTCTGATCACTCACTGAGGGTGATGGTAGATGCCTCTCTGTCTTCTAACTTCTCCACTAATGCTGCCGTCCCCACGGTTCAGTTCTTTCCCCCACTCTTTTCCTCTTGTATATTAATGACCTTCTTCCATTGACTGGAAATCCTATCTATAGTTTTGCCTATGATAGCACATTGCATTCCACTTTCCATTTTGAGAAACCTTGTCCTGCTCAATCAGCTTTAACTTCTCGAAAATCTGCTACCAATTCCTTAAATGCCGATCTTCAGGTAATCTCCAGTGGGGTAAAGACAACTTAGTTGATTTCAACCCTTCTAAAACTCAGTCTTGTCTTATATCTCGCAAAAAGGATTCTTCTGCTCCTATGCTTATCTTTAGTGACACTCCGATTTCTAGGCAAAATGATATATCTCTTTTGGGGATTACCCTGACTTCTAATCTCTCTTGGCACAAGCACATTACAAATATTGCTTCCTCTGCATCTAAAAAACTTGGTTTTCTCTTTCGCTCTCGGCGTTACTTTTCTTCCAAACAGCTGCTCACTCTTTTCTTCTTTTAGGCGTTACTTTTCTTCCAAACAGCTGCTCTTGTAGTCTGATGCCTAGAGGTTGGTTTGCACTTCTGCAGTTGCTATATATATTTTCTCATTTTGGTGAGAATAGGAATGTCCAAGTTTGTCGGATGTTCTCTTATAGATCTTATCCTGTGAGCATATAGCAGTGCCAACTGCTGTCTCGTGAGGAACAGTGGTGGCTTTTTAGCCTCTCTATAGACTGTATGTGGGGGATGTGTGAAAAGCTCCTGTTGCTATTTGTATCGCACTATGGTGGATTGGGTCTAACCATTTGAGGGCGCTTTTTTTTGCCAATGCATAAACAAGTGCTCCATAATCTATTTTTGACCTTGCTAGTATTTTGTAAAGGTTTAGCAGCGTATACACTCTGCTCCCCAAGACACTGTTGTTAAGACTTTAAGAATATTGAGTTGTTTCATACATTTCATTTGTAATTGTTTTATATGTTCTATGAAGGCCAACTTGTTGTTTAGAATGAGTCCAAGAAATTTTACACTTTAACTGGTATTATGTAACCTTGTAGCATTAGTTCAGGGTAAGGGTGCAAATTTCGTTTCCTACAGAAATGTATGCAAACTGTTTTTTGTTGTGAAATTCTAAATGCATTTTTTTTGGCCCAGTTACTGATATTGTTGATTGCACATTGTAGTTGCCTTTCTATTGTTCCCATATTTTGAGCTTGATAAGAAATACTGAAGTCTTCTACATATAGTGCGTGTGACACTGTGGGTGGCAGTTGTTTTGATGCTATTTATTTTTATGACGAATAGTATGGACAGAACCTTGGGGAATTCCTTCTTCTTGTTTATATGATTTTGACATGGTGTTCTGTACTCTGACTTGAAACGTTCTATTTTTCATGAAATTTTGGATGAATAGAGGTAAATGTCCTCTGAGACCTGTATTGTGGATGTCTTGTAGTATACCATATCTCCATGCTCTGTCATAGACTTTTTCTATATCAAAAAATACGGAAACCGTATGTTTGGAGGTTATAAATGCATCACTTATGTCTGCTTTTATTTGTGCAAGGTGATCTAAGGTGAATCTATTATGTCTAAACCCACATTGCATACTGTTGAACCAGTTTGTTGTCTCTAAATACCAGACTAATATTTTGTTGATTATCTTCTCTAGAACTTTGCTTAAGCAGCTGGTGAGGGCTATTGGTCGATAGTTGTTTGGGTTGTTCTGATCTTTATTGGGTTTTTGAAATGTTAATACTATTGCACGTTCCATGATTCAGGTTACTGGTTTTCTAGGAAAATGTAATTGTACAGTTTAAGAAGAGGTTTACTACTTATTTTTGCTTTAGATATTTAAGCATATCAGTGTATATTGTCTGTTCCAGTTGCACTTGGTTTTGTTTGTGATATTGCTTCACATAATTCATCTAATTGGTTGATTATAGAGTTTGATCTTTTTGGTGTAAAAGTTAATTCTGTTTCTTTCAGCTTTCTCCTTATAGGTCGGAAATTCTGCAGTATAAGATTGTTTTGACGATACTTTGGCAAAAGTTTCTCCTAATATATTAGCTAGTTCTGATGGCTCGGTGATGCTTTCTCCATTCCAGTGTAATACTATGGATAGTTGGTTTTTATATTTCCCATTCATTTTTCCTATTTTATTCTGTATTATCTGTATGTTTGTTCTATTTATTGAGGAAGTAAACTGGATCCAGGAATTTTTCTGGTTTGTTTCCGGGTGTACCTAGCGTAGCTGGGTGTAGCTGGTGTTCATGCTTGTTTATAATTTAGGAGATTATCTATTATAGGATATCTCCGGAACTTATTCCAAGCTTTGTTTTGTTGTCTTCTTGTTCTCATGCAGTCTTTGTTCCACCAGGATTTTGGGTGCAATGGAAAACGAGTTGAAGTTCTGGGTATGGTTTGTTCGACTGCTTGTATTGAGATATCTGTGACATGTTTCACAGCTTCATCGACCAATTTTTCTTGAATGATTTATGGATTAAATATTGCCAGTTCTTTAAATTTTCCACAGTTTCCTTTTTCTATTTTTCCAGCGGGATGGTCTGCTGGGATGGCAAGGAGGGTTTCTGGTCAGTGTGGTGATTACTGGGTAGTAGTCACTACGGTAATACCCCGAAGTTACGCGATAGGTGGGTCCGACGAAAATCGCTTAAGTCGAATTCGTGTAAGTCGGGGTACAACTTTGCATATAAATACATATAAATTTTGTTTAATTGGGATCAAGGACTAACAAAAACACTAGTTTAGAAGAAAACTATTTAATAAAATTGCAGTTATTTATACATATTAATACACAATATGTATTAAAAAAATAAATGAGTTATGTAAAAAAGTTATTTTGATGTCGATGGCTTCATAAAATCTAACAAATTCGACTGACGACACAGCGCGTTCTTTTTTTTCACGCAGAATTTCTTCGTAGCAAGTTAATTTTTTTATTTCTTGCTTTGTAGCTATAACACATTCTTCGTTGGAGTCTATGTTCTAAAATTTTTAAGCCCTTTTCAATTGAGCTGAGACCTTCTGTCAAACTTGCAATTGTCATGTGCTTTTCTGGTGGAACTGGGTCTGAAGTGTCGGATACGTCAGTGATGTTTTGCTCATGCATCTCTATGAGCTCATTCATTGTCAGCTCCTGACTATGTGAATCCAACAGCTCGTTGACATCATCACCATTGACTTCCAAATCTAATTGCCTGGCAAGATTAACAACTTCTTCTATCATATGAGCGACATTTAGCATTAGCATTAGTAGAGGCATATGATGCAAGAAAGCAAGCTTATTCAGCATCAGCCAAAAAAAAAAAAAAAAAAAAAAAAAAAAGACACACACCACTCCCATTTCACCCCTCCGTTCGTTCGAAATACCTGTCCAGTTGAGCTTTAAATTTGTTTAGGCTATCAACTTCAACAACAAGTGATGGAAGTCGGTTCCACCAACCAACCACCCGCTGGCCAAAGGCAAATTTCCGCACATCTATCCGACATCCGTCCTTCCTCAATTTGAATTAATGCCCTCTGAGGTGATTATTCTGAGCAAGATGAAGAATCCCATTGGCATTGAGCATGCTCAAACCATTCAAAGCCTTATACACCTCTATCAGATCACCTCGCCGGTGCCTAGTCTCCAAAATCTGTAATTTGCAAAACTTAAGCCTTTCTTCATAAGAGCAACCCTTTGTTCCATTCACTAATCTTGTTGCCCTTCTCTGTACCCGTTCCAGCAGCTCTACATCCTTCTTGAAATGAGGCCTCCAGACCTGTATACAGTACTCAAGATGTGGCCTAACCATTGCCTTATACAAGGGAATAATCACCTCCTTATCCCTGCTAGAAAAATTCCTGTATATCATTGACAAGACACCATGAGCTACTCTTGCAGCTCGTCTGCACTGCTCAGAGAACTTCATATCTGCCTGCACAATTACCCCCAGGTCCTTTTCATTCTCCACCACTGTCAGTGTAGTACCGCAGAGTTGATACGTTGCTCTGGGGTTACTTTTTCCAATATGTAGTACTTTACATTTGTCAATGTTAAACTTCATTTGCCACCTCTCAGCCCATATGTTCAACCTTTCCAGATCCTGTTGCAGCAGCATAGCGTCAGTAGTGTCCTTAACAACCCTGCCAACCTTTGTATCATCTGCAAACTTGGACATTAAACTTGATATCCCATCATCAATATCATTCATAAACACCGAAAACAACAACGGACCCAACACTGAACCCTGAGGAACTCCACTAATTACATTAGTCCACGTTGAGCAGTGTCCATTGATTACCACTCTCTGTCTTCTGCCACTCAACCATCCCCTTATCCATAGCAGCAATTTGCCTCCAATGCCACACTGCTCCAATTTGTGCAGCAGTCTTCCATGTGCAACAGTATCAAAAGCCTTTCTAAGATCCAGATATATAATATCAAAGTTATTCCCTGCATCCAGTTCTTTTGTGACTACATCATAGTATCCAATCAAATTGGTCAGGCAAGACCTGCCCTTAACAAAACCATGCTGCATCTGAGCTATAACTGAATTCTTGTCTAGATGATCCTGCAGTGCTTCTTTAACCAGTGCCTCCATTAATTTACCTGGAACAGAAGTTAAACTAACAGGTCTATAATTACTTGTGTCAGCCTTTGATCCTCCTTTGTGAATTGGGGTTACATTTGCACATCTCCAGTCTATGGGTACCTCCCCTGAGTCCAAAGAAGCTCTCATAATTATGGCTAAGGGTTTGCTTACTTCCTTTGCTGCCTCCTTTAATATAACTGGATAGATCCCATCCACCCCAGGGGCCTTTTTTATGTTTATCCTCAACAATCTCTCCTCCACTTTCCTCTCAGTTATTACAAAATCATCCAGCTCACTGCCAATGTTTACTTTACCTACGTCATTCTCCTTCCTGAATAACTCCTCATGCGTGAATGTAGATGCAAAATACTCGTTTAGATTGTTAGCCATCTGAGCAGGATCCTCAACTGTTGAACCATCAATATCCAGTGGACCAATCTGATTCATCCCTTTCCTTCTTGAGTTTAAATATGTAAAGAACTCTTTTCTGTTTTTCTTTGCATCCTTTGCCAAGGATTTTTCGTAGTCTGCCTTTGCCCGCCTAATCTCCTTTGTGACTTGGTTACAGACCAACTTATATCTATCATAGGCTTCCATGTCACGTGTTAATTTGTATGTATCCCATGCATTTTTCTTCTCTGCCACATGTCTCATTAGTTCATCTGACACCCATTTAGGCCTAAACCTTGAACAATATTTCTTAGTTGGTATGTAAAGCCTGGTAGCCTCCAAGATTAGTTCCTTGAATGCTTCCCATTTTGAGTTTTCTGTTGGTAACATCATCAGTTGGTCCCACTGTATAGAATTTAAATACTGTCTCAGACCATCATAGTCGCCTTTACGAAAGCAAAAACCCTTCCCTTTACCTCTGATGGTAGTTACCTCCTTGAGTAAATCCCACTTCAACACACTGTGATCACTGCCACCTAGTGGTTCATTTATCTGCAGATTCTTAATGCATGAAGAATCACTACTGATAATCAGATCAAGAGTATTGCTCCCTCTAGTTGCCACCCGAACATGCTGATGTAGAAAACAATCATCCAATAAATCCACAAAAGCCTTGCTAGTGTGCGAGTGACCAACCCACAAATTCCAGTCAATATCTGGGAAATTAAAATCCCCCATTATAAGACTCTCTGATTTACTGGCCCACTCTATTTCCCTGTACAATATCTTATTATACTCATCAGAGTCATTAGGCCTATAGCACACTCCTACTCTCAATTTTGATTTCCCTATGCTTATGTCACACCAAACTGACTCGACACTGCCCTGTCCATCGATGTCGACTGGCTTCACTTCCTTGGACTTTATGTGTTTCTTAACTAATAGCATAACCCCTCCTACCCTCCTGTCCTGTCTATCCTTTCTATACACATTGTATTCCCCAAATTCCAGTTCCGTATTACTTATATCTGTGTGACACCACGTCTCTGATATCCCAACAATATCTGCCTTTGATGTTTTGAGCAATACCTCAAATTCATCAAATTTATTTACCAAACTCCTAGCATTGGTGTACGCGCAAGTATACATGCACCTGTTTCTATTCTTAGCTACCCTAACACAACCCATGTGTTTACTTGTACCGCAATGACTCCCAGCAGTCTCTGAAATATCCTGCATCATGTTTTTCAGGCTTCTGCTCATTTCAATAGAAGCAGTGCAAGAATCACTTCCACCTCTGCCAGTGGCTACTGTTAATCTATTAGTCCTTGTACCCCCCCAACTAGCAGTTTTCCGACCCACCTAACACTGCCTCGACAGCATCAGGAAAAATTCTTGCAGTTTCTGACATGATCAGTTTCTGGCGTTGTTTTCGTCTCGTTTTTGAAAAAAAATGAACCAGGTTTCTTCCAGAGACCATTCAATATTTTCTTTGTGAATTTCATCCCAAGATTCTTCAATGATTCTTACGGCATCTAAAACATTGAATTGTTTCCAAAAGTCTTTAACAGATATCTCACTATTCTGTCTCATAGCTTCATTCAGTCGTGCAAATGAATGCCTCGTGTAGTAAGCCTTGAATGTTTTGACTCCCTGGTCCATCGGTTGAAGCAAGCTGGTTGTGTTTGGAGACAAAAACAACTTTCACACGTGGGTCGAAATTAATTAGGGTGGCAGGAGGGTGACCGGGTGCATTTTCAATAAGAAGCATCACTTTAAATGGAATCTGTTTAGACTTGCAATAACGTTCGACTTCGTGTATGAAGTGGTGACCAAACCAGTCCTCAAAAACGGAAGCTGTCACCCAAGCTTTATGATTTGACTTCCAAATCACTGGTAAGCTAATTTTAGATATACACCAAACGAAAAAATCAAGAACCGCGTAACTCCGAGTTCGCATAAGTCGGGGTATTACTGTACTGTATGAATTTTCTATTACTTGCCACTTTAATTCTGGTAGAAGTGAAGGTGTGCATGTAGTTAGATCTGTTGCTGATGTTATATGGCTAGGAATGTGAAAGGATGTATGTTTACCATTATTAAGTAGAGAAAGGTTATGATGGTCTATTATTCTTTCTATTATTCATCCTCATCTGTTGATGCCAGTGTTTCCCCACAGGTGTCTATGCCCATTGAGGTCTCCCATTATACAGAAAGGTGTTGAGAGATTAGTTGGGCTATTTCTTCAAATGATATATCTGGTTCTGATGGAAGGTATACTGAACAGATGATTACCCTAAGTCTTAGTGTTATTCTTGCAGCTATTGCTTCTAGATTGCTGTTTAAAGGAATGTGTTTGGTTGGGATATGGTTATGGACCAAGATGGCTACTCCATGTGTTGGCCCTTCTCTTATTCTGTCTTTCCTATACATTGTATAATTTTTTACTGAAAGGGTGTCTTGTTGGTCTAAGGTATGTCTCTTGAAGACAAAAGCATATTGATGTATGGCATGTTATTAGATACTGGACATCATCGTAATTGGCTCGTAGTCCCGTACAGTTTCATTAGATGAACTGATCCATTATTTGGTTTTTCTAGGGCTTTCGGGTTGCTTCCGAAATGGAGCATTCCTGTACTGTCTTATCTTTTTGAGAGTAGTAAGGTCAGTCCATGTCCATATCTACTTCTGTGAAAATTTCTAGTACTGGTTCTTCAGATGTGTTTATTTTTTCTATGTCCATCTGTTTGGTAGCTTAGGTGTTTGTAGGTTTAGGTTGGTCTTTGTTGTGGTGCTGGTTTGTGGATATCTGTTCTGTGTGAATAGAAATTGGAGTATTCACTGTTTTCTCCTGTTTTTGTGCCTTATCCAGTAAATTTTTCTTTTGGCAGCATGGAAATTTCGGTTTGAACTTCTACTGATTTATATTGGGTCACTGCTTGTGCACATGTTGGCTTGTTTGTAGATTGCTGTATTATTCTCCTTCTTGGTGTGTTGTGTGATATTCTGTTTTGTATTTCTGAATTAATTTCTCTTATTTACATTTTTTGCATGTTTTGAGTAGGCTGGGTGTTCACCTTTACAGTTTTTACATTTCAAGACGTTGGCAGAGCAAACAGTAGTCTCATGTTCTTTAGATCCACATTTTGCTGAGTTTCTGTATGGCATTTGCGAATGTCCAGATTTCTGACATTTGTAACATCGCAATGGATTTGGTATGTACTGTCTTACTTGGCAGTTCAGATGTTCTGCTTCGACTATTGTTGGGGGGGGGGTTTGGAGTGTTAAGGATTATGATAAGCGTTCTTGTTGGAATTATATTTCCATCCCTTCGGATATTAATTCTCTTCAAGTTATTCCTTGGCTTCTCAATTCTGTGAGCTCTTCCTCTGACACATTTAAGAGGACCCACTCAAAGATTACTCCTCGGGAAGAATTCAGTGTGGTCTTGCCAGTTAATTTCAATCTGGAAAGATTATGCAAGAGCTTGTGGGACTGAATTTTTCTCAGTATGGCTGGTACTTGTTGGCAGAAGGGTTTGGTTTGTTTGGAGTTTTTTTTTTTTTTTTTTATGTTGTGCCTAACTATCAGTATTATGAAAAATAATGTTTTCTAATCGTGATCTATTTGTATACAGGTGGCTGAAATGTCCTATTAGTTTTAAAAAAGAAAATGCCTTAGTATAAGTCTCAGTAGTTGCATATGATGCAAGAAAGCAAGCTTGTAACACTTCAGCCAAAAAAAAAAAAAAAAAAAGTTCCCACATCACCTGTCTATCCCCTCCAATAGTTCTTTCCAGTAGTTCTTTCTTGAATTTATTCCAACTACCCACTTCCACAAGAACAAATGGAAATTTGTTCTGACAATCAACCACTTGCTGGCTGAAGGCAAACTTCCACACATCTGTCCTGTATCCATCCTTCCTTGATTTGAATTTACAAACCTCTCCCATGTGTAGTCTAAGAAAGAGGAAGAATGCCATCAGCATTGAGCTTGCTCACTCCATTCAAAGCCTTAAATAAACACCTCAATCAGATCCTCTTGCATGTGCCTAATCTTCAGATGCTGCAATTTTCAGAACTGAAGCCTTTCTTGGTAAGAGCACCCTTTTGTTCTCTGCACTACTCTCATTGCTTTTCTTTACACTCATTCCAGCAGAACTACTTTATTCCTAAAATGAGGCTCCAGACCTCTATGCAGTACCCAAGGTGCAACCTAACTATTACCTAGTACGATTAAATAATCACCTTCTTGCAGGGTTGGACTGAACAAGGGAAATACTGAAATTTCTCAGTATCTCACCTCACTTAGAACGATTTTGAATCAAATAAAATTAAAATTATTCTAAATATTTAATTCATACATATGTCATGTATTTATTATTTTGTTCTTTATGACTTCAAAATTTTATGTTCTTCAAGGAAAGTTTTGTGGGACAAATGAAATAACATTACTTTTGACAGCCAATGTTTAATGGGTATCTTCTCAAACCTCAGATATGTCTCTCAGTTCCACGCGATGTAGAGCTAAAACTTAATGTAGTGATTTGATAGTAATGTGTTGTATTTGTATTACCTTTTTTTGATGACCAAATGGAGCTTGAAACAATGTAAGTACCTAAAACCACATAGTAAATGAATTAATAAATGTGATAATAATGAGGCATTACTTCATTTATACTATGTAGCTCTAAGTACTTACATTGTAACTTGTGTTGCCTGTGCTACCCATTTGACAGCCAATGTTTAATGGGTATCTTCTCAAACCTCAGATATGTCTCTCAGTTCCACGCGATGTAGAGCTAAAACTTAATGTAGTGATTTGATAGTAATGTGTTGTATTTGTATTACCTTTTTTTGATGACCAAATGGAGCTTGAAACAATGTAAGTACCTAAAACCACATAGTAAATGAATTAATAAATGTGATAATAATGAGGCATTACTTCATTTATACTATGTAGCTCTAAGTACTTACATTGTAACTTGTGTTGCCTGTGCTACCCATTTGACAGCCAATGTTTAATGGGTATCTTCTCAAACCTCAGATATGTCTCACAGTTCCACGCGATGTAGAGCTAAAACTTAATGTAGTGATTTGATAGTAATGTGTTGTATTTGTATTACCTTTTTTTGATGACCAAGTGGAGCTTGAAACAATGTAAGTACCTAAAACCACATAGTAAATGAATTAATAAATGTGATAATAATGAGGCATTACTTCATTTATACTATGTAGTTCTAAGTACTTACATTGTAACTTGTGTTGCCTGTGCTACCCATTGGCATGTTCCACCAGGAATTTGGACTTGTCTGACCATGACACTTGTTTCCAGTCTGCCAGTGTCGAACCAGCTGTTGTTGACACCATAGCATTCGTCATCGACAACAATCAGCTATGAGGAAAGGGCATCTCTTGGGTCATCTGCTGGAACCCCATACAACTGAATGTGCACCACATCATTTGGGATATTGTTCTTGCATTCCCTCGTATTGTACTGCGATGGTAACTGTCACACAGTGACCTACCATTGAGTCTGTACAACGTACTGAACCCTTCACTCACTATGAGCATCCACCTTTTATAAAACTTCATCATACTTCAATTTACTCCTAACTACTTTGTAACACTATTTTTTTAACCTCTTAATTTTACTACTTCTGTAACACTAACACATTTTTATCCTTTCAAGCACACACATCCTGGTAGCATTAATTCTTTTAATATCCTCCTTCCATAGTACCCATGTCACAGTTCCATAAAGCCTATTTAATTGCATTTAATTAACCTCTTAACTTAATATTTATTATTATTATTAGTAGTAGTAGTAATGGTAGTGCTGCCAAATGATGCATGAAAGCAAGATTATATACAGCATTGTTTAAAAAAAAAAAAAAAAAAAAGCACACAAGGACAACATTACTCATCTCATGTGTCCCTCAGGTCAAATGATATGTCTAATTCTTCATTAAAATTATTCAGACTATCCACTTCCACAACACCGTGTAGGTTGTTCCAATAATCAGTTACTCTGATTGAAAGCAAATTTTCTCACATCTGTTCTGCCGCTTTTTTTAAATTGAGTTCATGTCTCCTTGTGTGCATTGTCTGAGAAAGAGTTAGAATATCATTAAGTTCACTCAATTCATTTAAAGCCTCAAACACTTCTGAAATTTGCACCTATTCCAAGAAATCCATATCATTTCTTAAAATGAGGTTTCCAGACCTGTATGCAATACTCAAGATTCAAGCTGTTCATCCATTCTCCCTGTAAATATCTACTTCCTCTTCTCAAATGCTATTTTGCCCCTTGCAATTATAGTACTGACTGCTCCGCTTGCCACTTAACTAACAACTTAACTACTTGCTTGCCATTGGTACTTGTGTTTAATTGAATTATTAAGAATGATCAGCTCAATTAAAAATTATCAGTTGGATTACAAATTATCTGTTTGTTTGTTTATAATATGTTTATTTTACCAACTATACTAATCTTCTGATTTAAATTTAAGAATCATTAGTTGGTTTATGAAGCATTTACTCAGAGGTTCCGAAACTTTCTTGACTCACAGCATCCTTAGTGTCCCAGTAATTTTTTCACAGCGCCCCTGTGCCAAAATAAATACCTAATACACTGATTTTCAGCCTTAAAAAAATCCGATTCTCTTTGTGTATATGTATAATATTTTTAAAAATATGTTATATGATAGTTATAATAATAATATAATTATAAACCAAATTAGAATTCATAATACAAATTATACATACAGGCAGCTCTTTGAGTTCCCGGGTTTACGAGTTTTTTTTTTTTTTTTTATATCAAGTATCAACAAAATCGAAAATACGAACATTAATTGCAAAATATGAATGTTAAACATTCATAAATACTGCATTTCAAACCACACGCATAGCTATACAATATAGTGCACCCCGCTTTACGATATTAATCCGTTCCAGTGACACCATCGTATTATGAAAATATCGTAAGGGGACCCAATAACACATCATTTTTTGGTAATTCGTTCAACGACCTCAGAAGTTGAAATTTTTGCTATATAACTCTCTAAAAGGTCATTTTTATAGTGTAAATTGTATTAGTGACCAATTAAAATGCATTACACTTTCATTATTATCATATGTTCCATTATAAGAACCAATTTTGAACGGCTTTGTGATATTTTTCTAAAGCATATTTCTGGAGGTCATGACCATAAAACAATAAAAACAATTTGCACTTTCCGGCTTATTGGGCTTTTCTGTTACTGCAAGCAATTATAAACAGGTAGTAAACTCAATGTTATTGCAATTGCAAAAATACCAATAGCTGTAATTGTGTGGTTTTTTATGTTTATGGTGAAATGTGTTTCCCCTTTACTGAAATCTTCAATTATATAAAAAACAAATAAATTTTCAGAATCTTCTCTTCATTTTTTTTTTTTTTTAAGCTTCCTAAACTTGTTACTCCGCACAAATCGTGTTAGTTGCAATTTATGTGTTCCGCTAAAAAATGATTATGCATGCTATTGAAATTTATAAAGAAAAGAGAAGATTATCTTGGAAACAAATGCCTCTTGAAGCATTTCTGAAGACGACGACGACTTGTGCAACAAACCAATGAGTGCCGAACCAATAATGAGTGATCAACGAGTGTGCATTTAGCTGATGATGAAAAATAAACATTCTTTAACATTTGTAAGTCATAAATAATTTCTTTTTTATTATAATTTGCTTGATTTATCCAAAGGAATGAAAAATCAATCATTGTTTAAACATAAACTAATTAGCTAACTAATTTCATTGTTGAGAACATAACCCCTATTTTTAACATTGTCTATGGGAAATAAATTCACGATTTATGAGTGCATACTAGGAACGAATTAACTTGTAAAGTCAGGAACTACCTGTACTTATATATTAATTTTATTCTTTATATGGAGGTACTAAATAAAGATCAGTTATAGATCACTACAAAATTAAAAAGATATGGTACAATGGATACTGTACCCTTTTTATAATTAAATAAATATATAAATTTATTTAATTTTAAAATAATTTTAATATATATAAAAAAAAAAAAGTAAGTAACTTAAACCCAAATTATGTGGCGCCCCTGAAATATTGTTGCGGCACCCCGGTTGAAAACCACTGCATTCACCTAAGGTGTATTAATTTTATTATGAAATTCCATGTATTATGCTAATTTTACATTAACTTTTACTCATTCTTCTTGTTGTTTAATCAGTTTTACTGTATTTCACATTAATTTGCTGTTACTCTCTTGTTCATCTTTAAACTTTGTCTCTGTTAGAATATCCTCATACCATTTATTGGCTGTTGTGAGGCTTGCTTGCTTGTTTTGTCTGGCTCTTTTATTTGACTGGGCAAGCGAGTAAATGGATTTGATTGATTTCCATTTTCCCTTACTATAGTCTTCAAGAATAGCTACTTCGTGTAGGTTGTTGTTGGTATAGAGCTTAATGACACAAGGGCTACTGAACTTCTTGTAGGACCAGTGCAATTACATCTTTGGAATTCCTGCTATGTTGCATGATGCATGGGTGTTGACTCAAGCACTGAGTTTAGCAACTGAGTGCTTGATGGGTCCTTTGTTTTAACTGCTTTGAGAGCAAAAACCCTATCCTTCAAGCTCATATTCAATATCAAAGTGCTAAAGTGTAATTATGAACAAAATTATGCAGTAACACAGTTTTACTTTTTAATGTGAACTGCATTTCTGTAATGGAAATCAATGAACACATTTGAAATTTTTTACATTTCAGGTATTGTACTTTTTTATAATACCAATAAAGACTGTTTACTAATTTCAGTTGTCCTTTTTCTATGGCACCCAAAAATTTTTGTATGTTTTGTTTCAGTTCATTTTTTGCATGCAGGCCAGAAACAGGTATCATCATTTATCTAGGTTTATTATTAATGGGTAGTAAATGATTGTCCTGATTAGTTATTTATTATGAATATCCAAATATATATAAATTTTTCCAATCTGTTACAAATGATAATTATTTTGATTTTTTTGTTATAGGAGGTTGATTTTGCACCTATAAATTTTGGACTTATTCCTATTCGTTTTCCTGCAATCCATTACGGCATTCCGGTTTTCTATAATCCTAATATATTTGTAACAAGAACACCAAAGACAAGATTAAACACCTTTGCCTTTGTAAAGCCATTCCAGGAAACAGTAAGTAATTTTGAATATTTTAATTTGTAATAGAGGATATGCATGTTATATGCAAAAGTAAAAGTAATAATCTAGATGTATTATTTAAACACTCCAAAAAAATTTTTTATGGAGTGAATATCATTCGATAGATGTGTCCAGTGGTATCACTGTACTATCAATAGTTTTTTGTTGTTGTTTGTTTGCTGGAATTTTTGCAAATCCTATCTGTTGAAAATATGAAAAAGAATAAATCCAAACTCTTTGTGCTGTCATTCATGGTTTGTATATTGATTGCTTTGTAATCAACTGCTGAAGTATTTAATCTTTCACTGAAGAATTGTTGTTGTTGTTAAATTATACCATTTATCAAAGAATAAATTTATTTTGCAGATGTGGATTGCAATTTTTATATCATTAATAATTACAAGCTGTTTGCTTTCACTTATCACAAAGCAAGAGGAAATGTTGAAAAATCTTCATAGGATATCTCTGTATGATACCATCTGGGCTCTTTCATCAAATTATATGAATAAAGGTAAATACTGGAGTTTGTAATCTTAATTCTTGATTTTCTGTAATGCTCCTTTCAAACAATGAATGGCAGTCTATTACCAGTTTATAATGTATCTATGCGCACGCACGCGCGCGCGCGCGCGCACGCACGCACACACACACACGTTATTAGCCTTTCTGTTGCTGACAAGTGTAAAATAAAAATACTTTGCAGTAACAAAAATAAAATATAAAAATGCTATACAACTAAAACATTACTTAAAAAGTTTACTAGTTAACCATCATCAGGATAGTTTGGGTAGCATCACTGTTAAGCTAAGCTAATGAATTTTTGCATCACTATTTACATGTGAGTATTGTTTTAGTCTGTGGTCTAAAAGAATATTCACATGTAAATTAATATTAGTATTGGACATATAGTGCAAGGAAGTCTAAGGCTTATGCTGCACCAGCCAAAAAAAAAAAAAAAAAAGAAAAATGAAAAGGAAATAAACAATCTATGCATTTCCCTCCTCCCACAGGTAACTATCCAGCTGACCCTTGAATTTTCCCAAACTGTCGGCCCAAACCACCCATGTAGTTAACTTATTCCAGTAATTTATAACTCTCTGGTTAAAATAAAACTTCCTGCAATCTAGTCTAAACTTCTCCCCCTGTAACTTGAATTTATGGCCCCTAGTTCTAGAATCATTTATAACTGTAAAAATTTTGTCCTTATTCATTTTATTTTTGCTCAGACCCTTAAACACCTCATTCAAGTCTCCTCTAAGGTGCCTAGTTTCCAAGCTGTGCAAAAAAGGGGCTCATATCTGGTGAGTATGGGCTTAGTACACCCAGGGTCCTGAGCTGGATATCATCATTCATCTCTTTTTTGGTGATTTCCTTCTACTTCTGACACTCTCTCTCTCTCTCTCTCTCTCTCTCTCGGTAACTCAGGATTTTTTTTTTTTTTTTTTCAGCTACTGCAGAAAGAGCCTCAGGCTTTCTTGCACCATATAGCTAATGATAATAATAATAACCCACATATTTTAAGTCTTTCCTCATATGGATGCCCTTTTGCCAATCTAACCAAGCAAGTTACCCATCTTTGGACCCTTAGAAGAAGCTCATTGTCTTTTATTATGTGTGATCGCTGAAAATGGATTAATATAGAAATTATCATGCTTGAATGTAAAAAAAGCATGAGCTGATGAGACACATATACAGTGATATTAGGAAGCAATAGGACAGCTTGCTATTCTCCTGTCTATTATAATGTGATCATCTCTAGATTCTAGTGTCCTCCGTAGCAGAATAGTGGTTTTGCCACTTGTCATTCATTTGAGAAGGTCTGGATTAGTCCCATCATAGACTGGAGGAATTTCTAAAAGATTTCTTCAGTGAAGACTGTAGTCATTCTCAGGTGGAGGAAGTAAGGTCCCCCCCTCTAGTAAATTATTTTGGTTTTTCAGCTCTCACAACATAGACACGCACTTTAACAGACATAAATCATAATATAATATGGCCTAAGACTTAGATGTGCCTGAAAGCCAACAATAGCAACTGAAATCAAATGAAGTTACAACAGATTGGAGATGTGCAAATATCATCCTGATTTAGAATGGCAAGTCCAAGGCTAAAATGGGTGATTACAGACATGTAAATTTAACTTCGTAGCAGCAGAAATTATGGAATCATTAGCATTAGTAGAGGAATATGATGCAAAAAAGCAAGCTTATGCAGCATCAGCCAAAAAAAAAAAAAAAAAAAAAAAAAACCCCTTCCACTTCACCCCTCCGTTCGTTCGAAATACCTGTCCAGCTGAGTCTTAAATTTATTTAGGCTATCAACTTCCACAACAAGGGATGGAAGTCTGTTCCACCAACCAACTACCCGCTGGCTAAAGGCAAATTTCCGCACATCTATCCTACATCTGTCTTTCCTCGATTTGAATTTATGCCCTCTCAGGTGATTATTCTGAGCAAGAGGCAGTATCCCATCAGCATTGAGCATGCTCAAACCATTCAAGGCTTTGTACACTTCTATCAGATCACCTCGCCAGTGCCTAGTCTCCAGACACTGTAAAATTTGCAAAACTTAAGCCTTTCTTCGTAAGAGCAACCCTTCGTTCCGTTCACTAACCTTGTTGCCCTTCTCTGTACTCGTTCCAGCAGCTCTATATCTTTCTTGAAATGAGGCCTCCAGACCTGTATACAGTACTCAAGGTGCGGCCTAACCATTGCCTTATACAAGGGAATAATCACCTCCCTATCCCTGCTAGAAAAATTCCTGTATATCATTGATAAAACACAATGAGCTACTCTTGCAGCCCATCTACACTGCTCAGAGAACTTCATATCTGCCTGCACAATTACCCCCAAGTCCTTCTTATTCTCTACCACTGTCAGTGTATACCACAGAGTTGATACGTTGCTCTGGGGTTGCTGTTTCCCATATGTAGTACTTTACATTTGTCAATGTTAAACTTCATTTGCCACCTCTCAGCCTATCTGCTCAACCTTTCCAGATCCTGTTGCAGCAGCATAGCGTCAGTAGCGTCCTTAACAACCCTGCCAACCTTTGTATCGTCTGCAAACGTGGACATTAAGCTTGATATACCATCATCAGTATTATTTATAAATACAGAAAACAACAATGGACCCAACACTGAACCCTGAGGGACTCCACTAATAACATAAATCCACGATGAGCAGTGTCCATTAATTACCACTCTGTCTTCTGCCACTCAACCATCCCTTTATCCATAGCAACAATTTGCCACCAATGCCACACTGCTCCAATTTGTGCAGCAGTCTTCCATGTGCAATAGTATCAAAAGCCTTTCTAAGATCCAAATATATAATATCAAAGTTATACCCTGCATCCAATTCTTTTGTGACTACATCATAGTATTCAATCAACTTGGTCAGGCAAGACCTTCCCTTAACAAAACCATACTGTGTCCCAGCTATAACTGAATTCTTGTCAAGATAATCCTGCAGTGCTTCTTTAACCAGTGCTTCCATTAATTTACCTGGAACAAAAGTTAAACTCACAGGTCTATAATTACTTTTGTCAGCCTTTGATCCTCCTTTGTGAATTGGGGTTACATTTGCACATCTCCAGTCTGTGGGTACCTCCCCTGAGTTCAAGGAAGCTCTCATAATTATGGCTAACAGATTACTTACTTCCTTTGCTGCCTCCTTTAATATAACTGGATAGATTCCATCCACCCCGGTGCCTTTTTTGTATTTATCTTCAACAATTTCTCCTCCTCTTTACTCTCAATTATTACAAGATCATCTAGCTCACTGCCAGTGTTTACTTCATCTATGGCATTCCCCTTCCTGAATAACTCCTCATGTGTGAATGTAGATGCAAAATATTGATTTAGTTTGTTAGCTACCTGAGCAGGATCATGAACAGTTGAACCATCGATATCAAGTGGACCAATCTGATTCATCCCCTTCCTTCTAGAGTTTACATAAGTAAAGAACTCCTTGCTGTTTTTCTTTGCATCTCTTGCCAAAGATTTCTCGTAATCTGCCTTCGCCTGCCTAACCTCTTTTGTAACTTGGTTACAGATCAACTTATATCTATCATAGGCTTCTGTGTCGCATGTTAATTTATATGTATCCCATGCATTTTTCTTCTCTGCGATATGTCTCATTAGTTCATCTGACATCCATTTAGGCCTGAACCTTGAACAATATTTCTTAGTTGGTATGTAAAGCCTAGTAGCTTCCAAGATAAGTTCTTTGAATGCTTCCCATTTTGAGTTTGCTGTTGGTAACATCATCAGTTGGTCCCACTGTATAGAATTTAAATACTGTCTCAGACCATCGTAGTCGCCTTTACGAAAGCAATAACCCTTCCCTTTACCCCTGATGGTAGTTACCTCTTTGAGTAAATCCCACTTCAGCACACTGTGATCACTGCCACCTAGTGGTTCCTGTATCTGCAGATTCTTAATGTTTGAAGAATCACTACTGATAATCAAATCAAGAGTATTGCTCCCTCTAGTTGCCTCCCAAACATGCTGATTTAGAAAATAATCATCCGATAAATCCTCAAAAGCCTTGCTAGTGTGTGAGTGACCAACCCACAAATTCCAGTCAATATCTGGGAAATTAAAATCCCCCATTATAAGACTCTCTGATTTACTGGCCCACTCTATTTCCGTGTACAGTTTCTTATTATACCCATCAGAGTCATTAGGCCTATAGCACACTCCTACTCTCAATTTTGATCTCCCAATGCTTATGTCACACCAAACTGACTCGACACTGCACTGTCCAGCGATGTCAACTGGCTTCACTTCCTTGGATTTTGTATGTTTCTTAACTAATAGCATAACCCCTCCTCCCTTCCTATCCTCTCTGTAGATGTTGTACTCCCCAAATTCCAGTTCTGCATTACTTATATCTGTGTGACACCATGTCTCTGATATCCCACCAAACTCCTAGCATTGGTGTACACGCAAGTATACATGTACCTGTTCTTTTTCTTAGCTACCCTAACACAAACCATGTGTTTACTTGTACCCCAATGACTCCTAGCAGTCTCTGAAATATCCTGCATCTTATTTTCCAAGCTGCTGCTTATTCCAATAGAAGCAGTGCAAGAATCACTTTCACCTCTGCCAGTGGCTACTTTTAATCTATTTGTCCTTGTATCCCCCCAATCTAGAAGTTTTCTGACCCACCTAACACTGCCTCGATAGCATCAGCAAACATTCTTGCACCCTTTCTATTTAAGTGTATCCCATCCCTGTAGAAGCAGTCTCTCCTGTTAACAAGTACAGACCAGGCTGAAAAAAATTCTACCCCTTGAGCCTTGCACAATCCTTCCAGGGCCGAATTGATCGACAGGGCTCTCATCATATACTCCCTCCTATCGTGTTTGGGCAGAATTGCAGACACTTTCAAATTCAACCCTAATTTACGGCTTTTTTTCAACAGTGACTTGTACTTGTTAAGTAATTCCGCCGGTCTCCTACTCTTAATATCATTAGTTCCAACGTGTACAACTATATCACCTTTTGCGCCCTTAAAAGATGATATCCGCTCTACAACGTCATCAACCCCTGGCAGACATATCCTGGTCCTGGTCCATTCCTTTTTACAAAACATGTTTCCCATTTCCCTGACAATTTGAGTCACCAACAACTACTAGTTCCTTTGGGACCAGTGCATTCTGCCTTGGGGGCTGCCGCTGTGTTCGATTTAATTTCAATAAAATTTCAATTTCAGTACAAAATTAAAACCCTAAACTTGTATAGCAGCACAGTTATAATGCTATATTTATGTTTCAGTATCGAGTGTTATCTACGAAATCCCTTTATATAACTTCCGTATCAAGTTAAGTATTAATTATTTATTTTGCAAATTATTTATGTTACGTAATCTAAGTCGTTATATGTATATAGTTAAAAGTACAATTTAATTGACAATGAAGTTCAACAAGATTAATAGATTTACTGATTAACTGACAGTATTATATTATGTACTATACTATACTAAGCTTATGCTGTCTAGTTCGAGATATTTTGTATCGCGTAACAATGGCGGTAAGTTACGAACAGTAAATCTACGGACACTTAAGTATCGATTAACGTCCAAATCTTGCTGTCTCAATTCAGAATAAACTAAGGATCATGGCTAGCTACTTACAGAAAATAATTGATATAACCATTGGTTAATAAATCGGCTAAATATGTTTAAAAAAAAAACCTCTCGTTCAATGGAGCTGCAACTTGTAACACATGCTTTGATACCCTTACCGATACTAAGTAATACCTACGAAATCTCTATCTAAGTTAAACTTCAAACTAAATATCGTAACTAGGAATATAAAGCTACTCTAGAAAATAAGTTAATATGCCAATTTTAAGCTAATAAAACAGAAAATAAATCAGAAAATACTTCTCTGTTCCAGGAGCGGCAATAAGCCACGTCCGCACAGGCTACTCTCGTCCTCAAACCCATCTCAAATCTTGATTAAGTACTGTAGGATAACATGGACAGAAATGGAATTTTATAAAAATATTGGAAAAATGGAATTTATAAAAAATTGGTTTGTTAAAGGGAAATCATATCTAACTAATCTGATACATTATATTAGGCTGTTCCAAAATAATTGGATGCAAAGCATAATTTTGATAATTTAGAACCCAGGGTCTACAAATTACTAAAGTTTATATAGTCAGGCACTAGAACTATTACATATCTCTGTAAGCTCAGGAAATCAATCATGAAAAATAATGACTGCCATATTTTGAAGAATTGTTGTTCTTTAAGCTATTAATTCTTCGCATACTGTTTTCTTCATGCAGGTGTAGATTCAGAACTTTATAACCGACGAGCATCTAGAATTGTGCTTATAGGGTGGTTACTGACTGCTGTTGTAATTCTGAATGGCTACAGTGGTTCTTTATTATCTTATCTGATGTTACCAGTGAAAGAACCTCCTATAGAAAATACAATACAGTTGGTAGCAGCTATGAAGAAAAACAAGATAAAGTGCGCTATTAACAAAAAAAAGGGACTGTTTATATCATTTAGGGTAAGTTATATTATATGTCATTTAGAGTAAGATATTTTTCATCTTTTAAAAAGATTTAAATTGTGTATTTATATACCAAATAAAGAATTTCACATGGTTTTGCTTTTAATTCAGCACATTTCAAGGAAGCATAGAAAAGGTTTTAAGAATTTTTTTTTTTTTTTTTTTTTTCCTGTAAAAGTATAAATTTCACTCCAACTTATTAGCATTAGTTGAAGCATATGATGGAAGAAAGCAAGCTTATAACAGCATCAGCCAAAAAAAAAAAAAACCTTCCCATTTAACCCATCTAGTCGCTCCAAATGTTTGTCTAGTTCAGCCTTAAATTTATTTAAGCTATCAACTTCCACAGTAACAGAGGGAAGTCTGTTCCAGCAATCAACTACCCTCTAGCTAAAGGCAAACTTCTGCACATCTATTCTACAACTGTCTTTCCTCAATTTGAACCTATGCCCCCTCATGTTCTTAATCTGAGCAAGCGGAAGATCCTGTCAGCATTGAGCCTGCTCAAGCCATTCAAGGCCTTGTACACCTCGATCAAATCACCTCGCAAGTGCCTAGTCATTAGATGCTGCAACTTGCAGAACTTAAGCCTCTCTCTCTCTCTCTTGGTAAGAGCACCTCTTTGTTCCTCTCATCAATCTTCTTGCCCTTCTCTGTACTCGTTCTAGCAACTCCACATCCTTCCTAAAATGAGGCCTCCAGTACTTAAGGTGAAGTACTCAATGCAGTACTTAAGGTGAAGCCTGACCATTGCCTTATACAAAGGGATAATCACCTCCTTGTCTCTGCTAGCAAAATTCCTATATATCATTGACAAAACTCGATGAGCTGCTCTGGCAGCCTATCTGCACTGCTCAGAGAACTTCATATGACTGCACAAATACTCAGGTCTTTTTCATTCTCCACCTCCCTGAGTGTAGTACCACCGAGTTGGGACGTTTCTCTTGGATTACTGCTACCCATACAC
The DNA here is from genome assembly GCF_048544385.1 of Mastigoproctus giganteus. Classification (NCBI taxonomy): domain Eukaryota; kingdom Metazoa; phylum Arthropoda; class Arachnida; order Uropygi; family Thelyphonidae; genus Mastigoproctus; species Mastigoproctus giganteus. The sequence continues at coordinate 75,965,658 of NC_143585.1, read as the reverse complement.
AGTACTTTGAATTTGTCAATGTTAAACTTCAGTTGCCACTTTTCAGCCCATCTGCCTAACTTTTCTAGATCCTGTTGCAGTAGCATACTGTCTTTAGTGTCATTATTAACCCTGCCAACCTTTGTATCATCTGCAAACTTGGACATTAAGCCTGATATACCTTCATCGATATCATTGATAAATACAGAAAACAACAATGGGCCCAGCACCAAACCCTGGGGGACTCCACTAATAACGTTAGTCCACGTAGAGCAGTGTTCATTTATTACCACTCTCTGCGGTCTCCCACTTAACCATCCCTTTATCCATTGCAGCAGATTGCCCTTAATGTCATACTGCTCCAATTTGTACAGCAGTCTTCCATGTGCAATAGTATCAAAAGCTTTCCTGAAATCCAAGTATATGATATCAAAATTATTTTTTGCATCCAATTCCTTTGTGACCACATCGTAGTATCCAATCAAATTGGTTAGACAAGACTTTCCCTTTACAAACCCAAGCTGTGTCTGAACTATTATTGCTGAATTGTCTAGGTGATCCTGCATCACCTGCTTAACCAGTGACTCCATTATTTTCCCTAGAACAGCAGTTAAACTAACAACTCTATAATTGTTTGTGTCACCCTTTGTTACCCCCTTTGTGAATTGGGGATACATTTGCACATCTTCAGTCCATTGGGACCTCCCCTGACTCTAAGGATGCTCTCATAAACATGTCTTTCTTTGCCTCATGACTTGCACCCTAAATGGAACAAATACACTTGCATGGCATCTGTAATACCTTTTTTTTATTTTGTGTATTTTGTTTTTATTTTGTGTTTTCTTTATTATGATTTGAAAAAATACTATTACATCAAGATACAAGCAAATTTCTTTTACCTGTGATCAGCTGTATTTAGTGCATTGTGCACAACTGCAGTGTACACATTAAACGTGGGCTGAAATGTGTATAAATCATTATATCAACATGGATAATTGATATATGTTCCTAATTCACACACCTTCACAAAAAGCTCATAATAATTAGGCAAGTTCATATTGACAGTTATTTTCTACATTGCTAACTAGATAAAACTGCTTTATTAAAGTTGAAAGCCACAGAAAAGCAAAACAGAGTAAAAAATACAAAATACCTAAAAATACTTGAAATATTGTGAACAATATTTTAAGTTATTTTACCTTTTTTTTTTAATGAGGGCAAATTTTACTTTTAATTTTACTGTAGCATTTTTTATATAGTTTGATTAGTATGCATAATAATTGTTAACGTGTCCCGGCTTCAACTAATGCAAGAGATACATTCCTAGAAAAGCTCACATTAGCAAAATTTCATTAGTTGAATATATTTTTTTTTCCCCCCATGGGCACCTATTTAAAGCATACTTTTTTTTTTTATCAAAGAAGCTGGATTTGAAGCTTTGGCACAGAAATAGCATACTAAATGCAGGTGTAATATCCAAAATCTGTCAACCTGGAGATTGCCTGTTAATAAATCTAACCAAACATGGTAAAGGGATAATGTTTGTTTGTTTGGGGATTTATTAGGTGTATCAGCATCTGTGGCCATAGTGTGCCATACGTATGGTTAGTATGTATGCTATTTCTTCTTGGATAAAGTTAACTGCAAAACTAGTACCAGTAGATTTCTTTTTAACTAGTTAAATGAGGTGGTACACATTAATCATTTTCAGAAATGTAAAAATGCTTGAGACCTTTGTTTTATTATCCAAAAGTGAAGTGAGCATAAGGGAGTCTTCTGTTGTTGTTGGAGTAAAAAGATTCTGGTGTTCTCTTGTATATTTTGTGGATTCGACAAGGATATGTTTTACTTGAAAGCACAGTGTTACAGTGATGACACTGAGGGAGTATCTCCCCCTCTTAAAATATAACCATGAGTAACACTAATGTGCCTATTTGCAGATGAGCTAGTATTACCTCCTGTTGTCTAATTGAACTGAAGCTGGAAGGCCATCACTCAAGATTTGGTTTAATATTTTGAAGCTTATTGTTAAGTTGTTGCTACCGGCACATGCATTTTTCCTGGATTATTGGTCTATAATCTTGATAGGTACTTTCCATTTATTGTCGGGTGGTAGGTGAGCAGGTTTGTCAGCATTGTCTGCTAGTTCATTTCCAGAAATTGCCATATGTCCTGGGACCCAACAGAGAAGTATATGTTTCTCTCAAGTTCTGACAAGATATGCAGAGGTGATTATTTCTTTCACGACTGGATGAGTAATGTTCATGGTGTTTTTCAGTGCTTGAAGTGCACTTAAAGAATCTGAGAAAATTATGCTGCCTTTAATATTAGAGGACTCAATATAATTCAGTGCAACCTGAATTGCTCTTAGTTCAGCAGAGAATATACTAACTCACATGATAACTGATATGCTAATGTGATGTTTGGGAAAACTGCAGTGATTCCAGTGTGAGTATCATTTTTTGATCCACCAGTATGTACTACAACGAAGTTGGGAAACTGGTCCACTACTGCATGATATAGTTGCAAGAAATTTTTGCTATGTAAAGTAGATTTATTCCCTTCATGAAGGTGTAAGTCGCATGTAGGTGGTGGATGTTGTTATTTATTAATTAGTTGTTGGTTTCATCAGCTGTTGTGGCCATAATGCACCTCTCTTAGTTTTGCTTTCCTAGTCTGGTTTCTTTCAGATTTTAGATCTAAGTAATACCTGACTTTATGAACAGATGGAGTTCAAATGGATTCATTGACTTGTGGTGATTTTTGTGTTTTAAATCTGATTATATAAACCTATTAATTTTAGGTAGTGAAAAACTTCTATTATTTTCTTCACTTAAAATGTTTTTCAAAGCTAGAGCATCGTGAATTTTAGTTACTGACCTAAAAGCTATTTTTATTTCATTTATAAAAGCTAGACAATCTAGTAGTAAATTAAATGTTTAACTGTTTGTTGTACATGGCACTGACTGCATTGAGGCAGTTATTTGGCTTTAAGTAGATAGGAATGGGTTAGGTATGTGTGCCCTATCCTTAACCTGTCAAGGGTTACTTCTTCTTTTCGGACATTTCTTTCACTGGATTTCCACTGTTTTAAAACTATTTTAATTTGAAAAAGTTTATTGTGAGTTTGCTCGCTGCATACTCTTTGCCACTGTTTTTTGCTGTTTACTTTGATACAACGTCTGTAGTCTGTAAATGGTACTTTGGTGGTTGAAGAAAGGGTGCCTGTTGCCATTTTTGCTGCATGATCTGCTTGTTCATTTCCTTTAATTCCTATATGTCCAGGAATCTAACAAAAGGTAACGTCTTGTTTTCTTTTAATGAGTTTGTTTAGATTTGTCTCAAAGTTGGATGGAAATTCTTTGTGTCGCACTGTATTGCTTGCGTTACACTGAAGGAATCTGTGAAGATCAGATTATGGGGTAGCTTTTGCTACCATATTTGGTCTATTGCTTAGTTCAGCTGTGAAGATGCTACGTTTCTGTTGCGAGAGCTTGGGTTATTGTAGTATCAGAGGAAACTGCTGCCGTGCCTACTTTCGTATCAGTTTTCAATCCATCTGTATTTATTTGTATATTGTGGATATTTCTCTAGATATGCAGCATGTAATCATCGTTCAAAGCTGCTTCCCGGTAGGGAATGTCTTCCCCAACAGTGGAAATAGGTATTACAGATTGGCGATATTGTTTCCGGGGGGGGGGGGTGTCTTGGTGCATTTCGTATGATAGTTAGTTTGTTGAAATCAAGAGACCAAATTAGAAATAAGCAATAGATTTGTTAGCAATAGTTAATAGCAACCTATTAAGTTAGCAATAGGTTTGTTTAACTGTTGGGTGTATTTTGTACATTTTCCCATATTTGTGTATATAATGTTTCAAACACAGGATGGTTTGGAAAACGCTTTATTTTAGCTGTATAAGATAGGAGTTCGTGTCTTCTGAGGTGAAGTAGTGGTTCATATTTATGGTATTTGGTACTTGTTCAGCATAGAGACTTTGAACTGGAGAAGTACAGTATGCTCCCAAGGCTGTGCGTAGTTGTTGGTTTAGGGATTTATTAGGTGCATCGGCAACTATGGCCATAGTGCGCCAATACCTATGGTAAGTATTAATGCTATTTCCTGTCATAGAGATAATTGCAAAAAATAGTACCAGCAAGTTAGTTTTTAACTAGTTAAAGGAGGTGGTATACATTAATCATTTTGAAAAAGGTAAAAATGCTTGAGACATTTGCTTTATTGCCTAAAAGTGAAATAAGTGTAAGAGGGTCTTCTGTTATGACTGGAGTGAAAAGATTCTGGCGTTCTCTTGTATATTTTAGACATTCAACAAGGATATGTTTTATTGAAAGCACTGCATTGCAGTGATGACACTCAGGGGGGATCTCCCCTCTTAATAGATAACTATGAGTGGTATTTGTGTGACCTATTCGTAGGCGTGCTAATATTACCTCCTGTTGTCGAATTGAGTTGAAGCTTGAAAGCCATTGCTCAAGTTTTGGCTTGATACTCCAAAGTTTATTGTTATATTGATTTTTCCATGATAATTTGCCACTGGTACATGCATTTTCTCTGGATTATTGATTTGTAGTCTTGATATGGTACTTTCCAACTGTCGTTGGGTGGTAAGACGGCCAATTTTGCAGCATTGTCAGCTAATTCATTTCCTGGAATTCCCATATGTCCAGGGACCCAGCAGAGGTGTATGCTTTTTCCGAGTTCAAATAAAGTATGCAATGAGGAAGTTACTTCCTTTAAGACTGGGTGGATGATATTCATGGGGTTTTTCAGGACTTGAAGTACCTTAAAGAGTCTGTAAAAATTATACTATTTTCAATATCAGAGGACTCAATATGCTTCAGTGCAATCTGAATAGCCATTAGTTTGGCAGAAAATATACTGAACTCATATGGCAATTCATAGGCCAATGTGATGTTCGGAAAAACTGCGGCAATTCCAATGTGGGCCTCATTCTTTGATTCATCCATATGAACTACGACAAAGTTAGGGAACTAATCCACTACTGCATGGTACAGTTGTAAGTAATTTTCTTTATGTAATGTAGATTTATTCCATTGATGTAGGGATAAATCGCATGAAGGTGAAGTCCCAAGGAGCACAGCAAATTGGAAGTGTATTTGCAACATTATTAAAAGACAGATTAAGTTCATCTGAAAGGTATTTTATTTGCATACCTAATGGTTGGTTAGCAGAAGGCGGTTTCGGTATAACATGCTGTGTTGGCGGGTGAAAAGTATCTCCCAGTTTGGGTGTTCAGGTGTAGATCTAATTTTATATGCATAGCGTAATATAAGTTTTTCTCTTCTGATTGAGAGAGGCAGTTCATGTGGTTCATAATATAAACTATGTATTGGGGATGTGCGATATGCTCCTATGGCAGTGTGTATTGCACTATGATGGATAGGGTCAAGCCAGCGAAGGACACTAGGTCTTGCTGAGCTATACACTGGTGCTCCATAGTCAAGCTTTGATCTTATTAAGGCACTGTATAATCGCAACATGGTAACTCGATCAGCTCTCCACTTAGTTGCTGAGAGAACCCGGATGATATTTAGCTTTTGTTGACAGGATGTTCTTAGTTTTTTAATATGCTCTAAAAAGATAAGTTTATGATCTAATGTGATTCCTAAGAACCGTATACTGGGATGAACTGCTGTTGGTTGGCCATTCAGTTGTAGTTCCGGATGTGGGTGAAGTTTACGTTGGCAGCAAAAATGGATGCACAACGTTTTATGTGGACAATTAATGGAGTTGAAATCATCCATTAGTTTGTGTCCATGAACTGATCTTAGTTATTGCTCCTTGTTACTGTCTTTCAATAGTATTCATGCTTTTTGCATGACATGAAATGCTAAGGTTATCTACAAATAGTGCTGTATAAGTAGTGTTCGGAATCTGTTTGGCAATGGTGTTTATTGCAATTATGAAAAGTGTAGCGCTGAGTACAGAGCATTGGGGGACTCCTCCTTGTAAGAACACCTGGGATAATGCAGTTTTAAAATGAACCTGAAATGTGCGTTTGTACAGGAAGTTCTGAATGAAAATCAGGAGATGACCACGAAGTCCATGGTGGTATAATTTGCAGAGTATTCTATACTTCCACATGGAATCACAAGCTTTACTTATATCAAAACACACCATGACATGATGTTCCGATCTAAGGAATGCAGTTTGGATGGAGTTCTCAAGTCTTACTAGTATATCTAGTAAGACTTGAGATGACTAGTAAGTGTTGATCTGTGTTTTCGGATACCATATTGTGCAGAATGTAGGAGGTTAAAGTTTTCTAGGTACCATATCATTTGATGGTTTATCATCTTTTCAAGAATTTTGCAGAGGCAACTGGTCAAGGCAGTGGGTCTGTAGCTAGTAGGGTTTGTCGGGTCTTTTCCTGGTTTAAGGAAGGCAAGGGTTGTAGCATGGTGCCATTGTTTGGGGAATGTATCTTCTAGGTAAAGAATATTGAACAGATCAACAAGTGACAGCAATGATTCAGTACTTAGTTCCTGTATCATTGAGTATTGGGGTGGTTGTGATCTATCCAGTTATATTAAAGGAGGCAGCAAAGAAAGAAAGCAAACCCTTAGCCATAATTATGAGAGCTTCCTTGAACTCAGGGGAGGTACCTACAGACTGGAGATGTGCAAATGTGACCCCAATTCACAAAGGAGGATCAAAGGCTGACACGAGTAATTATAGACCTGTGAGTTTAACTTCTGTTTCAGGAAAATTAATGGAGGCACTGGTTAAAGAAGCACTGCAGGATCATTTAGACAAGACTTCAGTTATAGCTCGGACACAGCATGGTTTTGTTAAAGGGAACTCTTGCCTGACCAATTTGATTGGATACTATGATGCAGTCTCAAAAGAACTGGATGCAGGGAATAACTTTGATATTATATATTTGGATCTTAGAAATGCTTTTGATACTGTTGCACATGGAAGATTGCTGCACAAATTGGAGCAGTGTGGCATTGGAGGCAAATTGCTGCTGTGGATAAAGGGGTGGTTGAGAGGGGGAGAAGACAGAGTTGTAATCAATGGACACTGCTCATCGTGGACTAATGTTATTAGTGGAGTCCCTCAGGGTTCAGTGTTAGGTCCATTTTTGTTTTCCATATTTATAAATGATATTGATGATGGTATATCAAGCTTAATGTCCAAGTTTACAGACGATACAAAGGTTGGCAGGGTTGTCAAGGACACTGCTGACACTATGATGCTGCAACAGGATCTGGAAAGGTTGAGCAGATGGGCTGAGAGGTCGCAAATGAAGTTTAACATTGACAAATGTAAAGTACTACATATGGGAAACAGCAACCCCAGAGTAATGTATCAACACTGTGGTACTACACTGACAGTGGTAGAGAATGAAAAGAACCTGGGGGTAATTGTGCAGAAAGATATGAAGTTCTCTGAGCAGTGCAAATGGGCTACAAGAGTAGCTCATGGTGTCGTGTCAATGATATACAGGAATTTTGCTAGCAGGGATAAGGAGGTGATTATTCCCTTTTATAAGGCAATGGTCAGGCCACACCTAGAGTACTGTATACAGGTCTGGAGGCCTCATTTCAAGAAGGATTTAGAGCTGCTGGAACGAGTACAGAGAAGGGCAACAAGATTAGTGAATGGAACTAAGTTTTGCAAATTACAGTGCCTGGAGACTAGGCACTAGCGAGGTGATCTGATAGAGGTGTATAAAGCCTTGAATGGTTTGAGCATGCTCAATGCTGATGAGATTCTTCCTCTTGCTCAGAATAATCATCTGAGAGGGCATAAATTCAAATTGAGGAAAGACAGATGTAGGATAGATGTGTGGAAATTTGCCTTTAGCCAACGGGTAGTTGGTTAGTGAAAAAAACTTCCATCCCATGTCGTGGAAGTTGATAGCCTAAATAAATTTAAGGCTCAGCTAGACAGGTATTTCAAATGAATGAAGGGGTGAAGTGGAAGTGGGTTTTTTTTTTTGGCTGATGCTGCATAAGCTTGTTTTCTTATATCATATGCCTCTGGTAATGCTAATTATCTGGTCCTACAGCACTGCATGTAGATGTTGATAGAGCTTTATGGAGTTTGTAGAGAGCAAATGGTAGGTTGTATTGTACATTTGTTTTAGATGAAAAGTTTAATTTTTTTGTTTTAAATCTTCTGAAGGCTGGTGTGTAACTTTCTGTTGCTGATGCTTTGGCAAAAGTTTCCCCTAAGATATTGGCAATTTGGGCAGGGTCAGAAACATTCTGTCCCCCCCCCACCATTCCATGATAGGAATGGGAATTGTCTGGTGTTTACTACTCATTTTTCTGATTATTTTCCAAATTTTATTTGTAGTGGTGTCTTGGTTGATAGTTGAAGTAAAGCAGAACCAAATTGCCTTTTTATTACAGCATCTAACACATCTTGCTCAATTTAGCTAGTTTTTTATAAATCTACCAATTTGCTTTATCAGTGAGCCACTGCGGAATTTTCTTAGGATAATAAGAGGGCTTATTCAGTAATTCAATTAGTATCGGAAAATGATCATTATGAAGTGGATCATTATTTATTGACCACTTTAGAGTAGGATGTAGGGCTGCTGAAGAGATGGATAGATCAATGTTGTTGTTGCCCTATAGTGTGTGTGATGACTGTTTAAATCTCCCAGAATGAGGAAAGGTGTAGGGAGTTGAGCTATGAGATTATCTAGATCATTTTGATGAAAGCTATAGCTGGGTGGAATGTACAAGGAGCAAATTGTAATGTGGATCTCAGCAGCAACACAGACTGCTGCTGCCTCAAAGGGAGCATTCAGTAAAACATGCTTGGCAGGAACGTGTAATTTATTAAAACAGCTACACCACCATGTGCAGTATTTTGATGGGTTGTCTTTTCTAAAGATATTATACTGAGACAGTTTTGGTGTATCTTGAGGTTTTAAATATGTCTCTTGAAGGCACAGACATATTGGCATATATTTAGAGGTAAGATCATAAACATCATCAATATTGGCATTGAAACCACAACAATTCCACTGAATTATTGTGTTCATTATGTTTCTTGTTAATCTTTCAGAACGTTTTCATGTTGTTGAAGTGCTCTGATTTTCGCTCGTTTTTATCTTTTTTTTTTTTTTTTTTGGAAAGTAAGGCTTACTTTCCATACATTGGTAGATGTCCATGTCTTCTTCGACAAAAATTTCTAGGACAGAATCTTCTGCAGATTTTTCATTAATATCCATTTCTTGATGTCTGAGAGTTTTAATTGGTTTTTATTTGCATTCTTGGTCCGGGGAATGTAGTTTTTCGCATGGTATAGATATTGGTGTATTGACTCATTGAGTTTGGGTTGCACTGTACAGGGTTTTATGACGTAATTTGAGAAAGACTTTTGAGGGTACTGATAATTCAGTTTGTGTTACTGTTGACTGATTTTTTGATAATTTGGGTGTACGTAGGTCTGTTTGGATGGATTGGTGGTGAAATGATCCGCTTTGCCTCTTGATAGGAAACATTATTTTTTTGTTTTATATTTCTGAATAAGTTTTTCTTTTTTCCAGTGTTCACATGTTTTAGCATAGATAGGGTGGTTCTTTTTACAATTTGGGTATATTGGTTAAGGGGCAGTACAGGCTCTTCGCAGTCATGTTCTACTGAACTGCACTTTGCACAAGTAGGGGTTCCCCGGCAAGCTGTCTGGGAATGTCCGTGCTTCCGACATTAGAAACACCATAGCGGGTTTGGAACATATGGTTTGACATTGCATACCAGATATCCGGCCTTAATGGATGTTGGACGATGCGGTGTGTTAAATATCAATATCAGATTTCGTGTAGGGGTCAGATTGCCATCTTTTCTGGTAGAGATTCTCTTCACTTGAATAGTACCTTGTTCTTTAAGTTCTTCTAGCATCTCCTCTTCAGATGCATCTAGTAAATCTCTGAGATCACTCCTTTAGAGGAGTTCAGTTGTTTGTTATTTGGTTTGTAGGAGCATTAGCAACTAAGGCCATATTGCTCTGGGGATATGCGGTGGTCATTCCCTAACCTTTCCACATCCTCCGCATTTGGTGGGCACAGGCCCGAACCCCGGTCTAATCAAGAAGCGTGTGCTATGCACTGCTGCTCCTGCCCACCTGGCTACGGAGGCACCAGGAGTTCAGTGATCTGTGGGCTGTCACAGTTACTGGTAGTCCTGCAAAGAGTTTAATGCTCAAAAGTCACTCTGAATGTTTAGCGTTAGAAGTCTCTATGTGGATGTCTCCTGATCGCAGTCTTTTTATAGACTTGGGAGATCCAGCTCTACTCTCTAATTCCTTTTTGACTCTAAATGATGAGAGTTTTCTGATTGCATTTTCACCTGTTGAGTGGATAATTAAGAAAGTTGGAATAGTATTAGTAATGGCCGCATGGTACAAGAAAGCCTATGGCTTATGCTGCACCAGCCAAAAAAAAAAAAAAAAAAATCCAAACAAAACAATGATAAAAATAAATAAAATAAATAACTAAATAATAATAATTAATAAAATAAAATAAAAAATGGGATAATTCTCTGGCTCAGTTTTTTGACGTTTGGCAGTTCCTGCATTGAAACTGTCATTTTGGATGTCTGACAGCCCAGATAAGTCAGAGTTTGATTTTCTCATGACGTGCTCTTTTTGGCCTTGGGAGATTGTCTTTTTCTCCCAGGTTACCAGCCCAGCCATGTGGAGGCAAGAGCTGTGCCACCTAGTGACCCAAGTGAAGAAGAAAGGTGATTTTCCTTTCTAGGTTATAGTATTTGGATAAATGTATTTAAAAATAATACTCAAGAGTTACTGGTCTTACAAAACTCAGGAGAAATGTATTTACAATTAAGCATACAGTTAATTTCTTTAGACAATTTATTCTAAGACTCTTTATGTGATCTAAAAAGGTCAGTTTCTTATCCAGGGTTAATCAAAGAAAATTTGTGCTGGATTTTTTATTGGGATTACTTCTTATTCTAGCTTTAATTCTGGGTTTGGGTGTAAGTTTCTTTTCCAACAGAAGTTTATTCTCACTGTCTTTTGCTTAGAGATTTTAAAGCCATTGTTTTGAGTCCATGCAGTTATTTTATTAATTGTTGGTTGTAATTGATGCTCTATTGTTCGTATGTTTTCTGATTGACAAGAAATGCTGAAATCATCAACATAAAGGTTGATAATAGAGTCAACCTTTATGTTGATCTGTGGTATTCGGTACTTGTTTAGCTATTGAGTTGATTTTTATGGCAAACAGGGTAGCACTGAATACTGATCCCTGTGGTACTCTCTCTCTCTCTCTCTTGCTGCACAAAGACTTCCAATAGTGTGGTTAATATCTTAACTTGGAAAGTTCGTTGTTGCAAAAAATTTCGGATATACATTGGTAGATGTCCTCTCATTACAAAGTTATAAATGTCTCTAAGTATTCCATATCGCCATGCTGTGTCATACGCCTTTTCAATATCGAAAAATATCGCAAGGGATGCAAAGAGTTCTTTACTTATGTAAACTCTAGCAGGAAGGGGATGAATCAGATTGGTCCACTTGATATCAATGGGTCAACTGTTGATGATCCTGCTCAGGTAGTTAACAAACTGAATGAATATTTTGCATCGACATTCACACATGAGGAGTTATTCAGCGAGGGGAATGCCAGAGGTGTATTCAACTCTGGCAGTAAGCTAGAAAATCTTCTAATAACTGAGAGTAAAGTGGAGGAGAAATTGTTGAAGATAAATACAAGAAAGGCACCTGGGGTGGATGGGATCTATCCAGTTATATTAAAGGAGGCAGCAAAGGGAGTAAGCAAACCCTTAGCCATAATTATGAGAGCTTCCTTGGACTCAGGGGAAGTATCCATGGACTGGAGATGTGCAAATGTGACCCCAATTCACAAAGGAGGACCAAAGGGTGACAAGTAATTATAGACCTGTTAGTTTAACTTCTGTTCCTGGTAAATTAATGGAAGCACTGGTTAAAGAAGCACTGCAGGATCATCTAGACAAAATTTCAGTTATAGCTCAGACACAGCATGGTTTTGTTAAGGGTAAATCTTGCCTGACCAATTTGATTGGATACTATGATGCAGTCACAAAAGAACTGGATGCAGGGAATAACTTTGATATTATATACTTGGATCTTAGATAGGCTTTTGATACTGTTGCACATGGAAGGCTGCTGCACAAATTGGAGCAGTGTGGCATTGGAGGCAAATTGCTGCTATGGATAAGGGGGTGGTTGAGGGGGAGAAGACAGAGAGTGGAAATCAATGGACACTGCTCATCGTGGACTAATGTTATTAGTGGAGTCCTTCAGGGTTCAGTATTGGGTCCATTATTGTTTTCTGTATTTATAAATGATATCGATGATGGTATATCAAGCTTAATGTCCAAGTTTGCAGATGATACGAAGGTTGGCAGGGTTGTCGAGGACACTACTGACACTGCTACTGCAACAGGATCTGGAAAGGTTGAGCAGATGGGCTGTGAGAGGTGGCAAATGAAGTTTAACATTGACAAATGTAAAGTACTACATATGGGAAACAGCAACCCCAGAGCAACGTATCAACTCTGTGGTACTACACTGACAGTGGTAGAGAATGAAAGGGACCTGGGGGTGGTTGTGCAGGCAGATATGAAGTTTTCTGAGCAGTGCAGACCGGCTGCAAGAGTAGCTCATGGTGTATTGTTAATGATATATAGGAATTTTTCTAGCAGGGATAAGGGGGTGATTATTCCATTGTATAAGGCAATGGTCAGACCACACCTAGAGTACTGTATACAGGTCTGGAGGCCTCATTTCAAGAAGGATGTAGAGATGCTGGAACGAGTACAGAGAAGGGCAACAAGATTAGTGAATGGAACAAAGGGGTGCTCTTACGAAGAAAGGCCTAAGTTTTGCAAATTACAGTGTCTGGAGACTAGGCACCGGCGAGGTGATCTGATAGAGGTGTATAAAGCCTTGAATGGTTTGAGCATGCTCAGTGCTGATGGGATACTTCCTCTTGCTCAGAATAATCACCTGAGAGGGCATAAATTCAAATTGAGAAAAGACGGATGTAGGATAGACGTGAGGAAATTTGCCTTTAGCCAGCGGGTGGTTGGTTGGTTGGTGGAATAGACTTCCATCCCTTGTCGTGGAAGTTAATAGCCTAAATAAGTTTAAGGCTCACCTGGACAGGTATTTCGAACGAACAGAGGGGTGAAGTGGTTATTTTTTTTTATTTATTTATTTTATTTTATTTTTTTTTTGGCTGATGCTGCATAAGCTTGCTTTCTTGCATCAAATGCCTCTACTAATGCTAATATCATTACTAAGTGCTGTTTTCTTATGACGGCATTTCTTATTGTTTTCTACTTTTATCATTAAGTCTAGAGTGCACTTGTTCTTTCTGAAACCAAATTGGGCTGAGTTTATTAGGTTATGGGTTTCTAAAAACCACAGTTGGGCATTGGCACACCCAGGGTCCTGAGCTGGATATCATCATTCTTCTTCTTTTTCTTGATGATTTTCTTCCCTTCTCTCTCTCTCTCTCTCTCTCTCTCTCTCTCTCTCTCTCTCTCTCTCTCTCTCTCTCTTAGGGTAACTCGGGAATTTTTTTTTTTGGCTTGTGCAGCATTAAGCCTCAGGCTTCCTTGCACCATATAGCTAATAATAATAATTTACCATTTTTTCAAGTATATTTCCAAGGCAGCTAGTTTGGGCTATTGGGCGATAGTGATATGAATTTGTGGGATCTTTATCTGGTTTTGAAAAGGATAAGACTATTGGGTGGCACCATTGATTCGAAAAGGAATTTTCTAGGTATATTCTGTTATATAAAAAGGAGCAACGATATCAATGATTTCTCATCTAATTTTTGTACCATCATTTATACTATTTCATCTGGACCTACTGCACTTTGCTTCGTGTGTGAAATGGCTTTATAAAGTTCTCTGAGGGTGAAAGGTTGGTTATAGGATTCTTTGTTTTTACTAGAGAAATTCAATTTATATGTTTCTGCATGGGCTTTATGTTTTTGGAAAAAGATAGTAACTCCTACTTCATAGGAGTTCCTATCTGATATTTTTTCAAAGGATCTACCAAGAGCATTTGCTATGCTTTAGGTTTAGCTATATCTTGTCCATTCCATTTTATAAAAGGAGGAGAAATTCTTTGATATTTGTTTATTTATTTTGTCCCAAACTTTCCATCTGTTTGTTTTCTTAGTAATTGTAGATGCAAAACGGATCCAAGATTCTTTCTTACTAATCTTAGTAATGCATCTGACATTCACCCGTGCCTTTTTGAAAAGTATCAAGTTGGTTGTGATAGGGTGTCTTCAGAAAATGTTCCATGCTCTGATTTTCTCGCGTTTTGCTAGGGAACATGCATTGTTCCACCATGACTTTGGATGTATGGGAAATTTTGAAGTTTTTGGTATTGTTAATTTTGCAACCTGGAGGAGTTTGTCAGTCACATAACATATTTAATGGCAGAGTCAATTGATACCTGTTGGATTTGATGCTGTTCTAAAAGCTGCTTTTGTCTTTCCCAGTTTGCCTTATCTAATCTCCACTTTGGAGCTCTTTCTGGTTGACTAGGGGTAGGTTCCTTTAAAGTAATCCTTATTGGGTAATGATCACTACTTAGTGGATCATTATGAACTTCCCACTCCAGTAGAAGGTATATTGATGGCATGCATATAGAAAGGTCTATAGCTATGCTAGTTCCTGTGGTTAGACATATATAAGTGGGTGTCCCATCATTCAAGAATATTAGGTTGAGCTCATCAAGTAGTTTCTCTAGAATTTGACCTCTTATCTATATTTTCATTTCCCCATAGAGGATGATGGCCATTCATATCTCCCATGATACATAAAGGAGTTGGTAATTGAACTACTAGGTCTTCTAGTTCTGTATAGGTTATATCTTATTTTGGTGGTAGGTAGATGGAGGCAACTGTCATATGAAAGTTTACTGCAATCCATACTGCTATAACCTCTAAATTAGTCTGCAAAGAGAGCTATTAGTTGGTATACCAGAATTTACTAGGATTGCTACTCCACCATGTGCAGTGCCACTTGTAATTCAATTTTTTATGTATATATTGTAATGTTTTAGTGATATGTTATTCTGCGGTTTAAGATATGTTTCTTGCAAATATAGACTAATTGGATTGTACTGTGCTAAGAGATCGTGGATATCCTCGAAGTTGCTGCAGAGTCCTCTAATATAATGTAAAAATGTATTCGTTACTTGGTTTTGATAGTGTTTTCTTGAGTTTGTTGTTTTTGGATTCTCTGTTTTTTGTCTTCTTTTTTAGGAAATTATGGCTTTCCAGTATCCATCTCTTCTTCTTCTGCAAAAATTTCTAGTATTGTTTCTTCTTCTGTCTGGTTCTTTTCTTCTACTTCCATGTTGTCCATTTTATTTCTGTTTACTACAGCGGTTCTGACTTGTTTTGTAGATGTGGTGGTTTCTCTAGTTAGCGGTATCGTAATGGGTGTGTTTATTGCCTGTTCAGTTTTTGTTTTGGTTCAATAAGCAGAGAACGTGCTCAGTCTGACATGGATTTTTTTGTGGGATCGTTACATCTGTCTGTGTTTCTGTTGTCCTATAAGTTTGCAGTTTGCGTTACCTGTGCGTACGTTGATCTATTTGTTCATTGTGGTTGTATTTTTTTTTTTTTTTTTTTTTGCTTCTTGATATGTTACATTGTTTTCTAACTTATATTTCTGCATTCTTTTTTTCTCTCTTCCATTCACGTTCTTTTGAGTAGGCATTATGTTCTCCTCTGCAGTTTGGGCATCTTGAATTCTGTGCTGTACAGTCATGTTGTGTGTGCTCTCGTGACCCACATTTTGAACAGATAGAAAAGTCTGCATACTGCTTGAGAGTGTCTGCTTCTGACACTTAAAGCATTGGACAGGATTTGGAATATATGGTCTCAGTGGACAGATTAGATATCCAGCTTTTACTGTTTTTGGAGTGTTGAAAGTTAGAATTATATTCCTTGTTGGGATAATTTCTCCTTCTCTTTTAATTGTTATTCTTTTCACTTGAATAACTCCTTGGTCTTTCAACTCTTCTTTTATCTCATCTTCGGGAACGTTGAGGAGATCTCACTCTGTAATTACTCTTTTCGAGGTATTCAGGTTTAACTGTTATTAGAATTTCTCCAAAAGTTCTCGCTTTTATTAGATGCTCTACTAGTAGATCCCCTGATTTTAGTCTTCTGACTGTTTTTGGGGAACTAGCTATACTTTCAAGAGTTTTTTTGAATTCTGAAAGGCGACAAACTTCTGATCTGTTGTTCATTCTTAGAATGAATAACTAGAAACAGTGATGCAACTAGAGGGAGAGCCTCTGTCCTTTGTAGCTTAGTTGTACATGAATCCATTTGACCTAGTTTTCTGCTAGTTTGAGTAGCAGAAACATGGTCTGTGTTTGCCATGTTTTCTCCTTTTTGCCCTTGGCAAGAGGACTTTTCTGCCAAGGTTTCCGGCCCTGCCACAGGGAGGCAGGAGCAGTGTCACTAGGAGGCCATGCGGTTGAAGGGTTAGTTGGTTAGTGGAAACTAGAAATATATAAAAAGGGTAAAAAAAGGTGAGTTTCCTTTCTGCATTCTAACTTTTAGTTTTTCAAGTATAGAACTGTTTTAAATAAAACTGTTGAGATAAAGATGGGAACTTAAAAATAACTTTAATCACTTGTTAAGAGCATTCTATAAGTTGCGGTAATACTGCTTGGCACCCAGAGCCGCATGTAGGTGGAGTGATGTTCCAAGGAGCAAGAGGGAATGGGAGATTATGTGCCATATTGTCTTAAGGTTAAATTTAGTTCTTCTAAGAGGTGTTTTATTCTCATATCCAAAGGACAGTTAGCAGTAGGGCAGTTTTGGTATAACCTACTGTGCTGTGATGTGAAAAGTATCTGCCAATTTGGGTGTTCTGGCATAGATCGAATTTTATATGCATAGCCTAGTATCAGTTGTTGTCTTCTGATTGAGAGAGGCAGTTCACGTGCTTCATAATATAAACTATGTATTGGATATGTGCGAGATGCTCCAAGGGCAGTGCATATTCCACTATGATGGATAGGGTCAAGCCAGCAAAGGATACTAGGTCTTGCTGAGCTATACACTGGTGTTCTGTAGTCAAACTTCGATCTTATTAAGGCTCTGTATAATCGTAACAAGGTAAGGCAGTCAGCTCCCCACATAGTTGCTCAAAGAACCCAGATGATAATTAGCTTTTTCTGACAGAATGTTCTTACTTTTTAATATGCTCTAAAAAGATAAGTTTATGGTCTAATGTGATTCCTAAGAACCTGATGGCGTGGTGAACATCTATTGGTTGGCCATTCACTAGTAGTTCCGGATGTGAGTGGAGTTTATGTTGGCAGCAAAAATGGATGCACAACATTTTTTGGGGACAAAGTTGAAAGCCACTAGTTTGTGTCCATGAACTGATCTTAGTTATTGCCCCTTGTAACTGTCTCTCAACAGTATTCACGTTTTTTGCATGACGTGAAATGGCTAAGATCATCTACAAATAATGTTGTATCAATAGTTTTTGGAAGTTGTTCAGCAATGGTGTTTATTGCAATTATGAAAAGTGTAGCACTGAGTACAGAGCCTTGGGAAACTCCTTCTTGTACGAATACTTGGGATAAGGAAGTTTTAAATAGGACCTGAAATGTGCATTTGTACAGGAAGTTCTGTATGAAAATCAGTAGATGGCTTTGAAGTCCATGGTGATGTAATTCGTGGAGAATGCCATACTTCCATGTGGAATATAAGCTTTACTAATATTGAAGCAAACCATTACATAATGTTCTGATCTGAGGAATGCATTCCGAATGGAGTTCTGTAGTCTTACCAGTATATCTAGGGTTGACCTGTTTTGACAAATATCAAATTAAGCAGAATGTAGGAGATTAAAGTTTTCTAGGTACCATATCAGTCGACGGTTTATCTTTTCAAGAATTGGTCAAAGTAATAGGTCTATAGCAAGCAGGGTTTGTTGGGTCTCTTCCTGGTTTAAGGAATGCAAGGACTGTAGCATGATGGCATTGTTTAGGGAATATATCTTCTAGGTAGAGTCTATTAAACAGATCGATGAGTGACTAATGATTCAGCACTTAGTTCCTGTATCATTGAATGTGTATATTGTCAGATCCTACTGAACTGCGTTTAGATGTTGACAGAGCTCTATGAAGTTTGTGGATAGTAAACGATAGGTTATATTGTTCATTCCCTTTTGATGAAAACTTTAATTTTTGTTTTTCTGTATTTGTTTTAAATCTTCTGAAGGCTGGTGTGTAACTTTCTATTACTGATGTTTTGGCAAAAGTTTCCCCTAAGATATTGGCAATTTGAACAGGGTCAGAAATGTTTTGTCCTCTCCATTCCATGATAGCCGCAGGAGTCGTCTGGTATTTGCCACTTATTTTTGTGATATTTTCCAAAATTTATGTGTAAGGGTTTCTTGATTGATGGTTGAAGTAAAGCGGATCCAAGCTGCCTTTTTATTACTGTGTCTAACATACCTTGCTCTTGTTCTGGTGCATTTATACTGGATAAGATTAGCTGTAGTTGGACTGCGGTGAAAGTTATTCCATGCTTTATTTTTCTCTTTTTTAGCCGCATAGCATTCATCACTCCACCAGATTTTTGGATGTATTGGCAATTTTGAAGATGATTTCGGTATGGTTTTTGATGCTGCATGTAATATTGTTATTGTGACATAGTTAACCACTTCATCGGTTGGGGATTCTTGGATTATTTCAGAGTGAAATTTGGCTAGTTTTTTTATAAATCTGCCAATCTTCCTTATCAGTGAGCCACTTCGGGATTTTAGTAGGGTAGCTTGTATATTAAATCAATTAGTAGCTTGTATATTAAATCAATTAGTAGCTTGTATATTAAATCAATTAGTATGGGAAAATGATCACTATGCATTGGATCATTGTTTACTGTCCACTTTAGAGTAGTATACAAGGTTGCAGAACAGATGGACAAATCTATTGCAGTATTAGTTCCAGAAAGAAGGTGAACATATGTTGGTGACCCATCATTTAGAAGAAGGTTGTTGTCATCTAAACATTGTTCAATTAGTTTTCCCCTTTGATCAATGTGGTTGTTACCCCATAGAGTATGATGTCCATTTAAATCTCCCAGAATGAGAAAAGGAGTGGGGAGCTGGGCTATTAGACTATTTAGATCATTTTGTTGAAGGCTATAACTAGGTGGAATGTACAAGGAGCATATTGTAATGTGAATGTTAGCAGCTACTCTGATGGCTACCTCCTTAAGTGAAGTTGGTAGGAAAATGTGGGTTTGCTAAAATAGCTACACCACCACGTGCAGTATTTTGGTGGGTTCTGTCTTTTCTAAATATATTATGCTGAGGCAGTTTTGGTGTATCTTGAGGTTTTAAATTTGTCTCTTGAAGGCACAGACATATTGGAGTATATTTAGAGGTAAGATCGTATACATCATCAATATTGGCGTGGAAACCACAACAATTCCACTGAATTGTTGTGTTCATTATTAATTTCTTGTTAGGCTTTCAGAATATTTCGTGTTGAAGTTCTCTGTTTTACACTCTTGTTTTTATCTTTTTTTGGAAAGTAAGGCTTTCCCGTGTCCACGTCTTCGACAAAAATTTCTAGGACACCATCATCTGCAGATTTTTCATTGATATCCATTTCCTCTTGATTTCTGGAAGTTTTGATTTGTTTTTATTTTCATTCTTCGTCCTGGGGGTGAAGTTTTTCACATGGTATGGATATTGTTGTATTGATTGATTGCACTGTACAAGGATTTGAGGTGATTTAAAAAAGACTTTGTAGGGGTACTGATAATTCAGTTTGTGCTGCTGATGATTGATATCTTTTGGTGATACGTAGGTCTGTTAGGATGGGTTGGTGGTGAGATGATTGGCCTTGCTTCTTGATAGGAAACATTATGGGTTGTTTTATACATCTGAATAAGTTTTTCAATTTTCCAGAATTCACGTGGTCTTTTTTACTGTTTGGGCATATTGGTTGAGCGGCAGTATGGGCTTCACAATTGTGTTCTTTTGACCCGCATTTTGCACAAATAGGGGTTCCCTGGCAAGCTGTCTGGGAATGCCCGTACTTCTGACATCGGAAACACCAGAGCAGGTTTAGCATAAATGGTCTGACATTTCATGCCAGATATCCGGCCTTAATGTATGTTGGACAAAGTGGTGTGTTAAATTTCAAGATGAGATGAGATCAAGGAGTAATTCATGTAGGGGTCAGATTGCCATCTTTTCTGGTGGAGATTCTCTTGACTTGAATTACTCCTTGATCTTTCAGTTCTTCTAGCATTTCCACTTTAGATACATCTAATAAATCCCAGTCTAAGATCACTCCTTTAGAGGTATTCAGTGATCTGTGGGGTGTCACAGTTAATGGTAAACCTGCAAAGAGATTAATGCTCAACAGTCGCTCAGAATGTTTGGCATTAGAGGTCTCAATAAGAATATCTCCTGACCTCAGTCTTTTTACCGACTTGGGAGATCCAGCTCTACTTTCTAATTCCTTTTGGACTCTGAATGGTGAGAGTTTGCCAATTGCATTTTCACCAGTTGAGTGAATTATCAAAACAGTTGGAACTGGGTATGTCTCTGTCTCAGTTTTCTGATGTTTAGAAGTTCCTGCAATGGAACTATATTTTTAGATGTCTGGGGTGTGTCCAGCAACCCAGATAAGTCAGAGTTTAATTTACTCATGACATGCTCTTTTTGGCCCTGGTAGAATATATTTTTCTCCCAGGTGTTACCAGCCCACCACATGGAGGCAAGAGTGTTGCCACCTAGTGACCCAAGCAAAGAGAATGTTAGTATGAACTAAAAATAAAAAAGGGAGTTAAAGAAAGGTACTTTCCTTTCTAGGTTATATCTGTTTAATTCTAATACTCAAGAGTTAACAGACTTGCGAAACTCAGAAGAAACATATTTTCAGTAAAGCGTACCAGATAATCACTATGAAAAGGTGCTGTGGTCACTAATATCGCTTGGCACTTGGAGCCAGGGAGAATGCATTGGTAATTTTGGTCATCTATTTTTTCATAATGTGTTTCATTAACTACATTATTTTATTATTATTTATTCTTTTATTCCTTGGGCTGTTTATCAAAATTTGGAAATAAGAAATTTGGCACCATGAAGTTGCCAAAGCAATCACCTACAAAATTACTCTGGCAATATTCCATTTTAAAAAATAAAATAACAATGAGAGAAAACAAATAAACAGAAACAAAATAATGTGCAGTGCAATAAATAAATAAAAACAGAGCCAGGTGGCCAGGAGCGGCAGTGAGTAGCACATGCTTCTTGATTAGACCGGGGTTCGAGCCCATGACCACCAGATGCGGAAAGGTCAGGGAATGACCACCGCATATCCCTGGAGCAATATGGCCTTAGTTGCTAATGCTCCTAAAAACCAAATAACAACAACAACAAATAAAAACAACCACTTCAGCGAAAAAAAAAATGTTTTATTCAGAATGCAGAGTCTGGATAATAATCATTTGGAGGGTTATGCAGATGCCAATTCTTCTGGAAAACTTGAGACAGGGAGCAAACTATTTTTCAGTTTTCTGAACAATACACATACTTGTCAGTCCTAACCTGCATTGCTGAAATAAACAGAAATTCAAAATCTTTATTGCTTTCTAAAGTGGAAATATACTTGTAATATGAAAATATAAATTGAAATCTAAATAAGATTTAACAGTGTAAAGTGCTTGTGCAAATAGTTAATAATTGTGGATCCCCCCCCCCAAAATCAATACTATTTAGATCCAGATCTGGATACCCCAAAACTAATTTATACTGTTTAAAATTTAGCATTTAATAATTTTAAACATTTTTCAATACAGTAATACCCCGACTTACGCTACCCTGACTTACGCGAACTCGGAGTTACGCGGTTTTGATTTTTTCGTTTGGCAGCACTGCCGCCCACTACCTTCAAGGTCGTTTTTCATATGTTATCGATATACGGTGCGACGGCGGAGAATGAGAGCGAAAGATGAACAAAATTCAACTTTATTGTGCATGAGCTGCACACATATACAAGAATTTGTATTCCAACTGTCGTATTTATATGTGTGCGTTCGAATTTGTGCTCAACTTTTGTCGGAAATTACATCGTTTTCACGAGAGAAATGGATCGCGTCGGTCGAGCCGTATACAGTCAGTCCTCGTATAACACGTGTTTACACTACACGAATTCGATCATACACTATTTATAAATACAGTAACGATATCTTATAAATATAACACGAACCGAATTGGCTTATGCATGATTCGCCTTTGTGTTTACAAGAAATGGCAGTCGAACGCAGAATCACCCCAACTGTACGCAACATGATAGGAATGAAGAGAAGATTCTGAAAATGTATTTATGTTTTTTATATCAGTGAAGGGGAAACACATTTCACCATAATAACGTAAAAACCAACACAATTCCAGCTATCGGTATGCAATTAGATCGAGTTTACTACCAGTTTACAACAGATTCCACTACAGAAACGCAACTGGATTGTTATTGTTTTATGGTAGTAACCCCTGGAAATGTGAGGTGTTAATAGTGTATCTCTGCCTTTATGGTGTTGTTTATTCAGTTGCTACATGCGCGCAGCTTTGTTTATGCATATCAAACATGCCTCCTCGTTTTGCAATTGTGCTTTATTCCCTAAAAATGAGTAAAATACTTAAAAGGTGTGAAAAGGAAGCGTACTAGTGAAGACACTGCAGATTCAGAGAGAAAAAGAAAAGCAATTATCGATAAACAGAGGCGGACTGAGTCAAAAATTCTTACCTGGGAAAATTTGTAGTGGCCTCATACTATGGTTTATGGCCAAAATCACACCGGCCCACCGGGGTTTCCCCGGTAAGGCTTATGACCAGTCCGCCTCTGTCGATAGAGAAAAAAATATGAAATTGTGAAACGCTTTGAGCGAAATGAAAGACCATGTGATATTGCACGTGCTACAGGCCTAAATGAAGCAACGGCGAAAAGCACATCACAATTGCAAACTTGACATGTTGAAAATTGAAAAGGGCTCAATTGTAAAGGGCTTAAAAATTTTAGAAAACATAGACTCCAACGAAGAACGCGTTATAGCTACAAAGCAAGAAATAAAAAAATTATTAGCTTGCTACGAAGAAATTCTGCGTGAAAAAAAGAAGGCGCTGTGTTGTCAGACGAATTTGTTAGATTTTATGAAGCCATCGATGTCGAAATAACTTTTTTACGTAAGTCATTTATTTTTTAATACATATTTTGTATTAATATGTATAAAGAACTGCAATTTTATTAATATTTTTCTTCTAAAGTAGTGTTTTTGTTAGTCCTTGGTCCCAATTAAACAAAATTTATATGTATTTATATGCAAAGTTGTACCCCGACTTATGCGAATTCGACTTAAGCGATTTTCGTCGGACCCACCTATCGCGTAACTTCGGGGTATTACTGTACAAAGTTTAATATTTAGATTTCATGCATTAAAAAAATTATTTTTGTGAAGTTTTGTGGGAGTCTATCGATTCCAACAGAAGAAACACTGCCCTAGCCTACACTTATGTTCTGGCTATACTCTGGCACAACGATACATGTCAGAGGAGTTTACAGTTAGTGATTCTTGAAAGAATATTATCATTGTACTGTATTCGGCAGGCATATAGGCTTGAAACATGGTCAACTGAAGTGCATGCACTGTCTCACTCCTACATTTGTCACTTGGTATTGGCAGCTCTTAATATAAGTCTAAATAAGTTTTAACAATAAAAAATACTTCAATGTAAATGGTTTAAATGGTCAGTTGTTTAAACCTTTCCTCCAAAACTGATAGTGTAAAAGCTATTACACTATATATAGATTCCACTTAACTTGTAATTATAGTTTGAGAATTTTTTTAATGCAGTTATTCCTGTTTCAGTATGCCTGCAGTAAATGGAATAGAATTATTCAGACATTGTTATAGAAGATTATGTATATAGTGATGACAAAGGGAGAACAATTTGCATGCAAATATTGGTACCTATGGCTGTAGATTTCGTCAGTGTCAAGAAAAGTGGTTGGAAGTTGCTTATGTTAGTCATATCAAGGTGAAAAAGATAATTCCATGCTGATTGAAAAAGGACAATATATATTTTATGCAAATGGTGACAGAAAACAGAACTGCATTTTTCTTTTTTTATTCAAATTTTGATGTTAGAAATTTGAAATGCATGTCCAATAAAACCGCTATGCAGATTTTTTATTTTGTGCAATTTTTAGGAAATATTGGTAGTAGTTGTAACAGTGGAGTCCCCCAGGGTTCAGTGTTGAATCCATTGTGCATAGTATCTTGTCAATGATATACAGGAATTTTTCTAGCAGGGATAAGGAGGCGATTATCCCCCTGTATAAAGCAATGGTCAGGCCACACCATGCATACTGTATACAGGCTTTATTGTAGGGTGCCAGAACGAGTGCAGCGAAGGACAACAAGATTAGTGAATGGAACAAAGGGTTGCTCTTATGTAGAATGGCTTATGTTTTGCAAAATACAGCATCTAGAGACTAGGAACCTGCAAGGTGATGTGATTAAGGTGTATAAGGCCTTGAATAGTTTGAGCAAGCTCATTGCTGATCGGATTCTTCCTCTTGCCCAGATTAATCACCCGAGGAGACAAATTCAAATTGAGGGAAGAGACAGTCATAGAATAGATGTGCGGAAATTTGCCTTTAGCCAGTGGATGATTGATTGCTGGAACAAACTCTTCCATCTGTCGTAGAAGTTGACAGCTTAAATAAGTTCAAGGCAGAACTAGACAAACATTTGGAGCTAATGGATGGGTGAAATAGAAGTGTTTTTATTTTATTTTTTTTTTTTTTTGGCTGATGCTGTATAAGCGTGCTTTCTCACATCATATGCCTCTACTATTGTTAATGCTAGTAGTGGTATATGATATAAGAAAATAAGCTTATAAATCATCAGCAAAAAAAAAAACCCTCCCACATCGCCTGGACATTCCCTTCCATTAATTTGTCGAGCTCTTCCTTGAATTTATTAAAAACACCCACTGACCAAAGGAAAACCTCCACAGATCCTCCATCCTTCCTCAATTTAAATTTATGCCCCCCTCATATGTGTAATCTGAGCAAGAGGAAGAATGCCATCAACATTCAGCTTTCTCAATTCATTCAAAGCTTTAAACACCTCACTCAAATCACCTTGCAGGTGCCTGGTATCCATATGCTACAATTTGCAGAACTGATATCTTTTGTGGTAAGACTATCTTTTTGTTTCCTTTACCAATCTCGCTGCCTTTCTCTGCACCTGTTTTAGCACATCTACATCCTTCCTAAAATCAAGCCTCCAGACCTGTATGAAGTACTCAAGACATGGCCTGACCATTGCCTTAAATTGCTTATCCCTGCTAGCAAAATTCCTGTATATCATTGACAAAGCCATGTGAGCTGTCCTGGCAGCCTGTCTACATTATCAGAGAACTTCATATTTGGCTGCACAAAATTACCCCCAGGTCTTTTTCATTTTCCACTATCCTGAACATAATACCACACAGTTGATACGTTATGCTAGGATTATTGCTACCCATATGCAGTACCTTGCATCTGTTAATGTGAAACTTCAACTGTCATTTCTCAGCCCATCTGCCTAATATTTTTAGATCTTGTTGCAGTAGCTTATCTTAAATACTGTCATTACATAAAACTTTTGTATCATTTGCAAACAGGCATTAAGCCTGATATACCTTTATTAATATAATGAAGAAAGCAAATTTATGCAGCATCAGCCAAAAAAAAAAAACGCTCCCATTTCACCCCTCTAAGTACCTGTCCAGCTCAGCCTTAAATTTATTTAGGCTATCAACTTCCACAACAAAGGATGGAAGTCTGTTCCACCAATCAACCACACGCTGGCTAAAGGCAAACTTCCGCACATCTGTCCTACATCTCTTTCCTCAATTTGAATTATTTATGCCCTCTCAAATGATTATTCTGAGAAAGAGGAAGAATTCCATCAGCATTGAGCATGCTGAAACCATTCAAGGCTTTATACACCTCAATCAGATCACCTCACAGGTGCCTAGTCTCCAAAGACTGTAATTTGCAAAATTTAAGCCTTTCTTTGTAAGAGCAACCCTTTGTTCCATTCACTGTACTCGTTCCACAAGCTCTACATCCTTCTTAAAATGAGTCCTCCAGACCTGTATACAGTACTCAAGGTGTGGCCTGATCATTGCCTTATATAAGGGAATAATCACCTCCTTATCCCTGCTAGAAAAATTTCTATATCTCATTGACAAGACACTATGAGCTACTCTTGCAGACCATCTGCACTGCTCAGAAAACTTCATATCTGCCTGCACAATTACCCCCCAGGTCCTTTTCGTTCTCTACCACTGTCAGTGTAGTACCACAGAGTTGATACATCACTCTGGGGTTGCTGTTTCCCATATGTAATACTTTACATTTGTCAATGTTAAACTTCATTTGTTACCTCTCAGCCCATCTTCTCAACTTTTCTAGATCCTGTTGCAGCAGCATACTGTTATTAGTGTCCTTAACAACCCTGCCAACCTTCAACATTAAGCTTGAAATACCATCATCAATATCATTTATAAATACAGAAAACAATGGACCCAACACTGAACCCTGAGGGACTCCACTAATAACATTAGTCCAATGAGCAGTGTCCATTGATTACCACTCTGTCTTCTCCCACTCAACCATCCCTTTATCCATAACAGCAGTTTGCATCCAATGCCACACTGCTCCAATTTGTGCAGCTGTCTTCCATGTGCAACAGTATCAAAAGCCTTTCTAAGATCCAAATATATGATATCAAAGTTATTCCCTACATCCAGTTCCTTTGTGACCACATCATAGTATCCAATTAAAATTGGTCAGGCAAGACTTTACCTTAACAAAACCATGCTGTGTCCGACCTATAACTGAAGTCTTGTCTAGATGATCCTGCAGTGCTTCCATTAATTTTTCTGGAACAGAAGTTAAACTAAAGGTCTATAATTACTTGTGTTGCCCTTTGATCCTTCTTTGTGAATTGGGGTCACATTTGCACATCTCCAGTCCATGGGTACCTCCCCTGTGTCCAAAGAAGCCCACATAATTATGGCTAAGGGTTTGCTTACTTCCTTTGCTGCCTCTTTTAATATAACTGGATAGATCCCATCCACCCTGGGTGCCTTTTTTATGTTTATCTTCAACAATTTCTCCTCCACTTTCCTCTCAGTTATTACAAAATCATCCAGCTCACTGCCAGATTTTAACTCACCACTGGCATTATGAGGGCTTTTTTGGACTCAGGGGAGGTACCCATGGACTGGAGATGTGCAAATGTGACCCCAATTCACAAAGAAGGATCAAAGGGCAGCACAAGTAATTATAGACCTGTAAGTTTAACTTCTGTTCCAGGAAAATTAATGGAGGGCCCAACATTGAACTCAAAGTAACTCTACTAATAACATTAGTCTATAGAAATCAGTGTCCATTAATAACAATTCTGTGTTCTCCCACTCAACCATCCTTTAATTACTTATGAATCACAGAATACGTTTTAAAATGATCTGCTACCCCACTACAAGGGGAGTATAGTAAAAGTGATCATTGAAAATTCACCTTTGGAACAGTAACTAAGTAAGCAGTTTTTATCTCTCAGTTACAAAGTAAACATTTCCTTTTGAACTTATTTGTAGAAGAATAAGAAAAAATTTCCTCCATATGATACTCTCCAGTAATTAAAATGAATAAATGATTACAGTAAAAAAAAATCAATTGAAAACAATTTTCCTTCCTCTGGAGAGTATCATATGGGAAGTGTTCTACGTATCATATTGAGGCAAATTTCTCTTATCCTTCTACAAATATTGATATCAATGTAGAATGCATTGAGCAACATAGCTCTGTTATATACTATCAAATTCATATTTTAAACTCTTGTTGACTATTGCATTCACTTTTTTTTTTTTTAGCCACCTCCGTAGCTAGGTAGCAGTAGTGCGTTGCACACTCTTCTTGATTAGACCGGGGTTTGAGCCTGTCACCACCAAATACAGAGGATGCCGAAAGGTCAGGGAATGACCACCGCATATTCCCGGAGCAATATGGCCTTAGTTGTTAATGCTCCTAAAAAAAAAAAAAAAAACCAAAATCATTCACTTTTTTTCTCCCCAGGCATAACCTATTGATAAGGAAGGAAAATTGTTTTCAATTGATTATTTTACTGTAATCATTTTGCATTAATCTTTTGTTTTCATTTTTGGAGAGTATTATACGGAAGTATTCTATGCATCATATTGAGGTAAATTTCTCATATTGTTCTACAAATATTGATATAAACGTAGAATGTATTGAACATCATAGCTCTGTTATATACAGACAACCCCCGTATAACACGGTTTCGATCTAACACAATTGATAAATTGCGGCAATCCTTGCACAACAAGGTTTCGCTCTAACATGGTTTGAGAATTTCTGGAATTCTCGCATAACACAGTATTTTTGAGCTTTTGTGCTGGGAAAACCCTGCTATTATGTTAGATGTAATTTTCAAAGTTTCCATTCCTTTTTGTGAATCCCTGCTGTTGACTCGCTAGTTGTTATCACCTTCGTGATATTTTCTAAAGCACATTTCTGGAAGTCACTACTGGAAGTAAAACAATAAAAACAATTTGCAGTTTCCGGTTTATTGGTCTTTCCTGTTACTGTAATCAATTATAAACAGATGGTTAACTCTTGCATTAAATCTTCTTGCATTTGCTATAGTACCGACAGCTGGAATTCTGTGGGTTTTCATGTTATCTTGGTGCAATGTGTTTCCCCTTCCATGAAATGGTCAATCATATAAAAAACAAATAAATTTTCAAAAACTCAATTCTCTGTATCATGTTTGTTGCAATTTGAGTGTGTGCCGTGTTCTTTGTTATTAATTGCTTATCATTTTTACTGTTTTAAATTTTACAACCAAAAAAAGAAAAAAAGTCAGTGAACAGAAATATCAATTAGTTTGTACATATTACAGTATGTGTAAATTAAGCTATGTATGCAAGCGTAAATTTATTTTTATTTTGCTAACTGGAAAATATTCTTCCAATTTTGACGTATCATTTAAAGTGGGGGCCCGCTGTATTTTGTTAAGAGATCCCTGGGTTCTGTGTTGTTGAACTGTGCTTGTTTGAGACCATAAAAAATAATTGTGACTTCGAAGAGTGCAGTTTGTGACTTTTAAAGAGAGCAGAAGGTACGCGAATTCTAGATGCTGCAGAAGAGATTGTGCTTAACAGTGATGAAGAGGAAGAAAATTAAATGAATGTACATAATTATCACACTTTGTAAGGTAAGACGTTTGTTCAGTTATTAATATTTAAGTTACTACTATTATAAAAATAAAGTTAAAATATTAAGTTATTACTACTATAAAAATTAAGTTTCCGATAGTTATAAAAAAATGTCATATTTTCGTTATGATTTTGGAACATATAACCTCCCTTTTTGTACTAGTTCTTAGTCCCATATAACACTGTTTTCCATTACTCGAGATTTTGTAGAATCGAGATTTCAAGTAACCCTCGTATAAAACTACCTTGTTATACGAGGGTTACTTGTACTATCAAATTTTGAACTTATATATTGCCATAAAGATAGGATATATTACTTGTACTCTTTCAATGTGAAGGCACTTTATCTGAAATAATAAAAACATTACTTAATTCTTTCAGGATTCTACAGAAGGAGTAATGAAGTTTGTCTTCAAGCAATTTAGACCAGAAGATTATGTATATAGTGATGATAAAGGAGCAGAACTAGCACTAAGGAAACCTTATGCTTACATTACTGGAAAATATAATGCTATGAGAGCAGCCACTCAGTTAGGTGGAGAGGAGAAATTTTTTTTTTCTCAAGATATATTTTCCATGTCATTTGCTTCTCCAATAATACAGAAAAACCATCCATGCAGTGAGACTTTTGACTTGAGGTAAACTGTATAGTTTCATTTCAATAATTAATAGGATGAAAATAAATAAACATTTTCAAAATGTTGCAAATTAAAAATAATAATAATATAAAAAATACAGCCTTTTGAAGTAGTGTTATAACCAATATTATAAAATTGCACTGTATATTGTTGCATTTTATGTCCCGCATGGTTGCTCCCATTTTGTATCTATTTTTGGTATATTCAGACATATCTATTTTTGTCTATGCCTGCTTAGTAACCCCAGAGTAACGTACCAACTGTGTGGTCTACACTCAGGGTAGTGGAGAATGAAAAGGACTTGAGAGTAATGTGCAGTCAGATATGAATCTTTCTAAGCAGTGCAGACAGACTGCCACAGCAGCTCACGAGTCAATGATATACAGGAAGGAGGTGATTATCCCTTTTGTATAAGGCAATGGTCAGGCTATAACCTTGAGTTCTGCATATAAGTCTGGTGGCCTCATTTCAGAAAGGATGTAGAGCTGCCGGAATGAGTACAAAAAAAGGTCAGCGATATTTGTTGGGGGAACAAAGGGTTGCTCTTACCAAGAAAGGTTTAAGTTCTGCAAGTTGCAGCATCTGGAGACTAGGCAGCTGTGAGGTGATCTGATTGAGGTGTATAAGGCCTTGATGGTTTGAGCAAGCTCAATGTTGATGGGATTCTTCCTATTGCTCAGATTATATGTATCTGAAGGGGCATAAATTCAAATTGAGGAAAGACAGTTGTAGAATAGATGTGCAGAAATTTGCCTTTAGCTAACGAGTGGTTGATTGCTGGAACAAACTTCCATCTGTCATTGTGTAAGTTGATAGCTTAAATAAATTCAAGGAAGAGCTGGACAAACTTTTGGAACAAATGGATGGGAAGTTTATTTATTTTTTGGCTGATGCTGTATTAGCTTGCTTTCTTGTGTCATATGCCTCTACTAATGTTAATTTACCTAAATATACAGGATGTTAACCCCCCCCCCCCATAAAATTGAAATGTGATAAATGCAAATGAAGAATAAGGTGATTTACAACAGTTACTCGTCAAGGTGTTTCCATATGTACACTGCCATTTTCATAACACAGAATTGTGGACACCAATGTGCAGCATTGTCAGAGTGATGGCACTAAGCACATCTCTGACAATTTTGTTCCAGTTCCCATCATTTTAGTGCAAGGCAGTTTTATAAGCAACAATTTGATGCAGACAGTTTTATAAGCAACAATTGGATGCAGACAGTTTGATGTATTTGACAGTTTGATATATTAAAAATGTAAACCTTCAAGCATGCCATGCTAAATAAATCTGATTTTTGAGTGAACTGTCTCCATCTTGCATCTCATACATTTTCTTTTATGATTACGCCTAATAAAGTGCTATAGATGTGTTGAAAGTTGGGAAATGAGAATTGATCCAGGCTTAAATTTATGTAGGTTTATGTATTTATGTTTAGGTTTTTGTTTTTATGTTTATGTATTTATGTTTAGGTTTATGTAGGTTTATGTTTATGTATTTACCTATATTTATGTAGGTTGCTTCACTAACACTTCACTGGGTGCGAGTTTAGCCTGTGCAGACATTGCTCCTTAAAGCTCTTCAAACAGAGAAGTTTTTCCTGATTTATTTTCTGCTTTATTAGTTTAAATTGTCATATTAACTTGTTTTCTAGAGTAGCTTTATATTCCTAGTTACGATACTTAGTTTAAAGTTTAACTTAGACAGAGATTTCGTAGATATTACTTAGTATCGGTAACGGTATCAAATCCACGTGTCACAAATTGAACGAGAGGTCTTTTAACCAAATTTAGTCGATTTATTAACCAATTGTTATATCAAATTATCTTCTATAAGTAGATTATAGACCTAGTCAGGATCCTTAGTTTATTCTAAATTGAGATAGCGAGATTTCGAAGCTAATCAATACGTACGAGTCCGTAGAAATACCGTTCGTGAATTCCCGCCATTTTTACACGATAGCATAAGCTTAGTGTAGTATACTGCATAATATAATATTGTCAATTAATCAGTAAATCTATTAATCTTGATAAACTTTATTGTCAATTAAATTGTATTTTTAACTCTATAAATATATATAACGACTTAATCGTAACAAATAATTAATACATAACTATAGTGGTACACGTGATACGGAAGTTGTATAAAGGGAACACTAGATACTGTAAAAAAAAAAATATATATATATATATATATATATATATATATATATATAACATAACTGTTTTGGGATATAACTTAAGGTTTTAAATTTTATTGAATTAAATCGGAATCATGACTCTGACCAGAGCAGCAAAGCAAAAGGCTCAAGCTAATGGGAGTGCTGTGGTTCAGGGGAGAACTGAGGGGGGCAGTTGCCCTCTGAATCACAGTCTATTAAAATGCACTGTTTGCTTGATGTTTGCGGAGCAGTCGGGTACGGGATATGATACTGCCAAGGGGGATGTCTTTGTGTGTGCACGATGTAAGGAGTGCAAGGAAATCAGGCGACAACTCAGCGTTGTTATGGGCCTTTATGAGACCTTGAAGGACAGGGTGGATGCCCTCGAAGGAAATAAATTGAGGGGCCCATCAAGCTCTCAGCTGCCCACATCAACGCCAGAGCTTGCACTTGGTCATCAGGCAACACAGGGGCAGCCCCCTAGGCAGAATGCGCTGGTCCCACAGGAACTAGTAGTTGTTGGTGACTCTATTGTCAGGGAAACGGGGAACATGCTTTGTAAAAAGGATAGGTGGAATAGGACCAGGGTATGTCTGCCAGGGGCAAAGGTTGATGACGCTGTAGAGCGGATATCATCTTTTAAGGGCACAAAAGGTGATATAGTTGTACACGTTGGCACTAATGATATTAAGAGTAGGAGACCGGCGGAATTACTTAGCAAGTACAGGTCACTGTTGAAAAAAAGCCGTGAATTAGGGTTGAACTTGAAAGTGTCTGCAATTCTGCCCAGACACGATAGGAGGGAGTATATGATGAGAGCCTTGTCGATCAATTCGGCCCTGGAGGGATTGTGCAAGGCTCAAGGGGTAGAATTTTTTTCAGCCTGGACTGTACTTGTTAACAGGAGAGATTGCTTCTACAGGGATGGGATACACTTAAATAGAAAGGGTGCAAGAATTTTTGCTGATGCTGTCGAGGCAGTGTTAGGTGGGTCGGAAAACTGCTAGTTGGGGGGGATACAAGGACTAATAGATTAACAGTAGCCACTGTCAGAGGTGGAAGTGATTCTTGCACTGCTTCTATTCAAATGAGCAGAAGTCTGAAAAACAAGATGCAGGATATATCAGAGACTGCTGGTAGTCATTGCGTTACAAGTAAACACATGGGTTGTGTTAGGGTAGCTAAGAATAGAAACAGGTGCATGTATACCTGCGTGTACACCAATGCTAGAAGTTTGGTAAATAAATTTGATGAATTTGAGGTATTGCTCAAAACATCAAAGGCAGATATTGTTGGGATATCAGAGACGTGGTGTCACACAGATATAAGTAATGCGGAACTGGAATTTGGGGAATACAATGTATATAGAAAGGATAGACAGGACAGGAGGGGAGGAGGGGTTATGCTATTAATTAAGAAACACATAAAGTCAAAGGAAGTGAAGCCAGTTGACATCGATGGACAGGGCAGTGTCGAGTCAGTTTGGTGTGACATAAGCATAGGGAAATCAAAATTGAGAGTAGGAGTGTGCTATAGGCCTAATGACTCTGATGAGTATAATAATATATTGTACAGGGAAATAGAGTGGGCCAGTAAATCAGAGAGTCTTATAATGGGGGATTTTAATTTCCCAGATATTGACTGGAATTTGTGGGTTGGTCACTCGCACACTAGCAAGGCTTTTGTGGATTTATTGGATGATTGTTTTCTACATCAGCATGTTCGTGAGGCAACAAGAGGGAGCAATACTCTTGATCTGATTATCAGTAGTGATTCTTCATGCATTAAGAACCTGCAGATAAATGAACCACTAGGTGGCAGTGATCACAGTGTGTTGAAGTGGGATTTACTCAAGGAGGTAACTACCATCAGAGGTAAAGGGAAGGGTTTTTGTTTTCGTAAAGGCGACTATGATGGTCTGAGACAGTATTTAAATTCTATACAGTGGGACCAACTGATGATGTTACCAACAGCAAACTCAAAATGGGAAGCATTCAAGGAACTAATCTTGGTGGCTACCAGGCTTTACATACCAACTAAGAAATATTGTACAAGGTTTAGGCCTAAATGGTTGTCAGATGGACTAATGAGACATGTGGCAGAGAAGAAAAATGCATGGGATACATACAAATTAATGGGTGACATGGAAGCCTATGATAGATATAAGTTGGTCTGTAACCAAGTCACAAAGGAGATTAGGCAGGCAAAGGCAGACTACGAAAAATCCTTGGCAAAGGATGCAAAGAAAAACAGAAAGGAGTTCTTTACATACTTGAACTCGAGAAGGAAAGGGATGAATCAGATTGGTCCACTGGATATTGATGGTTCAACAGTTGAGGATCCTGCTCAGGTGGCTAACAATCTAAACGAGTATTTTGCATCTACATTCACACATGAGGAGTTATTCAGGAAGGAGAATGATGTAGGTAAGGTAAACATTGGCAGTGAGCTGGATGATTTTGTAATAACTGAGAGGAAAGTGGAGGAGAGATTGTTGAGGATAAACATAAAAAAGGCACACTGGATGGGATCTATCCAGTTATATTAAAGGAGGCAGCAAAGGAAGTATGCAAACCCCTTGCCATAATTATGAGAGCTTCTTTGGACTCAGGGGAGGTACCCATAGACTGGAGATGTGCAAATGTAACCCCAATTCACAAAGGAGGATCAAAGGCTGACACAAGTAATTATAGACCTGTTAGTTTAACTTCTGTTCCAGGTAAATTAATGGAGGCACTGGTTAAAGAAGCACTGCAGGATCATCTAGACAAGAATTCAGTTATAGCTCAGACGCAGCATGGTTTTGTTAAGGGCAGGTCTTGCCTGACCAATTTGATTGGATACTATGATGTAGTCACAAAAGAACTGGATGCAGGGAATAACTTTGATATTATATATTTGGATCTTAGAAAGGCTTTTGATACTGTTGCACATGGAAGACTGCTGCACAAATTGGAGCAGTGTGGCATTGGAGGCAAATTGCTGCTATGGATAAGGGGATGGTTGAGTGGCAGAAGACAGAGAGTGGTAATCAATGGACACTGCTCAACGTGGACTAATGTTATTACTGGAGTTCCTCAAGGTTCAGTGTTGGGTCCATTGTTGTTTTCGGTGTTTATGAATGATACTGATGATGGGATATCAAGTTTAATGTCTAAGTTTGCAGATGATACCAAGGTTGGCAGGGTCGTTAAGGACACTACTGACGCTATGCTGCTGCAACAGGATCTGGAAAGGTTGAACAGATGGGCTGAGAGGTGGCAAATGAAGTTTACATTGACAAATGTAAAGTACTACATATGGGTAACAGTAACCCCAGAGCAATGTATCAACTCTGCGGTACTACACTGACAGTGGTGGAGAATGAAAAGGACCTGGGGGTAATTGTGCAGGCAGATATGAAGTTCTCTGAGCAGTGCAGACGAGCTGCAAGAGTAGCTCATGGTGTCTTGTCAATGATATACAGGAATTTTTCTAGCAGGGATAAGGAGGTGATTATTCCCTTGTATAAGGCAATGGTTAGGCCACATCTTGAGTACTGTATACAGGTCTGGAGGCCTCATTTCAAGAAGGATGTAGAGCTGCTGGAACGGGTACAGAGAAGGGCAACAAGATTAGTAAATGGAACAAAGGGTTGCTCTTACGAAGAAAGGCTTAAGTTTTGCAAATTACAGAGTCTGGAGACTAGGCACCGGCGAGGTGATCTGATAGAGGTGTATAAGGCTTTGAATGGTTTGAGCATGCTCAATGCCAATGGGATTCTTCATCTTTCTCAGAATAATCACCTCAGAGGGCATAAATTCAAATTGAGGAAGGACGGATGTCGGATAGATGTGCGGAAATTTGCCTTTGGCCAGCGGGTGGTTGGTTGGTGGAACCGACTTCCATCACTTGTTGTTGAAGTTGATAGCCTAAACAAATTTAAAGCTCAACTGGACAGGTATATCGAACGAACGGAGGGGTGAAATGGGAGAGGGGTTTTTTTTTTTTTTTTTTTTTTTGGCTGATGCTGAATAAGCTTGCTTTCTTGCATCATATGCCTCTACTAATGCTAATGCTAGGTTGTAATTTTCAGGAAATACATAAGGAGGAAGATTGTTTTATAGACCATAAATGAGCAGAACACAATTTAGGTTACTGAATTTGAAGTTTAACCATGAATGGATGCTGACTAGTTTCCACACATGTTTAGATACTCATTCATTTGGCAAACTGCATTATACTTTTTTAAATGGAAAGCTGTGAGTAGTAGTAGGCTGCAAGAGCAGGTCATGGGGTTTTGTCAATGATATACAGGAATTTTGCTAGCAGGGAAAAGAAGGTGATTATCCCTTTGTATAAAGCAATGGCCAGGCCACGCCTTGAGTACTGTATATGGGTCTGGAGGCCTCATTTTGGGAAGGTGTGTGTTATGGGTGTTTAATGATGCATAAGCTACACTGGCTATAGTGCACCTGTCCATAGAGATGTGGTAGGAAATAATTCAGAATTGAAGGCATTTCAATGTCATTTCAGAAGCGATGATAAATTCCAATTTTTTTCAGAAAACCGAAAAGTTCATTAATGTTTGCTTTGTCGCCTATAACATGCTCTAGTGATATTGGTTCTTGTAGTTTATTCAGAGAAAGCAGAACTGATGTTCTGTCTTGGTTATATTGAGGACAGTCAACAAAAATTGCTTGATTGTTAGATGTACTGAGCAGTGTGGACACTGAGGAGGATCATCACCTGTGGGTAGATGGAGGTGGGTCAGATGAGTATGTTCTATTCTTGCCCATGCAAGTACTACTTCTTCTCTTCTAGTTGGTTGGATGCTTGAGTGCCAAAATTTTGGTTCCTGTTTCAATTGGAAAGTTTGTTATTAGTCTGGGTGTGCCATAGCTCTTTCCACTGTTCAAAGCATGATGCTTTTATGATGGTAATATGAGCAGAGGTCAAATCTATTGTGGAGGGTTTTTTTTGCCGATATATCTGCCAGTTCATTTCCCTTTACCCCTGAATGTGCTGGAATCCAACAAAAGTTCACTAATTGTTGACATTGTTCAATTTTCAAAAGCAACTTCCTGATTTGGTTTAAAACAGGGCGATTCGTATGGAATGGATTTTGCATTGCTCTAATTGAGCTGAGAGAGTCTGTGTAAATTAAATATTTTGAAGATGGGTAAAGATTCAAATTTTCTAGAGCTAATTTTATTCCATGTAGTTCTGCAGAAAAGTTACTATACTCAGGTGGAAGGGAAGCTGAAATAATAGTGGAGGGAAACACTGCTGCTGCTCCAACGGCTGATTGAGATTTGGACCCATCGGTATATATTGGCAGGAAATCAGGACTAAAAGGACTTTCAGGTTGAGAATCAGTAGAAGATTCTTACCCCATCGAAGAAAATAAGTATCAAATTTCAGTTAAGTAGGGGTAGTCTAATTTGGATGAAAGTAATTCATTACCTGTTGACTATTGTGAATAGGAACTTTCCAACCGTGTGATATTTCAAAAAGCCGTCAGCCTGCTGGCCTTATTTTATTAGGTTTATTTCTGTAGAGTTTAGTTAGTTGAGGATTGAAGAGGTATGGGTGAATAGGATGCAAACAGCAACTTTTTATTTTGGCTGCATACTTCAGTAGTAACATTTTTCTGCGGAGGTGCAAAGGGGGTTCGTGAGCTTCAATGTATAGACTAAGTTGGAGATATCCTGAAGGCTCCAAGTGCAATCCGTAATGCATTGTGTTGTATAGGATCCAGCCAGGTGATCCTGCCCGAAAGAGTGTAGTACACTCTTTCGGGCAGAATCGTAGACTGGAGCACCATAATCCAAACGTGATCTAATCAATGCTCTATATAGTCGAAGCAGCGAGGTACGATCTGCTCCCCAAGATAGGACAGATAAAGCTCTTGGTGTGTTGAGCTTTTTGAGACAGGTATTATGTATGAATTTAATATGTTCAAGGAAGTTTAACTTCTTGTCAAGGGTTAACCCCAAGAATCTGTGCTGTTGCCAATCGGAATGGTAAAGTCTGATATGTGAAGTTCGGAATCTGAATGTAATTTGCATTGATTACAAAAATGTATAGCAACAGTTTTCTGTTGTGAAAGACTATAACCATTGAGCACTGCCCACTTTTGTATTTTATTTAGTGATATCTGCAGTTGACGTTCAGTAGATCTCATGTTCTGAGAATGGCAAGAAAGAAAAAGATCGTCAGCATAAAGCCTCAACAGTATTTGGAAGTTCTTTAGTAATGGAGTCAATTCTAATGGCAAAAAGAGTTGCACTCAGTACAGAAGGAGCTCCTTCTTTCTGCAAGAATGTCATAGAAAGGGAGTTAAAATATCGTACTTGATAAGAACGACTCCATAAAAAGTTCTTAATGAATATAGGCAGGTTGCCTCGTAGACCAAGGGCATGAAGGTCTCTAAGAATGCTGTGATGCCAGGTGGTAACAAATGCCTTCTCTATGTCGATGGAAATCATAACAAGGTGTTCATTTCTGACAAAGGCATTGCGGACTCAGCCTTGATTATAAGATCTAAAGTAGACCTGTTTTGACGAAAGCCATGTTGACTATTACTCATTATATTGTGGTCTTCAATTATCCAAACGAGTTGTCTGTGGATCATTTTCTCAAGGATTTTACCAAGGCAACTGGAAAGGGAAATTGGCTGGTAACTAAAAGGACT
Source organism: Mastigoproctus giganteus (assembly GCF_048544385.1). NCBI lineage: Eukaryota > Metazoa > Arthropoda > Arachnida > Uropygi > Thelyphonidae > Mastigoproctus > Mastigoproctus giganteus. The sequence continues at coordinate 75,926,815 of NC_143585.1, read as the reverse complement.
GGAGGGATCTTTACCGGGTTTCAAAAAAGCCAAAACTGTGGCATGGTGCCAAGACATAGGATAGATGTTTTCCTGAAATATTCGATTATAAAATAGCAACAGGTGCTGTAACATGATGTAATATATTCCATTGGGCACTGTTGCATGCTTTTCTAGCAGCTTGTAGAAGTTCCAAACACTGAAGAGGCTGGTTATGTGGTAAGATTACAGAGGTGCGAAAGCTAATGGGTCGCTGTTCAGTGATGTTCTTGATTTTCTGGAATTCTGGGGAATAGCTTGATGCCGCTGAGACTTGAGCAAAGGTTTAGCCCAAGGCATTTGCTATAGTCAGAGGAGCAGAGAGTTCTTGCCCATTTCAAGAAAGGATTGTTGAAGGGATGGGCAGAAACCTTCCAGAAAGCTGTCTAATTTTCTTCCATATTAATTTGCAGTCAGTGTTTCTATTTACAGTGGACGCAAACCTAGTCCAGGAGTCCTTCTTGTCTTGTTTTTGAATGAGACGCACTCTTGCCCTTAGTTTCTTATAGTTGACGAGATTAGCTGTGGTTGGGGATCGTCTGAATAAATTTCACGCTTTATTTTTTTCCCCTCTTTGTTTTCGTGCATTCATCATTCCACCAGTAGTTAAAATGACGTTGGGCCACGGGATTCGTCAATGGAATTGAATTTTTAGCAGCTGATAATAATTGGGATGTGATATATTCTGTCACTTCATCTATGGGTTGTAATCAGATAATTTCCTCATTCAGTTTAATTGCTGACTGAAATTTCACCCAGTTGGCATGAGAAAGTTTCCATTTCCGGCAGGGTTCAGCTAATGGTGGTTCTGCAGTGAGCATATTAAAAATAATTGGGAAATGATCGCTGCCCATGGGATCATTCATAACAGACCATTCCATGACTGGAAACAGTACCGGGGAGCATATTGAGAGGTCAGTTGCAGAAGTTTGTCCAGTTGGCAGTTGTATGTACATAGGTTCACCTGTATTAAGAATGGTAAGATTTTGCCTATCTAGAAAGGTTTCAATCAGTTGGCCATGTGTATCTAATTTGGAAGATCCCCATAAAGGGAGGCGCCTCCGTAGCCAGGTGGGAAGGAGCAGCAGTGCGTAGCACACGCTTCTTGATTAGACCGGGGTTCGAGCCCGTCACCACCAAATATGGAGAATGCGGAAAGGTCATGGAATGACCACCGTATATCCCGGAGCAATATGGCCTTAGTTGCTAATGCTCCTAAAAACCAAATAACAAACAAACAAACCCCATAAAGGGTGGTGACCATTGAAATCCCCCAACAGATAGATAGGGGAAGGTAATGGTAAGAGAAGGTATGATTTGGTGGAAGATAGATTGAAACTAGTGTTATCGCAATTTGAGTAATGAAACATACAGCAACAGCTTCAATTTCTGTTTGAAGAACAATTTGCTTTGCTGGGATCTGCGAGTTGATCAAGATGGCCACACCGCCACGGGCAGCATTTGATGTATTGCGATCTTTTCGATATATAGAGTAGTCCTTTATGGAGGTGGAAATTTGGGAAGTTAAATAGGTTTCTTGCAAGCAGAAACCCACTGGAGAGTAGCTAAGAGTAAGGTAATGGATATCGTCAATATTGCTACGAAGTCCTCTACAATTCCACTGTAAAATATAAGGCTTGAGATGAGAACAAGGAGCTGTATCTGGCTGCTTTTTCAGTATGGTAATTTTGTTTGTCTTTTTTTGAAAATGTAGACCGACCAGTGTCCATTTCTTCCTCCACGTATATTTTTAAAATTGGATCTTCCTGGTTGGATGAGTAATCAGTATCCATGGAGGTGTCTTGAACATTTTTTTTTGAAACTTTTACTATGTGATGCAGTAGCAATCACTGGTGGGGAAGGACATGTCACTGGTACTGTAAGAGGTCTGGTACTTGTCTGGACTGTTGCTGAGAGAGGACAGCTTGAGCCCAATTGGAGATTGATATGTGTAAGGGGACTGTAACATCATTTTGGGTGGACACTGTTTGTTGTTTTTGTGCAATATTAGCATAGGTACATTAGGGCATAGTAGGAGCAATTATTTTTCTTGCTTCTTGATAGGTTACCTTGTTCTCAACCTTACATTTAACAATTTTTTTCTCTGCCTTCCATCTCTCACATGTTTTTTGAGTATGCAGGATGGTTGCCTTTGCAGTTGGGGCAAGTCTTTTCTGTCGCCAAACATTCAGATTGTCTGTGATCAGAAGATCCACAGTTGGGACATACTGAGTTTCCTCTACATGTCGTTTGAGAGTGGCCATACTTTTGCCACTTGTAACATCTCAAAGGATTGGGTATATATGGATGAATACGGCAAAGAAGATAAGCCACTTTCACTGATGATGGTAGGTTTGGGGAATTAAATGTAAGGATGATATTCCTAGTGGGTGTAAGTTTGTCTTTTTTAATCATGATTCTTTTATCCGCAATAACATTTTGATCATAAAGTTCTTGAGTTATTTCGTCCGTCACATTCAACAGATCTCAGCTACATATCACACCTTTAGGTGTATTTTGTGTTTTATGGGAGATATGCTCACTGGTATACCTGCAAAATTTGTCAGTTGTAGAAGTTTCTCTGAATGTCTACGGTTTGTGTTTCTAATAGTAGTCTCCAGATTGTAGCCTTTTAACAGTCTTAGGAGATCCAGCAAAACTCTCTGGGTTTTTCTGGATAAGAAAAGGAGATAACTTGCTGACAGGTTGGTCTGAAAGTGAGCACATAATTAGAAATGCAGGAAACTCTGTTGTTGGTGAATTAGTTTTCAACCTCTTTGGTTGTATGACGTCAAAATCAGTATCATTCTCTTTTGCTTTCCTAGTTCTCATGTCACACCAAACTGACTCAACATTGCACTGACCATCTATATCAACTGGATGTATTTCTTAACGAACAGCATAACCCCTCCTCCCTTCCTATCCTGTCTGTACATATTGTACTCCCCAAATTCCAATTCTGTTCTGCTTATATTTGTGTGACACCACATCTCTGATATCCCAACAGTTTCCACCTTTTATGTCTTGACCAGCACTTCAAATTTATTTTCTATACTCCTAGCACTGGTGTACATGCACCTGTTCTTACTTTTAGTTACCCTAACATAGCCCATATATTTATTTGTTCCATGAAGACTCCCACCAGTCCCTGAAATCCCCAGCACCCTCCAGGCTGCTGCTGATTCTAAAAGAAGCAGTGTAAGAATCACTTTCACCTCTGATTGCAGCTATTGTTAATCTTTTAGTCTGTGAATCCCCTAAGCCAGTAGTTTTCCTATCCACCTAACACTGCCTCTATATCATCAGCAAGCACCTTTGCATCCCTTCTATTTAAGTGTATCCCATCCCTGTAAGGCCTCCGTAGCCGAGTGGTCAGGAGCGGGAGTGCAGTAGCACATGCTCTTTGAGTAGACCGGGGTTCAAGCCCCTGACTACTAAATGCAGTCGATCTGCCAACCCGCAGTGGACCAGCGTGGTAGATTATGGTCCATGTCCCTCAGCATGAATTGTTGAGGAGGCTTCCATCCTGCAGTGGGTTGATAATGGCTGCAGTTTGCCTTTACCTTTTACCATCCCTTTAGAAGCAGTTTCTCCTGTTAACAAGCACAGATCATACTGAGAAAATTTCTACCCCGTGATCCCTACACAGTCTTTCCAGGACCAAATTGATTGACAAGGCTCTCATCATGTATTCCCTCCTATAGTCTCTGGGCAGAATTGCACACACTTTCAACTTTAACCCAGACACCTCCGTAGCCAGGTGGGAAGGAGCAGCAGTGCGTAGCACACACTTCTTGATTAGACCAGGGTTCGAGTCCGTCACCACCAAATACGGAGGATGCGGAAAGGTCAGCGAATGACCAGCACGTATTCCGGAGCAATATGGCCTTAGTTGCTAACGCTCCTAAAAAAACCAAATAACAATAACTTTAACCCTAACTCATATCTTTTTTTCAATATTGACCTGTATTGGTAAAGTAAGTCTGCAAATCTCTTACTCTTACTGTCATTAGCGCCAATGTATACAACAGTATCACCCTTTGTGCTGTTAAAAGATGATATCTGCTCTATAACGTCATCAACCTTTGCCCCTGGCAGACATACCCTGGTCCACCTATCCTTTTTACAAAGCATGTTTCCCGTTTCCCTGACAATAGAGTCAACAACAATAATTATCTCCTGTTGGAACAGAGTATTCTGCCTTGGAGATTGCTGCTATGTAGCCTGATGCACAAGAGGGAACTGTGGCATTGAGTTGGGCAGCTGAGAGCTTGATGGGTTCCCCACTTTAATACCTTCAAAGGTATTAAACTTTAATACCCAACTCTTTAAACTCTCATAGGCATCATCAGAACACTGAGTTGGCACCTAATTTCTTGATACTCTCTGCAATCTCTAATCTAAATAGATGTCAGATGAACTAATTAGACATGTGACAGAGAAGCCTATGATAGATATAAGCTGGTCTGTAACCAAGTTACAAAGGAGGTTAGGCATGCAAAGGCAGATTATGAGAAATCCTTGGCAAAGGATGCAAAGAAAAATAAAAAATTCTTTACTTAAGTAAACTCTAGAAGGAAGGGGATGAATCAGATTGGTCCACTTGATATCGATGGTTCAACTGTTGATGATCCTGCTCAGGTAGCTAACAAACTAAATGAATATTTTGCATCGACATTCACACATGAGGAGTTATTCAGGGAGGGAATGGCAGAGGTGTATTCAACTCTGGCAGTAAGCTAGATAATCTTGTAATAACTGAGAGTAAAGTGGAGGAGAAATTGTTGAAGATAAACATAACAAAGGCACCTGGGGTGGATGTAATCAATCCAGTTATATTAAAGGAGGCAGCAAAGGAAGTAAGCAAACCCTTAGCCATAATTATGAGGGTACCCATGGACTGGCGATGTGCAAATGTGACCCCAATCCACAAAGTGGGAGATAGGTAATTACAGACCTGTTAGTTTAACTTCTGTTCCCAGGAAATTAATGGAGGCACTAGTTAAAGAAGCATTGCAGGATCATCTAGACAAGACTTCAGTTATAGCTTGGACACAGCATGGGTTTGTTAAGGGGAAGCCTTGTCTAACAAATTTGATTGGATACTATGATGTAGTCACAAAGGAACTGGATGCAAAGAATAACTTTGATATCATATATTTGGATCTTAGAAAGGCCTTTGATACTGTTTCACGTGGAAGACTGCATCACAAATTGGAGCAGTGTGACATTGGAGGCAAATTGCTGCTATGGATAAAGGGATGGTTCAGTGGTAATCAATGGACACTGCTCTTCGTGGACTAATGTTATTAGTGGAGCCCCTCAGGGTTCAGTGTTGGGTCCGTTGTTGTTTTCTGTATTTATAAATGATATTGATGATGGTATATTAGGCTTAATGGCCAAGTTTGCAGACGATACGAAGGTTGGCAGGGTTGTTAATGACACTAATGACAGTACACTGGTGCAACAGGATCTAGAAAAGTTGAGCAGATGGGCTGAGAGGTGGCAAATTAAGTTTAACATTGAGAAATGTAAAGTACTACATATGGGAAGCAGTAATTCCAGAGTAATGTATCAACTCTGTGGTACCACACTTACAGTGGTAGAGAATGAAAAGGGCCTGGGGATAATTGTGCAGGCAGATATGAAGTTTTCTGAGCAGTGCAGACAGTCTGCAAGAGTAACTCATGGTGTCTTGTCAATGATATACAGGAATTTTTCTAGCAGGGATAAGGAGTGATTATCCCCTTGTATAAGGCAATGGTCAGGCCATACCTTGAGTACTGTATACAGGTCTGGAGGCCTTATTTTAAGAAGGAAATAGAGCTGTTGGAATGAGTACAGAGAAGGGCAGCAAGATTAGTGAACAAAACAAAGGGTTGCTCTTATGAAGAAAGGCTTAAATTTTGCAAATTACAGTGTCTGAAGACTAGGCACCTGCGAGGTGATCTGATTGAGGTGTATAAAGCCTTGAATGGCTTGAGCATGCTCAATGCTGATGGGATTCTTTCTCTTGCTCAGAATAATCGCCTGAGAGGGCATAAATTCTAATTGAGGAAAAACGGTTGTAGGATAGATGTGCAGAAGTTTGCCTTTAGCCAGCGGGTGGTTGATTGCTGGAACAAGCTTTCATCTGTCGTAGAAGTTGATAGGTTAAATAGATTCGAGGCAGAACTTGACAAACATTTGGAGCAAGGGGATGGGTGAAATAAGGGGTGTTTTTTTTTTTTTTTTTTGACTGACGCTGTATAAGCTTGCTTTCTTGCATCATGTGCCCTTCCTAATGCTAACGCAACTAGCACACAAAGACCCCCCCCCCTCGGTTCTCTCCCAAGCCACAGCACTCCTACTTTGTGCCCTTTGCTTTGCTGCTCTAGTCTGGAGTATGATATCCGTTTGAATATAATGAAAATGAATAAGTTTAATCAATTACCAATACTACACCACACTATCTAATAGATTGCTAAATGCAGTGATATGCACTACTCTCTTTTTACGTTAGAGCTACCTAAATTTGAATTACCTAGCACTCGCTCTATACTATAACAATGGCAGCAAGATTCATTGTATCAATAAACAATGGTTTTATGTATATTAAGTAGTAACCTACAAAATCTCTATCTAAATTAAAAATAAGCATAACTAGGTTTATAAAGCTATTTATAAAGTATGATATAATATGACAATCTAGTAAATAAAATGACAAAAACTTATATTTCTTGGACTTTGAATTTCACTGCTTTCATTTGTAAGAGCTATTGATACCTTTGTGGCACTGATGAGTTGAAAAAGAATAAGAAACAGTTTCCTTCTTTATTTAACTTCTTTTCATCTGATCCTTGTGTTAACATAGTTTCTTCCGGTTTCCCGACCTACAACCAGTTCATATTGTTAGATTATTACACAGGCTTAAGTAGTCTTTAGAAATCTTTTTCATCTGGCTTCACAACTCTCAAGCCATCTGTATCATTGAAATAATTCAGCTACTGCTCTACGCTCTTGAATAGTGACCTTTTTCATTTACTTTCTTTACATCTCTCCTCTAAAATAGCAAAAATACAGAGTGATTCAAAAGATGGTAATGCACGGTATATTTTCAGTTATAATTCAATTTTTATTATAAATATAAAAAAGTTACAATAAGTTGTATTTCAATTATTATTATAAACATAATGATTTTTTGGGGTATGAGAGTACAATTGGTTGACAAAGAATTTTGAGACAATGGGAACAGATAAGTTTTTTTGGAAAATTTTACCATCTTTTTGATTACTTAACATATTAGGTTTGTGTTTGACAAAAATGGTTTAACGGTCTGAGTCAGCTCATTAGCTTATTTTTAATTTATCTAGTGATTTTGTAAGTTATGACATTATTCATACCACTATCGTATTAGTGTTTTAATACAAATATTGTAGGATGTAACTAGTAGTGCAGTAGAATAGCAGAGTTTTAATTGTAATAAATAAGTAGCTTGAAGGTTCTAATCACTCATTGGGCATTTATTATTACTTTAATTATTTATTTTTTTTTTAGCTAAGAAATTTTACTTTTTAGTAAGGATATAACTAATTTCATCTGCAGTAATAATGGTATCTCTTTAACTAGATATCGTAAGGTATAATGTAAAACTTGATAGGGTAATACATATCACTGCATTTAGGAATCTATTAGCATAATGTAGTATTGTCAGTTAATCAATTAAATTGTGTTTAAGTGAAAATCATGCCCTAGACTAGAGCAGCAAAGCAACAGGCACAAAGGAGTGCTTGTCGAGAACAAAGGGTGATACTCCTACAAATCACAGCTTGACAAAATGTGCAACTTGTGCAATGTTTGCAGATTTATAGAGTAGGATATGATATAGCCAAGGGGAATGTCTGTGTGCGTTCAGTACAGAGAGTATGTGTGAAGAAATCAGGCTCCAGTTGAGCATACTTGTGGGAGTTTGAAGAGTAGTATACGACTTTGAAGGAATCAAATGGGTGCATCCCATCAACCTCTCAGCTGCCCAACTTCGAGCCAGAGCTCGAATTTGTGCATTAGCCAACACAACAACATCAGCCAAATCTTCAAGTCAGACTGGATAGGTCCCATAGGAGGTAGTTACTGTCAGCAACTCTATTGTCAGGGGAAATATGTTGTGCAAGAAGGATAGATAGAAGAATAGGACCAGGATATGTGTGCCAGGGGGTAAAAGTAGATGGCATTGTAAAGTAGATATCATCTTTTAAGGTCACAAAAGGTGATACTGTCTGCATTGGCACTAATAATATTAAGAGTATTAGCATTAGTAAAGGCATATGATACAAGAAACCAAGTTTTATACAGCATCAGCCAAAAAAAAAAAAAAACCTTCACATTTCACCCATTCACTCACTCCAAATGTTTAAGCTATCAACTTCTAAATGACTGTGGAACTATCTGCTGGCTAAAGGCAAACTTTTGCACATCTATCCTACAATTGTCTTTATGCCCTCTCAAGCATTTATTCTGAACAAGAGGAAGAATCCCATCAGCACTGAGCATGCTCAAACTATTCAAGGCATTATACACCTCAATCAGATCACCTCACAGGTGCCTAGTTTCCAGACACTGTAATTTGCAAAACTTAAGCATTTCTTCATAAGAACTTGTCGTTGTCATTAAGGTTAATGACACAAGGACTGCTAAAGCCAAATCTTCATAAGAGCAACCCTTTGTTTAATTCACTAATCTTGTTGCCCTTCTCTATACTCCTTCCAGCTCTACATCATGAGGTTCCCACACCTATACAGTACTCAAGGTATGGCCTGACCATTGCATTATACAAGAGGATAATCACCTCCTTATCCCTGCTAGAAAAACTCCTGTTTATCATTGACAAGCAGGTTGTCATTATCATTGACATGAGCTACTCTTGCAGACCATCTGCACTGATCAGAAAACCTCATATCTGAATGCACAATTACCCCCAGATCCTTTTCATTCTATACCACGGTCAGAGTAGTACCACACAGTTGATACGTTACTCTGGGGTTACTGCTTCCCATACGCAGTACTTTATATTTGTCAATGTTAAATTTCAGTTGCCACCTCTCAGTCCATCTGCTCAACTTTTCTAGATCCTGTTGCAGCAGCGTACTGTCATTAACAACCCTGCTGACCTTTGTATCGTCTGCAAACTTAGACATTAAGCCTGATATACCATCATCAATATCATTAATAAATACAGAAAACAACAATGGACCCAACACTGAACCCTGGGGAACTCCACTAATAACATTAGTCCACGAAGAGCAGTGTCCATTGATTACCACTCTCTGTCTTCCCAATCAATTATCCCTTTATCCATAGCAGCAATATCAAAAGCCTCTCTAAGATCCAAATATATGATATCAAAATTATTTATTGCATCCAGTTCCTTTGTGACCACATCATAGTATCCAATCAAATTTGTCAGACAAAACTTCTTATTAACAAACCCAGGCTGTGTCCGAGCTATAACTGAAGTCTTGTCTAGATGATCCTGCAGTGCCTCCATTAATTTCCCTGGAACAGAAGTTAAACTAACAGGTCTGTAATTACTTGTGTTGCTCTTTGATCCTCCTTTGTGAATTGGGGTCGACATTTGCATCTCCAGTCCATGGATACCTTCCCTAAGTCCAAGGAAGCCCTCATAATTATGGCTAAGATTGCTTACTACCTTTGCTGCCTCCTTTAATATAACTGCAGTATAGATCCCATCCACCCCATATACCTTTCTTATGTTTATCTTCAACAATTTCTCCTCCAATTTGCTCACAGTTAGTACAAAATCATCTTGCTCACTGCCAGAGTTTAATTCACCTCTGGAATTCCCCTTCCTGAATAACTCCTCATGTGTGAATGTAGATCCAAAATACTCATTTAGTTTGTCAGCCACCTGAGCACAATCACCAACAGCTGAACCATCAATATCCAGTGGACCAATCTGATTCATCCCTTTCCTTCTAGAGTTTACATAGGTGAACTCTTTGCTGTTTTTTTTTTTTTTTGCATCCTTTGCCAAAGATTTCTCATAATCTGCCTTTGCCTGCCTAATCTCCTTTATGACTTGGTTACAGACCAGCTTATATCTATCATAGGCTTACATGTCACCCATTAATTTATATGCATCCCATGCATTTTGCTTCTCTTCCACATGTCTCATTGCCGACCGGGCTAGTCAGGTGGGTAAAGTGCCTGCCTGGCAACCCAAAGGTCGTGGGTTCGATTCCTGCCTCGGGCTTGGATCAAAGTACTGCAAAAACCTTGGGAGGTGCATTGTGGCCACAGAAGCCTATGCGCCAACAACTACAAAAAAAAAAAAAAAAAAGTCTCATTAGCTCATCTGACATCCATTTAAACCTTGAACAATATTTCTTAGTTGATATGTAAAGCCTAGTAGCTTCCAAGATTAATTCTTTGAATGCCTCCCATTTTGAATTTGCTGTTGGTAACATCATCAGTTGGTTCCACCAAAAAGAATTTAAATACTATCTCAGACCACTGTAGTCGCCTTTATGAAAGCAAAAACCTTTCCCTTTACTCCTGATCATAGTTACCTCTTTGAGTAAATCCCACTGTGATCACTTCCACCTGGTGGTTCCTTTATCTGCAGATTCTTAATGCATGAAGAATCACTAATGATAATCAGATCAAGAGTATTACTCCCTCTAGTTGTCTAGATGTCAGCTGATGTAGAAAACAATCATCCAATAAATTCACAAAAGCCTTGCTAGTATGAAGTGACCAATCCACAAATTGTAGTCAATATCCAGGAAGTTATAATCCCCCATTATAAGACTCTGATTTACTGGCCCACTCTATTTCCCTGTACAATTTTTTATTATACTTATCAGAGTCATCAGGCCTATAACACACTCCTACTTTCAATTTTGATCTCCCAGTGCTTATGCCACACTAAACTGACTAGACACTGCACTGTCCAGCGATGTCAGCTGGCTGCACTTCCTTGGATTTTATTTGTTTTGTTAATTAACTGATAGCATAACCCCTCCTCCCTTCCTTCCTATCCTGTCTGTACACATTGTACTCCCCAAATTCCAGTTCTGCATTCCTTATATCTGTGTGACAGCACATCTCTGATATCCCAACAATATCTGCCTTTGATGTTTTGACCAACACCTCAAATCCTGCAATACCCTAAAGTTGTTTCTGTATGACAAAGGAAGACAATTTAATCATAGGCTGACTAGTAACTGAGTGAATGATTAAGAACGATGGTCAAGGTTGCTCCATCTGATCAGTCTTTTGTCTCTTTGAATTATCATTCTCGGTATCTGCCATGTTTGCTCCTTTTAGCCATTGGCAATAGGACTTTATATCTGCCAAGGTTCCTTGCCTCGCCATAGGGAGGCCGGAGCAGTGCCACTAGGTGGCCAAGTGGTTAAAGTGTTAGTTGGTTAGTGATCTAGAAATATGGATAAAGAAAGAAAGGTGGGTTTCCTTTCTGTGTTCTAGCTTGTGGCTTTTCAAGTATAGAACGGTTTTAAAAATAAGACTTTAGAGAAATATAAGAACTTAAAAATAACTTTAATCGCCTTTGAAGAGCACTCTATAAATCACAGAAATATCGTTTGACCTCGAAATATGCTTGACACCCGGTGCCAGGGAAGTAATCATAGAATCTTTCATATCAATGAAATAATAATGTTCGAGGCTTAGACCTAAATGGCTGTCAGATGAACTATTGAGACACATAGCAAAGAAGTAACGTGCATGGGATGGATGCATATAAATTATCAGGTGATACAGAAGTCTATGGTAAATATAAATTAGTCTGTAATCAAGTCAGAAAGGGGTTTAAGCAACCTAAGGCAGATTATAAGAAATCTCTGGCAATGAATGCAGAAAAAAGCAGCAAAGACTTCTATACTTCTATAGAAGGACGGGTTTAATCACATTGAGCTGCTTGATGTCAACGGTTTAACTGTTGATGACCCTGCTGACAAAGTTAATAGGTATTTTGTGTCTACATTCATACGTGAGGAATTCTTTAGGGTAGGGGATGCCAGAAGTTTATCAAACTCTAACGGTGAGCTAAATGACTATGATAACTAAGGAAAGTGGAAGAAAAACTGTTGAAGCTGAACACACAAAAGGTGCCTGTGGTGGACGAAATCTATCCAGTTATATTAATGGAGATAGCAAAGGAGATGAGCAAACCCTTAGCCGTGATTATGAGAGCATCCTTGGATTTAGGGGGAGGTCCTTATGATGTGCGAATATATCTCCAATTCATAAAGTGGAATTAAAGGTGACATGCGTAATTACAGGCCTGTTAGCTTAACATCTGTATAAGTGAAAATAGAGGCATACTCCGCTTAAGCACTACTCGTTTTAGTGCTGTTTCGTTATAGCGCTCTTGCAACTTGGGAAGGGCGCCTCCATAGCCAGGTGGGAAGGAGCAGTAGTGCATATCACATGCTTCTTGATTAGACCGGAGTTCGGGGGAATGACCACCGCATATCCTGGAGCAATATGGCCTTAGTTGCTAATGCTCCTAAAAACCAAAACAACACTGTTGAGAACGAGGGTCGCCTCTGCGAACGTACATTTTTTCCGCTCCTGGAACAGAGAAGTTTTTTCTGATTTATTTTCTGGAGTAGTTTTATATTCTTATTTACGATACTTAGATTAAAGTAACTTAGATAGAGATTTTGTAGGTATTACTTAGTATTGGAAAGGGTATCAAATCCACGTGTTTACCGTTCGTAAATAGCCGCCATTGTAACGCTATACAAAATATCTCGAACTAGATAGCATAAGCTTAATATAATATAGTATAGTACATAATATTGTAAATTAATCAGATAATTAATCTTGTTGAACTTCATTGTCAATTAAATTGTACTTTTCACTATACATATAACGACTTGGGTTACGTAACATAAATAATTAGTAAAAAATAAATAATTAATACTTAACTTGATACGGAAGTTATATTAAGGGATTTCGTAGATAACACTTGATACTGAAACATAAATATAGTGTTATAACTGTGTTGAGATATAAGTTTAGAGTTTTTAATTTTGCACTGAAATTGAAATTTTATTGAAATTAAATCGAAATCATGACTCTGACCAGAGCAGCAAAGCAAAAGGCTCAAGCAAATGGGAGTGCTGTGGCTCAAGGGAGAACTGAGGGGGCAGTTGCCCTCTGAATCACAGCCTATTAAAATGCACTACTTGCTTGATGTTTGTGGAGCAGTCAGGTACGGGACATGATACTGCCATGGGGGATGTCTTTGTGTGTGCACAATGCAAGGAGTGTAAGGAAATCAGGCGACAACTCAGAGTTGTTATGGGCCTATATGAGAGCTTGAAGAACAGGGTGGATGCCCTCGAAGGATTAAAAGTGAGGGGGCCCATCAAGCTCTCAGCTGCCCACACCAATGCCAGAGCTTGCACTTGGTCATCACGCAACACAGCGGCAGCCCCCAAGGCAGAATGCGCTGGTCCCAAAGGAACTAGTAGTTGTTGGTGACTCTATTGTCAGGGAAACAGGAAACATGCTTTGTAAAAAGGATAGGTGGAACAGGACCAGGGTATGTCTGCCAGGGGCAAAGGTTGATGATGTTGTAGAGCGCATATCATCTTTTAAGGGCACAAAAGGTGATATAGTTGTACACGTTGGCACTAATGATATTAAGAGTAGGAGACCGGCGGAATTACTTAACAAGTACAGGTCACTGTTGAAAAAAAGCCATGAATTGGGGTTGAATTTGAAAGTGTCTGCAATTCTGCCCAGACACAATAGGAGGGAGTATATAATGAGAGCCCTATCGATCAATTCGGCCCTGGAAGGATTGTGCAAGGCTCAAGGGGTAGAATTTTTTTCAGCCTGGTCTGTACTTGTTAACAGGAGAGACTGCTTCTACAGGGATGTGATACACTTAAATAGAAAGGGTGCAAGAATGTTTGCTGATAATATCGAGTCAGTGTTAGGTGGGTCGGAAAACTGCTAGATTGGGGGGATACAAGGACTAATAGATTAACAGTAGCCACTGGCAGAGGTGAAAGTGATTCTTGCACTGCTTCTATTTTAATGAGCTGCAGCCTGGAAAATAAGATGCAGGATATTTCAGAGACTGCTGGGAATCATTGGGGTACAAATAAACACATAGGTTGTGTTAGGGTAGCTAAGAAAATGAACAGGTGCATGTATACTTGTGTGTACACCAATGCTAGGAGTTTAGTAAATAAATTTGATGAATTTGAGGTATTGCTCAAAACATCAAAGGCAGATATTGTGGGGATTTCAGAGACGTGGTGTCACACAGATACAAGGATTACAGAACTTGAATTTGGGGAGTACAATGTCTAAAGAAAGGATAGACAGGGTAGGAAGGGAGGAGGGGTTAAGAAATACATAAAATCCAAGGAAGTGAAGCCAGTCGACATTGCTGGACAGTGCAGTGTCGAGTCAGTTTGGTGTGACATAAGCATTGGGAGATCAAAATTGAGATTAGGAGTGTGCTATAGGCCTAATGACTCTGATGAGTATAATAAGAAACTGTACGGGGAAATAGAGTGGGCCAGTAAATCAGAGAGTCTTATAATGGGGGATTTTAATTTCCCAAATATTGACTGGAAATTGGGGGCCGGTCACTCACACACTAGCAAGGCTTTTGTGAATTTATTGGATGATTGTTTTCTACATCAGCATGTTCGGGAGGCAACTAGAAGGAGTAATACTCTTGATTTGATTATCAGTAGTGATTCTTCATGCATTAAGAATCTGCATGTAAATGAACCACTAGGTGGCAGTGATCACAGTGTGCTGAAGTGGGATTTACTCAAAGAGGTAACTACCATTAGGGGTAAAGGAAAGCGTTATTGCTTTCGTAAAGGTGATTCCAATAGACTGAGACAGTATTTAAATTCTATACAGTGGACTAACTGATGATGTTACCAACAGCAAATTCAAAATGGGAAGCATTCAAAGAATTTATCTTGGAAGCTACTAGGCTTTACATACCAACTAAGAAATATTGTTCAAGGTTTAGGCCTAAGTGGATGTCAGATGAACTAATGAGACATATGGCAGAGAAGAAAAATGCATGTGATACATACAAATTAACACGTGACACAGAAGCCTATGATAGATACAAGTTGATCTGTAACCAAGTCACAAAGGAGGTTAGGCAGGCGAAGGCAGATTACGAGAAATCTTTGGCAAGGGATGCAAAGAAAAACAGCAAAGAGTTCCTTACTTATGTAAACAACTCTAGAAGGAAGGGGATGAATCAGATTGGTCCACTTGATATCGATGGGTCAGCTGTTGATGATCCTGCTCAGGTAGCTAACAAACTGAATGAATATTTTGCATCGACATTCACATGTGAAGAGTTATTCAGCGAGGGGAATGCCAGAGGTGTATTCAACTCTGGCAGTAAGCTAGAGAATTTTGTAATAACTGAGAGTAAAGTGGAGGAGAAATTGTTGAAGATAAGTACAAGAAAGGCACCTGGGGTGGATGGAATCTATCCAGCTATATTAAAGGAAGCAGCAAAGGAAGTAAGCAAACCTTTAGCCATAATTATGAGAGCTTCATAGGACTCAGGGGAAGTACCCATGGACTGGAGATGTGCAAATGTGACCCCAATTCACAAAGGAGGATCAAAGGGCGACACAAGTAATTATAGACCTGTTAGTTTAACTTCTATTCCTGGAAAATTAATGGAGGCACTGGTTAAAGAAACACTGCAGGATCATCTAGACAAGACTTCAGTTATAGCTCAGACACAGCATGGTTTTGTTAAGGGGAAGTCTTGCCTGACCAATTTGATTGGATACTATGATGCAGTCACAAAAGAACTTGATGCTGGGAATAACTTTGATATTATATACTTGGATCTTAGAAAGGCTTTTGATACTGTTGCACATGGAAGACTGCTGCACAAATTGGAGCAGTGTGGCAATCAATGGACACTGCTCATCGTGGGCTAATGTTATTAGTGGAGTCCCTCAGGGTTCAGTATTGGGTCCATTATTGTTTTCTGTATTTATAAATGATATTGATGATGGTATATCAAGCTTAATGTCCAAGTTTGCAGATGATACAAAGGTTGGCAGGGTTGTCAAGGATGCTACTGACACTATGCTACTGCAACAGGATCTGGAAAGGTTGAGAGGTGGCAAATGAAGTTTAACATTGACAAATGTAAAGTACTACATATGGGAAACAGCAACCCCAGAGCAACGTATCAACTCTGTGGTACTACATTGACAGTGGTAGAGAATGAAGGGGAACTGGGGGTGGTTGTGCAGGCAAATATGAAGTTTTCTGAGCAGTGCAAACGGGCTGCAAGAGTAGCTCATGGTGTATTGTCGATGATATATAGGATTTTTTCTAGCAGGGATAAGGAGGTGATTATTCCCTTGTATAAGGCAATGGTCAGACCACACCTAGAGTACTGTATACAGGTCTGGAGGCCTCATTTCAAGAAGGATGTAGAGATGCTGGAATGAGTACCGAGAAGGGCAACAAGATTAGTGAATGGAACAAAGGGGTGCTCTTACGAAGAAAGGCTTAAGTTTTGCAAATTACAGTGTCTGGAGACTAGGCACTGGCAAGGTGATCTGATAGAGGTGTATAAAGCCTTGAATGGTTTTAGCATGCTCAGTGCTGATGGGATTCTTCCTCTTGCTCAGAATAATCACCTGAGAGGGCATAAATTCAAATTGAGAAAGGACAGATGTAGGATAGATGTGAGGAAATTTGCCTTTAGCCAGCGGGTGGTTGGTTGGTGGAATAGACTTCCATCCCTTGTCATGGAAGTTGATAGCCTAAATAAGTTTAAGGCTCAGATGGACAGATATTTCGAACGAACAGAGGGGTGAAGTGGAAGTGGTTATTTTATATTTCTTTCTTTCTTTCTTTTTTTTTTGGCTGATGCTGCATAAGCTTGCTTTCTTGCATCAAATGCCTCTACTAATGGTAATGCTAACAACAGCAACTTGGAAAATTCACTATTTCCCAAAGTAAAATAAATGACAAAAATTCATGCACTGTGTATTTTATTAATACAAAAAAGGAGTTAACATTAACATTTTGGTCAATTTCCAATTTTAAAATTTCCAGTTGTTCAAATGAGTCCATCCAGTGCCCATAACTGCAACATGGCATGAATGAATTCATTTATTTCAGGCCTTAATGCTGAAATTATTGAATCCATTCATGTAGCCAATCAGAGCACTTCACACATACATATATATGTAGTACACTCTCACAGCCAATCAATTCTCTCTTCTCAAGCTGTTACCTCGATCAGCTTCCAATCAGAGTGCTTCAAACACAACCAATCAGCGCTTCCCTGTCAAGCTCTTACCTCAAGTTCTGCCATGATCGCCTGTGTAAACATTCTTATTTAGGTGTAAATTTTTTTTTTTTTTTTATTACCCATCATGTCTGAAAAATGGCCTAAACTTCAAGTGCTAATAATGCATCTAAGGTGCCAAGGAAAAGCATTTCCTTGAATGTAAAACTGCAAGTTTTGAGGCGATTGGAAGCTGGTGAATGTCTGGTGGATGTGGGTGCTTCCTTGAACTTGGCTACATCCACAGTTAGAACAATCAAAAATGCAAAGAAGATAAAAGCTTTGGCAACAACGATCTTGAAGTTGTCTGCAACAAGGGTGACTCATTCAAGGAGCCATTTGCTTGAAGAAATGGAAAGATGGCTTAGTATTTGGGTGGTGAACCAAACATAGCGGAAAATGTCTGTAAGTTAACTGATAATGATGGAAACAGCAAGGAGCATCTTCAGGCACCTCCAAGAAGAGGATATATCAGAAACATTCACAGCCAGCAGCAGAGGTTAGTTTGATAGATTCAAATGGCATGGCACAAATGACAATTTGAAAGTAACTGAAGTGTTTTAGGAAATGATTCCCATCCATGGAACTACTACTGGGGAAGATTTTTGTGATGCCATGTGGAACATTCTGGAGAAATACAAGTTTCTTCTCAAGAGACTCATGGCTGTGACTGCCGATGGCACTCCAGTGATGATAAACAAAATCAAAGGATTTGTTATCAACACTAGAAGCAAAACTGAATGACGAGTCTGGAAAAACAAAAATTGCAATCTTTCCACTGCATTATTCACCAGCAGGTTCTGTGTTCGAAAATACTGAAAATGAACTGTGCTCAAGACTGATCTTCATCTGGTCCAGAGGACTGAACCACCACCAGTTTGCTCTCCTTCTTAAGGACTTGGAAAGTGAATTTGAAGGGCTGCCATGCTACACTTGTAGTACATTGTCTTTCCACAATGTACTACAATGGAAATAACAGTTGATAACAGACATGCATGATGCACTGGCTAGTTTTCAAAAAAGTTGATTGTGTGGCAAAATCAGTTAAAAGAGGGTTTTATGTGTGAACAGTTGAAAAATCAGAGTCAAAGTTGTACCTTTTCAAAATATTGAGACAGAATAGAAATATTAAAGACGAATTTGATAGGCGCTTTAAAGATTTAAATATAAATGATATTGATGATGGTATATCAGGCTTAATGTCCAAGTTTGCAGACGATACAAAGGTTGGCAGGGTTGTCAAGGACACTACTGACACTATGCTGCTGCAACAGGATTTGGAAAGGTTGAGCAGATGGGCTTCGAGGTGGCAAATGAAGTTTAACATTGACAAATGTAAAGTACTACATATGGGAAACAGCAACCCCAGAGCAACGTATCAACTCTGTGGTACTACACTGACAGTGGTAGAGAATGAAAGGGACCTGGGGGTGGTGGTGCAGGCAGATATGAAGTTCTCTGAGCAGTGCAGACGAGCTGCAAGAGTAGCTCATGGTGTATTGTCAATGATATATAGAAATTTTTCTAGCAGGGATAAGGAGGTGATTATTCCCTTGTATAAGGCAATGGTCAGGCCACACCTAGAGTACTGTATACAGGCCTGGAGGCCTCATTTCAGGAAGGATGTAGAGCTGCTGGAACGAGTACAGAGAAGGGCAACTAGATTGGTGAATGGGACAAAGGGGTTCTCTTACGAAGAAAGGCTTAAGTTTTGCAAATTACAGTGTCTGGAAACTAGGCACCAGCGGGGTGATCTGATACAGGTGTACAAAGCCTTGAATGGTTTGAGCATGCTCAATGCTGATGGGATTCTTCCTCTAGCTCAGAAAAATCACCTGAGAGGGCATAAATTCAAATTGAGGAAAGACAGATGTAGGATAGATGTGCGGAAATTTGCCTTTAGCCAGCGGGTGGTTGGTGGGTGGAACAGACTTCCATCCCTTGTCGTGGAAGTTGATAGCCTAAATAAGTTTAAGGCTCAGCTGGACAGGTATTTCGAACGAACAGAGGGGTGAAGTGGAAGTGGTTATTTTTATTTATTTATGTTACTTTTTTTTTTTTTTTGGCTGATGCTGCATAAGCTTGCTTTCTTGCATCAAATGCCTCTACTAATGCTAATGCTAATGCTAATTTCAAGGAGCACCAAGAAGATTTTTCTCTTTTCATGGGTCCTTTTTTTTAATGTTGAGAGAGCTCCATTTGCATACAAATGGAACTAATTAGTCTGCAGAATGACTTAATTTTAAAAAAGAAATACCTAGAGGCTGGGATCTCAAAAATCTACTTGTATTTGGGGCAAAAATACCCAGAGATAAGAAAGTTTCCCACACAAATTCTATGTTAATTTAGGAGCACATATTTATGCGTATGAAAGCTAACAAAACAGCCCACAGATCAAGGCTAACCAACACCAATATTTCTTCCATAATGAAGGTTGTGTCTTCTCAATCTTTGACTCCAAATCTCACGAAGCTAGTTGCAAGCAAACGGAGTCAAGTGTCTGCAAAAAGGCCTACATTACCTAATTTCATGTATATTCCCTCATTGAAATATTGTATTATCTGGAATAAACATGCTTTTCATTATTCGTTCTGTTGTTTATTCAGAGTTTTATTTCTGAGCAATTAAAAAGCATCTTTAGGCTTAACAGTGGCATGGTTTGTAGGCCGTGTGCAGCCCGCATGAGATACACTAATATGGAAATGGCATGTGGCCCAAATGAGTTTGACACCCCCTGACCTAGAATAACCCTGACTAGGAGCGAAGCAGCAAGGCAAAGAGAGGTGTTCTCGATATGATTTCTTGCTATTGAGAGGAAACTTCAGTCTTGACTCCTACTTCAAAAAAAATTAATCTTCAAATGACTTATTCATGATATATACTGTACATTATTCAATAAAGGTATTAGTATGCATTAGTCTATGTTTAATATATCCATAAACTACTGTATATTATATTTCTTAGGTTTAAAAAAATGTTAAGGAATACATTTCCATGTTAAAATGACCTTGTATAGTACTCCATTTCTTAGGAATGTATCCTGATCACTAACCAGGGTGCGCCTGTAATAGAGTTACTGGTTAAAGCAATGCAGAACCATCTAAACAGAAATGCAATTATACCGCAGTTGCAGCATTAGCACTAGTATAGGCATACGATGCAAGAAAGCGAGCTTATGCAGCATCAGCCAAAAAAAACCCTGCCATTTCATCTCTCCATTCATTAAAAATGTCTGTCAAGCTGAGCCTTAAATTTATTTAGGCTGTTAGCTTCCACAACAAAAGATGGAAGCCTGTTCCACCAATCAACTACCTGCTGGCTAAAGGCAAATTTCCGCACATCTATTCTACGACTATCTTTCCTCAATTTGAAACTGTGCCCCTTAGGTTCTTAGTCTGAGCAAGAGGAAGAATCCCATCAGCATTCAGCTTGCTCAACCCATTCAAGGCCTTATACATCTCAATCAGATCACCTCGCAGGTGTCTACTCTCCAGGCGCTACTTGCAGAACTTAAGCCTTTCTTGGTAAGAGCACCCATTCATTCCCCTTACCAATCTTGTTGCCCTTCTTTGTACTCATTCTAGAAACTCTACATCCTTCCTAAAATGAGGTCTCCAGACCTGTACACAGTACTCTAGGTGTGGCCTGGCCATTGCTTTGTATAATGGGATAATCACCTCCATGTCCCTGCTAGAAAAATTCCTATATATCATTGACAAGACTCCATGAACTGCCCTGGCCGCCCATCTGCACTGCTCAGTGAACTACATATTTGACTCCATAATTACCCCTGGTCTTTTTCACTTTCCACTTCCCTGAGTGTAGTACTACACAGTTGGGTGGCGCTTCCGTAGCCAGGTGGGAAGGAGCAGCAGTGCGTAGCACACGCTTCTTGATTAGACCGGGGTTCGAGCCCGTCACCACCAAATACGGAAGATGCGGAAAGGTCCGGGAATGGCCACCGCATTTCCCGGAGCAATATGGCCTTAGTTGCTAATGCTCCTAAAAAAAACCAAATAACAAAAAAATAAATAACACAGTTGGTACATTTCTCTTCGGTTATTGCTACCCATACGGACCACTTTGCATTTGTCAATGTTAAACTTCAGTTGCCACTGCTAAGATTTTACCAACATTTTGCCCATTTTACCAACTTATCTAGATCAGTTGGAGTAGCATACTGTCTTTACTGTTGTTAACAACCCTGCCAATCTTTGTATCATCTGCAAATTTGGACATTACTTTCATCAATATCATTGATAAATACTAAAAACAACAATGGGCCCAACACCGAACCCTGGGGAACTCCACTAATAACATTTGTCCACAAAGAGCAGTGTCCATTGATTACCATTCTCTGTTTTCCCTCACTCAACCATTCCTTTATCCATTGTAGCAACTTACCCTTAATGCCTTACCTCTCCAATTTGTACAGTAGTCTTCCATGTGCAACAGTATCAAAAGCTTTCCTGAAATCCAAGTATATGATATCAAAATTATTTTTGGCATTAAGTTCCTTTGTAACCACATCATAGTATCCAATCAAATTGGTCAGACAAGAACTCTGTTTAACAAACCCATGTTTTCTCTTAACTAGTACTGCAGTCTTGTCTAGATGATCCTGCAATGCTTCTTTAACCAGTGCTTCCATTATTTTCCCCAGAACACAAGTTAAACAAACAGGTCTATAGTGCAGTGCAGTGTCAAGTAAGTTTGGTGTGACATGAGCATTGGCAGATCAAAATTGAGAGTAGGAGTGTGCCCTAATGACTCTGATGAATATAATAAGAAACTGTACAGGGAAAAAGAGTGGGCCAGTAAATCAGAGAGTCTTATAATGGGGGATTTTAATTTCCCAGATATTGTCTGGAATTTGTGGGTTGGTCACTCACACACTAGCAAGACTTTTGTGGATTTATTGGATGATTGTTTTCTACATCAGCATGTTCGGGAGGCAACTAGAGGAGTAATACTCTTGATCTGATTATCAGTAGTGATTCTTCATGCATTAAGAATCTGCAGATACAGGAACCACTAGGTGGCAGTGATCACAGTGTGCTGAAGTGGGATTTACTCAAAGAGGTAACTATCATCAGGGGTAATGGGAAGGGTTTTGCTTTCGTAAAGGCGACTACGATGGTCTGAGTCAGTATTTAAATTCTATACAGTGGGACCAACTAATGATGTTACCAACAGCAAATTCAAAATGGAAAGCATTCAAAGAACTTATGTTGGAAGTTACTACACTTTACATACCAACTAAGAAATATTGTTCAAAGTTTAGGCCTAAATGTATGTCAGATGAACTAATGAGAGATACGGCAGAAAAGAAAAATGCATGGGATACATATGAATTTATGGGTGATATGGAAGCCTATGATAGATATAAGCTAGTCTGTAACCAAGTCGCAAAGGCAGATTATGAGAAATCCTTGGCAAAGGATGCAAATAAAAATAGAAAAGAGTTCTTTACCTATGTAAACTCTAGAAGGAAAGGGATGAATCAGATTGGTCCACTGGATATTTATGGTTCAACAGATGAGGATCCTGCTCAGGTGGCTAACAAACTAAACAAGTATTTTGCATCTACATTCACACATGAGGAGTTATTCAGAAAGGGGAATGCCAGAGGTGAAGTAGACTCTGGCAGTGAGCTAGATGATTTTGTAATAACTGAGAGCAAAGTGGAGGAGAAATTGCTGAGGTTAAACATAAAAAAGGCACCCAGGGTGCATGGGATCTATCTCGTTATATTAAAGAAGGCAGCAAAGGAAGTAAGCAAGCCCTTAGCCTTTAAGAAGAATCCACTTTAAGAAGAATCTAGAGCTGCTGGGTGCAGAGAAGAGCAACCAGACTGGTGAAGGGAACAAAAGGGTGCTCAGACCTAGAAAAGCTTCAGTTTTGCAAATTGCAGAATCTGGAGACTAAGCACCTGCGAGGTGATCTGATTGAGGTGTATAAGGCTTTGAATGGTTTGAGCAACCTCAGTGCTGATGGGATTCATCCTCTTGCTCAGATTACACACTCACTTGAGGGGGCATAAATTCAAATTGAGGAAAAGCAGGTGCAGAATTTTGCTTTTAGCCAGCGAGTGGGTGATTGCTGGAACACACTTTCAACTGTCATTGTGGAAGTTGATAGCTTATATAAATTCAAGAAAGAAGTGGACAAACTTTTGGAGTGAATAGATAGATGAAATGGAAAGGGTTTTTTTTTTTTGGCTGATGCTGTATAAGCTTGCTTTCTTGTAGCAAATGCTAATGCTATTACATTACAAAGTTAATTAATTTATTATTTTTTAAATGTGCTAATTACTGCCGTGCAGAGTTGTCATTTCCAATGTTTTTCCCCTGCATATATAATAATGTGTATCCTTCAGCCTTTTTATTTAAAATATAATTTTTGTGTAATCATTATTAACATGCTTTATAGTTCTAAGGACTTTTTTTAAAATTTCTGTTACAGGCTACAATTGTCTATGGCAAGTGGTCTGACCGATAAATGGGAAAGTAATATAATTCTTCAATGTACCAACTATACTGCACTTTTCCACCATGATGAAGAAGATGGTGAAGTATCTGTATCTGTAATGAAGGGCCCATTTTACTTTTATCTTATAGGTATTGCCATTTCTATTATTGCTCTGTGTAGTGAACTGATATTTTTCAGATGCTTTAAGAAAAAAAAAACCAACAAAATTCCATCCAAAAAAGATTCTACTTTTAAAACCTAAATCTTTTGCAGCTCTAATCTCCATATTCATTACTTACTTGATTTTGTTCATCCATACACTGTTAGAATTAGCAATCAACCATGAATATATGTTCAGTAAGACTTTTCAGAGTCCTTTGTGAAATATAGTAGCTATTCCACATCACTTATTTCGTGAGGGCTGAAGGAATTCTTAAATGTCTCTTCAGGCAGGACTGTAGTTAGCTAGTCTCAGTCTGAGGGAGTAGTTTCCCCCTTCTGTTTGTTATCCAGAATCTTTCAGTATATATACAAAATGCAGAACAGGCTGTAAAATCATAAGATAAACAATCCACTTGTTACTACCACAAGAACTGGCACATTATGAATGATGCAGTCTAAGCTGAAGTAGCTATCAACTAATCACTACTAGCATGTGTGTGTAAAAATAGAAAGTATTGTGTCAATAGTCATGAATTATTTAACAGGAAGATGTTTGGACAGAGTATTAGTAGTGGAAAATGATCATAGGATGCAAGTTTATAACATTATCAGTATAATCTCCTTCACATCTATTCTGTAACCATCCTTTTTCAATTTAACTTTGTCTCCTTATGTATGTTATCTGAGAAAGAGTAAGGATGCAATTAGTTTAGTCAATCGACTTAAAGCCTTAAACATTTCAATTAGTTCTCCTCACAGGTAGTTAGTTTCCAAGAACTACAATTTGCAGAAGTGAAGTGTTTCATAGTAAAAATAGCCTATTGTGTCTTTGTTAACTGTTTAATCATGTTGCCCTTCTCTGCACTTTTTTCAACAAATCAACATCTTTTTTAAAATGAGGCTTTCAAACCAGTATTTTGTACTTAAGATGCAGCCTGACCATTTCCAACATCAACAGATTTCCACTGGAAAAATTCCTGTATATTGAACAGTAGTACCCCCCAAATGACACTGTTGTCAGGGAAACCAGAAATATAATGTGCAGGAAGAATAGAATCAGGCTATGACTACCAGGGGCAAAAGTTTGATGGTGTAGAGCAGATATTATCTTTTAAGGGTATGAAAGGTGATATTGTTGTATACATGATGACTAATGCAGGGGTGGGCCATCCTGAGGGTGCCAGGGATGCACTTCCCCCAGGTGCCAACGTCCAAGAGACACCTGAAACTTACATTCACATATGAAGAAAATTTTAAAGAGGGGTGCCAAATTGCGATTTGCACCCTGGTGTCACATTCCCTAGGAACTCTCCTGCGCTAATGATATTAAAAGTAGATCTGAGGACTTAACAAATATAGAGGGCAGTGTTCAGAAAAAGTTGTGAGATAATAATGTGTATCCTTCAGGATTAGAGGAAATAGTTTGGTGACATTGCAGCCAAATTGGCAGCCCTGACCTGTCAGTTTTCATTTTCAAATTTACAGTTAAATTTGAAAATGTCAGCAATTCTGCCCAGACCCCAATAGGAGGGAGAACATGTGAGTCTCATTAGTCAGTTCAGCCATGGAGAGGCAGTGTAAAGCTCATAGGGTAGAATTCTTCTCAATGTGGTCTCTGCTTGTTAATAGGAGAGTGTTTCTACAGGGATGGAATACAGTTAAATAGAAAGGGTGCAAGAATATTTGTTGATGCCAGTGAGGCAGTGTTAAGTGGGTTGGAAAACTGCTATCCTGGTGGATAGACTAATAGATTAACAATAGCAGTGGGCAGAGGCAAAAGCAATTCTTGCATTGCTTTTGGTGGAGCATTCAGCAGCCTCTAAATGAAAGCGTTGGGAATTTCAAGACCTGCTCAGATTCTTCTTGGAACAGGCAAATATATGGGTTGTTTTAGGGTAACTAAGCACAAGACCTGTTGCATGTACAACAATGTTAGGCACATAGCAAATAAATTTGATGAATTTGAAGTGCTGGTCAAGTATATGTGCAGACATTGTGGGTATATCACAGACATGGTGTCACTGAGATATAAGGAATGCAGAATTTGAGGAGTACAATGTATATAGAAAGAACAGACAGGTCAGGAGGGGGGGTTATGCTCTTAGTTAAATAAATAAGAGCATAAGTATGAGATCATCTTTGGATCCAGGGGAGGACCTGTGGATTAGAAATGCGTGAATGTATCCCCCTTTCACAAAGGGAGATCAGAGGGTGACATGAGTAATTACAGACCTGTTAGCTTAACTTCTGTTCCAGAGTTTGGCTTGTTTGAGTTTTTATAGTGCATCAGCAACCATTAAAATGTGATCTATAGCGCACCAAAACCACATCCCATAAAAGATAATTGTTGATATTTCAGTAACCTGATTAATTAGGTCGCTGTATCAAAATGAGTAAAAATATAAATATGGAAAAAAAGTATAAAATTACATGTAAATATATGTGAAAAGGTTTATTAATTTTAAAAATATAAAACAGCTGACACGTCGTTGTCAGTTAAAATCTGACTGAGTGTATATGGCTCAGTCAGATGGTTAAAAGCAGTAAAATAAGCATTTCTAGCACTATAACAGTCCAATAAAATGTTTCATGGATGAAACGGTGTCACACTGCTTGCAGGATGGTCATCAGCCCTCAGCAGAAAGGAGTGTGTGATGACTGTGTTTTATGTGGAGCCAAGCAAGAACAACTTCCTCTTTATGATCTCTGCATAGGCTAGACTGCCAAAAATGGATCACAGGCTTAATCTGATATAGCTTGTTTGTAACTTGCAATGCCATGAATCTTGCCACTCAAATGTAACTTACTACAGATTACTTGCCTGTAGTCTGTTGAGGAGACTAACAGGTCAGGGCTGCCAATTTGGCTGCAATGTCAGCCAAACTATTTCCTCTAATCCTGATGTGGCTGGGGATCCAGCAGAAGCCGATATCGAATCCACCTTCATAGAGAGTGTATATCATCTGCATAATCCGATACAGGGTTGGATGATTAGTGTCATCACTGGTAAAGCCTGTAATGCACTCACTGAATCGGTATATATAATACACCATTGGTATCAAGTGAATCTAGAGCTAACTCTATAGCATGCAGCTCTGCAGTGTATGCGCTGCATTCAAGGGGAATTTGCTCAGATATAGTATCTGGAAAAACAGCAGCAGATTCCACACCTGATTCTGACTTCGAGCCATCTGTGTAAATTGGAAAGAAGTCAGAATGTTCTGTACGGCACTGTAAATAGAGCTGAAGGTAGACAGAAGACAGGGTATTAGACTTTGCCACATTCTTGAGCAAAAAGTCACATGCTAGAGTGGAAGGGGCTGTTGTTGTCATTTTGGTTTTTAGGAGCATTAGCGACTAAGGCCATATTGCTCCGGGGATATGCGATGGTAATTCCCTGACCTTTCCGCATCCTCCGTATTTGGTGGTCACAGGCTTGAATCCCGATTATCAAGAAGCGTGTGCTACGCACTGCTGCTCCTGCCCACCTGGCTACGTAGATGCCGCCAAATGGCAGTCTGATATGGGTTATAAAGATTTTCCCATTATGGCTGAAAAGCAGATGTCCACAAGGGGTGATCTGGCAGGGAGTTTGGCTTAAAGGCATACTGTAGAGACAACTGTTTTTGTCGAAGCAACAAGGACAGTTCTTTTGCTTTGAAATATAGACTTTGATGTTCTGAATGCACAAGTAGCAATACAAATGGCCTGATGATGAATGGGGTCAAGCCAACGAAGTGTGTGCTTTTTCTGGCATATGCATATACCTGAGACCCATAATGTAATTTAGACTGTACAAGTGCACAATACAAACAAAGTAAGGTGCACCAGTCTGCACCCCAAGAAGTAGAAGAGAGAGCTCGGAGAATGTTCAGCCCTCTCATGCACTTTGATGAATGTCTTGGAGAAATGTCAGCTTTTTGTCAAATATGAGTCCCAGAAATTTCATCTCTGCCACTACTGGAATGGTAATTTGTCCACATTGTAACTCAGGTTTGGGGTGGTGGTTACATTTGCAACAAAAATGGATGCAAATGGTCTTCTCCTGTGAGATCCTGAAACCACTGGCCCTGATCCAGTAGTTAAGATGGCCAATGGCTTGTTGTAGTTGTCTCTCAATGATTGAGCTCATGTTGCATGATTGAGTTAATATGCTGAAGTCATTGACATAGAGTGCATTTTTTTATTGTTGGAGGAAGTTATTCGGTAATGGAGTTTACTTTAATGGCAAAAAGTGTAGCACTTAAGACAGATCCTTGCAGTACTCCTTCCTTTTGGAAAAAGAGTCGAGAGAATGTGGATCCTACTCAAACTTGGAAACAACAATGGGATAAAAAGTTTTTATAAAAAAGATAAGGTGGCCTCTTAGACTGAGGTCATGAAGATCTTTTAAAATCCCAAACTCTTCAAATTGTGTTATACTTTTTCCATGTCAAATCTGTTCCAGGGAAAATAATGGAGTCACTAATTAAAGTGATGCAGGACCATCCAGAAAGAAGTACAGTTATACTTCAATCACAATGTGTATTTGTTAAGGAACAATCTTGTCTGACCAATTTGATTGGGAACTGGATGCAAAATTAATTTTAATATATACTTGGATGGCTAAGATAAAGAAAGCCAGCATGAGAATGACGAGAATAACTTACACGGAAAATTAGTTTCCCCGACATGGCACTCTAGTGCTGCTTGCTCGGTAAACAGACGGTAGGTGTTATCAGTCTGGAGCAAAAATTGAGAAGGATATATTGATTGACAGGTAGGCGGGGTAAACGATGAAATGATTGGTGGTGGGAGCTACGGGCATATTATTGAACAAGAAAATAAAAATACAGTCATAAAAAAATTTATTTTTTTATGACTATTCTAAAGAAAAAAGGTTATGTTACCCCCTCCACTTCGGGAGGGTTCAAGCTCCCATGGGATTCAAGTTGAGGTAACCTGACCTTTTTTCACCATTACAAAATAATGGTGAAAAAGGGTTAGGGCATCTGCGATTAGGGCAAGTTACCATTAGTGCTACTAAAGTAATACTAACCGATGTTATTGTGTGTTGTGTTCGCACACCAATCAACACATCATTTGCCACATCTACTTGTCAATCAATATATCGTTCTCGACTTTGCTCCAGACTGATAACACTTACCATCTGTTTACTGAGTGAGCAGCGCTAGAGTGCCGTATCAGGAAACTAATTTTCTGCATAAGTTATCCGACATTTCTCGTCGTTCTCGTGCTGGCTTTCTTTACCTTCGCCACTTGGATTTCAAGAAAGCTGTTGCATATAACAGATTGCTGTACGAATTGGAGTAGTATGGCATTAAGAGCAAATTACTGCTATGAATAAAGGGATGTTGAATGGGAAAAAGCAGAGAGTGGTTATGGAACTTTGCAGACTAGTGTTATTGGTGGATTGCCATATACGCTTTGGTGCTAAACCCAGTGCTGTTTTCTGTATTTATTATTGATAGATGTATATCAGGCCTAATGCTTAAGTTTACAAATGATACAAAGGTTAGCAGGGTGGGTTAATAACAGTAATCATGCTACTGCAACAAGATCTAGCAAAATTAGAGAGCTGGGCTGAGAAATGGCAGTTGAAGTTTAACATTGACAAATGCAAAGTAATGCATGTGAGTAGCAGTAACCCCAGAGTAACATACCAACTGTGTGATGATACTGCACTCAGGGTAGTGGAAAATGTAAAAGACTTGAGGGTAATTGTGCAGTCAGATATGAAATTCTCTGAGCAATGCAAACAGCTGCCAAGAGAGCTCATTGGATTTTGTCAATGATGTACAGGAATTTTGCTAGCAGGGATAAGGAGGTGATTATCCCATTGTATAAGGCAGGAGTGGCCAACTTAATTTGCGATGCAATCTACTTTTTTCCTTCAAAATGTGCTGCGATCTACCCTCTGAAAAATTTCATTGCACAAATCGAGGGATGACTGTATATTTAAAATTCGTCGTGATCGACCGAAATTTAAATCCAAGATTGACTCATTGGCTACCCCTGGTATAAGGCAATGGCTAGGCCACATCTTGAGTACTGCATACAGGTCTGGAGGCTTCTGCAAGGAGATCAAATTGAGATGTTTAAGGCTTTAAATGGATTGAGCAAGCTCAACACTGATGTGATTCTTCCTTTTGCTCAGACTTTTGCACATGAGGTGGCATAAAGACAGTTGTAGAATAGATATGTGAAAATTTGCCTTTAGCCAGTGGGTGGTTGATTACTGGAACAAACTTCCATCAGTTGTTGTGGAAGTGGGTAATTTGAATAAATTCAAGGAAGAACTAGACAAACTGTTGGAGATGAATGACAGGTGAAATGGATTTTTTTTTTTTTTTTTTTTTGCCTGACACTATATAAACTTGCTTTTTTGTATCATTTGCCACTACTAATTTGCCAGCCTACAAGTCTTAACATATCCATACTGTGATTTTTGTATATTGCAGCATCAGCTTGACAGGAATGCAATTACTTCTTTCATTGTTGTTGTTGTTTGTTATTTGGTTTTTAGGAGCATTAGCAACTAAGGCCATATTGCTCCGGAATATGCGGTGGTCATTCCCTGACCTTTCCGCATCCTCCGTATTTGGTGGTGACGGGCTCGAACCCCGGTCTAATCAAGAAGCGTGTGCTACGCACTGCTGCTCCTTCCCACCTGGCTACGGAGGCGCCTTTTCATTGTTGACTCCAGTCTTTTCTCTGTAACAGAAGTCAATTTTACAAGTAATTACTATCTTGCCCTTTGATCTCCTCCCCTTCCTTTCTGAATATAAGGGACACTTCCATATATATTTTCACTCTTTGGGAACCTTTCCTGCATAAGTCCTCTGTAAGGATCATGCTGGATAAAGAGGAGATTATAGGAAGTTTACAAAACTCTTGGTAAGATTGCAAATTGTAAAAGTGGATATGGATACCAAAAGGTAAAATTTCTGTAGAATGAAATAGAATTTATATAATGCTGAAAGTTCTGATAAAGGAGGGAAATTTTAAAAATGCTATAAAAAGGATCATTTTCTAGTTTTATGGAATTTTATTTATTTTTTCAACATTTTCCTCTTTCTGTAGCATTTTTTTGCCATTATTTTCAGTGATATTTTAATTCTGTAGGAATCTTATCTTTCTTCAATTCACCTCCTCTCCTATCAGGCTTGTAACCCACCCACCTACAGTCTCCTATTTATATGCTTTAGCTCTGATTGAGGGCTTCAAGATTGTCTCTCCCTCTGTTCAAATGTCTATTGACATAGCTCAATCACTGTTTACACAATATTCTCTGTTTTTTCCCTACACACATATGAAAACAGAATTCCTACTTGTCAGCATTGCACAAAACTTTTATGACCTTTATCCAGATATATCATTATATGTCTCTTAACTTTTAGTGGTTTTAGAAATCCTCTAGTGGTGGTTGGTGATACCAACCAAACGGTGAAAAATAAATTGTCAAATGAGTGATGAAGGAAAAAAATATTAGAGTATTGATAATTCATAAAAAGTTATCCTTACAGATACTGCAAATGGTCTTACTTTAAATTCTTGATTATACTTGGTCAGGAGCAGGGGTGCAGTAGCACACGCTCTTTGAGTAGACCGGGGTTCAAGCCCCTGACTGCTTAATACGGCCGATCTGCCAACTCACAATGGACCAGCATGGCAGATTATGGTCCATTTCCCTCAGCATGAATTGTTGAGACTTCCATCCTGCTGTGGGTTGATAATGGCTGTACTTTACCTTTTTTTTTTTTTTTTTTTATATACTTTGTCCAGAATGACCCACCATATTTTCCTTCGTGTCACTGTGGATCCTAAGACATCAACTGATAAAGCTAGGGTAAATGTTTATGCTGGAATTCTTTAAGAGTGAAATGCCAACTTTTCTATTTTTTGTTACCTGTTGTTGATAAGGTTTGTTATTCTTTTCCTATTGGTTGTTTATTCATTTATACATTCTGGTGATCTTGTTATTTGCATAGCTGTGGTTTTTATTTATCACATGACATGTCAGTAATTTAACTCACCTTTAATTTTACTCCACCTGTAATTTTACATTGGTACTGAACTGTCTGGTATTGTGTATTGGTTTCAGTATCCACGAACTCTGGATAAATTTATTCAACGATGGAAAAGGAAGAAAATCAGGCTTCACCAAGAGTACTAATTTTCATCTGGCTCAAATCAATCACAAGCTAATCCAGAGAGCCTGAAACATTATCAAAACAAGCTACAATTCCAAGATGAGTGAAAAACAAATGTGTGCTTGGTTGATTAATGTGAGTAATGAGCCTTTCTATAAAGTTTGTGAAGAATCTTTTGAACTAAAGGTGATAAACATTTTTGTGAAAATTTGAACTGCTTTCTTGTGCAGTGACTTTGACAAATTCAATAAACAGAAAATCTAGTTTAGAAATTTGGATGAAGACACACAACATCAAAGTAGATATGAATGTTTCTGCGTGTAAATTTTTTGATATATCAAAGAAAGAAATTGACAAATGGGGAGTTGCTCTCGTGAAAATTGTTTTCTTCTCTTCGGTACCTGTGTAGTCAAGTATACAAGCAATTTTAGATTTTGGAGCAGGAAATTTTTATACAGAGATTTTGGGAAAAAAATAATTTGTCTTGTGATATTACCAACAAGATGATTGCCATTGTATAATCACATTCATGCACACAGTAGTTCCAAAAATAAAAGACATGTATCATGCAATTGTAGTTAATGAGATGGTTAACTTTTCTAATGCAAAAAAGTTTTTGTGTTAAGAATTGTGTGAAGTGCAGCCAGCTACAGAAATGGAATCTTTTGACAAATTGTACTACGGCTGATATTCCAGAGAGAGTTCTGTCCATTTATTTTCTTAGTTCCTTTTCTTTCTGTCCATTTCAATTTAAAGTTATATCTACCTTAAGAAGAGATGGCTGTTTAAGAGATTTACCTTAAACTTATTTTAGGAGATGACTGTTAAGCACTTTCCTAGGTATAGCTTATTTATATAACTTACTGATCATTTCATGCATTAACTTCTTTTTTTTTTGTACAGATTCATATATGTGTGTGAGAGAGAGAGAGAGAGAGAGAATATAAATAAAATTTCTTTCTTCTTTAGACTAACTTGTCATCACTGTTTTTTTTGCACTTATGTATACCTCTGTGTTATTTCTATTTTATACCATATTTTCATATTCACTCTTTGGCATTACTGATTACAGAGATATTATTTATGTGAATAAAGAAATAAAAATAAAATAATTTCTTGTCAACTTCCTTTGCTCCCAAACAGATTATTTAATGATTAGATAATCAGTACTAACTAATTAGTACTGACTGTTTATTATGCACTCCTCCTCAAAAGTATTTTGAAGTCAAACAAAGACAATTTAAATTAAAAAATTAACCATAAGTACATCCGTAGAGTAAAAATTACCAGGCAAAAATGTGCCTGTGGGCATGTCTACTTATGAGTGGATAACTGTATGCTAATATGAGTAAGAACATCAATACTTCATGGATTGATGTTTTCATTCAGGAAGTCATACAACCCGTATGCTACCATCATTTGCTGTGGTTTAGTGAATCATAGTGGTACTGAAATGTTAAGGAATAAACACAAAAAAAAGTATTTATTTTTTCTCGGTATTTTGCATTTATTGCTCTTGCTATCTGATATCAAGAAAGGAAAGCTGTCCATGTGAAAATGTCATAAAAGTGCTGTTTTGATATTTCTTTGAGGTGGAGACAATAGGTATATATATGACCCCCAGAAAGAGGTTAGACTACACATGCTAACTGGTTTTCCTGTTCCCTATACACCTAAATACCTATATAGATAATAAATAAATACCAGCAATTTAATCAAATAACCTATATATATATATATAGTGCACATCACTTATTATGATCACAGATAATGTAATCACTTTTATGAAGTCCTGATCAAACATATAGTAATACATAGAAAAAATGTTTGTTGTAATCAGCAGTTTGGTTTTATCACTTTTTTGCCTTATCATGGTTTATGCATGTGTAGTGGAAGAGATTATGTAACATCCCAATTTATTCTTGAACTCTGCCATATTGCATGTCTAGTTACTGCTGTTATGTCGTACAGTCCACATGGCTAAGTGTCCTTACTCCATGAAAGAAAGTGCTGCATCTGTACTCCTATCAATGTGGCTGTTTTACAGTAGAGCATCAATATTTTTCTAATTCTTGATTTTAATATATTTTTTTATTTCTTCTTAATGGTTTCCATGGATTTCCAGAAGCATTATGATAGTTTCATTTTTATTAACTTTCTTGAAGAAATAGCAGAGAATCAAATTAAAGTATTTCATATTGCTTGATTTTAATATTTTCTTTCTGTCTGACTCCACTTTTTTTTATATACAAATTTCCACTCTGCATCAGTAGTGATTGCTAAACAACTCCTTTCTTGTTTCTTTAGTTACTGTTATCAGTTTAACTGAACAATAAGCAGCATTCACTTTATATTCAGGTTAATATGCACGGGCACAGCATATAGAAGATCCCACCAAAACCATTAATATCAAAGGAAAGTGAAGAAATTAAGCATTTAAATTATTATTATGTTGTAGTTTTAACACTAACAAATAAACAATATATACAAATATTCAAAACAAGAACATTTTGTTTTATTAAAAAAAATCTGCCTGCCAGCTAACATTGTGATCACTCTTATTCTGTGCCATATTAAAAGGCCTGGATTTGAATCCTGTTGAGATGGGAGAGATTTTTATGGTTAATTTTTTTTTTTTTTTTTTTTAACACCATGACTGAATTAGTTGGTCTTGAGAAAAGGTTGAACAGTTACAGTTTAATCTTATGGAAACTCAGGTTTTTTTTATCCGGTAAACAAGAAACTGACCAAAGAATACAGGCAGTGACAGACATTGGCATTAGTGAAGCATATGATGCAAGAAAGCAAGCTTATATAGCATCAGCCAAAAAATAAATAAATAAATAAACCTTTCCATTTAACCCATCTGGTCACTCCAAATGTTTGTCTAGTTCAGCCTTAAAATTTATTTAAACTATCAACTTCCACAACAACAGATGGAAGTCTGTTCTAGCAATCAGCTGTCCTCTGGCTAAAGGCAAACTTCCACACATCTATTCTACAATTGCCTTTCCTCAATTTGAATCTATGTCCCCCCTTGGGTTCTTAGTCTGAGCAAGCGGAAGTTCACGTCAGAATTGAGCGTGCTCAAACCATTCAAGGCCTTATACACCTCAGTAAGATCACATTCTGATTTACTGGCCCACTATTTCTTGCACAAATGGTGTACTCATTACAGTTGGTTTAGTTTTGGTTTTTTTAGGAGCATTAGCAACTAAGGCCATATTGCTCTGGGATATGCGGTGGTCACAGGCTCGAACCCTGGTCTAATCAAGAAGTGTGTGCTACACACTGCTGCTCCTTCCCACCTCGCTACAGAGGCACCCCCCCTCATTAGAGTAATTAAGCCTATATAACACACTGCTACTCTCATTTTACTTTTCCAAATGTTTATGTCACACCAAACTAACTCAACATTGCACTGTCTACCCATGTCAACTGGATGCCGTTCCTTAGATTTTATGTGTTTCTTAACTAACAGTATAACCCCTCCTCCCTTCCTATCCTTTCTGTATAAATTGTCCCCCAAAATTCCAATTCTGAATTGTTTATATCTGTGTGACACTATGTCTTTGATGTCCTGATCAGCACATCAAATTTATTTACTATACTTCTAGCACTGGTGTACATTAGCAGTAGCATTAGTAGAGGCATATGATGCAAGAAAGCAAGCTTTTTCAGCCAAAAAAAAAAAAAAAACAACCACTCCCATTTAATCCCTCCATTTATTCGAAATATCTGTCCAGCTGAGCCTTAAATTTATTTAAGCTATCAACTTGCACAACAAGGGATGGAAGTCTGTTCCCACCAACCAACTACCCGCTGGCTAAAGGCAAATTTCCACACATCTATCCTACATCTGTCTTTCCTCAATTTGAATTTATGCCCTCTCAAGTGATTATTCTGAGCAAGAGGAAGAATCCCATCAGCATTCAGCATGCTCAAACCATTCAAGGCTTTATACACCTCTATCAGATCACCTTGCCAGTGCCTAGTCTCCAGACACTGTAATTTGCAAAACTTAAGCCTTTCTTTGTAAGAACAACCCTTTGTTCCATTCACTAACCTTGTTGCCCTTCTCTGCACTTGTTCCAACAACTCTACATCCTTCTTGAAATGAGGCCTCCAAACAACAATGGACCCAACACTGAACCCTGAGGGACTCCACTAAAAAATTAGTCCACAATGAGCAGTGTCCATTGATTACTACTCTCCCCCTCAACCATCCCTTTATCCATAGCAGCAATTTACCTCCAGTGCCACACTGCTCCAATTTGTGCAACAGTGTTCCATGTGCAAGTATACATGCACCTGTTTTCACTCTTAGTTATCCTAACACAGCCCATGTATTTCTGGATGAACAAGATTATCTTCTTTTTCCATGATGAATCCCAGCAGCTCTTGAAATCCCCAGCAATTTGCTCTCTAGGCTGCTGCTCATTACAATAGAAGCAGTGCAGGAATCACTTTTGCCTCTGCCTGCGGCTACTGTTAATCTTTTAGTCTGTGAATTCCGACCCACCTAACAGTGTGCATTATGGTCTTAGCTTCCTTGGCTCTTAATACACACAAATTAATTATTTTTTTTTGTAAATACTCATGGGTTTGAAGATATTTTAACTTAACTGTCATTTAGGTTCCTCTTTCTGAGACAGCAGTCAACTAGACATGACTACAGATCCCCACATACTACACCACCAGAGCTGTACTGTGAAGGATAGACCACTAATACTTTGCTTCCATTGGGGATTATCTTCTCTATCCTTTAACTTCTCATCCTCCCAACTCTTACTTTCTTCCCTTTCCATTCTTGTTAATTTATAAGATTTGCTCATTTCTAAGGTTACTATCTCTCTGCCTCAATCAGATGGGAAGCAACTCCTAGTACATACTGGCCTTTCTCCTCATTGCAAAGATAAGTACCAGGAAGCAGCATTCCAAGTGATTGCTACTTTCTGGTAGCAAAGTGGCTAGTTTTTAGTATTAGTAGCATTAGTAGTTTTCTTTCTTGGTAAATGAACCAAGCAAGCAAGCTTATACAACATCACCAAAAAAAAAAAAAAAATTTTTTTCACCTATCCATGCCCTCCCATCGTTTGTCTAGGCTCTACCATGAATTTATTCAAACTATCCACTTCCCCAACAACAGACAGAAGTTTTTTCCAGCAATCAAGCAAATGCTGGCTAAAGGCAAACTTGTGTTATGTTTTTTCACTACAACTTATTATTATTAATTATATAATACAAATATAATTAATTATATTCTCACATCCCTTCTTCTTATATATATATGAGAAGGAGGGATGAGAGAAGGGAAGCTTAAATATATATATATATATATATATATATATTATGTGAGGTAAAAGTTAGGCAAAAGTGATAAAAATAAATAAATATGGCTATGTAGCTATCATTAGAGGCAGCAAATGCACATCCTCCACATGATGCCTAATTATATCTGATAATTAAAATAAATATGATATTTAAAATAAAAACATCAGCCAGTAGTACGGCAATAATGCAGAGCGAAACGAAACGTAAAATAATATAAAATAAACAAACAGGGAAGGGAAAGTAGCGGTAGTAGGACAAAAGGTAGTCGATAATCCCCTGTATAATTTAGTCAATTAAGTCATTAAACCCAATTAATAAAACATGATGTAAATTTAAAATAATGCCAATTATACATAATTTAGCGGAACCCCCTCGAAGGTACCATTTCCAAAAGACGTGAAATATCACCAAAAAAGGGTTAAAGAAACTACCAAAAACTAAAATATCAAAATAATAGACTGACCATCATGCCCCATATCGACAGAGGACCACGAGGCCAATAATGGTCATGGAATTATCGACTACCTTTTGTCCTACTACCGCTACTTTCCCTTCCCTGTTTGTTTATTTTATATTATTTTACGTTTCGTTTCGCTCTGCATTATTGCCGTACTATTGGCTGATTAAATATCATATTTATTTTAATTATCAGATATATATATATATATACACACACACACACACATACATACATGACAGGTTTTTGAAAATTAAGGTAACACATTTTTTTTCCTTAATAATGGTGAAAGGGAATGAGATGAAATGTGGTGGACAGACCCATTAATAATGTTCAAAAAGACCGCCAGTGCAGTGTTGTGGTACTGTCCCCACACAGCAGATTCCAGAAAAACGATGGCTACAGTGCCAGTGTCGTCCAAAACAGGTTCGTGAAGTTATTCACTTTTTGCAAGCAAAAGGGTCTTTGCCAAGTTACATTCACATGTACTGGTTGCTGTGTATGGCAAAAAGGTGATGACAAAGAAGGTGTGTTTTTGGTGCAATGAATTTAAAGCAGGCCGTGTTGACATTGAAGATCGACATCGGGTGGGCAGGCCTACATTGAGCAAGATAGAAGACAACATTTTGCACATTAAGGGTTATTTATTTATTGTTATTTGTTTTTTTTTTAGGAGCATTAGCAACTAAAGCCACATTGCTCCGGGATATGCGATGGTCATTCCCTGACCTTTCCGCATCCTCTGTATTTGGTGGTGACGGGCTTGAACCCCGGTCTAATCAAGAAGCGTGTGCTACACACTGCTGCTCCTTCCCACCTGGCTAC
The DNA here is from genome assembly GCF_048544385.1 of Mastigoproctus giganteus. Classification (NCBI taxonomy): domain Eukaryota; kingdom Metazoa; phylum Arthropoda; class Arachnida; order Uropygi; family Thelyphonidae; genus Mastigoproctus; species Mastigoproctus giganteus. Next base: position 75,888,051 of record NC_143585.1, on the reverse strand, counting down.
AGAGGTGCCCAAACACATTAAACACAAATTTCACTCCTGTTCTTGAAAAAACAGGAGTGAAATTGAACAAATAGTGAACGTGAGTAAGTCAACTGTTCACAATGTCATTGGCTTTTGAAAGGTGCACTGCCGCTGGGTGTCCCAACAATTGTCAGAGGAGGAGAAAGCAAAATGCATGGGGACGTATCTGGAGAACCTGTTGCAATACAGCAACAATGGAGAGGATTTTCTCGCTCGCATAGTCACAGCAGAAGAATAGTGGGTTCATCACTTTACCCTGGAGAGCAAACAAGACTCCATGACCTGGACACATCCATAATCTGTGCACAAAAAATTCAGAACTGTTCCCAGTGTCCAAAAAGTCATGGCCACTGTTCTGTTGGTGGATATCTTGCTGAAGGAAGGAACAATCAAAAGCTAAGATTCAACGCAAATGACCAGGACTCCTGACAAGCAGCATGATTTTGTTGCACGACAATGCAACTCCACACACTGCCCACACCACTTTTGAGTGGTTGCGCTGTAATCGTTGGGAAACTGTCACATCCCCCCCCCCTAGAGTCCAGACTTAGCATTTTCAGACTTCCATTTGTTCGGCACTCTGAACAAACACCTTTCGGGAAAGCATTTCACCACGGATGAGGAAATTCATCAGGCAGTGTGATGTTGGTTACTGTGTGTGGGCGTGGACTTCTTCAGTACTGATATTGATAAACTGATCCATCATTGGAACAAGTGCCTCATTAAAATGAGACTTTGTGGAGAAGTAGTATATGTTCACTTATTTCTTGGGGTGTAATTTCCACTTCATATTAAACATCATAGAGAGAAAAGATGTATTACCTTACTTTTCGGAAACTCCTTGTGTCTGTGTATATATACACACACACACACCGATAAGCCAAAACATTATAACCACCTACCTAACATGATGTTGGTCCTCCACATTCAGCCAAAACAGCTCGTACCTGGCGAAGCATGGACACTACAAGGTTTCTAAATGTGTCTTGTGGTATCTGATACCAACACACAACCAGCAGATCCTTTAACTCCTGTAAGGTCCGTGGCAGAGACACCAAAGATGCTCAATGGAATTGATGTCTCGGGATTTTGGAGGCCAGGGCAATATCCAAAAGTTTTCCTCATGTTCTGTAAACCACTCTCGAACAATCCGGGTGGTGTAGCTTGGTGCATCCTGCTGAAAAACAGCACCACCAGAGGGGAAGACGTGCCACGAAAGGGCATACCTGGTCAGCAATGATGTTTAGATAGGTGGTAGACGTCAGAGTGCCCAGCACATGGATGAATGGACCCAGGGTATCCCAGCAGAACATTGGCCAAAGCATGACACCACAGCCACCGGCTTGTTTTCGTCCCATGGTGCATCCAGGCATTAAACTTCCCCAGGTAAACAATGCACATGTACCCGGCTGTCCACATGGTTCAACAGGAAACGTAATTCATCGGAAGATGGTCTTCCAATCACTCAAAGCACAGTTTCGATGCTCATGTATCCATTGTAGGCACTGTCGCAGCCTCATTTTCAGCAGGGTTCGATGTGTTGTGACACGTTACTCGCGTTATCAGCATTCCAATTACCGGCTAGTTCCACCACAGTCGCCCATCTGTTGTCACGTACCATCTGGGAGAGCCGTCATGAGCTGGGGTTGTTCAACACCTCGCCGGCTGTTCATGGGTTTCCCCTCTGACCACTTTTGGTAGATACTAACTACAGCAGGCTGTCAGCATCCCACCAGCTGTGCCGTTTTGGATATACTCTGACCCAGTTGTCTGTCCATTACAATTTGGCCTTTGTCAAACTCGCTTAAATCTGCTGCCTTTCCCATCTGAAGAACAAGAGTAACACTGATTAACAGAGTTCAGTATGGGGTGTTTTTATACCATGTCCCGACCCGCGCACGTGCCGTAGTTCACCTGCATTTGCTTCAATTTGCATAACGACTCGCTGGTCATAATGTTTTGGCTCATCAGTGTGTGTGTGTGTGTATATATATATATATATATATATGCTTCCCTTCTCTCATCCTTGTGTTTACATGGGAGCGGAAGAAAATATTTACGGTATTAATCACTTCCACTTGATATTATCCACCCTTTTTAATGGAATACCATATCACATATCGAGGATACCATGTTGGAAGATTGATCAGGCTGACTGGAATGCACTTATATTTGCAAACGTACCTAAAAAAAACACCAAATTTTGTTGATCAGTGTTATATATATATATTATTAGCCATATAGTGCAAGGAAGCCTAAGGCTTTTGCTGCACCAGCCAAAAAAAAAAAAAAAAAATTGGGTTACCACTGAGAGAGAGAGAGAGAATCACCAGGAAAGAGAAGAATGATGATATCCAGCTCCGGACCCTGGATGTGCCATATACTCACCACATGTGAGCACCTGGGGGTGTATGTATATATATATATATATATATATATATTTTTTTTTTTTTTTTTGTTAATATATTTGATATGCAAATGGTTAATAATGAAAATTTATGGTTTGCATATCAAACGCAAAATTTTAAAAATTTAAAAGCCAATTTTAATTTCAATGAAATTGTTCAAAACAATTCCTCAAAAATGGGCAAAAGATATACTAACAGTCACTCTGAATGTCTGCGGCGAGAGAATAATCGTACTTATAGATATATTTACAAAGTAAAAATGTATACAAGAAGTATACATTTTTACTGTATACTTAATGGATTTCACATGTTTACTGTAAAACCCATTAAGAAAAGTTGAAATATTGGTATACTCTAAAGATTTTACAGAAAAAAAACAGCCAGAAACTTTATTAAAAAGAAGTTTACACCTGTCATGTTTAGTGCCACCTTGTCTGTAACAATTAGGGACACCCCTAATTACAGACCAGTTAGTTTAACTTCTGTTCCGGGTAAAATAATGGAGTCGCTGGTTAAAGATGCATTGCAGGATCATCTAGACAAGACTGCAGCAATAATTCAGACACAACATGGGTTTGTTAAGGGAAAGTCTTGTCTGACAAATTTGATAGGATATTATGATGTGGTTACAAAGGAACTGGATGCAAAAAATAATTTTGATATCATATATTTGGATTTCAGGAAAGCTTTTGACACTGTTGCGCATGGAAGACTATTGTACAAATTGGAGCAAAATGGTATTAAGGGTAAGTTGCTACAGTGGATAAAAGGATGGTTAAGTGGGAGAAGACAGAGGGTGGTAATCAATGGGTGCTGCTCTTCTTGGACTAATGTTATTAGTGGAGTCCCACAGGGTTCGGTGTTAGGTCCACTGTTGTTTTGTATATTGATGAAGGTATATCAGGCTTAATGTCTGCAGATGATACAAAGGTTGGTAGGGTTGTTAATGACACTAATGGCAGTGTGCTACTGCAACAGGATCTAGATAATTTGGGCAGATGGGCTAAGAAGTGGCAACTGAAGTTTAACCTTGACAAATGCAAATTACTGCATATGGGTAGAAGTAACCCCAGAGAAACGTACCAACTGTGTGGTACTACACTTAAGGTGGTAGAAAATGAAAAAGACCTGGGAGTAATTGTGCAGTCAGATATGAAGTTCTCTGAGCAATGTAGACAGGCTGCCAGGGCAGGTCATGGGGTTTTGTCAATGATATATAGGAATTTTGCTAGCAGGGAAAAGGAGGTGATTATCCCTCTGTATAAGGCAATGGTCAGGCCACACCTTGAGTACTGCGTACAGGTCTGGAGGTCTCATTTTAGGAAGGTGTAGATTTACTTGAGCGTGTACAGAGAAGGGCAACAAGATTGGTGAGGGGAATGAAGGGATCCTCTTACCAAGAGAGGCTTAAGTTCTGCAAATTGCAGTGGCTGGAGACTAGGCACCTGTGCGGTGATCTGATTGAGGTATATAAGGCCTTGAATGGGTTGAGCACGCTGAATTCTGATGGGATCCTTCCACTTGTTCAGATTACGAACCTAAGGAGGCATAAATTCAAATTAAGAAAAGACAGATGTAGAATAGATGTGCGGAAATTTGCCTTTAGCCAGCGGGTGGTTAATTGCTGGAACAAACTTCCATCTGTCGTTGTGGAAGTTGATAGGTTGAATAAATTTAAGGAGGAACTGGACAGGCATTTGGAGGGAATGGTGTGATTTTTTTTTTTTTTTTGGCTGATGCTGCATAAGCTCATATATTTGCTTTCTTGCATCACATGCCACTGCTACTACTACTACCACCACCATAACTGCAGGGTTAAGTGTCTACTGTCTTCACTATGTCTGTAACAACGACTCCCAATGGGCGGATTTCGATTAATTTATATTTGATCTACTTAGAAATATTTGTAGAACCATTTTAAAAATTCCCCAAAATCAGATCAATAGAAATTTGCCATGTCTCCATTTCCCCTAAAATTTCGAGTTCTCTATACACAGAGGCCGCTGTAGCCGAATGGTGAAGCAAGAGGATACAGAAATATATCCACGTTGAATGACCACGATCCCATTAGCTACCGAACTTAGTAACCCATTTTTGGAGGCGACATTTATTGGTTTTAGGATTCAGTGTTCCATTACTTTCTCATTCAGTTTGTTGCCCTCTCTGAACAGCTCATACTGTATTATCCCCGTGGACGGTCGCTAGGTGGCGAGTTACGTAGTTACGTGTTAATTTGTACTCTTTAATTTAACTGAAATTAATCAGTTCAAACACTGTTTAGTGATGTGATTACTCAAGTTCATCCTTACCCACTGAGAACATTTTCAACGTTGGTCTAAAGATGCAGTTAAGTAATTTTTAATTTTTTTGGATTGCAATTTGTACTGTAGTATGTCATGGCGGACTCCGTTGTATTCTTACTTAACCTAGGCTCGTTGTACATCCAGAGGCGGATTTAACGGCGGTCGCGCGCCCTGGGCCCCGACTTCTTAAGGGCCCACGCAAAACCCCAACAAATTAGTTGAACATATTAGTTCAACTAATAGTTGAACTAATGTGTTCAACTATTAGTTCAAAACTTTGTGATTATTATTATGCTATTATTAATTATATTATACATATATTATATTCAAATTTTATTGGAAATAAAACATTAATAGTACATAATATTTTTTATTTATTTTAAAAAAGCGGTTAGCGTGTATTTTTATTTTCCCTGTCTCTCTCTCTTTTTTTTAAGGGGCCCAATATTGTCTTCTGCGCCCGGGGCCTCAAGCAACCTTAATCAGCTCCTGTACAGTACATCACGTGTATTTTGCCTTCTCTTTGCTGTTACTTACCTGCACCGTTTAGTCACGACCAAGCGCCTCCAGCTATCCATCTGTTAGCATTCAGTTCTACGGAAATAACCCACGTCCCTAAGGAGTTTCTGCAACTCCTCTCTTGATTGACTATCATATCTCTGTCTTTAGCCACGCTGAAACATACAGCTAAACAATGTGCAGTGTAAACAAGCGTATTCGTGGTAATAACAAGAACGGAAAATAATGTCGATTCAAACTCTCATATCAAATGCACCGGGTGCAATAATCTTATTTGCTGTTCCTGCAGCAAATTTTCACATATAAATAAACTGCCAGCAAAATCTCGCAGTTCTTTTTTAGGGGAATTCTGCAACCCCCCCCCCAAAGTCGGTCACATCTCTTGAATTGCCAGAAACGGACGCCTGCCAGATCTCTAAGTCCAGGACACTCCGAATTAAAGATCTGCCTCACGGGAGCTCAGGGCAGGTAATGACAATGAAATGTGTGAAATGCCAAACAACCACAACAACATTGCAGACAGAAGTACACTAAACGATCAGACAGCGGAAAAATCAAGGAGCGATCACGAGATTGTGCAAGTAGCCAGCGAGCATAATACACCTTCCTCCAAACCAATTCACGATAAGAATTATATCACCAGATAAAATCACACGCAAATTACAATTACGAAGTAATCTCTATTAATCTAGTTACTTCACGACCACAAGTTTTAAATAACGGGAGTAGAAGGCGACACGTCAGTGACGGTCACGTATATATCAGCCAGCTTGGTAAACAAAGCCAAGCTGAAGCTGGCACTAAACAAGAAGAGTACACAGTTCAGGTAAATAACAGCTAGAGGGAGACAGTGCACGGGTTGTGTTAATTAGTGCTCTTCAAAGTGTGTTTTTTAAAGTGGTACCAATTTATCATTTTGGATTAAATTCAAGTCGAAGTGGATCTGTTTGGTTCGGCGAGTCGACTGATGTTTATTTTATGCCTAACTTCTAAGGCGTTCTCCAGTTATGAACGATTTTAAATCTTCACCCTTATCGTTCATTCCAGGCGCCTCTGTAGCCAGGTGGGCAGGAGCAGCAGTGCTTAGCACACGCTTCTTGATTAGACCGGGGTTCGAGCCCTTGCCTACTAAATACGGAGGATGCGGAAAGGTCAGGGAATGACCACCACATATCCCTGGAGCAATATAGCCTTAGTTGCTAATGCTCCTAAAAACCAAATAACAATAACATCGTTCATAATGGCTACGCCCTATAGGTCCGGCCGTTGTTTTTAACTATCATTCTTTGCCATAGTTTTAGACCACTTATGTTTAGATTTCTCTATCTTTTAGAGAGTTATGGATACTCTAATTAATTTCATATCAGTTGATACTGATTTTTAGTGAAATTGTATTGATAATTGTGATTTTGAGGAACATTGTTTTGGCCCGAATAATTCGTCCTTTCTTCTTCGGCCATTTTGTTTGAAATAAGTCAGATGACCTCCAGGACGATCGGCCATTGGTTCTCCTGAAGCCAGGAACTTAAGTTAGAACTTTTAATTAGGAACATTTATTTATTAATTATGATGTCAGTAGTGATTAATAATGATTGTCTATTGAATTAATTATTATGTGGTTATTAATTTTGGAACATACTATTTACATAGCAGCTTTTGAAGGGGACTTTCTTTTATTGTGCATTGATACTACTGATCCTGTCGCCCAAGAATACAATATGCAAATTTCTTCCCATCTCTTTCGGCGCCACCTACTGACAAGAGTTGGAAACTCCTCTTTTCTGTTAATTATTTAAATTCTTCACTAGCCATTTTCTGGAGATTTGACTAAAATTGAGTAGAACCATTCACGCCCTGAACTTAAATATTTCATCCCGGCACAGTAAGATGGTTGGAAATAATGAAAATGCTGAAAGTTCACAGGATGAGGTTAGCACGTCTGAGAGAGATGAATTGGAGACTTCTAATTGTCCGCTTCTTAGAATACCTGGCAAATCCTCAAAGAGGAAGAAGTCCAAGGGAAGGGCCAGAGCTTTTTCTCCTCTCCTTGCACAGACGAATAATATTTGTATATCACCTTCCATAGACCATAATTACTCAGCTTCCACCTTGGACCAAAGAATCTCTACACCAAAAGCTGCCTCCATCCTCGAATCAATGGCAAACTCCACCTCAACTGCAGCCTTACCTGCAGCTCCAAACACTCCTGTGGCTGCTGTTCCTGAGATGCTCACCAAACTCCACCAGCTCTGCCCCAGCAGACTTCTTGGCTACACAACTACCGTCTTCTCTGGACCAAGTGGTCTCATCTGGGATCCCACCATCCAGTATGCTTACCATTCCTACACCACCTGTTCTGGCTGGCCCCTTTAACGAGGGAGACACCACCTCTCTCTCTCCATCAGATCATCTCAGTCTTGCACAGGAACTTGGTGGCACTCCTCAACCAGGACTCCATAAGATTCACCAAAGCCACTGGAAACTACATCCAGGAGCTTTGGACAAGCCTAGAAACAATCACAACAGCCCTTCTAATCGAGAATGAGAAGCTAAAAGCTGTCATCGAAGAAATCAAGACAAGGTTTACAGTACTGGAAAAGGCCTTAGACGTCTGTGCTAAGCTTTCCCAGTCTTCACCCGAGCGGGAACTGGGCCTAACCACAGAACCTGAATCATCTACAGTGCCCTCTTATGCTAGTGTTGTATTTAAGAACCCTCCAACCTCTAAACTGGGTGCCTCCATCCAAGGGCATCCACCACAGACCAGTCGACAAAACCTCCCAGCACATTAGAAAGAGAGCCCTGATAAAACAGCAGAATCTGGTGGTTATCAGACCCATTAACTCCAAAGAATCACATACAAGTGAACAACATAGGAGGAGGCAAAAACTGGATTGTTCAACTCAACCCAATCGCCTGGAAGGTCCTAAACAATCAAGCAAGGGTATACATAAACTGGGGCAGCCACCTCTTTCGCGAACACGTGGCTGTGCCTAAATGCTTCAAGTGTTGCAGGTTCGGCCACACCTCACACATTTGTATCCAGACAGTGCTAACGTGTAGGTATTGTGCTGAAAAAGGCCACGAATTTAACAGCTGTCCTAACAAAACCAAAGATCCTATTTGTGTGAACTGTAAAAGTTTCAAAATGGACTTAGCACATTCCATCAGAGACAGAATATGTCCAACATATATAAAAGTCAAGGGTCAGCACCAACAACGTATCGATTATGGGGAGACACCTTAAAAACTTTAACTTCGAAGAGGTAAAAATAATGCAAATTACCGCACAACGGGCCCAGGCTGTGGTCGGCCAAATCAGGATTCGGGCAGACGAGGACAACATGGATGTTATCCTGCAAGAGCCGTACGCCCATACGAACCAGGTCAGAGGCTGTCCCTTGACCTACAAAGTCGTCCAGGTGGAAGGGGAAACCCCCTGGGCAGCAATAACTGTAAAAAACCCTGACATCACACCCACAGAGATAACCCAACTTTGCACAGCCTGAGTCGTATGTGCCCACATTATTACAGCGCTTGGAAACTTTTATGTCGTCGCCCTATATTGCCGTCCAGGCGAAGATATCAGAGCTATAAGATACCTTCAAAGTGTACTAAACACTCTTCCAGGAGGGAGAATTATCATCGGTGCAGATGTAAACTGCAGCTCTCCCGCGTGGTACAGCACAACACCAGACCATCGAGGAGCAACAAACGACCAAGACTGGAGGACTACCTGGGTAACTCCCCTTTCGGAATCCTCAATCAGCCAAACAACCTCCCCACTTTCTTGTAGCAAGAGAAATTGACAGTTTTCTTGCTACAAGAAACACAGCCAGCTATATCTCCGACTGGAAAGTCCAAGATGATTGGACGACCTCGGACCACCGAGCCATTACATTTAGGATCACAAAAAACCGTAATAGACAATCCATTTCCAGAGTAATGCAACATAGATATGCAATAGAAAAAACAAACTGGGACACGTTCAGGGGTGCCCTGCTGGAAATGGTGGGACAACAGCAGCAGAAACTCAGGGCAAACTCAAAATTGAAACCTTCTTCAAAAAGAGATTACCACCCTATTAACACAAGTCTGCAATGCCACAATTAAAAGGAAAAAAACCTCTGGGAGCGGTGCCCTGGTGGAACGAGGAGCTTCGAAGGATGAGATAGGAGGTACAAGCCAAACGGAAAGCGTTCCAAAGGGCGAGAAGATGTTGACCTGATGTGGAGGTCGAAGAACTTAAACAGCAAGAAACGCGTATACGAAAAGAATAAAGAAATCAAAACAGCAATCCTGGGAGCGACTTGTCTCTTACATGGGAAATTCTGACCCCTGGGGGGTGGTGGTGTACAAAATCACCACAAAAACTAACCAGGGGGAAGTGAACACCGCTACGGAAACTCCACAGGGAAACCTAACCACCACCTGGAGGGTCTCACTCTCAAATATCTTAAACGTTTTTCATCCAAACATTAATCCAACAACAATTTTTTTTTTTTTTTTTTTTTTTGGTTGTTGGCGCATAGGCTTCTGTGGCCATACTGCAAAAACCTCCCAAGGTTTTTGCAGTACTTTGACCCAAGCCCTAGGCGGGAATCGAACCCGCGACCTTTGGGTTGCCAGGCAGTCACTTTACCCACTCGGCTAGCCACTGATCAGCATGAGATCTGCAGAGAAAATGAAACCTATTGGACTGGACTGGACAAGTTGAACCCCAGTTCACATAGGAAGAACTCCTAGCCGCAGCAGCCCTTATCAAAGGGAAAAAATGTCTGGGGCCTGAGAGATTGTGAAGAAGGTTGTGGAGCTTGCCCCAGAGCTATTGCTGCACCTATTCAATCTCTGCCTACAACACTAGCACCTTCCCGGATGACTGGAAGGTTGCAAATATGAAACTGATCCTTAAAAATCCGACAAAACCACCACATTTATACCAAGTTCATACAGGCCCATAGCCCTATTGTCCGCATGCAGCAAGCTCCTAGAGCGTCTCCTCCATGTACAGATTCAAAGCCACTATGAGAAAGCAAACCAATAATGGTTTCAGACCGGGCCATTCCACGGTTGATGCTCTACAGGCACTGCTCACTGAGGCCCGCCAAGCAGACAGGAAATACTTCCTGATGATTACAATTGATTTCGTGGGAGCATTGGACACCCTTTGGTGGCCAAGCGTCCTCCACAGACTCAGGCAAGCAAATGTACCGGACAATTTGTTCAATATCATGAAAAGCTACTTCTCAAATAGGGTGATCACAGTAAATGCACCTTATCAGAAACTTACAGGACGGATACACTGTGGCTACCCTCAGGGCTCAGTCCTGGGGTCGACCTTATGGAACATGGAGATGGACGGATTTCTATGCCTTGACCTCGGGGAGGTTTGTTCACAAGCCTTTGCTGATGATCTCATCCTGATGGTGGCTGCAAATTCCAGGGCCCAACTTGAGACCTTCGCAAACCATGCACTCCAAATCCTCCAGGACTGGGCAAAAACACACTGCTTGACCATATCACCATCAAAAACGAACTATCTACTTCTTAAAGGAACTCTCTGTATTACAAGACCACCATAGAATAAAATTGGAAACAAGACCATAAAGTTGTCAGAGCAACTCAAATATCTTGGCAGAGTACGAGATAGAAAACTCTCCTTCCAAGCTCATCTCAAATACATCAGAACCAAAGTAAGAAACTATGCTGCCATCGTTGCTAGGATATCCCGTCGGGACTGTGGTCTCAGTAAGCGAATCCTCTCATTTTATTACAAGGTTATCTTCATCCCTGTGATTACGTATGCAGCCGGAATTTGGTTTGGTAAGGCTACAACTGCAGTAAACAGACGAATCCTGGATTCCACTCAACGCACGGTCCTGCTCTCCATCTCTCGTGCCTGCTGCACTGTGAGTACTCATGTGCCCTCCAAGTCCTGGTGGGGGCCTTCCCCCTCGACCTGGAGGTGGTGAGAACTGGAATGTTGTATCATCTTTCTAAGGGCGTGTCTCAAACCTGCTTGGGATTTGAGCTGAATCTTACCAACAACCAAAAATTTGAGAAGAGGAGACTTCAAGCACACATGCAATGGGTGTGGCAGGACCGCTGGACAAATTCAACCAAGGGAGAAATCACCAGGAGATTCACCCCAGATGTTAGCAGAGTCTATCCAAAATCCCCAACATGGTTTTCTCCAGGCCTGTATGCCACGTATTTGCTTACTGGCCATGGTTCAATAAAGGCAGAACTAACAACATTTGGCCTAGAAGAGGACCCAACATGCTCCTGTGGAGGAAATGAGGACTAGTATCACCTCATGCACGAGTGCCCCCTCTACGATGACCTCCATTGCCGGCTTATCACAAAGCTGACTTATATACCAAAAGGCAAAGAAAACCACCTACCGGATACTAAGGAAGAGTATCAAGCTCTCACCAACTACGCACAGTAGCCTTGAAGAGAAGACAACCAATCGCAGCAACGTGATAACTCTCTAATAAATGAATCCAGGGACCCTCATGGTACTGGAACAAGGCAGCTAAACTTGACCAGCATTACCATCATTGGTGTGAACTACTATACATTCTCCAAAGATGTCACCCACCAAAGATAACTACCAAGTAACTACCTTTGAATAGAGACAACCCACAAATTAAGACAATTTAAGAAAGACAAAAGGTTCGTATACTTCTGGACTTGACTCTCACGGATGTGACCAATAAGACAATCTCCTGGAAAAAGACTGACAATGCCACTGGCGTGCCATTAGATGTCAACTGCTTTTCTTGGCCAACTAGCATTCCAAACCGGGTAGCCTAACTTGGTTCACTTTAATCCCCCCTCCCCTGGTAGGGAGAGGGAGGGGACAGGTTTCTGTCTCCTCCCCCTCCCTGCCATCCCCCTTTTTTCTCCTGGTGGGGCCAGTCCCCTCTGACCTTTCTGGGGTTGCCTTCCCTATCATCCCCACATTTCTATCTGTCCCCCCTTCCTCAGTCTTCACCCCTACTCTAACTAAATATGCATTTTATTTATTTATCTTTTTATTTTGTTATTTATTTATTTTTTTTAAACTATTTTTTATTATTTTATTATTATTATTATTATTTTTTTTTTTTAGGCCCTTGCCACTGAAATCTTAGGAAATTAGTTGGCAGGGCCTGCCAGAGTACTTACTTCTAATGCGATCCCTCTATGCCTGACCTGCCTCCTCGGGGATAAGTGTGCACAATGGGGGATCCCACTAGGGGGCTAAAAGGTCAGAGGAACAACACAACATAAACATGTACCTTACACTTTTTAAAATCTCCGGCCTTCACAGAGTACACAACACGGAGATGGGGGAAACCCCTGGGGCCGTTAGACAATGAACACTTTAGTTCAGGTAAATAGTGAGCTGAAGGAGGGCCAGGAAGACTGCTTTACAACACCCAGATGAAGACACCAGACAACAAGACATCCCTCTAGGCCCGGTTTTGCCCGAGGGTACTGTACTAGAGAGGTCGCTGGTCCTCAGAACTGCGTTAGAAGACCTGTTGAGGGAACAGAGTAGTAGAGTCTCAGCTGGCCTCAAGGGGCAGATTGTCACCTTATGAACCAAGCTGGAGACAATCCTAAGCAAGGAACACGTGGAGCATGAAAAGATGAAAGCAAAGATTGGAGGCATACTTAGAAGAGAGAGAGAGGAAAAACAAATGCCACAACGTTCTCTCCCTACTTCAGACGCGCTGAGCACCGAACTGATACAGCGAGGACAAAGCAGAATAAGAGAAAAATGCGGCTACCAACGCCAAATCTGGTCATCCTAAGACCAAAAAACCTGAAAGATGTTAAAACTAGTGAAAAACCAAAATGAACTCCTAAAGCAGAGACGAGAGTAAATGTAATTAAGAAAATGAGAAGCGTGGGTATAGTTGTATAGAAGCACGGGAAATAATGGAAAACCCAAAGATTGCAATACTTGGACTGAGCGTGGATCCCCCAAAAGTGGATTGTGGGGCCCATCTAAAGTTAATTATGATGAAAACAAAGATGTCGCCCTATCAAAGTGACAGGAAATACAGGGTGTCCGGGCTAGAGGTATCGAAAAATACACACATATCTCAGCATCTATCATGAGTATTAAAATCATTTTTTTTTTGTTATTATACAGAGTAACTCACCAAGTTTTTCATGAAGGATAGTAAAGTTCAATATAGGCACCTCGATAGATATCAAAACGATACTCGAGCTCTTGCCAAGCGTTTTCCAGCATCTGAGGCGTTATTAGAGCAACTGCTTCAACGATACGCTGTTTCAAATCGTCCAAATCCCGAGCTTTTCTCTGGTACACACAGTCTTTAATAAAACCCCATGCTTTTTTTTTTCTTTATAGTCATATCTATGAAAAAAAAAATGGACCGATGACGCCATTTTTGTGCACCCCTAACCAGACATTGACTTTTGGTGTGTCCCTTTCATTTTCTATCACTTGGTCAGGATTCTCCGAACTACAAATGCGGCAAAATATGAAGAAACAAATCTTGGAGAGATTTCTTATCGACTGTGATATCGTTTCAGAAAATATAATAAGTGGTTCTCGCATTATAAGGCGTTATTTTTGGATACACCTAGCCCGGACACCCTGTATATGAAAGGGATATACCCAGAAAGGGAATCGCAACAATTAACAACTACTAAATACTCCAAATCAAGGGATGGTTCTAGCAATAACTGGATAGAACTAGTGGCGTTGTTGTTGTTATGGAGGCTTAATGGCACATAAGCTGCCAAATCTATATAATGTGCCTATTCACTTATTATATTAAAAGATGAGTGTTCCATAAAGTCAGAAGAAAATCTGAAATCAGAAATAATTAAAAAGACCAGTTTTCCTGAGGAAGTCAAAAAATTCAGAAATATTTGCCTTATCACCCATGAGATTTTCAAGAGTTATTCCTACAACTGCGGAGATGAAGTTTTGTTTTTGGAGCCGCCCATACAAAAATACTTAAACACCATTACTGACTAGGTACATCCTTTCATGGCAACGGTCTTTCCCTGTGGCGGTGCTGTCTTTCAGCAGGATAATGCGCCATGCCACACCGCCCGGATTGTTCGAGACTGGTTCGCGAAACACGAGGAAGACTTCCAGGTATTGCCCTGGCCTCCAAATTCCCCAGACATCAATCTCATCGAGCATCTGTGGTTTGTGTTGGAACAGCAACTCTGATCTGCGGCGTCTCAACCACGGACCTTACAGGAGTTAAAGGATTTGCTGGTTACGTGTTGGTACCAGATACCACAACACACATTTAGAAATCTTGTAGTGCCCATGCCTCGCCGGGTATGAGCTGTTTTGGCTGCATGTGGAGGACCAACATCATATTAGGTAGGTGATCAAAATGTTTTGGCTCATCAGTGTGTGTGTGTGTGTGTGTGTGTGTGTGTATATATATATATATATATATATTATTCTTTTGTATTATAATTCTTTTGTATTATCATTCTATTGTTTCTTAATCTGTTTTTTGTGCATCGTTAATGCCATTGTTATTGCCCTGTTGGCCAATTGAACATTATACGTGCCAGTGTATATACGTTTACAATAGTTCGATTTTCTTAAGTACTGGTGTTTTATACATATAGGTATTGGCGTTAATACAATACTGGTCTTTAAGTTAGCCTAGTCTCGGTTATCTTAAATTCACATGGCCTATACATTTAGGAACTTATTGCGTATTGCTAAAGAAATTTTCATGATAATTACTGATGAAAATATTTTATGTATCTGTAGCAATATGTAATCATCAATACTATTTTATAACTATATAATAATATTTATACAATTTATACATTTTTGCTTTACATCACGTGGCCGTCAATCCCCTACTTCATCGGGGGCTTTGAGTGGATTAACAGCCCATTCGATGTAATGCTTTTATACTCACCCGTTTCTGTTTGTATCTATCACAGCTTTGCTATTTTATTTTATTTAATTCTGGATACTAAGGACTGATGTTTATATTAATTTTCTTAATTATTGTTAGCTAACTAGTATTAATTATGAATTAGTTAATTTTTTACAATCTCTTCAGCAACTGTGATAGAATACACAAAGCCCAACGGGTAAGCATTTTATATTGTTATACTACAACTACTTACTTAAATGTGGTCCGGTGGAGGTCGTGGAGTCGAAAAGGGAATTTCCCGCTTTTAATTTGGTTTTATGTATGGTAATTTTTATGGCGCAGTCGCATTAGCATTTCACTGTGTGCTGATGTCGCATTGGCCGAAGTCCCCGATTTTCAAGCCAATGCCTATTATGGTGGTTTGTTGTTGGTTCGATGAAATTCTGTTAAATTTCTGTAGTTTTGTGTTAACTTGTGGTTAATTCCTGTATTTACATGTGTATTTACATTAATTTTTACATTTGTTTTATGCCTTACCTCGTCCGAGGTAAGGCATAAAACAAATGTAAAAATTAATGTAAATACACATGTAAATACAGGAATTAACCACAAGTTAACACAAAACTACAGAAATTTAACAGAATTTCATCGAACCAACAACAAACCACCATAATAGGCATTGGCTTGAAAATCGGGGACTTCGGCCAATGCGACATCAGCACACAGTGAAATGCTAATGCGACTGCGCCATAAAAATTACCATACATAAAACCAAATTAAAAGCGGGAAATTCCCTTTTCGACTCCACGACCTCCACCGGACCACATTTAAGTAAGTAGTTGTAGTATAACAATATAAAATGCTTACCCGTTGGGCTTTGTGTATTCTATCACAGTTGCTGAAGAGATTGTAAAAAATTAACTAATTCATAATTAATACTAGTTAGCTAACAATAATTAAGAAAATTAATATAAACATCAGTAATTAGTATCCAGAATTAAATAAAATAAAATAGCAAAGCTGTGATAGATACAAACAGAAACGGGTGAGTATAAAAGCATTACATCGAATGGGCTGTTAATCCACTCAAAGCCCCCGATGAAGTAGGGGATTGACGGCCACGTGATGTAAAGCAAAAATGTATAAATTGTATAAATATTATTATATAGTTATAAAATAGTATTGATGATTACATATTGCTACAGATACATAAAATATTTTCATCAGTAATTATCATGAAAATTTCTTTAGCAATACGCAATAAGTTCCTAAATGTATAGGCCATGTGAATTTAAGATAACCGAGACTAGGCTAACTTAAAGACCAGTATTGTATTAACGCCAATACCTATATGTATAAAACACCAGTACTTAAGAAAATCGAACTATTGTAAACGTATATATATATATATATATATATATATATATATATATATAGGCCCTTGCCACTGAAATCTTCGGAAACTAGGTGGCAGGCCCTTCCACAGTACTACCACTGCGATCCCTCTACGCCTGACCTGTCTCCTCGGGAAAGTGTAAAGTGTAAAGTGTGTTTAGGGTCAAGTGGCACCAGGGGTTTCCCCCATCTCCGCGTAGTTTTACATTGTGGGTGAACCAGTTGACTGGAAAAGCCAGAGATTTAAAAGTGTATGGACTTTGTATATATCTGATGCCTTGTACCGTTGTTCATCTGGTCATTTAGCCGCCAGACCCCTACTGAGGCCCGACGTTGTCCCACTTTAGCCCCGTGGAGGCAGACCAGGTACTCACTAGTATATAGTTCACTCTGGCAGGTCCTGCCACCTAATTTCCTAAGATTTCAGTGGCTAGGACCTTAAAAAAAAAATCGCGTATGCGTCGCGGGGGGCGCTAGAAGTCCAAAATGTTGGGCAAAATTAATTTAGATTGGTGAATTTAGATTGTGTGGGGCGTGTTCACGTTGCTATCAGATAGAGTGGGGTGAAGGCTGAAGACTGGGGGGCAAATAGACAGAAATATGGAGCCGCGGGGAAAGTGTGGGCAACTGGGGGATCCCACTAGGAACCCAACGGCTAAAAGGTCAGAGGAACAACACAACCATACACTTTTTGTAGCCTCTGGCCTTTCACAGAGTTCTGTGTTACACAGCGTACACAACGCGGAGATGGGGAACGTTAGACAATAAACACTTTACAGCAGATCTCAAGACAATTTTTCTTTGCTAATCGCAGATTCTTGTTTTCTAGTCATAACTTACAACAAAACAAAAAAAAAAAAAAAAAATATATATATATATATATATATATATGATGGTTTATTAAATGGTAACAAATTCTCTGACAAAAATGATTTCGATAAATAATTTCAGTGATTTTTCGCATTCTTTAAGAGAATTTTAAAAATAGCAGAAAATTTTAATCATTTTTAAAAATAGGTAGCGCGACCTTGTGCATCACTTACAATCTGTGACCTCCCTACTCCGAATGTTTATGATAATTTTCCTTTAGAAATCAAAAGGTCGTTTAGAAAGCTAGAAAAGTGTTGTAAAAAAACAGATTTCGTTTATATCTGGTTACTCTGCCTGGATATAAGAATAACAATAATCGGAACACGTGAACTTTTAACAAATTAAAATAAAACAAACTGTGCTTTTTGATGTATTTAACAGATAATTAACAGTTATCCGTTAAGTACATTAACATGTACTATGGCCAAATTATCCAACTCTAAATAAAATGAAGAAATGCAATGGATTACAAGGCAATAACCTGGTTCAGAATTTTTGGAAATTGACACATTCGCTCTTCTTCAGTCCATTTGAATTTAGGGGAGGACCCTAAATTCAAATGAACTCTCATAATTATGACTAAACGTTTTCTTGCCTTCTTTAATATAATTGTATAGATCTGATCCATCCATTCCAGTGCCATTTTAATTTTTAGCATCAACAATTTCTCTTCCACTTTGCTCTCAGTTATCACAAAATCATTTAGCTTCCTATTAGAGTTTTATAAACTTATGGCATCCCCTCCTTTAAACAATTCTTGGTGTGTGTGTGTGAATGTAGATGCAAAATACTCATTCGGTTTGTCAGTAACCTGAGTAGGATCGCCAAAAGTTATGGATTTGCTGTTGGTAACATCATCAGTTGGTCCCACTGCACACAATTTAAAAACTGTGTGAGACCTCCGTAGTCACCCTTACTAAAGAAAAAGCCTTTCCCTTTACCCTCGACAGTAGTTATGTCTTTAATTTAATTCCACGTTAGTATATTGTGATCGCTGCCACCCAGTGGGTCTTTTTCTTGCACATTCTTAATGCATGAAGAATCATTGCCGATAACCAGATCAAGATTATTACTTCCTCTTGTTGCCTCTCTAACATGCTGCTGCTGTAGAAAACAGTCATCCAAGAAATCCACAAAACCCTTGCTGTTGTGCGAGTTACCAACCACAAGTTCCGGTCAATATCTGAAAGGTTAAAATCCCCTCTTAATAGACATTCTGGGCATAGCTGTTCGTTATATTCACCACAGTCATTAGGCCTACTCTCATTTTTGTTTATTGACTCAATTGCACTAGTCACCCACGTCCATTGCTTTAGATTTAATATGCTTCTTAACTAGGAGCATAATCCTCCCTACTGACCCGTCTGTCCTTTCTGTACACATTGTACTCCCCATAAGCAAATTCTGCATCCCTTACGTTTGAGTGACAAGACGTCTCCGATATCGCTACAATGACTTCACTAGTACTTCAAATCCTTGGCATTTATTTGCCATGCTCCTAGCATTAGTGTATATGCAAAGTACACATGCACCTGTTCTTACTCTTAGTTACCCTAATATAGTCCATGCATTTGTTTGTTCCCGGAGGACCCCAGCAGGCCTTGAAAACCCAAAACCTTGCTTTCGAAGCTGCTGCATGTTCCAATAATAGCAGTGCACGAATTATTTCACCTGTGCCTGCAGCCGTTGTTAATCCATTGGTCTGTGTTTCCCATGAAGCTAGCAATTTTCCGACCCATCTAACACTGCCTCGATAGAATCAGAAAATATTCTTGCATCCCTTCTATTTAAGTGCAGAAACATTCCCTATAGAAACAGACTCTTACCTGAGCTTTGCACAGTCTCTCCAGGGTCTAATTGATTGAAAAACTCATCATGTACTCCTTGCTATCGTATCTAGGCAGAATTGCAGACACTGTTTAAATTTAATTCTAACTCGCGACTTTTTCTCAACATTGCCCTGTACTTGTTAAGTCCTCAATTCTGCTACTCGTAAAATCATTAGTGCAACATCTAGCGTAATATCATCTTTCGTGCACTTAAAGATTGATATCTGCTCTACAACTTCATCGACTTTTGCCTCTGCAGACATGCTCTGGTTCGATTCCACCTATACTTTATTGTTATTCTGTTTTAGGAGCATCGGCGACTAAGGTCATGTTGCTCTATATATTGTCTGTAAATTGAGTGTTCTGAGGTCGATTTTCTGTATGCTGGACGAAAAAACCCAAGTTTCCCGGAGAAAAACAATGCTAGCTTTGCCTGAGACCGACTAACTCAGCCCTATTTTGAAAAAGACCCACAAAAATTCCTCCTGTCATCGACGGGATTCGAATTGAGGTCTTTTCCACCCTGTGGGGAGGATTCCACCTATACTTTTTGCACAAGGGCTGGGCTGTTCAATAAAAATGATCATGATTGTTCATTAACAACAGTACTGCTTGCTGTTTCCAGCTGAGCTGCGGAATTTAAGATCAAACCAAGCTGCATCACATATCAACTGCGCAGTGGACTTGTGTGCACAGTATGACGTTGGCAGTCGGTCAAATTTATGCCTGTTCGTAACAATGGACTTGACACGCAAGGAACGGTATGCTGCTCTCAAATTTTGCTTCCATCTTAAGAAAACGTCAGCTGAAGAGTATGAAATCTTAAAAGAGGTTTATTCAGGAGCTGCAACGGATGGTTACGGAAGATGGAGAGGTTCTGCACAAGATGATAACGGCGAACGAGACATGGCTTTATCATTATGATCCAGAGAGTAAACAAAAAACCTTCTGCAGGAAATGGTCATATCTTTTTTTGATATTCGAGAAATGGTTTACTGGCATGTTAGCATTAGTATTAAGCAATGGCTACATGGTGCAAGGAAGCATATGCTGCTATGGCTTATGTTCTGCCACGCCATACTACTGTTATGGAACCTTACTACAGAACTGTATTGCGCACTGTGCGGGATCACATTCGTAGAAAACGACCACATGGTATTTCAGGGGAAGTTTGTGCTTCACATCTTAATGCTCTCAGAGTGCGTATATTTCCAGCATGTCAGGATCTTCATCCGCTTGCTGCTGCTGACCCACACTTTGTTTCTTCCGTCATTACTGGTGAAGAATCGTGGATGTATGGCTACCAGCTATGATCCTCTCAATTAAAGATGTCTTCATGAAGACCCCAAAAATCAAGACAATCTCAATAAAATATGAAGAACATGCTTATGGTACATTTTGACTTACAGGGCAATCTCCATTATGAATTTGTCCGCATATTCAAACAGTAAACTAGGAATACTACAAAACAGTTCTATGGTGAGATGAACGATGCTGTTCTGAGAAAGAGGCCGGAAAAATGGGCTTCTGGAAATTGGCGCTTGCATGATAACATGCCCCTGCACATTTCTTTCCATTCAAGAATTTCTTGCGAAGAATTCCATCACTGTGGTTACCCAGTCCGCAAGACCCACAGGATTTAGTTCCCTGCGAATTTTTTCCTCCAAACGTAAAGCTCCATTGAAAAGTTGCAGGTTTGCAACGACTGAAGAAATTATTCAGAACGCCACACAGGAACTATTAGCAATTCTAAAAGAAGCCAATCAGCAATGCTTCCAGAGGTATCAAGGAGACAACCTCGAAGGAAGTCCATCTGAATAGTGGGTATGCTTCATTTCCCAAATATTACTCCAGTTACCTAACTTTTCGATCACACCTTGCATTTAAAATACAAACAATTGAAATTTCATTTATTCATGCCTGGCTGCCCATAAGAGCTCACTGATCAATGAACACTTTTAAAGTTGTTTGATGTACTTTCTGTAAACATTTATTAGTACACTAATTTCAGTAACTTTTTGAACTCTCCTGAAGATATTAAAACAAAATGGAATCTGCTATGGTATAGTTAAATTAATGCTGAAATGTATTGTGAAAAATATTACACAAAGTTGCTGGTTCAGTTATACCAGCACGTTTTTTTTTATAGGGCCCACATGTCAAACATGCAAATTATGTTCAATCATTGAATTATTCAGTCCGTCGATTGAGGGACCAAATAAATAACCATGAAGTGGCTTCTTTCATTTAAAAGATTCACTTTTTATTAGAAAATAGCGTTGCTAAAAATTTATTTTAATTTCTATAAAGAAATATTCCTGTTTTAGGAGCAAACTGCAGTATACTTGTAAGCTTCACGATAGGGTGGTAGTGAAGCGATGGTGTGATGTAGACAGGGAAAAGGTCAAGAGATAACTGTTTGCTGTATGATAGGCAGATGATATACTTCTGTTTCTCCACGTGCAAGGAGGAAAGAGACTGACAGATTTGAAGCATTAAAACAGATTGCGACAAGACTCGTTACAAGGGATAGCGTTATGTAATTGTAAAGACATTGAACGGGCTAAAAAAGAAAAAAGCGAATCATGAAAGTATCGGTAAGGGTAAGGGGAGAATGGTTTGCCGTTCCATGCCACGAAGGTAAATGTACTGTCCAGTGGTTAGGCAAGGAAGGATTGCGACGATACGAAAAACTTAAACCACGTGGAACTCATGTACCCGGAAGAAAAGAAGAGATTTCAGAAATCCGAAAGACAAAAGGAGGGGCCATTTTGGACTTCGATGATGAAATTCGAAACATTTTGGATGATAATGATTTTGTGTCTGTGGGTAAGTCCCTGTTTTATGTTGTTTCTTTCCTAAATGGTACTGTTTATGATCATTCAAAAGATTCGTTCAATTGATGATGCACTACTAATTTACTTACGAATTACCCAAAAAGTGAAGTATGAATATTAAACAGAAAAAGGAATATTAAATTGTTCTAAATGATATTTATGTGTAAAGAAAAGTGGGACCTTCTGTAAAGGATTAAAATCTCTAACGCGTCTATGATGTAATTATTGGAATTGACTATTAATTATATAGGACAAGAATTCCTTATTTACGACATTCTTTAACATCAAAAGATTGATAACTTGCTTAGCTTCAAAGAGAATTTAAAACAAAATATATTTTAATGCAAGCCAGCTTTTTGAATAAGGACTTTTATATCCTTAGAATGGGGTGCTGATTTGCTCAAATCCACTTGCTCAACATTTGTACAGTTGATATATTTATGCATAATTGTGTAGTTTTTAATTAAAGAAAGAGATGGTAATCAGCGGCCATTATCGGCTCCATTGCAGGATGGAAGCCTCCTCAACGATTCATGTTGAGGGAATGGACCATAATCTGCCACGCTGGTCTAGTGCAGCCGTATTTAGCATTCAGGGGGGGGGTTGAACTCCGGTCTACCCATAGAGCGTGTGCTACTGCACTCTCGCTTCTGACCATTCGGCTATGGAGGTCGGTGTAGTTTTTAGTATACATTTTTATTTAACACTTACATTTTGCAGAAACTGCGCTTATGTTCGATTGTTATTATTCCTATAGAACTGATACATTAGCAAGAAGCTTTATGAATCGTAATTTTTTTTTTTTTTATTAAACCAATAATTATTTTAATCTAAATCTCACTATACTTTTAGGGCAGTGACAATTTTCGTGAAATGAAAATTGTCTTGCCCTAAAAGAGTTAATGGAATAATCTGAAAATTAGCATACCATATATAATGCCGATTTATGCAATTGAATCCAACTAACAACTCAGCGTGTACAGTGATTTCAGTGGTGCAGAGAAAGAACCAGCTGAAATGAATAATGGCGATGGATTGCCTTTACTGATGAATCAAGTCTGCTTGAAGAGTAATGGCAGAATAATTATTTACAGCAACACTCTAGTGAATGAGGTTTCTTACTTGTAATCATAATCAACAAAGATATAGAAATCAAACCCCTGGAATCATAATATGGAATGGAATCTTTTATGATAGCCGTTTACTACTACTTTTTGTTCAAGGTAATCTCACAGGTCGACATTACGTTGAAATGGTACTTATACCAGCTTTTCTACATTTCTTCAAGTTATATAATCTTTTATTCCAAGGGAACAATGTTGAGTCCCATCATATCGCTAATATTGTCGGATAGTTTCTCTGCAATGTCGAAACGCTTTCCTGGCCTGCTAGGTCCGCTGATTAGCCTCCTTTTGAACATATCTGGGGACACTGAACGGCAACTGAGAGCCGAGCCTCAACCATTTTTGATTCCATGCCAAGAATCGTAATGATTGTATCACTGCACTGCTACCAGAGGAGATCATACTGATGTATGCTGGTTTTCAGTATTAAATAAACATTTTGGTCTGATCTTTTGAACATTTCTTTCCTTGATCGTTACTTGTTTTAGACTAAAGCGATAGATGAAGCATGGCTTAATCCACGGGGGGGGGGGTGAAGAGGGCCGAAGGCTATCTACAAGACTGCCGTGTGTTAAACTCTACATGGATAGCTTCTAAAATATTTCAGTACTGGTTCTCTGCCTCCTTTTAATTCCTGAAATCCAAATTTTTCCAGCATCGGCAGCCCCTCATAGCTAGGAGCAACAATTTGTAATAGCGGAAATTTCATATTTATTTCATATTGAAAAATCATTGAACAAGAATTTGAAAATGCAAGTAAGAGAAAAACTGAACAGAAAGGAAAAGCACACACATTTGACTTTGTACTGATTTCCATTAATACGTGAACCAAATATTGACACGACAGCAAGCTGTTGTAATTGTCAGGAAAAGGGCTGTTCCCTCTTATAAAATAAAGCCTAAAATTCTAAATTAATTAACTGGCAACTGGAATTGAAAGAAAAATTCCAATGTAATGACACTACTGCTGACTGTGTTCAACTGCAATTGAAAAGTGTACGGCAAGATGTCCAATTGTTTAAATTAAATAATTCTTTTCTTATTTTTGAAATTATAAAAGATTTTCTCGTAAATCAAAATATTTAACAAGAGGCATAACTACTCTTTGAATAAAACTAATGCTATTGTTAAACTTTTATTTTGCTTATATTCTAATCATACAGTATACTCTATGAAAACATCGGAATTTTTTATACCTGGAAGGAAGTGTGCAAATAAAAGGGAGAATGCACATAAAATATTCTGCAATATTCATTTCATTTAATTTATACAAGTTTCAAAGTCAGAATATTAGCCCCCAGAAAGATTGAGATAATATTCATCAATTTTAGTAAAGCACAGAGAATTAGAGGAATAACTATGCTCGAGTTCAGAACGAACCCAGGCCTTAACACGCCAATTACTCTTTTATTTAATTATCACTGGCTTCTTCCCTGGATGGAGACCTAGGAACAATGATTTATTCCAAAGATGGAGCTGATTTTCCTTAGAAGTCTCACTGCGAAGAACATTCAGTCTTCACCCCAAACCCAAAGTTATTAAAATCTCGGCTTTCTTTCTCCCATCCTTTTGCTGTTCGTTCACATATAGAATTCATGAAAATTTCTAATATTTGTGCATGGACACGTCTACAAATTTACTTTGGGAGACGCCTCTTTAAATAGGCGCTCTTGGGAGTATCATCCTGTCTCTAGACACAACATTACGAAAAATATGCCAGATAAGGAATACTTCTATCGAACCACGATACAGCTCCGATTATTCAAACTACTTCAGTTCTAAGGATTCATACAATACTTCGAAATTAATTATTGATTCATAATTTTTAATACTTGTTATTCCTTAATGACATGTGTTTTCATTTTAAATACTACGTCACTGGGAGAGATATTATTAAAAGAAGTTAAAGGTCTCCCAGCGACCTCTGACATTTGTTTTGATACATCCAGAAAAATCCAGCTTATCTTAAAACCAACATCATTCAGTAAGATCTTGACTGATAGAGGTTAAGGAGCTATATGACTTTTTCCTGAAAACATTACTGTTGCTAATCCGTTAGTTCCAAAACGTAACTCAGGACTAAGTACACTTTATACATATGCTGTTTACTTGTGAACACATTCTTGCATGCTTTTCTAGACAAAAGTAGACGTCAGCAAAATTTACTGATATTTCAACACTTCCTTGAGTAGATAAATGTTATCTTCCACATCGATGAGTAGTTGCAAGTGTTAAACTGAGGCGGTAGTCATAAATCTTTCACTGCCATCCAGTTACAGCTGAATAATAATCGTAAAAGGGCAATGGAAGCTTTCCATAGATTTTAATTTTCATTTTAGCAAAGAGAAATGTGGAGGGAAGTGTACAATACTCTCATTACTGTCTGCATCCATTTTTAATAGAAATTTCAATTATAAATCTCTGTAAGTTAATTTAACTCTTAAAAATTTAAAACACACTTTGTCAACCGCAAAAGAGACAGTAAATCATCGATATCTTTAAAAAAGAATAAAAAATAACTATAAATATTAATTTCAATTTAAAATTTTGCTGAAAGAAATTTCCAAAAGTCCATAAAGAATTTATAAAGCGAATTAAAATCAAAAAAGAATGAAGCGCAAGAGACAGAGAGATCTACAAACACTGCATGTAATGGCATCCGGTTTACTAACTACATATTTCCAAAAACTGTAAGAGAAAAGGAGTAGTGAGAAGTAGTAAATATTCTGAAGATTGTGGAATCTAAATTGTCGAATTAAAACAGGAGAAAGACATTTTTCTTAATGTTACCAACACTGCGCTATAGAAACTGGTCTTAAGAGGTTGCAGAATCTGTTGAAGCTTTGATATGAGAAAATGTCCACTAAAGCTGTTGTTAAAATATCGAATAAAATATAAAATTCGACATTTCGATAATATATAAATTCGAGTTTTTAATAAATGCCAAAAATGCGAGTTTTTCATCCCACAAAATAGACAGACCAATATGAGGTATTCAGAATAAAATATACACATCTATATTACGCAATAGATGTATCGCGCCCCTGGACCATTTATAATTAAAAAGTAATGGCGTAATTAACTTAATTAAAATAATTTTAAGGAATTTAGCACTTAGAGATTTTATAAAAGGAAATAAATCTGTTGCTTAGTTTTATTTGCTCATATCAGATATTTTATTTTTAAATCCATCGTACCTCAGATCAGTAATGACATGTGATCCACTTTAGATCCTATATTTTATTTTGTATTTTTAGTACTCGAAAGTGACAAACCAAATCCTGTTACTGCACCAGCTGAGATCCACTATATCCCTGAACAAGTGTATCCTTTTTGAATTGATGTTCGATGTATATGTCACTAATGTTTAAAAATATTCAATTCCGTATCTATTATTATGCTTATTTTTAATTTGCCAAGATCAGAGTTTTAATCTTGTCGAAACATAAAACTATTTCAGTCGATGCTTTGTTATGCTCAGTGCTTGGATTAAAAATAAACAGCCATTGGAATACTGGGATTGGAGAAATATAGAAATAAATTAAGTAGACACCATATTTCAATATCAGAAACGTATTGATGGAACATTTTATATGACTTAACCAGTTTCCAGACCAGGAAAGTTCTCAAGACCCACAGAGGTACTTATATTACTTCATATTCGTGTTTTGCGTTTGTATATATTTTAATTATACAAAAGTTCCTTGACTGTAATCTTAAATGAATATAACTTTGTTCTTTTTATTGCAGTACATGACACTAGATGGATACTGTCTTCAACCAAATGATTTACTGAAGCTAGGAAAAGGTCTATACAAAATTAAGGTAAGGTTTAAAATGCGCAGGATTGTAAAAGTGCTGAGTTATACAGAGTTTATTGTATTTATTACTTTATGTTGAACCGATGCCCAGGAAATTTTTATTAATACATTTCTTTTTAATATATTGTCAACGTATATTAACCAATCAAACACTGTGCAAGCTCTATCTTATCAATCAATACAAAAGAAAGGGAGATTGTATTCCATGGTGGAAAAAAAAATTACTGGTCTAAATTGAATTTTTAAATGACTCAGCGCGAAAAAGAAACGATTTCATAATAGCGCAGTTATTTAGAACGTTTAATATTTATAATTTTATGAGATGGTTAAGATTTGTTTGTATTAGTTGTACATAACCGGTCTTGGTTTAATTTATTTTCCCTTTTTTCCGTTGTAGCTTAGCATTGATGCTGGAGAAAAGATTTCCCGATCAAGAGAAGTACTCGAAGTCATATTGAAGGAAAACAAAGGTAAGAACTGAATTATTTCTGTATAAGTCAGTGCAAATACATCTTGCCTAAGTAAGTAAGTTAATCGAAGTTAATATAGTGGCATATTTTATTACAACCCATATTGTGAATACCTTCACAACGAGTTGCCTCTCCATTATACTTCAAATAAGCATAAAGTACCCAATAGAGACGCCTATTGTTACTTATTCTCAGTGGATACCCACCCAGATGGCCGCTTCAGGGATATTTGGCCCTTCATTGGTGGGTAGGTACCCGGCGGCTGTCAACCTAGATGTGAAAGTAACTCCAAAGTCCGTAGTTTGAGACTTTTAGCCCTCGATTTTTTTAAAGTCAAACTACTAAACAAAATTTGGCATCTCTCATATTGGGGAGTTATTTTCACAACTAAGTTGTCAGCCGCTATACCCCGAATACCTATCCACTCACTGATGAAGGGCTAAATAGTCCTGAAACGATCGCCTCGGAGTTTTTACCAGGGATAAATAGGCAGCCAGAACTGCCTGATACTAATGAGTAAGGTCTCCTGCTATCCCTCTTCTTTCAGCTAACTCTTAAGATTTTCTCCAACTTTTAGGAGCCTGTAAGCTAAAGAGCATTACATATCTACGTATATACCCTGAAACGGCCGTCTCGGGGTATTCCCAGGGATCAGTGGGCAGCCAGAATTGGCCTAGTAGTAATAAGTTAGGATGAGTAAGGAACGTGGTCCCTTTTCCTTTTTTTTCGGGGTAAACTTTGGTCTCTTATTGTTTTTCTTCTTTCTGCTAACTCTTAAGCTTTTCTACAACTTTAAGGAGCCTGTAGGTTAATGAACATTACATCCCTAAATATATACATACCCTGAAATGGCAGGCTGAGTAGTAGTATCCACTGATAAGTAACAATTAATAAGTAATAATATTGGGGACGCGTTACTTAGTCTGAAACTTTTAGCCCTGAACTTTTATTAAGTCTTGAACTGAATTACTGTATAAAAATTGGAATTTTTTTTAGCAGATAGAAAGAAAATGATATATATGTTTGAATCACACTAAAAGTAAAAAAAATTGAGTTTTATTTTTATTATATTTTCCTTTTTTTCAGTTTGTTATGGAGTGAACACAGGATTTGGAAAATTTGCTACTACTGTTATAAGCGATGATGATATCGAGTAAGTTAGTTGCGTTCTCTCTCTCTCTCTCTCTCTCTCTCTCCTTGAATGGCAACAGTCCTAAGAAAATCTGAAATTAAATGGAGAATAAGTAAATTCATTTAAATTTCAAATTCGAACATTATATGAAACAGCTCCTTCGGATAATGTTTATTAATTCAAATTCAGAAAGTTTAAAGGCGAAATAATTTTCTCTTGGGATTCCAAATCGCATCCCAGACAAAATAATAATAATATGTATACTTATATTTTAGAATAGAAGAGAGGATGATGTGATCTTCTATAATTGTTTTCTTTGACCCCAAAATATTTCTATAAGCTGCATCTGCGTAATTCTACTGCCGTTAAAAAAAATAAAACTTTGTTTGACGCAATATGATTCTTAAAATGAATTTATCATGATTTTATCATTATGCTTTATTTTGGATAAATAAAGATTTGAAATGTTAATAATTTTATATTTCATTGCAGCAAATTACAAGAAAATCTCGTTAGGTCGCACGCTGCTGGTAAGTGTTTGAATTTTTTTTTAATGTACTTTATTTCTGTCCCATATGTTGAACAGTAGCACAGCTCTGGTTCATAATTTATAAATTCTCTATATTCCCATCCCATATCTTACTCGAGTTCTTCTTGGATATAATGGGACAAATCTTTCACGACAAAGTTAACTCACACACGCATAATTTATGAATTATTTACTTGATTTTAATAATGTGACGTTTTCTGAATGGTGAGAAATTTTATTTTCGGTGTTAGGTGCGAAAAATGGATGGAATCAGTATTTTTTGATATTAATTGAAAAAGTAATTTATTCGTAACCGCTTTTTATTTTGATAATTTCATCAGAACTATATGAGTGTACAAATATACTGAGCGCTAATTATACAACTGAAACTTTGTTTCCTTTCATTTTATTTCTGATTCTATTCAATAGGTGTTGGGCAACCCCTGTCTCCAGAGAAAACACGAATGTTACTTGGATTAAGAATTAATGTTCTGGCCAAAGGATACAGTGGAATTTCTTTGGAGACTTTGCAAAAAGTGATAGACGCATTTAATGGTAAGCACATCGATCATTTTTAGTTTCTTTTATTATAATTTCTTCCATTTTATAGGCAAATAAAACCTCATCCGGCTTCCAGAACTGCAGTTAATACATCTCAACGTCCAGTACCAGCTCAAATGTTTTTGTTTTTTTTTCTAATAAGACTGCGGAGAAGAACCTACAAGTTCTTGCTTTTTGGCCCACATGGCCATGACAATCTTGAGTTTGATCTGGAGAAAATGCATTCGGAATGTTGGACGTTTTCGTCCCATATAAGATCTAAATAGTCATGGGAACTGAGATTTTGAGAACTAACATGTCAGTGGCAGCTGACTTAAGCTACTGCTTCCTTTTAGATCATTTTCATTGCGTAAATCGTTCGCACGCAGTTGTGCTACAGCTGTTGTGTTATTTTTCAAGATTTTGAAGTGAGCAAACTGATTGGGCCGGATCATGAAATGATTCTAGAATGACGAAAGAACAACGTCACATTAATTGAGAAAAGATTCGTAAAATTCTGAGAGAAGATTTAAGCAAACAGATCTTATAGGTTTTCGTTCAGCATAGTTTGAATGACGAACAAAAGCTACTCAGGCGCGAAGAGCTCCTTCAAGCTCTTGAAGATGATCTTCCTTGTTCGATTTGATTGTAGTGCGATTCACAAAAAAGAGGGAAATACGGAGTAGCGATCAACATGCTTTCAAAAAAATTTATTTTTGAAAAACAAAATGGTGTTGATCACCTTCTTCGATAGCAAGGGATTTTTTTCGTGAATAAGGAGTACTATGCACAAGTTTTGGATCGTTGGTTAAACAAATCCACCGCTTAAGGTCCCAGTTTTGAAAAAAGGAGTTGTCTCCTCCTGCGCAAAAACACTAGGCCGTATTCTGTGATTATGAAGGAGTTTTTGACAAAGCATGGGATTGTGGAGTTAACCTTTCTCCTTCTGATTTATATCCTCTGGAACTACTTTCTGTTCTCAAAAACAAACCAAACCCATGCTGAAAGGATGGCAGTTTGACGGAATTTAACAAATTATAGAAGTCAGTCCAACTGCCTTTAAAAAATGTTTCTTTCCAACAGTTATAAGAGCGATCTCAAAAGCGATAATTTAAAAAAAAATAAAACCTTTATTTATTTGATGTGCGGTTTTCTTTAAATTAACTCAGTCCTGGAATTTTATTATCAACCCTTGTACATTGGTGAGATACAACAGACTCCCGATTAGCCGGGCTCATTGGGAAATAAATTCTCTCTGATAACCCACACAAAGAAAAACTAAATATGACAAAGGGGTAAATTTATTTATATACACACTATATTTATATGTATGTTTGTTAAGGGAAAGTCTTGTCTGACAAATTTGAGAGGATATGATGTGGTTACAAAGGGAACTGGATGCAAAAAATAATTTTGATATCATATATTTGGATTTCAGAAAAACCTTTTGACACTGTTGCGCATGGAAGACTACTGTACCAATTGGAGCAGAATGGTATTAAGGGTAAGTTGCTACAATGGATAAAAGGGTGGTTGAGTGGGAGAAGACAGAGGGTGGTAACCAATGGGTGCTGCTCTTCGTGGACTAATGTTATTAGTGGAGTCCCACAGGGTTCGGTGTTAGGTCCACTGTTGTTTTGTATATTTATCAATGATATTGATGAAGGTATATCAGGGTTAATAATCGAAGTTTGCAGATAATACAAAGGTTGGCAGGGTTGTTAATGAGAGTAATGGCAGTGTGCTACTGCAACAGGATCTAGATAATTTTGGCAGATGGGCTAAGAAGTGGCAACTGAAGTTTAACCTTGACAAATGCAAAGTACTGCATATGGGAAGAAGTAACCCCAGAGAAACGTACCAACTGTGTGGTACTACACTTAAAGTGGTAGAAAATGGAAAAAAAACCTGGGAGCAATTGTGCAGTCAGATATGAAGTTTTCTGAGCAATGTAGACAGGCTGCCAGGGCAGGTCATGGGGTTTTGTCAATGATATATAGGAATTTTGCTAGCAGGGAAAAGGAGGTGATTGTCCCTCTGTATAAGGCAATGGTCAGGCCACGCCTTGAGTACTGCGTACAGGTCTGGAGGCCTCATTTTAGGAAGGATGTAGATTTACTTGAGCGTGTACAGAGAAGGGCAACAAGATTGATGAGGGGAATGAAGGGATCCTCTTACCAAGAGAGGCTTAAGTTCTGCAAATTGCAGTGGCTGGAGACTAGGAACCTGCGCGGTGATCTGATTGAAGCGTATAATGCCTTGAATGGGTTGAGCACGCTGAATTCTGATGGGATTCTTCCACGTGTTCAGATTACAAACCTAAGGGGGCATAAGTTCAAATTAAGAAAGGACAGATGTAGAATAGATGTGCGGAAATTTGCCTTTAGCCAGCGGGTAGTTAATTGCTGCAACAAACTTCCATCTGTCGTTGTGGATGTTGATAGGTTAAATAAATTTAAGAAGGAACTGGACAAATATTCAAAGGGAATGGTTGTGTGAATTTTTTTTGGCTAATTCTGCATAAGCTCATACACTTGCATCACATGCCACTACTACTACTATGTTTGTTTGTTTGTTTGTTATTTGGTTTTTAGGAGCATTAGCAACTAAGGCCATATTGCTCCGGGATATGCGGTGGTCTTTCCCTGACCTTCCCGCATCGTCCGTATTTGGTGGTGACGGGCTCGAACCCCGGTCTAATCAAGAAGCGTGTGCTACGCACTGCTGCTCCTTCCCACCTGGCTACGGAGGCGCCTTACTACTATGTAGAAAAGTATAAAACAATGAAGTTCTATATTACGATCCGTCACTTTTTGTGCCGATGAATTAAAGCACTGATTCACTTTAAAGGAAATTATATAACACAGATAATTTTATTCATTAAAAGTAGTAAAAAATAAAATAAATGAATGAAGTATCTTTAATATTATATTATGTTAATATTATTTTTTTCTAGCATCGTGTCTGCCTTGGGTACCAGAGAAAGGAACGGTTGGGGCTAGTGGTGACCTAGCTCCGCTTGCACATCTAGCATTAGGATTAATCGGAGAAGGTAAAATGTGGAGTCCTGAATCCGGATGGGGAGAAGCAAAATATGTAAGTAGAAAATTCTCGTATATTTTAAAAATGATTATGTTACGTGGTTGTTAATAGCTACTGATTATTAGAATGGATTCGTTTTAGTTCAGTTACTATAAAAGCACGTTGCTAATAAATAAATCATGCGACTTTGTATGTCTTCGTATCCAGTAATACAAAGGCACATACAGTGTGAGGATGTACAATGATACAGTGTCCGCTTTTATGCCAAAAGTATGTTTTTTAAGGTAAAGTACGTCTTATATGTTTAGTAACGATGAATTCCTCAAGAGCAGAGGGACAGAAAAGTACAATCAGAACTTGCTGTATGTAATGATTCAACATGCATGGAATTTCACCTGTTGTTGTACACCTGGTGCTGCCAAAATTATTAGAAGTTCCAAGAAACTAGGGAGCTGAGCAGGATAGGATTGCATTAAATTGGACGCTATAGCTAAATTGATGAACTCGACAAGTGCATCTGATTAGTGATGGGTATAACCGAATGATTAGTAGTTACTGACTACCAATCATTCAAAATGATAGCAGTTTAATCGAAATTATCGACTCACGATTATACCCACCACTACATCTTACACGGCACATCTGAGTAGCAACTAGGAAATCAAATTAGTGGTAAGAGATTATTATCCAAAAAATATACTCACTTTATGCAGATAAGATGCATATAAAAGATGAAATAAGTGAAAATAATATTAATTTTCAAAAACAACTAACATCTTTGTAGAGTAGACTTGCTAAAACTCCGAGTTGAGTGAAATCTCTCAACTCGACCTGACAACCAACTCACAATGCCAACAGAAGTCTGGTGATTCAGCTGACATGAAGGCTAGACATATCCCCACTTAGATAATTGAACGAACAATGAGGTACAGGGGCTAAAAAAATAACGGAAACACCTGATATGAAAGTAGTAGTTTCTATAATGGCATATTCATGAACATGCAAGAGAGGAGGGGATCCCGCTATATTTATAACCACCCTCTCTTTATACCAATCTCAAGGTCTACAAGTACATCACAATATTTTGGAGCTACTGTATTTCTGTCAGGCTCAAGCCCAACTTTTCCATACTCAAAGAGATTGCAGCTTACGTCCCTATCTCAGGAACGTATCCTCGAGGTAGTCCAAAGTTCAGACTTGAATCCAATCAAATAATTTTCGGATAAATAGAACCAGATTAGGGTCCTCTTTTACAACCGAACTGGTGCTGCACTCAAGTAGGAATCGATACAAATTCCTTCTGCCTGCTAAAAGGAACTGGTAGAAAGTTCCTTAAACAATAAAATGTTATTATTTGCGCCATAGCTGGGCCCTATATCTTATTAATCTGTTCATTAAAACATGTTTTCCGAACATGATGGTATCCCGATATCTTTGACATGGTAGTATCATATAAGGGTAAATAAAAAAGTAAATGGAAAAATTTTTGCAAGTATATTTAGAAGGCGTGTTGCAGGCCAACCGATTCCTTCACTCTTCCATCTTCCCTTAACGCATTGCATTCACCAAAACGAAATTCATCGTCCATTATCTCACATTTTATCACGCTTCAGTTTTTCTTACAACATCAGCGTAGGTTGATCTGACCAGTATCTTATTTTATGCACGCAACACTATATACATAGGTTTATACATTGTTTAATTTACAGAATGGCAGCGCCACCGTACAACCAACGCAAGGAGGACAAGGGAGACTATCTTGAAGCAAAAACGCCAATTTCTTGTTACTCGTATTCTTAAGCATTCGTTCTTATACAGTCACTCCTAGAACTTCTCAAAAATTTGCATGCCACTTTTGTGTAATTGTATAGTTCGTATAATTATGATTGCTGTTCTGAGGACGTTGTACACCTTGTAGTTTTACTTGTGCATTAATAATAATACTGATTAACTCTATTCAATGATATTCCTATTTCTTTTAATGCAAAAGAAAACGTGTTTTTCTTTCTCTAGGTGTTAGAATCTCACAACTTGAAACCGATTCATCTAAAGGCCAAAGAGGTGAGTGTTCTGGTAGTCTATTATCCATTGTCTTTATAATAATTTAAGTTATTTGCTATTAGAAAAACAAATACAAACATTCTTATTCCTGTGTAGGTTTTATCAAAAGTACACCGGTGCCATTGTTAGTGCTGCCATCTCTCGGCAACATTTCAAAACACTTTTCCTATGCTGTATTATTACTCTGGAATTATCACTTTCATAAATCCTATACGTATCTGAAAGTATCCTTAATTGAACCTCTACTTGAATGTAATTCATAAATCCTATAGGTATCTTAAAGTATCCTTAATTGAACCTCTACTTGAACGTAATATCTGGCCATGGAATGTCTCAATTAATTAAAAATTTAATTATTTTATTTAATTCATGAATTTGATTAAAATTGAGAGAAATTACAGTTTATAAAAATTATTTTGACTCCTCGTTTATCTTTCTCACTACAGGGAATTTCGCTGCTTAATGGGACTCAATTAATTACTTCTATTGGCGCAGAAGGTGAGTTCAAACATCACTTAAAATGTGTTTAATTCGCGATGATTTTAAATCCAAAAGAATCGTAAAGTGAATAAATTCAAATTCAAACGAAATATGTCGATTTAAAAGTTTAAAATTTAATTTTCAGCTGTGGAAAGAGCAGGAATCATAGCTCGTCAAGCAGATGTGGTTGCAGCGTTAACCTTGGAGGTACTGAAAGGAACAACACGAGCCTTTGATGGAGGTTATGTATCACTTCTCTCTATTAGAGCAGACAGTTAGAGATCTAATTTAAGTGTTTAACGATATTTACTTTGTGATTTATGGACTGACGGTATAAGTTCGATGGTAACAGTATTTATTTGTCCCTTAGATATCCAAAGAGTTCGTCCACACCGAGGACAAATTCAGGTTGCAAGACGACTAAGATCACTGCTTCATTCCGAAACTCATCCTTCCAAAATGGCAGGTAAGAAAGAACTTCTAAAATTTGGTCTATCTCTCGCAAACACTGCAAACGTAGTCGTTGCATTTTTGATTATTTCCCTCAAATTGTCCTTAACCATTGTACCTCCAGAAAGTTTTTTTTTTCTTCCAGAAAGTCATCGTTTCTGTAACAGAGTTCAAGATGCGTATACCTTAAGGTGCTGTCCACAAGTACACGGTGTTGTACATGACACCATCGAGTTTGTTCGAGATATCATCACTGTAGAGATGAATAGCGCCACAGATAATCCTGTATCCTTTGAAAAGTAATAGATTAGTTCTATTCGTAAATGTAAGCCATTTTTATGACCCGTTCAGTTATCCTTAACATTGCACTTCAGCTAGTCTTTACTGAGAGGGATGAAATAATCTCGGGCGGAAATTTTCACGGGGAGTATCCTGCCAAAGTAAATATTTAAAGTTCAGTGATTTTATTATTTTAAAATTTTTATTTGTGTATTCGAGAGTATTAAAGTTATATCACTTGTTAAAGCAACTTTCTTTTAAAGTTGTATAGTAAATCATTGATTTCGTCACGTTTATTTTAGTATATAATATTTTTTTATACCTGAAGAAAGACAGGAATACCACCGAAACGTAAAAGCATCGAGTCTCTGGCAGAATATATATTTCAGAGGTTTTTTTTGTTTTTTCGGAGAATATTTTCTGAAATCAGAATCACATTAATCCACAAAATACCAACAAACATCGTTCGCTTAGAAACCATTCTCTTTCTTATAGTGCCGTTGTTTTTAATTAAAACTGTAATTAGGAATTTTTACTGAAACGAAAAAAAATTCTGATTAAATACAGTGTATTTAGTAGTATGGTACTGTACTTAGATTTATGCAAAAACAGTTTTATGCATTTGCAGAAGCTGATCGTGTACATCGCTATTGTGATTATACTTAAACAGGTACATTTAGGTGGGTACAGTTATCGCATTAATATCAGAAATAATTAAATTAGATTTTTTATTACAAACTTACATAATTGAATAATCGAATTTATCGCTAGGGGAAGTTATAATTCCAATACATAAGACAATTGAGAGACTGCACTTATAATACAGTATCCAGGCACGGAAGCCACACCTCAAAATAAGAAATCGAGCTACTTGAAAAGTTCCAAGAGGTCAACATATCTACTGAGATCGGAAAAAGGCATCCATATCAGGAGCTACTTTAAATACATCACAGAGCCTGTTAATGGAGAAAATTTTGCTTTATTATATGAACCCATAACCAGGGACCATAAATTCAAACTAAGGGAGGACTATAGACAGTAGGAAATATTTTCCTTTCGCCACTGAGTTCTTAAACATGGGATAAGTTGCCTGTATGGGTAGTTGAAGACATTGGCTTGGTAAAATCCAAACACCAGTCGGATAGGAAACTTTTTTTTCTTACTTTGTGTTTCTTTTTCTTTTCTGGTGAGGAAAAACTCTGGTTTTCTTACACTGTAAGAAAACCAGGGTTTTCTTACAGTGTCCTGAGCTGGATATCATTACAGGTCCTGAGCTGGATATCATCATCCTTCTCTTTCTTGGTGATTCTCTCTCTCTCTCTCAGTGTAACTCTGGAAATAATTTTGGCTGGTGCAGCATAAGCTTCAGGCTTCCTATGGCTATTAATAATAATAATATTGCAGCCATTTTTAAAAAGAGTTGTTGAATATGGTGTTGCTGTCTACTGATATAATGGATACAATCGACAATTTTCACAAGATTATTCAGGGAACGTGTTTTCTTTAAGGAAAAAAACAACAGTTGTTTACCTGATGAAACCTCCTCACAAAATTTGCAGTCATTATCAATTTTTGATATACTGTATTACCATATATTCAAATGCAAATCTCTCTCTCCACGCTGCACCAGAGACTACAATG
This sequence comes from Mastigoproctus giganteus, assembly GCF_048544385.1. Lineage (NCBI taxonomy): Eukaryota > Metazoa > Arthropoda > Arachnida > Uropygi > Thelyphonidae > Mastigoproctus > Mastigoproctus giganteus. Next base: position 75,850,413 of record NC_143585.1, on the reverse strand, counting down.
TTGTCTGCAATTACAGGCTGCCGTAATCAGTGTAAGATAACGCTTTTCAATTTGTCGTTGGATTTTACGCCCATCCTTCGAATCCCTGTTGCCCAAATTCTGCTGATCGAACTACTGACATTCTTAAAGTTATGAAGTTTTCTAATTGCTCATTGCATAACAAGCAGAAGACTTGGCTTTCTGACTAGATTTCGCTAGAGAGAGAGAGATCGCTAAATTCTCTACACTCAGAGCTTAGTAATAAATATTTTCGTCATTCAGATATTAACAATTTAGGATTAAAGAGGTTATCTATTTTTATTAACATATTTAATAAAAAATAGTTAACCTCTATATAGGAACATTGACATTCTGGACAGTTTTACTCTTCCTAAGCTGCAGCAGCAGAATCGTCAAGAATGTCAATGTACCGCAAGGCATTCACTATTTCAGAACAGTACACCATGTACACCATTGTCATATTGATGGCGATTTGGTTTAAAGGCGTGGGCGAATAAACTTCATTGGCCTGCCCAGAGACTGATTTTAACCCCATTGAACACCTTTGGGATGAACCAGAACGGACCAAAATACTGCCTTTCTGTAATCAAAAATTGGTTGGGAATCTAGTAATGAGGGTACGGTGTCGATCAAGATCCAATAGGCCAACGTGTTGTTCAATATTATATCAATAAAAGAGTCTTCGAAACATGCAGGTGTTCCGATACTTTTGACAATATAGAGGATATTTGACTGCGAGTCGAGCATTTATTTTCAGAAATATAAAGGGGAGAATCTCTTTTAATATGTAGTAAGTAAAACAGTAAATAAAACAAACAACATACATAGAAGATGTTAAAGCCTGATAATACAAACGTAGCACTTAAAATGAAAATAATAAAATTACTATGTTTTTAACAACACTGTCGTGATATTTTTTAAACAGATGTTGACATACGAAAACATCTAAAATGATGCTTGTTGATTAACACTGGAAAGCGAATACATGCACTAGAGAAAAACATACATGGTCTGAATAACAGAATGGGGAAAAAAGTCGCTTTAAATAAACTGTTTAAACGAAGAATAGTAAAGTACATCTCTTTGAGTAAACAGGAAGTATCACTTTGATGATTGTTTTACTTATATACTCATATAAATAAGAATGCATAAAAAATTCATTGCACCGAGATCAAAGCAGTGGCAAAGACACTTAAATTCGACGATGGATTTTGTTTTGCTGAAAGGGCATAACCAGGAATAAATTTAACTCGAATCTGATGCTAATAAAACTTTAATGTCCAATAAAATATTTATCACGAGCTTACAATTATAATGATCCGCTGGCCTTTATTACAAGCATAAAAGGTTGGCTGACTAACGACTGCTTAGCATTGCAGATAAGAAATGGAGATGGCATGGACTTGAATATCGAGGAGTTATAATTTTTAAGCTCATGCAAACAATGGTTATCCAAAAAGGAACAGAAAGAAAAGGTAGAAGCAATAGTTCAGTAAATTTGGAGTTGAATTGCTAAGTAAAAATAATGTCCAGTGGGGTAGGACGGCGCAACGGTGGGAGGAAACAGCCCGGACTATACTGGTGGGTGGTTAAGAACCTCCCAGTTACACATTCTTCTGATGATTATAATAATTCATGTGACTTTCTGTTGCTTTCAGGCTTTAGACTATCTGGCAATAGCAGTCCACGAACTGGGAAGTATGAGCGAAAGAAGGACGGAGCGTTTGATCAATCCAGGTGGGTTTTCATCTCCTAAATTAATTAGTTAATTATAGCTTACCTGATTTTAAGTTAATTTTATTGCATCGTTGCTTTAATGTGCTGCACAATATGTTAACAAAAGTCTACTCCCACCAAATATGTGTAAAGTTCCCATATGTCACGAATTTTCATCAGGTTTAATAACTCATCAGCTAAATCGGATTAAATACTACAGTACCTTCAGTAACATAGTCTGAATTAATCAGATAGAACACTGTGACGAGCAAAGAAACCGGATTAGAGTCAGTCTAGTATGACACGCTTCGATTTCTTTAATACTCGTAAAAATCAGTTTTCGTCAAAATTACTGGTGTCCAAATACTTTTGAAATGCTAGTATATTTATCGTGCGTATATTAGTGTACTTAATGTTGAAAGTAGCTTATTTATCTCATATCAGCATGCGTTTGTTTGTTTATGCAATAGAGGGTCGTATTTGTTTATTGATATCAATATTAACTTTCTCTTACAGCACTTAGTGGACTACCGGCATTTTTAGTGGACAACGGTGGATTGAACTCTGGCTTTATGCTAGCTCACTGCACAGCTGCAGCACTTGGTAAGCTCTGGAGAGAACAATAGTTGGAGAGAAATGAAAGAAAAACGTTTAGTGTCAAAAATATTTAAATAGATAAAAGGAACAGTTAAAACAAAAAAATCGCTGGTCTATTTAATTTTGAATACCAGTGTACTTATTTTACGATTTATGACAACTTCGCTTTAATATTAATAAAGTTATGAACCCAATCTATTGGTGAAATTTCAATAATAAAATTAATGATCGACTGTGTCTTCCCACTGTTTAATCAAAATCTTTTCTCTTTCCAGTGTCCGAGAACAAGGTGTTGTGCCATCCGGCTTCGGTAGACTCCCTCCCAACCAGTGCTGGCACAGAAGACCACGTGTCGATGGGAGGGTTCGCAGCCCGCAAAGCACTTGAGGTAGTTGAAAACGTGGAAAGGGTAATCGCCATAGAACTTCTGGCGGCCTGCCAAGCAATCGAATTCCTAAGACCCTTGAGCACCACAGCCCCATTAGAAGATGTCTACAAACTCGTGCGAACAATTGCCAAGTACGATTGTTACTCTCTTTTTATTGTAGTCATCACTTTACTTTCATTACTGTCTGCTATTTTAAGTGGGAAAATCCATTTGGAGATGTGAAATCAGAAATTCACGGGTCCCAACGCATTCCAAACAACTCTGAACTATTCTTTTGTTGGAAACCGAAAGAGCAGTTTGACTTAAGAAAACATGCAGGTCTCTAAACTCAATTTTTTTTCTCTTTCTTCAATCTATACAGCATATGTTCGTTTCGTTTAGTTTCTTAACGTGATATTTGGCTTTATCTTCAATGTAACAAATCAGTTTGGGTTGAATTCTTTGGATAAAAACGATGCAACACTTGCTCAAGGCTGGCTGACTCAGAACATTAAACCTACAAATTTCATATTACGTTATTTCCAGCATCTTTGAAGACAATCAAAATGTTTGGAAATTTGACCTAATTTAGATACAAATGGGTCAGATTTATTTAACCTCCAAGCTAATTTTACGCGATGATCCGTTTATTTTTCTACCAGATCACTTGATTTATATACATTTATTTTTGTACGATTTTTGCTACTTTGGGAAATTTGTTTTGGAAGGAAGAAACCGATCAGCGAGATGAAGATTTTGAGAGGGGGGAAAAATCAGGAGCTTAAGGACGACTCTGGAAGGTAGTGGGTGGACTTTCAGTAGAAGTCCCAGAAAGACGATAAGCAATTTTACTATGTTGGTTCAGGTGGTTTTTATGTGGGCAGAATTGGCACCATGGCAATTGCTAAGAGTTGAGATGGGAGTTACTTTCTAGATGCCCCATTTAAGGAGCCAGAATTATTTTTTGAGGATGAATGTGAGGTGGTTACAGCAGCTGATATCCAGACTTCTGCTGCATACAAGTCAGGTTGGTTACGGCCAAAGCAACTAAGGCATGAGGCGTCAATATATTGCGTGTATTCTTCAATCGAGGCTTACTATCTGCTGTACGAAAAATCGAGTTTTTGGATGAAGTTTTAGACGAATTTTCGTGAAATTTTATATTTAGGTCTATTAGAAAGGTATATCATGCCTTCAAAAATTTAATCAAAATCAGGCTAACAGAACTTCAAAAATGTTACATTCGGAGGTTACTTGATAGGGAAAATTTAGATCGAAACAAAATTTATTTCAGGACATGTTCTGTTAGCCACCTGAGAATGTTTTAGAATCAATTCCGATTCTACAGCCCCTAAAGAAATATGTGTGTGTATTAATAACACACACACGTACATATATATATATATGAATCTACATTTCGAGCATTCCTCGATACCATATATTTCGTTGGTCCATCCGAGATTTCGGTCCGATTTCATAGTTCTCCTACAGAGACATTACAAGTTTGAAATGGCAGCTTCGATTGTTTTTTATAATATTCTTCTAGACCTTTATACAGGTGTACCTCGCTTAACATTTCATTATAACGGACACTAAAATTACCACCAATATTCCACTTGCAACGTCCTCATTGCGTCACCTTAAAAATAATTTACAGAAAAGGCACATAGCATCGCCCAAGCTGAATAACAAATAAACCATCGTTGCATCAAATGTGAATGGCCTGGTTGTATCGAAAATTACCCTGGATTGGAAGAGTCATAACATGATATATACAAAGCGGAGACTGTAAAAGAGGCTGCTTGGATGATGTTGAGTAGTTGATGTAGTTGATTTACTGAAATCACATGATGAATATTTCATTAACGAACTCCTTGATCTTGAAGAATGGTAATGCTACAGTTCCAAAAATTAATAAAACCAAGGATAATCTTTTACCCATTTAGAAATTGCAATGTCCATCTTTACAGAGAAAGATGAAACACCCAAAGGAGCAGCAGAATTAACATTTATATAAAAGAACGTGAAAATATACTAGCTATTGTATAAAGAGATCACGCAGATGTCAATAGCCTCGTTTTTAAATGACCCCTATCACAACTTTTTTTCATATTGAAAAATTTTCCTTTCTTACATGATCACAGTTGCGATGAGGATGAAACCAAGTTAAAAAAACCAACGATCCACGAAGTTTCAATCTTCTCTTTTATGAATACTTTATTATGTAGCTGACACCTTTAGTACTCGTTTATGCAAAATACATAATTTGCATAAACGAGTACCTGTTATCTTTAAATTCATTGCCGATTTTTTAATGGAACGCATCAATAATAATAATAAGCAAAATAACTCAATTTTTGTGTTATTTTTCAGAGCTTGGGACGAAGATCGATTCATGGCTCCTGACATAGATGCAGTAACATTATTATTAAGGGACGAGCGAGTGTGGCGAGCAGTTAAACCACACACAGACCGATATTTTATGGAACAAGGTGTTGAGACAAGACCTTCCTCACCGACTACAAGTCATACACGACTCTCCAAGAAGAGAAAATTAAGTAACTCAACGTCGAATCAAATTGCACTGGCCATGACTGGCTTCGAGATGTAGACCCGTGAGGGCGGGGAAGTTAAAGGCAAGGCTGCTTCGTCATGCAAAAAATGAGCAGAACAGAGAAAACAGAACAAAGCAGTGAAATATTTTTACAGAAAGCCAGAAAACTAAAGAGATGCACTACACCATTCATTTTCTCATTGAGTCATGTGAAGACCTATTTTATGTATCGCCACAATTATACCGAATCACAACTTGCCAGTTACTGAACATACGGCATCCAACTAGTAAATTAACCCCCAGATTGAGTTTTTAATTTATAACTATGTCTGTTATATCATTTGAAGTTTATTTTGGAGTCTTGTGTATTTTCTAATATTAGGTGGTCTAAAGAAACATCAATATCGTGTTTGATATTTAAGTGTGTGTCATACAGCAAACAGGATAAAAATATTTCTTTTATTTTACGTCATCGTTAATGGCCTCATCGATATTTTAACTCTCGCATGCAAAAAATACTTTTTTTTTTCTTACAGTGTTGTCTCTTCTTTTAACAGATGGACGTTAATCACTGTGATGTAATAAGTTCATGAATAAAACAAGTTAATATGCAAAAAAGCATCTTTTCAACAAAAAATATTCATCTCAAAACTCTCTTATAGAAAAAGAAATTGGTAAATAAATTATGATATTATTTGGAACAGAAATTTAAAATATCTTTAATAATGAAATGACGATCGGAACTCCTTGATATTCGAGCTACTGCTTCTATTAGGATTTTTTTTTAACTTCAAAATATCTGATTCAATAAAGTTATCTTTTAGCAAAACTGACTGATCTAAGTTAATTATAATATGCTTATCCACTAGGTGATGGATGTGTTACATACGAAAAAGAAATTCTACTAGTTATTTTTGTAAAATTTAGAATTTCTAAATGTGTTCGGAAGTTTTCGTGTTTCTTAAGATCTGATTGGTTGGTTGACGATTCGGTGTTTTATGGATGAAAAACCAGAGTTTCTGGCGTAGAGGGAAACCTTGCTATCCTCGCTACATTGTGATAAAAGCCCATAAAAATCCTTGCTTTATTAATGGACGGTGCTTCGAAAACATACTGCGAAGGATGAGAAAAAAGTTTTAATTTCAAGAAAGAAAATTACTGTGGACCAAGGAGCTTTTGAAGCTTCTTGGACTGTTATTTGGGACAAAATATTGTTGAAAATTGGGAGGGGAAGTTTGAAGCCATTATTCGTCAAATGCCACAGGTGCATTCAGAAGATACGCACCTAGAGCGTGTCAATTTAGCGAGCTTGAAAGAACAAAAAAAAAAAGAAAGATAGCATTGAACAGTTATAAAGCGATGGGAGGCTCAGACTCATACAAGTTGATTTGTAACAAGACGAAAACCGCGAGATTAGGCAGGAGAGATCAGTCTAAGAAATCATTAGCCATGAAAGTCAAGAATTGAAATAAGGAATTTTATTCCACAATAAAGGGGAAAAGAGTAAACTAGATAAAACCTGTGCGAAATATTAGGCAATCCAGCCAATGTCGCTATCAAGTTGAAGTAACTTGACAGCGACATTTTCGAGCTCACGAACCTGTAGTATAGTGTATTGTGTCTGTAAATTGCATGTGTTCTTTGGTCATTTACATGCTTTGTTGACGAACAGTTCAAGTTCTGAGAGAAGGAAAAATTCTACTCCTTAATATTCATGCTACTCTCTCTACCAAGATCGACTAACAGCCACGAGATGGACAAAATAAACCACATAAAATATCTTGATTCCTTGGAAGGGATTAGAATCCAGGTCTTTTCCGTACAGTATGAAAGGATGGTGGTTAAAACTACTGTCTTACATGCGAGGGCTATTGATCTTCGTAGCACAAAGTCCAGTTTGGATTGAGGGATATTGTGCTAGTGTATCTAGCACTGTAGGATAAGTGATGTTAAGCTCGGAATTGGGTAAGGCCCCACATATAAATGATATTCACTTCATATTAAAGGAGGCTGGGAAGTAGTGCGAAAAATAATGAAGTTAATCTTGAGGTTATCGTTGAACTCAACGTGGATAATACTCTTAGATCGGAAAAGCACGAATTTCTCGCAAATCCGCAAAAGTGGAGCAAAGATGGGATCAGTAAATATAGACTGGTGAGTTTCATCTCAGTGGGGGGGAAGTTAAGGAGCCTATCTTCAAGTAGTGAATTGATCACGACACGGTTTTGTAAAAGAGAAAATCTTGCATGACAAATCTCATAAATTACTATGAAAAACTATAAACTACATATCTTGTGACTACTCTAATGGAATTATTGAAAGTCAAAGGTTTGATGTTCCAAACAAGGCAAGCTAGAGGTTTTGCTTCTCTCCATTGCCTTATATGTTCCTACCTAGGCTATGTTATGTGGTTCATGCTTTCTTGAACATCATCGCAGGAGAAAATTCAAGGACAGCCAGTCTCTCCTTGAATTATCTCCAATATATTCCAATTCTTAGACATTATAAAACGATTGCGCCACAGCTTCAGTAAAGAGATTAGATATAGCGGATCGCACCTCGTCTTGCGCCTACAGTTCTTACAGATAAGAGAGAAGACAACAGCAAAAGGCTGGTAGCTAACTCTGATTACAACCTAGTCAATTATTTTCTCTGTTCCGGATCATATAGTACGGTTGGCAAGATGTGCACATGTTCTATTTATGGTAAATGGTCGTATGACAGACCAAAATGTCTGACTAGTCTACGTTAAATTTTCAACAACCTGAATGCCGCTGACTATAAAATAGTCAAATATTCAAACATAAACTGCCAAATATTTAGGTTCACAACAGCAGTTAACCTAATAGTTCTTTTCTCTTATGTTGCGATATTGGGGGAACGCTGTTATGGAGTTTAATATTAAAGACATACAATTTTGTGCTGCAATTTTAGCCGAAAATTTATTGGCAATAGATTCTTACAAAGGAAGGATATATGGATATGATAAAAGAAGTGAAGATCTCTGGGATCAGGAAATTAGTAACTATATAGACGGTAAGAGTTGAAATTTCATTTTGACATTTCGAAAATTTTGACCCGATTCATACCAATGGCTACAGCATAGGGAGCTAATATCTTTTTATGTGTCTTTAGTTCAAACTGTGGGACATATTCTAAATGGGGAATTATCAGATGTTCTTGGGGACATTTCTCCACTTCTCTGGGATCACACTTTTGCTCCATTTGAGTGCCATTTTGAAGAAATCAATATTTTTATTATTTTCACTCACCTGAAGCATTCGGGAATCATAACTAGTTGGTTCAAATATTGTTGCAGGCAGTAGAAGATCGTAGCGCCACCTGATTATTTAAACCATTACTGTATTGGCATATTGCCTCATTTATTGACCATGAGACGGAAAACAAACTGAAATGGACTTTACTGAACCACGAACGAAACACAAGGAGGAAATACAGGAGTCCCTTAAAGTATTTCAGGGTGTTTGACGATGCGAAGATTTCACAGCAAGCGATCTTATCCCAAGTGGCGTTGTAAGTGACTCTGGAAGAAGGATCACGGAAATCCGATTGGACATTTTAAGGACGTGTCCAGATAGTAACGCTGAAAATGAATTTGGAACATTCTTCAAAAAAAGTAGAGGTGGTTAAAAAAATAGTGCGAGGAAAAAGAAACCAAAGCGGAAAAAGAAAGGCCCCACTTGTATGAAACTGTTTCATTCACATTTTCAAAAAAAAAAAAAATAAATAAATAAAATGTTGTTGGGAAAAAAAAACTCTCGCTGGAAGGTATAACATTCCAACTTGCAGGTTCAACTTACTTAGTTGGTACTGAATGTAGCTTCGTTCCTGACTTTGAACCGGATGAAAACAGTTTAGGATCAGACGATATCACAGAAGGCGTAGCACATGAACACATAAATCGGGATTCTTGTGATTGCGCAGAGGCGAAGCAAGACAAAATTGAAGACATTCCTACGGTTAAACATGGCCCAGTTTGTTTATGCTCTGTGACAGAGGCCACTGGAATGTTCTGCAATTGCATACAGCAATTTCTATTTGATGAAGGAAATGAAATAAATCGTAGGGCTATAGCAGAAATTCTTTCAAGGTAGGGTGAACTTAAAAACACGGAAAGTGAATTGGGAGCACATAATGAGTCTAAAGGAAAACGTTTCGTGTTTGAAGCGAATGGTTGAGGAACTTTAAACTCAAATAAGAGAATTACAGAGCGTACAATCAGTGGAACATGGTGAAACTGCGGGTCTACGAAGGAATAACGTACTCTAGTGATGCAATCAAGGATTTTGGCTTTGCGGGCAATACTATTAAAAAGAATCCTGGAACGAGTTCAGGGAACAACACTGTGGAAATTAATGATCTATTGAGCAACAAAGTGATAAATTGTCATGCTTTTGTTCTTAAGGCTAAGGATGAATCTCACCTTAAAGTAAGTTATGACGTTTAGAAAGCTGTCGGCAGAGCTTGGACAAGTACGCGTTGTCCTGCAAGGATGACGCGTACCTTGGAGGCAAAATATAACAGTAATATTGGACCATTTGGTGGGAGATTTGAATCAGCACATCGAGAATGAAACTAATATTTCGGCATATGAAGACATGTTGCTTAATGAGAACTACTCGGGCATGGAAATTGAGTCTCAATTTCAAACAGAGGAGTCGGAGATGACAATTTATAAAATAAAAAAATAAATAACAGATATCCCGGTAGGTATGGATCTGGTTGAGTCATTAAAAGAAGTTTTCATGTGATGACAGCGTATCTGCTTACTATATAAAATGCCTGCTTGAGAGATGGAATTTTTCCGGATATTTGGAAAGAGGCATTGTTGAAATTAATTTTGAAATCGCCATCGAAGTCTCCAGAATTGATGGATTCATACCGTCCGATTCCTGGGGAGATTGAGGAAGTCTATGAACGTATGTTGGCTGTCAGAATAATGAGATATGTCTGCGACAATAGCGTCCTGTCAGATGCACAATACGGTTTCACTCAAGGCAAAGGAACGGATGATGCGCTTAGACAGCTGGTGACTATAGTGCAGCAATCACAGGCGAAATACTGTCTAGCTATCTTTATTGATTTTGCGGGAGCGTTTGATATAATAAACGGCAAAGTGTCTTAATGGTGTTACGCGAGGCTAAATGCTCCCCTCAGATTTATTGGATAATTAAGGATTACTTCAACAACAGGAAAGTCATTGATAAGTCTGGTTCCTGGTCAGTTACCACAACTGTTCATAGCCATAAGGATCCGTATTTGGGCCTACAATGTGGAATCTAGTCTTAAATGACTAGCTGAAGCACAGCTCGGGTCGTCAGAGTAGGCTACCACATTTACATCAATGTAAATATGGTAGCCTACACTGACGACCTAGTTATGGTAGTAAAGTGTGACACGCGATCACAAATGGAATAGCGTTCTAATTTTGTTTTATCAGAGCTGCAAAACTGGTACAATTTGCACAAACTTCAAGTTTCAAAAACAAAGAGTAAAACCTTATTACTCAGGGGCCATTTATCAGTGACAAGGAATCCAAATGTCATGCTAGGGGAAGCCAGTCTTTCAATCAGTTAAAACTCAAAAATATCTGGGAGTGATGATGAGCAGCAGATACGCTTCATAACCCACATCGTGTACATTATGGACAAAATTCGAAAGTTTATGGGCTTGACTGCCCGAATTACAAGGAAAGAATGGGGCTTGTTTTATGACTGTATTTTCCTGCCAATTTTGGGGTATGCATCACATATGTGGTTGGGCTCCGCTTTACAGAAATTCAACGTGCAAAAGTTCTTTTCAGTTCAGCGATCTATTCTACTGAAGATGCGTATGGCCTGTAGAACTGTGTCTACTGTTGCAATGCAAGTTTTGACAGGTCATCTACCACTGGATTTACACTTGGTGTTTCTATCAATGAATTATCATCTAAGAAAGAGGCTACCATATAACTGTTTGTCACTTGAAACAGATTGTGATGCGAGTTACTTAGAGAAAAGGAAGGGCCTATGGATAGAATTGATAAGACTGTGGCAAGAACGTTGGAGCAGTTGTGTGAAAGAAGCGGTAACGAAAAAAAATTAAATGATAAATGCTAATGGTTAACAGTGGGCAACTTAGTTTAATCCCAATCTCTATACAACTTTTGACTAGACATAGTTCCTTTTTTGCAAATTTAAAGGAAATTGCAATCGCTGAGCGTACTCTATGTACTTGTGGATTCTCAAAAGATTGGAACCATCATTTCTATGAATGTGTTGAGTATCGTGACTTGAGGGGCCAATTAATCGAAGAACCTCCTAATCTCCACTCCCTTACTCCTGGATGTGAACGACTGTTGATTAGTATACAAAAAGATTTTTGCGCACTTCGAAATTTTGCGTACTATTCAGGAGGAGGATCTTGTTGCATTTGGCGGGGCATGAACCAGATACTGAATGACAGTTAAAAAAAAGGCTTGAAAAGGGAATGATGTGGTATATTAGAACAGAATATTATTATGGTAGACAGGGTGGACACAAGATGAGTGGTACCGTTCTGATTATAGGGGTGAGGCTACCCTGTGAACATAGTGTGTGCATAGTGTTAGGGTCAGGCGCCACCTGTGATTTCTCACATCTGCGCCATATGTACACTGTGAAGAATACAGAACTACTGTAAATGCCAGAAAAGTGTTGTCTGTTGTATATGACATATTGCGTTAGGTTCTGTTGGGTGTCCTGGCATTTGGCCGCAGGGCCCCTGGTGGGACCTCACGTTGCCCGCACACACCGCTAGGAGGTAGCCAGGCTGCCCATTATTCTCTGGCTAGTCTCCGCCAGGGTCGCCTGAGCGTCCTGGACGAAGACCAAGTTAAAAAAAAAAAAAAAAAAAAAAAAAGAGAGAAAGAGAAGAGAAGAGAAGGCCTGGGGAACAAGAGGAAGGGGGGTCTGAATGTGAGGAACAAGCTAAAGTGGACAGATAGAGAAGGCAGTCCACCCGAGTAAGGAGAAATAGGGGATGGGTAGAGGGATCAAAAGTCACAGGGGCAGGCGCCACTGTGCGAGTGCCAAAGGCCAAGCACTCTCTGGGAGTCAGCTTTTCAAGGAGTGCCAACCATGATGATGCCAGCATAGTATTTTAATCTTCAGTCTTACTCTTTTATCAGTTGGGAAAATGCTATCCGACCCCAGTTTGTGTTTGTACATGAGGGTCGTTGTTCTGAGCAGCTCTAAGTTCAGCAAACTTTGCCCGTCTGATGGTAAAGACAGCTTGTGCGTAACTCGTTAAGGCTTTGTATGTTGTTTCATTCTGAAGCAGGTATGTTTCATGGTTACGAGGGTTCTCCTGGATTTCAGTAAAAAATTTGAGCCTACAATCATCGTAAGCAGGGCACTCATACATGAGATGCCCCCATGACTCCTCTTCGCCACAGTGGCAGAATGGATTGCTTTCAATTCCCATTGCTGTCAATTTTTGTTGAAAGGGCCCATGTCCTGTGATCAGGAATGTAACTTGCAGACCAGGTGAAAACCAGGAAGGAGACTTCGGGAAAGTCATGTCAATGGATGGGAGGAATCTTCTGGTAATTTCTCCTTTGGGCGTGGTTTCCCATGAATGCTGCCAAATTCCTTGAAGGTGTGTGAAGATACGTTTTCTTTCTTGTTTCAGGTCATTGGTAAGCTGCAGTTGAAGATTTAACAACTGTGTCGGAATTCCCTTCTTTAATCGATGGTAAAGTCCCCTTTTAATCACCTCAAGATAGAGTGGCAAGCATCCAGTAATAACCTGTAGGGCAGGGGTGCTGACAGTGCGACATGCCCTGCAGATAGATAACATCATGAATCTTTGTATTGAGTCAAGTTTACGCTTGTTCTTTTCCAGGATAGCCTTTGTACACCAAACTGAGGCTCCATAACACACAATTGGGAGAAACGCCACTTTATAGATGAGAGACAAAGCTTTATGCTTCAAACCCCAGTCCGCTCTGCTGACTCTTCTTATCATAGCCGTATACTTTCGGATTTTTGTGGATAAGTACTTCAGATGAGAGTGAAAGGTAAGACCGGTGTCAATGTAGATTCCCAGGTATTTGACTTCTGTGTAGAGACGTATAGGGATGTTATTTAACTTCATTGTTGGAGGCCTGCGTATTTGTAGCTTTCCTTTGAGGAGAATCGATTTTGTTTTCTCACCAGAAATTGAGAGGTTGTGGAGTGCTGCCCAGTTTTGGAGCTTTTCTAGAGCTGTATTTGCTTTTGCTTCCAGTGCCGCTCTTGTGTCACCTTGCACCACCAGAACAAGATCATCAGCGAAGGCTAAGGGTCTGGCTCCACCCAGGTCAAACCCCAGGAACTCGTCCAGAACAATGGACCAGAGGAATGGCCCAAGCACAGAGCCCTGGGGGCAACCCCGGTGAACGCATCTTGTCATAGTCTGGTATTTGTTTACAATTTGTAATTTTCTATTGCTGAGATAGGATTTTAGACTATTGTATAGGTTTTTGGACGTGTTTGCCTACCCTGTGAACACTAGGGTTTCTGAAGAACCTCTGGATACATCCTCCAGATCCTTCTTCCACTAACAGATAGCTCAGAGCAGCTGTTGAGAAGACCGCTGACGCTTTTCTGGCAGCCTTGTATCGGAGACATTGGGGCTCCAGTGAACAGTTACACCACCACGACCAGCCTGTTGATCGTGGTGATCTAACTGTTGGATTGCATTGTGGTTGCTTCCTCGATGGATGACCTGTGATGTTATTATGTTTCCAGGGACTGTACATGGAGACTGATTGAGATATTCCTCTTTATTGTTAACTGTTGTAGTACTGGGACTGTTCAGGTTTGAGAAAAGTTGACTACTTCATCGCGACCACAATTTTTGGTTTAGTCTTCTAAAGCTAGACCAAAAGGTAATTTATAATCTTTGTGGTGGACATAGAAGTGTCCTTTGGATCCTTGGAGATCATCACAACCTTATGTTGGGACTTTTAGTGTTAAATCCTTCATGGTATTGCACTGTGTTATGGACATTACTCTGAAAACGAATTGACCCTCTACGAGGAAATCTAAGATAATTGTACGTCAACATTGTTCAGCAGTACAGCATTGTAAATAGGTTGCGCGATTTCCAGGAAAGCCAGCTGGGACTCATATTAATAAATATGTAGCGGTATTCTTCATAACTCTATATACCAATCACACAAGAACAATAATCTCCAGCTATATTACTACTTATAATTTTCAATTTCGCATCACGAATTAGATCCCGTGAAAAAAAATTTTAGAATTGAAATTTCAGTCTCCTAGATAAACTGCGAAGACACCATTTCTGCAAACAAAAAGGTGTCTGAAGAAAATATTTTTGTTTCATCCATGAATGACTAACATTCAGAATCTATTTAATAAGAATTATAGAAAGAATCAAATCTGTCAACATGAATAGCGAAATTTCATGTATTAATATACATCTGTGGTACAGTGTCAAAGTATACACCTGTTATGCTGCCTTGGCATTGTGTTGTTTATCCAATAGTACAGTTTGTTTTTTGTATGATTTTAGGCACATCAGCGACTAGGCCATATTGTTCCGTGTATACTGTCTGTAAATTGCGTGCGTTCTGTGGCCGATTTTCTTTGCTGGACGAAAAACCCGAGTTTCCGGCAGAAAAAATCATGCTACCCTCGCCTGAGCCCGACTAACTCAGCCATGTGGAAAAAGTCCCATAAAAATTCGGGGCTCGAACTCAGGTCTTTTCCACCCGGTGTGGGGAGGACGGCGATTCTATCAAATGCTCAGAAATGTCAAGAACTCAAAGCTACGTATTGAATAACGATAATATGAAAAGAAATTTTCCGGATACTTTTTGTTTTGGCTAATGAAATTTATATGAGGTTTGTGCGTGTGGGGGAATTCTTAAAATTCTGCTAAGCATTGGATAGACCTAACAACGGCGATTTCTCTTTCGTGATTTTAGTTTTAAATAGGTACATAATGCTAACACAAACGAACCCAGGTTTCTTCCGCCTGGCGTGCCCTGGAGAGTTGCGATTAACATTTGGTCCCGCCACACGCAAATGGAATGCTTCGAGCCGAAGACAACAGTTATGAGTGCGGTACAGGATCCCACTGTGAGAACATGGATTAAGATTAGCATACTGCACTGTCCAATAATGCTTAACAGCAGCAGAACGTGCAAAACTGGCTTGGCGGATAACCTCACCATATTCTGAAACGCGACGACATTATCCTCGGAGAGATTCACTAACATTGCATACTTCAATATCCAGGCATGAAATCCGATAAATAGCCCACCTTATTGTAACAGAAAAAAACAGATTTTATGTTAGAAATAACTGACTGTAACTGCCTGCCAGGAGCTACATGTAACCAAAATGGTAACGTCGCAGCACCTTAGGAAGACGTCCATAAAAGCCTCTATAGTTGAGATCGTAAAGTGCCAATTATTTTATTGCTGGGATATGACTGGGAGGATAGCCCATTCCCCATCTGAAATTTATCACGAATATCGGGAGGATAGCTGTTGATCCTGGAAATCTCATTACTCCTGTCTGCTACAGAACTGGAGTGTGACCAAGCTCCATTAGATAGTGCCAGCGCAATGCTATATGGAGGAGTGCCCTGGAGAGTGCGCCGATCTGAAATTTGAAAACTTCTTTACACATGGGCTTTCTATAAACTGATGCTAACAACCGGGTGCCTTCTCGCTGAACCAAGACATCCATAAAAGAAAGAACATGGTCCACTTCTGACTAACTCTATGGTAAGCTAAATGTAGGGCGATAACGAATTGAGATATTGGAGGAACAGCACCTCAGATCCACAAGGAATTATCGAGAACACATCATTCATCTATTTCTTCCAGACTCTCATTGGTACTGAAAGATTCAGAAATATATCTTCTTCTAACGCCCCACAGTTATATTCATTAAGGGGCATTGTCTCCATAGCCAAATTATAAAGACTAGGAAACTAATAGGGACACCCGTGGCCATTCATTCCCTGTATCAGCAGGTACAAGGAATCGTTGAACACGAACGCACCACCAGTCGAACAGATATTCAAGGGCTCACAAATATCATCCATGAAGAGCGAGATCGTGTTTCTCAGTGTGGAACATACTCCTAGTAAAAGCAGTTGTTGACTCTATTGGTACAGAAGTAAACAGAGAGATCAGAGAACACCATGAACTCGCTCTTAAAAATACTAAAATCCTTAAAATAACCTGAAGAAAATTCATACTGTATTTATTATATAATTTGTTTTCCCAATCAGTGGTGCCAATAATCTGGCAGCATCTTTGGAATGACCATACATTGGAGTACAACAAGCCACAATATGATTTGAAGGACTACCTGGTATCTTCTGGGAAGCTGGCACCACGTCGAATGAAATCTCTAGCGCACTAATCTATTAATTTCTTATTCAAAACCCTGACGCACAGGCCCTTTTATGAAAAGCAAAAATATTTCTTGCCAAACTTCTGATATTTACATTAAACAGAAGTATTAACTTCTGTATAATTTAATGAGAAGTTATACCACTATCTTCATGATATAAAACAATTATTTATTTCTTATTTAGAATATTAACTTTTTACTTTATGCAACGGTCGCAGTGCTCCAGTTTACACGTTAGTTTCTATGAGCGCTTTTTAATATTGTGCATTATGTTTACATAAGTGTGTAGACCGATTTGCACATTGCGCAGGCTTAAAGACTATACTCACGGGGAAACCCTATTCCCTCCTCCTCGGATCGGTTAACTATACCCCGATTGACGAAGCCTTTAAGAATTCCTTCATTCGCTGACAAGATCTGTGTCTATGCCTTTTCAAACGAATGGAAAGTGGCAAACTCAAACTATAGTGGGATTATTTGCCACTAGCAATCAGCACTAGGCTATGCTACTTTTTTTTCAAGTAGCATAGCCTAATTTGGACTGATCGCAAGTATGCTCTAATAAAATGGAGGTCAAAGTTTAATGCTAGCAAGTGTAAAGTATTGTACTTGGGGAACAAAAATTCAAGAGTAGTTTATACTTTTTCAGGACTTTAATGTATTACTGTATCGTGATCTCCGAAGTCTTTCTTGTCCTGAACATCTTTTAATGAATTAAAGGATGGTTACGACGAGAAAGACTTCAGAGAGCAATGCCATAAATACATGGAGTGAGTTCAATGTAGTTTAAGCAGGCAGTAAGGAAGGCACATGTAATTTTGAATGTAAAAAGGAGGTCATTTTCCATTTCTATAAGATGGTGGTGGTGCGACCTCACTTGGAATATCGTATCCAGGTCTGGAGGCTGTTGTTGTTATTGGGTTTAAAGCACAAGGTCTACTGGGGCCAAATTGCGTCTATTCATTGTTAGGGTCTGGAGGCTACACAAAGAACTTTTGGAGAAGGTACAAAGAAAGGCGACTGGATTGCTATACAGTGCTAAGCATTATCCCTTTGAGGAATTGCATAAGGATGTGCTCTGCGTAGCTTAGCCACTAGACACTCTTGGGAGCTTAGCAAAATTCATGGAAGAATTGGACGGCCACTTTTTGACTACGGAAATAAGAATAAGAATAAGTTTGTTTCTTGCATCATTATGTCATTTATTACTGCGACGTAGGAGTATAACAATTCCTTACTCTTTATGATCGCAAGAGATAAGAAAGCATAAATGATATGGAGGATGTCCGACTATTGACTAAGCAGAAACAGCTAAATTTCGTTGACTTCTGTTTGTGAGAAAATCTAGAATAAATGTTTACTTTTAATATGAATTAAAGTTGTTTTTGTTTACTTTTAAGTAAAGTTAATTCTGGAGCATCCAAATTTTGATAAGAGTAAAAGAATTCAGTGACGTATTGGATATTTTATGTTACCAAAAATAAAGAAATAAATTATGTAGAATCAGTTCTGCTAACTACGGAGGATTATTACCTGATTTCTTTATCTTCAAGCCAACATCCGCTGTTACTTTATCATCGGTTCAGGATGGAGGAAAAAACAGCACAAGGAAATAGCAGAGTTAGGATGAATCCTACCAACACTGGAAAAACAAAGAACCACCAAAAGCAGTTTGGTGAACTGAAGACGCCTTGTGTCTTGGATTCTTGTCTAAACAGTCCATCTGAAATCCATCATCTGCTATCAGCAAACCTATAAGAGAATTGCTAACATTCTCAAAAAATCACGATAGACAACATCGTACATATTATGGACAAATTAAGTCTAATCAAAACTAATAAAACTTACTCATTTCTACGGTACTCATTTCGAATTTTCAAACACTTAAGAATTTTTTTAAAATTAATTGCAAAGATTTGAAATTCTGACTTGCAAAGATCTGATATTCCCAAACAAAATCTTTTCTATAAAATTTTCTTCATTTTTGAATATATAAAAGTATAAGTTAATATGGAAAACTACTATACCGCTAGGTCAGCCATTATGGAAGGAAGAAACCCAAGGTCTGAGGGGACCAGATGTTGGTTTGATAGAATTGTGAAAAATAACATGGGGACCTTACGGCAATCTGGCGAAGGGGACCAAAATTTACAGTTTCGTTTCTGGAACGTTACACGTTATTTTAAATTATCTTTAAAACCGTGTTAATAGAGTTCGTATCGAATTCCGAGGTACTATCCAAAAATTCATTCTCACCATTATAATTTTGTTTCGGACTGCCTCAATGGAAAAATAAAAAGTATCCATTTAACAGTAGGGAAATCCCCAAAGACTTTTCTGTCTCGGTTAGTTTCATTTCCTGGTTGTACCCTTCACCACAATACATCCTCTGAATAACTTCCCGTGTGTGTATACGCACAGATCTCACTGCGTTTGTCTACCCACTACTCCCTTGTTCCTTCCTAGAAGTTTTAGTTATGTTGCGTGTCATAGAGTCCAGGTGTTTATGACAGCTTCCTCATCACGGTTTACTTATCAACATCACAAACCTTTCCTTATTAAGTGGTCCGAAACAGTTCTGCGTGGAAATGAGCATCAATTTTTCCCTCCAGTACCTTGTTTCTTCTATAAAGCTTTGTGTATCTTCTCTCGACAAGGGCGATAGTGATGTTTGTAGAAGAGTCACGTGAACCACACAATATCTCCGCTATATAAGACAGTGTGTATTGGCACAGCATTTTATCTAGAAAGTACACGGACAAGGTGAAAGTCAACTAACCGACTTCAAAGTTATTCCTTGTTCTGGACTTTCTTACAGATAAACCAAACTCAAGAGTTTCGTACGGAGTTTGTTAAAGTGGACTTAGGTGAAAAGCTGTAAGTACAATACTCTTCAAAGTTTGAATGCAATGTAGTATTGTTAAAGTCAAAACCATCACACCTCATGGTTTATAGAGTTTCGAATGAACAACAGCTCAATCGTTTGGGGACGATTGAGCTGTTGTTCATTTGATATTATTTAGTTTTATTACTTTTATCATCAAGAATTACTGAAAGTATTGTTTTTCTGTATAAAAATTGTGCTATTATAAATTTTCTGTAGTACAGTATTAGAAACAAGTTTTCTTCAAAATTATTTAGTAATAAGTTCCTTTCTTCAATACTTTTAATGAACGCGTTCTGTAATTGGAGATGTAGAAGTGAAGTTAATTGCTGGATGTTACGATGTTACTTTGAAATTACTGCAAACCACAATCATAACCAAAACGTAAAACGAATAGAAACGTGATTATTTGTCAAACAGCCCCGGAAAGGGCTAAAGAACTAAACTCCTGTCAAAATAAGGAATTTCCTGATGCAGAATTGAAGACAGAATTTCAACAATCCGTAATACGTTATTTTATAATTTTCCGAATAGCAAATTCTTAAAGATTACTTATTTTCTATAAAGACTGATTAATTTGGTTTCGATGTTTTGGATGGCTCTGGTTCCTGAGATGGTTTAATATCGGATTTAGTATTTATAACAGAAGTTTTAAGGTAGATTTTGAATGGTATAATCTCAATCAGAATTGGTGGATGTCCTTAATACCTGCACAAAACTAGTTTCAGGCATTAGCACATGCATAGTGCGCTGTCTTCACCATATCCATCTAATAATTCGACTCACAGTGGATGGATTTAAATGAAATTTTACCCTTTTAAAAAATATATAATCTGAACAATAGAAATCTGGAAATTATTTTTTCTTTTTGTCCTAGTGTAATAACTGGACTCCCAGTGCACGGATAGGATATTCATGAAATTTTAGATTTGAACCTTTCAGAAAGATTTGTAGAGCATTCTAAATTTCATTAAAATCGAACCAATAGAAATTTGTCGACCCTGCCCAAATTTCATTGCCCTATTTCAACAGAAATAGGGCAATTATTATCATTATTTTTTTATGATAATAATCATATAGATTATCCATGTACCGTATATTGTAGCTAAAGCACTGAATCATTTGTTGGTCCGAGTGCATTGGTTGGAGGATGAATGGCAACGTGGCGGATGTATAGAGACGATATTTTCTCAGATTACCCTTAAAAGTCATTGCTTTTTTCCCCTTCTTTTATTAAATCATAAATTAGCGTTTGCAATCCGCCTGAAGTGTAACGCACTACATACATTAACTAACTTGTTCTGTTGCTTCTTCTGGTAGACCTGAATAAACCTGAATGATTAAGTCACGAGTACTTGTTTTGTCTCCAAAGTTCCCTGAGATCTTTAGTAATATAATGACTATGGCCATCCATATTCAAAAGCAAGAGCTGAAGTATCGTACATTATGGAAATTACTGAAAGTACTTGACTCGCAGTATGGAGATCATTGAGAGGTTCACCTTTGACTCAATAAAAGCAAAATCCCGAAAAGATCATTCAGTCTTCGCCTCTGGAAATTGGTTTTATCTTTCTGAACTTAGATGTCACAAGTCTTCCGAAATCCCATCTCTTTGTTTAAATTAATCAGAAAGAAAGTATTAGTGTGTCATGTTTTCGCTGAATTATTAGTCGTATACATAAAAGGACTGGCAGGTACCAGAAATTTCGGTTTTTTCGCTGTTTCGTCTCGCTGAATATCCTTGCAAATTTTCAACAAAAATATGTCAGATTTAAGCGTTTACTTTAAAATGAAATACTTCTAAACATTGACTGACTTCTGACAAAGGTTCCCAAACTTTTATACCTTGCACCCCCTTAACATATTTCATCTCCCCTTTCCCGAACTAGTGCAAATAAACAGTATGACATAAAATATAGTTATGAGTGTGAATAATTTTGTAAATTACTGTGTATATATATCAATACATTTGATCTCAAAAATTGAAATAAAATATGCTTTTCGCTTTCCAAATAACCAGCAGACATCGCTAAAATAACAGCGCCCTAATAGACGCCATAAAAAAACAAAGATGTGGGTGCTTACATGTTTTGATTATACGTGATATTATAATTTTAAAATTGTAAAATAATTATAATTAAATATACATAGCAACAACAACTTCTTTTTTGCTATGTATTTTTATTTAATTCATAATACTTCTCTTCCAGATATGGCAAGGCAATGAAAAAATAACGCCACCAAGCATGCAAGTCCAAACCATGCGTTATAAATCAAGTGTAGAGTGGTAGCACCATGGATCCACAGATATTCGACTATGAAAATATAACCCTTTCTCAAAGCGACATAGGAAGGGACCCACGTATTCCTCGATGGATCAGCACCCTCGCCGTTGTATGCTGTATTATTTTTATCGTTGTTGGTTGCCTTGGTAACTCAGTGACCATAGTAGCGTTAGCAGCGTGTAACAAACTCAGGAATGCTACAACAGCTTTTGTGATTAACCTGTGCATCGCGGACTTGCTCTTTTGTGCTATCAACCTTCCTATTACAGCTTCCCGCTATATATACGAAGCTTGGGTGTTAAGTGATGCTCTATGCATTGTGTTTCCTTTCTTTTTCTATGGAAATGTTGCAGTAGCATTGATGTCTATGATGGCCATCACATTAAACAGGTAAGATAATTTTGTTACTAATAATCTATTAACGAAATTTATGCTACTCTCATGTATGGGTGAAGTTAGTGTGAAAAAGAAGATGGTGATTATATATGAATGTTTATTACAAATTAATTCCTTCTGCAGGTTCATAATGATCAACCATTTCGAATTGTATAGTCGGATCTTCCAGAAGCCTTGTGTCGCAGTGGTCATAGTGTTCTGCTGGGTTTTCAGTTTCTCCATGTTACTACCTACCCTCACCGGATCTTGGGGTAGATTTGGATACAATCCAAAAACTTTCTCTTGCACCATTCTTCAGGTAGACGGAGAGTCTCCTAAACAATTTCTTTTCATTCTGGCATTTCTCGTGCCCTGCATTGTCATTGTGGTCTCATACAGCTGCATATTTTATAAGGTAAGTGTTGTCATCATTAAAGTATTGATAGCTTCTATAGATTACAGCAAGGACAGGGTGTGGATCTTCTATAAATGGAAACAAATATAGATTGATTGTCTTCCTGCCGGTTAGTAATTCGAATCTTCGTCTTTAGAAAAAAACAGAATCAGGATCGTTGTTGTAGGAGCATCAGCGACTAAGGTAATATTGCTCCGTGTATACTGTTTGTAAATTGCGTGTGGTTGATTTTCTCTTTGCTGAACGAAAAACCTGATTTTCTGGGAGAAAAAACCTTGCTACCTCGCCTGAGACCGAATAACTCAGCCACGTTGATCACGATTGTCTAAGGCAGTGATTTTCAAACTTTGGGATGTGAACCAAACATGGGATGTCACTGATTCATCGGAAATAGGGAACTTTATATCAGTCAGAAATTATGTTAACAAAAAACACTTTAGCTGCATTATTTGAATAAAAACTTCATGTTCGAAAGCCACTACTACTGATACAGCACTTATGGAATGCATATCCAGAACAGGGTTATTAGCTGAGGGATACATAAAAAAGCGTAACAGTATTTAAAAATAAATAAAAATAGTATTTCCCGGATTGCACCTAATTAATTTATCGTACACAAAAATTAAAAAACGTATACTCCTCATCGGAATCATGATTTCAGAAGGAGATATAACTAAAAAATTTCCCTCCCTTAAATCAGCATTCCATTAGATAAATTTATTCTAATTTTAACTTTATTATCTTCGTACATTCATTATGTCTTAAATAAAAATAAAATAAAAAAGAATCACGGCTACGACTTCTGCATACATAAACACACCATTAGTAAAGCCTTCATGAATTTGTAATCAAAAGCATGGCAAAAAAAGGACCTTATTTCTTAAGGAATCTGCATCAGGATATTACAAAGACTTAGAAATGTAAATGAAATTCAGCTAATTTTAATACAAACATACTCAAAAGAATTTATTGTGAATGTATGTGTGTAAACTATAAGTCTAAGCTGATCTTTCTAAAAATGCCTGTTTTGTGTGGCCCATATATTATGTTATAAATTGATATCATTACAGTACTTGGACTTTACTCTCTTGAGGTATAAATTACACTATATATTTTTAAAAATATAAAGAAATAATAATTGAAATAAATTTTATTACCCATTGAAGGTCCGCCGTAGTGCAAAGAACGTAGCATCTCATACCCCCACCAATAAAACAGCTCCAGTTTCACTCTCACATCAGATGTCTCATAGACTGGATGAAATCAGACTGACAAAGTTGATGATGATCATCTTTTGCTCCTTCTTGCTTTGTTATCTACCCCTGGTGATTATGAACGTGCTTGAAGATAAAATAAGGTAACGTATGAAATTTATCGTTTTTAACATCTATTTAATTGTAAAATGCCTTTAAAGTAATCATTTTATAAAAGTTTAAATATTGACAGTCTCCATGTTTCATTCTACATCCAACCTTTGAAACTTGTACAAAACAGGTGTAAATGACGTTACCAAATGTCTCAAACCTTACTAGATGGATTTATTGCGTTAATCTATGGCTGGGTCTGTCACATCTAGTCTATTTTTAGATGGATTACTTTCTACGGGAGAGTAACGAAGTAAGTAGGCAAACATTTAGCCTGTAGACAACAAAAACGAATTCAATCAGCGACTTATCCAAGGCAATGGGATGTTGGGCACTGTTATTAGCAGTGGCGACTCTTATATATGGGGGTGCTGCTTCTTAAAGTTACATTAAAGTGCCTTGGTTATAAGACATGTAGACAGTAATAATAATAATAAGCAAGTTAAAAATGCTACACAACATTAACTGGACACTTACCATTAACAGATTTGGGTAATCTCGAAATTTTATTTAAAAATAAAATACTAAGTTTTTATTTGTTGAAAATAGATTAACTGTTTCATTTAAATTTTGGTTCACTGTTCAAATTGGCACCTGCTCGATCCGCAGTTCCTTTGACTCGTTTTATCACCTCTAAAAAATGCGTATTGACAACCTGCCAACTAGGCACTGACTCAACCAAACGGGGCCAAAATGTGGAACTGTGTAGCGTACAGTTCCACCCATGGTTAAACTTCGAAGTTCAAAACGATTTCGTCTTTTTATTCATTTGAAATGATTATTGGAAATAGAGGATGAGTATAATATATGCGGGCCTGTTAATAAAAAGATTCTTTCCGTTGCATTGGTCTTCCCAAAATTTCATATAACTCCGTTGACTGTATATTTAGATTTAAAAAGCTGGGGGTGCTGCAGTTCAGCAGTGCCTACCATTGAGCCGCTCCTGGTTATTAGGAAGGTGAATTAAAACAAGTTCGAAGCGTGACAGTTCCTATCAGGATGGAGGGAATCAACAAACAAAACAAGACGTTTCGTTTGCTCTTTATTACAGTTGTGTATGCAGTTTTTCAATAGTGTTGAGGGTAAGGCGTCACCGGTGGTTCCCAAAACTGCGCCTTTTCGAATAGACAGTACGCCCAAAGCGGATCGGCCTGTAGAGGTCAAGGAAGCAGCGTAATGCGGCGGAAGTATCCTCAGTCTTCAAGAATGGAAACTGTCGGTCTAAGATTGCTTCGGGAAAAGTTATGGTAACCGTTTTCTTTGTACATCGGGCTTTTTTGTGCTAGACTTTAAAGAACCTGATGTTAACTGAATTCGGAAAGGAATGCCGATACTTTGAACAGCCTGCGCCTCAGCATCAAACGCAAGTGACCGCAATGACTGACAGAAAGAATCATTCTACTTCATGATAACGTATCCAAAAGTTAGCAACACTGATTCACATATTGCTTTAAACAATAAACCGAAAGGCATTCAAACATTCTCGCGTACAGTCCAGATTTTCCACCACGTGACTCTTGCATTTTTCTGTTGAAAATGTTTTCAAAAGAATGTCGTTTCAATTCAGGCGCTGAACTCAAAACAGCAGTCAAGAATTTTTGGAATAAGAATTTATATGGTACAAGTAAAATAATTGGATTCATGCGTATCCTAAAAGTGTTTTTTCTTTAAAATAATATATTTTTAAAAGCTCTTTAAACATGTTTTAATTGAGCAACTCATATTTACAGACAATAATCCAAAACAAGGAAAACAAAACCATATTTAAAATCTGTAAAAATGTTAAAAACAAAAGAATATTTTGTTCATGTTATTTTTAGGAAGTATTAATTGTTTCAGGGTACCCACCATTCATGTGTTGGCCTCTATTCTAGCATGGATGTCTTCGTGCATCAACCCAGTCATCTACGTAGCAACCAATCGCCAGTATCGTCAGGCCTACACACGTTTGCTATGTCGCAACAGACAAAACTTATCTACAGGAAGCTGTGAATCGAAAACGCAGTCTAGCGCGTGCAGTTCGAATTGCTGTAGCGTGATGACTCACGTCACTCACTCGTCTTGTTCCTTAGAAAGAGGAAAGAAACAGACGCAACCTCTCGAAGTTCCGGTGTGATGATGTGGAGAGATTCGTACGCATTCTTTGCTGCATGATTAGAAATTGTCAAAATCATTGTCTATTTTCATTCATGGTTATGTCTTCGAATAACGCGCACGGTACTTTGAGATTTGTAATTTCGATTTCATGTATACACACGTTATATAATGTATTCAAGGACTTAAAAATAAATATTTCACAAAGAATTGAGTTTTATTCACTTACAGGATATCATAAACTTATATATAATAATTTTTATTATAGTTATTTTACCCTATGTTACTGTTAGAAATGGCGGCAAGTATATTTATTTAAATAAACATGTTAATTTCAAAGTAGAATAGAAATCTGTTGGTCTCTTGTTGCTAAGAGACCATCTTTAATTTGATTGTTAGACTCGCACGCTCTTCCATTGTCGTAATTAACACGAATTTCTTCTATTGTTGCTAAGTGCTACTCTTGGCATTGTTGAATAATTGTTGAGTGATAATAATCAGCACTATTGTTTCAACTTCATTATTTTAATGTGGAAAAAGTTTTTTTTTTTCTATCATTCCTCTTAATTTCTGTCATAAATAGACATTTTTTCAACATTTCCTGACTGAATAAGGATGGTCACGCGCAGGTCAAAATAAGAAAAAACATATAAATTACAGGAAGCGTAATGGAGATGAAAAGAAAGAAATAAAGATGCCCATAATTCCAAAAGAAAGTCCGGTTAACATAGGTAACTCATATCACGTATTCATCTCTTGGTAGTTCCCCAAAGCCTCTTACCACCATTCTCTAGGATTAGCGGTAAGTCCATTCTCTGATGATTGATGCCGCTGATGGCATATGGCGCTTCAGATGATAATGGAGGGACGCATTATCCAAGGCAGCGCATCCTCAGTGTTGAGTGATGGCGAACTTTGGATTATGATAACGGCACCCGTCTGCTGCCTTTTTTTTTTTTATTTGACTCAGGAAACTTGGATTTCATTCTGAGATGGTAAAAGCTGTAAAAGAAAGGGCGATTAGGGGACAGTTGTATTTTTTGAATTGTCTCCAACTCATAAGAGTCCCATGTGCAAAGGGGCATATTCCCTTTCTCTGTATCAAATATAAAGGAAAAAAAAAAAAAAAAAACGACCGAAAGAATTCATAAACATTTGACCATTCTATGCTGCCATCTAGAGTCAAATGAATACACCAATTAGTCCCACAGCAACCTAAGGGTTCCCCTCCTCTTACGAATCCCATTCCCTTCTATCATCAAAACCAAAAAGCTTAATTTATTGTGCACACTTTTTTGCCCTCTCCCCCTCAAGAAAAAAAACCCTGCACCTATAGTCTTCCACCATCATTATAAAAACAAATAGTGGTTCTTTAATATATACTGCTCAACCTATATGTATAGGAGTTTCAGCTAGCCACTGTCTACACCACTCAAAGAATAATTGGCAGGAGGCGGTCTGGTTACAAAAACGGGTGGACAAGAGTTTCGCTTTTTACCGAACCTGGACCATTCTAGCTGATTGGTTAGTAACCATCTCACTATGGGTTCAAAAGGGCACAGAACTGAGAATGGTACGAGTAGTTATTTTATTTATTTCATTTGGCCCTGGAATTCAACCACTGGGCCAATTTTCTTTAGTCAAGTAGCTGGTGGACATATCCATTATTTGGCCATGAAGAGCGAGACAGATCTCTTGCCTTTATTTACTCAGAATAAAAAGAAAAACGGTTATAATATTTAAACAAAGCGGCACTCAGGTAATAAAAGATTTCGCGTGGCAGAAGAAATAAACGTTAAAAACAGGCTAATTAACAAGAAGAACGTGACAGTATGACAGTGAAATAAATTGGCCAAGTACACGCGAGAGGGGAGATCTAGTAAACCTTAATGTACACAGAATTAAATGAAATGCAAAGATGCGGCGCGAGCGGTGGTGTTCTCCGCTACAGACGTCAAAATGGACGCAAGGCGAAAACAGCCAGGTTATCCGCAATTCAAGAAATGTCAACCGCCACTCTAACCGAAGATTAGGAACTGTATAATCCCTAAAACCTCTTCAAAAATACGTAAAAAATTCTTTGAAGGACACTTAAGAGAAAGATTGTTAACTGACGAATAAAAAATATACTTAAATTCGAAGAGGATAGTAATTGCCCATCGTGCAGTTCCCACCATTAAAGAATTAATCTCTCTCTCTCTCTCTCTCTCGGGGGCTCTTTTTCAAGTTTGTGCATCTAAAAACAGTAAATCAAGACTGTCCAGATTCCCCAGACCATGCGACTGTTATTAACCTATTTTATCCTGATTTCCAGTTATTATTTTCTTTTGCTTTCTTTACTCCACAGGGGCAAAGATTATATGAAAACGTGAGGGGATTGGTGAAGTAGCTTAAAGCTCTTATTTCAACTCTCACGTAACCAACTTAGAGCTAATGCCCTTATGGAAGGAAAACAAGATACATATGTGAGAGAGAGCTGTACGTGTTGTGAATGTCTCCGTGTTCGGCACAGATGTAACCTCAATCAGGTCTTCATTGGAGTGCATAGAAAAGAGTTTTATTAATGCAATGAAAAATATAGCTTTTTTTCTGAGAGTGACGGAAGAGTTAAGGAAATGATAGAAGGAACCAGTATAGTGTCTTCTCTATATGAAACTCTTAGAGCAATAAGAGATGAATGGGGGAATAAAATCCCAAAGTCTGTTTTATATCAAATTGTATACCAGCATACCACGTGACTACCCTGTACAGAACAAACTCTACAACGTCTGTGTCAGCTTTGAACAGCAGTGAAAAATCCCTCTTGGATTTCCTACCCTACATGAAAACCAGCCTTAGAACACGGTAATTTACAATGTCCTGACCTAAATTTCTTTGGGCTGCTTGTTCTTATCCTCAAGCCTTGAAAAAGAATGGCTTACGTAGATTGCAAACAAAGTATACAATATACTGTACATTGTTTGCAATAATTAAAGAAATAAATATAAACAATGGGCTTCTCAAAGAGACCCTTCTTTCCGTGCCTTAAGTAATCCAAAGTGTTCACTGAAAAGTGCCACTGAAAAATTCCTTTACAATGTGAAGGTCGTTTGACTTTTACCGGCCACTTTCTGTAATTTTTTCCAGCAGTTAACTGATTCCATGCACGCTCCTTTCCTACAACGATACTAACCTGAACACGCGAATAGAAAAGGCTCGCAGAATCCACAAAACGTTTTTCTTCTTTATTTTATTTAGAATTAAGGAACATGCTTTGAAAACATGAAAAACGTGGCCTGCACGTTACCCATGTTTTCATATAAAAGATTCAAAAACATTTTATTCCGTTTTCTTTTTTATTTACTTATTTCTACCAATAAGTTTCTTTCTCTGGTGCCAGAAATTTCTCTCAGTTCTTTTTTTTTTTTTACTGCTAGAATCGCCACTAACTGAAATAACTAATCAGAAGAAGATTCTACCATTGTTTATGAGAAATTCAATTTGGTGACCGCATGTACAAAAAAAGCGCGGTAAATATTTTAAAAGATGGGTGAAATGACTTCGTCTCAAAGAATCACAACAGGCCAGGACCTGCTGGACAAACAGGAAATGACTGACATGAATAAATATTATCCATCTCTAAAAGTAAAAGGAATTTTACTGATTATTCGCTTAATATGATATGTCAGAGGAGAAACCAATCTCGTGTGAAGTCCATTTGCCTCTCCTCAAACCATTAACCCACATGGGTGCTCAACTAGTACCCCAAGTTTTTATTCATAATGGTATTTCTATTGACCCGCATCACGAACTTCTTTAAACCTTTTGGAAGTATATTGGTCTTGAACTGTTATGAGAATTCTGTCAATGAGAACGGGCGTTGATGCAACTGTTTTCTACAGAACTGAAAATTGTATGCCTGCGGATATCTACTCCAAAAATCTCGTTCAAACCACAGCAGATGCTCAACTGGATTGAGATCTGATGACTGGGGAGACCAATACACTACACTGAATTCACTCTTATGTACCTCAAATCAGTTCTGCAATTCTGGTCTAGTGACATGGCGCATTATTCTGTTGAAAGAATCCATTCGTAGATGGATACACTGCAGCCATGAAAGGATGCTCTGGTTAAAAACAACTGATAATCTATGTTATCCTGAAATTGTTTCAATCTTTTTGCACCACAGGTATCAAGAGGCCCATTGCGCACCATGAAAACATTACCGCATAATTAAACCACCACCACCACCAGCCTGTATTATAGGTTTGATAACAGGCAGAATACGTCCATGGACACATGCTCATTTCATTATATTCTCATCCTCCCATCAGCGTGAAACAACAGGAAATGAGATTCTCCAGACCACGCAATGTTTTTCCAATCCTCCATTGTCCAATGATGGTGTTCTAGAGCCTATTGTAACCATACTTTGTCTTTTGCCGAAAATGGTGGGAACCCAGTTCGATCGTCCGCTGCGATACCCCCATTCGTGACAAGGTACGATGAGTTGTGCGTTCTAAAAGACCTCTTTGGTTACCACCGTTGTGCTGGGTTTTTATCTGACTGACTGTTACCATGAAGAAGTCCTGTCAGCGTCCATTGGCCTTTCAACGCTAACGAGCTGCTTCCAGCCAAAGAAACGTATCTGCCTACTTGCTGTGTATCGTATCACCTGGTTTAGAATTTATTATTGAGTTACAGGTGAGGTTATCGTATTTTCTTAGAACATAAAAATACGCGTTTTTTAATTCTGTAAATTTGTACCAGAAATATATTTTGACATACTAGGCTATTTTTCAAAAGTTAAGTCGCATTCGTGTTTTGTTTAAACGTAATTGCGAAATTTTTGCATTAAATTTGACTTTCTCATGAAACTCAATACAATACATCCGAATGACTTCAAAATTCGATTTAAAGCTCAATCATCAAATGAAAATAAGGCCGAAAATAAAGTGTGCCCTACAACAAAAACCACTCATTTCTAACATGACACGCTATTAAACCTCTCTCATTAGAGCTTTCTCTTTCTGCAAAAAGGGAAAAATCTCTTTGCTGATTGTGGCTAAGGATTGTTGCTTAACAACTACTTTGACATAGTTCTCCAGATTAAACAATATTAAATGATACCATATATTATATATATAAACCTTGCGTGTGTGAGCTGAAAAACCGGAATCATTCACGGAGAAAACCTTAATGAATCTTTCTGAGAATGGCCAACTAAGCGCGTTTTGAGAAGGCCTTAAATTTTTCCCTAAGAATTTTTCCAGTCTCAGAATTGTTACTCATACCGTGATGAATCCGTTTTATTGTCAAGGTTTGTAAAATTCAATGTAGACGTTTGGAACATTTGGAGCGATGGGTGGCTAAAGGCTGGATGACGTTAGGATAATTAGAAGAATAATAATTTCAAATTTATGGCAACGTCAGCAGGCAGGAAGGAAAGTTCGCGGTCAGACAACAGTTATGCAAATCTCAGCATGTCTTCCATCAGACTTTGACAGCGAGATGCCATAGATAGATAACAGTCGAGCAGCTTTCAGAGACTACAGGCGAGCTCGTGGAAAGGAGTTAGGTGGGCCTCGACCCCGACAAGCCGGTGATGCAGCCAAAGCTGTGTCTTGAGCCAAGGTCAATGAGCCAATGTTCGCTTTAGAGATTCAGTCTTCAAAGAGTAATTCATGAAAATAAAAGCATATATCTTTATAAACTCAATATAATTAATTGAGTCTTGTTAATAACATTAATATATATTTTATAGAATTATCAAATAGATATTTTCATTAGTATTTAAGATTTTATGGTTGTAACTTAACTTTTGGATACCAAGTATATTCAATACCAACAAAATATTGTGACACTTTCTGCAGGGTAAATGGTATTACAGATTATATAAATTCTTCACACAACCTGTAAGTGACTGGTTGAAAGTTCAGCTATCGATTTCTTAAAAGACAGCTATGCTATCCCATTCTGATGTAGATCTGTATGATCTTTTGGGGCGAGATTAATTTGCAAGTCTATATATTCCGGAAAAAAGAGGTCACTGAGAGGATTTAGATCCAAAGTTGGAAATGACTGCATCATCCATTACGTATATGAAAGCTGTGTGTGTGTAGGGGTCTGTTCCAAGTTCTTTGTTATAGAGATTTGAAATATGGGCATAATAAAGAAGAAAAAAAAAAGGAAAAATCGATGAAGAGAGATTTCTATCTATGTTTTTCGTAACCGATAAAGAATAGAGAACCACACTACAACAGAATGTATTTAAAAATATTCTTGTTGTAAAACAATTCCTCACATTAGTTGTTAAATCTTTATGGTGGAAACCAAGAATCAAAATTAATAACTTTAACGTCAGAGATGCTATAAGTACAAATCATGGTTTTTTATAAAAATCGATTGTGTTATTAAACCGTGACGTCCTCAACATGTAAGAATACTTTTCAGAACTAAGTTGAATACACTGAAGCTGAAAAGTCAAGCAATCAGATGGAAAAGCAGCTGAAATCCTTCCTAAAAAGCTGTTGCTGCGTACAGAATACCTACACCAAATAGAATGTCATAAAGGGGGTCTTGATGACCTCCGAAGATTACTATTAATCCATTGGCATTGATTTCTCTTTATTCTTTACTCTTTCCTAATGGAGGTAACGCTGATCCAAACGTGACCGGCTTTACAAAGGAGAGTAAATCTGTTACGACCGGCACGTAACCGTCTTAGTCCCTAACACCCTTATGACAGTAGACAAGAAGAAAGTGTGCGTGCTGGGAATGATCGAACCCCCTTAGCTAACTAGAGAAGCAGGCGCGCGTGTGTGCATACGAGGTAATTAGTGTAATGAGAGGAGAACATTTTCATCCCCCTCTATTTCAACTTTTCACCAATGTTCTTCGTGACCGACCTTGAATCAACGTACCAGCTCCATTACGGAAATGAAAGAAAAGGACAGACTTTCTTTCTCTCTTTTTCCGTGTTTTTCTTAACATTATTTATTGGTTTAGTGATTGCCATGCCTGTTCGTTGGCTGCTCCCTTACAAGTTTACAAGGCATCGGATAGCAGTGGATCGCTTGGTAGTTGTACTCGGTCTTGGTGAAGGTTGAAGCACATTGAAAGGAAAACACGAGAGCTCAAAGAATGTTTTTAATACGAAAAAGCTCCCAGAAAACAAATTATGAAATTTTGTTCCTTCCGTCACGTTCCTATAGCGCAAGTTTTATGAGAACAAGAAGAACACAACTGTACACGAGCATCAGGAAAAGTCAGTCAAGCAACGTGACTTGAGCACACATCGTGTACTATAAAGCTGTCTCTTCCAACTACGTCATCATTCATGTCAGTAAGAAGTATTTTATACACGAGAACTTATTTTTCCTGTTGAAGGATTGGCTTATTTTAGATTTTCGTTGAGGAAACTAAGGCCATTAGGTGTGTGTGTTGGTGTGTTCTGTCTGAAAGTTGCATGTAATCTATGGTCGGCTGCCTGTTTTGATGGATGAAAGACGAGAGTTTCGGGGACATGGAAGCCATGCAACCCTCGCCCGATACACGAACTATATAGGGGAGAATATATAAAAAAAAAAAATTATAAAAGTTCATTCGTTACTGCAGAAAGTAGTTCTCAACTTCGGTAGCTGATAGAAATCGAATTCAAGCCTGACAAGGACTGGGTTCGATTTTGATGGAACAGAGAGGGGATACAGAGCAGCACTTCTAATAATCTGAGTTTAAAAAAACCACAACAAATGTGAAACATGTTCTTATTTGGATGGCGTAATATTTGACTCCATAAATTACCAATCTCTCGTAGGCCAATGATAGTGTGCCACTATGAATTTAGAAATCCAGATCTAGGGATCTTATAATTTTTTTTAATGAAGGTGAAGGAAAACACTGCTCGATAATAAATAGTTATACAAAGGGTACTAGGAAAGTTTTGCAATATGACGCAACAATGAATCACAGGAAGCTGCTTGTTGCTGCATGTTGAGACATGTTCATACGTGCATAGTAGCCGCCGCGCCAAGTCGATGGGCTCAGTTATTCATTAGTAGTGAGAGTGTAAAGTGCTTGCGATGGCATCGTGGTCACGAAATGAGATAAGGACAGTTTTGCGGTATAATTTCGTGCGTGGTTTAACCATAGACCAGTGCTTAGAAGAAATGACTCTTGCACTAGATGATGATTGTCCACATCGTACAACGATATTCAGGTGGTACAGAAAATTCCAAAGGGGAAATTTCACTCTGGAGGATTCTGAGAGGCCGGGAAGGCCACGAACGTCAGTTACGGAGGAAAACGTTACTGCTGTGAGGAAAATGCTTGACGAAAACAGGCGAGTGACCTACCAACAGATAGAGGATACTTTGGGCCTAAATGCACCAGCAATTCGTTCGATTCTGCAAGATCATTTGCACGTGAAGAAACTTTGTTCTCTCTGGGTGCCGCATCAACTGACTGAAGAGCAGATGACACGACGTGTGACTTGGTGCCGGGAGATGTTAAAAAAGTTTGATAAGGGACAATCTCGGTATGTGAACAACATTGTGATAGGTGACGAGACTTGGCTGTACTATTACGATCTGCCGACCAAGGCTCAAAACAAAGTTTGGGTCTTTGATGATGACGACACACCCATAATTGTCAGAAAATCCCGATCTGTAAAGAAGAAAATGATAGCTGTATTTTTCAAATCGAGTGGAATTGTGGAACGTGTCGTTTTGGACACGCAGAAGACAGTCACAGCTAAGTGGTATACTGAACAATGCCTGCCTAAAGTCATTGGATCTATGAAGAACCTGCGGCCAAAGTCAAGAATGGACACCTGGTACCTCCATCACGATAATGCTGCAGCTCACCGCGCCAAAGCCTGCACCGAATATTTGACCACGACAGGACTGAAACTTCTCGAGCACCCTCCCTACAGTTCAGACCTTGCTCCCTGCGACTTTGCACTGTTCCCGCATGTGAAAATGAAGCTAAAAGGGAGGCGGTTTTCCAGTGATGAGGACCTTCTACGGGCTTGGGACAACGAGTGTGCTTTACTCCCTAGTGAAACTTGGCAGAACTGGTTTAAAGATTGGTTTCGGAGGATGGAGAGGTGTGCATATAGTGTGCATAGTGTTAGGGTCGGGCGCCACCTGTGGTTTCCCACATCTGCGCCATATGTACACTGTGAAGAAATACAGAACACTGTAAATGCCAGAAAAAGTGTTGTGTGTTGAATGTGTGGTTTTGTGTTGGGTTCTGTTGTATGTCCTGGCATTTGGCCGCAGGGCCCCTGATGGAACCCCACGTTGCCCGCACACACCACTAGGAGGTAGCCAGGCTGCCCATAGTTCTCTGGCTAGTCTCCGTCAGGGTCGCCTCAGCTTCCTGAGCGGAGACCAAGTTAAAAAAAAAAAAAAAATAATAAAAAAAAAAAATAAAAATAAAAATAAAAATAAATAAATAAATAAAAAAAAAAATAAAATAAAATAAAAAAAAAAAAATTAATTAAAAGAAAAAATAATAATAAATAATTAATTAATTAAAAAAAAAAAAAAAACACACAGCGATTAGATAGAGTGAGGTAGTACAGGGTGTACAGAAGAGGAGGAATGAAAGTAAGAGTAAGGGGATATAGGCGAAGGCGTCCCCAACCAGTCAATGTACACTCAGTCAATCAGGTGAAGGCGAAGAAAGGGGAAGGAATGGGGTCGAAAGTGACTGTACAATTGAGCACAGATAGGATCGCCATTTGGCGCCTCTGTCATCGACATCGGGTGGTGTCCAATCCAGGGGTTTAATTCGATCCAATGGTAGCTTTCAAACTTCAAAACTTCAATCATCAGATAGTTGTCCGTTTGATGGTGTGGCGGTCAAGTTCATGACTGTCTAGTCTGGATGAAAGTCCATCATGGTCTCAAACCGCCTGTTGTCTTCCTTGGGACTGCTATGGCGCAGGTACAGGAACTGTAGTAAAGGATTTCCTTCGGCTGAAGAGCTCTTGTGCGAAACGCGTAAAAGCTGTATATTCCTCCCTACTATCAAGCAGGTGTGTTTCTTGGTCTTTGGGTATGTAGGTCAAGGTAGTGATGAAGGTGCAGCGAAGATCCTCATACAGGGGGCAGTCATACATAAGGTGCGACCAACTCTCAGTTGAATGTAGAGGAAATTACTTTGAAAAAATTAAATAAACAAAGCTGTATTGCAAAACTTTCCTAGTACCCTTTGTACTTATCGCTAACCAGGATATTTTTAAAAATTAAATACAACAAGTATTAACCAGACAATATGAATTGATAATTCCACCGAAAACTTAAGAGCCAAACGCGTTACATTTAAGATTTATGGCTAATCTTAAGTGTTTTAAGCCAACATGTTGGTTAACTCTGTTGACCGAAAACAGACAGCTCTCATGGATAGCACAGTTGGTATAATCACTACCCTCCCACACCGGTTGGAAAAGACCCGAGTTCGAATTCCGTCAACGACGCGGAATTAGTCAGTCTCAAGAGAGGGTACCATGGTTTTTTTCTCTCGGAAACAGGTTTTTCGTCCAGAAAACAGTAACTCAACCGTAGAACACAAGAAATTTGACATATTATATATGGCGCAATAGGGCATAAGTTGCTGATGCGCCTAAAACTCTACAACAACCAACCAAACACAGACTATCTCATGATTCCTTGCGTTTATATTTCTATAATTATTAGCTCTCCACACGCTCTATTTCTCACTGGACAAGATACCAATAAAACTTTGTGGGAAGTTCAGCAGATGTGGATGGAAAAACCTAGATTCAATTTGGAATAATATACGAGTATATGTGTGTGGACTATCTCTTTTGACTCGTTTGCAAACTCTGGTTTTTCATCAGAAATACAGACAAACTGACCATAAAATACAAGCAATTTAAATATTTAACACACTAAATTAGTCTCATGGCCTTAGAGTCTTTGTTATTCGCAGCTGGCTTCGAAACAACCTAGTTACTTTAGGTCCAAGAGCTTGTAAGCCTTTTAATGCTTCTGAAAATGCGTGTCAGAATCCTAGACTACCTAAATCTGGCATTGGGTACAGGTTATGAAAATGAAGACTAGATTTACAACCTATAGTACCATTTACATACGATGCATTTCCTTATATATATTAATAATTGACGACATAAACAATTGGCCAAAACAAAGAAAACAGAATAAAAATGCTAATCTGACTGAAATCAGTATATTGCTCATCAGATTACGAGTGTTCCTACGAAAAGTCCAGCAGCATCAGAACTAAGTTAAAACCCTTGAGGAAATAAAGCAATATGAAATTCTAGCGTAACTGAAAATGTACACTAAAGGTGTATTTAACCGTTTTGACTCAATTTCCAACCTCAGTCAAATTAATAGGTTGAAATATATTATTAGGTTCAAAGATATATAATCCCAATACCTCGCCAGTTTCTATCAAGTCCACCTCGACAAGGGATGCTTGCAAATATTAGAAGATCGACTAATCCCTGCTATAAATGCTACACCAATGTCGGTTTGATTCGGATACCTCAATTTAGGATTGGTTTGGTTTTTATGGCGCATGGGCAACTAAGGCCACGATGCGCCAAGTCCAATATTTAAATAAGACACAGGTATAATAAACAGTAATATATTAATATGTATATATGGTTAAAAGGCAAGTAAAATATCTGATAAAAGAAATATACACAAAGCGTATTAAAAAAAATTTATATACGTGTATAAAAAGTTAAAAATTGCGGACATATTGTCTTTGTCAGTTAAAATTTGACGGAGTGTATAAGGCCCAGTTAGATGGTTAAAAGCGCTAAAACATAAACGGCGTGTATTTAAAAATCTTGGACAGTCAATACGATGTGTTTCAATGTTAAAATGGTGTCACAATGCTCGCACTAGGACAGTCATCAGCCCTCAGCAGAAAAGCATGCATCAGATGATTGCGTCCTATGCGGAGCCGAGCTAGAACAACTTCCTCCTTATTGTACCTGCGAAGGCTAGACGGCCAATGTTCAATTACAGGCTTAATCTCGTATAGCTTATTTTCAGCCTGCCCATGCCAAGAGTGTTGCCATTGGGAAACCAGTTTCTTTCTAATTACTTGCCCGAAAAGGGACTAACGGACAAGAGTTATAACGGGTCACTGATTTGGCTGCAGAGTCCGCCAAATCATTTCCCAGGATCCCCCAATGTGGCTGGGGATCCAGAAGAAGCGAATATCAAATTCCAATTCAGAAAGTAATTGTATCCTCTGCTGTACCCGGGACAAGACTGAATGAGAATTGCGCCTTATCGATGACAAAGCCTGTAGTGAACTAAGAGAATCGGTATATATAACGCATTTTAGTGGTGGTGTATCTGCAGTAAATATGCTGCATTCGGCAGGGATCTGCTCAGATATTGTAGCATCCGGGAAGACAGCTGCAGATCCAACAGACACCTCTGACTTCGAACCATCTGTGAAGATTGGCAAGAAATCAGAATGTTCAAATCGATAGGCTGAGAAGAGCTGTAGGTAGACATCCGATGGAGTATTATCCTTCCCCCAGTTGCTAAGAGAGAGAGAGAGAAATTAAGGCGGGAACACGAGCATGCCAGGATGGAAGGGATTGCCTAAGTGATAGGGGCAATGTTGTCTACTGTGATGTCCAAATTTCTGAATAGGCCTTGGATACGAATACCGAATGGACGATTGGCCGTCTTACGAGTGTTGTACAGATTTTCCCAACGTGGCTCAAATACAGATGACCACGTGGGATGGTCTGGCAGGGATTTAAGCTTGACAGCATACAGCAGAGACAACTGTTTTAGGCGAAGGGACAAAGACAGTTCATTAGCTTCAACATAAAGACTTTGGACAGGAGACGTTCTAAATGCACCAGTATTAATGCGGATAGCCTGGTGGTGAATGGGATCAAGCCACCGAAGGACGCCATTCCCGGCAGATGCATACACTTGACACCCATAATCTAATTCTGAACGCACAAGTGCACGATATAAACCGAGTAAAGTGCATCGGACTGCACCCCAACGGGTAGAAAAGAGAGCACTGAGAAGATTAAGCCCTCTCGTGCATTTGGTGGGTAGCTGACGGATATGATGGAGAAATGTCAGCTTTCTGTCAAACACGAGTCCCAAAAACTTTGTTTCCGCTACTACTGGAATGGTAGTTTGTCCATCAATTTAGGATAAAATGAATATAAGTGCATTCCATCTCAGACAAAATTCCTTTCCACCGCAATATATATCCGATACCGAAGGACCAATTCACCATTGGGTTACATAACGTTAGCCCTGCTTTCAATCTACCCGCTACAATCTCAAACAATACAGATTCAATTGACTACGCACTAAAAATACATTTACCATCACTGATAACACGGTAGTAACATACTGTAGAGTTTATTTTCATTCACAGAATGAAAATAAACCTTAAAGTTTATTTTCATTCTGTGAATGTCAGTGAAAAATCCTTTCTTCTTTCGATGTTTTAACCTATTCTGAGGAGTTGACGCCTCAAAGGTATGCAAAAGATTATAATGCAAAACTTTATGCATAAAAATGAGAAAACCTTGACTTTTTTAAACTATGGCCGAGTTAGTCGGCCTCGAGAGTTGCAAAGCTCCACTTCCCACAGGATTCGAATTTCTCATCCAGAAAAATAAATAAACCGACCATATTTACAGACACAATATACGGACAACCTTAGTTGCTTTGACACAAAAACAAATAGAAAACAAAATTCACCTCAAAGCATTAACAATGTTTTCCAGTATTATCGTATCTTCCATAACCATGATGACTTATTACGTCAAAGAAAAAAATCTCCAAGAGGTATCTGATTTTGCTGAAAATCTGATATTTTTGTACATAGATGACCCTGTAGGATTCTAAAGATATTTTATATTGAACTACATATTCAGTATCGGAATTTTTATTAGAAAAAACATCTCTTCATTTCGGC
This sequence comes from Mastigoproctus giganteus, assembly GCF_048544385.1. Classification (NCBI taxonomy): domain Eukaryota; kingdom Metazoa; phylum Arthropoda; class Arachnida; order Uropygi; family Thelyphonidae; genus Mastigoproctus; species Mastigoproctus giganteus. The sequence continues at coordinate 75,810,392 of NC_143585.1, read as the reverse complement.
AGTAGTAAATGATCTATCACATCTTGAATTCTATTACAATGGGCTTTTTATTTATTTATCTCTTTTGCTAAGGTATTCAATTTCGGCAGTAGCATTTACTGTCGATGTATATAGCACGCATCACTCGCGTGCTTTATGACATAACGCTTAATTTACTGCTATGTTCTTCTAGCGAAGGAGTCTGTCGATTCATTCTGTTTTGTAGCTACGCATTATGAAAGAAGAAAGTGAAGAAATTAGGAAGCTCAAGTTTCTTACTCGCCAACGAGCAAATCTTTATCTATATTACAACCAAGAAATCCATCAGAAGGTAAATGACTTTGTTTAGAACAACGATTCTGCACTCTTTTTCTTAGAATACATCGATGGTTCGCCTAAGAATAGATTTATTAGCGGTAAATGAGCAATATCTTTAAAAAAAAGTCCGAATTTAGCTTTCCTTGGGTTCACTTAGATTATCAGAGCTTCATCAAAAATTTGAACTTTGTTCAAATTTAAGTGAAGGTATGCTTCACGAAGGTATGCTATTCGATGGTATGCTTCACGCTGGAAGCAGATGGGTTCTAAACAAAAGCCGTAAGGAAGACCAGTTCTGAGGAGGCACCTCTTTATAACTCGGGAGGTACTTCAATATTTTCTAACCAGCTACCTCTCCGAAAGGGGAGGTCCATAGGTGACTGCTAGCTTCCCTGCTATTAAGATTACGAAAACGGAAGGACCTCTTATTTCATCCCAGCATGCATCTCTCTTATGCAGTGTACATTAATTAACAGCTATTAATAGTGTGGCATCTCTCATCTCTCATAATGAGTTCGTTAAGCACTTAAATCCCATTCTTACAACTGTGCAGCATCACACCGTATCCAAGGGATTAAGAAACCCCAGGAGTACTTAAACAGATCCCCATGGCCGTTGATAATTCGCCTCTCCAAAGCCACCACGGAGTAATCTACGGGAATGTAGCATTTATTATGATCCTCTTAGATACTGACAAGAGGTCATTAATAAGAAATAGCCACTTCTTACTACCTCTGCAAGGGAGGCTTCTTAGAAGTTTTCTTTGCTCTCATATCTGAGATGATTAATTAGTTTTTCTTGTAGTGTCTGCTAAAGTTGCGCAGGTTTTATTACATGCGCAACCTTCCCTATTGTAGAGATGCTTCTGTTTCATACTTTAACAACGACTGTGATGCTCGTCTTGCACAGTTTTTGAAAGTAACTGCATATCACTTACACTGACTAATACTTGGTCATGCAATGGAACTATGTTAACCATAAATCCAAATAGACTATTTTCATTTGTATAAATTTTATAAAAATTTATACAAATGGAGTGTGTGTATATATATATAGACAAAGTTTGACCTTAATGGATGCCTCCAACTCATTCCTATATCTTTAAAATACTGAAGTATACGAAGTCTCCAAAGTCCAATTTTTGTAAAATTAAATATATTTTATATTTAATATATTTTATTTATACACTATATTAAGTAAATTAATTAATATATAACTTCGCACCTTGAACAAAAACACATAAAATTTTTATTGTTTGTTTATGTAATTATAACTGTACACTGTATTCCTTCTATTATAGAAGTTATTAATTAAAAATAAATAAATAAAAACAGTTAGTAATTTAATAGCATTTATCACTCAACTACAGATCCTGATTGATATTAATCGACTTGATTACAAATCTTCAAAACTCGTTTCAAAGCATACGGGCTTTGAAGCTTTGTAATATATGGAGATTTGAGTACAGATAAGAATACCGCATAGGTGTCTTCTTGGAGTCTTCCGTCCCCATGGTGAACAAAAAAGATACAAGAAAGGTTAATTTTCAGCCCATGAACTTGTAGTAGTCTGTGAGCATATATCTAAAGTTGGAACAGAGTTCAGTTGTTGGATGTCATTCTGGTGGAACTACCCATTTGTCCATTTCCGGAATCAGAATTAGAGGTCCCTTTAATTTTGGGCAGATCATTGGGATGTAAAAAAGGGAACGTAGGGGACCAAATTTCCACACCATATACCTCTTACGTTCCAGGAACTGTCGATGTTACTAGAATCTATTCAAAAACAAAAAATGGTTTAACTCCTAATTTTCTATTATTCGCTTGCGAGTACTCCCGGTTGGCCTTAATAAACCAAGTGATTCGTTGAAAACACGCTTTAAATTCTATTCTTAAATACCTTCTACGATTTTTGCTGCATCTCCAAGATATTGTTAAATTTCTTTCCTTTGAATTTTATCTTTGGAAACAGGAAGCTCGCAAGACTACGGGAGTAAGGGGGCACAAAAATCTCAATCTTGACCAGAAACTGTCGAAGAGAGGAAAATTTGTATGACTTAAGACACTCAAAACCAATTGAATGTTCAGGCTTTCGAAAGTGAATTTTCTCCGAGAAATACCTGAATACACATTCTTTGGCCGTTTTAATCACTTTTTAACTCGACTTTCTTTCTCTAGGAGACAACAGATGATCCTGCTAGAAATATGTAGGGTAGGACCCTGTAGGTTTGATCGAGGGCTCGGTGAGATTCAATACTCAACTGTAGTTTTATAAAGAAACAAGAACAGCAGAAACAATTGGAGACTACTCAAGGTTGGAACAAATATTCCAGAACTTATGCGAATTTCTATCATCACAAATCTATGACTAAAAATCATTCTTTGAAGACTAGTCCAGGGATGTTGCGTGCACAAACTGGAGTTTCGATTTTCCTTCCAGCAACCTGATGTTACTGATGGACTTCATTGTAAGGTTTAATCTGATTCGGTCCCCCAACACAGCAATACTTGATAACAAGATGCTAATTGACAACGTAGCAGCAATCCACATAGCGAAAAACTCACGGGTATCATGAAAACCACGTTTGGCAGCTACAGTTGGTGGACTACTCCATTCATAACTGACCGATTGGTGTCGATCTTCATGGTTGAGGGCGAAAACGTTTCCAGCGAGGGCTTTGTGGTCTCTTTTCAGACAAAAAAAAAAAAAACACTGCAATTCAGAGACAGAATACACTGATCTAATAATTCTGTAGTTATGAAACGCAGTGGACTTAGAATACGAACGAAATCTGTTATCTCTTGCTATAGCCACTAGATGGTGCCACTGTGTGTTTATCCTTCCATTTATCTTTCAGCAGAACGCAAATATCTCGAATACAAATAAGGATTTGAAGTCATTGGTCATTAATGAGGATGAATAATTCATCGTAATAATGGAGACTACACCTAAGACAGAATGCAGTTTCCCAAAAGTTTGTTGACAAATTTAGGGACGTTTTCGTGGAATTATCAGACTAAACTGTAATACGAAAACTCTTCAGTAATGGAAGTTTGAAATGTATCCTCCAGAATCGAGCAGCACGTGTACATTTTCCCAGCAGACTTTAACCTCATTTTAACGATAAGAAATACAGTTAAAAGGATATAAAATATAAACCAGGAGACGCGATGCTCACATTCCAGTTACTAATAGCTCTACGGAGAGATAGAATGAGAGTGTTGATACCATTTAGTGGCTGATTGAGGACGCAGAACTGATTTTTTATGCAAAGTGCTCTGTCTAGATCCTCTCAATGCTTTTGTTTACGTCCTTGAGATAGGTTGAAAACGCAAGTTTCTACATGTACAACTTGTGTGTTTTGAACCGTTGAGAGATGGTTTAAAATATAATTCGCGGCACAATCCAATAAAACAGGTCATCATTACGAAAGCATTATTCTTCTTTTAGACCAATCTAAGAATGATGGGTGAATAATTAAGGCGAATTTCAGTTTGTCTCTTCAAAGCAGTTATTATTCCACAAGCATTGGAAAAACACTGTTTTTCACTATAGTGAACTCTTCATTTTCATTCCAGCGACTGAAAACTGAAATCATTTTGATTCCGAAAAGAATAAAGTATTTGGTAAAAGAGTATAGGTAATTATGTACCGCTGTAACCTACTGGATAACTTGTGAAACTGCATTTCCGAATTACAATTTTAAGTGGACATGTGGAAATCAGAAAGGTTGTGTTGCTGGTGTTGTTTCAAATTTCATCTCTTGGATGTATTCCATTGTTAGGCTAGCATCATCGGGTTGCCAGACTAACTCCCTCACTAGGAGGTTTCATTTTAGGAAGGAAGGACGTAGAGTTTCTAGAACGAGTACAGAGAAGGGAAATAAAGGGGTGCTCTTAACAAGACAGGCTTAAGTTCTGCAAATTGCAGTGTCTGGTGTCTAGGCACCTGCGAGGTGATCTGATTGAAGTGTATAAGGCCTTAAATGATTTGAGCAGGCTTAATGCTGATAGGATTCTTTCTCTTGCACAGATTAAGAATCTGGGCTGGGGGGACAAACTGAAATTGAAGAAAGACAGTTGTAAAACAGATGTGTGGAAGTTTGTCTTCAGCCATCGGGTGGTTGATTGCTAGAACAAACGATCCTCTGCCGTTGTGGATGTTGACAGCTTAAATAAATTCAGGGAAGAACTGGACAAACTTTTGGAGCAAATGGATTTGTGAAATGGGAAGTTTTTGCTTTTACTGATGTTGTATAAGCTTTCTTTCTTGCATTATATGCTCTACTAATGCTAACCGCTTTGGTTGGTAAATAACACTTTCAGAATGATTCTTCGTTCTAAACAGTGATGCAGTCGGAGAGAGAGATTGCCATTTTTGAAAGGGACGATCATAGTCGGTATTTGGAAAGTTTTAAGATAACCACACACGTGTCACTGTAAGAGAAGCGCAACAATCATGATATGTGGTAGAGGTACTGATTTGAGTAGCGCGGAATTCATCACAAAACCTTGTTGCTTGCAATCGTATAGATTCGTTCCACTATGACAGACACAAACAATATGCCATACACTTTAACTAAAAATATGTGATTGCGTTTTTTGTGGAGTTGGGAAAAGGTGACCAGGAGACTTTGATCTTATTTTGCACGCTTATGGACTGCATTAAGCACAGTATCGGTATACAGGTGATGGAGGCATTTTAAGGACGGAAAGACGATGATCAAGGACTTATGTACTGATCCTATCACTTTTTACGCTAAAGGCGTAAAAGAGAAATAGGATCAATCCTCTTCTGCAACGCTGAGTGACCAAACGCTAACTAGTGATTATTATCTTCCAACATCCATCCAGTATTTAGGATTATGCCCCACGCTTTAAGTGCTCTACGAGACCAAAATACCTCTAAGATGAGTTAATTTTTCAAGATGAGCTTACGAAAGAAGACAAAGGAAAGTGTGGACAAACTCGTGTAAATTTCTATTAAGAACTTTGCAAGAGCCGGGACCAATTGCAAAGCTTCACGCTTTTACAACACGTTAAGAAAAGAACTATATATTTAACTATCCATGTATCTCATTTATGGCCACTAGCACAGCTGTCACGATCGTCCGTCCTTAGCGCATCAATCAAGACGAGATGAATTTGTGGGCTCTTTTAGTTAATGTGGCTGAATTGGCTGATATCTGAGGAGAAGGATACAGGATTTTATCTCCCAGAAACCAAGGCAACCAACTAAAGAAAACGGGCACACCTCACAGCCTTAGCTGATTTAAAATAACACATATAGACATATTCTTTCTTTATCTATGTTGTTTAATCTCTCTCTCTCTCTCTCTCTACTCATCCGATTTCACTATCTCATCCTAACTTTAACAGCCTCTCCGTGAGATTTACAGTACTTCCTATTATTGTACAAGAAATGCAGTTGATGGATCGTATCTCTTCGCCCGTATTTGTGAGAAAGAGAAAGAGAGAATGTATGTGTGTGTGTGGGTGCACGTGAATCCGAAAACAATTTATCTTGATAGCATTTGACCCAGATTTTATATATGTACGCTAGATCTAATCAAAGACCAACGATTTTATTATCACTATTTATGTTTTATCGGAACTTAAAACGATATCTAAAGAAAGTCTAACCGCATTTTAAATTGACATGTTTATAAACAAGAGAAGAAAAATCGCTACCGAAAAGAAATACCAGATCTTTAAAGAATAAAACAAGGTGAAACTTTAATCCAGCGATGCCCAAGACATCGTTTAAGAACGACTGATTGTCCACAAAAAAAAAGGTTGGAGTCTCCCACTGCAGATCGTGAGAGACAGGAAATGTTTTTATTTCTAGAACACCCTGTAATACCCTGTATATTTTAGTGAAGTGAGACAAAAAATATATATAAATTTTCCACATTTAGCGGTTTAAATTACATTTGCAAGTTTTTCTTATTGCAGATTCTTTGATTAAACAAACAGATTTTTTTTTATATCAGGAAGTAGACCGTACCATGAAAAAGTTTGCACATCTGTTAATTACGTGTATGCTGTGGCCAAGTTTCCAGTCTGCTGGAACTAAAAATCCGAGTTTCCGAGGGAAAAAACCATGCTCCACCTCCTCTGAAACTTTCTAACTCAGCCACATTGTGAAACATGCCCATAAAAATTCCTCGCATTATTGACAGGATTCGAACTCAGGTTTTTTCCAACCAGTGTGGGGGAGGACGATGATTATATCAACTCTGATACCCGCGAGGCCTTAACGAATCTCTACTAAGTATAACAAATTTCGTTTTCTGGGGTCACTCGATAAAAAAAAACAAAAATCTCTGAACATCATCCTTAATCTTTTCATTATTTCTACAAAATCCGTCACCTTAGATAAAATTGAAATTAAATTCCGAGTGTGTCAAGATGAGCCCTAAAATGTCCTAAAATAAATCCTAACCACTTTGATAACTAAGTTATCCATGGTCACTGCCTCTGGGCTTGTAAGGTACGGCACACGACCTAGTGCCTTAGTACGTGCTACATTACCCTCCCAGGGAACCAGTCGGATATTGGCTTTTCTCTTGATATCTATTTTTATGGTTTGGACTTGAAGGTCTCACCCTATGATCACTATTGATCATCGAGTTCACACAGCTGAGCCCGAATACTGTCTAATGGTGTGCACACTTTTGTTCGTTCCGCATCTTCCTATCATTTTTCTTTCTCTTTAAAGGGAGTTCTGTGCACGAAGTATATCGATATTAAATACTTAATCGTCGAACAACGGTTCTTCTGTTTCGGTTTTAACACTCGAATTTCTTACCTGCAGTGTTTCTGTTTCTTTTATTGGTTATACAGAAATCAAAGTATGGAAATGTGTGCACAATCACGGAATTTACAAGTCTTCGATTGTATAATTGCCGATTCGAAAAATTCCAAGATCTACAGAATATAAACAAGTGCAAGTGTGGAATCAGGAAAGCTTCAAATGTGCAATCAGAAAATCTTCCAATATGGAATAAAAGAATCTGCAAAATGTGGAGTCAAAATATGGAAACAGAAATATTTATTTAGAAATCAAAGTATTTATAAATATGGGCTTCTGAAGATACAGCTTCACAATGTCTTTCTTTCTTCCTGAATAAACGATTTCTAAGTGAAAAATCAACCATAAAACAATGGTTGATTTTTCATTACTGAAAAATCAACCACTGACATTTTCTTTATATCACCAGATATACTCTTTTTCTATAATCTCAAATTATCTAACATCCCCATAGCTCCTAATCATTTGTAATTTTATTGTAAATAAGTTTTGATGATATTTGAAAGGTCTTCGTTATTAAAATGTCCTCGAATTATTTTATCGACTCAGAAGTCTATGGCAGATATAAGCTAGTCTGTGATCAGGTGACCAAGGAGGTTAAGCAGGCGAAGGCAGATTACCAGAAATCTTTGGCAAAAGATGCTAAGAAAAACAGCAAAGATTTCTTTACTTATATAAACTCTAAAAGGAAGGGGATGAATCTGATTGGTCCACTTGACATCGATGGTTCGACTGTTGATGATCCTGCTCAGATAGCAAACAAACTGAGTGAGTATTTTGCATCTACATTCACACGTGAGGAATTATTAAGGTTTGAAAATGGCAGAAGGTTATCAAATTGTAGCAGGATACTTAATGATTTGTAATAACTGAGAGCAAAGTGGAGGAGAAATTGTTGAAGTTAAACATAAGAAAAGCACCTGGGGAGGATGGGATCTATCCAGTTATATTAAAGGAGGCGGCAAAGCAACAAAGCAAACCCTTAGCCATAATTATGAGAGCATCCTTGGACTCAGAGGAGGTCCCCACGGACTGGAGATGTGCAAATGTATCCCCAATTCACAAAGGGGGATCGAAGGGTGGTAACACGAGTAATTACAGACCAGTTAGTTTAACTTCTGTTCCGGGTAAAATAATGGAGTCACTGGTTAAAGATGCATTGCAGGATCATCTAGACAAGACTGCAGCAATAATTCAGACACAGCATGGGTTTGTTAAGGGAAAGTCTTGTCTGACAAATTTAATAAGATATTATGATGTAGTTACAAAGGAACTGGATGCAAAAAATATTTCGATATCATATATTTGGATTTCAGGAAAGCTTTTGATACTGTTGCGCATGGAAGACCATTGTACAAATTGGAGCAGAATGGTATTAAGGGTAAGTTGCTACAATGGATAAAAGGATGGTTAAGTGGGAAAAGACAGAGGGTGGTAATCAATGGGTGCTGCTCTTCATGGACTAATGTTATTAGTGGAGTCCCACAGGGTTCGGTGTTAGGTCTACTGTTGTTTTGTATATTTATCAATGATATTGATGAAGGTATATCAGGCTTAATGTCGAAGTTTGCAGATGATACAAAGGTTGGCAGGGTTCTTAATGACAGTAATGGCAGTGTGCTACTGCAACAGGATCTATATAATTTGGGCAGATGGGCTAAGAAGTGGAAACTGAAGTTTAACCTTGACAAATGCAAAGTACTGCCTATGGGTAGAAGTAACCCCAGAGAAACGTACCAACTGTGTGGTTCTACACTTAAGGTGGTAGAAAATGAAAAAGACCTGGGAGTAATTGTGCAGGCAGATATGAAGTTTTCTGAGCAATGCAGACAGGCTGCCAGGGCAGGTCATGGGGTTTTGTCAATGATATATAGGAATTTTGCTAGCAGGGAAAAGGAGGTGATTATCCCTCTGTATAAGGCAATGGTGAGGCCACGCCTTGAGGACTGCGTACAGGTCTGGAGGCCTCATTTTAGGAAGGATGTAGATTTACTTGAGCGTGTACAGAGAAGGGCAACAAGATTGGTGAGGGGAACGAAAGGATCCTCTTACCAAGAGAGGCTTAAATTCTGCAAATTGCAGTGGCTGGAGACTAGGCACCTGCGCGGTGATCTGATTGAGGTGTATAAGGCCTTGAATGGGTTGAGCACGCTGAATTCTGATGGGATCCTTCCACTTGTTCAGATTACGAACCTAAGGGGGCATAAATTCAAATTAAGAAAGGACAGATGTAGAATAGATGTGCGGAAATTTTCCTTTAGCCAGCGGGTGGTTAATTTCTGGAACAAACTTCCATCTGTCGTTGTGGAAGTTGATAGGTTGAATAAATTTAAGGAGGAACTGGACAGGCATTTGGAGGGAATGGTGTGATTTTTTTTTTTTTTTTTTGGCTGATGCTGCATAAGCTCATACACTTGCTTTCTTGCATCACATGCCACTACTACTACTATCCAGTATTAATCCAATTATCACCGATTGTTTTCATTCGATAATGCGAGGTTCCAGTACATTCTACATAATGTTTCATACGTGATTCATTATGTTCTTCTCAAACATATTTGGATTCCACTAATAATAATTTTTGATTGCTCAAATAAAGTATGTAAAGCAGGAATTCGTTCCCATTTTAATCTGTTCTACTGCGATTTCAGTAAATCACTTTTTGTGCTGCAGAAATTTTATTAACCTTTGGTAATTATTTACATCTGATTATTAACATCCTAATAATCAACACTACATAACAAAAAATCGCCTTTTGAGTAGGTCATTAATATGCCCTTAATCATAAGTTATCGGAAATTTTTGACTGAATTTTGGTTCCATATATGAGAGCATTTATTTTCTGCGCTGGAAGTAATTTATGGAGCAATTATCTGCCTGCCACCTACTCCAATTGTTGATAATTTACTTGACAACAGGTAGTGGTATGCAGCATCAACGGACTCTGGTGAAATATCATAAATGCCATGCAGTTCATTCATTTGAATCAAACATGAGTATTGTAAAGAATACATTTTTTACTCAGCCCTAGATGGAATGAAAATTTCGAATGCATTGATGCGGTTTAAATTCTTGATAAGAGTACTTTTATCCTTTCTTCTTGATATAAGTATATCAAGTTCATAAACCAGGATCACTTGAGAGATTTTCTTATTGTCTCTTACCGCTTACAATCCTCAACACAAGAAAATACAATATGACCCGTCGGAAACTATTATTCGAATTAAATACTATCGGGAAGAAATAATGTTGTCCACATTTGTCTCTAATGATTTCTTCAATGCGTCTTGGAAGAATGTCTACTTGGCTCTTTATGTTATTTGCTTTTTTAATTTTTCTCTCGGAAATGCATATATAGAAATCAGTCAGAATCTTCCATTATAGTCTCTTAACATGTTGTTATTAGAGACCTTGAAGGATATATGGACTACCATACGAAAAGTCTTAGGACACCATGTTTGAAAAAACACGAGTTTTCATGAAGAAATTAATAAGATGTGGGCCGACCTTTGGTATCCAGTAGCAGTATCAATCCGCGTGGAACACTTTAAATCAGTTCCTTATAGTAGGCAGCAGGAACTTGTTTCCATTCCTCCTTCAGATTCCAGTTTACATATTAAAGAGGATCGTATTGGCAATACCGTGATCTAGAGGTTTTACTTCATCCAAAAGGCATTCGATCGGATTCAGGCTGAGCTCTAGGCTATCCAGGTGAGTTGTTGGACGGATGGATTCTTTTCATCAAACCAGGTTTTTACACTGCTCGTTGTACGAGACAAAGTACTCTCGTGCTGGACCATGGATGTGCTCCTTTCTATAGAACTTCCAGAGTGTGTTCATCACAGAATTGTCCAAGATATCGGTATACGATTGATAATTTTTTGCAACACAAATGACGCACACCTGAATGATCAGAAACAGCACCACATCATGAACCCACTTCATAGAAAATTCATTCTGCGCACAATACACTACAGCAGATGACGTTACCCAAGCCACACCAATAGTTTGTCTGATCTAGACACGAAATGGATTCGTCATTTGAAATGGTGCAAACGACATCAGGCATTATTAATTAGTATTATGTGGACCTTAGAGCAGCAAGCCTCTCATGAAAACTCACACCGTGCAGTTAGTTAGTTAGTTAGTTACAAACGACAGACACTCCTATGATCATCCTGAATGTAACATTTTCTAAAGCTGTCGATTGGTTCGCACCCACCCCTTTCTTCAGGGATCATTGGTTGCTATCCATCAGTTTTTCTGGCCTACCTGGACGTTTCTGTACACCTACATATGACTTTGCGAGTTTAAAATTGCTGATACGGCATCCGACACTTAACCTCTTTGAAGCACCATGCCGCGATTCATTCTGCTTCTTTGTAATCACTGCTATTGTGTAACAATTTTAAACCCGTTCCTGGTTATCATAGTTCTCGGTCGCCACATTGGGGAGGATGCCCCAATACTTTTGGCAGCGTAGTGTATTTTGACTATTTATCTAAACAACAACAGTCATTTACCGAACAAGCAGGGAGAACTCAAGGAACATCATTCAAAAGAAAACAAAGGGATGATAACTTCCTTATTAAAAAAAAATCTAATAGAGGCGAAATGCTCTGGATAAGAGTACAAAAGGCAGCTATGAATAATTAACAATAGAAATATCAGAGGATATTGGGAAGAAGCTAAGTTAAATTCGTGCCTGAAGCACCTTCAACTTCGGCTTGTGCGTCTTCCTTGTGTTCGATTCAGGAAGTGCCCAACTCAAGACAGCGAGCCGTCTATCTGGGCGTAATTACAATGCACACAATTCAATGCTTGCATTAACGGATTACAGTGTTTAAATAGAACCTTTAATTATGTAAATAGCGTCCAGAGAATAGAGTCGGGGGCCATCGTTGGGGACAGAACGCCAACTAAATAACGGTAGCATGTAAATAAGCTTAACGAGGTTAGGCTGAACGAAAATCAGAGGGAGGGCCATGGATGCTTTGTGTTCGGGAGCACGCTCTGTGGCGTTTCAAAAACAAAACTAGCGATGCGTCACTCCGAGTGAAGTGTTCCTTTTGTGTCCGGATGGGACACATGAAAGAAGAGCTTCGGCGAAAACCGGAAGTTGTGATGTCAACCGGAAATGATGAATGCCGACGAGGAAGATTCTCTGAACTGGGAAGCGAACGAACAACAGGGGGGCTTACGAAGAACAGATACAACGAGACAGTGGGAGTATCAGTTGTTTGTGGTCTGGCACTAAGCCAAAAAAGACCTTTCTTTCTCTTTAACAGAAATGGGAAGAGGGGAAAAAATAACGTAAAAAAGAGTGAAAAGAGGAATTCTCGTTTTAACAGAGAGCAAGATGATTATAAACTCTCCCCTCTGAATCGATTCCAATGGAAAATATTTGTGGTGGGAGTAAACAGGTTCCATCTAAACCTTCGAGTTGTGATTCAGTAGTAACAAAGCATCCAACTGATTTAATTAGCAATATTTAATTAAACATACCTGATTCTCGGTTTTCCATAAAAACATGGGATCCTATTAATTCAGTTTTCATTTTTGATTCCTGTCGTGTCATATTTATCACAGCGTGAAACAACTTTATCATTAAATATTCCTTTTTTTTAATTACTCTTTATTTATAACAAGCTTTAAAAAATGAACGTGGAAAGTGAAAGAGAATTACGGTGTGGTGTAGGAGGTTTAATTTTAATTATATTTCCACAGATTAAAATCTATGGAGGCTACATGGAAAATATAATTAAAAATAAATATGTGAAAGATCTTTACGAGCTTTATACCGAGTTAAAATTCAAAATATGTAGTGATGGGTATGAATCGTAGATTATTTTCCCTTTGGAGTTGTCAAACAAGCAGTTTATTTAAAGGCAAGGATCGCAGACCTAAATTAAACATCTTTCCATTAATGAAACCTGGAGAGTTCAAAATAGAGTAAATCTGGATTTTAATGAATTTCTCAATTATTACTTTAAAAAACTGATTGAGAGAAAAGGAGGATAACTGGATCGAAAACGGTTGTGAGACTACTGAAAAATGTCTTTATATTTAAAAAAAGTTGCAGAATAATCGACTGATTGGATTCAAAAAAGAGGAGTAAGTTAGGATGGACATTAAATGCATCCAATGGTTTCAGCACTAATCCGAAAAACATTATTTGGAAATGAGGCAAATTTCCTGCTCTTTTAGGTTAAGATATTTAAAACTACTGTTATAAATCTAATCAGACATGCATACACTGGCTGGTCACTTTTTTTAAGACACTGAATCCACATTTTGTTGGACTGTTGTCAACCTGAATCACTGTTCCAACACTACATGCCGTGGAATCAACGAGTTTAAAAAGATTATTGAAAAGAGAGACGAGGAACAATGCACTATTCATGTAACAAAGCTCTCCTCAATCCTGGAGTGACGTGAGCAGAGGACTGCGCTAAAACAATATAAATCTCGTGCTGGAACACAACTGAATGTGACTCGCCAAAGTATTTTCTATTCGGGCAAACTGGAGTCATGTTTTTCTACTCCCACACGCGTAAGGAAAGAGAAAATCTCCCTATTTTGCTAGGTTAGTATTACAGCACAACTTTTTACCTAGATCCAGGGTGGTCCCGCTGATTGATTCTTGACTGTTGTGCAAAGTTTTCGGCTCATCAGCAACTTAGGCTATATTGCACCGTGTATAACATGTCTGTAAATTTCGTGTGCTGGACCTGTATTCCTGGAAGATAAAAAAAGCATAGTACGATCGCCTGAGACTGATCTCAGCCCACGTTGTGAAAATACCGTTAAAAATTCCTGGCGTCACTGACGAGATTCGAACTCGGGTCTTTTCTACCCGGTATGGGGAAGACGGTGATAATACCAACTGTGCTACCCACGAGGGCGATCCTGGTGTCTTTTAGATGAAGATTACGCAATTCTTCTTTAGATTATGACAGTTTGATGGTCCTTGGCGATGATATTGTACAAACGTAATGAACTTGCTGCTGCCCCCCTTGATCCCAGAACACTTTAATATGGTTAAAAGCTCAATGAAGAAATGTTCTTATTTCTTGAGATAATGTATTTATTTGTACAGCGCTGATGTTCTGATGTCCAAATTGTAGAAGGCGATTAACGTTTGTACTCACATAGATGGTACAGTGACATAAACCGAAATAGAATGAAATATAAAAGGAATCACATGAACAGCACAGCTAAATTCTGCGGTGACATCATGAAAAATACGTCTTGGGGACACCATAGTTTCTGAATTTCAAAAATAGGTAGTCAACGAAGGGGAAAATTCATCTCAAGAAGCTCGTAATACTTGTTGGTATTCGTCTTTGCAAGTTTATCTCACGCGGCTGCTGCTGTGCAGAGGGTACTCTGTTGTTGTAGGGTCTTAGGAGCATCAGCGACTAAGGCCAAATTGCTCCGTATATACTGTGTAAAGTGCGTGTGCTCTGTGGTCGATTTTCTGTTTTCTGAACGAAAAACCCGCGTTTCCGGGAGAAAAACCATGTTATCCTCGCTTGAAACCCGACTAACCCAGCCATGTTGCGATAAAAGCCCATAAAAATTCCTCCCGTCATCGACGGGTCTTTTCCAACCTGTGTGGGAAGGACAGCGATCCTATCAACTGTGCTACCCACGAGGGTCACCTGTAGGAATTAAACCTTGATCTCTTTTAAACGCTTTCATATAAAGAATTTTCGCAGTTGTTAAATTAGGCAGAAACTCGATGATGGTATATGTCTGCAAAAAGGTCCTCTATGATGGAACACATGATTATACGAGATTGGATGCAACTGCAATCGGAAACAGAAGGAAACAGGGTCTGACTAGGTCCCTAAAAGATTCGTAAGTAATTTGCTTCTTCTTTTTCCGATTACTATTAACGTCCAAGCATTTTATTTCAATGGGACACATGTTTGTAATCTTAGCGGAACTGAAATGAAATAGTCGTTTTTAGTAAAAATTTTATAATATACCATGGGCATGAATTCCCTCAAGATGTTATCTGATATGGTTCATCATAGAAAGCTAATATAATTCATTTCATCCTAATATGGTACGAAAGTCGAACTAGTTCCCTTGTTTATCTAAACTCTGGGAATCCAAATAACAGAGGAAGGATACGTCAACACTTCGGAACCATTTCAAGAATCCAAACTCTTTGCCAACGGCCGCTGTAAGTAGCAGGAAGTTAAGTATATAAAGCAGCCAATAGAGACTGAAAACTTTATTTGCACATCACTAAAATGAATAACCATAAGCATCGATCGGATTAATGCATGGAAGCCACCCGAAGTGCTTTGATATGAATTTGCTTTGTTTTCCTTAAAATCCCTATGAAGCCTCCGACTTATCCATTCCACAAGTATAGACGCTTCTGTTAAAATAAGGAAATCCAAACAACACAGAATTAGTTCGTGCAAATATCCCCAGCACACCACACACCGAGAGCGGAACAGTTCGAGCAATGGCGACCACACTAAGTAACCTTTCAGGAACTCAGACCGTCTGCTAGACTGACACTGGGATCGTTACTCAGATGAATTATTCATTCTCATTAATGGTCAATGATGGAATGCGTACCCTATTCACAATATTTGCTCGCTGTCTACAGCCAGAGAGATTCGGTTTTCGCTATGGTTTTAAATACAGATTTTGCCAAGCCAGAAACGCTTGAGTATCAAACGAATGCATACACGGGTACAGTTATCTGCACCAATATGCAGGGTGAATTCGGAATTTCTTTTTGACTTCTTTCCAAGTTTAAAATATAATAATAAATGAGAGAGAGAAAAATAATTTGTTCCATAGTTTAGATCCTCGCGAGCACCGTGGTTATAATTACTGTACCTGCCCACATCGGGGGAGAAGGTTAGGGTTCGAGTGCTGTCAATAACGCGAGGAACTTTTGTGGGATTTTTTTTTTACTCCGTGGTTGAATTAGCCGGTATCAGGCATAGATAGCAAGGTTTTTCATTCCATTCAGAAAAACAGACGCAATTTATGGATATATTACACATGGGCAAATGAGTTAATATGTCGAATGAAACCAACAGATGGCGCTCTTAGGAGGGTCCTCAACTGGAAAAAAATAAATCTAAGTGTAGAAAGACGATGTTATTAAACACATCGTTTATTTCAGAAAAAGCTATTTTTCATTCATCTGTTGTTGTTGTAGGGTTTTAGGAGCATCAGCGACTAAGGCCATATTGCTCAGCGTAAAAACCAGAGTTTCTTTCTGGGAGAAAAAAACATGCTACCTTCGCCTGAGGCCGACTAACTCAGCCAGGTCTTGAAAGATTCGTGACCATTGAGTGGTGAAAGTCTGATGATTCTTTTGTGGATTCTTTACCGCTCAATCAGCACATTCATTTCCGCCAAGGGCAGCATGTCCTGGGATCCAACAGATATTCACTTTCCTTTTATTTTGGAGCTTCATTAGATGAGCTTGAATCTAGTAACGTACGAGGTGACATTGTGCTTTCGTTGGAAGGCATCTATTACACTTAATGAGGCTGTGTATATGAGGCGTTTCAAAAGATAAGTTTCAATGTGCTTCAAGGCTGAGTATGGCAAATAGCTTAGTTGAATAGCTACTGCAGTTTTTTTGGGAGTGACTGTGAGAGGGGGTGTGTGGAAGAACACTGCAGTACCCACTTGAGTATCTGTTTTGGAGCCATGTGTATATATTTGAAAATATTCAGAGAACCATGATGAGTAGTCTTTGTGCACCTGTTTTATGTTGATGCTTGCCAGAGCGTTTTTCTCTACTGTTGCAAATAAAGTCCCAATTAGTAGCGAAAGTTTGCCATGGTGGGTTTCTTATACTATTATTATCATATATGATCCCATTTTGAAGGGTAATTCTTGTAGTTTTATTCCAATCGGTTTATTTACTGTAGATCTGGTCCTCTAAAGGATATCCCACTGCGGATTGAAAAGATATTGCCAAGTAGGGTGATTAGGAAGACTTCGGATTTTGATGGAGCCGCTGTCTATACAAGCTGTAGACAGCAGCTCCGTAGTCCAGTCTTGATCTGATTAAGGAACGGTATAATTGTAGCAATGTGTACCGATCAGTTCCACATGTCATTGCAAAAAGAACTCTAAGGATATTTAATTTTCTAACATAGTATTTGAGGAGGTGGTTTATATGTTCCAAGAAGTTAAGCTTATTATCAAGAATCAGACCAAAGAAGCTTATGCTATTTGCTAGAGGTATCGGCTGATTTTCTGGCCTTATTTCTGGATACGAATGCATTTTTCGTTTTGTAAAAAAAATGCATGTCTGTTTTCTGTTGTGATATTTTGAAACCATTTTTTTTTTGTCCACAATTCTATATTTTAATTGTGCCTTGTAGTTGCCTTGCAATCATACTAATGTTTTATGAATTACATGAAATGGTAACGTCATCTGCATAAAGTCACAGTTCAACTGTGTTCCACAAGTCTTTTGTAGTACAATTTATTTCGATTGTAAAAGAAGCAAGAGTACTGAGCCCCTTCTTGAACACATGCTCGTGAGAGATCGTTTTGATATTTCACTTGGAAGGTTCTGTGTTTAGGAAACTATTAAAATTGGTAAGTGTCCTCGCAAGCCATAGTTATAGATGTCATTCAGAATGCCACGTCTCCAAATAGCGTCAAAAGCCTTTTCTATATCAAGACTGATCATAATTAGATGCTCATTCCTCAGAAAAGCATTTCCAATATTTGTTTCTCCTTTTATCATAGGATCCATCGATGATCTATTTTTACGAAAGCCATACTGATTTATGCTAAGTACATTATGAGTCTCTAAGGGCTAGGTCAGTTCGATTATTCCCCATTTTTACAGTGTTTTCCCTACGCAGCTTGTTGTGACTGCTGGTCCATAATTTTTGGGATACATATGATCTTTTTCAGGTTTAGAGTAAGCGATTACATCGAGTGACGCCAGCAGTTTGGATAATAGTTTTCCATATAAATTCTATTGTATAATAGAAGTAAAGTATTTAAAGGATTTTTCACTAAGTTGCTGTATTATTTGATAGTGAACGAGGAGGCGCAGGTGCTCCTCCTCGACTTAGCCAGAGCTTTTTTCAGTTCTTCTATATTGAAATGCTGGTTACTGGAAGTTGTCGATTGGTATTTAAGGATTTTCTCAGATTCAGTGATATCCTCTCCATTACATTTATTAGTCGAGTTGGAACTGAAAGTTCCAAATCCATTAATAAATTAGTCCCGTTGAGCTGCTGTCTGATTTTATTTGATATTACACTACTACCTGTATTTCAATTGATTGTGGAGGCGAAACGTATCTATGATTCCTTTCTACTCTTACGCCAGATGCTTTTTTTTTAATTTACAAGGTTAGTGGTGGGATATGTTTGGAAGATATTCTAAGCCTTGGTCTTCTCTCTTTTTAGCAATGCTGCATTCATTGTTCCACAACGTAGTGGCATGTTTATATTTTCCAAATTATCGAGGTACCATAACTTTGGCTTCCATTAATATTTGGTTTGTGACTTGAGTTATGGCAATGTCTACAGCCGAGTAATAATTAATTGTTCATTTATTATTGCAAGAGTTATATATTTTGCTTTATGGAATCTCCATCTCTTTTTGCTATCATGATGTATAACATCATCAGTTAACATTCTGCAGACCACAAGGAGATGATCACTATTAAGTGAATCATTTAAGAATGTTCATTCAATGAGTGCTTATAGGCCTAGAAACATATAAAAATATCAATGGTAGAAGCTGTTCCTGTGGTAGATGGATAAAGTTTGAACTCTAGTGTTAAGGAGTGAAAGATATTGCTCATCTCATTCAATAATTTTTAAACCAATTTTCCTAGTTTGTCTTCATGGTGAAATCGCAACAGAGGATGATGCCCGTTTATATCTCCCATGATACAGAGCGGGGGTGATAGCTGAGTCACTAACTCTTCAAGATCGGCGTATGCGATGTGTTGTTGGGTTTTAGGAGCAGCGGCGACTAAGCCATGCTGCTCCGTGTATATTTTCTGTAAATTGCGTGTGTTCTTAGGTCAATTTTCTGTTTTATAGACAAAAAAAACTCGTTTCCGGGAGAAAAAACTATGCTGCCTGAGACCGACTAACTCGATCACGTTGTGAAAAAGGCCCATAAAAGTTCCTCCTGTGATCGACGGGACTCGAACTCAGGTCTTTTCCACTCGGTGTGTGGAGGACGGCGATCCTACCAACTGTGCTACCCACGAGTGCCCTTTTCATATGCATACTGTTGATTTGAAGAAATGCAAAGTGAGAGTAGTGTCAATGTAAATTGGCCTGAGAGTCGCACTACAACTGCTTCCAGAGATATTTGCAGGTGAATGCATTTATACGGGATTCTGGAGTCGATTAAAATAGCCACTCCGACATGTGCACCACTGGAGGGAAATCGATCTTGCTTGTATGTACCGTAACAATTCACCGTTATATTTACTTGTTGAGTTAAGTTCGTTTCTTGAAGGCAGACACCTACAAATTCTATTTATCAATCGAGTCACGAATTGTTATCGATGTTACTGCGGAAACTTCAACAATTCCACTGTATTATTGTACGTATTATATTGGTTTCAAATTTATATCTATCTTTTTGGGAAAGGTAGTCTGTTTGGTTCAGACTTTCTTGCTTTTCTGGGGAAATACGGAAGACTGACCATCTCTCTTCCTCAGCATGTATTTCTAAGATTGGTTCATCCAAGACATATTTTTTCATCTATATCCATATGATCATAGTTTTTTTGTTTCTCGATCTTTAGTATTTGTTGACTGTGAAGTAGGAGACATGTCTGGCGGAACTATAACTGGCGAGTTGATAGCGTGATTTTAAGTTGGCAGTGAAGACGACTTTAGTGTTTACGCTAGCACTGAGTAAGACTAATCAGCTAAAGATATGTTAGGAGGAACTGAAACATTGGTTTGAACTGCGGTGGTACTTGTGGTAGTAGTAGCAGCAGCAGCAGTTATCTGTTTGTGTTGTTGGACAGTTGCTGCATATGTGAGTGATACTGTAATTGGTGATATTTGTTTCTTTGCTTCCAGGTAAGAAACTTTGGGCTCAGTTTTGTATTTCTGAATCATTTTTTCTCTTTTCCATGTATCACAGTCTTTGGAATAGGCGGAGTGATTGCCTCTACAGTTTGGACACTTAAAGACTGCAAAACATTCATTATGAGGGTGTTTCTTGGACCACACGAAACACATACTGCTTGTAAATGCCTAAAATTTCTGATATTTGAAGCATCTGATAGGCTTGGTATATATGGTCGAACATGGCAGTTCAGATGCCCTATTTTTACAGAATTGGTGGATTTGGCAAATTAAACGTTAGTACGATATAGGAACTAATGAGACATCTCTCTTAATTAGAATTCTCTTGAAGTTTTATATCCCAAAGTTCCACTGTAATTTCTTCATCAGATAAGAGTAGAAGGTCCCACTTTGTTATCACTCCTTTCGAGTAGTTTAAGGTGGTATGAGGGGATACTTGTACAGGAATTCCTGCAATTTTGTCAATTTAAGCAATTGTTCAGAGTATCTGTTTTTCCGTTGTTTGCACAAGCAGGTCTGCTGATTTTAGTTGGAAAACAATTTTGGGGGAGCCAGCAGCATTCTCTAAATATTTCTGGATCCGAAAATGAGAGAACTTGCTAACTGGCTGGTCCGTTGCTTCACAGACCAGTAAAGCAAGTATTCTGGTCTGTATCTTCCTATTGTCATAGGATGAGTTATGACCTTGTTTTCTAGAGTGTGAGTGGTTCCTGGGCCTGCGAGAGGAAGAATTGGGTCCATATTCGTTGCTTCAGCCTTTGGCAGATTAACGTTTTCTTCCAAGGTTTCCGACCATGCCACAGGGAGGCAGGAGCAATCTCTAGTGTGACCAAGCGAAGAGCAATAAAGATTAGTTATTAGCCTAGAAAATTATAGAAAGGTGCCTTTCTTCCGTTGCTCTTTTCAATTATTTTTTGGAAGAAAAAGAACTGGTATTAAATAAAAAGTTTTACGAAAAGTAGAAAAGTAAAAGAACTGGAACCACTTTAGAAAAATCTCACTTAAAGCATTGAGAAATGGATAATCACAGAACGCTTGACATCCCTGGGACTAGAAAGACAGGGTGCAGATCTGGTTTGTACCAAGAGGTATCTTGAAGTTGCATATCGGAGATGCGATTGCTACCAGCCCACTTTAGAACTCAGAATTGAAGACACCATAATTTCTTACAGAGAACTGAAGACCATAATAGACTCATTCTTACCAATTCTTTAATAGGACTGAAAGGTTTAATTGAATTAGAAATGTCACTTTTTAATGATTATTTCGTTCTTCCTATATTGTTATTAAGTATTTGTTATTTATTTTATGATGTATTCATAAATTTCCAACCGTTCTTTCGCGCATTTCATTGGGACAGTTCCTGCATAGAGTTAATATATTTTTTCAAATGCGATTTTTCTAAGCGAAGTCCTTAAGAGTAGACCTCCATAACTATACTTATCATGGTATAAATTGCAGTCATCAATCTGCATGAATATAAGAGCACAGTCTTCCCTCCTAAGACTAGTCTCAATCTAGCTACAGTACATTACACAGTGAGTTAGCATTTCATGAACACAATATTGCTACCTCGTGCCACGGGCGCCTTGATGATTTTCATCTTCTCCGACGAAATGATGGCAACTGGTGTATCCGATGTTAGCGTGCTGCTGTTTCGAAGTGCCTGAAGATATCGGGGCGTTTTCTTCTCGCTCGTAATGGACATTAGGATGTGTGCCCTTTATTCATTATGATTAAGTTTATAGCGTAATTCTGCTGCGAAGAAAGACGACACAGAAAGAATGATTACCGTAAACACGCGTTATTACTGTGATAAACACTGTCGGGGGACGGCGGGTAGTCGGGATCTCTCTCTCTCTTTCTCTTCCCCCACCTTCTTTTATGAGTTCAAGAATCGGTAGATTGCAAGGAGAAAAACGCTTACATGCCTTACTTTAATCTTAGTCGGTCCATTACCACCCTCTGGGACTCCATCCTGCATGTTATAATCATAAGATACGCTGAACGATTTTTCTTTTTAGGTACAAGTGACAACACAATGATAATGATTGAAACAGAAGCTACAATTTCGCAGGGAAAGAATTAAATATTACCGAAATCTAAAAGCTGGATTACAATAAGTGCATTTTATTACATTAGATCTTAGCATTAGTCTGATTTCCTTGGTAATACACGAAGAAATCGGCTTTAACTCTCTAATGAGAGAGAGAGAGACAGCTGTATCTCTCTCTGAAAACAAAAACAAATAAAAAAACTTATTTCAAAAGCTGAGTGACGTCGCACTCACCAAAAACATTCCAAAAATACATTCCAAACCTACACACTTGTCCCTGTCTGAACGTGACTTAAAATCCATGGTGTAGCAGTTAAATAAATGTGGAATTCGAGTAACCAACGCACACTTTCTAATTCCACGTGGGAAACAAAATTAAGCTAATTATAGCCTTGGAGAGCAAGGAGAACGAAGGATGAATCCTTCTTGTAACAATCTTAGCAAAGCTTCTCCTTTATTCTTACTAAATGGTGCAGTGCAGCTTGGTAATAATGGGTTTCTTTCATCGTATCATTAATTTCTGGCTTGGTTTTATAACTTTATCTGTGCCTTTGAGCCCACAACTAATATTAGGACGTGCCTACTGAAAATAATTAAAACAGCTCTTAGTTAACGATAAAAGATTGACTGAGATAAGCTTACCACAACAAGAATACGTTCGTGTATGCTCATTAGCCTTCTGTAAACACGACTTAAGTCTTCTAACGTTTAAGAGGATAATTCGTGTCACTTTAAAATTCTAACCCACTCTTCTTTTTTTCGTTTTGAATATTTGATTAAAAGCTGAATTTAATGTTTGTTTGTTTGTTTCTTTCTTTATTTCATTTCAATTTAAAATTTTACCATTTAATGTTCTTCGCAGATTGGCCTTTTCGGTAGATGGTTTAAGTTTTTAGCAATTTCTTCGGATGAATTTTAATTTCGAAATTTTTTAATTATAAATTTATTCTTTTAATGTTGGTTTTGAATTTTTAAAATTGTGTTTGTTAGGCATGGATGTGTTTTAGTGAATTAACAGTGGACCCGTTATGCAAGTAACTTATAAGAAAAGGGCTGGATAAATAATTTAAAAGAGTAGATCGAGCCCGTGTCAGCATTTATCTTACGAGTTAGTTTAAATAAAGTTAATTACTGCAAGCAATCTCAAAAATCAGTATAGTGGTCATTAAATTCACAAAATGCATGTGAACCAACGTGGTCAAATTCACAAAAAATGCGCCATCGTGAGTAGTAAGTTGGTAGAATCGCTGTCCTTCACATACAGAGTGGAAAAGACTTGAGTTCGAGTCCTGTCGATGATGTGAGGAATTTTTATGGGCCTTTTTCATAACCTGGATGAGTTAGTCGGTCTCGGGCGAGGGTAGCATGGCTTTTTCTCCCGGAAACCGGTTTTTCGTCCAGAAAACCGACCAGAGAAAACATGGAATTTTCAAACAGTATACACGTACCAATATGGCCTTAGTTGCTGATGCTCCTAAAACCATACTACATCATTAACAACAAAAAATGCATGCGTATAATCATGGAAAAGTTCACCAAATGTCCACAACTAATATTATAACAAAATGCGCTGCAAATATCCTTGTACAGTTGATGTTTACGGTTAAAATGTCAAATGTCATTTGGAAATCCAAACAGTAGCTACAAGTTTAATCCTTTGCATTTTAATCTCGTAGTTAGTGGTAAGCAGCTAATTAAATACGCAAAGTGAATATTAATCTGACCTTTAACTTGGATAATAAAAGGGCTGGGTATTACCTCCACTGGTGTACGCTAAAATTCTGTAGAAACATAATAATGACGCGGATAAAATGACTTTATATCTGGATGCGAAGCCACATTGTCATAAACAGATACCGAATGAGTAGCGCAATACGCAGAATACCCATCGCATTTATAAAATAGGAAACACGTTTCCGAGTTGATTTTTTATCCCTGAAAATTATTCTCTCCTACACAATTATATTTTAAAAATTAATGCCCACATTTTATAGATCTCTTCTGAATGTGCCGATGACTATACTTATCTACTACAATGGTTAGCTATAAAAATAAAATGTCATTAACTTGCAGAGTTGCACCTGTATCTCTTGTTTCTCCTAGCAACTCCTAGAAGATCATTTTCGCTCAAGGAATAATTTTTCAATATTTCTACATTGCAATTTGCATACTAATACCATCGCACGGTTGAATGGCTAATAAGCAACGACAAAAATTAATAAATTCCGCTAATGACGATAATTTCTAAAGTCCATACGTTTCGAATGTTGCGAAAGAATTCGTTATGTTTATTGCCTTTCTGTACTTTGATTGCTGTTCATACTAAAATCTCATTTCGTTTTCTTAGAAGATAATTAATTATGCGCATTTAATTTACTTTCTCTAATGACTGTCTTCTTATAAAGTTATGTGCTAATCACCCTTTAGTTTCTGGGTTTGGATGGCCATCATAAGCAACATTTACAATCCTCCCACCCCACCCCCAACTAGACAAATTCGCACAAAGCAGTAACTAAGCATGCGCATCTCATAATAAAACCTTCGATGTTTCGCATAACGTTGTCTCGCATTTTATTTATTCTAATACTCTTATAACGCTCTGTGTTCCTTTCCTTAGAGTAGCAAGAATTCTTCATGACAATTCCACACAACTCTTTCATTAATTCCTGGACATTGTTACAATAAACCAAAGCACCATCCATGGTGTAATAATAAGCCATGATCTCTTGACCAATCATAATTGATCAAGAGACTATTGTCAACTATTGCCTCAAACAGGAAAATCCTCCTTTTTGGTCCATCACTTTCACAAATATTTTTTTTTTTTTATCAAACCTAGCTTGATGTGCGATGGAGATAATTAGATTTCTAACTTATCCAAATTAAAAAATCTATTTACTTCCAAAGGAGGATGTGCTATATTTTTCTGGCCTGGTGTAGTTTTTGAACAGTCAGGCCATTTTGTTTTACCGTGTAGTGACAATCCTTCGCTCGGCTGTCCCACTGGCATGAAAAGCAGCAGTATTTAGTGCATCCACCTTGCAACCCAGGCAGCAAAGCTACCACACTTTTAGGTCGGCATAGATATTCCATTTATATTTTTGATAGCATATTTTTGCAAAAGAACCTGTAGGTTCTGGTACGTTTCCTTCGTGTGAACTGCATGGGCCAAAGGTATACATGGATACTTATTTCCATTGTGCAGTAAGACTGCTTTAAATCTGACTTTGGATGAATCAAGGAAAAGCCTCCACTGCACAGGGACGTGCTCCACACGTAACTCTTTCATTAATTCCTGGACATTGTTACAATAAACCAAAGCACCCATGGGGGAATAAGTCGTTATGTTAGATTGCCTCTTCCTATAAAAAGACACCTTGACCCTTTTCAAGAAGATTCCACTGCTGAAGCAATGAACCTAGTAATTGAGCCTTGGTTTTGGAGAAGTCCAAATCTCTGACCTGAGTGATTAGATGCTTGCTTGGTGCGGAGCCCACTCGTATGCATACCGATAGAGAAGTTTCTGGAGGGCTCTCAACGTTTCTAGAAAACTCCGTCGAAAGTTCAAGAACTTTTGAGTAACATCCCGACCTTTCTTCTGCATGTAACAATATTCTAGAACGTTCCAGAACTAGACAAAATAGATGGAAAAGATGATTAGACTAACTACAGGTCTTGGTTTTCGTTCATTAACCTACGATATTTGAAAACTGAGGGTGATGAGAACTTTTTAAGCACATATCTCAGCTTTTGAACATGTTTTCTACAAGAACCTGTTGAAATTATTTCAAGGAGGAAATTGATGAGGACCAGTGTTATTATTCTGGTCTGCCTCTTTCAAATTTGGTTTACGTACTTTGCGAATTTGGCTTTCAGTTAACACTGCGGGTTGACTATGTTTAACCAGTATAAGGAACCAAAGACTAGACGAAGTGGCTAAAATCCCGAAAGAAACAATTCTCCTTTTCATGGAGGTTTCCCTTTCTCCCCCATAAGTGAAGCAGCTCTGAAAACGTTAAAAAAACACCTACGAAGAGGAACTTCATGCATAGTCCCACAGATTAAAGCGGATACTGTAAAGAGCCCCTAAGCAATCCATCCTATTTAAATGAATGGATATTTCCAAGTATGTAAACTAAGTTTGTATTAAAACCAAGCGAACTAGAATATTAATCAGCTTATAAATTTTTTTTAAATTTCCTTTGAAGATTTACGCATTCGAAAATTAACATAATCTAATAACTTCCGATGGCCACCTAGGTAGGGATTACTGAATGCAAATGAGGAGGACAGATTAACACAACCATCCCCGACTGTGTGTGAATTATTATCGAATAAATTATGTATAATGGACTTGTAGAGAAATTCTTTAGCAAAATTTTCTTAACGCCCAGTGACTGCACTTAGGAAAATAAAATTTTTACTTCCAAGAAAGATTTTTTCTTCTTTTTTTTTCCAGAATTAGTTTTATAACTTGGGGCGTTATATACAAACCAGAAGTAATCACACACACAGAGAAATCTATTAGTTTACGTGACATCTCATGGTCGGTGAACATTAACAGAAACTCCAGTTTCTTAAGTTTTGATCTTGTTGTCTGCCTCTTTCAATTATGTTTGACTAGAGATTGCCTTAAGCAAAGTATCGACCATCAACACTTAGTAGCTCGTATGTGTGCACGGTTTCTTGTAATTCGGTGCGTAAAAACTGTATTACAGAAACTAGTTGTGAACAAAAGATACTTTTAAGTTTCTCCATTGTAGGAGAAATAGTTTTAGACAATTTTATCGTTCAATAGTGAACATACTGAGAAGCAGATATTGAAACTTACAGTAGGTTGAGAAAAAAAACTAATCTGAGAAAAAAAAAGGTGAAATGTAGTAAATCCTTTTCCTTTTCAAGAACCATTGTGTTTGCTCTCGAGTGGAAGATTTGTTTATAACATAGGAGGCTCGCCCAAGATCTCATACGACAACATCAATTCGTTTCCCTCTAACAGACTACGATGTTATTTTAAAAATCCTAATTAACCCCCAATTAAATTTACAATTATTATTAATAAAAAGAAAAAACAATCCTAAGAACAAATTTGGAACCAACTCCGTTTTGAAAGACCTTGGGAAATGACTTGACAGTAGTTAACTATGTCTTAAAAGTGTTTTAGTTGAATACTAGTCTCGAATTCCATTGCATACAATTTAAGAAGGAAGACTGAGTTTGTCACAGTTTTTATTCCCCTGCTTTGAGGAAGGAGTTCTGCCAAAAGTGTTTGATAGAAAACTGAGCATGACTGATGGTTGTTACCTGGTTTTAGAGTCCAAAAGGCTTCACTGTTCAAGATGTATCTTTAAGGTTTAGAGTCTGAAGGAGATCTACCATCCGATTTTTCATTATAAGAAAAAAAACTTTTCATTCTCAGAGATAAACCAGTTGTTTAGTTGACTAATGATCATCCTTCCGTATCAGACGATCAAAATTAAAGATGAAATAATAAGATTCAATAGACAAGATACTCCTAGATGCATATAAGGAAATGAACATTCTTTCCCATGTATATAAATACCATGCGGGCGTTTTTGTTTTTTCTTTATAACGCTTCAGAGGATTTCGTAATCCTTGTTCCACCATCAGTCATCATTCCTGATGGGTATCCATGGTAACTACATCCCACCATTATCATCCCGAGCGCCACATGCCGTCACTGGCATCAATCATCACTGAATGGACTTACCGGTAAGACTTGGGGAGAGCGAAGAGCGGCTCTACACAACTGCCGACAAGATATGAATACATGATCTTAACTGCCTGTATGAACGGGTCCTAAATCTCCCTCCGCCCCTCGTTCTTTCTTTAAAGTGTACTGGATATTAGGTGTCCTGATTTCGTATTCCGTTCACGGACAACTGGGATTAAGGAAAATATGAAAACTAAATTATGAAAACGTGCTTACAAGAAGAAAGGCAGAAAAAGGTAGGAGAGTGGAAAAATAGTACTGGGCCATTTTATATACCGATTTCTTTGTTTTTTTTTTTTTTTTTTTTTACACAGAGAGAGGGCGCTATTTTTGCCTTTTTTACATGTCAATAAACAGCCAAGTAGAAGCAGACTACAGACCTTAGGGAATTCATAAACATTTGGTTAGACATGTATTTAACCTTTATTTACTGCTACAGTATAGATACAGGTCCATATTCGAGAGAATGGTTACTAACTAAGACGAATTTTCATCAGTAAAGCAAGGAATATGTTAACTTTCTTTTTTCTAGTTAGAGTTTTCAAAGATGCCTACAAATGGCACATAACATCATGGATTCCTTAATCAACAATTAAGCTGCGAGTATGAGATGCTTCAACCTAATTCGTACTAGCTTCCAAAATCTGGACCCATCAAAGAGTTAACAAAACAAATTTCCTAAGTATCGAATACCGGATTCTGAGATGGTTAAATTGGACTAGAGGGTTGTTGTTGTAAAGTTTTGGGCGCATCAATGATTCTGACCATGTTGAGCCGTATATAATGTCTGTAAATTGCGTGTCTATGGTCCATTTGCATTTGCTATACGAAAAACCCAAATTTCCCAGGAGGGAAACCATGCTACCTTTGCTTGAGACCGACTAACTCAACCATGTTGTGAAAAAGACCATAAAAATTTCTCGCGTCATTGACAGGATTTGAATTCAGGTCTTTTCAATTCGGTGTGGAGAAGACAAATGTTGATACAATCCCTGTGGAGCCTTACTGAATTACAAGCTGCTGGCTGACTAGATGGAGAAATTTTCCTTGGTTTTAGAAGAATACTTGAAGTCCGAGAAAACGTCACAGAGATGAACGAAGTTACCGTCTTCCTCCCCCATTCCTGAATGATGTGCAGACTCAATACGATATTTAAAGAAGTTAGAGATTAACCATGACATACTTGTAATTGTATATTGTTAGAACTAAAAGAGAATTTCAAATATATAACAATTTGAATATGAGTTATTCAACTTCGACAATGTGTGTCAAATGAATCAGATTACACAAACACTTAATTGGGACAATGGAGTGACACAAAAGTTACTATAGGTTGGATAAGACTGACTGAAGCTGTCAATGGATTCTCTGTAGAGATTTTCAAAGTGTTTAGAGAAAGAAAAGGGCCATTTTTATTTTCATTGGCGGTCTTCACCATCTAGGGGAAATGTGACAGAGAAATTTTGATCAAATGCGTGATTCATAATTTCAATTTATCTTTGAAGAATTTCACTCATCACCTTGGAGGTTTTGCAAATTTCCCCCTGCAATTCTGAATTAATAATTTAATAATGATACCTGTCAAGAAGGCAAAATACAGAGAATGTCAAAAGTATCTTTACAACTTTAAAAGTTTGTACTGTAATATTAAGTGTCCGCTACATTCTACATGCTAATAGTGGTAAAGATTAATAAATTCGGGGTTCCGATCTCAAAATTGCTTAGAATAACCGTTGAACAATGTGCTCTTTCAACAAGATGACGCATCCCTTCCCATAAGGCATTCGAGGCTGTTTGACTCTCCACTTTCCAGGTCGATGGGTCGACGAGCCGGTCCGATTTTGTAGCCAGCTCCTGAACTGAGCTCACACTATTTGTACTTCTACATATGGGGATAAGGGCCAGTCATACAAGCCCCTCTTCTTTGAGAAATTATGTGAAAAACTCGAAGAGAAGGATCACCGCAGCGATCTACTCAGTTACACTAACCACGTTACAGTACGTCTAGTAAGAGGTTGGTACCCATTGGGATGGGCATAACATAACTGTTGGAAGTCATATCGAAATGTAACTGCAACTAGCCGTCCTCCCCACACCGGGTGGAAAAGACCTGAGTTCGAGTCCCATCGACGAAGAGAGAAACTTTTATGTGCTTTTTTGACAACTTGGCTAGGTTAGTCGGTCACCGGCGAGGGTAGCATGGTTTTTTTTTCTTCCGCAAACTCGGGTTTTTTGTCCAGCAAACAGAAAATGACCTCAGAACACAGGCAATTTACAGACAGTACACACGGAGCAATATGGTCTTAGATGGCTGGAATGAGGTTTTCCAACTGGGACAAGATTATTTGGAGAAAATTAATTCTCTGGAGGGACTCATCACACCCAGTGAAAGCATGACATAGAAGGTTGGAATTCTAAACGAAGTAGCATTCCACCTTTTACCATTCATCCCATTATTGTGATGATTTCAGGGTCGAGTTCTTAGCATCTCGGCCGATTTGTGGTGTGCCACTTTTCGTGTTTGAAAGCATTTGTTTTCATATTTAACTATTCATCAATTTAGAAACTTTTTCCGCTTTACAAATAAGAAAAATCGAGCAAAGGTTACCGTTCTTTATTAACGAAAGACATCCGTTTGTTAAAGGTGCCAAGAGTGCAATAAATATTCTTCCATTTCTTATGATTGTCATCGGAGAAGTGCGATGGAGGTGACATCTATTGACAAAAGTTTGTGGCAAAACAAAATTGATTACGCACATTAGTTCTTCGCTTCTTGAAAACTCTTTCTCGTCTAAATCTGAAGACGGTGTGAGCGTGTCAAGAAAAATCGAAAATGATGAATTGAAGAGATTTCCGAAATGCGCGAGCTGCAATGAAAGTCGAAGAATTGTGAATATTTTGTCATAAATTAGAACAGTTCCTTTTGCGATTAGGGAAAAATTTTGGTGTTTGTTATTCATGGAAGTTGACAACTGTAATGGAAAAAGATAAAAAGGAGGCAAATCACAGCCTGAAAAAAAAGAGAAAGAAAAGAAAAAAGAAGCTGCTTGCTCGAACAGTAAAACTATTCCATCTCATTGAGCAATGTTTGCTGTTTCTTTTATCTTTGTTTGTGTTTGGTGATGCGCTTCAAGTCTAAAAGACAACACATCCACAAATGCCAATTTCTGAAGAACGGTGAAAAGTGAGAAATTATCGTTCCACATAAATTTAATGTGAGAAAGCGCCATCTACCGAGGTTTGTTGGAAACCGCAAAGGAATATTTAATAAAAACAATTCTAATAATAATTCTACTGATTTCAGTTTTTTAGATGCGCCATCTGCCGTCACTAAATGAAAACACCAACTACGAGTAATAAATATAAATATATTTTTTTAAGTTCTTGAAATATCTCGCTAAAATTTGGACGCATTTGAGAAAGATGAACTTTTCGAAGATGATCTTCGAAAGATCTTTTAAGATCAACGCTGTCAGTTAGGGGAAGCTTTAGGTAGAACTCTACTTTATAAATCGTGTTTGAAACTATAGATTGAAAGAAATAAAAAAATTAACTAAAGACAGCAAATAAATATTATTGGGGTTGCTTTGAGGTTGTATTACAATAAGACTGTATCCTAAAATGTCAAGCGTGCTTTTTATATCAGCTTCGTCGAAAGGGGGTTTAAGAGAAGGCAGAACCTAAATATAGAATGAGATTTGGTTATAAAAATCGAAGAGTTTCTGGTGGTATAATTTTAAGTGAGTTTTTGGCTTCACGAGTTTCTTTACTTCCTCGTCTCTCTCTTTGATTACATCCTCCGTATTCGCACTGTCACAATCTTTCATTTGGGCCCAAGGCTAGTTCTGCTGCCCCAACAAACCTTCTGATTTTCTTGGCTGAATGCTAAACAAATTCAACTCCGCTGTCTAGCGCGTTTTTCCCATCCTAGCGTTGCCACTAAAGGAGGAAAACTACTTTGTTGGTACAGCCTCGGTTTACCGAGGCTTATTATACCTCCGCCACTTCGTTATGCTTCCATTTGGTTTTCCGGGTGAGTTTCTTTACTCCTAAAATAACGTGTTTAAACTCTCTTTGTGTGGTGTGCACGCCTTTTTCGAGAGAATTAATTCCTCGACATCTGGTTTAGTTTTTTTTTCTTGAAGCTACATAAAAAGATATTTGCTTCGGATTCCCCAATGTAAGCAACAACCTTCGCAATAAATGCAGAAATCTGTACCTTCATTTCCTGATTATAACGTTGACTACTTTATTTTTAGACATACAAAACACAAAGCATGGACGAAAAAGATATAAAGAACTGAGTTAGAAAACATATTGTAATGAAAGGCAGAAAACATCGGAATGTACTGTAGGTCATAAAAAAAAAAAATCTTACTACATTCTCTGTATTATACGCTATGTACACATCCTAAACGTGAATGCTGTGACCAGTTACAGTAAATTCGATGCCCAGTCACGTTCGCTTACGACTTTTAACCGCTCTGGTCCATTTATGACCTTTTGTGCCATTCGAGCACTCGTAATTTCGGACTTCCATAATAATGAGTGTCAATAAAGGGTTCTTCATCCGGATCCCCCAGGTACATCAATTCTCTAAATAAACTCTACAAAGTATACGAAAACCCTAAGAACAATGTCCCAAAATTACCTTTGGCACTTTGCTAGGGACTTTGTTGACTCATCTAATGACTCATATATAAAGCAATGATAAATCGGTACTAGCAGGTGCAATAAACCCTGATATTCCCGAATAGTTTCAAGAATATAAAGAAGAAAGAGAATAAGGAAAACTTCATAGTTTATTTCTGCATTTTTCCTCGACAGTTTTTCAATATTGGACTTGCTAGAAATTTCCATTTCTTTTTCATCCTGCAAACAAACAAATCATGTTAACCGAAAACAACCCAAGACAGTAAATAAATATAACATCTTTAGGCAAGTTGGAAGACTTATTTTAATGTATTAAGATTTTTGAAAAATATGGAATGCAATAAAGAGCGAGGCTTCTAAATATATCTTTAAGCTCGTTAACGTTGACTACACAAAAATGATAGCGATTTGTATTCGAAAGCAGTCGCTGCTAAATCCAGCTTTCATCTATAATCGCCAACAAATTTCATGCATGAAGACTTCTTCCTGTATGGCGTAATCAATGAGATAGTTGTGATAATAGCAACCATTTTCTTTGAGCACCGCCGAAATAAATTAACTCCCGTCCTTTCATTAATTTTGGATAATTCTTTTGTTTACTTGGGGTTGTTTCCGAAATTGCCTGCCTAGTTATTAAGGAACCTATCACGTATCATTCTCTTCAAGAATCTGGGTACTGTGTTTGTGATCCCAGGTCGTAAAAAGTATTTTAACTGTACACTTTTGGAAGTGGCATCCCCCTTGAATAGTAGGGGTCTCCCACACCGCGGTACGATAGTACTTTGAACTAACTCGGTTTCTGTGGAAACGTTTCTTCTGTTTCCACAGTAATTCTATACGATACACCAATACCATAACGGAAACTTTTGATTGCGTAGTGTATCTCCAAGCAAAAGAAGAAAACAAGCATGGTTGATGCTTCCCCACAATTCAACGCAGTTTAATTTATAGTAATTACTCTGATGGCGTATTTTGTCACCAACTCAATGTCGCAACGAACAGTTTCGCCGCTCGCGAAACTGTCCCGTTATTGTCGCCATGACACAATATCCAGGGTACAACTCACGTTAATAGTGCTCCATCGATTTCCCCAAAGACCATCTTTTGTTTCCAACTAGCTCTTTCTGCGTACGTAATCCATTTGATAATTGTCAGGTGACTAGCTTCGGCAGTATGTAGCGCACAGAAAACGCTGACGTTTGTGAGAACTGATGAGAAGATATTTCATGACAATCTGCTCCAAATTACTCAAGTGGTTGCTAATAGTAGGCAGGTACGATATCACTGGACTCATTATCTTGTCCATTCCCCTATTCGCGTGGTGAATGCAATTTCTATAATGGGAACATGCTGTACGGACAGCGAAGAGTTGCGAAGATAAGGAAAATGGCTGAGGCCTCTAGCAAGGATATCACTGGAAGTATCTTCCAATTGACATAGCTTTTCTGTTCCCTTTCTCTCTTTTAGCTTCTGGAGGAAAAATTTCCTCATTAACAAAGCATCGCTAATGAGATCATTAAGGATTCAGTTAGTGTACCGTAAGGGTCCAAAGCCCTCAACGAAATGCTCATTGAAAACCTTAAAGAGAATTAATCGTCAAATTATCAGAAATTATCTCGTATTTCTGTTTTGAATATGTCATTAAAAGTATACTGAATAATCAACTTTTTTCCATTTCGCTGTTGTACAAATCCGGCAATTCTTTATCGTTCAACATTTACTAATCCTCTGAACTTCTTTCCAACCACGTGTATTCTCTAGACTCCATTGTGTTGATGCATCCCCATCATATATATGTTAAACACAAGAATCATCCATTTTTTTTGAAGATGCAAAAAAGTTATGATTTGTATTGGAAAGCAGTCTGCAAAATCCAGGTTTTACGGCTTACAAATTTCATGCATGAAGACTTCTTCATATTTAGCGCAATAAATGAGATAGCTATGATATTAACTAGTCTTTCCTAGTGCTGCTCTCGTGGGTAGCACAGTTGGTATAATCACCGATCCTCCCACACCCGATGAAAAAGACCGTTCGAATTCCGTCAATAACGAGAGGAATTTTTATGGTTTTTTCACAACGTGGCTGAGTTAGTCGGTCTAAAGCGAATGAGAGCAATATGGCCTAAGTTGCTGATGCGCCTAAAATCCTACAACCAAACCCTTTCCTACCGCTTATTCTGTTCCATTGCCAATGACATTTTCGAATTCAGAAAACTTTTTCTCCTTGCTGTTTCAGAAAAACAGCAAGAAGAAAAATACGTCCACCGCTAGCAACACCACATTAGAACTGCCGAAGAAAGACAGATTACTTTAATAGAGAAAACCATTACATTTGAAAATTTAAGTGTCGTAGTGCACTAATCAACAGTTATGTTCTCATGTCTGCACATACACAGGTACGAACTTGGAAAATATTGTTTTAAAAGTGGCTTTCCAAATTCGTTATGGACTTAAAACAGTAAAATTGTGAATTTATGTGATTGAAAAATCATTCTCATTCTTCGTTTTGCTAAAGTACCACAAGAACAACTTCCCTTCTCACACCTTGAATATGTTAACATTTGACAATTGTATTTTGCAACGTATCGGCTCAGAGCTATTTAAATAATTCACACACTAGACTCCTGCAAACATATTTAACGCGTTTAGCAAAAGGCATTAGCACTCAGTTTATTACAGACCTCTGTGTTGGGTTTGAACAGCAGACAATGGGAGGAAGCGATGCATAAACTCGCTCCATTATTGGAACAAAGTGAACAGTTCCACCTTCTCAGAAATCGTTTCTGTGCTTTGCAGTAAGGCAATTTGGATGAATCGATATAACACGGTGGTGATGGTCAGATTACCTTGCGAAACTAGTTTAGAACTGAAGGTGCCTGTGCAGCAATAATTAGGTACGTTTTCCCGTAAGAGGTATCGCGTCAAGGGTGGACGGGAGATTCAAATTCGAAGAAATCACGCCGAATCAAAACTACTTAATCAATTTGGAGAATTCAACTAAATGAATTTATACGGAACTGACTGGGTTAACTGAAGCTAATTGTATTGGATCATTTCGATTTTATTACCTCCAGATAATTTGATTTCGATTTTATTAACTCCAATTTAATCTGAGATTATCAGAAATTTGGATATTGCCATCAACAAACAGTAAACTATCTTGAAACTAATATTGCAACATATCAGTCTTAAATAGCTAAGGAAAATTTATCCAAAGCATAAATATTTCAAAGTATTCTGTAATGTACAGAATGACAAATTCTGTATCATTGGCTAACTTTGTTATAAAAACCAAAATTTAAAAGAAACATACGTTTTATTAAAGTGTCTTTTGAAAAATATTGAACAATTTCGCTGGGATAATACTTCAATTACTTCGAATCAG
This sequence comes from Mastigoproctus giganteus, assembly GCF_048544385.1. NCBI lineage: Eukaryota > Metazoa > Arthropoda > Arachnida > Uropygi > Thelyphonidae > Mastigoproctus > Mastigoproctus giganteus. Next base: position 75,774,370 of record NC_143585.1, on the reverse strand, counting down.
CCTCAACGAAAGGAATTTTTGTACTTTTTAATTCTTGCACTGTGGCCAAGTTAGTCGGTCTTGCAAGAGAATTTCATAGTTTTGGCTGAAATTAAGGGTTTTTTTCGTCTGGCAAACAAGTAAACCAGCTGAAGAATACAAACGATTATACAATAACTACCTTAGATATTAACGTAGACGAACCAAAATCTCAGGATTTTATTGTTTTCAGTCAAAAACATCATCCAAAAATAAAGTCAGTTACTGATTAACATTAAATAAATTCATAAGGAAACTTTATGGAACAGCATGAACCCAAAATTTCTCGTTAAATTGAGAAAAGAAGTTTAAAGGAGTCTGTAATAATTGAAGGGACAACTTTTTTAATGGCATAAATGATTTGCAGATGATAAATGAAATTTCCATAGCGATTCTGGGTCCAGCTATTCGACGATAGAAGAAAAACCGATTAACTCATTGATAACGTGTGCAGAAACTTGTTCATGTCTAGAATTGCTACCGAGGAAAGACCATTAAAAGGATAGTGGAACTACTGGAGATGGATGGATAAAAGAAGGTGCTCGCCAAATGAAGGTCAGTAGGAATATGGTGCTAAATAACTCTGGACTCGTGACTGAACAAACTTCAAGCAGACCAAACCTTTTTTGAAAAACGTTGCACGGAGGACGAATCATCAATATTTAAGTGTGATCCCGAGACGAAAGGAAGAATAAACGCTGATAAAAAATGAATTCTCCAAAACAAAAAAAAAAAAAAAAAAAAGATAAGGACGAGGGAATTTAAACTCAAGACCATATTCATCGTTTTCATTGATAAAAAGAAGTGTAAACTTATCATTCATTCCCCACTATCAATGAAGCATTTTACTTTCAATCTCTGAAGCCATTGAGGAAAAAGGCGTTGTGGAAAAGGAAAGAATTTTGGCCCGGCAAGTGGTTGTTAGATCGCCATAACGAGTCGGCTCATTTTGGGTTATCGGCGAGGCAATTTCTGACGGAAAAACAGATCGATTATAATTTGGCTCTGTCTGGCCCCTTTCTATTCCAAAGTATTAAAATTTCACTGAAAGCAACACATTTTGGGTCTTTGGAGGAGGTGAAACAGCATATGTCGATGGCACTAAAATCAACATAGACTTCCATAATTGCTTCTAATCATGGCAGAAGAAAATATCTTCATGAACTGCCGACTGGAACTATTTTTTTGAAGGGAAAATAGCGAATATTTGGAGAGGTCAATTTTCACTTACTTATAAAGATATTCCTGGAACTTCATAGCCACGCTTCATATATCAAATTCAACTAAGTAATTTTATTAGGAATTGAGCTACCCATTCATTTTATTACTATATGAATAAACTCCTTATACATTAAAATTCCAAAACGCATGCACACGTTTAGTTTTGTGATTTCAAAAACTTCCACTTAAATGAATCTTTTTCAATCCATCACAATTATTAATTTCTTATTTTATTTTACAATTATCAATAAGCAGTAAATAGTGTTTCTATTTGGAGAAATCTGGGATGAACTCGCTCGTATCTTTTACGATTCCATTATCATTTTCAAGAAATCTATCAAGGAAGTGTTGCAATCAATTAACATAAGAGCCGATTGTGCTAACTCTCCCTAGGGATTTGACTAAATTCAAATTTGCATTAAGAAGGCTTTGGAAGGAAAATAAGAAAGCATTGGAAATGTTTATAAACGCTCTTCCAGCACTTCATTTAAAGGCTTGTAAAAACCTATAAGAAAATGGGAAATAAACGAAGCAGAACTTTATATAGAATAGATCTTGAAATTACATTAAATTTATCGCATTTATTCGTCCCTTTATATCTAAAAAGAAACTTCGAAAAATAACCATAAAACAGTATTCCATTAATGTTTTACTGTTTGCAAACAAAGCACAATCTATTTCTAGGTTTCCCAATGGAGAACGTAACTAATTTAATCATTTTAACTACAGATTCGTCAAGGGTGAAATGATGTCGGAAGAAATCCGAATCTTTCGTTAATCTCCAATTCAATTCATTTCAATTTCACACTCAACCATTTGGGTTTCATTCCTATCAAAAAGTATAAATTATGGCCGGTTTCTTTACGACTTTCAAGATAAACACTTTTTTCTCAATCTTCAAAACAGTGTTTCCCAAATCTCAAAAGTAACCGACGAATGCTTCCCCAATCCCAATAATAATCAATGAATGTTTTCCCCATCCCAAAAATAATCGACGACTGTTTCTCCAATAGCAAAAGTATTCAACGAATGTCCCCAATCCTTAAAATCAATCGGAGAAACAAGAGAAATACCTAGCGTTTGGCATTCATACTTTGTGAACCCCATTCCCAAAGTCAAGGATCCAAAACTACTTATGAATTACAGACCAATCTCCACTGGATCTGAGCTGTTGAAACCGTTTTAAAACTTATCTTACCAAAGCTTATAAATCATTACTTTTCATATGGGTCAACTTACCTACACTCAGAGTTCTGTTTATTAACCGCAAACATACTCTGGTGAGAACATGCGGACGGAGAACACCTGAAGGCAGAGTCTTATCTTCCCTTCTGTTTCTGTGATACTGGACCCATTTTTTTTTTCATCACCTTGATATGGCTTCAGCATATGCAGACGATATTAAATTTGTATTACACCTCTGACCATCGCATGAATCTTCAGCCTGCAAGAAAATCATCAAATAGAGAATCTCAGCGTATTTCATTGAGATAAGATTGATTATCATTCCTACCTAATCAGTTATTATGTCATTTGGTTATTTTAAGAAAAAAGTCAACTTAGATATTCGAATCAGCGGAACAAGTCCAAAAAATAAAATAACTCCTTAAGGGACCGCTGAGAAATTGGAATTCTGTAAGGGTAGTAAACGGACGGCTGAGGGACAAAGGTTATTAATTCGCTCTGACTAAGGAGCCGCCACCACTGGAGATGATGGGATCCCACAGTTTATAGCCGACTGCTTCAGGGTCTACCTAATCGATCTGCTACTAAATATCTAAAATAAAATGTTTAAAGCATACTTCCCTCCTCCGTGGAATAGGTTAAATTTCTCTCTCTCTCTCTCTCTCTCTCTCTCTCTCTCTCTCTCTCTCTCTCTCTCTCTCTCTCTCTCTCTCTCTCTCTCTCTCTCTCTCTCTCTCTCTCTCTCTGCCACCAGCATCAATCAAATTAGACCTATCACCTATGTCGCCTGTATCCTCAACGTCTTGCAAAAGGCACTTCTTCCGAACATCTTGCATCAAACCCTTCCAGAATTTTTTAGGGGCCTTCCCTGTTAAGCACAGGCGACTCCAGGGTTTTCCCCAGCTAGACTTTATCTACACCCCAACACTGGCTCACCTCCTCGTGGCGAAGGACGGGACATGGGAAGGAGCGGACTTTGGCTCTCCAAGGGCCCTGCCTAAGCGACCGGAGGAACAACAGACCTAGTATACTACACGGAGATGAGAAGAATGCGATGCCACATGTGACACTTCCTTCTAAGCATACTTTGATTCTCACCGATGATAACTATTTCCTAACATATGATATTTCTGCCGGTGTACAGGGAAGAGGGTTCTATCTCCGTCTAATTTATGTCGATAATATCAAGATATAAACAATATGTTCCTCAGCAAACAGTCACGATGTTTTGAATGAAATCGAAACAGAACTTCAAGTACTATCAATATATCTCTCCATATTGAATCTCCATCATATAAAAAAGCCAAATCTACATAAATTTTTCATTGAACTGCTCTGAACAACCATCGTGACCTCCTTGGTCGGAGTTGAAATCCTCATATTAGATCATCATTCTGCCCTGGAGATTATCTTTGACAAGATGTCCTTTTCAGACCATATAGAGAATATCAAGAATGTTTTATTACCTAAAATGGGCAAGCAAATGTGAGTGACAAAGCTCTCCTTACAAGATAAGTGATATCGCACATCTATCTGGCCATCGTTTAAGCCAAAGGAGCTTGGAGCTGAAGTCTGTATATGAGCAGCCACAACAAATATAAATAAAACCTCTTTACACTGCAGAATTAAAATACTGAAATAGGCAACCAAAAAAACTTCTCTTCCTCCCAGCCATCTGAACCACCAATATGGCAGCCACACTCAAGAGTCCACGGTTTAAGCCGTGGACTCTTGAGCGCGTCTGCCATATTGGTGGTTCAGATGATTTATTCACTCATTCAGCCACAACACGAAGCGGCATCATCTGCTGAGTTCCTTTCTGCCCGATCTCAGTGGTAGATTGATGATTTTGGAATCTCCGGACCAGGTTTACTCCCATAGAGGCAGTGATATAAGAAAGTCTGTGTAAAAATCATAACAGAGATGGAAGAAAACTTAAAAAATCGAATGGGCTTCTTTTTTTTTTTATCAAAACGAAATATAAATTACATAAGTAAATTACTGCCTCTGTGTCTCCAACGTCTTTCAAAAGGCACTACTTCTGACCATCTCACATCGAATCCTCCTGTTTTTTTTTTTTTTTGTTTTTTTTTGTATAACAGATCTCCGAAAACAATAAATTAAAAAGAAAAGAAGGAACTTTCACACAAAATACGTCTTTATGACTGAGAATGCAAGCAGGTTTAATTATTCCAGGAACTCAAATCCTTCAAGACATTTTTTAACCTCATCCTCACTTTTTTTCGTTTCCCAAGAATCTCGCTAGTCCGGAGATGGAAAAAAAATGCACCATGAACACTAATGAACTGAGAAATATTGAAGGAACTGAATCGCAAAGGATAGCATTGAAAAACGTTAAGAAATTAAATGGAATACTGCTTTATAAAGTGATGTCTCTAAGCTACCACAAAAGGAACCCGAATTGGTGTTAAATTTCACTCCATGGATGGAAAGGAGAGGGAAAAAAAAAGGATTATGGAAACAAACTGATCATTCGAGCATAACTCTTGGTGGGAAAATGGTGCTGAATATTCTCAAGGATTGTACGTTTGCATTTCATCAGAGGGAGAAACGAAAAAGAAAATTGAAAATGCGAATAAAACCTTTTGGCTTCTTAGACAGTCGCTGTAATATTTTTTTTGGCACAATGCCAACTGAGGTTCCCGAGAATGAAAATTATTCTTTAGTTTCTTAAATGCATCTTTTCATAATAAAAAGTTTATACAATTTTAATAAAGGAAGAACTACTTTTACACGAAGAACGTAAGCGAGCCATAAATTATAGTTGTACTCCAGAGCGCAGTGACTGTGCATTGCAGAGTTCTCTAAACACAATTAAATGCACTTCTACTCTTTTAAATACAAAACCTTACAATGAATTCATAATTTACTGAAAGACTTGTCTTTTACTAATTTATTTTAATATGCATTTGGCACTATTTATCCAACTAAGATTTAGAACCTGTGATCAGTGCTATTGTAGTAAATTGGACCCATCTATAGACTTTAATTATAATAAACAAGTTATCAAAATATGTATAAAACTGAAGAAGATTTTAATTAAGTCTTGTATTAAAGAAATCCAGACAATCCAAAACGGAAATGAGTTTTGTTTTTTGGAGAGTCTTCAATAAAAGGTTACACTAGAGTTGGACAAGAAAAAAGCAAAACAAAAATATAAATAAATAATCAGAATTACGAATAACACTATTTAAGTCACTCGAATTGCTAAAAAGAAAATTTTGTTGTGTACAAAGAGCTACAGTTTACTAAAAATAAATGAAACTCCACATAAAACAACTACTTAACACCTGGAATAGAAAATTCTGTGTTGAATGCATCTGTCAGGCTTAAGCATTGGGATATACACTGAGTTCACTTTGGATTAGTAACCCACCGCTTATGTAGGAAGGACTGGTCTGTGAGACTGGTAAAGGTTCAAAGTCGGGAACGGCTGATATAAGATTGTATTAGGCACACGCAGCGATCAGTTCTTGAGCTTCTGCGAGAAAGAATAGGTCGGTGTCGAGATCTTTTCGATCGAACGTGGCACGATTGTGGGGACAAGACGTACCCACAATCATACGTCCCCATAAAGGAGTACAAACTACCATTCGACGATTCAAGGAGACTGTCAGTTTAAAGGACCAACCACGATCAGGAAAACCGCACGTAACAATGGAAGCACAAGATAAGACCATAACACTGATTTCTAAACGCAATCGACGACTTGCTGCACCTGAAATTCGAGCTGTCTTCAATAGGAACGGAGAAATTCTTGCGTCTACATCCACTATAGTACTTCACCTTAAATAAGCAGGACTTCATTGTCGAGAAGTGGTCCGAAAACCCTTACTGAAACCGAAAAATCGAAAGAAACGATTGGCTTGGGCTAAGAGTCATCAACGTTGGACATTCGAAGAGTGAAAAAACGTACTGTGGATGGATGAATCCAAATTTGAAAATTTTGGATCCAAGCATAGTTTATGTGAGACGATCAACTGAAAAAAAATGGCTCCATATTTTTAGTGCCTACAGTCCAGAAGGTGGTGGTTCCATCATGATCTAGGATTGCTTCTGTTTTTCTTTTCTGGAGTAGGTGACATTGTCAGAATTGAAGGAATTTTAAGAAAAGAAGGCTATAACAATATTCTTGAACAAAATGTAATATCATCTGGACTTCGATTTTGCAGAAGAAATTTGATATTACAACACGACAACGACCTGGGCAGGGACACTCTAGCAACTAAACAGGAGCTATTGCAAATTCAGCGTGGATACCCCAGTCGCCTGACTTCCAACGGAGCTTTTTTGAGCACAACACCTTCAAGTCCGGAAGTCTGACCATCATCACAAAATTTATGGGGAACCTTGCAGATTTCTTGGAATAAGGCACTATTATAAAAATTAATCGCCAAAATTCCACGTCTGTGTAAGGCGTCTACATCCAGTAATAAAACCCCATGGAGGATATTTTGATGAAAAATCAGTATAGTTGTTAAAATTAATAATTTAATTATTTTTTCCTGTAAATTTTTCAATTCTTAATAAAAAAATTCTTAAAATACTTTGTGGAGTGTTTATATATATATATATATATTTAAACCTTACCTTGCCATAGCTAATTTCAAATAAATAAATAAAATAACAGAAAATTAACAAAAACTGTTGTCATACGCTGTGATTCTAAACTTAAGCGGGAGTGTATGCCGTCTGGTCCGATGAACCCCGTTTCCAAGTCTACCATGGTGATGGCAGTATCCGCATTTTAAAAAAATGTAACATGAGGCTATGCTACCTGGATGCGTTCGGTAGACTGAAGAATGGTATTATGGTTCGGGGACTATTTTCGTGCAAAGTTCTGAGTCCTAGTAGTTGCTCGGTTGTAGTAGAGTCTTAGGTGCATCAGCAACTTGGGCAATATTGCGCCTAAGTTGTCTATAAGATGTCTGTAAATTGCGTGTGTTTTGTGATCATTTTCTGTTTACTAGAAGAAAAAAATCGAGTTTCTGGGAGAAAAGGCATGCTACCCTCGCCTGGGACCGACTAATTCAGCCACGTTATGATAAAGATCCATAAAAATTTCTCACGTCATCGATGGGATTCGAACTCGGGTCTTTTCCATTTCAGCGTGGAGAGAATTTTCATTATGCCAACTGTGCTACCCACAAGCGCGTCATGGTCCTCTAATCCCCGTTAATCAAAGGCTCGATGAAAACGCCTACCAAGTACACTCACCCTTTGATGATGACAGTGTATCCCGACAACTCCAGCATCTATTAACAATACGACTCGACATGCCACAAGGCCCGTCAGGTTACTAACTGGGTTCAGGAAAATGACAATGAATTCTCCGTCCTTCCATGACTGCCCAAGTCAGCCAATCTCAATCGAATGGAAAAGATATTCGATTCTACGACCATCCTGACAATGTGTGAGCATTACTGGATGCATTATGCAAAGCATGGGTAGCACTATCACAGGACACTCTGCAATTCAGTGTCTAGTCCATGCCAAGAGATGTGGGCAAAATGCGACCCTCACAGGGTATTAGGTAGGTGTTGTTGATGAAAAGCCAATTCGGTGTAAATGAGACCAAATTACACAAAGTTGGTACATTTATTGAGTTTGCAAAGATTATAAAAGGATCCAATGATGACGAGATGGAATCCCAATTGCATAATTTAAATCTCGTCCTCCTAGGTGATCAATGCGCAATGTTTGACATTAGGAGGGGAACACAATGGCGATAGAATAGACGAACCTGGTATACATCGTCCCTCACCAAAGGATGGCTCCCGTTTTCTATTGTTTAAGTTCACAAAAATTTCAAATAGTTCCACTGATGATGAGATGGAATTCCATATCATCATCAATGAATCACATTTATTTAAATAATGAAATATTTAAATAAATAATGAAATAAAATTAATCAAATAAATATATACACCAATTGGAGACAAAATATTTTCACAACTGATTCAAAATCTGTGTTTACTTATTGGATAACAGGTGTTTCTGGTTATGGTATCTACTATAGTTGAAAACCTTATTAGATAAACGAACACACTCGTCGTTTAATTAACAAACCACACTATCTCAGTGGAGATTCTTAATCGATCTTTAAAGTTGAATAGCTACGCACGCAGCATCACTTAGAAGGGGGCCCAGTCAGTGTTTCTGTTCCTCATTAATTGCACCTAACATTCAGCCATCGCTTCACTACCCGATATTCAGTTCTCTGTCACCGAGTTTTTTCTCCCAGATATTTATATCCCATTTAAAGCGAGCGCAAAATAATTAATCGAAAACGGTGCAGTTAAACTTTGCATAATGGCCGATAAACTTCATAATATCAGGTTGCCCATTACGTTGCACTTAATAACTTTCCTTTCATTCATTTATAACAAGAACGTTGTTCAATGAACAAACAGGTTTGTGTTACAGTTGAAAATTAGACAACAAAACGAACCCTTTATTCGAACATAGCGCTAATGTACTAACTCTTTCGCTCTCTCTCTCTCTGCTCGTAAGCGGTTTAATTAAGAAAATACATTTGCTGTTGCTCGAAATAAATTTATTTACTATCATTTTGCCACACAAACATCGAACTGGAGTTGGCTCTTGCACGCATGCCCAGTAGGAATTCACTTGAGACACAGGTGCGATGGTTCTCACTGAAGTTTGGTTGTAGATATGGTCTCCTAGGTAACACTTCTCCCGATTTTCTGTACAGTTTGCCATATTATTAGTCTAGAAAATCAAGCACAGTCGTAACCTTTATTTTACATGGTTGAAGTGGCAGTCAATAATCTTGCCATGATGTAATCAATGTTGTCTTTTAATATTATAGTATATACTCTTGAAATATGCAAATAAAGATTACTTATTTGTAAAGAGATTGTATTAAAGAACTTTCATTCTTTATGATTTTCATTTGGATTTTAAATGAGCGATTTTCTTTTTTCTTTTCAATTTTGACTCAGATTCCATCAAAACTTACTAACAAGAAATAAATGTATAAAAAAACTTTTTTCAACTTAGAAATCATTGCAACGCTCTCCGAATAAATAAAACACTAATTTTATATTAATTATGATAATTGCAGTAAGTTTATTATTTTATTTTATTATTTTTTTAATAAAAAAATTGCTAGAAACTTCGTCGAAACTTTTTATTCGTTCTGTTTCAGATAACTTCTCTTAACTATCGGTCAGTGTTGGTATGCTTTTATATTTTTCCTAATACTGTATATATTCCCAAAAATGCAGACAAATCATATTAGAAAGAAATGGTGTCTTTGTACTTAGGATTAATAACTAAAAGAATAAATTTCTTTATCATTATTCCTAATTAACTTAAAGAATTTAAAAAATGAACCTTAAGAAATTCCACAATATGTTTACAAATAAACAGAATAAGAGCAAAAGATACTTTGGCAAAGTGAAAATATACAAGAATCGAGAGAGATAGAAAGATTGGATAGTCAGAAAAGGAAGAAACAGAATTAAAAGAAATAGAAAAAAGATGGCAAGGAATGAAATAAAAAGAAGGAATAGACAAAGAAAGGAGAGGCAGATAAAACGAAAGAGGAGACAAAGAAGAGCAGAAAACGAAAGAGATGGAAGGAGGAAAGTAATGAGAGTGTCGGAAACGCACTAGACCGCCTCATCCTGCCTCCTGCCACCTAAAATGACAAATGCGCGTAGCACGTGGGTCATGGCAGTTAATCCAACCAATCAGATTAGAGCAAAGTCAAAGAGCTCACCTTGATCTTACTCGTTGTGCACGGTAGACCTAAGAAGGACCTTCACTTTCGTCATCGATTATTATTATTGATAAAAACATTTCATGGGCACAAAAAAAAGAAGAGTCAGAGATGGAGTAATAAATAGAGCTACGTAACATCTTATTCTCTCACGTGACATCACTGAGACCCGATTGTTAAGAAGACAGAGAAAAGGTTTTTGCCTTCAGTAATGAGCACTAACATAATCGGCTTTGTCCAAAATGTTATTTTGATATCGTTGGACTTTTGAGTCGCCGGTATACAGATGGTAACAGTGTCCTTGTTCACAAATTGACAGAAAACACCAAGCGTACTCCAAATTGGAATACAAAACACATCGGCATAGTTATTTTTTAATCTCAGCGACAAAAACAGACTCTTATTAACAACTTTCACAATAGTTCATCCATCACTAGATATAGAAAGATCTTATACACTGCCTGGAAACTTTATTAGGAAGGATGAAGACAGCGCGTTAGAGAGTATTTAAACAAATATAAGAAAATTAATCATATGGTGTACGAAGTATTAAAGGGACCCCCCATTAAGACGTAGGGAACACTGCCGCTGTACCCTTTCGTATATATCTAGGAACGCAGAGGTTCTCAAACTTCAAACGAGATATAATCATCGGTGGATGTTGAGCACGTTCTATACGAAAACGTGCTCAAAGAAAAGAAAAAAAAGGGAGTTACTGTCGAGTATTCCAAGATGGATGTTATTCTGCTGTCCCTATAATGGGAGAAATGTTGAAAAACTGATATTAAGAGGTAGATGGGGACACGGTCTGTGGTGAAACGAAAAAAAAAAGGGGGGGAGTAGTAAAGGGCTATTAGTCTTGTCTATCGTCAAACCATAGACAAGAGACTAATATCTTCAATTCAGGAACTTCACAACCCATTAGTGTGATCTTCGACTTATACTTAGGAACCCGGCCAAAACATCCGAGCAAACCAACTCTTACCGGCCCATTGCTCTTTTATCCATGATCAGCAAGCTATTCGAGAGGCTATTCAATCGCCGGGGCATATGATATGCTCTGGTGGCCGAGCAGCCTGCCAAGATTGCCTTTGACAAGCACATAACTCCACTTAGCTTGTACAAGTATATACAAACATACATTCTTAATCGGAACATCCCAATTCCCACTCCATACAGAAGCCTCACTCGCGCTGCCTATGGGAGCATGCACCCAGGGCGGCTCGGTCCTGAGCTCGTTCCTCTGAAACATTGTTCTAGATAAGCACCTTCCTCTTGACCTCGGCCTTGTTACCACATAGGCATTCGCCGAAGACCTCACCAAGTTGGTCGCTGCAAACTCAAGAGCATCTCTTGAAGCCATCGCAAACCATGCCATTCGGATCATGCAGGACTGGGCTGAACTACATAAGCTAAGTATCTCCCCGCAGAAAACAGTTCATCATACGTAAGGAATCCCTCCCTGCAGACAGCAAGACCTCCACAGATTAAATTCCCAGGAACTATCATCATACTGGTCACCGAACTTAAACACATGCGTTCAACGCCTTGGACTCTTAAGCTCACCTTTTCCCCACATCTTTCTCATCTCCATACAAAGGTCAGGAATTATGCAGCCCTCATTGCTCGGGTTTGCTGGTCACACTGGGGGCTAAACCGTCGTTCGCTCAAATTACTCTAAAAATCCATTTTTCTACCAACCATCACATACAGCTCCGGTGTCTAGTTTCACTGGGCTGCATTTAACCGCAACCTAAAAACTGTCTAGCGATGTATCCTTCTAATTATCACCGGAGCCTGCTGCATGGTCAGTCCTGCAGCTCTCTAGTTCTTCGTGGGCGTCCTTCTGTTCGATCTAGAGGTCATACGCCGAGGACTCTGTTACTGCCAGTCTAGGGGCTTACTAACCTCCTCTCCTTAGGTATACCATCAACACTTTCAGTGACAGCAAGACTGTGAAGAAATTAATTGCAACCAAACTTCTAGAGACCTGTCAAGTCAAATGAACAGGCACCAACAAAGGACTAATTACCCAAAAAAATTTTCCCGACGTTGCACCTGTTTTCCCCAAAGCGCCACCCTGGTTCTCCACAGGCCTTTGCGCAACGTATTTAATAACTAAGCATGGTTCCATCAACCATAAATTGACTTCCATGACCATAACAGACAATCCCTATTGTTCTTGTGGACAGATAGAGGACTGGAACCATCAACTGCACATCTATCCACTCTACAAGGCCCTTGTAGCATCTTTTACACTAGGATTCAAGATGTTATTGTTTGTTTGTTATTTTTGGTTTTTAGGAGCATTAGCAACTAAGACCATATTGCTCCGGGAATATGCGGTGGTCATTCCCTGACCTTTCCGCATCCTCCGTATTTGGTGGTGACGGGCTCGATCCGAGATGTACCACATGGACATGAGCACTTGCTCATCACAGAAAAACAGTACCTCACGCGTTCACCAATTTTGACTAAGATCTGTTCTCAAGACGGAAGATCCACCATCCTACTAACTGTGGGAACCATGATGATGCCTAGACTTCTGCCAGCTGAATGCCCCTACCACATCCTTCACAGGCTCTATTCTGCTGGATCAAATTCCCAATACAACTGCTAACTCCCTTCTTAATCGAGGTAGGATTTGCTAACATGTCTTTGAATAGAATATGATTCTAATGGTCTTTGACCACTGCTACGCTTTGGCGATAACTACCCGGCTCCCTTGCCGTGTGACATTCTTTCCTTTTCCGGTGATCGATCCCCTCACCTTTCTTTCGCCTGGTGGAACAATATGCTCCACTGAACCGGGCTGCTGCCTTCTCTACAGAAGCTACACTTTCTCCCAGCTTTACTCCCTTCTTTGACTTTAACCTCACGTCTAATTCTAATAAAAAAATTTTTGAACCTGCCATGGAAGGCTTAGACGATTCTGTGGGGCCCTGCTAGATATCATTGCCTATCCTCTACTGCCTTGGCCTATCTCCACGTTATGTCTATAAATTGTGTTCTGTGAGTGAAGAGCAGCGTCCATCGATTTTCCTGTTTTCTGGATGAAAAACTGGAATTTCCAGAAGAAAAATCCATGCTACCCTCTACTAAGACCAACTAACTCAGCCACATCGTGAAAATGGCCCATAATTCCTTGCATCATCGATGGATTCAAAGTCGAGTATTTTCCACCCAGTGTTGGGAGGACTGCGATTCCATCAACTTCCGCTATCCACGAGGGCTACCGCAGGATTTAGAAGGAATTTTTAATGAAGTTTTTAACAAGTATTTCAATAAAAAGGATAAAAATATATAGTTAATTATTTTCCTTTTCTTTTGTAATGATCAGAAACATTAATAAATTCTCTGTAATAAATCCTCAATCAATATTTTATACTTGTCTGCCTCGACATGTGGTTCTCAAACTCTTCTTGACAGATTTACAAGCTTCTAGTTCCTCGTATATGCTGCACAGTTTGTAGGATCCCAGTCTTGTCAAGACCACCTAATTTGCAGTCAAAACAAAGTTTATATGCTTTCTCTAACAGGACATTACAGGATTTCTGGAAGATTAAATTGTGTAATTACCGAGCACATAACAAAAATCTGGTAATTAATTTAGATATTTGTGTTATGTGCGTGGATATTTGAAAAGCAAGTTCAAATGCACTGACACCATTTTACTAATTGGTAACGACACTAACTCACACACTTATAGCCCCGACTGATTGATCCATCTGGCATGCAGGTGGGATTAGAATAGTCTAGAAGCTGTTGGAAACTGGCCGCTGCACTGAGATTTAAAAACTCCTGATTCCAGAACTCAAGCAGCAGTCCATCAGACAGACCAAAGTAAAGAACGTGAAAACTAATATGAGATACCTTTTGAAGTGACCGTTCTGGGGAAAAACGGTCTGGACGTTTGAAATCAGTTTTAAAAAGTACACCAAATCCACCTTATTTCTATTGAAAAAAAAATTTCATTAGTGTTCAATCTTATGGTATCCGGAAATTACTCGGAAAGCCGTTGACCTCGAAATAAAAAAAAGAAGACTTCAGTAGGGTCAAGAGCGAAAAGAATTGATTCGGAATAAACAGCGAGAGATCGTGTGGTCCGATGAATCTCTCTTTAGTGTTTCAAAATATTCCGTGGTAACATTACCACATCTCGTAATGTTACTTATCCCAAATGGGGTGGTCTTCCAGGACAACAGCACGAATACTCACACCATTTTTGTGCATGATTAATTTGAAGAATGCGATGGGCGCTTTCACATTTTCTCTGACCAGCATGATTCCTAGATCTCAATCCAGTGTGGCATCTGTGTGGGATGAGGTTAAACAATATTTTCATGAGCCCACTATCGACATCTCTAATAATTGCAAGATTTCCGATGACTGTATTCTATGTATTCATTCTTACGAGTATCTGACTAGTAATTCGAGAGGAAATGTTGCCGAACGTGCAATTAGGACATGATCCTAATAACGTATCTGGCTAGTGCATAAAATACATACAATTGCACTCTAAGAATGAAATTGACGAACAATGGAAAGAAACAAGAAAGGTTAGAAATGAAATATTACAGAAATATGGCCTCCTGTAGGATTCCATTTTGTGAAATTTGTAGAAGGTCCTTTCCATCTTAGTCGGGTGAAAATACTGCTACTGCCATAATTTTAAAACATATAAATGAACTGCTGCGCATATTGCTCGAAATTTTAACCCTTGAATTCTCTGTTTGGGTATTATTACGTAATTTTAACGCAATTGGCATGATTAACACAGACGGATTCTCCAGTGTTCCAACGAGAGTTTACAGGCGATAATGCCAAAACCTTCTTTAATGGATGCCAATCTTTTGTAGATCTGGCTATCTAATGGGAAGTTGCCTGGTGCCATGAAAGCCAGGAGTAGCCACTTTATATCTTAACACTCCGGCTAAGATCCCACATGGTTTCGCGAAATCTCAATAGGAAGGAGGCAGATATACTGTCATAAATGAAAACTTGCGTGTTTGGGTAAATCTTAGTAACGATTTTAAGTCTTCCTACTTTGGAACTTTTATAAATTATTACTGACTCGTAGATTTTCCGCAATTGCCATTAGATCTGAGGAGCTGAGAGAAAAATGAATGATTAGAGATTAAGGTCGCTTCCACTAAGTGGGTAGAAAAATCTTAAGAAATAAATAAATATCATAAAAGGCCCCATTTTGTACCCTACTTTGCGAAGTCAGCACATTGGATATGCTCAGATTCTGTTGATATGCGAAGGAAAGCAATAGTACGGTTTTTCTTTCAGAAGCATTAGCCACTAAGGCCATGTTGCTCCTTGTATACTGTCTATAAATGGACGTGTGTTCTGTAATCGATTTTCTATTTTTCTGGACGAAAAACCCGCGTTTCTTAGGTGGGGGTGCCATGCTGCCTTCGCCTGAGAAACTCAGCCACATTGTGAAAAAGGACCACAAAAATTCCTCCCGTCATCGATGGTACTCGAACTCAGGTCTTTTCCACCCAGTTTACAGAGGACGGCGATTCTACCAATGTACCACCCACGAGGGCATGCGAAAGAAAAGTGATGTACTCACAGGAATTTATTACCTTCGTCAACATAGTTATTCAGAAATCGGTAAGTGGATACAATACACTCCACCTATCGAAGTCCAGCCATCTTACCGAGATTTTTTTTTGGCTGCCATTTAAAATATTCTCTTTATACTGTAACTTTAGTATTTTTCTGATCATTATCGCCTGTTTATTCTGATTCACTGATACAAATACGGTAGTTCGAAAACTAATGGAAGAGACCTCCAAAGTATACTAACCAAATGACCACACCAAATTATGTTTGACCCGGAAAATTCAAATTCGGGTAACCAACTCGTTAGGTCATGGCCTCTTTATCGCTAGGGCCGGCCAGTCAATTAGCTCGATAAGAGACGGAATATTAATTTGATCCTAATTATACCTTGACCTACTACACTATCCAGCAGTTACAAAAGAGTTTTGGTATCAAGCAACGATGTCGTTTTGCCAGCATGGTGAACACTCTTTGTACATATGCACGCGCGCATTCTAATGAATAAACCATAGATACTGAAAGCGCTCTCTCTCTCCTCTAGTTTCCCAGGTGGCAACGAAAGTTAATTATTGAGCCTATTTCATTTCACGTGCGAGCGGGACTACCTTTGCTGAAAACCGATAACGAACCTTCAGTTGAGATGAATATTTGTAACTTTAGAAGCTGCACAGATAGGGCTTATGATACTCGAAAATCCTCTTAACGATCCAACGCCATTGCCATGTATTACAGTCGCAAGCTGCATGTTCAGTTCATTCATTACAGTTGCTGGTGATTTGTTAGTGTTGGTTACCTCGGTACAACCATATTTCTCCATCTAACAGCAAAGGGACAAATTAGCAGTTCGCCTGCTGTAACTCACTGCTGGCTTATCCTAATTCGTATACAAATATATGCTAATCCTTCGAGGAGGCTCAGCACGGTGGAGTGTCTCACCAAACGAGTTTTCGAAGGAATTAGTCATTTCGGGGGAAAACTGCATGGATGTCCCATTATTCCTTGCGACAATAAGTCCTGTGTTAAGCTAACGTTCGGCGTGAAATGAATTCACCACCAAAGCCTATCATGTTTTCTGGATTGTCACGTATGCCGGTACGTCGGAGGAAGGTGTGATGATGTCCCATACATACGGGATCACGTTCTGATAAGTTTCCTGCCGTCGCTTAGGTGTGAAGTTGGAATAAAACGCATTCAAATAAGAACCACTCCTAAATCCTCCTGCTATTAATATTGATGTCTAAGAATAACTTCCTTACCAGACTGTAACAGCAACTAGACATGCATGTGTGCCTCGTACGAACCTGATCGCAATTCTGGACGACACCAATCTTTCCACAGATGAAAGAATGTCGTTTATCAATGTCACTGTTCGTCATTAGCCTCCGCTCATGGGTTGGACATCGTAATGAATTGTTGAAGAGGCAGCTGCGGATTTCTATTGCAAGCTATCAACCGTGTGTCACATTTCCCAGAACACTGTTAAGGATTATTAATATGGCCAAAGTCGCCCAGTCGATCGCATAACCTCATTAGAATGCACTACGGTACATCGTGATCTACCCTCAACACTGTATTACTCAGGTTATAAAAACATAACTTAAAAGGTCCCTTTTCGCATATCCTTTATGTTGAGTTCGTTATAATCACAAAGATAATCCAAAATGTTTCATAATATGAATTGAATTAACCATCTGATTCATTTAAAGGATTTTAAATGAGTTGCGATTTCTAATTCATTGCATGAAGTTTAAAATTGAATTTTACCCTTTAACATAACCATCGTCATTTTCAAGTAAATTTTATGGTAAATAAATAAGAAACAATTTAAGGTACATACAGGTTCAGGAAAGAAACATACCAAAATGTCCGGATCAAACTAGAAATTTAGAGAGTAATTGTCGAAAATTTCGAAGAATTGGCCTTATTAATAATAATCTTCACATCCTACTAAGAAATAGCCAAGTGGAGTGGGCCATGGGTATGCGTATCACCTCAGATGCTGAAGTCAGCTTTCGATTCGCGATCGAGAACGCTTTTTTTTTTTCGCGAACTTATTACTTTTTGTATATCAATCCAAATCGGTATAAGTCCTGGCTTTCTCTTACCCTGGAATCCTCCTACTTGTTTACCGGACACGGATCCCTCAAAGAAAAGTTACATCTACTGGGTCTGCTACCAACAGATCTCTTCTTCAGTAGCCCAGAAAACTAGAAACAGCTCTTCGAATGTAGGCTGTATGACGACTTAAGAAGGACCCTGGTGCAGGCTGTGGAAGCAGGTAAATTTCCACTACAGTAGAAAAAAAATTTAAAACTGATCCTAAAAGCCCAACAAGGCTACCAGAGATACCTAGTTCCTACAGACCCATAGCCCTGCTACCAACCCTTAGTAAAATATACGAAAGGCTACTATATACCAGAATCACAAGGCATTATAATGAAGTAAATCCTAACATGACAAAGCAATACAGATTTACTCCAAATCCACTATCGAAGCAATACAGAATCTCCTCTCTAGAACCGCCCCAGTGTCAAAGGGAAATACTTCGTCATCGCAGTGGATTTTGCTGGGGCGTTCGACACCATCTGGTGGGCGAGCGTCTTGGCGAGACTCAGAGATGCCAACCTTCCATTGAATCTTTACAATTGCATGAAGGATTATCTGGCTGATAGAGCAGTACAAGTTACCACACTTGGTAACTTGCACTGCTCGTGACACATCTCATCAAGAAGAGACCTACCGTGACAGTACGTGACACATCTCATCAAGAAGAGACCTACCATCGATCCCTGGACTTGACAATCATATCTTGGACTCCCGGTTTTGACCACCCCACTATTTGTTATCATGGACTACTGGACCAGCCTTCAGTCTGGATGCGACAGACTCACCAAATGGAGTCCCAATGACGACACCTGGACTAGACCTTCCTAAACATGACCCATCCACCATAGCAGCACTCACACTGCTGGATTTCCACCAAGTTGTCGGCTCCAACTGACTGACCGTGCTAGCTGTACCTACCCTGCACTTGCGGTGTATTTCTCTCTCTCTCTCTCTCTCTCTCTCTCTCTCTCTCTCTCTCTCTCTCTCTTTTTTTTTTTTTTTTTTTTTTTTTTCCGGCTTTCTTGTTTTCTACCATCCGTCCTTTTATCCTCCCCTATATTTTTTCTTACACAATGATTTTTTTTTTTTTTTTTTTTTTTTTTTGTGTTGGGAGGTCGTTTTCGTCCACCCGCCACCCCACTCTTCTCTCTGGTGAGGCACTGGGCATGCCACACTGTCATCAGGGGCCATCTTCCCTGTCGGCCCCTTTCTTCTGTTTCCTACCCTCCAGTCTTCTGCCTTCCTCTTTTACTTTTCTCTTGAACAACGTTTTTTTTTATATATATACGCCCCACAGGTCTAAATCTAAATACGTCAAAATTATTGCCCGACCTATTTGGCCCTAGAACAAGTTATCAGCGAACAACCCTACGCTCTGTTAAAATTACAACCGTTGCCCAAGAAACAGCGATCATCTCATTCTCAAATCTGGTCCTAGCCACTGAAATCTCAGGAAAGTAGGTGGCAGGACCCGCCAGAGTACTCTAGCATCAGTGGTGCAATCGGTCAGCCTCCCCGTGGCACGGTGTGGTAACATCGGGTCCCACTAGGGGCTCGGTGACTAACAGACCGGAGGAACAAAGGGCACAACACAATATACAGCACATGACCCCCACACACTTCAAATCTCTGGCCCCGATACAATGTACACCAGCGGAGTGGAAGAAATCCCAGGAGCCGTTAGACACCAACATACCTTACACCATATAAATGCCTCAGTCGCTCAGTCCGCAGGGGCTGCCCCCAGGGTTCTGTCCTGGGGTCGCTCCTGTGGAACTTTGTCTTAGATGACTTCCTCGCCAAGGATCTGGGTGGTGTGGAGGACCAGGCCTATGCAGATGACTTGGTCTTGACCATCGAGGCTGACAGCAGATTCTTCCTAGAAATGCAAGCAAATGATGTCCTGCAAAAGCTGGATGAAGCTACACTTGCTCAAACTAGCGTCCGACAAGACAAAATCGGTGCTGCTAAAAGGTACGCTAGACTTAAGGAGACCACCACAAATTAAGATTGAGAACAAAATAGTTAAGCTGTGCGAACAAAAAAAAAAAAAAACCAAACTATTATTTTTAGGCCACCCGAATAATTAAATTCATCTGCCGTGTTGTGTGTCATATGTCTATTAATTGCGTGTGGTCTTTGGTCGATTTGTCTGTTTTGCTGGACGGTTCAGTTTCCTTTTCTCTGCTTCAGCTTTAAATTTTTTGAAAAGATGGTTGATATGTAGTTGAGGCGGACAATCCACAGAACACCGTTCCTAAGCATTGGCAATTTCCTCCGCAGATGAGATCTCCTTTCCATTCCAATTAATAATAGGAGAAGTTAATATGATATTTACCATTGTTTCGTTATTTTTTCCCAGATTATTCGGGTATCAGTATCTTTGTTGATTGAGGAGGCAAATTTTATCCATGAGTCTTTTTTCGCCTTCCACCGGATATACTGTACAGGGAAATAGAATGGGCCAGTAAATCAGAGAGTCTTATAATGGGGGATTTTAATTTCCCAGATATTGACTGGAATTTGTGGGTTGGTCACTCACACACTAGCAGGGCTTTTGTGGATTTATTGGATGATTGTTTTCTACATCAGCATGTTCGGGAGGCAACTAGAGGGAGTAATACTCTTGATCTGATTATCAGTAGTGATTCTTCATGCATTAGGAATCTGCAGATAAAGGAACCACTGGGTGGCAGTGATCACAGTGTGCTGAAGTGGGATTTACTCAAGGAGGTAACTACCATCAGAGGCAAAGGGAGGGGTTTTTGCTTTCGTAAAGGCGACTATGATGGTCTGAGACAGTATTTAAATTCTATACATGGGACCAACTGATGATGTTACCAACAGCAAATTCAAAATGGGAAGCATTCAAGGAACTAATCTTGGAAGCTACCAGGCTTTACATACCAACCAAGAAATATTGTTCAAGGTTCAGGCCTAAATGGTTGTCAGATGAACTAATGAGACATATGGCAGAGAAGAAAAATGCATGGGATACATACAAATTAATGGGTGACATGGAAGCCTATGATAGATATAAGTTGGTCTGTAACCAAGTCACAAAGGAGATTAGGCAGGCAAAGGCAGACTACGAAAAATCCTTGGCAAAGGATGCAAAGAAAAACAGAAAAGAGTTCTTTACCTATTTAAACTCAAGAAGGAAAGGGATGAATCAGATTGGTCCACTGGATGTTGATGGTTCAACAGTTGAGGATCCTGCTCAGGTGGCTAACAATCTAAATGAGTATTTTGCATCTACATTCACACATGAGGAGTTATTCAGGAAGGGGAATGTCGTAGGTGAAGTAAACATTGGCAGTGAGCTAGATTATTTTCTAATAACTGAGAGGAAAGTGGAGGAGAAATTGCTGAGGATAAACATAAAAAAGGCACCAGGGGTGGATGGGATCTATCCAGTTATATTAAAGGAGGCAGCAAAGGAAGTAAGCAAACCCCTAGCCATAATTATGAGAGCTTCTTTGGACTCAGGGGAGGTACCCATGGACTGGAGATGTGCAAATGTAACCCCAATTCACAAAGGAGGATCAAAGGCTGACACAAGTAATTATAGACGTGTTAGTTTAACTTCGGTTCCAGGAAAATTAAAGGAGGCACTGGTTAAAGAAGCACTGCAGGATCATCTGGACAAGAATTCAGTTATAGCTCAGACACAGCATGGTTTTGTTAAGGGCAGGTCTTGTCTGACCAATTTGATTGGATACTATGATGTAGTCACAAAAGAACTGGATGCAGGGAATAACTTTGATATTATATATTTGGATCTTAGAAAGGCTTTTGATACTGTTGCGCATGGAAGACTGCTGCACAAATTGGAGAAGTGTGGCATTGGAGGCAAATTGCTGCTATGGATAAAGGGATGGTTGAGTGGCAGAAGACAGAGAGTGGTAATCAATGGACACTGCTCAACGTGGACTAATGTTATTAGTGGAGTTCCTCAGGGTTCAGTGTTGGGTCCATTGTTGTTTTCAGTATTTATAAATGATATTGATGATGGTGTATCAGGCTTAATGTCCAAGTTTGCAGACGATACCAAGGTTGGCAGGGTTGTTAAGGACACTACTGATACTATGCTACTGCAACAGGATCTGGAAAGGTTGAGCAGATGGGCTGAGAGGTGGCAAATGAAGTTTAACATTGACAAATGTAAAGTACTATATATGGGAAACAGTAACCCCAGATCAACGTATCAACTCTGTGGTACTACGCTGACAGTGGTAGAGAATGAAAAGGACCTGGGGGTAATTGTGCAGGCAGATATGAAGTTCTCTGAGCAGTGCAGACGAGCTGCAAGAGTAGCTCATGGTGTTTTGTCAATGATATACAGGAATTTTTCTAGCAGGGATAAGGATGTGATTATTCCCTTGTATAAGGCATTGGTCAGGCCACACCTTGAGTACTGTATACAGGTCTGGAGGCCTCATTTCAAGAAGGATGTAGAGCTGCTCGAACGAGTACAGAGAAGGGCAACAAGATTAGTGAATGGAACAAAGGGTTGCTCTTACGAAGAAAGGCTTAAGTTTTGCAAATTACAGAGCCTGGAGACTAGGCATCGGCGAGGTGATCTGATAGAGGTGTATAAGGCTTTGAATGGCTTGAGCATGCTCAATGCCGATGGGATTCTTCCTCTTGCTCAGAATAATCACCTCAGAGGGCATAAATTCAAATTGAGGAAGGACGGATGTCGGATAGATGTGCGGAAATTTGCAGTTGGTTTGTGGAATAGACTCCCATCGCTTGTTGTTGAAGTTGATAGCCTAAATAAATTTAAGGCTCAGCTGGACAGGTATTTCGAACGAACGGAGGGGTGAAATGGGAGTAGTGGTTGTTTTTTTTTTTTTGTTGTTTTTGGCTGATGCTGAATAAGCTTGCTTTCTTGCATCATATGCCTCTACTAATGCTAATGCTAATAACAAGCTTTGGCCTTCTGTTTCTTGAAGTTAATAAGGTTGGCAGTGGTGGGATGTTTGCGGAAGGTGTTCCATGCTGCGTTTTTTTTTTCTCTTTTCGCTTTGTTGCAATCACCATTCGACCAGTGATTGTTATATCCATGGTTTCTTATTTGCGACTGTGGGATGGCGGCTGTTGCAGCTGTTAGTATCTGCATTGTGATAGGATCGGTGACCGGGTCAATAGCAGAACACTCTATGATGTCATCATCGAAAGATACATGATGGGCAAATTTTGTCCAGTTTTCTTTGGAAAAATTCCATTTTGTTTTTGTTTGTTTGGAATGGGTAGTTTGAATACTACAGATCAGTAGATAGTGGTCACTGTTTAGAGGATTGTCATGTACTGCCCACTCTATAGTGGTTCTCTCTATAGTTGATCCAATAGGAAAATGGATGTAAGTTGGCAAGCCAGAATTTAATAGTGTTAAGATTCTCTCTCTGTCAAATAACATTTCAATAAGCTCACCACGTTCATTTGAGACCAGCGAACTCCATAATCGATGATGTCCATTAAAATCTCCTAAAAAACAAATAGGATGTGGTAACTGAGAAATAAGATTTCCAGTTGATGAGTTGTACACGATTGGTTCGGCGGAAGATAAATTGGGACCAGCGTCAGAGTGATACCAATTACTACGCGCGTGGCAACAGCTTACGATTTGTTTGCAATGGAATGCGTCTGGAGGGGACTCGTGAGTCCACGAGTACGGATACTCCTTCATGGGGCTGTTAGTATCAGATCGATCTTGTCTTTAGATAGTATAATTTTTGACAGAAATGGATATTTTTGTTGTTAAATTCGTTTCTTGTAAGCATATGGCAGCAGGATTGTAACGGTGGATTAGTTCGTAGATATGAATATTGCTGCGAAAACCTCTGAAATTCCATTGTATGATTTGTTCCATTATTTGGTTTTGTGAGCGGAAATGAGTCTGTCTGCTTTTTGTGAGTGGCTTGTTTATATCTGTCGAGTTTTGATTTTTCTTTTCTTGAAAAATTTGAGCATCCTGAATCATTGCTTTCTTCCATATCATCATCTGCATGTATTTCAAGCAGATCTTCTGAGTTGGTGGTATCATCTGTGTCCATGCTTGAGGGGCGAGATTGCTTCACCTCAACTGAATCTGATTTTTGCAAATTCTCCACTGCTTGACAATGGGGAAGTCTCTGGGATGGAACTGTCAGTGGTGTATTACTGCATTGATCGAATACCTTTGATGGAGATGGATGCTGGACCGAGAGGAATGACCGAGCTCAGTCTGAGATCGATGTGTCTGGAGGGATGGACACTTCTGTCTGACATGCTTGATTGGTGACTGTAAGTAGCAGAGGCATAAGTGCTTTCTGGAACACTTAATTTTACTTGTTTTCTTGCCTCTTGGTAGGAGACTTTATTTTCAATTTTATACTTCCAGAGGTTGCTGTCTTTGGAGTATACCAGACGATTGTCCTTGCAATTTGGACACTGTAGGGTTGGTGCCTGTTTGTGTATGAGTTTTACACCCACAGTTTGCACATGTTGCGTCTCAACGGCATGCTGTCTGGAAATGGCCGAATTTCTGGCATTTAAAACATCTTAGGGGGTTTGGGATATATGGTCGAACGCGACAGTTTAAATATCCTCCCTTGACTGAAGCTGGTATGTTTGGAGAACTGAAAGTTAAAACTATACTCCGGGTAGGAACTAAACTGCCATCTTTTCGGATCATGATCCTCTTTGCCTGAGTGACTTTTTGTTCTTTAAGTTCCTGGACTATTTCATCTTCAGGAACGTTCAATAGATCCCATTCAGTGATCACTCCCTTTGAAGAAGTGAGTGGGGAGGGGTATGATTTGAACTAGGATTCCGCTCAACGATGTCAGACGTAATAATAGTTCGGAGTGTCGAGAATTAGTGGTCTCTATTAATAAATCTCCAGATTGGAGACGTTTCACCATTTTTGATGAACCTCCGGCATGTTCTGGGCATCTCTGAATGATGAAGGGAGAGCTTGCCCACAGATTGTGTTGACAGAGAATGTATTATCAGGAATGCTGGTAATTCCTGTCTGCCAGTGTCTTTCTTCATTCTCTTCTAGAGAAATCATGGTTAGTGTCGTGAGTGTCATTTGGTTGAGAGCTCTTTGGCTCTAAACGTGGAAAATCATTTGTTTCCATCTCTGCTCCTTTTAGCCCTGGGGGTTGTCTTATCCCCCCAGGCTACCGGCCCCGCTACGTGGCACCGCTCCTGCCACGTATGCGGTGCCACCAGTGACCAAGTGGTTGTTGAAGTATAGGGTTAGTAATGAATATATAGGATAAAAATAGAAAGGTTGATTTCCTTTCTAGGTTCTTTCTTTCGACTTTAAAGTAAAGAACCACTTCAAGTAAACAAAAGAACAGGTCACGCTAGAAAAGAAACAAAACTATATCACTTTGGGAGAGCATTATATATTCGCTGGAAGAAAATCGCTTGGTACTCGGGTCCCCGGTGTAGGGAAGAAGGCGATTCTACTAACTGTACTACCACAAGGACTGCACATTACTGAACAGTGCTGTAGAGAATGAAAGGATTCACTGCAACGACAAGTTGCAGTAAACATATCATGCTCAACTATAGGAAACTGCATTTGTTGCCTCTTTATATACGTGTTCGTAACCTCCCTAAACTACAGGTAAGTGAAGAGTGCAATTGATATGAAAATGTGTGTGTTTAATTGATTAAAACCCCCGATACTGCGATTTTTCTTACTTAAATGTTGAATATGAATACGTTAATATCCATTCCTATAAAATTATAAAATATTTAAATTTCCTAGAAGGAAAAGGGAAGTTGAATTCCATTCGTTATCCGTGCTGTTCGCATAATGTGATTCCCAGAGAAAGAGATGGAGAGAGAGCGCAGAAACAGCATTCGATCACATCACTGTGTCCGGTGTTTCATATAACTTTGGAAACCTAGGAATAAAAGAATCTCGTCAGGTATTGGGCATGCATTAGTGATAAATCTGTGATGTCAACATACGTCCATATTGAAAATATAACCAATTTAATGCTCCGTCAGACTCTGCGCTTCTACTTCGAAGTAAATAAATAAATCATACTTTAAAAAGCATGGATAATGCCGGGACCTGTCTTCTATCTAACAGAGTAGCCATGCGTAGCAGAATGCATAAATAACTCACGACTCTATCAGTCACAGATGTTCACTTCTACCGAAACAAAGGTATCTATTTTTCTCCTTGGTAGTCAGTACACGAGAGAGAGAGAGAGAGAGAGAGAGAGAGAGAGAGAGAGAGAGAGAGAGAGAGAGAGAATCAATGTGTAGAGGAACAGTGGTTTATATCATATCTGGATATTACGAGACACACTGGAAAATTTTTCTGAACATAACCAAATTTGACTTTAATAAAGTTAGATGACTTACGGAAGCCCTCTCGGATGGCCAGAAAGATCCTCCCATCCACATGCCTTAAGCCATATTTTATATTAGACTCAGGTAGTGATGGAAAGGCTCCGAGTTTCTTGTACGGGTCCTTCTCATACAAGAAACTTGGAAGAGTCTTTCCATCGCTACTTGTATCTAATTCCAATCTCCAGTTTGTCGTACCAATTGTTTAGACCCATCGGCATATTTCAGAACGCCCCTCTATGGGGTCATTTATATCCACCGCTGTATTTTCACCACTAAAAACGAAAATCTCGCTCAGTAGTGCAAGACATCTTGGCATCTCCAAATTCTAAGAAATTTGAGAGTGATAAATAATAATGGAAGTCGTGGTAATCAGAGAGATTTTTAAATTTATTTCAGAGATATGTTAATGATTTTATATTAGTTAGGAAGATAAAAAAAACTTTTTCTATTTAATATTGGGACAAGTGATTTGTCTGTTTTTATGTCAAAGGAACTGAGGTTATGAAGCGTCAATGCATATACATGTATATTCTCTGGTCGGTTTGCTTTGCTGGATGAAAAACCCGGGTTTGTGGGAAAGGGGAGGACTGTAACCCTCACTGAAGACAAACTAACTGTGCCATGGTGTTAAATAAAGATTTAATTTGATAAATTAAATCTTTCTTTACATTACCACTGATGTATAGCAAATGCTATGGTTAATTTAAGCTCTGTTCGCCTTTAACAACTATTAATGACATCATTTTTCAGATGTTAAGAGAGCATTTGATAATGTTACAATTTCTTCACTAATACAAACCTTAAACAAATAGCTAAAGATCCCAGAAGAGTTTATACAGCCGCTAATTTCCAGCGAGAAGTTCATCACGTCTCATAGTGATCTTAAAGAGTAGTTAATCACTAGAGATATAACAATTGAAGGCATGGAGGAGTACTCTCGGCTATCTTCTTTGAGACAGCCTTGAAACCATTTCTTGTCCCATCTGTAAACTTCATTACTTATGCACATATTGTTTCGTGACCTCAGAGAAACGAACTACTATCCGAGGTGATACTCTATAGTAATAAATAGATCCGCCTTGAAAAGATACTTTCCATCCATTGGCCCTAAATTATGCGATATCAGCTCAATTACTATAATAAAAAATAAGAGTAAATGTTATTAGATGATCCAAACAAGAACACGCTGATCCCTCGATCTTGGTTTGGTGTCTGGGATGAAGTATTGACCTTCCACCGTCATTTTAAAATACCACAGGACCATGACGTAAGGAATTTTGTGAGCTATGAAGCAGGAATTTGTCGGTTTCCAAGACCCTAACACTACTGCCCAGTACATCCGCAGGTCCCTTATGCTCATTCCACTTGATGGCTCAATCAACTGGTCTTCCACTCTTGAAACAGATAATCTCACTTCTGGATTCATTATGGATAAATACGGTTCCAGACAAACCCTTCATGAGTCTACTGGGTTCCTGGTCTGCCTCCACGGAGCGAAAGTGGGACAAAGTTGGGCCTCAGCAGGGGTCCAGCGGCTAAACGACCAGATGAACAACGGTACACGACATCACACACACTTTTAAATATCTGGCATTTTCCAGTGAACTGGTACACCCACAATGAAAGCAACGAGGAGATGGGGGAACCCCTGGTGCCGTTAGACATCAATACACTTTCACACACTATCTCACGTACCATTCTCCACGAGAACTTAAACAAAATACTACAGAAACAACAGACGATTACTTCAAACGCTCCCAATTCACAGCTCATAACAAGAAGGGGACCTCTCCCAGACACCTTTCCGCTTGTCGCCTTACCACACCAAGAAGGTAAGCATAGCTAGAATACCCTTTCTCTTAAAAGTAGGGTCTATCGTCTTTCAGCCCTTGAAGAGATGTTTGTAGCAACATGCAGGAACAAGTCACATCGAGATGGGATCCTGTCTCGGTTCCATCTTCATTGCAAAATCAAAGAAGCTAACATTTTTTGTCTTTCTAGCCCGTAACGACAATATCTGCATTGCTATAGTGCTGCATGCAGCTGTTGTGGCCCATAATTTTTGTTCCTGCTGTTCATTTAGTATTCAACCATTCCTGACTGTATTGTGTCGTTGTTTAACTGCCTTTGAATCCTGTGGACTGATGTAGGAACAATTCTAGAATCATAAAATCTATCTGAATTTATTTCAGAAAAAGAAATTAGCATATGAGAAAAGGCATCGATACCTCTTATTAAAACAAACTTAACAACAGGGTATGCATACAGACAGTTTTCTGCTACTGTTTGCCTATCTTCGTTGCAAGGCTATACAAGGGTAGAGAGAGACTGCAAAATCCATGGCTGCATTACATCTCTCAAAGGTATCTAAATCTTTGTTTGCAACCAAGTCATTCCATTATCTAGTGAGCTCTGCTTCTTCTTCCACGCTCTTTACACAATGCCGCGTCATTATTAATGCGTGCACGTGGTATAATAATTAACAAAATACCCACGGGGTTACATACATTTAGTCACTCGTGCAAAGATCTTTTTCCGTGACATGTCATGGGATTGAGATGTCAGACACTCCGTTCGAATGAATAGAAGATGCGGTTGTACGTGTTAATCTTTATAAAGGCCTTGTTTATGGACCTCATAAACCTCCGGTGGCACTACGAATAGTTGATAATAAATAATACCTTTTGGACACGCTTGCCTCTGGCTATAATCAAGTCCACTTTCCTTGGAAATAGGTTCTGCAGGCTTTGAGACAAATTATTAGTTCCGGAGAGTTTTGCTTACATTACAATACGCAATAAAATTAAAAGGGTTGCCCGGAACTTCAATAAAATAGAAGCTCTCACACAATCTCCCAGTGAAGAGAATCATAATAACAAAGGAGGCGAGAAATTTCTGCTATTTATTCAACAGTAAGCTTTAATAAATGGACAGATAGATGGAGCTTCATACAGAATTGCAAGTTCGCATTGACTTTTGCCTTGTAACTTCCAAAAGCAAAATAAACTAAATAATTATTTGAGCTAAAGCTCATTTCGATAGCGTTGTTATAACGTCCACGCTACTTTCATAAAATATACATCACGTAGTACAGCGCCATCTGCCTAGTTTTTACTTTCGCGTTTAATTTTTTTCTGCAATTATTAATAAAGCCATCTATATTCTAAATACATTAAAAGTGTATCTGTAGTAGTTTTCCCTGTTTGATTTTGCTAAAACGCTATCCAGTTACTTTTTGAAGAGTAGTATACATCGAAATAAAAGTAAAATACGTACTTTGGTCCCTTAAAATGGGGGGAAGAGTGCAACTAATCTCAGAAAATGGAGAATAAAAACGAATTGCATCGGAGAAACATGCTGCAAGGCCACTGCAAAAATGTGAGCCCGACTAAATTAGACTAATTAATTAACTCTTTTAAGTGGTAATTATCGTAATTGGATAAGGATCATTACTGTCTTTCATTTTCTTGTTAGTTCGCCTTACTAGTTTGAAGCGTACCTCAAACATCCCAAGTGTGTCCCTTGCTGCATCACCAATAACACCACACCATAATTTTCCCGCATTATTTCCTAAGTACTGGCTCACAGTGAGTTGGAAAAGTCTCACAGGTCGATCAGCGAGCATTTATCCGCAGACGTTGAACATCTCAAGACATTTCGCATTTCTGTATGAACAAATTACTGTCAAAGTTGTGTGCACAGTTCGGTCTTTATTACCAGAAGCATATCCAATGCTTTATAATTGTTAGTTTACGAATCCGCCAGTAGAGATCATTACATCTACTGTACAGTAAGCACAGTAGATGATTTTTCTTATTAATTTATTGAAACTACTGAATCTGGCAAGCCACTTTCATTTTATTAAAGAATTTTGTTTTTGAAAGACGATACAACGGTTCTTGTAAAAAAATGTTGCATCCTTTGGGGTGGTTAAAATCACTTTCTTCCACACCACAGAAAAGGCCTGGATTACCCTTGAGAGGTATCGTGGGTTTTTCACCGGATAAACACGAACAATGATCATTGAATACACGCAATATGTTGACACCTCACAGTATTAGTTTCCTAACTCAAAAAGTATCAATCTTGGGATGATCAAACAGGACAAAAATGGGAAACGAAGTTTAAAATTTGCACATTAAACAATGAAAATGTCCGCTACCAATATTTCCACACATTCTGTGGTCGGGCCATAAACAGAAATAAAGCTTTACTAGGAATGGCATCAATAACATTTGGTGATATCATTATTAACTTACTCAAGCGAATGTGGACTGTTTCCAGAAGCACGTTTCTTAAAAATTCGCATATGACAAACATGGAGAATTCAGACCAAAAAGTCCGGAGGCCACAAGTCTTTTGAGAGTGCAAGACCATCTTAGTTATTGGAACACGATAGGAATGTAAAGTAAAATATACACCTCACTTTCAGTAAATTAAATGAAGGATCGTACATAGAGGCAACCCTCTCCATGGCTTCAGTTGCCTGCAAGATCAGTGATTGGAAGGTAATTGACCAGTCGATAAACGTCGGCCATAACTCTATCAATTTCAAGATCAGTCAGACTCTTGATTAGCAGCCTCCACCAATGTACAGTATTGCCAGATTTCAAATAAAAACTTCCAAATTGGATGTCTTTCAACAAGGAATTGACAGTATATTCATATTATCTACTAAAGACCAGGACCTAAGAACAATACAAGCAAAAATACCAGCTTCATACAGGACCAACTGACAAACTGCGTGCAGGCTGCCATGAAACGGGGAAGGAATATATTGAAATCCGTCCCATGGTGGAGCACAAAATTGACTACCTTGTGCCAAGGCCAAACCGCAAGATTAGAATTGCAACTGAAAAGATCCGCCTAGCTAGACGATGAAGTAAAGCGCCTCAAAGAAAAATTGAGAACCGTGAAAAAGAAATGTTCCTCCCTGCTATATCATCAGAAAGCAATTCGTGGCAAAGACTGGTCGAAACAACTGGCAACACTGATCCTGGTGTATAAAATATAGCCTGCAATAGGATTGAGCCAAAAGAGATGTTCTATAGGGTCACCCATGAAGAACCAACTGATACTGTTACTTGAGATACCACTCAATGCTATTTTCAGACCACAATCATCCTTAAATTTTCTGTTTTTATACTCCGGGACGACCAAACAGTCAGAGGAGTTAACAAGATAGACCAGAATACAAGAAACAGCACCGTATTCAGCAGTCACGGGCTTGAACCCCGGTCACTCAAGGCACGTGTACTTATGCACCCGCGCGCCTGACCACTAGGCTACGGCAGCCTTACAGATGACCGATCAGCTGAGGGTGATGAGCAAGCACAGATCAGCAGGCAGAACAAATATTTCGTATCGTACGTTACTGAACCAGAATTTACTCCACATAAACTAGAACACGTCATCAAGAAATCCAAACCCGATAAATCCCGATCTCGATGATCTGATTGAGGCCGAGGTCATATTTAAATTTGGATTGAAAATCCAGAAATCTTACTTTACTCCCGCACAGTAGCATGGAAAACGGCAAAATTCCTATTTAAAACCCGGAGAAATCAACACAACAGCCGACCTCCCATCGGATGATTTCACTTCTTCCCATATTGGACAAGATACTTTTAACGCCTTCTAGAAAACGCATTCACTGCAAGCTACTCAGAAAACGCCTGACCTCACAAAACCAGTTCAACTCCAGAAAGGGTCTAAGAACTGAAGATGCCCTCCCATTTTACAACTACACTCAATACTTTTCATACAAATACGCTTTTTGGTAATATTAATGGACTTCAGAAGCGCCTTCGATATATTGTCGTGGCCAGCTTTGTCGAACATTTCAGGGAATGTCAACTATTCGGCTAATATTACTTTATAAGTAGCGCAACGATTGTCGAAAAAACCAGTCATTGCGGCTATAATCATCCTTAGACTACTTCCGTTCTCCACTCCAGAAAGTCATATAGCAGCATAGGGCAGCTCATCTTGTGTTCGACTTGCCGAACATTGTCCTGGATGAATGGCGCCAGAGCTCCTTCAATGATGCATATGCCGTCGTATATGCAGACGATTTGGTTCTTTCAATACGCTCAATACGGCCACTGTTGTGAAGACCCACAGGAAATCTGATCCCTGGGGTCTATTATATAAAATTAGCAAAAACAAGTATCACACATCTCATGAAGTGTGCAACACTGTAGTGAACAACAGCACAGAAACCACTAACTGGAATGACTCAGTTAATGCCATCCTGGATCGCTTGCTTCCCCTGGACGATCTCACCACAGAAACTCCAGAACAAATATCTATCAGGAATAGCAACTTAACCTACCACTCCTCATACGAAACGGATCTCTTCACTCTTCCCGAGCTAAAGCTGGCCCTAAGCAAAATAAATATCCATAAATGTCCGGGGTTTAGATCTTGTGGAAACTGCTGCAATTATCAAATCTGCCGAAATCTTTCCAGAAATACTTCTATGTACAACAAATGTCTTACTGGGGGGATATTTCCTAATCTCTGGAAGGTAGCTTTGATCAACATTATTCACAAGCCGGACAAAAATAAATCTGATCCCAAAGCATACAGACCCATCTCTCTCTCTCTTTTGGCAAACCTTGGGCAAACTATTTGAAATACTGTTAGCACCCAGAGTAGCAGATTTAATTGAAGATCAAAACTTAATGTCTCCATCCCAATTTGGCTTCAAGAAGGGAAAATCCTGTGAAAACGCCTTGGTCACTTTAGTTAACCGCATATCAGCTTCGAGGGCTAAATATGAAATGGCCATATTCGTTGACTTCTCAGGGAGCTTTCGATTCCCTCTGGTGGGAGAGCGCTCTCAATCGTCTTACCAAAGCCAAATGCTCTCAGCAACTGTTTCAAGTTATTAGAAGCTACTTCCAAAATAGACTCATCCAAGTAATCTCGAAACAGCAGTCTCTCTCAAGTACCATCTCAAGAGGATGCCCCCAGAAATCAGTTCTGGGACCCCTCTTCTGGAACATAGTTTTGGACAGCTGGCTCACGCAAAAATCTGACAATATCTCTGCCTTCGCCTACGCAGATGATTTGGTTCTTCTAATTCCAGGTCGATCGCGTTTTCAACTAGAACAATCAGCCAATATAACTCTTTCTGAGCTAATCAAGTGGTCAAGTATACATAAACTGCGAATATCTGCCACAAAAACAAAACTGATGGTTTTTAAGGGCATGTTAGATTACAGAAGACCTCCAAATATAAAGATAGATGGAAAGCAAATCCCTTTTGTTCCTGAATTAAAACATCTTGGCGTAATTTTAAGATGACAGGTTAACCTTCTCCTCTCATATTAATCACCTCGCCTCGAAGATTAAGAAGTTCACTGCAGCAGTTATCCGAATTTCCAAATCGGACTGGGGACTAAATAGGATGACTCTCTTATTATATTATACAGCAGTATTCGTACCAATAACAACATCTGCTTTCATAGAGCCGTTAATGTTTAACTCCGTTCCAAGCTCATCTCCCTTCAACGGATTATGCTGCTTGCCATGCTCCGGGCCTGCAGGACAGTGTCTTCTGCTGCTCTGCAGGTCCTTGCTGGAGTCTTACCACTAGACCTGCATGTCGTCTTCAAAGGACTATGCTATTGTCTAAAGCACAGAGTTCCCGGCGAGATTCTCGGCATCTCATGCAACTTAACTGCTAACATCAAAGACGAGAAACGGAGAATCTGGAATGAACTTATCAGTGTGTGGCAATCACGATGGGATTCCTGTACTACTGGTCAAGTCACCCGCTCTTTTGTTCCTGCAGTTACCTTCCCTCTCAACAAGAACGTCCGCCAGTGGTTTTCTCCCAGCCTAACAACATCGTATATACTTACTGGGCACGGCTCCATCAACTCTAAACTATTTCAATTTGGCTTGTCTGACCAATCTCTGCTTGTGTGGTGCTGAGGAAACCTGGACGCAGATCCTGTATCGCTGCAGCCTGTACCACGATGACAAATCTACACTACAAGCTGCTGTCAGCAACTTCTCTGAAGGAAATGAAGTGGCGCTGACTGAAAATTCTCAATTGTTCTCAGCTCTACAACAATTCTGCTCTGCTGTTGTCACCAAAAGAAAGCAACTCTTCTCAAGTTTATCAACATATCAACAAGAAGGAACCAGCCCAACACCTGCAATGTCTATCGCTATTTCTTAAAACTGATATCGCCTGCCATCCACTATTTTTTTTCGTTCTTCCTAGGACAGAAAAGGACTGCTGTCTTGTGGTTCCTGTGCCACAATTTATACTTCTGATTAGTTGCGCGACGTGCTTTGCTGTGTGAACATGTTACACGTTCATTACATTTATAACATTGTTAACACGATTATATGTATATCTCATTGTATGTATCATATATATATATATATATATATATATATATATATATATATATATCATTGTATATATATCTATGTATGTACATAGCGGATTTGCCAGGGGCCGCTTGTTGCTGTTGTTTTCTTTTTTTTTTTTTTTTTTTGTTAATAAAGAAAGAAAGAAGAAGAAGACCTTGAGCCACGAATGCCACAGCTGACCATTCAGCATGGTGCAAGCCAGACAGTCTTCTCATATCAAAAGAAAAGGGCCGCATAATGCTCTTTGAAGGGAGTTTAAATTCACAACGGCACCCGACAATCGTACTCGCGTGCAGCACAGTTAGCAGAATTGCCGTCCTCCTCAGACCAGTGGAACAGACGCGAGTTCGAATCCTGTCAATAATGCGAGGAATTTATGGGTCTTTTTCAAAACGTGGCTAAGTTAGTCAGTCTCAGGCTAGGGTAACATGGTTTTTTTTTTCCTGGCAAAACACATTAATTTTCCCCGCTTTCCCATCTCACAAAACATGATTGAGCTCCTCAACTTAATTTACAACGGTATCTTTATCCTCAGTGGCTTCATACGCTGTCAGCGCCCAATATAAACGTGTAGACAGAAAAATCATCCAGCGCCATTTACATTCAACGAAACGTACTTCTCACTATCACGACAGTATATTGTGCAGCATCAAAAGCACCCTGCAGATTCTATCAGAGAAACCACCTCTAGACTGATTTTCTAATTGATCTGTCTAGACAGAGATCATTTAAAAAACACCCTCCTGTCATGTCAGGAAAATTAAAACCTCGGGCATCTAGGAATTGAAACCCAGCTGGGCACAGAGACCAGGCGTGAGACAGCGAGAACTTACAAAGAACTCACTAAAATATAACAAACACAATGGATCAACTGCTCCAAAGGTATGACGAATGAACGTTTCCATTACGGAAGTCATATTGGTTGCCAAAAATTAAACTGTGTTCTCTCCCTTGCATGTGACTTTCCCACTTATTGCCCATGACTCCTTTAATAAAAGATTGATGACATTTCTAGCAGCTACCTCACCCAGTTGTGTATGTGGAGCAGAAGATTTGGAACATGTTCTCCGTGAATGACTCATTTGCGCGATTCCCAAATTAAATCTGACCTCGCCATAAAGAACAGTACAGGAGGACAAGAACACATCTTTAATTTTTTAACCAGAAAAAAAATTAAAACCCTTTCCACCTAAGCAGTCTTTGCACAACGAGCAAGAAGGCATACCGTTGTCCTACCACAAACAACCCATCCTTAACACAAGGCTTACCATCCTTAACACAAGGCTTACCATCCCTGAACCAGACTTATTCACTCATACCTTCCTAACTTCGGTTGTCTTCCTACGCTGCGGTGGGAGGATGCAAGGCAGGATAAACTCGCCCCGCTGACAGGTGTCGCCTCTAACGCCAACGTGGGAATCATACACTGCTGACACCTGAGGCAAGTGTGCTCTCTGCTGTGTCACTAACCTTCTTTGCTGACATCGGCAAGTAACTTCCATTGTGAAATATGTCTTGCTGACGGCGTTTGTGGACCTTGCTACATGTTGACCAACTAGTTGAAAAGATTCCTGCATCTATAGGCAGGAATCTTCTCAACTAGCAAGCCCTTTGCTAGAGTGGGAATCTCTCAGCTGACAATATCCGGCCTCTCCACGTCGTAGGAATTCACGTGGTGGCACCTACAATTCGTAGAAGTGTGATTCCAAGAAGTTCCAATCCCTTCTGCTCTCCTCATTCTTCCGGGAACAGAACTAGCCAACACTGGTTTTCGTAGCCTCTACCTTAGTGCGGGACATTCGCTGGATCGCCTCTACGGGAATCTACTCTTGCATTTTCCCCCCTCTCCTTTCAACAATACTTTTAAGGGATTGTATACCGTCGGGTCTATGCCTGACCAGTGGGCAGCCTGCCAGAGATAGCAGACCTTGCCTGGCTCTGTGTGGCTAGGGAGCATTCTTCCAAGTGATCGCTCGCTTCTTACTTTCTAAGTGGGCAGAAACCAACACAAAAACATAAGCGAGGGGGGAGACCAGGGGTAACCTCCCCTGGAAGTGGAGGCAAAGGACCACGCAAGGGAGCGTGGCTAGGAAGGCCTAATGGCAGCAGCTGAGCTGTGCTGGTGGTTGTGTCACTCCTGAGACGAACCAAGGAAGGAGTTTCTCTCTCTCTCTCTCTCTCTCTCTCTCTCTCTCTCTGAGAGGACTGTCATATCCAGGAAGCTTCTGATTTTGATCTTGAATGGGTGGTGTTTGGGTGCCTAACCCGTCTAGCAGTGAAGACAGACTGAAAACTCAGTAAAGGCGGAGTAGCGCTGCTCGTCCATTATAATCAGGTGCTCAAAATGCCAGGGATTATCTTGGATTTTAGTGGCAAACAGCCGGAACGAGTCATATTCATGGCAGTCATACGTGATCCCACGTTTCTTCAGCCCCCGCAGTGACACAGTGGATCATCTTCTATGCCAAGGGATGTTAGCTTCCCTTTTAAGGGTCCGTGACCTGTTAATAGAAATGTAGTATGAAGGCCTGGTGAGTACCAGGGAGGAGGCTTTGGACTGATGAGGTTCACAGAGGAAATGAACTTTTTGGTTATTAATCCTTTATTTGTGGTGTCCCATGTCTCTTGCCGGGTCCTGTACATAATTTCGGAGATTCTCTTCCTTTCCTGTTTTGGGCTGTTATCAAGGTCAAGTGGGAGTCAAGCAGCAGTTTGGGAGGGTAATCTACGGCTGAGTGGGAAGGGCTCCCTTGCCCATTCGCCGGCTTTTTTCGGCAGCAGCATGCAATGAATTTCGCGCGGGCTGCGCTTGATAATTTTTTTCAGGCTTATATAAGAAAGACCTGAGTAGCTCTGGCAAATTTGTAATTTGCATTTGGAGCATTTAATGTATGCACCTTTGTTTTCTTCGTTGGTTTCTTTTTGCAAAATCTGCAGATATTTGCATTTTTAAAACTATTCTCCCCTTCCATAATAAACAAAACAACTGGACGTGAGGACTACGTGTTTGGTAGTCAC
The DNA here is from genome assembly GCF_048544385.1 of Mastigoproctus giganteus. Classification (NCBI taxonomy): domain Eukaryota; kingdom Metazoa; phylum Arthropoda; class Arachnida; order Uropygi; family Thelyphonidae; genus Mastigoproctus; species Mastigoproctus giganteus. The sequence continues at coordinate 75,736,719 of NC_143585.1, read as the reverse complement.
ACAAAACTTAAGCCTGTTAGTCACTGCAGCGAAACAAAGCTTTCTCCAATTTTGAACGGGACCTCCTGCTGAAGAGTATTGCCGCAGGCAGGGAGATGACACGAAACGGAGAGAGAGCGAAGGGAAAATGTTATTGGTCAGCGAAGCTAATGTCCACTAACTGCAAATTATGCTATACAAGAATAACTACAAGCAAGGTGTACCTAAGAAATTGGACATTCAGTGTATGTTATCCATATAATAGTTTTTTTTTTTATTTTGTGTAACCAAACTTATATTATTTAAAGATACCAGATGAAATTAGTCACAGGTGGTATTTACAGCATATAACTGATTGAACATGTGTACCTTCTATGATTGGTTTCAGAGCATAAAATTAATCCGCTTTCTCTTTTTACAGGTATTCCAGTTGTGACTGAAGAAGCATTTCCACCGCCAAATATAAAGCAGAAAATACAGTGTGGAAAAAAAGGGGTAATGAAGGTCTAAAGGGCATCCTGTTGAAAAAGTAATTTTCTTGTGTTTCGAAAAGAACAGTAATAACTTTATTAAGAAATTGTACGAGTCCAAATTAACCAGAAATTAGCGACGGAATTGTGTCCGAAAGTCTAAGTGATCATGATCGGCGACGAATATCATATCATACACGAAAATGATTTGAAACAAGACAAGAACTGCTGCAAACAGTTGACCAAGGACCTTATTGGCCGCTTTTTGAGAGAACACTGCGAAAAGAGTCTCCTAACACATGGATATCAGGAGTAGGTTACACCAAAAAAGTTCAGTGTTAATCTGCGCATATAAATGGTTAATATGGGTTAAGAGATATAGAAACTGGACTGTTGATGACTGGAAAGCTCTGATGAATCCAGATTTTACTTACACTCTGATGATGCCAGGCACCCAGTTCACAGGAGAGGCAATTGGGCATTTCATCCGGACTGGCGTGCAAGGGTTGTACAGGCTGGGGGTGGGTCAGTGATACTTTGAGGATGTTTTAACTTTTTAACTGTTATGGCCAGAGTTGTCTAATTGAAATAACAACCAGGATGAACCAGATTGGCTATACAAATATTCTGGATGACCAGGTTATACCCTTTGCTGAACATTTGAGGAGCACTCACGATTTCGACACACTTAAAATAAATTTTCTGCTTATACTCCGGGACGACCAAACGGTCAGAGGAGTTCACAGGATAGAATACAAGAAACAGCACCGTATTCAGTAGTCACGGGCTTGAACCCCGGTCACTCAAGGCACGTGTACTTATGTACCCGCGCGCCTGACCACTAGGCTACGGCAGCTTGTATACTAGGATGACAGCTGTCCAGTTCACACGGTCTATACAGTTTTAAACTGGAACATGGAAAGCAGGGGAAAACGTGGAAACCTGTACACAGTACTCTATGTGTGGCCTGACCATTGCCTTGTATAACAGGATACTCACTTCCCTGTCCCTGCTACCAAAATTCCTATATATCATTGACAAGACTCCATGAGCTGCCCTGGGCAGCAAACTTCATCTTTGACTGCACAATTACCGCCGGGTATTGTTCACTTTCCTGAGTGGGGATTGGCCAGCCAAATTGTCAGATTTAAATCTGATACAGAACGTATGGGACATCTTTAAAGGAAAGTGAAAACGAAACTGAACCGTGGGCTCGATTGTTCTCAGAATGGCCTAATATTGATATAAATTTTTAAAGGGTCTAAAAGAGTCTCTAACAACGAGAATTCACGAAGCGATTTGTGCTAAAGGAGAGGGATTACAAGTTATTAATTGAAAATTTACACAGCTGACTCAGTTTATGTCGTGTCTGTAAAATTATAATAAAATTGTATCCGCTGAAACAGAAAGACATTCACTGTTACTAATAGTGTTTAAGTAAATGAAATAAAGATTATTTTAAATATGTCAAAGGCCTTTACAAAGATGGAAATATAGCACGCAATAGTACACAACGAGTTTCATAATCCTGGGTGGATCATGGAACCTATGTGAACAATATGTTGTCAGCAATGACCTCCTTGCATCGGTAAAATATGGTATATTAATATGACTAACACATGGTCTATTTGCCAGATGACCCAGTTCTCATGATTTATTGGGAAGAAAGAAGATGCCAATAGGCACATGTGCAGAAAGTGTTCCAATATTTTTGGCAGTCATTCACGTGGCATCATTCCACAAAAGGACACGCATCACTCAACTGCTGGACAGGATTAATGTCCTAGAAGACATCTCAAAGACGTTTCCTCTATTCAATCGATTCTGTCTGGGCGCCACCATGACGGAAATCCTTCATTCCAGAGACACTTTTATGTGACAAGAATACGTCTGTATCCCCTCAATGGTAACTCTTGTTGGAACGTTACATTTCCTTTTTTTTCCCTCCAAGAATCTTCCAGTAAGCGATGTTACTTCTTAAAATGTGCAACTAGTAAGCTGTTGCTGATCTTCAAAACACGAATAGAACGTAATTCAATTATCTATCATTCTTGAACACAGCATTGACGTTTCTTCATTTCTTTTTCGTTGTTTTTCATAACTGAGGAATGAAATATTTACAATTGTGTAAAATTTTTTCTAAACATAAATTAACCTTAAACAAGTTTCTTGGCTTCCTAACCTTCATATAACGCAATGTATGCCCACCAATGTCTTCAACAGCTTTCAAGAAAAAAAAGCAATCGTCTTCATTTTCTTTAGTTCTAGTTTTTGTGTCAACGAGTTTCTTTTGGCCTTCCATCCTCAAACTATTCCATGTGTATTAAAATAATTTAGTCTTTAACGGCTTGTGTTTTATCATTTCATCCATCATGGGCAAAACAACCCCTTTTTGAGAGCAATTTTCGATGTGCCTTGCGAATAACAAGTTTTAGCTCCTCTACAACTACACCGCTGGACAAAATTAACAGAACACATAGAAAACGTGGTGTAACTCGTGTTGCTTACGATGAAGAGGGACAAAATTTGGTATGGTGGTGTATCATAGAATAATGATGATACGAGGAGATAGTGAGAAACTTCGAACAGGTATAAGTTACATTTATAGGGGTTGCCTAAGAATTACCAAAAAGGTCACATTACACAAGTCGATACAAGATGCTCGAAAATATGGTCACATGATATCATTACGGGTGTGATCTCCTCCAACGGCTAAACAAGCCTTACAGCGGTGAACCGTGCTTGATACTTACAAGGGTGTCTCTAAGATTCTGTGACAACAATCCCATTCTTCCACAAGCGCAAACCTTAGCTCACAAATTGACCGAGGAGTTGGCTGTTGGCGTGCAATGCGAAGCCCAAGGGCGTCCCACACATGTTCGATCGGATTTAAGTCTGATGACCTCGCCGGCCACGATCTTTAGTTTCAAGATATTCCTCCTCCACTTGAGCTCTATGTGCAGTGGCATTGTCGTGCATGATAAGAAAATCTGGGCCAACCGCATCCTAAAACGTCGCACATATGGTTTGAGGATCTGTTCTCGGTACCTCTGCGTAGTTATATTACTCATATTAAAAACATGAAGGGGTGCGGCTATTGATTATTATTCCGCCTCACCCGAGAGCACTGCCTCCACCGTAAGTATTCCTTTCTCTGATATTGGAGGGATGGTACCGCAGTCCTCATTGTATCTAGATGAAATAATGTTTAGAAAATGGGAGAACAGAACTGTACCGCATTTGTCAGGGTTCTAAGTCACATTTTGATGACACCAGTTTCGACGAGATCTGCGGTGGTTTGAGTTTAATGGGATACAAACCACTGGCTTATTTTCGTAGCGTTCACTACGCAAAGAAGTTTGGAAATGTTTATACCTGTGGTAGCATCAACTTCAAGTGACAACTGATGAGAGGACATTGTAGGGCTTCATCTTGCTGTTAGAGCCGGATAGCCGTCTGCTCTGGTTGACGTAGCCCTTGCCCAGCTCTTCTTGTAATGGTTCATGTCTTCTGAAACTACTTTCATAGTGCCGAGACGATATGCGTGACACATTAAGCCAATGGGCCACCTTCGCCTGCGAGGCTTCAAGTCACCCAACGTCCCGCCATCTCAAAAAGTCGTCTAAACGACGATGACTTGCCATCCTGAGTACTGGAGATGTGGCTATCCCACGGAGCAAACCAAAAAACGAAATGAAGTGATATGGTTGCAAACCGTGTTTTATAGGCATGAATAATTTGCATAATGTGCGGCTCTGTAACGTGGGAGATCGATTTCTATTGGATACTCAGAGTTTGAATGCCAGGATGCCTATTATACCAAATATTCGCCTTTGGCAACACTACTCACAATAAAATATTCATAAAAACATTTTGTTCTATAAATTTTCTCTTGCAGTGTATATCTCAATATCATTTTCTATTGACAGTCTGTTCATGATTTTGTTAGTGTTCGGAGGCTTGTACTGGTTTCAGTCGTCTGGTAGTTACAAGTATTTCATGTTCATACGTCTTGAGGTATCTTGTTTGCTCTCTATATCGTCTACAGTTTCTTCTCCATGACAGAATTTGCCTAGAATGGAGATACATTTATCTAGAATATACAGTCCTTGTCACAATCAGATGACGTACCAACCCTTTAAATGCGATCGTGTGGTACCTTTACTTTATTCGTTTTAAAACGAATAAAGTAAACACTTTATATATATATATATATATATATATATGGTTACAAAGCTGTTAATCTTCTCTGAGTAACTGAGAACGGAAGTGATTTGTTTTCGCATGCACACTAAAAGTATAACTGCGCATTTGTAACGCATTAGCATTAGTAGAGGCATTCCGAATGCCTGTCCAGCTCACCCTTAAATTTATTTAGGCTATTAGCTTGCACGACAAAATATGGAAGCCTGTTCCACCAATCAACTACCCGCTGGCTAAAGGCAAATTTCCGTACATCTATTCAACTATCATTCCTCAATTTGAAACTGTATCCCCTATGTTCTTAGTCTGAACAAGACGAAGAATCCATCAGCATTCAGCTTTCTCAACCCATTCAAGGCCTTATACACTCCAATCAGATAACTCCGCAGGTGCCTAGTCTCCAGACACTGTAATTTGTAGAACTTAAGCCTTCCTTGGTAAGAGCACCCCTTTGTTCCCCTCACGAGTCTTGTTGCCCTTCTTTGTACTCGTTCTAGCAACTCTACATCTCCTAAAATGAGGCCTCCAGACCTGTACACAGTACTCTAGGTGTGGCCTGACAATTGCCTTGTATAACGGTATACTCACCTCCCTGTCTCTGCTACCAAAATTCCTATATATCATTAACAAGACTCCATGACCTGCCCTGGCAGCCTGTCTGCACTGCTCGGCGAATTTCATCTTTGACTGCAAAATTACCCTCAGGTCTTCTTCATTTTCCACTTCCCTGAGTGTAGTACCACACAGTTGGTATGTGTCTCTTCGATTATTGCTACCCGTATGCAGTACTTTGGATTTGTCAATGTTAAACTTCAGTTGCCACTTGTCAGCCCATTTTCCCAACTTATCTAGATCCAGTTGGAGTAGCATATTGTGTTTACTGTCGTTAACAACCCTGCCAACCTTTGTATCGTCTGCAAACTGCGACACTAAGCCTGATATACCTTCATCAATATCATTGATAAATATACAAAACAACAGTGGGCCCAACACCGAACCCTGGGGAACCCCACTAATAACATTTGTCCACGAAGAGCAGTGTCCGTTGATTACAACTCTCTGTCGTCTCCCACTCAACCATCCCTTTATCTATTGTAGCAACTTGTCCTTAATGCCATACTTCTCCAATTTGTACTGGTGTCTTCCATATGCAACAGTATCAAAAGCTTTCCTGAAATCCAAGTATATGATATCAAAATTATTTTTGGCATTCAGTTCCTTTGTGATCACATCATAGTATCCAATCAAATTGGTCAGACAACACCTCCCTTTAACAAACCCAAACTGTGTCTTAACCATTACTGCAGTCTTGTCTAGATGATCCTGCAATGCTTCTTTAATCAGTGATTTCATTATTTTCCCCGGAATACAAGTTAAACTAACAGGTCTGTAGTTACTTGTGTCGCCTTTTGAACCCCCTTTGTGAATTGGTTATACATTTGCACACCTCCAGTCCATGGGAAGGCCCCCATGTAATATACATGCAATTCGTTGTATATCAAAAATTATATCACTACAAAGATATTAATTCTATCCTTTTTCTGAACCTCACATTATTTCCATTTGCATCCAGCCTTGATATTAACAACAAAAACATTCAATAAAATCAGAGTTTCATCCCGGAAAAAGATCACGAACTGCATGTAGTTTATGGACACGATATATTGATGTCTCATGGCCTTAACTGCCTCGGAGTTAGGACAACAACCAATATTTCATAACTGAATAGTTTATGAAACTAACCCTGTTATTCAAAGAAATGTTAAATTTTCCAATACCATGGACATGTTCTTAAAAAAAACTTTCGATAAATAATATGGGAAGTTTATTTATGGGATATCTACTTAGTTCCACGGTTATTGCTTGTAGAACAAAATAAGAATGCACGATAAATGGAATTTGAATACAACAAACGTACAAAATTCGTAGTCTTCATGGAAATATATTAAACGTGAATGACTCTCCCACACAACTACAGTTGGTATTTTATTAGTGACAAAAGTAATTTTATGAACGGAACCTTAACCACCAATGCAAAAGAATAGCAAAGATTGCCCAATGCGTTGAAGATGCGCAGTGACAGGGAAGGAGGAGGAGGATAGTGTTACTTTACGTCCAATATAAAATGGCGCACAGCCAGACACCAACAACTTCTTTGATAGAAAACAGACATTCCTTTTGATTAATCCACTTCTCCATTTTGTTCGGTGATGTATGTACAGCGATGTAATACAAGAAGCCCAATAAGTTATAGGCGTGGAAAAATTCATGATGCCATCACAAGGGATACTCTGTTTACTATAAGTTTTTATTTTCACCGCTACGTTGCCATAGTTACATGACCATCGCAAAGAGCAGCATCTGCAGATGCAGTTAATTGTAAATATTTATCAGATAAGACAAGTTTATCTTTGTTTATTGACTTGTTCAGCACTTTTTTGTTATTCATTTTTTTAAGTTTATTTATTATATGCTTTTTTTTACGTATTACTATTATTAACATTCTTTTAATAATTGTTTTGTGTATTTTCAATGTTGATTAAATCATATTTTCAATGTTCATGAATCTCGTTTTTAACTTGATATTAATTTTTATTTTAATGTCAATTTTAAATGCTATTTTAATGGGTTCAATTGATTTCAATGTTCATTAATATTAATGTCAATTCGATATTTTTATTCATTTTATTTTAATGGGCTTTTCATCCAGCTTAGCCATCTATTCCATGAATGCAATGCGCATGCGGAAAATTAGCCAGAACGGATACAACATTCTGTTTATGCCATAAATCTTTCAACAGGCCAATCGGCGCTTAATAATTACAAAGTTGAATGAAATATATCCCACCTAGCCCTATTCATCTTTGCGTTGAGTGATGAGGCCCATTATTAATCCGAAGGTTTTCCAGCGCTTTCAGACTCAACACTTGAACAAATGACCTTCAAACCACTTGTTTTGACAGTAGTAAATGGCTCGGCCCCTTAAATCAGTGTAAAGGTTTCGGCTTCCTCGTCGACTCGCGTTACAAATTATGGTGGCACTCTGCCGATCAATACCCACTTAGTTATCTGTATTAGCCTCCGACATTCGTGAGACCCGTCTCCGACAAGGCGGACGGCAGGTGTCAAAGGGACGTCGTAGATAGCGACATGAAGGCACTCCACCGCAGAAGCACTTTATCGTCCTTGATAGATTGCGCAGCATCGGAGGTGTGACCTTGCTACTAATTCCAGCTGCGTGGAAATATCAGGCGATCAGAGCCAAGAAAAATAATACTCTTCAAGCTCCAAAAGAGAATTTTTAATCAAAAAAGACTCGATGTTTCGAAACCTCAATATATATCATTTCAGTGAGGAAATAAGAATGATTTTCTAGACGACAAAAGAAATTTTACTGATTTCGTTGGAGCAACATGGCCTTAGTCGCCAATGTCCCTTAAACCCTACAACTGATTTCGACTATCTCCTATTGATCATTGTTCACTCGACCACAAGTATATATGTCAGATTAGAATAATTAAAGACCTTAAAAATATATTTATTCATTAATTTTATTCAGTTAGACATATGGTCGCCCTCCCCCCCCCTCCCTCGTGGTAGCGAAGTGCTAGTGACATTCGTATAACCACAGCTATTTTTGTTAACGATACTCAATCATTAATGGAAGCCAAATTGCTTAGTTTTAATAAAGTTTTCACCCTTTGCAGCTCTTGCAGATAGCATCGTGGTTACAATCACCATCTCCCCAAATCCCTGGTGCCAATAAAGCCTGAGTTTAAATCGCGTAAGTGACACGGGGAATTTTTTCACAACGTGGCTGAGTTAGTCGGTCAATAGAAGATTACACGTTGTTTTTCTCAGAAACTCTGGTTTTTCGCCAAAACCGACAAATCGACCGAACAATACACGCAGTCTAAGGCATTATATGCTGATGCCACATAGCCTTAGTTGCTTTGACACTTAACACACACCCACCCACACACGCAACCATCCTTTTATGAGTTTCACTCAAATACAATTTAAAACATCAGAAACTTTTTCCACTCCATAAATAAATTACAGTATTGCATCAGAAGCTGCAAACACGAACAGTGTTTTCAGTTTGAAGATGTCCCTGGGGATCTGCAGCCATTCTGCCAGCAAGGCTTTCCACAGTCGGAATAGGTGACAATTGCGTGTCTGTACGCCTTACTTCCTGTTCCAAAACATTCCATAGGTGTTCAATTGGACTGAGATCAGGCGAATTGGAAGGTCAATCAAAAATATGGGGGAAATCTTCACTGTGCTCTTCTAATCACTCGTGCAAAGTGCGGGCCCGATGACAAGGCACATTATCGTCTTGGAAGATCCCATTCCCGTCAGGGAAAACATGCAACAAGGCAGGATGCATATGATCTCCTAAAGAGTTGCCGGTAGACCTCACCAGTGAAGCATTGGTCCATACGCACCACGGATCGTAGTTCTTTCTAGCAAAACATTCCTCATATTAAGCAACCACCGCCTGGATAGCGGGCATCATGCAAGATGGGTCCATGAACTTGTGTGGCTTGGCCACAGAAGAAACTGTCCGTCGGCGTGTTTCACCACATATTTGGGCTCATATACCAGCACATTGGTTGGACAGTCCTGCACTGTCCAACCAATGTTGTTGACCCTACAGCATCGACGATGATCAGCGAGGAGGAAAGAGTGTCTCTCGGGTGATCTGCTGTGGACCCCCATACGTCTGAGCGTGCAGTGCATCGTCACTTAGGATATTGTTCTTGCGTTCCCCGTATTGTATTGCAATGTCCACTATTACACAGTGACTTTCCGTCGAGTCTGTACAACTCGCTGCACCCTCGCTCACAAGGAACATGCACTTTATGCAATCCTTTGCAGTTCTGTCGGCAGAGGTGGTTTTGACCCCTCTGTCGCTATATATGTTGCTTCAACATGTGCTTCCTGGTGGCGCTGTCTGTCAGGCAGTTTGAATAATTCGGATTTTCGAAGTTCGGGTTATCGACATCAAGCTATAAACTTTATTTTACACAGATAAAAATCGGACTAACGGCTGCTGATTTATGTCTTTTTAATATTTTTCTTTAAATAATTATTATTTTTAATTTTAGGAATCTACAGGATTTTTAATGATCATAGTATGGAATCTAATTCACATCACCATCCTCGATCAGATTATTGCAGTTTGGTAGACAAAAATGTTGATACTAAACAACCACAGCCTAAACACTATTACCAAAGCACAAAAGAAAGAAAGGATAAAAGATGCAAAGTAACACACACACACACTCTCTCTCTCTCTCTCTCTCTCTCTCTCTCTCTCTCTCTCTCTCTCTCTCTGCACTTCATGCTTCATCGTTAGAGAAGAGGGATTACAGATGCCAGATCAGAAGAACACTGTCGAGTAAAATATTTATAGAAAAGGACACGATAGAAGTCAAAGTGAGATTTTAAGAGAGAGAGAGAGAGAGAGAGAGAGATCATTAAAGTGGAAAAATAAAACTTTAGTTTCTCTGTCATTTGAATCGTGGGATTTAACTTATTACGAAAGGGAGAAGGAAAATGTTTTAGTTTCTCTTTTAAGCTGTTGATAATTCAGCTAAGACCCTACACAAGTCAAATTTTGTCCAATTTTTATTAATTAAAATCACTTTCGACGAAGCTGAAGTGTTTAACATAAAAAAACTACATAAATTTAATTTTTTATCGATTATCATTTACATCGGTTGTGAAGCAGTGTTTCTGCTCACGAAGTAGTAAAAGGAATTAAAAAAAAAAAAAAAAGGATGGAAAAAAATATTAGAAATACTGCTGTCAAAAAAAAAAAAAAGGGAAAAATTCTGAAGTAGGCTTTCATCAGTAGACAAGTTCAACTTTCCATCTACTAAGCACGCACCGATAATCATACCTTTTTCGTAGTCCACGCGACCTTGTCCATTCACCACTTCCGGTGAAATTATGATCTGGATAAGTCGGTCACACGACTTTAGAGAACTTTCCTGCGTACATCAAAAACCATGTGACCTCTTCGATTTGCACATTTTTACTTAGATTCTGGTTCACAGCCAAACTTCCCCCACGCTCTTAATAAAATGGCTAGGCAGTATAGTCACGTGACCATTCGCAATGGTTCTGAGCATAGTCATCGTTGGTCCTCAGTTCACGAGCTTACAGTTGCTGTCCTGATTTCTCTAATACAAAACAATGACAGCGAATTAGGTTGCGGAAGGTTGAGGTGCAGTGGCCGAAACGTCTTACACTAATTGACAGTATTCCTCACCAACTGACGACATTTCTCTGCAAGCAACAGTAAAGGTTGACCGACCGAACAGAGGTCACTACGGTTCGATAGAGTCGCCGAACAGCCGCAGGCAGAAATTAAAGTGAAACTTGGCTCAGCTGTTTCGAAAGTGGGCGAAAAGAGCCCGTGCCAACCCCGCAGTACGTAAACACACTTATTGACTTCCAGGTACTAAGCCACTTGTTTTAATTAATCACGTAAATGAATTTGGGGAACTCGCGAGCTAGGGGGCACTGCCGATGTCACAGTTAATTGATTCCGTGAGAGTTTCCGTTGTCGATTCTTCGGGAATCCCAAGTGTGTCTAGCAGCGATGTTACGACTCACTTCAGGAAACACGGGCAGGGGACGTCAGAAAGCTTGACAAGGGACAAACCAAGTGGGGGTGACAAGGAGCAGCTAACAAAGAGAAAGGAGATGTAAAAGTTTTATACATTCCCTTAACAACTTTCGATTTATCACGGATCTAATTCACGAGAACAGGAACGAGACACCGAAGTCTTCGTTACGCATGCGCAGTGATAATCAGAGATTAGGCCTAATGTCTTCCATCGTACAATTAGGCCTATCGTGAAGTTTTCTTTTAAAATTACCCATAAATGAATATTTATTTATTTATCGATTAAACTTAGTTCTTATCCTGCGCTTATTTACATATTATAATATATTCTAAATAAATTAGAAAATCAATTTATTTATACAAATGTCCCTTTGGAATTAGTGACAAATCTCCTCCCTTAGCGAGGTCTTTTTTCTAAAATGTTTTTAAGTCTACTAGAAAAAGAACTAAAGATGGAAAAAAGAATTCTACGTTACTTTTTTTCAAAAACGCAAGAAAACCTTTTCATTTTTCGTTTACAAAAGAAACAAGTATTGGTGGAAGAACAAAAATAAGAAAACGGCTTTCTTTCACAGGGAATGCAGAGGATTAAGTCAACTCTACCATTTAATCAAAGTTTCGTTTCGATGCAAAGTAGGTCACCGAACTTGACTAAGTTGTTTCTTCGAAGTAGCATCGAAGAATCGGAGTTTATGAAATTCATAAACTATCGGGAATTTATTAGCGGCTATCGAATTCGACGGGAACACCCTCAAATATTCCGTGGACGATTCTATATTGTTTCTAAAACCAATCTGTTCTGTACGAAACCATTTTATTTTCCCACAAGCCAAAGAAAGCGATAAAAGATAATCAATAATTCATCCAATCGGATGAGTGACTCAGAAGTCACGTCTCTATTACAAAAGATCAATTTCTGCTGAGAATAGCGATCCGGAGGTCGATCACAATCGATCAGGGGATCGCCACACCCGTTCAAGGTATTAATATAAGGATTGCACGGATTTGCTCTCGGGACTCCGGTTTTTTTAATCAGCAAAACCGACATTACTGAGCCCTCTTGGCTTTAGTTGCCTTGTCGATTAACCGAGGAAATAAGAGCGTCCACTTTGGACAACGACTCATCATCCAAACTGTCTATTTGACACGATCCTACTATGACATCACGCGAGGTTTGAGTTTCCTAACAAGGTCGAGCTACTGCGATTCGCATCTATTTAACGCGGGTCAGATTCGCTGTTGCAAATCTTGAATTCTTTTCTTTTTAAGCGACTCAAATGTTCTAATGAAAGCACTAAGCGGGGATTGGTGGCAGTGTTGAGCGAGAGGAACACCCGATGTAGCCAATCACGTTGGGGTTGGTAAAGTGTAAAAAAATGGACGAAAAGACAGATCAAAAAAATCACGGAGGTGCCTTATTTAATTATCTTGTCGGAAAATTCGATTTCGTGTGTCACTTCGCGGTTTATAGTTTTTTATTTCTTGTCGCTCCTCCGGCTTCTTGTTTTTAGTGCCACTCAGGCGTCAGCTTAGCTTTCTAATCAAATTCGTCTTCACTTTTGTCCACCTTTCTTAGCACAGGAAATATTCGTAACCTCTGGCTATAAAAGCAAGACTCAGACTCCGATAACGATCCATAGAACTAAAATAATTAAAATACAAAAATCAAAACTACATCTCTCTCTCTATCTGTGTATTTATCTATCTATCCATCCAGCCATGAAATCAAGGAACGAACTGAATCCCTTTTAGCTTTTAACACGCAATTTACTAAAGATTTTAAATTGGATGACTGCGCAACTTTCTTCTGTTAGCAGTTCTGGTTCGGCAACTAGATTAAAAGAATTTTCAATTCTAGGATTAGACTGGAACTTAAAGTTCGGGTTGATCAGTTTATTTTTTCTAAATTAAGTTCAAAGCGAAATGTCTGCATTCTTTCGAAAAAATTTCGCCAAAAAATATATAAGTATTTAATCTTAACTCTCTTTCCAAAATATCCCATTTCCGGGTGTTGATATTTTCCATTGCGAATAGCTCGCCAATGACATTCGTTTTGATGTCCTAATAATGCACAAAGATTGGGCAAATTTTTGTTTGCTCCTAAGCTTTTGGGCACCAGTGTATATGAGCGATGCTAAATAGATAACTTATTCTCAGGCTTATATGAATTTGAAAAAAACTTTGTATTTATGCTTCTTTGTACATTATGTAATTGATTCACTTCACCCATGTCACAAAATACATGCCATCTACTTCTTCAGCTGATGAGGGGTAAAGTGGATGGCAATACCTTCGTTAGAACTTTATATGAGAGGTAGTCAAAAAGTTCTGAGAACAGAGTATAAAACACAGCTACAAATTTCTGTGGGGTTTTTCTTAAAGCATTCATCCCAAAGTTCAATGAACTTATTGTATTTAATCTGAAAAGTGTTTAATCCTTCGAAAAAAGTCTTCAGGGAGAGCATCAAAAGCAGGCTTCCACAGATGCTTTTAGTGCCCTCGTGGTTTTAATCAACGTCCGACCCATACCGGGTGGAAAAGACCCGAGTTCGAATCCCTTCAATGACACGAGGAATTTTTATGAGTCTTTTTCAAAAGTGGCTGAGTTAGTTGATCTCAGGCAGAATGGTTTTTTCCTTCTGGAAACTCGGGATTTTCTTCCAGCAAACAGCAAATCGACCACAGAACACAGTTTTCAAACATATTATATACGGCGCAATATGGCATAAGTTGCTAATGCTCCTGTAGCCCTAACAACTGCTTTTAGCTGATCACCGTCTTTAAAATGAGTTCCACGAAGACAGTTTCTGAGCAAATAACAGTCACTTGGGGCCAGATCAGAGCTGTACGGAGTTTCTTTAATTGTTCAGATCTACATTCATGAATGTAGCAACCCGAGCTTTGTGCACAGGTACATTGTCATGTATTCCAGAGACGCAAAACCAGATGACCCTACCTTTCTCGTCTTTTTTTTACGAAATTGCAACTTTTAACTTTGGCATAATGTATTAATATTCCCTCCCTCTCCAACTTATTGTAGTTTTAAGTGCAGGGTAATCAATTAAGAACAAGGCCAAAACTTTTCCAGCTGATGATTGGGGTTGAAACATTTTAGGGATTGGAGATCGCTTTGCTTCCATTGCAAGTTTTCTAATTCGGATTCAGTTCATACAAGTGTAGCCAATTTTCATCATCAGTCATGAAACGGGATAAAAATCTATCTGTATTGTCAAGAATTGATTTTAAATTATCTTTTGATGCCCTCACCCTCCGATGTTTGTCACGAATGGATTGGTTTCTGAGCACCCATACACAAACTTTGGACATTCCCAAATGCTCAATGTATTATTGTGGAAATGTTAAATACTTTTCCAACTTCGGACACTTTAATTCTTCTCGTGAGTAGCACAGATGGTAGAATCGCCGTCCTCCCCATACCGGGTGGAAAAGACTTGAGTTCGAGGCGCGTAGATGACGTAAGGAATTTTTATGGGCCTTTTTCACAAGGTAGCTGATTCAGTCAGTCTCAGTCGAGGGCAGCATGGCTTTTCTCCCAGAAACTTGGGTTTTTCAACCAGAAAAAACGGGAAAAAAAATTGACGAGCAATACAGCCTTAGTTGCTGATGCTCCTAAACCCAACTAGAACAATTAATTCCTTCTATGTTCTAAATGTTTATTCTTCAGAAATAACTGCTTCAGATGGCCAGCCAGATCCTGGTCTTTTGAACTCTGCCGACCATTTTGCAACAGTAGCATAACTGGGTGATACTTCCCCAAAACTCCAGTCATTCTTTCATGAGTATCTTTAACATTTCTGCCCACTTTGGTCAAAAATTCGTTTGCTGATCTATTTGTTCTTCAACCTACCGGCATAAAAATTTAAATTTTAGAACCTATATAAGAGATTGACATACATTTTTATGTTACTTTATCAGAGATTAAAGTTTTCAAAAATAACCGATTCTATAATTTATTAACAGATTTTACATACCCTGCTCTCTGAACGTTTTCAACCACGCCACGTAATTCATTAACTTTTGTAGAGTTTTCTAATTTTTTTTCCACAGGATACGGCCTACTTCCCCCCCCCCCAAGTTTTTATCCTATTCACTTCTTGTCAATGTACCTGTCTATATTTAGAGTATGTATATTTAGCATAAATCGTACACAGGGATACACAAATCAGGAAGAAATGATTACATTTGCAAGTCAAAAAAGACGTTATTTACTTTCAGAATACGAGCATCGATATTTCCTATGACCCTTACGGGCACTGATGGAGCCGCTATACGTCTTGATAACCAACAAAAAAAAAAAAAGATGGCGAATGTAATCCTATCCAATATTTCTTCTCGCTCGCTATACTGGTATTCCAATTTGGGCAGCGAATTAAATCGGCCCATACAAGTAACATCCTGTTATGATTTGGAGGTGCTCCATTGGAGACACACCGGGTGACCTTGAAAGCCAGAGAAACCTGTAAATAATGCGAACACCACCTTATTAGAATTTGGGTTGAGAACAAATGCTGCTGGTTTGATTTTAAGCTAAGGCAATGTGACGTCAGCATATTCTATAATTCCATGGTTGCTTGAAAAACCCGCGTTTAAGAGAATAAAAAACGGTGCAAACCATAGTTTAGCCATCGATATAAAAAAATAAAAATAACACTGCCTCCCATCTAGACAGGACTTGAACCCAAATGGTTTCGACATGGCGTGGAAGAACAGTTACAACACTTCTAGCGCTAGGGCAAACTGCCATAAAATACACGCTATACTTGAACTTCGTCCTCGAAAGTTCAAGTCCCATGATTGGCGAAAAGTGAGCGCCGAGTGTCCTCACTTTTCGCCAATCATGGGAAGTTGTTTCAGCGAATGTAAGCCCCCAAAATACTGAAAATGTTAGAAGAAAATTCAGAAGCACAATACGGCTTCAAGAAAGAGCGGTCGACTGAAGACGCTATAAATCTTCTGACCAACTATGTCTCGAATTCACCTGCTAAATACGTACTTGCTGTGTGTGTGTGGACGTTAAGGGCGCGTTTGCCACTTTATGGTGGGAAAGCGTCCTCAGGTCCTTGAGATCCGCAAACTGCGATGCATACATCTATAGTGTCTTGCGATCGTACTTTAGTGACAGATATATCAAGGTTGTGGCTAAACATCTTACGTAACGGGCTCAGGTTTTCAGAGGATGCCCCCAAGGGTCAGTGTAGGGGCCCCTCCTCTGGAACGCTATACTAGATCAATGGTTAACGAGAGTACACAATGGTATCAACAAGATAGCTTATGCCGACGACTTGGTGATCGTTCTTGATGGATGCTCAAGGAGAATAATTGAAGAAAAAATACAGCCTGTCTTGTATAATTTGATGGTATGAGCTACAGTTAACAAATTGAGAATATCCCCCAGAAAAACCACTTTCATGACTTTCAAGAACCACTAACTATAACAGACCTCCCAGAATCCGACTTAACAATACCCAAATCCCATATGTGTCCCAAACTAAATACTTAAATATCACCTTAAATGATAAACTCAGTTTTCTGTCTCATGTGATAAAATTCAGGGATAAAATCCGTAATTTCACAGCCTCTGTCATTAAGATCTCCAAAAAAGACTGGGGATTATCAAAGAAAACATTGTTCCTTTACTACAAAACCATATCCTTGCCTATTAAATCATATGCAGCAAGTGTTTGGTACCAAAAATTATCGAAAGTAAAAGTGAAACAGAAACTTATCTCCACACAAAAATCCATTCTTCTGACAATCAGTAATATTCCCAGGATAGTTTCAAACAACGCACTCCAAATACTTGGCGGTACAATCCCTGTAGATTTATACACTGCTTTCCGGGGTTTGATTTACTACCGGAAAACAGGTCAGTCTAAGACATTGTTTAGAATTACAACTGACCCAGCCAATGACTTCAAAGGTGAGAAGAAAAGAATTTGGAAGGAACTTATTGGTGTCTGGCAAAAAAATATGGAACGAGAGTGACTTTGGGCAAGTAACAAGAAAGAACATCACGCAAGTGGAATTTTCAACAACCCCTGGAGTTATGTCATGTGTAAGAAGTCAATCTTACAAATATGGAAATAGAGGTTATAGGAGATTTTGTAATTTGGGAATAATTTCATCTTTGATATGGAAAGGAATTTTTGACATTTAAGAAAAGCATGTATGGGAAGAACACTAAATTTAGAAATAAGCGATTACAGGATGTGCAAATTGAATAGCACTCAAATGGAAGAGAAAGTAACATATAAATGTAGATCTGTGGGAAAAGGGGGTGAATGGTGGGTAAACAAAAACAGCCGCCCCATACTAGGGAAGGAGTGGTCGTTAGTGAACGAGCGGAAAAGGGTTACTGGAAACAGAATAATAGAAAAAGATGGGACGATTAAGTGAATTCTTTGGATTGGTAGAGAGTCTTGGAGAAGGAGGTTCAAACGACGGAGAAAAAGTTGCGGTCCTCATAAACAAAAAAAGTTATGAAAGTTGGTTAAGTGAACCAGGAAAGGTAACGACCTCTTGGAGAAAGATACATCTGAATGAACTGTAGTAAAGGAGGAGTTGTGATTCAAAGCAGGAGAAAGGATGCCAGACTTAAGCAGCCAAGAGTTTCGGAAAATTATCTGAAACAGATTCAGGAGAAAGCAGATGAAGGAAAGCCATAGAAGATAGCCTGGAGAGCCTAAGATGGAAGCTTGAAACCTCCCTGGAGAAGAAGAGAAAAGGACAGAAATAGGTGAGCGATATATTAAGTACACTAAGTTAACAAGGACAGTTAGTGAAATTGTAGGGTAATTAATGGAAAGGGAGTAGCACTAGAAAGAAAAGGGAAAGATAAATTATCTCTGAGGCATATATACTAACAGAGTTTATTATGTTAAAAAGGGTTAGTGTATAATGCAAGGGAAACAAAGGAATGAGTAATTATTCTAAGTAACACACGCCTTGCTTGCCTAGTTAAGTGTTTGCTTTCCCACAATTTGGCGAGAGAATCCTGGACACTAATTAAGGGGAAACAAAAGAAATTACCCTTACGATCCTCAGAATCTTCTGTGATATATACAGAGTATAGCAGTCAGGTGGAAAAAGGTGGGACCTTGATAGGTGTGAGGGCACCTAAGCAAAATCTTCTGCGAGATATAACATAATATAATTAATAATTATAAATAATATTCCCCCACACATGGTTTAGGCCTTCTATGACAACTTATCTGCTAACAGGGCATGGGTCCCTTCGGGCTAAGTTATTTGAGCGTGGTCTGGAGCCTGAATCATATTGCACATGCAGAGAAATTGAAACTTGCATTCACGTCCTTCTGAACTGTCCATTCTACTCGCAACTGAGAGAAACTTAGACTGTGGTTCCAAACTTATTGGGAGAACAATGCAAATATTCTAGTTGAATGTCTATAAAAAGCACCATCTTCCTCAAAAACAGGATAATGGGTCGTGTAGGTTCGATGCTATTGTACCAACTGTTTCTCATAAGATAATCGTTTAAATGTACGCGAATTTTATTAATAGGCAGTGTACTTGGTAGATACTAAACGATTAGAAAGCAAAAAATTAATACAAGGTGACCGAAGATGGAGGAAACCTTGAGTGGCATAAAAATTTGCAATCAGAATAGAAGAGAGCCGGACGTTCAGAGAGGTGCAGCTAAATGAGAAGTGACAGCTTCGAGGTGGTCCAATTAACCTTGTGCGCGTGCGCGCTAATCGTACGCACAACGCAATCAAGAATATTTCATCAAATTAATGGAATGCCAGTACAGCAATATATTGGAAGCGCAGAGATATTACATCATTTACACGGAAATTGCAATTGATGAACTGGATGTCAGAATAGTTACTTGTCAAATACTTCTTGGGCCTCCCCTCGTCAGCTGCCTATTTAGATTAATCTAAATTGTTACCAATATTTTGTACAGTTAGTATACGTATTATTCCGAATATAGCGTACCCATATTGAAGTATCGGACAAGAAATTATTCGAGATCTCGATGAATACTGACGGAAGAAGGAGCAGATGGGATACGCAGCAGACTGTTCTGTTAGCAGTAAAGGGCCGGGCTCAATGACTTGAGAAAAAGGAGGTGCAAATCCAACATGGACCACTATTAGGCGATGCAAATAGAAGACAAAGCGGGCGAGAAAAATCCACACTGTCAGTACATAAAGCAGTCTCTCAGCTGTGTCGAGTGGGGGGATCGATAGAAGAGTGAGGCCTTGCAGGGCCGAAACTGGAAGAAGGGGAAGAAGATAAAGAGAAAGCCAATATCTTGATGTTGTCCTGAGAGATCGCTGTAGCACGTGCACTCGCTGGTGAGCCATCTCGAGGTCACGTTCAGCAGATTACAAACCCGGCGGCAGTAAGAAAGAACGGTACCCTTATCAGACAGCTGAACAACCCGCTCCTCCGACTGTGTGTGCTATAAATATTTGGAACAAAGACTTCTGTGCATGTGCGGGGTGGGCGAGACTCGGTGATAATCACTCCGAAACTACGTTTTCCATTGTTACCTGGTAAATACTCACGTGCTGTGATAGCGAATGACTTTTCGCGTGTAAATTATAAGCTCCTGGTTGACGTTCTTTTATTCGAAGATCCAAACAGGGAATCGGTCCACAAAGTATTATTACAGGTGCACCCACAAAGACTCATTCCAAGCGAAGACCCTAAAGATGGAGTCGGTTTCCAAAGCGGTTTTGCAATGCCTACCCCATACTGGCTTGCACACCCAAAAGAATTGTTAGATAATAAATTTATTTTATAATTTAAGTACAAAAAAGCAAACATACAGGGTGTCTCAAAAATATTGGTACAAACGTTTAGGGGAGGTAGGTAACATCTAAAGGAATGTGAATCGCAAAGGAACCCATAACCGGAAACGTCACGGGAAAGTAGTAGCAGAGGCACAAGAAGCAGAAATGACAGAAGACAGTAATTAGTGGCAAACATTTATTTGACATAATATTAACAATGGAGTACGAGATGGATGCATTTCATGATGTTACAACAGATGCTCGAGAGTTCCACCATGAGACGCCATGCATGCGTCACACCGACGCAGCATGGATTGGCGGACATGGTCGAACACACCTGGAGTTTCTTTGACAGTAGCAGCAGCGCATACGAGTCTCGCCACGAGATCCATTTCCGTCTACACAGGCGATTCATACACGATAGATTTGAGGGCCGCCCACAGAAAGAAATCAAGGCTCGATAAATCAGGTGAGCGTGGGGGCCAGGCAACGGGTCCACCACGGCCAATCCATCGACACCCAAAATGCCTGTTAAAATGTTCACGAACACACCTTCCATAATGGGCAGGCACCCCGTCATGTTGAAACCAAATGTTGCGTCTCACATTTGCTGGAACATCGTCAAGTAACCCTGGTAGAACTTGTTCAAGAAAGAGTTGATATTTAGTGGAGTTAATGCGGGATGGTAACAGGTATGGGCCGACTAAGCAGTCACCGACCATACCCGCCCACACATTAATTGCGAAGCGATGTTTTGTCGCATGGGGGCGCACACCGTGTGGGTTGTCGTGAGCCCACACATGAGCATTGTGCTGATTGAATAAGCCTTCCCGAGTGAAATAAGCCTCATCCGTGAACAAAACATAGGCTGGAAAATTCAAGTCTTGAACACTTTCTTGAAGAAACCACTGCGCAAAAGCCACACGTGCAGGATGATCTTGGGGGGAGCAGTAATTGAACCCTTTGGAGATGAAAGAGGTGTAATGAATCGTCGTGCCAGACACGCTGTACACTGCAACGAGACACTCCTAAGGCAGAGGCAACGGCACGTGTGCTGGTAGTAGGATTATTCTGGACGGCATTCAACACACTTTCTTCCATGGCAGGAGTTCGCGTCGAATGTGGTCTGCCCGCACTACTTCTGTTATCTCTAAATGACCCATAATCGCACAAATTTTGATGCACACGCGCAAACAAACGGTGGTCCGGTACATATCTGTCTGGGAAGCGTTCTCCATAAATTCGTTGAGTGACTCGTCCATTGCCCTCTGCTAATCTATACACTAGGTGCTTGTCTGCCAGCTCACAGTTCGTATATCGATGGCATGCTCTTCGTGCGGCGACTAAGATACACTCTTCTGCTCAGCTATTGCTGGTTACAACATGCTGTCTGCATCCAGGGAGCAATCTAGAGGCGGTGCAGTAGCCATACTGTACAACTCCTCCCTATTCTCATATGAGAATTCGACCTCAACTACAACTGAAGATTTCGAAGCGATTATAGTCTCGCTACGCTTCCACTCCAGCCACATTGATATCGCATCTGTGTATATTCCCCCAGGGCCTACAATTGAAATTATTGAAGATTTGGGGAATTGGCTCTTAAACCATCTTCGTCCGTCTGCACAACGCCTCGTTTGTGGTGATTTTAACCTGCCTCCAAACCGACATCACCTCTTTATCAGGCTCTGCGAGTTCTTCAAATCCATCAACATGATACGGGTCAATGAGAACCCCACCAGGGGATTGAACCTACTGGATCTCGCTTTTGCTTCAACACCATGCACAGCTGAGGATGATCCCATCGCATTCTTCCTGTCTGATCACCAGCCCATAGTGTTTACATGGTCATTGCAGGTGCCAAACTTCAACATCCCTGACAACAAAATAGTCAAATACGTTTCAGCACCTAAATACCTTAATCCTCAACTCTGTGTAGAAGCAGCATCTTGCATTCCTTGGGATGTCCTCATTGACTGCGACCTCAGCCTTGCAGTGACACTCCTGTCTGACTGGATTAAATCCGTCACCGACTATGCTGCCACCAAACGAGTAACAGTAACTCCCCGTTCCAGATCGTGGTGGACTGCTGATCTTAACAACAGCTTCAAAATGAAACAAGTCCTACATAAGAAATGGAAGCATACAAATGACAGTAAAGACAGAATCGCCTTTTCCCGTGCCAGGGCCCACTTTAATCGAAAGAAAGCTGACGCAATCCAAGTGAACCTTAACCGCACTTTGAGGAAAGGAAAGCCATTCTATGCTGCCCCACATGGTGGATTCAATCACATGCTTGATCCTCAAGAATGGCTCAAATACATCGCCAGATTTTCAAATACAACCACAGTCCCATCTACAGTTGTCCAGCCTGACTATGAAAACCCTTCAGATGTCCTAGGGACTATCCAGATCACGGAACAGGAGCTCATACGTGCCATCAGTTCCCTTCCCACAACAGCCACTGTTGGGGACGATGGAATTCCACAATTTATGATCAAATGCTTAAGCACATTCATCATAGGCCCTCTTCTCTCGATCTACAACAGATGCCTCGCTGAGCATTATTTTCCACCCCAGTGGAATAAATACAGAGTGTACCCCATCCCCAAAAACCAATTTGCCTCAAACGTCAGCCAGTTCAGACCCATATCAGTTGCCTCTTGTCTGTTAAAAACTCTTGAAAAGGCTTTGCTACCCACAATCACTCAACAAATCCTCCAGACGAAACCACCTGAAATCCATTATGCTATCGCAGGAAAATCATCAATCACTAACTTGGCAGCCACCACAGAACGTATTCTCTCAGCATTCGAACAAAGA
The DNA here is from genome assembly GCF_048544385.1 of Mastigoproctus giganteus. Taxonomy (NCBI): domain Eukaryota; kingdom Metazoa; phylum Arthropoda; class Arachnida; order Uropygi; family Thelyphonidae; genus Mastigoproctus; species Mastigoproctus giganteus. The sequence goes on along the minus strand of NC_143585.1, from coordinate 75,713,818 downwards.
GCTGAGCTAGCAACCACATACCTCGACATAAGCGCAGCCTTTGATGCCGTGTCGATTCCGGCCTTGCTCCTCCTACTTAAGGAGAATTTTCACATTCGAGGTGATATGCTGTGCTTTTTGGAATCACTTCTCAGTCACAGAATACTTATTCTCCATCGGCAGCAACATACCCTATCCTGCGACATTACTGCTGGAGTACCGCAGGGGGGTGTCCTGTCTGGTGTCCTGTTCACAGCCATCATCGTGCCCATTATTGCCTCAACGAATGGTCTCCTATGCTATGCCGATGACTTCAAACTGCTGACTCCAATTAACCCTGGCGACGACCCCGCCCAGCTTAGCAACAGGATCAATTCCCAACTTAAGGATCTAGAATTGTACCTGGCAAACTTCAATCTAAAAATCAACCCTCTGAAGTCTGCTCAGGTTATATTCTCCCTTAAATCCATGCCGACAGTACTCAACGTTTCACTCGCAGGGGTACGAATACCAAACGTACCCTCGCACACAGACCTTGGCGTTCTGTTCGACCAAAAGATGTCCTTTGTCCACCAGATCGACAAACTCAGTACCAGATTTTCTCGTCTACGGTGGATCTCAAAGCAGCAGCTGCTACACGTCCGACATCCTGCCACTGTTAAAAGGTTCATCACCTCCACCGTCTACCCTGCCATTCTCTATGGTGCAGAAATATGGGCCTCTGCTGCACATACAAACCTTAAGCGGGTGTACACTGCTGAATACTGGCTACTGAAATGGGCGAATAACAAGCTTCGGCTACCTCCCGCTACCACAACTACCATGATGGCACAAGCACTCGACATCCCGAGGTTGAAGTTCCTGATCGTTGAAAAGAGGCTGGTGTTCACAGCCAAACTCATCTCAGGCCAAATATCATCTCCAAATATTTGGAATGCTTGCTCTTGGAGGATTCCACAGCCAAGCCTAAGGTCGGTACCAGCACTTGTGGCTCACCACAACAGGCTTGTACTCACCGAAAGATTTCTGCCCAAGCAGATGCTCGCTGCCCTCAACCGTGTGGACGCCGACATCGACACCATAATAAGTAAAAAGAAGGACAGACACAAGTTTATCAAAGCTCTTGAAACCTGAATCACTGCCAACTTGTATTTGTTTTTCTTTATTTGTGTTCAGCTCCTTGTTTTTATGATGTATTTGTATTTCTTTTTGCATTTGTAATCTGTATTTTGTAGCCTTTTGTATGTGTTCGCTATATTTTGTAGCCATTTGAATTTGTACTTATGTTATCTATATGTGAACCCCTGGCGCTCGTCGCCGTGATGGGATATTGTGCTGTAAATCTACTTCACAATAAAGATTTATTTATTTACTGCTTGAATGAGTAAACCAGAAATTTTCCCTCTCGCGAACTGATGAACAGCGCCGTCTACCGACTTACGGTGACGTTTCCGGTTATGGGTTCCTATGCGATTCACATTCCTTTAGATGTTACCTACCTCCCCTAAACGTTTGTACCAATTTTTTTGAGACACCCTGTATATGCATAAGTGCCTATTGTCCATCCATCCATCCGTCCGCATGTACAAATGCGCGTCCCAGTGGTTGGATTTTCATGAAATTTTAGAATTAGTTGTTTTATATAGATTTGTGAAACAATTTCAAATTTCATTAAAATCGGACAAATAGAAATCCGGTAATTATTATTTCTTTTTTCCATACTAATTGTATGGAAAAAGGAAATTCATAGATGAACTTCAGTTTTATTGCAGTATTGTGATCTTTAGACAGTCTGTGCACGCTTCGAGTGTATTGTTATGTAAGATACATTGATGTCGCTTGTGAAGATATGCACATATACAGAGAGAAAAGAGACCTAAAAAAAAAAAAAAAAAAAGAGGACATGGGAGAAGAGTAATAAATGTCAGAGTTGTAATTAAACTGAACAGCTAATTTAGAGAACGTATAATTAGTTTTTATTAAGTGTTCTATAAAGTAAGGAGATAATTATATTTACTTTTCTCTGTTATTAATCACAGAAAAAGAAAAAAAAATCCAACTTTTATGCAAGTTGGCCGTTCAGTCCTTTTCTTCATGGCTTGAGTCAAAAATTGCTTTTTCATTGGCATTCGAGCTCTCCAGCAACTCCTAAAAGTCTGCGATGGATTGATGAATCATGAATTTTACACCAGTTCTGTCCAAATCCTTTTGTAGGTCAGAACTGCTCATATAAGGATATATTTAACTCCTGGTTATATGGGCATCCGTTTTAGGCTTCTCTTTCTTCTCCGTCTAATTGGTCCTTTCTTGAATCTGTCCCATGATTGGTTGGAATCTTAGATCATTAACTAAGGGTCATATCCATTTTGTGCATTAAAGATACATAAACACTGACTTCTGAGAATTTCTATTTTAAAGCAAACTGTTTTGCATAAATCATTCAATTCTTCCTTAAAACACACGTAATGACATCAACCAATCCTGTAAAGAAACAAATTAAAATACAGCTATAAATACCGTTAATAAGCTGATAAATGACCATTTACAAAAAATCCTCCTTTTGTTCACAATAATTTGCCCAAGACTGTACTATTTTTCCATCATAAGACGCTTTAATTTTGTGTTTTGAAAAACAATAATATATTCAACAATACATTAAGCAAAATATTATTTTGTTAAATTCCGTGCAGACACAATATATTCGAATTAACATACAAGGGCTGTTCAGAAAGTAGTGGCAGCACTACCATGATTCTATTAAAGGACTGCTGAGAAGGAATCAAGTAACTTAAGCTATGTAAAAAACTGTACAGACAGTAGTTTTTAAATGGACGTGAATGGGGAAGTTGTTTGCATGGATGGAAAAGTTCTGAGTTGAACAGTTTAACGAAGCAAGATCAGCAGCTCTTTGACAAAGGTTGAGGTTTCACGGGAACGAAATGTGAAGGAAGGATGTGCGACACAGTGTCGCACATCCACCCACTGATGAGTAGAAGCTGCAGCTCATTGCTTCCTTCGTCGATAAGAGATAGACCTGAACCGATGTGACTTCTATACGTTCCACAAGATGAAGGAGATACTCAGAGGTCACCCTAAACAGTATTCATTTTACTTTTATTTGCGACTGCTCTTTATAATTCCTGGGTACTAAACAGAATCGGTATCGCAGCTAATCTACGGCACACGCGCACTAGAAAAACAAACAACAAAAAAAAAAAAAGCAATGTCATCCAGCTAACAGCGTCTCCCATTTATCCCGAATGAACAAAATTTTCCGCGTTGATAAACACGTTAATAGGAAAACGAAGGACCTTTGCCAGCTAGACGCGAAATGCATAATTTTTAACCGTCACTCCGTAATCCTAACTCGTAGAAATTAGCCAAACATTCGGAACGCTATTTTTTGCCCCTTTTGGTACGCCAGTATAAATATCTAATTTGCCTGGCAACTACACGAAGCGCGAGAGGATGAGATTTACAATAGCAATTTGCATCGAAATGTAGTTTTAATTTAAATCCCAAACGCTGTGTGTGCGTCTGTATGTGTGCACTGACGGGAGAGATAGAGACGGCAGCAGTGCGAGGCCCGATCTTCCTCCTCCTCTCTTTCGTATACTTGTTAATTACAACGACCACCTTTAATACGCTAATCTGTCTTTCTACTTGTTTAACGGGGAGAGAAAGAAAACACGGACATTCTTTATTTGCGCGCGGTGATTAGGTACACTGGGCCGTCTTTAAACGCGAGCTGCCATTTTTCTTTCGAGAGATTTTTCTAAAGCACAAAGGGCCGGACTAGTTGAGTTTGAAAGCTCAATCCATTAGAAGCTTTTTGCTTTGCTAGCGAGATGACAACTGCGGCGCCACACTGGCTCGATTTAATCAAATCTCGCTGCGCGCCACATAAAGTGGGTCAGTGGAGCACGTTCTTCAACTCCTTAGCTTCCTTAAGATGGCGGATTTATTGTTAAAGAATTTTTACTTTTTTTTTTTCTTATTTGTTATAATCCGGCAACAAAAAATGGCTTCAATTGGTGTAATGAGATTCTTAGCCATCCCTTTATCGGCAGATGACTTTAGAGTTGTTGTTGTTATGGTAACATGATCCATCATCGCGTGCACTCCAACGCGAGATCACAATCTTATGATTTATCCGCCTTATATGATTTGCCTTCTTTGCAGCGTCCAGAGACTATATATAGCTCCGGCCCTTATTGTTCCAGTTAAGCCTAATTTATGAATACACTAAACTTCGCTGTTAATTCAAACTTAAGTTTGGAAACTTAAATTAAACTATCGAACATATTTAATTAACTGTTTAATTAATCAGTAATTAATGTTAATTTATCCATTACGTCATCAGTTGTGACATAAATTGGATAAAGTAGGGTAGCGTACTTTTCCAAGGTGCGCAGATATTAGAACGCTGGATTGTCTAAAAAATTGGTAGGGCAGTGTATATATATATATGAACGAAAAAAAAATTAAAAATCCACATCATACCGCAGCTCCATCTGTTGGATTTCGAATATTAATTGATTATTCGGAATTTGCACGTATAATTATGTAGGGGAGCTACACTGAGTGGCCACTTTATTAGGTACACCAATCCTTTTCATGAAATGAAGCGCTCCTTCAGTAACAACTTCACGTGTTCCAGTTAATAAAAGGGACGGTAATGTGGACTCGGGAACACCAAGACTGGAGGAGTGGAAAAATGTTGCCTGGTCAGATGAATCCCGGTCCCTCCTATTTGACGCTGATGTCAGGAGCAGTATATATAGAGAGAACATGAGTCTACGGATCCATCCAGCCTTTTTTGCAGTATATAAGATTTGCGGTCGTTGGGATCTTCCTGAAGATGTTCCACGCTCTATTCTTTTCTTTCTTAATTTTACTGCCATTCATCCCACCATATTTTCAGATGTGTACCGGTGTTAATTGGTTGTTTTGGGACTGCTAAGTCCGCTGCTTTCAGTATTTGGTTTGATATTACTCCAAAGCTGCGTCTATGGAGCAATTGTGGATCTGCTTCTCCACCAGTACAGCCTGCTGCTTACATAAACTCCAATCAGCTCTATTGAATCGCCATTTTGTAATTTGGTTGGAAAGGTGGGGGAGGATGGTATCGATGCGGAATATTACAGGATAATGGTCACTGCCTAATGGGTTTCTGTGTGTAGTTCATTCAAATAAAGGGTTGCTGATCACATAAATAATCATCTATGGCTGAAGTAGATTCTGTAAGAAAATGTGTGTACTCCAGAATAGAACACGATCTTGTGGATTCATTACGTAGTTTTGTAGTGAGGTGGTTACGTATGGAGGCAGGTTAGTTTCCTTCAGGCAGAAGGCAATGGAGTCAAATTATGCAAGGAGATCTCGGAAGTCAGTAAAATTACTGCGGTAACCCCTTACAGTTCTATTGCAGAAATGTACGCATTATTTAGCTTGAGAATTGGTGGAGCCCTCGGTTTGTTACCGAGGTTCTGTCATTCAGTTCTATGTTGCCCCTTTTTGGGAAGTTATATTTTACGATGTCCATTTCCTCTTCGGTAAATAGTTCTAGAATTTGGTCATCTTCGTTTGATTTATCTTCAAAATCTATGTTGTCTAATATTGTTTGGTTTGTATCACGAACTATGGGTAAACCAGTACCCAGCAGTGGAGAAGAGCAGCTGGTTTCATGGTTATCGGTGTATCTACTCTTTACTGGGTTTACGTAGAGCTTGGTTTACTGGTGCAGTGACCAATATTGACCTAAACTCACTGAGCTAGAGATTCGCCGAGTGGGATGGTTACTTCCGTTTGAGTGGCAATTGATATTCTTGTCATGGTTACCTGAACATAAATTTGTTTGTCTGTGGTTGGGACTGCTAGGGATTTTTTGGCTTCCTGATTCGTTTTGTATCGTTGTATCTTTTTTTCTTGTTTCTAGAGGGAACACTCATTGGAATAGGCAAGATGTCCTTGTCCGCAGTTCAGTGTTGTGGCTGTGCAGTAGATCTATATGGTTCAGGTAGCTGCTCCCCTGCAGACCGCCTGCGTATGCCCAAACTTCTAGAACTTATAGCAACGTAAGGGGTTTGGAATATAGGATTTAACACGACAGTTTAGGGAGCCTGCCTTGATTATTGTTAGTGGTTGGTTTGGGATTATTGAAAGTAAGAATTATGTTCCTTGTGGGACTAATATCTTCTTGTTTTGTCATAATTCAACTTCTCATATGAATCACTCCCTGATCTTGCAATTCTTGCTTTACTTCTTATTTTGTTAGACTGACCAGGTCCCACTGAGTAATGATACCTTTTGATGTATTCAGGGAGGCGTGTGTGGAAACACGCCTCCCTGAATTAAGTCCCCTTCCACTAAGTCCCCTTATCTCAGGAGACGAGCTCTCTTCGGAGTATTACTTTGTAGGCATTTTTGCAGTAGATTGGTGGTGTGTTGAATGAATAATGAATAAGGTTGGACATGGATTCTTTCTACGCCAGTCTTTTGACGTTTTTGTAATCTGTGAACCCAGTGAACTTCTAGGAATTGAGATCTCTTTGCACCATTTCGCCCTGGAAGAGAGAACTTTTCTCCTCCAGCTTACCAGTCATGCCATTATGGTGCTCTCGCAGAGGGGAGGTCGCTGCCCTGTAGAAAGTATTTCGACTTTTAGCAGACCCCACTGATGGTATTATTTAAATTTAGATTTTATTTGTATTTGTCTTTACTCTTGGACAACGCAAGGCAAACACGAGCAAAAGAAGACAAAAGAAACCCGTATGTTTACTCGCTACTTAAGTGTTCTTCAGGAACGTATCTGGAAGAACAAACAATAATAACAGATGACCACGTGAAGAGAAGAAAATAGTACATCTAATTACAACTTTGCGTGACATAAGTCTTTAGCGCCTTAGGTGGGGTTGGCAATTAATTAACGTTCACGTAATCAAGCGAGAAAGGTAACTATTTCGTTTCCAGAATCTTTCGAACAAGGGGAAGAAGGGGGAAAGATGACTTTAAATACATTTAGGCATCCTCCCCCCCCCCCATCCTCAAGGGTTCTGTTATATACGTAGAGGGTGAATGAAACCGGTTTCCACATGTAAATATCGAAATTCAAAACATCTCGTCGTAATGGAGACTCCCAAAGTTCATCCATTTATCACGCACTTTACAAAACAATCTTCTAAGATTGCCGCAGTCATTATTTAGGATCTTAGCAACTCGCGTGCCGCCTGTCGCTCGTTGCGTTTCCAACCACCGAACGCCAAAGCGAAGATGCAAAAATTAAAAACAGTGCCAATTTTTAAAATCTTTCGAGAGCTATTTTTAGCATTAACGTTTCGTGTTGAACGGACTCAAAACTTTGCCTCCGTTGGGAATGCAATTTTCCTCTTTAATCTCGAAGATGCCAAACATCCGATGATGGTAGAGACAAAGTAGAAGTCGAGAACCGGAAATGTCATCCATCTGATTTAAAATGCATTGACAATGGGGGAAAAAAATCATCAAATGGATTTCTTTTCTCTATAAAAAAGTAATTAAACATCTTTGTTCCTGGAGCTTAATTACCAGTCGGACTCTTGAAACGAAATTGCATCACTGCCTGTTGTTTTTTTCTTTTTTTTTTCTTTTTGTTAGGGATTTACATCGGTGTGTTCTTCTACTAAAGCTAACAATAGTTGAGAGTTACAAAAACAAGTGTCACTTCTCGACCCACCTGCCTTTAAATATTACTGTTGGCACCAGCCTATCTGACTGAGTTCGTTAAGAGATGGTTGTCTACAGTTGTATAATGCATGAAGGAATATTGGAGAGTGCCGCTTGAAAAACAGAATTCAGCAAAAGCATTTGCATTTTTCTCAGCCCTATTCTTACTTTACAATCAACATTTTATTCTTTTTCTTTTTAACTCGCCCGTCTCTCCAATACACAACCACTTAAATGTTGAGTGAAGCTTTATGTAGAAGAGATAGCTCTTGCTTTCTTTCTTAAGGCTTTCAAGAATTCGATACCGGCTCTTTTTCTTTTTTCTCTACGTCTTTCATATGTAAGGTTTTTCAAGGGGTTGTGGGGGAGGGATATCAATAATATAAAAATAGTAAAGTGTCTCTAAGGGCAACAAAAACAACAACAAAAAATAACTTAAGAGTTCGGTGTTCGATGTAATCCTTCAGCACTTTCCTTTAGTAGTTTCTCTTTCGGATTTTTTTTATTATTTAAGGCAGATTATAAGACATACACTACAGCATTAATTTACATGGATATATTTATTTGTTTTCCCTAAGGGAACAGTATTTCACTTAAAAAGAACACTCAGATCCATTTTTATTCATTATATAACAAAAAAAGTTTATAAATATTTTTGCTGCGCTAGTTACAGGGAAATCAGAGAGATAGTTTCGTGGTAGTTGTAGGTTTACGCCTTTTGCTATACCTCGACTATGGAGAGGGCCTATAAACCATTATGGCAACTCCTACTTTTGTATAGAGTATATATACAAGCTTAAAACGTTTGAGGTTCGAAAAGATGCAATGTATCCCAAAATACTATCTCCTATTGCTCTGGTGCCACACGATGGAAACTTTCCAGTTCCCGATCCACTTTCATCTTCTGAATTAGATGATGAATCTCGCCTTCCAGAGGCATCTGCACAGTTAGATGATGAATCCTTTGAACAGGATAACTAGGATTACACCTCAGAAGCCTGTTCCAGCAAAGCGTCACATTTCCCTAATCAGCAAGAGCTGGATGATTCAGTGAGAGACGGTCTAGCCAAATCCAATGCAGAGCTCTTTGTTGTTGTTGTTATTTGGTTTTTAGGAGCATTAGTAGCTAAGGCCATATTGCTCTGGGGATATGTGGTGGTCATTCCCTGACCTTTCTGCATTTTCCGTATTTGATGGTCACGGGCTCGAACCCCGGTCTAATCAAGAAGCGTGTGCTACGCACTGCTGCTCCTGCCCACCTGGCTACGGGGGCGCCGCAGAGCTCTTAACGGTTCGTTTAAAAGAGTGGAATCTATTGGATCCCAACTGCAATGCTTCCACACAGAGGAAAGGACATATCGCTTATGCACGTATTTTGTTTTAATTAAGCATGTTTTTGAAATTTTTATAGAAAAATTTCCTTCAAAGAACCACGCATGTGCCTCCATGCTGTGTTTCTTTTAGAATTCCATATCTGTATAAATGACCTTGAATTGCGCTCTTTATCAATGCCTCCATGATTTTCCTTACCAGCGAAGTCACACTGACAGGTCTGCAGTTACCAACCTCTCTTACAACCACCTTTGAGATTTCCGATACACTGGCACTTCTCCCATCCAGAGGAATCTCCCCCGATCTTAATGATGCTCTCGTAATTAACCCCAATGGTAGAATGCTCTCACTGGCCGCCTTCCTCAAAATTTCTAGGTATATGCCATCAGTTCCAGGTGTTATTGCCTTACTAAGCTTGAGCGTTTTTCTAATAAATAATCAATTGTAATTTCGATATCGCCAAATTTAATAGTAGTCAGCTTCACTCTCCTCACCATGGTCTATCGCCAATAATGATCGATGCAAAGTACCTGTTTAACTCATCAACAACATCAGCTGGATTATCCGAGCCCTTCCTACAACTATTACAAAGTCTGATCTGAATTGTTTTCCTCTCTTTTGCATTCACATACGTGAAAAAAAAATCTCCATTCTTTGCTCTCTTAGACAGTGATTTCTCATACTCACCCTGTGATAGCCTAACCTCTTCTGTCCTACTATTACAGATCAACTTGTAGCTGTTGTAGGTCCCAGTACTTTTCCATGCCATCTGTATGCTCTATTTGACTGGCCAGCTCCGTATTCATCCACCTCGGCATTCTCTTCGTGCTATATTTTCTTAATGGTATATATGCATTCATTATATTCAATTTTGTGACTACTGCTCTAAACGCATTTCGTAATTCTAATATATTCATGCTCCCTCTGCAATTCGTCCAATTGACAGATTCCATGAAGCGTCTTAAATCGCCATAGTTCCCTTTCCTGAAATTAAACCCAGCATTTTCCTTTAACAACTGCAACCTCTTTCTTCATCTTCCATCTAGAATAGACAATTCACACAATGCAAATTCTATGTTGACATGCATAAGTTCTGAATCTCGAAAAGCTTTTGTCGAGTTCAGGCTAACTTTTATGTGAAGCATTCCCCCTCCCATCCTCTATCACACCTAAAGGCATGTTATATACACAATACTGAAACTCCTCATCCCCTAATTTTGTATAAGAGAGTTCTTTTACATTACTTTCGGTGATACTACGTTTTTGTTAAACCTATTATGTCGGCGTTACTTATCCTAACAAATAGTTAGAAAAGTTGTCCTAACAATAGTTCCAATTTGACCACAATCTGACATTATAGAGAGAGTTAAAACGAGGTACTCTTCTAAAGTTTACCACTCCGACACACACACTCCTTGAAATTACTTCGGCTTCTTTTTCTAGGGTTATCTTCCTGCTCATTTGTAACGTTGCCACGCTTAGAACACCTTGCCAACATCAGCTGTTGTGGCATCCTTGTATGTTGCCACATCAGCTGTTGTGGCAACATACAAGGATTCTTGAGATGTGTGCAAGCATTACTTTGACCCGTATCATCAGATAAATGCGTGTCTATATTACCCCTTCTCCCTAACTAGTAGTTTCCCTGAACCCTTAAGGTATTATCAATGATACTGGCAAAATTTCTTGCACTTCATACCTTAAATGTATTTAATCTCTACAAAACAGATTCCTTTTACCCACAAGTGCGGGTCACGCTGATAAAACTCTTCTCCCAAAAAGCTTTGCAGAGTCTCTCAAGTCTTGAATTAATCCAAGGCTTTCAAGCATATAATGTGCGTAGCACACGCTTCTTGATTAGACCGGGGTTCGAGCCCGTCACCACCAAATACGGAAGATGCGGAAAGGTCAGGGAATGACCACCGCATTTGCCAGAGCAATATGGCCTTAGTTGCTAATGCTCCTAAAAACCAAAATAACAAACAATAACAAATCAAGCATATAACGTCTCCAATCGTGTGCAGACAGACTTGCAGACACATCTACATTCTTACCTAATTCGTAGAGTTTTTTCATCATGGCTCTATATTTATCCAACATCAGTTAAATGAATGATATTAAATGAATGATCATCAGATCATTCATTTAATATCATTAGTACCTGCACGAGTAATAATGCATTCTTTAATCCCTTTAAAATCTGACAATTTGTAGAAACATCAGTCGTTGCGCCCATCACACACACACGCACCCTTATTACACAAAAAAGTTAATCACCCATTTCCGTGGCAATAGAATCCCTTAATAAAACTACTTCCTCTTGAATCAGAGCAGTATACACTTGACAGTTGTGGACCCGAATCAGGGTGCATCACCTGGCAGGTCACTAGATACTCGAGTCCCTGAAGAGTTCTTAGTTTTGTCTCCAGAACAAGCACAATTAATTTCAGTGAATTTGGTATCACTTTTTTGTATTACGGTGCAGGTAAAATTACTACATCATCATCATTACAAAAACGCCTTAAACTTCAATTGTACACTTTGCTTTCATTTCCTCTTCCTCTCATAAGAGCGCTTTGTTTAATGTGTCATTTTCGGGATGAAAGACGTTTCCGTAGGAAAAACCACGACAACCCCCACTTTCTCCAGACTGACTGACTCGGCTACTTTAAACGAATTCCATAAAAGTTTTTCCAATCACATGACACAAATAACTTCGTATTTTTGAACGAATTCAAAAGTCTAAGATCACCTAGATAAAACTGGTTTCAACGTCTTAACAAGCTCCGGAAAGCTTCCTATTTCGTAGAAAGAGAGCTGCATCTCAAAAACTATGAAAAACGTGTCCTAGATACCACTAAAGGTAAAAATAGGAATAAGACCAGTGTTTGTTTCTTCCTCTGTTCGATAGACAAATTGGTCCAGTAGCTATCGTCTACAAATAAGCTTGGAGCCTCAGAAGGATGCACAGAATTATTGAGAAATATTTCTATGAAAAAAAGAAACTTAAAAATATGATTCGCTTTATTTGGTGGCTTAGATGTTTCTCCTTAAGCTCTTTGCTTCTTCAGCAGATAGAAAAACTTGATCCACAATTAAGATGTCAAAGTTACCGAAGTTATTGGAGCCTTTCAATTACCTCAACTATCTACGAGTGTTCTAAAACACATTTATCTGTTTCGGCAGCTGGTGAGTTCTCATAAATTGTTTATATTTGTTCACTTCCTAACTTGTCAAGGAGAACTGATAGTTGAGATAAATCCATACCCGGGTACATTATACTTTCCTGGCAAAAGCAGAAAGAATTGAAAACAAGATTGCTAATAAAGAGAACACATATAAAGAACAGAATTTATAGGATGAAATTGTGGTTCAGAACAATTATAACTTTTTATCTTTCATTTAAACAAGAAAGATGTAAATCTGTAATTGAAATTTTAGCTCCAAGTTTCCTCTAAAGATGTCACTTAATGCAGTTATTTAGCGATTGAACAAACTCTGAGATCAGATATGCGGGTCATTTTATTTTTTAAGATATAAAATAAATTTTGGCCTTTACATCTCTAAAGGAAAAGAGAAATAAGACAGTGTACACGTCTTTAAGCTAGTGTATGTATTAGCGAACTGAAGCCAGACATGCGTGGTTTGCATTTCCGTCATCTTGCCAGAAAATTTAACAACCACTTAATGTAATTGAATCTGAGAGATTACTTTGCTTAGCACCCTGTACAATCGAGCATATCTCACAAACACTAAATTAAATCAGCGACAGTAAAATTTAGTTTTATCTGAATTTTTACAGTACATAGTATATATAAAACTATATACAGTACATTATACATATACAAAAAGGAATTGGCCTATATTTTTAAGAACATCACTTGACACGCTTTTAATGAATAAAATTTTGGTTATTTTGCCTTACAAAGATTACAAAAGTATTTTTGTAACGTCAAGTTTTATTTAAATGAAACTTTCGAACCGAAAGCACTTCCAAACATAAAATGATTAGAAAAGTGGTGGAGGTAGCTTACCCGCAACACTCAGCAATGTTGCGGTAAAGCCCACTTGTGGGCTTATTGCCCAATCGTCATAAAATATCATTCAAATGGGCAAGGATCATTTTAACAGCTGATGAATAACAGAAAATACGTTAAATTCCTCATCTTTATAAAAAAATCCTTCAACATAACTGAATATTAGATATAATGATTATAAATAAACTGCGTATTAAAATCATTCTAAAGCATGCTTAAATTTCTCCGGAAATAAAGTTTCTATATTTATGTACAAGTAGTAAGCAAGTGTGTCCTTTTGTATTCTTCTCCTTTCTTTACTTTCTATCTTATCCATGGCCATAAAGTTTTTTTTTCCTCCATCAAGACACTTTTATTCCAAAAACTCCGCTACGTGAATGGATGGTAAGGGGTTATATCACCTAACAGTCATTAGTTGGCCAAATAAAAGGCTTGTCCAGTAATTGTCGGACACAGGCTGATGGGTAAGTTAGCTGCGCGAAGGGCATTTCGTCGCCAAAGAAACATCCAACCTTGGTTTATTGTCCTTTTAAGAAAATTCTTTAGAGACCCGTGAAGTGAATGCTTTGGCTCGCCTGGCTCTCCCCTGAGGTTTGACACAGAGAAGAGATGAAGAGAAAAATCAGAAGTTTTGTGATCTCATCACCGGGCTGCATCGACACAGGAAGTTTTTTTTTGTTCTTTTTTTTTCTTTGTGCATCAGCAGTACGCGACATGAGCTATCTGACACGATGCACTACACAAATGGTAAGTCTGTTTCCGTTACGGAAGTAGATAATAGAAAGCAACTGCCTTCTTTAATATAACTGACTATCTTTCCTTGACCTTTTTTTTTCAGTAGATTTTATTTTCATTTTCATCTGCAGGTCTTAAAATATCTACTAGATACAGAAGAAAGCTTCACAATGAAGAAAATTATTTATACATTACGTATTCAAATAAATATGCTCTTCTCATTTATATTGGCTTTGTTTAATTAAAAACTTAATATATTCAGGTCAATTACAGTAAACGGAAATAAATGCATAATATTTGTAATTTAATTACTCATATTTTTACACTCCTACAATTCCATAATTTGAAATAAATTACCGATAACAAAACTTATTAGTGCTTACTTTCATCTTTAGCTTCTCCTACTCACTCGTATCTCAATCTACATTCAAGACAATTTTTATTTCGTTCAGGTAGCCCTAAGTGAAGAGAAATTAAAATATTAATTTGATTCATCATAAATATTTATTTATTATCATTTTTATCATTGTTTAATTCTAAGAACTTTGTTCAAGTAAACGTTGCTAATTTTAAATTGTAGAATGTTCTTAATTATAAACTAATTCAACAACGATTTCATCAGGTTTGAACCGAAAGCTTAAAACTATCTCATATTGCAGGGAAAAATCATCACGGGTTGTCTCATTCTTTCACTGCAAATAGCACTCTTATACATCCATAATTATTTACACATCACGCAGATGTGTAAATAATTATGGATGTATGAGGAGCTCAAATTCGGAGGGTTTTATGTAATACATGATTTTAAACAATTCTTCGTTTTCAAGAATATTTTGGCTAAAACCCATTCGCTGTTAGCAAGATAAGGTTACAATCCTTAGCACAGATAACAAAAAAAAGAAAATAGAAACAGAATAAAACGAAACCAGCAAAGAAATGCTGGGAGCATACTCTGCGATAATAGATTCAGTTCATCCAGATGGAGAAGGTGGAGAAACTGATTGATTGCCTGGTAAACAGTTCCAAACATTTCACAATAGCGTCTGTAAGACCTTTTTTGTGTACTTCTCACTGAACACTGTTACCTCACCAATCGAATAGCATTCAGTGGTGAATATCCAACAAACAACGTATCAAACACATCGGTGAATATTATAAAAAAAGGAAAAATTCCGACTCTCCTCCTCCTCTCTCTCCCCCCATCCCTCACAGTTCGCCAGGTGGCGACTATTGATCAACGTCTCATCAGAAAGCTCTTGTCAGATTTTTTTTCCCCTTATCTACTCGCTATTAATCGATTTTGTTCCAGGTCGACGCTGGACTTGGTAGGAAGCGATGTGTGAAATTGTTTTCAAACCTAAACATAGAAATGTTTTTATTGTGTGTGTGTGTGTGTGTGTGTGTGTGTGTGTGTGTGTGTGTGTGTGTGTGTGTGTGTGTGTGTGTGTGTGTTCACATCCGAAGCTAATTTTAAAAAGGTGCAACTAATTTATTTCCCTCGGGGAAGGTGTTCTTCCAACTTATTTCGTTTCACGTTTGAAAACAATGTCTAATAGTCCCATTTTGGCTTCCTTCCTCCACTGTGATGGCGCTTTGTAATTGACATTTCCCTCCATCCACCCACCCAACCCCTTCAACTCGTGGAAAATCCAGTTTAAACAAACGCTCACTACTCACGACTGAATTTTAAAAATATTTGCATACAAAACATTCCGTTTTTCCATCATGCAATTATCTGTATGTCCAAATATAGAAAACACGAAGCTGCATCGAATTTACATCAATAATTACATTTGGTTGAAGGACCTGAGTGTGGAGAAAAGTTATTCTATTGTGGATACTTTATTGTAGAAAATGCGATGTAGGAAAATAAATATTTCTGTAGGTATTATTATCATATGGAACAGGCACGCAACTTTATTCGAGTATCCTTTTATAATTTAAAGTGTTTTATCATTTTGTTTCCTAAATCTAAATAAAATTTAATCTCGATTTCACCATTAACCCAAAATTATCCACTGGACTGCATAAATTAAACGTTAATACGAGGAGTGTTATAAAATTAAGTTATTGATGACAGGTAGTGCCCCCTTGTGGTAATAAGTTCTACGAAATTTCGACAATGGATTCTTCTCTTCAATTGATGCACACGCAATTAGAATTATGGTAAGAAATATTAATTGCTATATCTCAGCAGGGCTGAATAAATTTTGTAGGATTCAGGCAATTAAGCGTTTGCCTTACGCTTGACAGACCACGCAAAGCAAATCGTTAATTAGTTCTGTACTCATTACCCTCAGGGAGCCTTGACTGTGTCATTCCCATCTCTCCTCCCGGTTTCTACATTCAGGCCTGCAGCTGTGGGAAGATGGAGACCCCAGCAAACGGTAGATTGGCGTGTTGATGGAATGTCTTCGTTGTTAGGTCAAGGCGACAGTAAGCGCCCTCAGTGGTGAGTCATCAAACTACGCAACTGATGCAGTTTGCTTAGGGGGTGTTGGTTGGGTGGAATTTTAGGACTCGTGTGGTAGAGATTACGGGATACAACCACTCTAATAATAGAGGTTCTCGTATTTGATGTCCCTCTTTTGAACATTTCCTCATTTCTTAGTCCAATTATACTTTTAATTGTCTTGTATATGTTGAGATGATTGCAGCCAGCGACTCCTTCAAGTGCAAGAGACAAAATTGGCCCTCCCATTACAAAAGTAATTAAATAAAGATCTTATCTAAGGTTCACATTAGACGATGAAGAAAGTCAGGCCTCAAGAAAAGACGGAGAGAATTATAAAAGGCAGTCGAATAAAAAGGAAAGGCGGTTGTAGCGACACCTGTATGTAGTTCGAGGGAAAAATCCGAAAATTATCGTGCTGTCTTAATACAAGACACCACTCTTCTTATTGCAAATTGGCTTCTTTTCTGTGCTCCTGTGGCACTCAAGAATTGTGTTATATATGGCATCATTCGCTCTCTGTTTCTCTTGGGAATCCGGAAGATGCTAGAGAACTTCTTACCGAATCAATTAAGTGTAACATTGGCAGCGCGGCGTTCCCTTGAACGCCGCAGTATTCATTTACGTGATTAATTAAAACAAGTAGCTTAGCCAGAAGTCAATAAGTGTGTTTATGTAGCGCGAGACAAGAGAATGTTTGTGTTTTTCGTTGATTTGAGTAATGAGGTCATGTGACTGCTTGTTTTCATCAAACAGCGATCTGTCACGTGGACAATTAACATCGGACAAATTTAATTAGCTAAACGCACATTACCCCAGCATTCGTCAGATGGGAAATACAAAATGTGATACGCAATTAAGGACGAAAATTCATTGCTTCAACGATTCCTTATGTACACTACTTCGGAAAATTATTAGACGTTCCATCCAATTTCTTTCAAAATCTCATAAGATTGTCTTAACAAATTCGCTCAGTGTTCATAATCGTCCTATGACATTAACTTATATGCTCATCCTGGAGTTTCCCCATGAAATTGTCCCAATCTGTGTACTGTAAGATCATAATTCTCCATAAGAATATGGTGGAGGGAACTACTCCACCATATTCTTATGGAGACAATATGGTGGAGGGAACTACTCCACCATATTGTCATAGTCTCAACCCAATCTCTGTATAGTATACTCCATATTTAAGTGGCAATATGAGTAGTCTAAATACAATCTCCGATAATGTGGGACTATCAGAGGTTGAGTTGAGACGATCACATATTGCCACCTTAACTTTCATGTCCCTCTATTGTTGTAAATCTTAGGCATATCAAGTGTCATATCTACAGATTTTCACGATTCGTTTTAATGCGAATTCGGAACTCTGGATTCAGCACGTCTCTGGAGTCAGGACAACCATCATACGCTCGCTCGATGAATGTTTTTTGAATACAGAAACTGAGATGGATGGATACTTATTCCAATTTCTTTCTTTCAAAAGTATGGATGATGTTAGACAATACTGGGAGTAAGAAACTGGATTCAAATATGTTCTCGTACTTTCTTTCTACAAAATATTTCTCGATCCATAAGAATACAAATAATACGTCGTGTAATAAAATAGTTTGAATTAATTATACAAATTTCTTTCACGCTTTTTTCTTAAACTTTTCAAATCGATAAGGATTAAATCTCATCACTTTTGCCACTAGATGGAGCAGCCAGAACTCGATCTTATGAACTCTAGAAGCCGCTGCTGATGCAACCACGTAAGTTGCTTTCAAATGGATGGTTTTAAAAAGTTCGAAGAAAACTTGGTCATCCCATTGAAGATATCGTGCAGTCTCGCCAGGAAGATATAGTACTTGAGCAAAGTGCTCTCGTGTCTACATCAGTAGCACGTCTCCGACACCTGCCGACTGCCCTGTCAGAGAGCTAACACAGATAACTAAGTGGAGTATTGATCCGCGAAGACGGAAAGAAGTAAAAGTGCTGCCATAATTTGTAACGCGGGGCAAAGGCGCCTTCAACCTTTACCCACTTTCAACAACCCCCTCCCCCGCTATCTACCCTTCCAGATATTTAACAACGTCAGCAAACACGTGACCCGGTTCGAGGACGCCCTTCGAAATTGCCCGTTTAAGTGCAACGCACTAAAACTAATCCAATAGAAGACCACGGATTTTCTGCTAACTATCCATGCTCCAAAAAGAACAGAAGGAGTAAGTGCTTAGGACATTCAACCTCACTTCCGCATCCCAGCATAAAATCCTAGAGTTTGGCCGATTTTAAAGATGGCGTCATCAAGACTTACCGATTCTCCCCCACCCACCAGGGTTCTTTTTTTTGCTTTTTCGTTCTCTCCTCCATCTAATAGCTCTCCATTAAAAACGATTATATTTTTTTTCTGTTCCATTCGAGCTCAATAAACTTGTTACCCAGCGATTTGGGCCCTTTTTCGAACACTATTATTACTACAAATTGTATGGCATTTACAAGCTGGCATTATATGATCCAAGCGTACAGAACAACAGACAAACATCTTGCATCGTAATACAAATCAAACTCTTAGTTCAAGGTCCTCGGGCATGGTGGCGCCACGATCCAATCGATAGGAAGAGTCAGTGATGAACATTCTATCGAAGACCACACACATCTCTGACAAACTGTTACTGACTGCTTTGTCCGGTAGATTTGGAAAAGGTCGGGACTATTTTGTTTTCCAAAGCGCGTGAGCAGAATTTCCCTTTTTTTTATCCAATAAAAACCTTTTTATGGTTAAGTACTTACATCGAATACATTCTTGGCAAGAACGCAACATCAGTAATAATCATAAATTAAGATGACCCACTAACCCATTTTATCCAAAAATGCTTGGCGTTTTAACAACAATAATAATTTTCCGATAGAAAGTTATTTTTCAGTTTTTCTTTTTTTATTATTATTTTCTTTCTGGACAACTGCGTGAATCGAAAGAAACTTTCAGTTACTTGTTTCACACTAAAGATTACCGACAGATGGCGCCAAATTGAAATAACTTTTAGACTCGTTTATTATTTCTTTCTTAATAAGGATCATTTTTAATAAAAGTTACTACATCACTTTGAGTTTATTTGTACTTTCCATCACGAGATCGTTCTACCGATTACTAGCACTTGAATCGATAGCTCACGTGATTCGTAGGGCAATTGGAACATCATAAAAATCGAAATTTATATGCAAAAAGTTAACTAAAACATCTATAAGATAAAAACTACTTCACCAATCGAACTGTGATGACTTGTCAACCGTACCAACAAACCATCTCGAAAGGTTGTCCCCCAAGGCTCAGCACTAGGCCCATTCTGTTGGAATCTT
Organism: Mastigoproctus giganteus; assembly: GCF_048544385.1. Lineage (NCBI taxonomy): Eukaryota > Metazoa > Arthropoda > Arachnida > Uropygi > Thelyphonidae > Mastigoproctus > Mastigoproctus giganteus. Next base: position 75,694,234 of record NC_143585.1, on the reverse strand, counting down.
GCGTTAAATGAATGCGGTTATTGAAATAGAAAATATTAACAATCTGAGCGCTAATATTTCGAAATAAGAAGTGGGATTAAATGTATTTTTCATATCATAACTATTAATTTCACTTATACAGGGTGATTCACTACCAGTGCGACAAACTTGCAGGAGGTGTAGGGGGCACAAAGACGAATCGGAATCACATAGCATTGCAGGGTCCCCGCACAGGCGTGCTCCTCATCATACGATTTTCGCACGTGTGCACAGAAGGTTACGTGAGACTGGTTGTTTCACGAGAGGTACCATGAATCGAGAGCGAACCACGAGGACGCCAGACAACGAGGAGAATGTCCTACGTCTTGCAGAAGGCAATCCGAGTACGAGTACTCGAGCGATAGGCCAACGATTGGGTATTTCCCAATCCACTGTATGGAGGATACTGTCAACAAACCAAATGAGTTCATACCATCTGCAACGCGTCCAATCATTGGAGCCTGTGGATTATCCACTCCGGAGGACTTTTGCTACTTGGTTTCTTCAACAGAGTGCGGCAGACAGCGCATTTGCTGCGTCCGTATTGTTCACGGATGAGGAAAGTTTCACAAGAGAGGGAACCTTCAATCAACATAACGCCCATTTGTGGGCTTTGGAGAACCTCCCATGGTACGCGAACACGTGCAACTGTGTCAATGTTTGGGCCGGCATTGTTGGAGACCACCTCATTGGACCGTACCTTCTGCCCCCTCGTCTGGACGGTAGGGCATACTTGATTTTTCTACAGCAAGTCCTGCCCGAACTTGTTGAAGAAGCACATGTTCCTCAGTCGTTGCGCCGCTCAATATGGTTCCAGCATGATGGGGCTCCCCCACATTACACCAATGACGTCCGCCAACACCTAAACGTTACATTTGGACACCATTGGATAGGTCGTGGCGGTCCGGTTCATTGGCCTGCTAGATCGCCGGACCTATCATGCCTGGACTTCTTCTGCTGGGGTGAAATGAAGACATTGGTGTACGAGACCCCCGTTGATTCAGTTGAAGACCTCGTCGCTCGCATCTCTGTAGCTGCCGGGGAGATTCGAGACACTCCAGGAATCTTCCAGAACGTTAGGGATTCCATGCGGCGGCGCTGTGAAGCCTGTGTGACTGCTTCTGGTCGAACTTTCGAACACCTTCTGTAGCATGGCTTTTTGCCAATGTAAAACTTGTCATTAAAATGATTTCTGTTACACTAACGAGTTGCTGTTTCTGTTCTTTTTCTTTGATTCTTTGTTCACGCGACCTCCCGCATGACGAAAGCATTTCGGACCCTGCAATGCTATGTGATTCCGATTCGTCTTTGTACCCCCTACACCTCCTGCAAGTTTGTCGTACTGGTAGTGAATCACCCTCTATAAACAAACATGGATCTAATAAAAGGGAATTTCAAATCGATCGAAGAACGCACGCGTACCATCCAACTATTATTAGCCTGAGATCGTTCTGGTATTTTAGTCGGTTATTAGCCTGAAGCTTGTTCAGTATTTCATTAGCCTGCGATTGTTGATGCGTTTGCGTTATATTAGCCTGAGTTTGTTGTCGTATACTTCTTTGAGTGATTAGCCTGAGGCTTTTTAATGGAACCTTTGTGATATTAGCCCTAGATTGTTGGGTTTGAAGATTTTTAGCCTTACCCTCATTTTTTTGCTCAAAAATCGAAATAATTCAAGGCTAAAATAAACTTGGCAAATTAGGACCAAAGAATATTGTCTTTTGGACCTGAAAATGTTAAGGTTCAGTGGCTTACTACAATTTGCATGAGGGATTGAGGAAAATTAATGAGGCAATCTCATCTACATTGCCTCATTAACTTGTTTTAAATGTCAATGGCCCCGAGTTTGATTTACATATTGGATAAACAGGAGTCACAGACTAATAATTAACGATTACAAATCACTCATCTGTTTTTTAAAGAACGCTAATTACACCGTTCAAGTGATCCATAAAGTATACGCAAAATACGAAAGCCTTGCGCGCCACCTTTCGAATATCTCAAGAACTCTTTCTTAACAAATATGTTTTGCCTTTAATCTAACGTCCCTATTATTTGCGCCAATAAAATGTTTCTTTTTCGACAAAAGTACCCGCGTTTATCATTCCTTCTTCGTACAGGCTGCACGCGCACTATGAATTACTCGCAAGAAGACGAAATTACAATAAAATATTGCAGTCAGTGGAATGGGAAATTTTAATATAAAATAGTTCTAAACACCAGACAGTTTTACGAGGATAAAATATGTCAAAAAAAAAAATAGTGCATATATATTAAAATAATAACATCCTGACCTTCTTCCCCCTCCCCCTTTATTTTCTCCCCTAAGCACGCAGGCACGAATATGCATTCCAATGTCGTGTCTCAGCCACCTTAGGCAGACTTCGAGGAAGCCAAGAATAATATGCAAATATTTCTTGAAGCGTAAGTTCACAGCACCTTTGGTTTGTAGTTACAGTACTTGGTGTATCTTAAGTATGTTGCGGAAGGCAATAATTTCGTGCAGGAAGAAAGAATGCAAAAATAGAACGAGGTTGGTTAAAAGATGGGGGAAGAACAAATCTTATAAATAGCAAAACATAGCAGCACATAGATGATCACAGACTTCATTTGTTGAAGCCCGTGATCTCATCTAAGAATTTATATACAGGGTGTCACAAAAAAAGATTCATCACCTTAGGAAATTTTAATAATAATCTTATCAGAAATACCGGTAGAGGAATGTGGTGAAAGAAAACTATCCTCGTGTTCGCAGCAGTTTGTTGTGAAGTCTCGATGAGTTATTTCTCGCGATTTATTCCAGACTGTGTGGCACTCTTTCGACACAAATTACTTCTTAGTAAGAATGTCGATCTACATTATTGTTCAAAGTACGAGATATTTCTATTAGCCAAAGCAAAGTCACCCCTTATTCGAGAATTTACATCTTTGAAGATTAAGGAAAAAACTTTTAGATAAGCCTCGTTCTAGAGATTCTCAAACATCCACAGGAGATGTGAATGCATCAGCTATTTTAAGAACGATAAAAATCCAAATTTGGCTGGAAGACTAACTAAATCAGAGCACGAGTAAATCATAAATGCTTCAGTGGTAAACTGTTCAACAATGTACTTTTTTTTTTAGGTGCATTAGCATATATGTGTATGTTGTCCTCACCACGTCCGTCTATCCGTCCACATGTAATAACTCGGCTCCTAGTGAATGTATTGTCATGGTATTTTAGAGATATTTGTCGAGCCATCCCGAATTCCATTAAATTCGGACCAACAGCAATCTGGCATTTATGATATATTTTTTTTCTTAATAGCACATTAGCTATCCTTATAACATATTGTATCTGAAACACAGGATATTATGTTTGTTGCAATATGCTGATAGAAGTATTATTTTAGGCATCGAAATAGAAAAAGATATAAAAGCAGACTCGCTCAGAGACTATTATTTTATGCAGCAAAATTAGTTACCATAAAAACACTAATATTATTCAGACTAATTAATCAATTGCTTCCTAAGTACAGTTTGGTTGAATAAACAATTGAAAAGATACAACAGAACTCATTAAGTTTCAATAATCTCCCTTTGTTTCTCTCTCTTCCTCTCCGAGTGGAAGTAACCTGAAGTCCTACTTAAAGAACTGATGACCTTAATGTGAAGATCTTTTCGGGGGCCATTAAACCCTTCATTAATAACTGAGTACAAAATTCACGAAACGGGAAACCCGGGTCGATAATGTAAAGCACACAATATCGCTCAATTGACCATTAAACTATTCATTACCTCGTCCAACAACACTTCTTGTAACGAGGCGAGCCGACAGTGATAAACGACGTTCTTCCATCCGCGGAAAGTCCCGAGTCGCGTGGAATCGCAATAAAGTTCGGAACCTGACACAGACAGCCACTACCAGAGCGCCAACCCCACGGTGTCATCATTAATATTTATCCGCAGGAGGGGTTTTCCTTTCAAGATCGCTTGTCTCGCCGAATGATGGATATAATAACCACGTGAGCGGTAATCTCCGTCCGCTGTAATTCGCGTGTTCTATAGCTTCTCTGCCCTCCCTTTGCCCCCTCTACCACTTGAACAATTGGCATGTTTTTAGTAGTTTTGTTTCGTCCGAATGCTGATAACGACACCACTCACCCGATTACAATTCAACGGACGTCCGGGATTTTAATTCCCGTCCATAGTTTATCTGATGGTGGCTATCATTAGTCTACCCCCTTTCCCCCCCTTGTTATTCAGGGGATGACTGTCGTTAGCATAGATCGTTACCGTCGATGGATTTGGTGTGGTGGTGGTCATAATCATTGACTAAGATACGCCATGTTGACTGCAAATATTATTAGACCATTTAGATGGTCATAATATGACACGTGTTCACTCAACTATTGGTGCTCTCTCTGAATGCATTACACTTGTCATTGAGGACCCAGTTCTGGCTTGTCTACCTTATTAGCGAATACGGGCCCACCTTCTCTTTTGACACCCCCTAAATGATTCCTTATTGAGTATTCCACGAGGAGAGCGTGTGGTGACTAGGATTAAAGGTAGCTATTACTTGCTGTTGTCGAGGTAGGTCTTTAATCTTTGCATTGTTAGTTTGAGCCTTCCGAATGCCTTAAAATGGTAAGCAGTTCGAATACACTGCTCGACAAAATTAACAGAACACGTAGAAAACGTGGTGTGACCGATGCAGCTTGCGATGAAGCAGGACAAAATTGGGTACAGTTCTGTTCTCTGATGAGTCCCGTTTTAGTCTACAAACAGATTCTAGACGTTATTTCATCTGGAGACAACAAGGAATGAGGTACCGTCCCTCCACCATCAGAGAAAGGAGAACTTATGGTGCAGGATAATGATCAATAGCCGCACCTCTCTTCATGTTTTTGACAGGGGTACCGTAACTGTGCCGAGGTACCGAGAACAGATCCTCGACCCCTATGTGCGACTTTTTAGGGGTGCAGTTGGCTCAGATTTTCTATTCATGCACGACAACGCCACTGCACATAGAGCTGAAGTGGTGGAGGAACATCTTGAACTCGAGGAATATCAACAACTGCCGTGGCTAGCACGATCACCAGACTTAATCCGATCGAACATGTGTGGGACTCCTTTGGGAGTTGCATAGCATGCGAACAGCCAAGCTCTCGGTCACTTGGTGAGCGAGGTCTCACCAAGTGACCTGTCTGTGCTTGTGGAAGAATGGGGATTTTTTGCCACAGAATCTTATAGACACCCTTATATATCGAGCATGGTTAACAGCTGTCTTGTTTAGCCACTGGAGGAATCATACGCTGTACTGATGTCATGTGACCTTTTTTTGCTTTGTTAATTCTTATACAAACCCTATAAATGTCCAAAGTTTCTCGTTCTCTCCTCATTTCATCGTTATTCTATGGTACATCGCCATACCAAATTTTGTTCCTCTTCATCGCAAACTGCGCGAGTTACATTACATTTTCTACTTGTTCTGTTAATTTTGTCAAGCAGTATACACATACTTCTGTTATCGTCTGTCTACCCCACCAAAAAATAATAATTTAAAATTTTTCTATTTATATTTTTATTAATTATCATATATAATTAATTTTCTATTTATACTCACCGATGAAAGGCCAACAAGCCTTGAAACTGTGCCGTCTGGGTGGTGGTGCCCATCGAGAATAAGTAAACAATATTAGTGAAGCGTTACTTATTCGAGGCAGTGCAATACATTGTAACTCGTTGTGAAGGATGAGCACAATTAGGAGATACAAATGAAATGATGCCCTTTAGACTACTATCGTAGTTTTTCCTTTAAGAGTTGTCTATGGTGTTTTACACCATGGGCAATATACCGTATACGAATAAAAATAGAGGACTCAAGGAGCTGAGGATCACTTACAGACGATCAAAAGATAGTAGTGGATTATTTGAGTTTCTGAATCAGGACATCGTGATTAACAGAATCGAGTTCAGACCTTTGAAATGGTTGGGTTTTGTTACTTCTGAAAAAACTACTAGTGATTGGCTAATAAACTATTCTTCCAGCATACTGCCTGTTTATCTCCCTTTCGTTTATCTTTTCGCTTTCGTCAACCAATTGTCTTCAATCAGCTGTTTTGTATTCATTCCCAGCAACTCAACACACAAATTCATCCGAAAACAGCAGACTGGGATACCATCTTTACCACGTTGTTGTACATGCCTTTTCCTACCAACAAATACCTAGTAAAATATCTTGTCACTCTGGCTGCACGTTCGCGAGCAGTCTAGACACCCTGTACAGATCATAGTAACCGGGCCCACCATCCAGCCACTAAAATATAATTAGCGACAACCATCCCAAAGAAAGACATTGCGAAACCAATCTTTAAGACATACTTCTGTTAATTGCATAATCAGTAACCATCACAACTTGGAATAAAATTGTAATTGTATTCAAAGGCAATGCACAAATTCATAAGTATTGTCAGCCGTTACTATGGATACCAGAAGAGTGGAGATTTTAATACTCTGCCATCTAGCTAATGCGCTATTAGTATTGGCTTTTATCTTCCATTAAACTTCTCTTAAATCCGGATATGATTTTTTCTTCCAAATCGTTGCTCAGAGTTTCTAAAAGTCTGTAATAAATCGCATTTGGTGCGTACATTGGGAAGACATTTCCCAAGAGATTTCTGTTATTTTTCAATCATTCCCCAACTAAAACGAATAAAAAAAATCTCCATAAGCTTTATGGAAAACACCAACCCAACATCGTATGCAGGAAGACATCATAAAACATCAAAGCAAAGATATATAGAAGGGGAGGGTGGGGAATTAAAACTGCTAACAATCACTACCTTCCATTTACGGGATAACAGGGCCGCTCTAGCAGCGGAAGAACAATACGGAACATCACGTTCTTCGGCGAGAAACGCTGGCCATACATAAATCGCTTGGTATAAATCACAGTTATTACTCCTGGCCCGAGGCGTCAGGGTTAAAACTAGTTTCCTTCGCAAACCCTCAAGGCCCTCCCTGATCGACTGTAGTTAAGGGAAAGAAATGAGATTTTTAGCTGCGAAATAATTTGTTACAACAATACAGAAAAGAGTGAATGCCATTCTTGTGTATTCTAAGAAGAAAAAAAAGACCAAACATCTCAAAAACTAGAAGTCTTTCATTGCATTTGGAGCTACAGTTTTAGTGAATATGAATCAAGGTGTCCTTGTGGGATTCAAGGACACGTTAATGGAGAGAAGGATGAAAGAATCAAAAAGTACCCTTTATTATAATCCAAAATTGTCCAAACGTTATCCATCCCTCCTCTAGATGGCGCTTCTAGTCCTAAGTGCGTTTGTTGCTTATCAAAAGAAAAACCGGCGACCCGTAAGAAAGAGTTTGGAGAGTGTGGAAACGACTTCCGGCATCTACTTAGAACGCGCAGTCGACAACCTTGTCCGTAAGAAACCGACGGCTGACTGAATGAGCGTCTTTGGGGTGGTTGTGAGAAGTACACACCGTCTACTCCAAGTCTTACTGAGACCTCATCCGAGGGATGCACCCGCAATTGTGGCTGACATGTATGGCAGATGGAATTCGGTTTTTTGCAGCAGGAAATAGTAGCGGCTATTAATCAGGTCATGAAAGGTTGCAGAAGAAATGCTTGGGAGTTTCGTAATGAGCGTGAAAGGGAGGTCCTGGAAATACTTGGGAGGAAATATGAGTCGGGTAAACATTCAGAATGCAAGAAGTAACAAGGAATGCTCTGTGTGGTATCAGCTGTTCTTCGTGTACGATGTGGTTGCTATGGTAATGCTTACGCAACAATACACATTAAGCATAACCAATGGAATACAGTAGGACCTCGCCAATTGGTAGTGGCCAAGTCCAGAATCATTATCAACAAGGTTAAGAGTTTATGGAAGAGGGATTGGGGAGGTTATGACCTCGGTTCATAATATATTAATCATGTGACTTATATTTCTGGTCAGTTAGACTTTTTAAGAATTGGTCCGGCTACGAATGATCAAGTGACTCTGATGAGATTATGTTGACAACTTGTCTAAGCTTAAAAGAGAATCGTTATTCAGTGAACACCCATAGCAATCTACCTTCGAATATCTTTCTATTTATATTCAAGTATTGGCAAGAAATCTAGCAAAATCACAAACACGTCCTCATTTTTTTTTGGAGGGATGGGTTCACGTGACCACTACACCAAACAAAGACACTAAAGTCATGAGTGATTTTCTGTTTCCACACTTCCATCCATTACCTTTCGAGCAATAGTGGGGGTCCTGTCCGTACTGAAGGGATCTGACAGATTGCTTCCCATGTAGATGGCCTCAGGGTGTCGGAATTCATCGATTTCAGTCAGGGATGTATGACGCGGATTGTCTTTTTTTTTTCTTTTTTCCCCCCAGACAAGTTCATCATACTGGTCTACACACGCACACAGAGACTGTGTGTAGTGCGCACACACATGGGAGGAAAAAATGAGTCAGAAAAACCGGCAATCACTTTGACAGAAGCCGTGATGGTTTACTTGCCTTTGGGAAAAATGAAATTGAAGAAAGAAACTGAATTCGCTAACAAAAGATGAAACTCTGGAAGAGATGGCAGAGGTTATGGACCTGATCAATCAAGCGAAGGAACAAATTCGCTTACTTTGGCCTCATTTTAGACAAGTATTTCCGAAAAAATGCACAACATTTCTTAAAGCTACCTTTGTATTTCGTATTCTTACAGTATTTCTTTAAGATGTTACCACAACTTCTTCGATGTACTCAACGAATGAATTGCTGTACACTCGTATAATTCAGTAAAAGACAACCATTTTCAAAACTTATCTGATTCACATCAATTACTGTGGACTTCTTAAACACTTTTAATTCAAATCTATTTTTCTGTATAATAACATGCCAATTTCTATTTCAAAAGTTTTTGAACTGCAAAAATGGACTCAACAAGTGTGGAGAATGGATGGGCAATGAGTAAACATTAAATTTTACTTCAAAGTAGATAAAAGTGAATAATCTTCAGCAACACTGGTTGATCTTTTGAGATTTTCCCAAAAGTGAACTCAGACCAAGAGGATCTATGTATTGTATTCCACAGGTGATTGATATGTTTTGCGGGATGAAAAACAAATGTTCGGAAAGGGAGAACACGACTAGTTCCACCACGCTGATCCATACTCGTAGCAGAGTGGAATTAATCGAATTTAAATATTCCAATTACTCAAAAGGACAATAAATGCGTAAATTCGTCCTAAGGCAACTAAGGACATGGGAAGTCTCTTTTTCTAACGTGTTACGCGGCATCGCTTTGATAGATCAGAAGAGAAGCAGAACAGGATGGAGCAATCAAACGAATAATTACCATTTTCGTTCCCAATAAACACTAAAGAATGTACGCGCTCGAGGATTCTCTTAAGTTCACACCGTTAAAACCCCCCCACCACAGGAACGCGTAAGCAAATCAACGGCAGACAGCCAACTGTCCTGCATACATACGTAAAGAGTTTATCTGGTTCAGACCCGCCTGGTTTACTTGCAGCCAAATCGATACTTACTTCGTTGAACTTTCCAATTTTGTGAAAACAGAAGCAAACATTTCCACCGTCAACTCCATAATTGTATTAAGTTACAACAGCACACACCAATAATTCTCCAGCAGCATTAAAAGGATTAAAACCCGTCATGCGTACTGCCAGTCAGGGCCCCTGCACCAAACCATCCTGTAATGATGCATCCTCCCACCACTGTATCTTTAAGCAAAGGAGAAAGTGGCGTGGAATAAACACTGGGCGAATCTGAGATTATTCTTGTGTCATCTAATATCAGTTTGTTTGTTTTTTTTTTTAATCTACACTACACGTAAAAAAGTTTAGGGTCGCTGTCATAAGACGGAACCTTCAGTAATGGTAATTAGCGACCTCCTCTTATCTATCTCCTTCCCCCTCTCCTTTTTACGGGTGTTCATTATGATGAAGAAGTTTTGTATGTTTTTGTTCTAACAAAATGTAATTAAAATATTTCGGAAAAAGTGACAACTTTAATGACTGTCTGCTCCATCTGTCTGGTTGCCACAGTAACGTTGTCATAACGATATGTAAAACAATTATCTTTCCTTAGTTACACAAAAGAAAACTGCTGCCTCATCTGTAGGAGATTTGTTGATTTTCCGTTCTATTCTCCTAAATGTAATGAAATAGCCTTTTGGTAATTAATCTGAGCGCCTCCGAGATGTAATTTGTAAAAAAAAAATATATAAACAGAATAGTGCGACTGTCTAGTAATGGGAAAGCACTGATTGGTTAGATTCTTTTCAAAAAAGACACTCTAACGAAAGGGATATGGCGTTGGTGTTCTTATTCTGCCTACTGGTTTCTGTATTTAGAAATACGCTTAAAGTTGGTTGATATGGGATACTCCTGGATGAAGATACTTAGCTATTCAAAAAGGGAGAAAAAAAATCTCTCAGTTACTGCGCAACTCAAAGTGCAGTAGACTAGACCGTAATGATGGAATCACCAGAGTGGTGTCCTCTGGTGATGACACTCGCCAATCATGGAACCGAATTTATCACCAAAGCGGCTAATTTGCATCAGCAATAATTCACACCTTTCAGTGCATCGGAGGATTTGCTAATTCGATCCATAAACCCACAGGAACGGAGGCAATCGTTGATCCCAGCATGACCCCTTTCTTTATGCCCGCTTCTCACATGAATACATACAGCAACATTCTGCCTCTCTGGCGCGTGCACACACACGCACAAACGCTCTCTCTCTCCTGCATCCCAGCAAATCCCTCCTGTCACTAAAGAGTCTTTGGAGATCTCAAAGATCCTTCGAGGCTTTAGCATTAAGCCCTGCAACGGGATAGGCACCCCTACTGTTAAGCTGGATGACTTCGCTCTAATCTTATTGGCTGGATTTACACAGTTACAACTCATGTGCTACGGGAGTTTGTCATTTTAGATGGCACGCAGAGGAAGATGAAACTCCTCGCACCGTTTCCAACAGAGAGAGAGAAAGTAGGGGGAGCAAAGATGCGACAGAGCTCTCAAAGAAAGAGGTCCGAATTAGAAGTGAGAGGAGAGCAAATTAGGGTGACACCCAGTGTTGTGTGGCACGGAAGTATGTAAGCTTCTTTGTGGACTTTGCAAGGATTCTTTATCGAATCTCAAGACGAGACTATTTCTAAAGCCACGAGATTGGTAGGCTTACGTTTAATCGATTACACACCTGACTGCCAGCATCACGGGTCCGGATTTCTGTAACCATGGAAATGCATTTCATCAACAACGACATCCAATACAAAAACCACTTGAGATTTGCTTTACTTCATTTTACTGATCCCAAAGTAGTCAAAACACGTTCGTGGTTCATCAAATCTTCCACTATCGACCTCCGATAAGGATCTTACCAACATGGCTCTGTTACAACCTCCATTTCTCCTAAATCCTAAGCATCTTTTCTATGCATGTGTAGATACAAGTGCTCTTCTGCTGTCTTGGCACGCATTCAACTTAACATCTCTTGAGATGGACTTCCCAATGACGTGAGAAGATTAATAAGTTCTTTCAATTTTCTTTCTTATTTTTCCCCTTTCTTTATGACTAAGAAGTAGGCGTATTTCTAAAGTACTCGTCAAAGAAAACAACAAAGAAGCCAAATGAATAGGTACAGCTACAATTTACAGTAAGTGACGTCGCACGATCTCTGAGCTCTTATTGGATGAAGGTTTTCAGGTCAATGGAAAGACTCTACGGAATTGTCTGCAGCTCGCAACAACAAGATTAGACGCCACACACTTTTTTATCACAATTTCCTTTCCAGGGACGTTCTTTAATTCCGCCTAAAGATATTCTCCTCGCTCCATTTATTTATTGGGGGTGTTTACAACTAATGACTGTTCGTTGATGTACATGAATCATCCTTATCTCTTCGGACCTTCTTCCTCTCACCTCTACTGGTGGCAACTGGTTTGCAGCAAGCCAGGATGAGTCTCCCTAGTTAATTATCCTTTGGTGGCCTCTGGATACAAAGCGGGTGTGTTCTTTCCTCCCAACTTCGTAATGACTTCTACGTCTTGATTTATAACTGCCGCTTCTTCTATCATCTTAGGCTGTGAGATAATAACAGCAGCATTTCGTGGGTTTCATCCCACCCACTTTTGCTCTCCGGATCTCTGTGTATGACTCAGTTTCTCCTCTTTCAGTAGTTCGCTTTCTATTTACTGACTTTTTCCGCTTTTATTATGTTGATTAACATGTACCAAAATAGATGCGCTTTCTTTTACGCCCTCATGGATACAATATTTGGCTAAATTGCGCGAACTATAGAGAGTGAGTTGGCGCATTGTCGTGGCAAAGCATCCAATAGTCTGTTTGTTTGTTGTAGAGCTTTAGGCGCATCAGCGACTTAGAGTCCGAAAAGAGAAAAAACCATGCTACCCGAGCCTAACTCAGCCATTGTGAAAAAGACCCATAAAAATTCCTCACGTCATGGACGGGATTCGAACTCAGGTCTCTTCCACAGTGACTCTACCAACTGTGCTACCTGCGAGGGCACCAGTAGTCAGACTCGGCCAGCACACTTCTTTCAATATTTCCTTCAAATTGATCATAAAGACATCTGAAATGTCTAATATAAGCTGGTCGCCAATCATTTTGAAACAGAAAATATTTTTCATGGAAACAGGAGCAACCTTTTTATGGTCTTTTTGCGCAGTGTAGCCAAGTTAGCCGGTCTCGGGAGAGGTTTTCTACCGCGAAAAACAGATAACTCGACAGTAGAATATACAGGATTTACAGTACCGACATAACACCTGGTAGTTTTAGTTGCTTCAGTGAAGAGGTGTATGTTCCAAGTAACCCAACCTAATCATTTTGAACCAAGTTTTCTGTTCAAAAATATTTTTCTTATTCGTCGCTCTCAAAAGATTCCCAAAGGGACCCAATACACTTGTTACAGCGTTCATAGAAGCTTTGAAAAGACTTAGAAAGCTCGTCTGTGTGATGGTATTTTTTTCTAACACAGACATCGCCAAATCGGCGTCCTTTTAATCTCAGTTTCAACTTGAGAAACAGAAAGAAGTCTTCTGGAGCTAAGTCAGAAGAATAAAGAGAGTGGCTGAGGAACACTGCAACCTGCTTGCGAGTCAACGTCTACATGTTGCTCGCTGTGTGAGAAGGAGCAGTTTTATGCAACAGCCGCCACTTAAATTGTTCCAAAGCTGGCCGCAGGCACTTGATTCCTGGCAATAAAGGCTCAGTACTGTTAAGTAGTAATCGGTAGTAAGAGTCTTTCCTTATGAATTATCCCTTTCAGATAGCAGAATACGATCAGCATGGTTTTGATACGCCATTTCTGGATATGAACCGTTTTTGGTCTTGGTCAGCTTTGACTGCCATTCTGCGCCTTGTCTTTTGGTCTCAAGCTCACACCGGAAGGACAAAATCTTTGCAAGCAACCAATCCTCTTAGTTTTTTTTATCACTCAAATAGTGTGGAACAAAATTCACTCAAATTTTTCTTTTTTCCCACGTCTGTGGTGATTATGGACCTTTTCGATTCCTTATTCACATTCAACTCACTCGCTTTCTCACTGTTAATCGGCAATTACTTGCGCACTTGGTCCACAAATTTAGGGCTGCAAGTGGTTTTCGGTTGTCCATTTCGAGGATCACCCACACTACGTCATCTCTGCCTTCTTCAAATCGCTCTGACCATCAAAAGGTTTTGTTGGTCAGAGACTCCTTGGCAGTCCCACCAACTGGTTTGATTGGCAAAATTACCGATGTCACTTCTGTGCTTCTCTATTGCCCTCTCCGGGAACAATACTCACGTTAGATCTTTTTAAACTCAGTCTCATTTTTTCTCCACACCGTGTAAGTACATGAACATTCAACTTTTCTTCTATAAACTTGCAGGTGGTTTTTAAGATCTTCGCAGATCCCGCAAGTTTCCATTTGTGATTTTTCAATCTTACTCACAAAAGCTTTCAGACACAACACAACGCTCTCTAAAATTACATTATAATCCAAACTACTATCTCAAAACCTCATCCACTGCTCCACCGTATTTGCTTATCAAACATTCATTACAGCTGCGTCAATTACAATTATCTGTGGCTCTACAAGGGTCCTCGTGTGCTGTCTAGACACAGAAATCCTTCTGATCCGTCTAGACAGCTTTTTTTCTGAGATTAAATCATGCAAGGGATGTTCAAACTACAGATCAGAAGCCACAAAAACCCTTCTGAAAAAAAATGTCCAAAATCTATTTAATCATTAAAGAAACCACCAACTTGACAAAGATCACGTGATGTTTACTCAGTCACGTGTTTTATTTTGTGGTCTTTGATTGAATCACTATAGAAATATTCGAGGATAAACGTACCAGGAACATCTTTCAGATGTTATTATCACCAAATAAAAACATCCAAAGGTACCTTATTTAAGCCTAAATGATGCCTCCTGATAAATTATCAGTCTGCAAGAAGGAGCAACTGAAAAATTATTACTGTTGTGCAGTGTGTGAATATTTTATTATTTGGCTGGGACTAGCAGGAGACACGATAGCGAAAGAATATAAAGTAATGAAATGCATTGGGGAGAGAAAGAAAGAGAGAGAAACTTTTCTATGTATTTTTATTCATCCATTTTCCCAACTATTAAGGGTATTGGCATAATTTATCGATTACGTTCTCTTGTCACTGGTACCAGATAATAGGACATCTACAACTGGCATCGCCGGGTAGAGGTGGGATGTTGGCAATGGAAGGCGGGTCCCTGTTTCCTAGGAGACTACATCAACAACTAAAAGGATAGTGAGAACTAAACCAGCTGTGTCTGTGATGAAGTATTCTTAGCGAGCACGCCAGGCTTCTTATGGTTTGTGGGAAGGCAGATTTAAGAATGGAAGGATGAATGTACTTTGTTAATTAGAGAGCTTTGTTTAACGGGATTGAGTTGGTCAATCAGCGTTTACAATGGGAGTCTGTACGTGGGATTTTTCAACCTTGCCATGTGGAGTTGTGTGTGTCCTTACCAGGCTAGAGACTTTTGTTGTATATCTTTATATGATTATGTTTTTAATGGTTGTTGAGCAACTTATATGCAGGGGAACTCTTAAGATGTTTCTGAGGGGAAAAGAAATTTTGGCTCTCTAAGGAGAGATAGGCGATTCTAGTAAGTTTGAATCTGAGTTTGATTTTTTTTAAATAGCACCTGCGTGCAAAATCAAAGTGAGGGGTAATTGATATGAAATAGATAACTGACACTAAGATTATTACTATATTTAATACCACTCTTATACGATGTGAAATTAATAATATAATTTATAAAGCTATTCGCCTCTTGCCGATCCTTCCAGAAACCTGTTATGCATGTACATCAGGTTTCTCGGAGCATCGGTAAGAAGTCTGTCTGATGATGAGTATCGGTAAGATACCTGAAACGTTACCTTAATGTATAGTAGTTTAGGCGAATAGCTTAATAAACTTTATTATTAATTTCGCGTAGTATAAGAGTGGTATTAAATATGGTAATAATCTTGATGGAAAAGAACCACATAACGTTCTTCCCTAACTATATTAGATATCCAACAATTTGGATATATAAATTGACAGGCTGGATTAGAAGAATCATCTCTTGATTCTTATTTCAAAATCCGTTCTTTGGCTGGTTGCGATATTGGTAGTGTTCATCGTGGGCCGTTGGTCGGATAGCCGGTAACAAGTTCCAATATTGTGTGCGTGTTGCGACTGGTTACCATACATGGTACTTCGGCTCCTACCACTGAACCAACAAATGAAGTTGAATGCAAACGCTGTGACCATAGATTCTTTCGGCGACCTAGCACAGAAATGGTGAACTCTGATTTTATCTTGATCTGATGTATAATGTGTATGCCCTTATAATTAACTTGGGTAAACTCAACTTGTTTTGAATATTTCAAAGATTCGGTGTTATAATACCCAATAGCCAAATGACCGGTACTCTCCAAGCCGAACCTTTGTAAGATGTGGCATTGTATTTAAAAAAAAAATAGAAATAAAGGTGAGCGAGGGAATATTTCCTTTTAAACTCGTTCCTTTAAGCTGAACTCGGAGCTAGAATGAATTCACATTGTACAAAGGAACTATTTTGGACCTAAGTTCCCTTTCTCGTATGTACTTGGAATTGTTTATCAGCATTCAAATTCCTTTGCTGATTATTTTTCGGAAATATTTCTAGGGAAATGTTAACTTTATTTCAGCTCTACTGTACAGTTGTCTAACGTGAGGCTTTCAGAGAGTTTTTGTAACACCCAACGCTTGGAGCGCTATTATGGAGAGTCGGGATTACCAATCTATTATACTTAATTCACGAAAAGGAGACAGTACTCCTACAATCAGCATTGTCAATCTAATTTTAACTTTGGCGGAAAGCATCATCTTCAAGAAGGTAAAACTTTAATTTCTTGTAAACAAACTATTAGAATTGCTTAGGAGGGATAACATCTTAAACAAGATTCTCTTTTAACGGTTTTCGATGAACATATTCTCAATTATACGAACTTAGGATTGGACATCTCGAAGCCAATGTTTTAAACGATGAATTTAGCAGATGCATAAATTTTGGAATACATGGTATGAACATGTAAAACGGATGCAAGAAACCGGATATCCAAAGGCTATCCTGGAATGGATACCTCCAAGAAAGAGTAAGACCTAGGAGGACATGAATGGATGGAGGCCGAGGTTTAACTGACCTTGAACCGCAGTTTATGGCGGAAAAAAATTCCTACCAAAAAATAACTTGTAGGCTGAAGAAACCTATTGTAAATGGAAACACTCCTCTTGAAGAAGAAATTAATTTTGGAATAAATGATATTATGTTTAAGATGATTACTAAACTTCTTAAGAAAATTGGTGTTTTTAGTGTATAATGACGAGATCTCGTTATCCTATGCAGGAAGACATTTCTTATGAAAAATTTTTTTCAGTTCCTTAATTTTATACTTGATCACTCTAGACATGTCCATACGCTTTCAGCTGAAGATAAAGTCCGGATCTGACCCCTCTGATTCGCCACGGACCTTTGACTCTCTGTTTATCATAATTTCACTTACAACTTCTATACAAATTCGAATCCTCAGTGGAAACTGATCCATCGTGTAAAATCACCATCAGAAGACTACTTTCAAGATTCACAGGTATTTTAAAACTTTGATTCCAATATGAAACAAGCGCATTCTTGTATCCAAGGAGACAAGACTGACAGAACGTGGATATTTTAAATAACAATATAAAATTGTCTATCTATTTTGTTTTTACAAGAAGAGGCACGCGTACAAATTATGCGCAACGTCAGTGGGGGTGGGACAATATCCCGACTAATGCAACGATAGTATTAGGAACACCTGAAGTTGCAACACAAGTCACGTTGGGGCGCTGCAGAAAGATGAATAATTTGATCCTAACAAGGTAAGGCAGTTTTCCTACAGGAAATCCATCTTACAACTGGCAGCCTTCCCATAAAGAACGGTAGATGCATTTGCTACTAAAAATTTATATTTGCGTTCAACACACAATGGCTAATGTTCGTTGCCAGAACACTGAGCAATGTGGGGAATTTAAACACTAACCCCGATCGACACAAAAAAAAAAGGTACCGGGCACGTTGGCTTTGTTCCAGAAGGCTGTTGTTTGTCAGATGGGGGAAAGGCGGGAGATGTATAACACTGGAACAACTTCCTGAATTTTCTCCTTCTTACTTTCTTGCTGCAGAATAAAAGGGAGAGGAACACGGGGACATAACGAACGCGCGAGTCTTACCAAGAGACATGCCCGAGGGATCAGTTACTGCAGCTATCGTAATCCCGGAAAGCCTCCTGTTCCTATTGCTAGTAGCAACGAGAGAGAGAGAGAGAGAGACCCCAGTAATACCGTTCCACACACACACACAGCTCGTGAATTCGACTGGTGAAGTTACTGATGCGAGTTGTTTCCGTAATTTGCACTTTCTAGTTAGTTGGACAAATCAATGAACATTTACCGCGCAACACTGAATACACACTGTCAACCTGCACTCTCCCACGTGGCAGCAAACAGCCCTAATGAGTGGCCCAGCGTAGGACGAATGCTGTGCCGTTAGTCTATGCCTTATATTCAGTCAACTAGCGCTTCTTCCTGTAAGTCTCTTAATAATGCCCAATGTCTTCTACCAAGGCTAACTCTAATTCGGCCACCACGAAAGTATCCACTTGGATGGATGAAGCTAAGAGGTTGGTAGGGGATGGAGGGAAACGTATGCATATAACAGAGCTGGTTCGAAACCTATATACAGGCATCTTAACCATCCTCATTTTTGACCGTTTACCTGTTTTCTGTATGAAAATACAAATATTCAGAAGCAAAAGTTTATAACCACAGTCCAAACTCCACCTTTATAACAGTCTTCTCTCCAAGATACTGTAGTCCAATATTATTAAGAAAATGGTTACACAGACCGGAAGAGCAAGGGAAAACATCAACCAGGGAAACAACATTTAATAGAGACAGCCTCACTCCTCCCAATACTAGGACAATATCACCTTCCGGGACGTTGCATCAGGCATTTGGTGTTTGATCCTGCTCATGTTTCAATTACTGGCAGGCTGTCCCCATGATCAGTCGTGATCTCTACGAAGGAGCTTGCTCATACTACCAACACTCTCCCTGTCAAATGAGTAGTCAGATCGATGGATTCTCCTGTTTATATTTGAAATTTGCAGTTTTTGCATACTTGAAACCCTTCATACAATGTTCAACAAGATTCTGGAAACAGTATTTCACCAAAAACATTCCAAAAGATAGCAGCAAACCCAAAAGATTTCAGACTGATATATGAAAGAATCACGTTCACACCGTCTTTTTAGACATCAAAGCTGAGTACGACAAAATTTCAACTGTCACCTCGGAATATCATAAGACCACTTCCAGATAACTGGTCAGTTATACCTCTACTCAAAGAGCAACAGATTACTATGAAACAAGAAGGCACATACATCCTTAAATTTCATCTTACAAAGAGACTTCCTTTTTCTGTCTCCTCGCCTTTTTGTTAGATCACTCAAAGGGATCGATTTCTTAACCTAAAAATATTCATCTACTTATAAGAAATAAAGAAGCCACACTTACAGCTAGCTTCCATGAAATAGCAAAGCTTTCTTCAGATTTACTGAATACCACAGATCTCGAATAGCAAAAAATTTGCCCAAATTATGGTATATAATATGGCCTGTTTCTAGGATTACATATGTGGCGTTAGACTGGATCCAACGTATTTACTTGTAATAAAAACAACGACTTTTACATTGGCAAGCCTTCTTGATTCTACGATCAACTTCCAAGATACACTGACTGCCCAAAAAATTAGAAACATTTTGAAATTGACGTGAACAGATAAACCTACGATATGCAAATGAAAGTTGTCACACGGTATGATTACAAGTTCCTTGGTATCACATAAACACTGTCCACGCTTTCTTGAGGTTTCTTAGTCGATCCAGTCATCGAGAAGACATGTGATATTTCCGATTTTCAGAAACGTTTTACTGTTGGAGTACGTTTAACAGGAACCACAATTGAGAAATTGTGGTTCCTGTTAAACGTGGAACCACAATTGGCATATATATCGAAACCAGCCATCTGAAACATATACAATAAGTGGAAGACGAGAGGAGAGGAGAGGAGAATGCAACTCTATAAGGAAAAAAGGTGGTACTCCAACAAACTAAAATTCAACTTGGAATTCAAGCTCTATATCAATTCTACATACACAACTGACATTTTTCTTCAATGCTACCAGTTAAAACTATACTGACCAATTACTTGTGATATGGTAACACAGACAAGGCAGTTTATCATAACGGATACATAATTAATATTCTTCCATTCTGGATGGAAATCGGAATGGGCAATAGTCCGATAGATATCCAATTTACCTACACATTCGTCTTTGATAAAGTTGGACAGAAGCACTTAGCATTCCCCGTTCAGTTCACGCAACCTAATTAGCCCATTAAATTATCTTAATGTAATGGATGTAGCAGTTATCTTAACCCTTTTGCACGAACTCCCATTTCTCTTTGATCCTTCACTCACTGCCAGGGTTTATTCCACAATTAGACGTTAATTACTCTTTCATTTATTAAGCCAAATTATCCACATTGCTTCATTCGTTTTATTTTTAGATTTGCCATCTGCATCAATTTCACAGAAATTGCGTATCAGGTAACCCTTAAACGTCCATCACTGTTTTTAGTAAGCTTTAATTTCTCTTCTGAAGTTTCTTAATAATGACTACGTCATGTTACTTTTATTTTTTTTTCAGAATTATGGTAAATTAAGTATATCAGAAAGCAATTTTATTTTACTGATGACTTTTCGTATTCCAGAATAAAAAAAAACCAGGTTTACTGGAAATTATCAAACTTTAATAAGCTACTCAATGATCTGGGAAAAGTAATTTCGAAACTTTTATATTAACATTAAAATCTGAAAAAATCCAGAAAATTGAACCATAATAATATGGAAAATTTTCTAGAAGTAGTAAATATATTCGAAATAATTTTTAAATATTTATTTTCGACTATTTCTTTTGCCACTTTTACTGGTATCTATCGCTTGAAGGTATACTTGAGATAAGCTGTTTGCATACTGGATGATCTGTGAAACATCTTCCTTCTGTTTACAGTTTCTCTTATCATACGCCATCTTTGAGTTGCCAAGAATTTCAACTTTCTTTATGTTTTTTGTTGTTTCCGACACTGCCTTGGGATGTCCCTGCAGCTCTAGTAGGGGGATCATTAATACGACAAGAGATTGGTAAGGAAGACAAAGCACTAGTCTCAAGTGGTAGGATAGAGAGCATCGTAGCTGAAACTACACCCCCCAACAGCCGAAGATACATTTTGTCACTAAGGAAATAATCGATTGTATCTCCTGTCAGGTCACTGGCACAGAAAACGGAAGTACACAGTCTAAAAGGTTGGATGAATCTCTAGAAAACCGTAGAATAAAATGATTTGGAAAAAAGATACCGGATATCAATAGCTAGAAATGTGAAAAAAGGGGTGATTAATATTCCAAATGATAACATTCAATGCCCTTATACCAAATTATGACTTAACGTACTCCAGATGGCGCTATGTGAGAGACTGACGTCACTCTTTGGGCTATTGTTGGCAACATTTCCCTGTGGGTTGGATGGAGTTTCGAATAGCCAAACGGGATGCTTTCTCTGCAAGCTAAGCAGACGAAAGAAAAATAGTGGGAAAGTAGAACGCCAACTTGAGAAGTGGAAGAAGTTGTTTTGGAAACAAATGAGCAAAGTGCGTGACAGTGCAGGGGTACACTAAGAACTGGAAGAACGTTGTGCAGATAAAGGCATAAATATTGTCTCTGGAATTACTCTACAAACTTTCTTCATCTTAGAAGAAGGCAAAAAAGTGGTTAAAAACCCTCGCCTGTAACCTCCAGCGATAGAGAGAGAGGAAGGGGGCTTAAGCAGAAAAAAAGATAAGCAACATAAAACGAAGTGATGCTCTTCGTTTAGCCCTACTTCTGATGTGTGTCTGACATCAGCTACATTCAGCATTGTGTGTCTTTTGTAATTGCTGGGCCGGCCCTCATTGATTACCAGGATGTTTTCACAAGCGTCTATTGTGTTCGTTCGGACTGTGAAGAGCCCATTTTTATTGTGGGGAAAAATGTACATGGTTACCAAGGAGACAGAGCAGTTTCAGTGTCCGTTTGATGGATAGTTACAATACAAATGGATAAATTAATAAGTTTACCAGTAAAAAAACTTACTCTGAAGCGCTTCAGCAAGGAAATTATGGTACTTATTCCAGAGACAATAAAATACAAAGAATCTGAACTTATTTTAGGCTGTTCAACTATAACCAATAGAACCTTTTCCGGGTATTATCAGCATCTTTTACGATGCTCCAATTATTGATCTTATGACGTCATTCTACACTCGATGTTTTGTTGGTGTTCTTTTTTTTTTGGTGAATGGTTACAGTGAGTGTTGTAACTCATACCTCAAGTAATCCTTTCTGATGCACAGCTCTTCTTTTTGGCTGATGTTGTTGCCTAGCAACATAAAACTTTATAACTCTCCTCTACGCAATCAATCGACTTGATTTAATAGATGGAAAACAATGGATGTATTCCCATGTTGCAAGTTTCCTTTGATGTCTTCTAACCGTAATTACTATCCTTTATTTCTCTCAAGGGGTCAGAATAACTTCTGGGGAATACTTAAACAGCCTTAAATGCGAATTTTATTAGGTCAATCGAGCTATATCATTGAATATCTATTAATTAAACGAGAAAAGGATAATTTAAACATTTGATTCAATCCTTTGTAAATTGCAACACTCGAACTTTATAATGGATAGCTACTAGCCTGTCACCTAGCGGAATGCTTAGGAAATAGTCAAAAAATCTGGGGGTTTTTTCCCATATAAAGACAAACAAAAATTTATAGAAGTGTCAGTTTTGAACAGCATGTTACACAAGTGATTTTAACGGGTAAAATATCCCAAAATGCTGTGAGGATTAAGAAAATATAAAAACGATGATTGAAAAATTAGTAAGTGATATAACAGCAAGTTCCTTACTTATGTAAGAAAATCTCTGCAGCAATTTTCCTCCCTTCCAGTGGAGTGTAAAATGTGTAATGTATCTTCCTTGGCGTAGAAAGCAAAAGAAAGAGACCCCCCTACTTACACGAGCTGCTAATGGGCACGGTAGATTTATTATCGACAAATTATCAACGACATTAAACTCCAATCAAGGAACAAAAAAGCCATAATTAAGAAGCTGTTGAACACATCTTTTAAGTAACTCTTACCATGAAAATTGAGAGGGAGCTTTAAAAAAAAAAGTTGTCAAAACAAAATTAAAATTTCGCTAATAAGAGTCACGTGATATTGATATAGTTCAAACAGATATAGGGGCTTCGCAAAATAATAGACGTTTTCAATTCTGACAGCTGAATTATGCAGAAATTTCTAAAATCAGCAATGGCATTTGCAATCTCGCCAATTGTTTAAGAATATTTCGTGACATCGTTGGATTCTTTTAACTTAACCAGGTGGACTGATCAAAGACTATAAAAACGAGCAAGGAGAGTTTCATTGGAGTGAAATCTACTTCTGAAGGATGGAGAACAAAAGGGATCATTGTACAATACAGCTTCTTAAGCAAGCCAAAGATTTCTTTGGTCCATAGATAGATGGCGCTCTCAGAGTTGTTTTAACTGAACCCTCTACTTCACCTTCAGACAAATACAGAAGAGGAGGAAGACAAAAGGTGAGATCCCATGACCCTGAACAACTTCCACTAACCTCAAAGAATATTCCTTCGTATTTATACAGTGAGGATAGCACTGAGCATCCTCGGGGCGTTTCCCTTTTACCTGTATTCTTTCCACAATTTTATCTCCTCCTTCTCCGGTGTGGCAGAGGATTGCCTGGTGGCTAACTGCGTTACGTCCCTGGTGTTTTCGCAGCAGAACAGTCTCACACACACATACGGCCAATCGTCCACCGACGAAAGAGAATTCTACCAAACAGCGCGCGCGCCCTAAAACCCCCCTCTTTCTCTCTCTCTCTCTTCTCCCAACGTTATTACAAATGCGCGAAGTATCGATTGGAGACATTTGCGAGCCGTAGCCACCGTCGACGGCCAAGAAGAGCGCTGGGGTCGGATGTGGGGCACGCTACGGCTTCTGGCGTTCTCCATTACGCTACAGATACCGTCCAAGGTGGAAAGGTCCTATTAACGTCTTCGGCTGTGTTGGGGGAAAAAGGGGGACGAAAAAAATAATATTAAAAAAAATCCCCTCGCCTATCGGAAGGTGTTAGTGAAGTACTCCGACTACGGACATCCGATCGATCAGGTCAGGGTGCTGTGGTGTGTGTGTGTGTGCGCGCAGAGGAAGCCCATCCAAAAGGTGGGCACAGAACTGCTGCCTCACCTTGCTCCCGGTAAATGGGGAGGATGGCGAACACGTGCTCAACGAAAGCGGCCTCCTCTTGCGTGATGTCGGCAGCTGATGCAGGAAACTGAAGCATGTCTGTGTCTTATCTTCCGGCATCTCCGTCAGTTCTCCGCAGTTTCGGAAGTTCGTCCTTTCACCCGAGCGGACCCGCTTCTTTTCGGTGATTTCAGAAGCCAGCCGAGCAGAAGGTGAGTAGGTTTGTGCCTGATTAGCTACGGCATGTCGGGGGAATGTTAGCGCGCTCGCGTGTCTTTGTGGCTATACGCTGGGGAGAAGGACGCGCAACGCGTCTCAATTTGTAAGCCGCGGTCGGAGCAGTGGGGTGACGCTTCAAATGCGGCGAAGGGTTAACTACACAGGTCAACTCTTATTATCGCTTGGGTAATGAGTCTGGAGATTGATGGCAATGAGGGGAAGCCACATCTGATAGAGTTCGGTGGCATTGAGAACTTCGCCGGTGGTGCCGTGATGGAGAAAAAGTCCGCTCCTCTTCTTCAGAACTTACTTCAGATGTCCTCCGATAAGTGTGGTTCCCATTTGCTCTTTAATAAATCCTCGTGTCTTAAAATATAAGATTGTCCACTTCGAAGTCTGCATTTGCTGAACTAAATGTGTATTTTGAATGCGCTATACATTATACGTATTACTATATATTACTTGTTATTTGTATAAATATATTGATTATGTATTTTTGCCTTAGTTATATCGCTAGATTATCAGAAGGCGAATATTTTGGCCCAAAGTTATAAATTATTAAAATTTTACAAAATTAATTATTATTATAGAATATAACATTATTACACACAATACAGAATTAAACGGCGAAATATAACATTAAAATCTCTTCCCAGCAAGATAAGGTTTTTCATCCCAGAAAACTTGAACATCTGTCGTGAATAGATGTTACTATAGAAACGATACTCTTTGACTTGTACTAGAGCTTTTATTACTCTATACGGAAACGATTTCTTCTCCTTTCCACACTCATCCCCCTATATTTGGTGACTAGTCCTAAATACAGTATTTTTTTTTTTTGTCTGCACAAATTCATGGAGTGAGTTGCTTGTCAAGCAGGCGGAAAACTGATGGAACTGACCGAGACCTCTTCAGATGAGTGACGAACCCACTATAACTGCCGCGGGGAACTGTTATTATTTATAGAAAGTTACAAAATTCAGTAATGTTATTCGAAATGGCCACCCCCTACCCTTCATACAGTTTCAGTCTACCAGGCCGCTCATGGGCTGCTTCTGATCACAGGTCAAAGCAGATTGGCTGCTGCTTTGACCAATAATCGCTTTAGACTGCCAATCTTACAACGACTTAGCAGCATGCTAATGAGTTCTCGGTTAGGTTAGGTGTGTGTTAAGTGTCAAAGCAACAGACTATGAGGGGTCAGCATACTGTCTATAACTGCTTGTTTCCTTCTACTGGCTTTTGGTCGGAAGAAATATCAGAATTTTCGGGAGAAAAAGTTGTGTAACCCTGGCCTGAGACGGTCTAACTCAGCCATTGTGAATAAAACCTATAAAAGTTCCTCACGGCATTGACGGGATTCGAACTCAGGCCCTTTCTATCCTGCGCAGGAGGATGATGATTATAACGCGTGAGGACCATGAGTTGAAACTCGGTCTGGAGTTCAGTGGGTTAAGCTCGGCATCCTTAAAGGCCATTCAAAGGCGTGATGAAATTCATGCTTTTGATATCTTAATCTAATGGGCAGTTGAAGCCTACTGAAAGGTCAAGTGATGTTCCATCGAGGCCTCCATCGTACATGGTTTGGTTTCGGAAGCGTTTTGACATCTTGTAATTGTCTGCAAGGTACATTTTTGCAGGAGTTTTAACTTATTTTTAAAGATGCGCAGTTCTGTGATACCTCCACAATTCACATTCCATCCTCTTCTATCTCTCTGACCTTTCTCCACCTGAATGCTGTGACCATACTCATACATATGCCCAGTACTCCTAAGGAGAGCACGCATCTCTACATCTGATATAATCAATGTAGGCCATGAATGGTTCTGGATGACATACCCATTTCCCTGGCCATTCTTTCCAGAACACTCATCTATTCTCTAGGTGTCTCTGTATGTTTCAGTGGTAGACAAATTGTCTGCTAATTCCTAAGAGCTGAAGCAATTAGAAAATATTTATTGGAGACTGCTTGTACTATAACAGCAACTTAATAGCACCCCCTCAATATCAATTTGTACAAATAGAACAACGCATCAATATTACTATACATATCAAAAAATATAGCAGAATGGTCAAGCGATAGAGTACAGAAGTACACGCACTTGAGTGGTTAAAGCCTGCGTGAATACTAAATACGGTGACGTTCTTATATTCTCTCTATCTTGTAAACACCTTGTGATCGTTTCCGAGTATAAACAAAAAATTTATTTATTTATAATCGCAATTAAAGGTTTCAATTGGGTATTTTCTCACTCAAACTTTATAGCAGTATTTGTGTACACTATACTTCAAGTATTGGGACACTAAATCAAAGACTGGCTAGTTGTCCGCATAAAGTAGGTCTTTTTATAGGTCAACTTATTAAGGATGTATGCTTGTGTGATAAGCGCCAAATCAACTAAGGCTATGAGGCGTCAGCATATTGTCTGTAAATTGCGTGTACTCTGTGTTCGATTTGGGATTTTCCACCAGGTATGGTATTAAGGATGCCTTTGCGATTTTCTATCACTGTCCGTTTCAACTGTTGACATGCCCTAGAGGTCATTAAAAGTAATCAATCTTGTTTCTTATAAATGGTTATGCTACCTTCTGTTACTACCACCATTACGTTTCTTGTGAAGAGTTTGATCCCCTCTCGTCCCATACTGTTCCATTTCGAGTCAATGAGCATGCATGCTTTCTTTGGTCATGTGATTTCTGGAATTAGCCATTACTACTCAGGGATGAGGTGTCCCAATAAGCTTTCGAGGATAGCGTATACACGTTTATCATCTTCAATTTCTAAAGATATTAATCTGTCACCATAAAACCCATCACGACAAAAAGGTTACAGGCGTCCTGTTATAGAAAAGGACTCAGAGCATATTTTGTAGTCAGAGAAACTTTTCCAGGAGGATTTCCCCCCGGGACACTATAGTCTTTCATCCCATAAAACAGTCAGACTGCAGAATATGGGAGAATATACCGATATCCCATGACCTCAGTTAAATGTCCAGTTGAGTTTTTACATTACATCAGAGAGAGAGAGAGAGAGAGAGGCACTATTACTGTGGATGAATAATTTGTTATAAATCACAATCTAATTATGGAATGCCATGAATTACGTGAATTTTGGAGTAAACTTGTCTAGAAAGGAATGCGTTGCCACAGAGCGTCGCTACTGTTTGGCGTTGGGAATAAACACATCCGAAGTAGTTGTCGCCGTGTGTGCAATTCGTCCTCCATGAATAATTCACTTTGCGCGGTAATCGTAACTGTCACTCCAATAGCTACATCCGCTACTTCCTTGTCTGTCCAAACAACCCTATGTTTGTGGAAGTGTCCGTCGCTGTTGTGACATGTTTTCGTAATTTTCTCGCTATTTGAAACCTAACAGCGCCCCTTTTCTTCAGAATAGGTTCAATGCCGGAGTGCTTGATTATTTGCATCACCCCTGCAGGAGGCCATCGTTAATTACTATTCGCTACAGTAACAGTCAACTAGGATTTTTTCACCTTTTAGTTTTTTATTATCATGCAAATCGTGTTCTGGGATGAATAAGAAGCATCTACAACGTAGATGGCGAATTAGTTGGAGATGCTGTTAATCACAGCTCGTGACACAGACTGATATCGGTTCCTTTTGTGCCAAAAATTAGAAAAAAAGATGGGAGTTTTTTTTTTATAATTAGCTTATTAAGAAAGACAATGATGTGAAGTAGCTGTAACTATGGAAACAAACAGGCAAAGCGACCAGAGAAAACACGCAATTTATGAACATTCCATCTATGGGTGGATAAAATCGTTTTCCAGTAACCCTAATATGACGGGTTTTTTTGCCTTTCGATGTTGTGGCCCGTGATTCCCATGAAACTGCAGACTTTCTTGCAGCTACTTGGTGCTGTGGAAGCCAATCCACAACACAGGAATCATCTCCATCCTTTCAATGGCTCTACATCGCCAACAATCATTTAGATTGTATCTACTTGCCATGCTAATACAGTCCTATTTCCAGAAGGGTGAATGTTATGTACACCTCTTGGAACTGCTGTTCCAAGAGGAGTTCCAAGTTCCTTGTTTATGGACTTGGAACAGCAGTTCCAAGTCCATGTACGTATACAAAAAGTATGAATAATAAGTAATATTGTATAAAGCCTCCATCCCTTCAAACAATAAAAAGACTCCTATGCAGCAAATGGAATATTTGCTCCATCATAATCCTTTTAACTAAGAAAATAATTGTTGAATTATATTTCAGAGCGCTCTCTCTGCATCGCGCCATGTGCATCGTATCAGGTAGACTGTTATTTGGAGGATAGTTGAATCAATACTCCCAGATTTCCTCTTCCCCAGCAGTTAAATTAGCAGTTTAGGTAGGAAAAAAACTTCTAGATCTTTTTCCCTATCACGGAGGATTGTGTTTCTAGAATTACATCTTTGTGACTTCATTGGCTTCTCTCTGGCGTGTTTAGATTTGTCTACCGACCTTTTGTTTTTTTTTTCAATTTAAAAATAATGTGTTTCTCTATCTCTTTCTCTCCTCGAGTGTTGATCAATATCTAAACCTGTACTCACTCTGCTCCTATTACTTCCCAGGTGCACAAAGGAGACGTATATACTCGTTAAACATTTATTTGTTCCAACGATTTAAGAAGAACTATATTTGAGAAAAATACTCAGAGAATCTCTTATTATTCTCTCATACTAAATATCTTTTCCACTGAAATTAAATTTTGGGAAAATTTAATATTTTAAATGCATTTATTACATTTCAAGATACAGGAATAATTTCTGGGTCTTGGCGCATGAGCAGTTTCTGTACATTTAAATAAATGTTTATGTCTTGATATTTTGTAATGGAAGGAATAAAATCTCAGTTATGTTAATGCCATTAACAATATTGCGAGGAGTGTGTAATCTATGCATTACTCATTTAGAGAAGTAATGCAAGATTTTGCTCTGTATTAAAATATACTGGGACATCTCAAAAGTTTCAGCAAACGAACTGAAATCTCAGGAATATCTTGGGATAGTATTCTCAAAAACACAGCGGATAAATCAAAATCTGCAAATTAATCTCAAAATGTCATCAAATGAACTGAAATCCACAGAGAAAGCTCAAAAAGGTTTTTAGCAAAGTAATTTAAATCTAGAGAAATCTCAAAAAAAGCTCAAACAAATCGAAATTTTAAAAAAATCTTTAAAAAAATCTTTAAAAAAACTAGAAAATGAACTGAACCTACATAGAAATTTACTGGAAATTGATTCTAATTCTTTTTATTAATGCAAACAAATTAAAAGAAGTATTTAAACATTAACGCATATTAAAAGTAAATTTAGATGATTTAAATCTAGATTTCTTTAGATTTAAAATAAGCTGGTAAGACGAAAGTATCTAAATCATGATTGTTAATTACTTCTAGATCTACCCGGGGATTTAACCTAAGGAAATAAATTTTAAGTTAGGGGATTTTGTTCTTGCACCTCTCTTACGAGTAAAGAATATTTTCTTTTTGCTCCAAAACGGTATGAGACACTTATATGGTATATCCCAGCTCATAAAAATATCTTTCACTGTTGGTACTACTAAGCGACAGCTTCCTTCACTTCATCGTCCGACAGACTTTCCACTACATGTTGAATCGCTTGCTCTTTGATTCATTCAAAGTGCGTGCACCATTCCTCATCCAGTCCTTCTTCACATCATGTTAGGGACTATAAACACAATCCCATACTCGAACTTTTCTGGTAAAGGTTGGGAAACTTCGGAATCCACCCCACGCAGCCCTCGCGGGTGGTATAATCACCATCCTCCCCACACCGGGTGGAAAAGATGCAAGTTCAAATTCCGTCAATGACACAAGGAATTTGTGGGCTTTTTTCATAACGTGGCTGAGTTCAGAAAACAGGCAAAAAAACCACAAAACACACATGGTCTAAGTCTTTGATGTGCCTAAAGCCATACGACAACTCAGCGCCGCAGACTTTCCTGCACTGCAATTAGTCTTCGATGATGGTGTAGGTAAACCCCATGATTGATATCTCCAGCTTCCCTGCTACATCATCAGAAAATGTCATACACCGATCCACCACGATAACCTTTTTTTTTTTCAAGATTGCATCTTCTTCTGTGCAAATTGTATGAGCTTTTCCTGAGCAAGAGTTCATCCTCTAGTGTTTCTTTTTCATGGTAACATTTTGCTCTTGCTCATTCACACTCACGAGGGCGTGACATACAGTTATCGACGTACATCTTTAATAAAGACCTGTGAATTTCAGTTGAAGATACGCCCTTCACTATACGCAACCAACACTTCGTTGCACTAGCTTGGACGCAGCCTTCACTGTGTATGCCATACTTTCTCTGCTGCTACGCTTCACTACCCACATATAGAACAGCAAACGTGCCCTATTTTTCAGGAGAAGCATTAGTTACCAACCTTCAAGACTAAGGACATGTCCACTGCTATCTTGACCACGACAACTGTTTGAGTATCAACCTTCACTATACACAGCTAACGTTTTATTATCAATTTCTTATGGTTCTTGCCCTTCAGCAGGAACTGAAAGTTAAAAATTGAGTCCCTGCACACCGATTCGGTTTTTTTTTTCTATTTGAAATGTCATACCAAAATTATACAGACGTCCTGGTTCAAGCGTGTCTGTTCTAACCATCCTACCAAAAACTGTCAGGAGTTGAAATTGACCCATCTTCGTATATTATACAATTTGCAATCAAACAATTTAGGAACTGACCACTCGGCATGGTAATGCCGAGTGGTTAAGCGCGAGTACAGTAGTACACGTGTTTGAGTCAACTGTGACTCAAGCCTCTGATTGCTAAATGTGCTAATGGTGGAATTTTTATCTTGTAAACGCTTCTGATCCTAAATGGTAGTCCAAAATGTAAGCAGAAAAATTATTTTTATAATACACCAAATCAGCTAATGAGCTCTTCTATTTCACCCTGTTATAACATAAAAATAGCCTGCCTTGTTAATAATACAGTATTTAGAGTAATTTCTAGTAATGTTTATTAATATAAGTTGTTTGGAAAACCAACATTTCGTAATCTTTCAGCAGAGGTGCAATTCTTTGCTTTGGTCTGTGCTATTCAAGAGTCAGGCGAGTCTAAAGCTGGACATAGAATTTTGGAAATCTTGCCCCTTGAGTGTCGAGAAATAAAGTACGTTTCCTTTCCAACTTCAGTGAAATCGGCTATTGGCCAGACAAAACTAATTAAAATAATTATGTTAATTATGGTCGTGTATACCTGAATTTGAATTTTTCATGATGGAATGGACGAAATGAAAAACAAACTGGAGAAGGCTACAAAGGGCAAGATCAGGATTATTAGCGGCTGCTACTATTAGGCAATACAATGTCCTGAAAAGAACAACCAGAGATCAGATGAAAAGAGGTGACATGACAAGACTCCGGAATGGCAGCTTGGTTAAAATATAATCTTAAATAAAGCCTTAAAACGGAGAACCAAAGGGAAGTGAAATTCGTTTTCATAAATAGGATTTGGACTAACAAGGAAGCAAGTTCGCTTTTAATAGAACAAGGAATAAGCCAATAATATTGTAGCGACAATAATGGCCTATTAATTGAAGTTAAGGATTCATTATAGAAGGAGCGTCTGATATTGCTTTATGAAAAACACAAAATTTAGCTCATGGGATTTAACGAGGAAGTAGTAAATATTTTCTTCAAATTGTTAGGCAATCTCTTCAGATGAATCTTCCCAGCCAGTTCCACTTACTATAAAATAAGATATGAACTGGTTTTAGTACATGATGAATATCGTGACTGTTTAGCTGCAGAGGCAGCTAAGGCCACATGGCGTTAATATATCGCGTTAAGAAATGATGGGGAAACCAGAGATCGGATGGCTCATAATCGGCGTGCAAGAGCTCTTTAAAGTTCCTCCCATCCAAAGGGAAAGTATTTCGCAACTTTGGCAAAAACAAAATCGAGCTCAGACCTTTTTCCCCTGAGCGATGCATGATAATAGCACGAATTATATGTACACTGGTGTGCAAAACTTAAGGACCAACACTATTTCTAAAGGTTACAACCACAAAATCAAACGAAACAGCCTGTGGCGATTTGCATAACTGTGTCCGTTCAGTAGAAAGCTGGTGCAAGTGCAAAAAATTGAATCGTGATGAGAGGGCTCACATAAACAGATAAAAGCAGCAGTCACCGGTTATGTGCAAATTACCGAACGATTGTTACAAACGTTCGATTGGTTTCATGCAGTGCTACAGACTACGAAATGGCCAGTAGACAACATCTGGATGACTTTACCCGGGGTCGAATAAGTGGGAAGCTCGAGGAAGGCCGAAGTGCGAGGAGTGTGGCTGCAGACTTCGATATCGCCGGTAGTATTGTCTCACGTGCGTGGTCGGCCTTCAGAAGAACGACAGGTACAGCTGTTCGAAGGACCAGTGGTGGTCGTCCACGAAAAACAACGCCCAATGATGACCGCTATATACTCCTACAGGCCAAGGGGGACCGACACCAGACAGCGGGATCTATTGCAAACCTGCGTCCTGTGCAGCTGGTTTGCAAACCAGCTGCACAGGACGCAGGATATCGCGGTTTACTGTGGCCAGGCGACTCCACAAAGGTGGACTGTTTGCCAGACGGTCAGTACGCTGTGTTCCTTTAACACCTACTTATCGAACGCAAGGACTGAAGAGCAGCGCAATGGGGTAAGGTACTCTTTTTACTGATGAGAGTAAATTCAGTTTCAGCAGCGATTCTGAACGTCAGCTAATTTGGCGAGAGGTTGGCACATGGTATCACCCCGCAAACATCACTGAAAGGGATCGATAATGAGGTCGAGGTGTTCTCGTCTGGGGAGGCGTTATCTTGGATGGATGTACACATACTGGAAGGCCGTACTGTAAGCGGTTCACGCGATTGTACTGAAGTAATCTTTCCCCATGTGCGTCCGTTCCGAGGTGCCATTGACTCCGAGTTAGTGTTTATGGATGTTAACGCCATACCTCATCGCACTGCAGCTGTTGATAAGTTTTCAGAAAGTGAGGACATTGTTCGTATGGATTGGCCTGCCCGTTCTACGATCTAAATCCCATCGAACACATATGGGAAGCTCTGGGGAGAGGCCTAGCGGCACGTCCACACACGCCAGAAAATGTTCACCAGCTGAAGATGGCACTGACAGAGGAATGGACAATATTACCGCAAGAACTTATCAACAACATTGTTCTAAGTATGGACAGGCGATGCTTGTTTGTTTGTTATTTGGTTTTTAGGAGTATTAGCAACTAAGGCCATATTGCTCCGAAAATATGCGGTGGTCATTCCCTGACCTTTCCGCATCCTCCGTATTTGGTGGTCACGGGCTCGAACCCCGGTCTAATCAAGAAGCGTGTGCTACGCACTGCCGCTCCTGCCCACCTGGCTACGGAGGCGCCACAGGCGATGCAAAGTCTGCATCGACATTAGGGGTGACCATATATCCTACTAAGGACAACCTCTTCCCTTTGTTCCATCTTTGGCAGTGATGCATCTGTATCATGGTAGCCAGGGCTATGTTGCCATTTTTGAATAAAGTCCCTCTGTATCGTTTTGTTTCCGTTGTTGTTTCCTTCATCATTTCTGTACCTCACGAGGTTCCTTTGGTATGCTTTTCCCATATCCAGTCCACTCCTATGAGAAGCTACAGGGGAAAGACTTAAGGAAAGACAAAACTTAAGGACCTGACTGGTCCTTAAGTTTTGCACAGCAGTGTATGTATGATGTTCGCCCGAGTTAGCATATTTATTCAATACAAGTTTTTAACAATTTGAAAATCAAAGTCATGTTTCAAAATCGAACCTTAGAAATAACATGAAAAGGAAACTATTCAAAAACTGATGTCTCAATATAATTTAAATCGATAAAAAAAAAAAAAACCTATTCGTTTGGCTATAAATTTATTGAAAACGTTGAAAAACTGGTCTGCGGTTAAGGCTTTACACCCCCTCACCTCTAACACCACTAAACATGGTTGCACAAAGTTTGAGTGAACATTTTCTATTCCAGCGCAGAGATACGTCTGGTCGATTTTTAATCAATATTTTCTCGTACATCAAGCATTTTATAGCATCGAGTCGAGCATAGACGATCAGGTGGAGAAAACAGCAGTTGCAATGAGATGGACTGATCGTGTATGTTTTGTGGTTGCTGTACTCATTGATAACACAGCCGAGGTGCTGAAGTTCGAGAATTTGTTTTGTAATCAAAGCAAAAACGACGGGATCGTGGCGTTAATATAGATTTATTCAAATCTACATTGTAACAGCGCCCTCTATAATAAATATGAAATATATATGAATGAGCTGGAACTCATAAGCCATCACGTGGGTCTTAGAACGTCACGAAAGCTTTATTAATAAAATTGGAATATATAGTCTAAACACTGTGCACATACAGTAAACAATAATGGATTCATTCTTTCTGGATGGATGACTCTAGGACTGATGATTATTTCTCACCCGGTGGCAGCAGTTTTGCAAATAAATGTTCCAAATATTTTAGAAAAGTTGAAGTAGGTTTGATATGGTGCCATATTGAAAACAAGTGCCCTTGATGGAATTATACGTTGAAAAAAAAAAAACCCAAGCTTTTGGGGAAGGGTGGAACTTTGCTGTCCACGCCTGACACCGACTAATTTAACCACGGAGTGAAAAAAGTCCATAAATTCCTCGCGTCCTTGATAGGATTCGAATTCGGGGCTTTTCCACCAGATGTGGGAAGGTTGGTTGGTTGTTGTAGGGTTTTACGCGCATGGCCACTTAAGCCATATTGCGCTGTATATAATATGTCTGTAAATTGCGCGTGTTCTATGGTCGATTTTCTGTTTACTGGACGAAAAACCCGATTTTCAGGGAGAAAAAAAATCATGCTACCGTCGCCTGAAAACCGACTAACTCAGCCACGTTGTGAAAAGGGCCCATAAAATTTCCTCACGTCATTGAGGGAATTCAAACTCGGGTCTTTTCCACTCGGTGTGCGGAGGACGGTGATTATACCAACTCTGCCACTCACAGGGCGATGTGAGAAGGCTGGCGATTATAACCGATTTGAACTCGGGTATTGGTGAAGTTTAAATCAAAAAGAAAGACTATTAGTTTCCAAGATAGACCCTTCAAGATAGAAAACACATTTTTCACTGACTGTAGCGATCCAAAGAGCCATGATCAAGTATCTAAAGAGCCTTTTAGAAAACGACTTTCAAGGATGCTTTGACGTATGGTAGCGACATGTCTCATATACCCATAGGGTACATACACACCTGAAGACGACCACCACAAAACGTAAATGATAATCTTACAATAAAGTATCATTGATTGAATCCTTGAACTTCGTTAACAGACCTAGTATACCTCCATTACTACTTAATTATACAAGCATTTTAAAAATAAAGAAAATTCTTTTCGAAAAGAAACGTTTCCACCATGCTCACCTCAAATGAGAAGCAAACCTAACGATCCCTTTTACAACGTTTCTACCCGAACGCTATCTACGCATCGTGGGCGATGAATGTATAGGCATGAACACAGAGGAAGCGCGTGCACACACATTCATTTCTCTCGGGGCACTTCTGTTGCAGCTGTGTTACTATAGAAGCTCATTTAGGGACCGCCTTGAGGGTTTTCTATTGGCTGGAAATTATCGTCAACCTGTCATCCATATTAGAACGCAACATTGGTATTTTTTCGTCTGTCTGACACGCGCACACACCGGGACAGTCCCGCAGCATCTAAAGAGCGTTCTAATACTTTAATTATGTCTTATATCTTTTCACCGGCGGATCGTGCCTTATCAATAAACGCCATCCCTGCTTCTTAATGCCTCCTTTGTTTACTTTAATTAAGTCTGGAAGCCAGTGTTTCCGTTACCACAGTAACGACTTCTTTAAAAATATGCGTTCTTTCAACACCAAAATTTTCACCTAGAGGACAAATTTAATCCAACTTGTTGCAATTTTTCGTCCTTATTTTTATCGGGAGGATGTCTTCTTGCCTTTTCCCAGATGGTGGAAAGCGAGCATGGATTTCTTAACCGCATCTGCTTGTGAATTCATTAAGAGACAATGGAACAAAAGTGATGCGCGCTTTTTATTTTATTTCGCTCGAAAAAAAACTGTTCTGAAAATTAGGTTTTGGGTATTCCAGAAACCATTGGAACTCTGTGTAATCCGCGCTACTTTCTTGATCAAAATGGCGTCATGTATCAACTGTAAATATGCAGATTAAGTTAACTCAATCGACACGCATATTGTTGGTAAATTGCACAGTTAATTATTAAGTCCCTTTTCGTGATTAAATCATTTCTGGTTCTGCGTATATGTGTGAAAATTAGTACTAGTAATGGCTACATGGTGCGAGAAAGCCTATGCTGCACCAGCCAAAAAAAATAAAAAAAATAATAATAAGAAGAAGAAAATGTAAGAAACAAATAATAATAAGACAAAAGGAAATAGTGCACATGACGTGTACGAGGGGATATCAAAAAGTTCGTACCCTGACCTAGATAGAACATCAGTAGAAAGATGCCATTTTTAATATAAGTTGTCTATACATTCAATAACTAACATGTGAAATTTCATTCCCGTAGGTGATTGTACACCAGAGGTGGAGCCTGGAACCTGAGGAAGGACGCTATGGTCGACAAAGTGGAGTATCGAGCAGTGATCAAGTTCCTACATTTGCTGGGCAAGAAGGCTCAGGAAATTGACGAAGAAATGAAAGCTGTGTATGGACAGAATTGTCCATCCTATGACACTAAAAAAGTGGAAACGGGAGTTCCAGTGTGGTCGTACAAGTGTCTTTGACGAGCCAAGAGAAGGAAGGAAGGACATCAACATCCATAGACAGTGAGACGGTTGCAAAGGTTGAGCAGTTGATGCTGAGTGAGACAATTGATTTCATCGCAAATGAAGTGGGAATTAGTTATGGGTCTGCTCACAGCATTTTACTTGATCATCTGCACATGTCTAAGGTCTCCGCACAATAGGTTCCAACATTGCTGACGCCTTTGCAGAAGCAATGTCGAATGCAATGTTCTCGCCAACTGTTGGATTTGTGTAATGCGGATGCTGAGAACTTTTTTGATCGGTTGGTGACAAATGAAGAAGAATGCTGGATGTAGCAGTGTGATCCGGAGACTAAAGACGTATTCTGATTCTGAAAATCTATTCCGATTTTCTGATTTCTTGGACGAAAAACCCGAGTTTCCGGGAGAAAAAACCATGCTAATTTTTCCTTATATCGACTAATTCAGACACGTTATGAAAAAGACCAATAAAACTTCCTCACATCATCGACGGGACTCGAACTTGAGTCTTTACCACTCGGTGTGGGGAGGACGGCGATTATACCAACTGCGCTGCCCCCGAGGGCCGTGTACTAGTGTGTACTTTGAAGATGAAACAAGATGTTCTGGTTTAATTACCTAAAAGTCAACCTACAAGAAGAGTTGTTCTGGTTATAGGTTTATCGGAAATAACAATTAAACTGATTAGAAAGGTACGTTCATTGCTGTCGGAAGATAAATTAAAATCTCCACGTAAGAAAAAAAATTGGTGAGTTATGAAAAGAATTGACGAGGTAGATGATTTTAATATATGCATTATTCGTCGCACTATTCAAGAATTTTATAGTGTCGATATAAAGGTAGCCACTTTAAATAAATTGTTGCCAAGGCAGAAATTGGATTTCCATTCAGAAAAATCCAATGCACCGTATCATAGCGTTCAACAAGACAAGCCTCTGAACACTTCGTCGCAGAAGCAAGGTATTATAGAGTGGTTAGTGAGACACGATGTATCATTGCAACCTTGGAATGCGTAAATATGAATCATTAGAAATTATTAGCCATTTAAACATCCCAAAAACAAAGTGGATGGAATACATCATGAGCAAAGATCCAAAAACAGAGTGGATGGAATACTCCAAGAGCAGGGACACACTGCCTTAAGATTACCACCATATCATTGCGAATTAAACCCTATTGAATTAATGTGGACTCAACTGAAAAATTTTATTCGAAATAAAAATATTCAAGGAGATCTGAATATGACGCATC
Organism: Mastigoproctus giganteus; assembly: GCF_048544385.1. Classification (NCBI taxonomy): domain Eukaryota; kingdom Metazoa; phylum Arthropoda; class Arachnida; order Uropygi; family Thelyphonidae; genus Mastigoproctus; species Mastigoproctus giganteus. Next base: position 75,655,917 of record NC_143585.1, on the reverse strand, counting down.
TGACGGCATACACGAGACAAGGAATAGTTGGCATAGCTCAAGAAAGATGGAAAGGTTGCTGTGACCATGTTTTCAAAATAGAGCAGAAGTATTGGGAAAATGATTGCATTATTAAAGAAGCTACCGAATCTAGTGGTAAGTACAAATGAAAGAGATAGCGAAATCGAATAGCAACGGAAACAGATCAAGAGAATGTAAAAAGTTTTTAATTACGTTATTAATATTTATTAAATATTAATTATTTCTCAATACTGCATAAATTAAATATCCTCGGCTTTTCATCTTATTCTAAAATCAGAAAACTTCATTAATTTATTTGAAAGTGCAATAGAAACGAAATGTCAACACCTTGAAGAAATTCTTATTGGCGAAGAAGGGAGCATCGATGCCAAAGAGTTACATCAAGAAATCCAATCTTTGCAGCATGTTTTAAAAGGAAAAAAGTTTAGTTGTTTAGAACTGACATTTATTTAAGATGAAAACTTAGTTGAATTATATCCCAACATCACCACCATTTTTTTTTCGGATATTATTAACATTGTCGATTACGGTTGAGTCTGGAGAGAGGAGTTTTTCAAGACTCGAAATGATTAAAACATATTCAAGATCAACAATTGGTCAAGAAAGAATTAATGGATTGGCCATTATGTCAACAGAACAAGATGTACCAAAAAATATAAAAAGAAAAACATCAGACGTGTAGAAAAAAAAAGTTTTGCGAGGGGACCCAGATGAATATTTCGCCCGGGGTCGACAGAACAGAATACTACTGGAGGACAGTGCCGTCCTCCAGTAGTGGAGGACGGCACTGTCCTCCACTACTACAGGATTCGCCATCGACAATGATTACCAGTGAGGAGAGGGTGTCTGTTGGGTCTTCTGCTATGGAAACCCATACGTCTGGGTGTGCGACCATACAAAATACTCCAAGAAACATTATTTCGTACAATGGAACTCTACCCATTTACCTTTACGGGGAGCTTTGCTCATCTCGTAATCACCAAATACCACAACGAGCACTCAGGTGGTTTCCCCTACATACAGCTGAAGATGGTAAAGCGAATATATGAGCCAAAATATTATAACCACTTACCTAATAGCGTGTTGGACCGTCTTTCGCCGTGAAAATCTCTTGCACGGGGAGTGGTATCGACTCCACGAGACGGCGAAAGGTGTTCTCAGGTATCCTGAAACAACTGGACAGAAGGACGTCCCGGAGTTCGTCAATGGAGCGGATTGGCGAATGCTGCGTTTCAGCGGCTAAATGACCAGAGGAACAACGGTACACTACACATGCACAAAATCCATACACCTTTAAACCTCTGGCATTAACAGTGTTCTGTTTCACACCCACAAAGTATACTACGCGGAGATGGGGAAAACACACTCTACTCCACCGCATCCAACAAGTGTCCGATGGGATTAGTGGGGAAATTTGGCGATCCTTGAACCATTTCTACCCAGTGCGGCCTTGTCACACGGGTCGTTCTCTCCACGTTTACCTTGACTGTCAACCAGTGAAGGTCTCCCCGTCCCGGCACGTTGGTTGGTTAGTTGTGTGTCCCTCTTTGGACCATTCCAGCCACACCTTCATTATGGCGGCCCTCGAACAGTCGATAATGCCTGCGTTTGCTGAGAAGCTGGACCACGCCTTCCTAGTATCATAAATCATTCCCTGAACGGGTAATACTGATAGGCACTACCTGTTCCGTCACTATATATGTTGCGCCCGTCGGTGTCGTCACCCTAGGTGCTGTGGGATGCATTCACTCGTGGAGACATCGGTGGTCAATGTTTTGGCTCATAAGTGTACCTTATGCCAGTTCAGATCCTTATGTCCAATCCACGCAGTAACATGATCAAACTAAAATTCTGATCATCGTGTGGATATAAGATTTTTATTATGAAATACCAAGGCCGGGACTCCATATCGCATTATGGAAACATCGCTGAACAGGAAGCTTTTTCGAAATAACAGAACTTATCCCTGGTAGGCTTGTTCCAGGGACACATCTTTTAAGTAGAATAAAAACACGGGTCTTGTAGTGCAAGCGAAGTTTAATATGAAGAATCGAAATCAGATTGGTTACAGCTTGTTCAAGTTGATCAGACAATGTCAGGGATCAGTTTGGGCTTCGTGGAAAATCATCGCATTACCCGTTTTTTCATAATTTTAAGTAACAGCTAATAATAACTGTGTCCCTACAAGGGAATCTGGTTCCAAAGCAGCTAATAAACCCTATCCTACCCTACCCTACTCTCAAACACCATTGGGTTGAAATACGACCCTGCAGTCTCTGGGATTATTTATATTTTATTTGTAAATGATGCAGCATTATGCTGTTACTGGATCTTTGACTTTTTCATTCAGGTCATATGCCCTGACTTGGGTAATAAGTTTCCCCGACTTGGATAAAGAAATACAGTAAGAGAAAAAAAAAAAAATCCGTGCACCACGAACCTGCTGTAATTATTATTTCAAATATCCCATATTTTAAAGGTGAAAAAAAAATCAACTTTTTTCGACTTTTCCTTCAAATAATCTCATCACATCAGACATCCATGCATGCCGTTTTCTTATTAATATTTCTTTTCCCCAGTTCGTCGCCAACTTCCTTCAAACGAAGAAAACACCATTTATTCTGAGTAATGTTTACTTGCTTCTTTTCTAGATATACAGAAAACTTCTTTCAGACTGTAATTCATCTTTCAGACAAAATTGCATCTGAAAACAGCCTCAATGCATCTGTTATCGTTTGACTCCCAAACCGACTTGACCGGTAGTAAATTAAAGTTCAAAGTTGGTTGAATACACGAAACATGAATTTAAAAATTTTGGCAGCAACAAATGACATATTAAGTTTAAATTTCAGTACAACTATCACAGTTTGACTCTTTTTTTTAATATAAGGTGTTTTATGATCTCTTTTATTCGCATGTCATTCAAAAAAAAAAAAAAGGTCATTAACCATATCCAGAAGTTAAAATCTATACTGTGTTACCAAAGGTATGGAAACACTAACCAATAAACAGATGAAGCTGCAAAAGGTATGCATATCACTTATAATCGACAGATAACAGAAATGAACTCAGCGAATATGAACGAGGACGGTGGGAACTTGTCATAGACCAGGACTTAGCCTACGCGCACTTTGAAGCTTATCATGCCGAAGGACCTCCAACACCCACCCATCTGATTGGAATAGCTGTTGTTGTTGTAGGGTTTTTGAAGCATCAGCGACTAAGGCCATATTGTTCCGTTTATGCTGCCTGTAAATTGCGCGGATTCTGCGGTCGATTTTCTGTTTGCTGGACGAAAAACCTGAGTTTTCGGGAGAAAAACCACGTGCCATCTGCTTGAGACTGACTAACTGAGCCACATTGTGAAAAAGGCCCATAAAATTTCCTCGCCTCATTGACGGACTCAGGTCTGTTCCACCAACTGTGCTACCCACGAGGGTATCGAAATAGCGTGTAATAAGATTCGTCACACCAACCACTATTCTCTGGACCAATTACAACGTTAGTTGCATCAATCAAGGCAAAACCACTGATTCCGATTGGTCATATTTCACTTATGTACCACCACTCTTCCATGAAAATCGAGACTGAAGCTCTGCACTTTGAGCGTTCGTACAGACCTCAACCCTCTTCACGCTTTAAATCGCTTGTCCATGTTTCTCAGGGATGTCTCACGAATTTGAAGTGCTGCCCTTTCCGAGTACAGTAATGTGACATCCAATAATAACACCAATCTCGAAATCAGTCAGCTCGGGTCTTCATTGCAGAAGACCCAAGGGATTATAGAAACAGGAGTGCCTGGATATTTTTGGAGGGGTACTGTTGAATGGACCTTTGAAAAACCGTCTGGTTAAGTCAAACAGGAGATACCAGGGTCAGATATTTACAAATTACAGAAAACTCATGGGAATGTAACAAAAACCTGTATTTAGGAGTGGTTTTAAAAAGCAAATGTAAGAGTAACTAGGAAACCTGCTCTTTCAAATTGTAGAAAACTATGGCATGAAGCTGAATAAGGAATGTCTTTTTGAGAGAATGACTAAAAATGGAAACCAATCTTCAGTGACGATTAAAGGAAGCATTGAAAAATGGTTTAAGGTTAACTTGATGATTGAGAGAATTTATTAAAGGGTCCACGAGAACTGATAGAGCAAGGCCCTATTAATTCTCCTGGAATCTTTAATAAAGGAATATAATTTACTACCAAAGTCCAGTATGGCAGATGTCAGGTTTATGATAACTGTCATGGGTCTGAATGAATCCGAGAATTTAGCATTAAAAATAGTTCCACAGAAATAAAAGTTATAAAGGTTGAAGAAGGCAAGGGACAGTTAGACTTCGTAGTGTAGACTAAAAACCAAGAATTGAAAGAAGCTAGTAACGTTGTCTTCTTTAATGATGAAGAAGGAGAATTAAACATGGAAACAAGCAGAATAAGTAAAGCAGGTGTAGAAATAATTAGTTTTAAGAAAAATCAATGAACCTATATCGGATGCAAGTTTAGGTTAACAAGGGATTGGTACAAATCTCGTGCAAATTCTCTATTGAATGAAATTAGGCTTCAAGTAATATTTTGGTCTATTAGATGACGCGCATAGTTAATGAAAAATCCACATTCGTTTTCTCAGGACCTGTGACATCAGGAAAGAGGATAGAAAGTTAAATGAGACTTTATTTATTAACACGATTCAAAAGATTCTACGAAGGAAATGTCATACATACTTTCTAAAGTTATAAGAAACATTTTGAACTTCCTTTTATTTTTGTAGCTTGAAGTGAATAATTTGATTATCCTTCCCCCACCTCAAATAAATCGATTCAGTAGATTACTTTTGATCGAATTTTCCCCGAGTTGCAATCAGTGCCCTCTGTTAAGATTAAACAACAAAGACAGATTTTTGCTTTTCCACTCGAAAAGGAGACGTAAACTTTTAACAATAACAAATGCAAACATAAAACGGTGTTCGAGTCTCCTTCTTTCTCTCTCTCTCTCTCCTCCCCTAATTTAGCTTATGTATGGAACCGTAGCTCTCAGAATTCGACCGACCAACGCCAAGAAAGCTGCAATGTGCCTTCTTCTACTGCGAACACCTGCCAGGCCTCTCTGTCTACGTCATGTACGGAAAACCACCTGCCCGAAGCTAATTTATGGCTCTGATCGAAAGTTTCATGGAGGGGTTTTTTCCAATTTTTTTTTTTTTCTTTTTTTAACGGCAAAAGTTGGGAAACAAAGGCGTGCACCTGAAAGTGACAGGACTTTTAAGGCTGCCCATTAGGCTTAATAAGAAAGAGAATGGAGTCTAATAGAAGGTCTTCGCGTGAGAATTGGGTGTATGCTGAGCTCTAACACTGCAGTACTTTTTAAGTGCAGCATTTTTCATCCAGCAGGAAGAGAAGTGAGGATGATCTGTCTCCATAACCAGCAAACTGCCTGCTACAAAAACCAGCTTCCCATCTCAAAGGTCACGGGTTCGAAATCGGAAACTTAATTTCCAAAAGTATTATGCGCAGCTTTTTGGGAAGGATAAGAGAAAGGATTTTAAACACTAGATGGCAGAAGGATCGAAGTAAAACCAAAGAAGTAATTTTCGTAACTTGCATTCGTATTTTCCTTTACTTTCATTCTATGATATCCATCCGTGGAACTAATTCTCTTATCCATTTTCCCGTTGAAGTATACCACATATTCGGTATGTCTATTTGCGCATGCTTTTCCAATTACTCTTTGATATTAAATATTTACAAGTGCCGAAATTAAATCAGAAAGAACCAGGAAACTTTGGAAAGCAAGAAAAAAGAATCGAGTGAGTACTGAACCGGTTTGCTGCTCTCCGGTCCTCACTAAAACGAAACAGCTAATCATCTAGACATGGGGAACGAAAAAAGTGCACGCAGTAAAAGGCATAAAAATAAATTAAAGAACAAAATATCCCTTCCTGCAATTTCTTCTCATAATAAGACGGAAGTAGAAATACTTTCAAGAAGGGAAGTGACACTGATAACGAAGTCATCCGTTGCTATGGAGATGGGATTGGCATGGCAAGATATGACATGGAAATATCAAGCGCAACCTGAATAAATTATGAACTGAACGTGAGACCGATGCTCCACAGGTAACTCAGATCGTAAAGAAGTGATGGGCATCTGCGTCTCCACTTAGGACATCGCAGAAGGCCGCTAAAAGGACAGCATCGCTCTCTCATTTCTTTTTTCTTTCCATCTAGGAAAAGGAATTTAGTATCCTGTTGGTACTAAATACATATTTGATCCAAATATTACTTTAATGGATCCACCTGGTCGAAAATTGTTCCACCGGTTTTGCAATTTGATTTATTCGGAAGACTGGAGACCTTATCTGTCTACATTTCTTCGTACTGAAAGTTTTGTATTACTACATACATGACTGTTAAAGTATTTTTACACCAGTGTTTGCATAGCCAAAGATTTGAGGGTTTTTTCCAACGAATTACCCTTCAAAGCATCTCGTGACTTCATTAATGAAACATTCATACAAATAAAGTTATGGAAAATTCATAAACCATGTACATGGGAAACAATGAACTACTATCCTCACTGTCATGCATTTAACTCGTGGGGCGGAACAACTGGAAAAATAGATACTTCTATGTGCACCTTATCCACTGGATGTCATGTTTTTTTCGCTCAGATCGATAGTGTATTGCCGTGGCCAGAACAGCGCCTCTGGGGGTGTTAAACACGGTACACGTCGCCTATAAACTAGCTTGTAAAAGTTTGTATGAAAGTTTAGAGCGGGAGGGTGTGTGAATGGAAGGGAATGAACTTGCGAAGATTATTTGGCGACCATTTTTATACGAGTTCCTTAAAATGAAAGCGCAGAAACATTAGAAGCCGCATAGCCTTAAAAAACAAAATAGTTTCATTAGACTTTCTCACAAAAATGATGCAGGACACAGCAATTTAAATCCCAAATTTGAATTAAAAACGTAGTAATGTCCAAGAATCGTCTATCTCCATTTTAAGGCAAATCAAAAAGTTTACATTTGTAGGATGAGAATTATCGAAATCCAATTTTCTTAATTTCGTTCCATATTTAGTCCATCGCTGTTTCTCGATTACTCCGGTAAAACGCGTCCCACTTTCTTATTGGGTTCTTTTTGGACAGAGCGATGTAATTGCAGAGATGAGCGAACGGGACAATTAAAAGAATGAGGCAGAGGGCGCCGTTTCCACATTACAGTAATGGAAAAGCTAAGCCTATTTTCTACCGCAATACATGCGAGTCACCATACCATGAATAAGAACGCTATGCCTACAATGAAGTGTCATCAATCATAAATCTTCCATAAGTACTACAAGCTCCTGGAACTTTAGCCATAACAAAGACTAAAAAGGGTGGCCCAAAGTGCACGTGTCCCGGAGCACGTGACATTCTCCCATAGTTGGGACTTAGGAGGAGGGAGAGAGAGGGGGTGAAATTACATTAATTATTAACCAGTTGCCTTGTTTAGGTGATGGCAGCCGGTGCAACGTGACAGGAATCTAGAAAAGAGCTTGCACTGAGGGCTCCGTTGCTATGGTTACGAACTATTTGCGGGAATGGGACCGGGGATGCGGTAGGAGGGAGACCAGGATGAAGGTGGAGGGGATGAAAGAGATAAAAAGGCAACATGGAAGGTTCATCTTTTAGAGAGAGAGACGGAAGAATCGACGATCAGTGTCTGAGAGACTCAAGCGAACAAGAGAAAAGGCAGTACATCCTTAGCGACCCACAACTTCTCTCCATCTAATTTTCTGTTGTTCCTGATAAGGTAGAACGAAACAGAGAGAGAGAGAGAAAGCGCACAGATGAGCTTATTTCCCAAAGGACACATTCCACACGACTTTAGCATTTCTCCAATCGGAGCTCCATTCCCGTATGGTTCCAATTATCAGAAATTACAGTTACCGCCTGAACGACAGAGCGAAACGATAACGAACCCTGTTATGCGTCCGTCACTGGATATTAGCTGACTCTGGGATAATTTAGTACTGATTATCAGTAAAAGTGGATCGAGTCAGCTCCATTTTCACCAATTTTTCGTCCTTCTGCCAGTTCCGTTTGGAACCGTCCATTGTTCAGGACACAATTAGAGAATGGATCAGAAGAATAAGACCATTGCATTCTGGTTTACAAGACTTCAGTTTATCCCAAGAGACCGACAGTAACGCAATGTTTACAGACGCTTTCGTATATTAGTGGTCTTCCACGAAGTCATAAAAATGTCCCTTTACAGCTATAGCATAAATCTTTAAGAAAGAATTTCATCTAAAGTTCGACTTTGATGAAAAATATTTCAAAGTCTGTCTGTAAAAAAATATCAAGCCTCCACGTTTGTTGATCAGATTGAACTATCCGATTACACATGCATTGTTGAATTGAACATACCGAAGAGGAGAATAAGTTATATTAGCCTTATGGTGCAAGGAAGCTCTGGACATTTGATTCACCAACTAAGAAAATAAATAATAATTAATTTAAAATAATAATGGATAATATAATAAAATAAAATAAAAACATTTTAACACCCCCCTTAAGTGTGTATCTATCCAACTGAGCTGTGAATTTCCCCAAGCTGTCAGCCTCAACCGCCCGTAGAGCAACTTATTCCAGTAATTAAAAACTCACAGGTTAAAAGAAATCTTCCGGAAATCCAGTCTAAACCACTTTCCCTGTAATTTGGATTTAGGACCACTAGTTCTGGAACCATTCATAACAGTGAAAATTTTACCTTTGGTCATTTTACTTTACCCTCTCAGTGCCTTAACACCTTAATCAAGTCTCTCTTGGGTGCCCAGTTTCCGAGCTCTGCAACTCACCCACATATTCGAAAAATGGGCGCCCTTTTGCCGATCTTGCCAGGCGTGTTGCCTATATTATATTTGGGCCCTTTAAAGAAGCTTGATGGGTTTTTTTTTTTCCTTAAGTGTGGTCTGCATGCTTGGACATTGTATTCCAAGTGCCATTTTACAAGTGTTTATACAGTGAGATTGTGACCTCCCTAACTCTACAAGCCAATGAAAGTTAATCATAGATAGGACACCATGGGCTTTCCTTGATGTCTGTCTGCACTACTCGGAAAACTTAATGTCCAACCATATCGTAATTTCCAAATCTTTCTTCTTCTATTCTCTTTAGTTCAACCCCACCAACTGTATAAATTATTTTAGAGTTGCTATTCTCGAAGTGTGGGCATTGTGTGCATCTGTAAGCGGTCTGATGTACGTTTCACGACAAAATAGTCTATTCTCGAAGTATAAGAATTCGCATATTGCTGCATTAAACACAGCTGCCACTTTCTCGACCATCCCTGGAGTTTAAATAGTCCTGAAGAAGCGCTACTTGGCGCAGGTCATTAACTACTCTACCGACCTTGGCATCATGCCCTGCACCCATCGTCCATTTATTTAGAAAAATCGTTACTGGGACCAGAAGTGGTCCCAATAACGATGTCTCCACGTGACTGATGCTTCTTGGGTAGCAAAGTGTCCAGACAACAACAGAACATGAACACCTCGCCCACAAACCTACACCAATCACATTTCTGGCCCTTTTACAGTTGATTCTCTTTTCACAGCGACACGGGGCGGAGTTGAACAGACGTTCCAGGTGCTAGCCGCCCTTTACACAAACTCATGTCCACACAAGTCCCAGTAACGATCCTTGGGAACCCTACTTACGTTAGCCTGAATAACTTTCGATATGTTTCAGTATATTTCGGGTTAGCCCACAGAAAGTTTTCCACTGGTACCTAGTGCAGCTCTAGAAATCGCCATTAATTCTGTCCCTAATCAATTTATCCTAATTCTCTCCCTAACCGATTATCCCAATTCTCTCCCTAATCATCTGTTGTAATTGTATATCCGTAACTGTCTTCCTAATTTCTCCTAACAGATATCCAAATTCTCTCCCCAATCAATTACTCTTAGGTTACTCCTTAATCCTAATCGCAAGCCCTAATTCTGTCCCATCTATGTCCTAATTCTGTTCCCAATTATACTCCTAATGGTTACTTCATTGTTCTATTACAGTCCGTAATAGGTTAACAATGATTTGTCCCTAATGAACCATCCTAGTTCAATCCTCAGCCCAATAAATACATTTTCTGTTTATACTTAAAAAGTAGAGAGAATACAAGATACAGCACCGTATTTAGCAGTCAAGGGCTTGAATCCCGGGTCGCTGAAGACACGTGTATTTATGTACCCTCGCACGTGACCCCTCCAGAAATCAATGGTGCAAATGGAAATAGGTATCAAAAGCAAAACTGAGAATTTCCTAGACCTCAGATGTTAAAATAAAAATTATGAATTTATAAAGGGAGTCGTGAATATAATGAATTTAAAATTAAACCGGTTTGAAGCTAATATATTAAAAATGTGATGCGAAAAGCAATTGACTTCATTCGAAACTGAGATAGACAGAAGCAGTTTTTTTTTTATAAACGTTATACCTTGAAAAACGTTCAAAAATAATTGAAAACAATCACTGCCATGAGCAATGTATCCCTTTCCAAGCGGTGAAGTGTTTTCAATGAAAGGTGTATTGCCTAATCAAATTGAACTTTTGACGCAAGGATCCTACGCGCTATCAAAAGTCCTATTGAAATGCATTTATATTAAAGTACAAACAAAAGAGCTCTGTTTCACGCACAAATGTATCGAGTGCTTTTAAAAATTCATTAAGTTGCCCGAAAGAACGCTCTCCCTTGTCGATGGAATGAAAGCGAGCAATTCTCAGTGTGAGAAAAATGGCATCACCAATCTAACCCTACGGCGGTTTCAGACAGTTGGGAAGAGAACTCCTCCAGGGGATCCACGGATGCAAAATATACTGCCATAATTGGAAGCATTGGGCATCTGTTTTGAACTTTGCAATATTTGTATAAGCTTTATAATTCGAGATCATTTACGAGTAAGGTTAGGATGTTAATATATTTTTCGCTGATTGAAATTCATTATTAACTTTCACTTCCCCGGAAATCTCTGAACAATTAGCTAAAATGTGTAGAAAATTTTTAAAAAAGTGATTTCCTGAATCAAATCAAAATAATTGATCAATCGGATCCAACTGCCACATTAGCTTCGATTTCGAAAGAATTTTTAAAATCGCAAATAATTCCAAAAATTATATAATAAAAAATCAAAGTGTTTAGAAATGATTAACCAAATGTTTTTTCCTTTTCAAAAATAAAGCATTTCGAAGGTTTAAAACAGTTTTCGCAGGTCAGCCGCTAGTAGCCCACCGGACAGAACCTACTAACTGTATAGGAGACATAAGAATTGCCTAAGGGCACCTCCCCTCCCCCGAATTTAAAACTAGCGTGTCATATAATAAATTTTCAATGATTTTTGAAAATATTCGTATTTATTATATTCAAATTTTCTGTGTTGCTTTCTTATCTGCCTCAGTATTTAAAAATGTTATTATAACAGTATAATAAGAAAGTCAATTAGTGTTATGTAATAATTGTTCGAATTTCGTATTTAATTATTAAAATTTAAAAAAAAATTAACTAACTGTCTCTATAAACATTGACAACAAATATTTTCTCGCAAGCAGCACATTGGTTGTAATCACCGTCCACCTAACAACTGGATTCCAGAAGGCCTGGGTTCGAATCCCATCAATGACATGAGGAATTTGAATTTTTATAAGCTTTTTTTCACAATGTGGTAGAGTTGTAGGTCTCAGGTGAGGGTCGCATGGCCTTATCTCCGGACACTTGGGTTATTCTTCCAGCAAACAGCCAAATCGACCATGGAATACAAAGACAACTCCTCGCCTCATGGTCTAGGTTGCTTTGGTACTTAACAAACAATAAAACTGAGTTTTCTTTTTCACTCTCGGCGTTACTTTTCTTCCAAACAGCTGCTCGCTCTGTATAAATCGCAAATCCGCCCTACCATGGAATATTGTTCCTACATCTGGTGCGCTGCCCCTATAACTTCTCTCAGGATTCTAGACTCCATTCAAAAGAGGACAGTTAGGTTAGTTAACGACCCATCTCTTACAAAGTCTTTCCACACTGTTCTATAGACGTTCAGTTTCTGCTGCATGCCTTTCATACAGTTACTTCCATGGGCACTGTTCTTCTGAATTGCCTTCTATAATTCCCTCTCTCATCCAAACCAGTCACCATCCATTTACTGTCCAACTTCAAACTCACAGAACCAACTTTTCTTCTCCTTATTTATTCCTTCAACTTCTGTTTTCTGGAACAACCTCCCTTCATTTGTACTTCTCTAAAATTACAATGTGCAGAAATTCAAGTCCAATGTCAAGGTATCTTTTATCTTCTCAATCTTCAACCCATGCACGGTACCAAAATCTGTAGGTTTTAATACCTTTCGCGTTTGAGATTTTCATTAAAAAAACATCCAAAATGTCTCAAATAAAATCAAAAATATAGGTTGTTCTTCTAGTTTTATGAAAATATTAATTTCCGATTGCTCTGAGACAGTGAATACAGTCAATTGCTTAACTATATTTCACAATAAAATGCTTATCTTCTAAAAATCTAAATTAAATAAACATTAAGATTATTACTATATTTAATACCACGTGAACTAATAATATAATTTATTAAGCTATTCGCCTAAACTCTATACATTAAGGTAACGTTTCAGGTATCTTACCGATACCCATCATCAGACCGTGCTGCTGGCAGACCCCTTTTGCCGATGCTCCCAGAAATCTGACATATGCACACTGATGATGAGTATCGGTAAGATAACTGAAACGTTACCTTAATGTATAATAGTTTAGGCGAATAGCTTAATAAACTATATTATTAATTTCACGTGGTATTAAATATAGTAATAATCTTAATGGTAAACAACCACGTAACGTCCTTTCCTAACTATATTAAATAAACTTTTTAAAAATATCAAAATTTCAAATTTCAATTTTAAAAAAGCAATTTAATTGGTCTTAAATGAAGATTAAAGTACCAACACTTTTACTCTTCTCGGAATAATGGCCATATCTCAAAATTAAGACGTATTCTAAATTCTGATGTAGTCTTTACTATAAATAAAGAAAAGTAAGTTCATCGTGCGAACATCAACGAGAGTGAAGATTTGTTCTGTACAGAAACTCAAATGGAAGCCCAAACTTCTCTAATAAACATCTATAAAACTAGCGCATCTACTTAAACTGATAACGACGCATTGCTCCCGTGTTCGGGATGGAAAATATCACGAGCTTAATCTATGGAAATTTCTCGTTCCACGCAGTAAACGATAAACCTCGCCAATCATCAGTAAAAATCTTGAGATACCAGAGACAAATGGTACGCAAGGAAATTTCCCCCGCGCTGTAGATAACACATTAATAAGCAGGTAAGTAGTGTGCAAGACACCACGCTGCAAATCAGGAATATTTAGTGGAAATTAAAGCATCAACAGAGTCTAATTCATTTCCCTCTTCGTTGCATCAAAAAAAAAAAAAAAAAAAACGAGAAAAAAAAATCAGTGCACAGTAATCCCATTTGTCACGTCAAACATCCCAATGCGATGAATCAGGAAAGGGGTTTAATAAACAAAACTATTAGACATTACGGATGCAAATTGGATGTTGGAGAACAGCTCTTTTAACATGAATACAAATGGCCGTAATTTCTAGAGGTTGCAGCCTTCGTTAAGAAAATTTCCCTGCGCACAGAGCGAGCGCACACACGCACAACACTTCGAATCTTTTCTCCTCATTCAGAAATTATGGCATTTTTGTAACGTAGAGAGCTTTACAGCGAGAAGGCACGTTGCATTGGCGCCAGCAAGGCGTGGGTTAGAGCAGGCGCATCGAGTCGACTCTTTCCGAACATCACTAAACACTGGGAGGCATCTGTGTTTTACGAGAAGAGGGAGGAAAAAACCCTCTCCAGCAACAAAATGTGATTATTAATGCAAATCTACCGCTTTTCTGTAGGGTGCCGGTCAATTCCGGCGCACAGTTTGCTCCAAAAATGAGCACACTCTTCAGGGGAGAATCCAGCTTAAGGGTATTTCGTATGTATATTAGAGATGCGGCATATTAAGGGGCACTGCGCCATCAGTTTGCATCGAAAAGTTCCTACAGAGAGTGTATAAGAAGGTGAAGTCGATTTTCTTTCTTAAATAATATAATACAGACACTATAATTGCAAATATCCTTTTCCACCAACCCCAGTGACGTCACCAAGTTTCATCTTTATTCGCAAAGACCAAGGTTTAATCCGGTTAAGACTGTTTTCAAGAGAATAGCCTCGGGAGGGTCTAATCTATTTGTCCAGGGGCCAAAAGAGGTAGAAGGTCGAAGACCACGGTTGCAATACTCCATGGACTGGTAGATAAAAACGTCTTAAACGAGAACGTTTTAGGCGGAATACCAAAGAATTAATTGTATACGCGTAGGAAACAAAAGCAAATAGTAAAAACATCTTCCTCTAGATTCCCTGTAGCAATACATAATAAGGAATCTGAACTCGCATTTGATAGTTTGTATTTTCCACCGATAGGTAGCGGTCTGTTCCCTGCAAGCAATCTGTACACAACGAATAAAATCCATCCACTTTGCCCATCCATTAACTCGTTAATATATTCTCGCTTTGGCTGTCTTTCCTTATTTACTAGGCGACATTTCTATAAATAATTAAAATTTAATTAATTAAATATCGCGTGATGGGGGGTCGTAGATAGATATTGCGTGCTATTTATAGCGGGTCTTTCATTTACAATGAAAAGAAAAAAGGAAGTGGTGCGCACGCGTAGTCGGATACGGCTTGAAATAAGTTTGCCACGTCAATGAACAATACGTTCCACCATCTCTCGTGTCCAAATCCATGCATCTAAAATCAGCTACCACATATCCATAATTATTCAATACCTTTGTAGAAGGGGTGGTGTTGCTTGTAGCCTAATTACTACTAGTTAGATTCTGTAGATGCTGTGGCTGGAACAGACAAACCAACTTTGATTATTGTGCAAATCGTAGTTACCATGGAAACTGTAAGTCAACAATACGCATTCGAAAACCTGGGAACGTATTAATAACAAGGGCACAATACCCGCAACTGGCACGGACCCTTGTTCCCTTCAATATATAATATGCAAATATTACGCTACTTAACATGAGAATACCGTTCCAGTTACCAAAGATACTATTTCGGTGTTTATAAACCACACCGAAGGTTTTAGAACACAATTGAACAAAACACACTTATGAGGAATTGCATGTTTTGAATTGTATTATGATGAGGCGTATTTTTAAGTTCAAAATGTAGAATTCACTAATGAGGTTTGTTAAATTCAGTTCCTTTTTATTCAAGTTACAGATGGACACAAACTACTGGACCACAGCCGCCCCATTCTCCAGTTGGATATACAGTTTACTCAAGTGATTGATGTGGTTATGTTCAGTGGATAATATAGTCTATCATCAGTTCGTTTGTAATGATGCTTCAGCCTTCATTTTGAGATAGTGGCCCACTGTTTCTGTGTTGACAGAGATATTTACAATGTTCGATACGAGATGATATTCACCAACTTGGAATCATTAGCCGGGATCGTTAACTACATAGTTGAAGTAATCCTTTATTTTGCACTTTGAGACTTTATCCAAATGGTCGATTCCAGACAGGGTTGGCGTCGTGTTGGTAGATCCACTGACTGACGAAACATTAATATTGTTCAATGAAGGGTCGTAGCAAGAGGTGGATAGAGGAAGAGACTTCCTAGGAGCGTGAACGTGAGGAGAGGAAGGAAGGAGTCGCTGGGGATTCTACACTGCTCGACAAAATTAACAGAACACGTAGAAAACGTGGTGTAACGCATGCAGATTGCAGTGATGCACGACAAAATTTGGTAGGGCGGTATATCATAGAATAATGATGAAATGAGGAGGTAGAGAGAAACTTCGGACAAATATAAGTGACATTTATATTGATTCTGTAAGAATTACAAAAAGGTCAAATTACAGAAGTCGATAAAAGATGCTTGAAAATATGGTCACACGACATTAGTACAGCGTATGATCTCCTCCAACAGCTAAACAGCCCTGACAACGGTGAACCATGCTCGATCTTCCACCAGCGCAGACTTTTGCTCACCAAGTGACGGAGGAGTTGGCTGTAGGCGTGCAATGCGACGCCCAAGGGCGTCTCACACATGTTCGATCGGAATTAAGTCGGATGCTCGTGCTGGCCACGGCAGTCGTTGGTTATCTTCAGTTTCGAGATATTCTTCCACCACTTGAGCTCTATGTGCAGTGGCATCGTCATGCATGAAAAGAACATCTGGGCCAACCACATTCCTAAAAAGTCGCACATAGGGTTCGACGATTTGTTCTCGGTACCTCTGCGCAGTTATGGTATCCCTATCAAAAACGTCAAGAGGGGTACGACCACTGATCATTATTCCGTCCAACACGAAAACACCGCCTCCACCGTAAGTGTCCCTTTCTCTGATGTTGGAGGGATGGCACCGCAATCCTCCTTGTCCCCAGATGAAACAACATCTATAATCTGATTTTAGACTAAAATGGGACTCAGAGAACAAAACTGTACCCCCATTTGTCACTCCAAGTCACACGTTCATGGCAAAAGTTTCGATGAACTCTGCAGTGGTTTCGGATTGATGGGATATGCACCATTGGCTTTCTTTCGTAGAGTCCACTTGAACCGAGCCTTCTTAACACAGTTTGGTTGGATATGTTTTAACTTGTGACAGCAGAAACCTCAAGAGACAGCTGAAGACAGGGCATCGTAAAGGTTTCTGTTCTTGCTCTTATAGCCAAATAAGTGTTCTGGTTACCTTGGCCAGCTCTTGTAATGGTTCCTATGTCCTGAAACTGATTCCATAGTGACACATTAAGTCAACGTGCCACTTGCGCCTACGAATGCCCAGTTTCAAGTCGTCCAACGGCCTGCCATCTCAAAGAATCATCTAAAGGACGATTACCTTGCCATCCTGAGTACTGGAGATATGGTTATCCTAGCAAAGAAGCCAAAAAAAGGGGAATGAAATATGATGTCACACATTGCACAGCGTGGACTTCCCTGGTACTTAACCCATCGCAATTGGTCAATGGAACGTTCAAAAGTAGAATGGGATACTCGAAGAATGGGGAGATGAGTCATCCGATCTGTGAAGTTTGGCGATGGTACAACACCGTCTAGGGTTGCTTCTCTGGAACTTGGGCCACTGATTGTCGTTCCTGGAACAATGAATACCATGCATTGCACTGATACCTCTGGATAAAGCTGTCCTTCCTATATTGTGGAATCAGTATGGAGAAAGACCCATTTCTGTTTTCAACATATGAATGCGTCATGTCATACTGCACAGCCTGTGGTGTCTTGGTTTGAAGACATGGGCGTGCAAAAGTTTCACTGGCTTGCACAGAGCTCCAACCTTAACCCCATCAGAAGCCGAACTAACCGCTGCTTTAGAGGAATGGACAAAAATGCCATCTTCCTCTTATTGAAAAATTGGTTCAGAGTGTGTAATTGATGTCAAAGGTAGGCGTTAATTATTGTATCAATAATACGACCAGCACCCAATAAATACAAAAGTATTGAATTTTAGATATAGTTACACATAGCTATGGCTTAATTAGATTTGCCATTGATAGAGTTTTGTTATCATCACTGATGACAGAATATCCTGTCCTGTTTGTAACCAAACCATTTGTGTTGTCCATATTTTTTGCCAGTACTTTTCTATACATATTTGCACACGAAAAATATAAAAGACCTTGAGAATTACAGAAATACGTTGTTCGAGTTATAGAAAAGAAAGAAAGAAACATTTACAGAAATGGAAGATGCTGTTGACCTACAGGAAAGTCTTTATAGGAATAAATAAAATAAAAAAAAATACCTCGATTGTGTAGCAGCGGGAGAACAACGTAATTCTGTGTGTTCCAGTAATAGAGAGATCTAACAGATGGCATTGTGGGAAATGAAACTGCTAAGGCTGGAAGTAAAAAGGAGGGGGGGGACTTTATTGGAATACGGAAACAAAGCCGGTAGATGGGATACGGTGACTAAACCAAGATAGAGAGAGATTGGTAAAAGAAGTTGTAGAAATAAGAAATGCAAGCGAGAAATAAATGGTAGAGCAAACAAAAGGAGACACGGAGAGAAAAGATGGATAGAACGTATGATGTAACATTTACAAGGCGTCCGGGAAGGTGAAAGAAATGATTGCTGAGCGGCCTGCTGGAGAATGAGGTTCCGAAATCCACTTATGTGCTTCTTGCGAATCAGCTAACTGCTTTGTCTTTCTCGGCTCCCACTTTTTCTGTAATAAATCTATTCCCCCAACAGAAACTTTAATCAAGATAAAACATGATTTCCACATGAAGGTAATTCTGATAAATCACAAATACTTCGCTTTCTTCCACTATCCAGACCCACTCTGTGCGTTACTTTTCTAGTACTGACCTCTCTCTCTCTCTCTTTCTCTCCCGCATCTTTCGTTCGTTTCTTCCTTCCTTCCTCTGGAAATAGAACGTGATGGACGCCTAAGTGAATTTTCTCGATTAAGTTTGCTACATTGGGGAACAGTTGAGAACATAAAAAAAGCCTTCTTTAGACCAAAAGTAATCTCTATCGCGCGCGCGCAAAAAAAAGGAATAATTTTCTATTAGCCGACTGTATTCTTATCGTTTTTAAGAAGTCTAATTAGTACTTACAAGTTAATTCGATTAAACAGAATTGATTTTGCTTTTCGAGCACAATCTTCACTTCACCTACGTATATTTATAAAAACAGTTTTTTTTAGTTTTTCCCTCTTTTTTTTAATATTCTGGAATTTTCGAAACCACATCGGAATAAAAATGTTTATTTATTTAAAGAATACGTCAGTTCAATTTCTAGCTTATTTTATTTTTTAATTATTTTCATTTTTTTTCTTTTAAATTTTATTTATTTTTATTACATTTATTTATTTATTTTGAACTTAGGGGGCTTCGTACCCTGCTCGCTTCTTTTGATAAAAAATAAAATGCTTACAGAAGCTTTCGACACTGTGTGACTCTTCCTCAGTTATGAATACATAAATACGTTACATATGGAAATCAAGAATAGTACCGCGTGGTCAGGCTAGATAAACAAAGGGCGGGCACGAGGTTTATCTAGCATGACCATGCTGAAACAGAAGCTTGTTTTACCAGAGTAAAACAAGATTTTGTTACGTATTACCACGTAACCCGCATCCCTCTTCTCCCATTGGCTGAATAAATATAAAAAGATATTTATTTTAATAATAACTCCTTTATTTCATCAATAAGCGTCGTTCATTATTAAACTAGTCTTTCGCACGCTGTTTACAATCCATGAAGCCTTCACGATATATTTTGTCCATGATTCTATAACACGCGCAAATTCGGTTGCAAGAATGCACCAATGCTTTACAATAAGCTGATTAAAGAATTATTAGATTTCTATTTATTATTAATTCCTTTTAACAACTAGCTTCCATGATGTTGAAATATTCAAGGGCTGGCATTTAAAGGCTGCTATTACTCACAACATTCGATGTTATCTATTTTAGACATTTTAATGTACACTGAGTTGCCACTTTATTAGGTTCACACTTGCTGTGCACACAAATGGTATGCCAAACAACGTTGCAAGTCACATGACCACATTTGTGGATATAAATGCAGCAGAACAACCTTTCTAGTATCAGTTAAGCGTACAAACCGTAGCAAAAATGGGGAAAAAGGAGTGATCTAACGGACTTCGAACGTGGCATGGTAGTAGGTGCAAGACGTGCTGGAAAAAGCATCTCTGAAACAGCAGTTCTCCTGAAATTTTCACGCACCACAGTTTCAAGGGTGTATCGAGAAGGGTGCAACGAACAGAAAACATCCTCTCAACGGCACTCCTGTGAAAGAAAATCGCTTGTTGATGAGAGAGGTCAGAGAGGATGGCTAGAACCGTGCAAGCAAACAGACGGGCCACAATGTCGCACATCACGTCAGAATACAACCTTGGTGCGCAGAACAAAATATCGCAACGGACCACTAGTCGCACTTTGTCGCGAATGGGCTACAACAGCCGACGGCCACATCGCGTACCTTTGTTATCAATGAAGAACAAGGGAGCACGCCTCCTGTAGGCACACAGGAACACCAGCACTGGACTATCGAGAATTGGAAAACAGTTGCTTGGTCTGACGAGTCGAAGTTCCTGGTGCATCATGTTGATGGAAAGCTCAGAATTTGGCGAAAACAACATGAATCCATGGACCCGTCATGTCTGATGACTACTGTGCAAGGTGGTGGGCCAGCGTTATGGTGTGGGGAATGTTTTCTTGGCACACGTTGGGTCCATCGATACCCATAGATTCATGTCTGAATGCCACATCGTACCTAAACATGGCTGCTGACCAAGTGCATCCGTTCATGTTGACAGTTTATCCCCAGTCTGATGGTTACTTCCAGCAGGATAATGCGCCGGTGCACAAAGCCCGAACCACTATGGAATGGTTCCAGGAATATGACCATGACTTTTCTTTGCTGCAGCGCCCCGCTCTGTCTGCAGATCTCAATCCTATTGAACATCTTTGGAATGAGCTGGAAAGGGCTGTTCGCTGCAGGCCTACACCTCCGTCGAATCTTAAAGAACTGCGTGATACACTCATGTCTGCATGGTACTCCATTCCTGCACAACGTTTTCAGCAACTTGTTCAATCCATGCCTAGACGAATTCAGGCTGTTTTGAAGGCTAAAGGAGGCTCAACACGCTACTAGGTAGGTGTACCTAATAAAGTGGCAGCACAGTGTATATTCATTATTGGAATATCGGTGATCTTTCCGACTTTCAGAAAGTTGTTATTGTTGGAGCACGTTTAGCAAGAGCCACAGATGAGAAGACAAAAGGTATCAGTGGTGCTTCGAAAGCAACCATCTCCCAAGCATACAATGAGTGGAAGAGAAAAGATGAATGCAGTTCTAAAAGGAAAGATACGGCAGAAGGTCAGTATTCCAAGAACGAGAACGCTGGAACAGACAGTCTAGTGTGCAGCAAATGATTGAGGAGTTAAATTTAGGAAGAAAGACTCATTTCCAACCGAAGTATGACGGTAGTTGAAGAATCTGGAAAGATTCCACCAAAATAGTACTGCTTACGCTAAGACAGGACTGTTGGAAACGGTAGTTCGGCTTTTCAGTTCTCTACCGACCACAATACAGCTGCTGACAAATATCCTGATGGAAGAATGGTCAGATCCTGAATTCCACATAAAGATGTACACAGAATGGATCCAAATGTACATACGTTACGTGATACGAAAAGTGCCAGCACCCTCTAGCGGTATGTGGTAAACTCCACAACCATTCACTGTTTTTGTCTAACGAGATTGGATCTAAAGAAATTTACATCTTACTACACTTACCGAGTTAATGGTACCAACCTGAAACTCAAAAGGAAGTCGAATTCCCTTTCGTGGAGAAGAGAGAGAGAAGTTTGCGCTAATTTAAATAGCGTCGAATGCCTGCGGGTCACTTGGAAGAAGAAAACGAAGAGAACAACAATAGTGATTATGCCCGCTTGTTTTTTAACTACTTCTGCTGATGGCATTTTCTGCTCGTCTGGTCGCAGACGAAACAAAGGGAATGTGCTACAAAATAAAAACGACTCGGGCAAGTCTTCGTTTCATTGGTCTGTTGGTAATTTCGGGACAAGGGTTATTTCCCACACAAAATAAACTTTCGTTCGATGCCTTCGCTACTAGACCACTTCCACCACCAAACTTAATCTACACAACAAAGTAACTGGAGGATCAGCGACTGTAAAACGTGCATTGTTGAGCACGTTCAACTTTGAAATGAACAAATTGCGCGAGCTTTTATTTTTATTATGAGCACGCGCCAGTGAGTTCAAATTTTCGTCTGCTATTTCTCAATCGATTTATTATTTACTCTTTTATCAATATTCTTTACGTTAATTTGAGATTATTTACTAATTATGTTCTCACATTGTTTCTTATTGTCCCGTTTTCAGGATAAATACGTAATAAACAAAATTTAAACGCTTTAATTAACTGAATCCAACTCCAACGCGGCGTCACAGTTCAAATTCATAAATGCAGTTATTACTCTTAAGTTTTTTTTTGTTTTTTTTTTAATAACTTTTTTTCTTCGCTCGTGCCGAACAATTTTCCACCCTTCTTTAAAGACTTCGTGTCTGTCAGAACACAAAATCATAATTGTAAAAACGATATATCGATTGAAAAAAAAAAATTACCACGTTATTCATCAATCATCTGTTCGAGAAACTGAAAAGAAAGTGGGAACGCTGTACGACGATCACGTGAAAAAGACGGAGCTTCCGCGCGCATATCTAGACCACCAAAATGCTAAGAATGACTCATAATTAAGAATCGCTGATTCTGAAGACAACTATTTGGCCTTGTCTTCAATTATCGAATCCAATTAACAAAATGTCCAGGACCAAAAGAAAAAAAAAGGAAGAAATTACATTTTACTCTTTCTCTCTATCAAGTCCTGATCATCCAATCGGATTAGTGTGTATCCTGCTGGATAGCCGTGACTTTTATGATTACTCCTTTATGGTTTTCTCCAGAACCTTTTGTGGCAATAAATACATCTGTAGCAGACTGTCCAAGTGCTCACTGAGTTCATGATCTCTGACATTCCCTTATCTTATTATTTCTTTTTCACTATCTCTTATGTGTCTTCAGAAAATGTCAATTTTCAAATGGCCAGAATAATCATGTCCTGGAGTTGCTGAATATAAATTTTACCATTGTTACTTTTAATTGCAGGTTTCAACAATGAAAACTTTAATAATTTATTCTAAACAATAGATCGACACGTGTTCGTATTAGAACGTCGTCTGCTTCTGTATTATCAATTTTAACGGCGTTGGTTTTCAACAATGCCAATTCTATGAATTTCCATTCTCTCTTTCAACAATATTAGTCTTCCACCGCGTCAATTTCAATAATGCCAATTTTAATAATGCATGCCCAACAATGGATCGTTATGTACTTGCGCACTGACTCATTCAGCAAACGTAGAGGTGATTCTTTAAAATAACGGGCCTAAAATAGACTTCGTTTGCTTCTGCGTTGAAAGGGGAGGGGGAGGAGAATATAGAATTGCCTCTC
Organism: Mastigoproctus giganteus; assembly: GCF_048544385.1. Taxonomy (NCBI): domain Eukaryota; kingdom Metazoa; phylum Arthropoda; class Arachnida; order Uropygi; family Thelyphonidae; genus Mastigoproctus; species Mastigoproctus giganteus. The sequence goes on along the minus strand of NC_143585.1, from coordinate 75,632,757 downwards.
TTTATTCAAACGCAGATATACAGATTGCAGTGATTTGCGTGTCTAGTTGCTGTTTTCCTGTGGTCCGCGCTACTTAATTATACATGATCTTCTATTATATATGAAGCTTCCTTTAATAGAAGGTGAAAGAAAATAAACGGCGCACCTGCTTTCTGGGTCACTCCAAGTCCACCGGTACGCCACCCGACAATACTAATGGAGGGAGAGAAACATACTAAAGCCTCTGTTCGTAGATTACAGCGTGTTTCCCTACGTTCGTGGTCGATACTCTTATTGCCAGACGCCGTGAAACCCCCCTCCACCTTTCTCTGCCATTTTCTTCTGAATAGCTTGATTACTTATTCTATCTTTTCGTAATACTATTTACTACAGGAAATTACGCTTACAGGAAGCTGCTGCAACCGACTGCTACTTTTCTCCAAATGAACTTTTTATTATGTTTTCATTAACCATTCATGAGATTTTTCGTAAATTGGGAAATGCATTAAAAAAATGGTTTTATGTTCGTTTTTATATTTTATGCACACGTGGACCGTATGGACAAATGCCATAAAAAAGTCCCTCAGTTATATTATCGTATTAATTAATAATAAAATACTGAACATTCATCGTCTGCTTCCAATCTTGTTCAACAATCGTGCTACCACGCCTCAAAACACAATCGTCTGCTTATAGGTTAAAGTGGATAAGATGTCAGTTGCTAAACGCAGACGACTTGACAATAATACAGACTACGGGAGAATAGAAAACTATTTGGTTGAAATTCCAGTTCATTGTTGCCAGTATTTATATTATTTAACTAAAATTGCACTAATATTCTTACACAAGCCAAAAAAAAATTTATTATACCTCTCACTTGTTCAGAGCTTATATTAATGTCTCGGATTAGTATAAAAGAACCTTCCATTGGTTGTTTTTATGATTACTCCAAATGAATAAAATGGCATTATAAAAACCAATGTAACATTTTGGCAATCAGCCAGGAGCTCCTTGCTACCGATTTAGTTCGGAATATTCATTAATACACACCCCCTAAGGGGTTGCCATATCTTCGAAACAGTTGTAAGCGTGCTAACGCATATTATGAATAAATAGCGATAATTTTTCTCTAATAGCATGGCCGTTTGGGAATTTTTGGCACAGCGACTGCTTTGATCACAGCCGGCCAAAGTTTATGATAATTTAATTCGTATCGTTCTACCAACTACATTTTCTATTTCCAATTCGATATATATACTATAAATTACCAGAAATTAAATTTTTGTTTGGCGCCTAATAGACACCGTGTGAGCAAAGGCGTCTACCTTTCTTCTAGACAACTCCCATTTCCACGTGGCGTCTGTGAGACGTCAGAGACAAGTGTCTAGTCTTGCCTTGATTCCGTTGGGTAAAAGCAAATAGTTTACAAAAAATACACACATTAACGTTGCGTCTATCAGACGCCACGCGAACGTCTATGTTTTGGTCTAGGGAAGGATTACCTGGAAAATTCTAAATAATAAAATAAAACTTATTATTAATATTGGTTTCTATTGTTCATTTTCGTTCGATATTTTTAAAAACTGGGTTTAGCGAATCATAATTAACAGTCACTGTTTTTAATTCAATAGGAAACTAAAAACAATTTTTTTATGATCAAAACAAAAAGAGGATCACACAGACGCCATGCCAGTGTCTTTATTAAAATTGAAGGTGCTAGTGGTAGAAGGTTAATTTGTTCACTTATAATTTCCATTTTTTTTTTTTTACCATATGCGATGATATCCCATTACTTTTGTAGGATAATGTATATGTGTATTTCTTTTAATAAAAGAAGCTTGTTGAGGCATAGCAATGATGTTCGAAAATAGATGGATCTCATACATGTTTTCCGAATTAATAATCACTTAGAGAAGCGCTTTTCAAATTTATTAATCTCTGAGAACCACTTAAACTTCTCAGGGCCAAACTTTCGGGAGGAAAAAATAAAGTTATTTTAAAGTACACCACAAGTATGCTTGTCACTAAAATAAACAATTAGACTGATCTAAATAATTTGTACTATATATTTATTTATAAAATTTTGTAAAGTATATATTAAAGGTGCCCTCTAAGATACTTCGAAGTAATGTTAAAATGTTTCAATTCCCAACATAAATTCTTCCACGACCCAGCTAAACCACATCCCGCGAATTGAGAAACTAATATTGGCTATACCAGGAACACTATTATATTTCTGGCGCAACAGACTGAGAGACGCTTTGGAATGTTCACTAATACTTAACTTGTGTTTTGTGAACTTCTCCTTACCCATCCTCAATCCTGCCAAAGACAGGAAACCGAAGCTTTAGCAGTTAGGACAGGCACCCTATTCACAAAACAAAGTAGGTCCTCGAACATTCTCCCATTTCCACAACTTCCATCTACATAAAACTTTCTTTGACCTGGAACCTTGTTTCTCCCTTCAACATCTTCTTTAGATTCCTCCAAGTGACTTCCGATCCAGAACAGACTCTGCGCAAAGGACAGTGTTACTTACCTCGGCGGAGCCTGGGGTTCCCACTCACCTGCCTTCTCTATTAAGCATGAACGCTGATAAGCCGGTAGTGAGTATCGTAGTAAGTGAGTGACTGGTATTGTAGCAACCATCCAGCAGCAATTACCAGAAGAACTTCTGGATATTTCCCGTCCCTGCCACGAGGAGGCGAGCCGTTCACTCAGTTCATCCTGTCTTCTGCCACACTAGGGTTTTTGGGGGCACCTTTAATAGTATTGCTTCAATGTCGTTAACGGAGCTACCTGACGACCGGTCATGACCAGAAGACAGGATAGCCCAAGAAAGTTTGAAGAAAAGGGGGAGAGCAGTAGGTACAAGGAGAAAGAGTTATAGAATAGGGGGAGAAGGAGAAAAGGGAAGAGGCTTCTCCCACGTAGTATTGAATAGATGAGGCATAATGCATTCCTGTAAGCCTCCAGGGGACCAGCAAAGAGATTCCATGGAAGGTAGGAGTTCCCTGCCATCGGCAAGAACCATTAGGGTGTCTGCTCATGGCAGGATACACATAGCCCAATTCAAAGCGACAGCATGTGCGAAGGTCTGTCGTCAGCAGAAGAATCGAAGAATCCCAACCAGGCACACCAAACCTGCATCTGCAAGGAAGGGAAGAGAAGAGTGTCCCATAAGAGAAGACAACAAGACAAGCACCCCTCACAAGGAGAAGAATCCTGGGTCATCGAGGTAGATGGCAAGGCCCCAGAGAGGACACCTGAGAGAATTCAAACCCCGGCAGAGCAGTGCTGGGACAAAGTATCTCCACCAAGGAGCCTCCAGGTGAGCATAAAGGTCATAAGAATGAAGATTCCACTGTTTGCATAAGGCAGAAAGAGGGAGTCAATTAATGGCTTAGGTGGCTGCAGACAAGAAAAAGTTCTTCCTGGCAGGATATTGCCCAGAACAGAAAGAGAGTGGTAGCTACGTTCGGCTACTTACAATGCAGGCAGCTAGTGAGACGGAAAAGGTTGTTGTAATAGAATTTTAGGACCATCAGCGACTAAGGCCATACATACTTGCCCCGTACATACTGTCTATAAATTGCGTGTGTTCTGTGATTCATTTTCTGTTCAACCACAGAAAAACCCGATTTTACCATGCTATCCTCTCCTGAGACCGACTAAAATAGCCACGTTGTGAAAAAAGATCCATAAAAACTTCTCATCATCGACAGGACAACTCGGGTATTTTCTACCCGGTGTGGGGAGGACGGAAGAGAACTGGTTGGTGAACCAGAAAAGGTAATCCTTGGGCAGGTACCTACTTGTGAGTAGAAGGTGAAAAATTCATTGCCTCTGACTGACGTAGGTTTCATTGATCATCTGTTGCAACACACGACAGTAAAAATAACTTCCTACAGCAGCCTATGTCAGCCATCCCATAGTCCCGCTTATTTCACAACCTTTTGCGATCCCGGAAGCAGACACTACGTCAATTAATACCCTCAATATCACATAGTGAGCTTGTTGGTGGATTCCGTGTTTATGTAAACTTACAGTATGTTGAAAAATAAATACCGTGTTCAGCTCAGTTTCATCTTTTCCCCCTTTACTTTGTGGCTTACTTACTGATTATTTGGTGGGGAGGAAGGAGGATTAAGCATCTCCGAATACATTGGACACAGTTCAGGACCACAAATACGATAGCCAGTTGGGTCACTGATATTCCACTAAATTTGAAAATGTGTGTTGACATATAGCATGTTACTGGCTATGGTTCAAGAATGTTGTTGTTATCCAACTGGAAACGGGCCCTTTTTCAAGTAAAAAGCGATCTCTTATTTACCTGCAAGAAAGCACTGAATACCATTATGGATAATAAAAGAAATATCAATCCTCTGCCATAAACAACGATCGCTCTAAGACAGACACTTTTTAAAAGAGCTTGAACATCTTTCAACAAAACAGCCGCCTTCCCAGAAAAAAAAAGAAAAATGTAAAAAGTAGAGAGAGACTTTCCACAAAAGAGGGAAGAAAAAAAAAAATACCAGCAAGTAAACTTATTTCTCTTGTTGAAATATTTCTGCATTTTCGGAAATCTTTGATTTAAATATAAATGCGCTCTTCCATCTGCATAGAAAATCTATGACTGACAGAAGGCTGTGCTGTTTATTGAAATCCACAGCTTTTAGTGGGCCGAATTTTCCCTAAGGATTATGGGAAGCACGGATAAGTCCGCATTTAATAAACTCCGACTGAATAAATCCATACCAGAGAAAGCAAAGTGGCTTCTAAGAAAAGATAATAGTCTTACTGCTCAATATACATATAGAAGCCTTCGAGTATTCTCATAGCAGAACCAACCCAGGTATGGGCGCGATATGCACTCGAAGAAAAGATAGAAAGAATCAATTTCCGGGCATGTCCGTGACTCGGATCAATAGCACGTAATTCGCTACCACTAATATGAGAAATTTCCATAATATTGGAAAGGAAGTTGATGTGCAAGTTAGAGATAAGATTCTTGCAAATTTCTATTTTTTTTTTCTTAGGGGGGGAGGAGGAGGAGGAGGAGAGAGATGGAGGGGTTTAAGTTACTTTCGTCAGACCTCCTAAAATGTTGAGCATAACGAAGCTATTTGAATAGCCCACTCATCTGTGCACTCTGGAGGGTTGTTCAAGGACGGACACTTCATATGCCGCATTTCCGCAGGGTGGGGGTGAAGGGGGTTGGAAAATCGCGTGCAGTGAAAACGCTAGTGACGATGACAGCACGCACAGCCACAACAACCTTATCATTAATCCATTGTTGGGACAACTTGAATTGTACCCCGGATAGCTAAATCTGAAACGCTGAATTTGCGTTTTGGTTTTAAGTGGACGCTGCTTGCTGGCTTGGCACTTCGGGGTTGTGTCGAAATGTAAATGCCACTTGTATTTGTCTTGAAGATAAAAAAGAGAGAGAGAAAAAATCTCCAGTTGTAGAAGACTGAATGAAAAATCGTTTACGCCTGCTTTCTAATAATTAGACTTCGACTGAGTGCGCATGTTCCAATGGAATATGCACTCACAACAGGAAGAGAACAAAGATGTATAAAATAGAGGAATAGTAGAGAATGAAAAAAAAGTTGGGTGCAGTATATAGCGTTATCAAAAGTAATAGGCTACCAGGAAGTAGTCCTTTAAGTGATCCAATACGGCACCCAACTACTAGGATGATTCGAAAAGTATAGGCAATTTATTTTTTTAGTTTATAATGTTCCACAATAGACCCGTTAAAATCCCACACATTCTCAATAGGATTCAGATCAGGAGAATGTGGGGCCCAGGGAAGATGTCAAAATGCGTGTCATGCTCTCTGAACCATTCTTCCATTGTCATCCATAATGTGGTCATCACCTTCGCAGTTGAAGTATAACGTTGCAGGAGGCAATAGATCTGATAAGAATTTAGGTACATCCTGGATAACATTTGACCTTGATATATACGGACCTAGTTCGTGCCAACAAAACATTCTCCATATCATGATACCACCTCCAGATGCTTGGGTTGTCTTAACAAGGCAAGTAGGTCCATCGTTTCTTGAAGTTCTCGCCACACTCTCTGCCTACCATCGCTGCAAAACAAAGTGCATCGTGATTCGTCTGACCACATGAATTTCTTCCACTGTCCAATCACGATGTTCTCGCCACGACTACAAACGGATTTCTGTTTTTCTGAAACAAGTGACTTCCGAATAGGCAGGCTATTACCAATGCCTAATTTCTTCAATGCCCTGCACATGGTACGAATTGAAATAGGGCAACTGAATTCAGATGTTATTTGCTGCACACTGGATGTCCTATTTTTTTCAGAATTGATCTTTTTTACTTCCTTTTAAAATTAACATATTCCGATTTAGAACAACTTCTTGAGATAGAAGATACCCAAGGCTTTCAATCAAAGATCATTGGCATGAGTCCCTACAGTGAAAAGTGTTCTTTGTTAAAAAGCCATCCATCAGTGACAAGTTACACGCAAAAACAGCGAAACCAAAGTCCACACACGTAGAAGAAATTGAAATAACAGACGGTAATGTGAGCTCTGTTCAAACACACGATAATGCATTGGTAACAGCAATTAGCTTTTAGTATCTAATGAACGAACCATTCCCAGCAGGGTCGTCAACACAACGCGACCTAGTAACCAATCCACCGGTGTGAATTAGCGTCGCAATCAGTTTGCCACAAAACCACTGCGTGGTACGTGTGTGCGCGCCCGAGTCCACACGACGAATTAATGCATCCCCCTGCCATCGGAATATCGTAATACACACAAATTGGAAAAGTAGAAAAATGAGGAACGAATTTTTTCTGGATTTCTCAACGAAACACTTGTACCGCTAATTAATTTAAACTGGTGACGCTTGGGACCTGCAGGCATCTTCAAGTGCTATCGCTGTTCTCCTAGCAGAGCCAAAAGAAAAATTATAATTTCGCCAAACAGCACACGCAGAAGTCGCTTAATGAACTAATTAGAATATACCACGAAGGCAAGCAAGGTACTGAAGATTGTAGTCGTCGAAGGATAGCGCATGTCGGCTGAAGACGGGTCATATAATGCATCTCTTCTGAAGAAGAATTTTTAGGCCACATCTGGTCGTATGGACTGAGCGACAACAAACCTCCTTGAAGGGTCTCTCCCTTAGGAGACTTCAAATGTTTTCACTAAATATATCCCCTTCTTCCGAAATACTATAGGATGACAGTCCTCAAAATTTGGATTCTGTTTATGAAAATTATGCCTTCTATAGCGCGGGACCCTGGAACCACCTCACTCAAGTTAACATTCGAATGCTTTAAGTTCCTTTGCGTGCCTTCATCTTATTCGGTGAAGATGACCATTGCGGTTTCTAAAGGTAAATGCTTTTAACGTATCCTTGGGCATATCCTTATTAATTTCTAAGGATGCGTTAGTATTTCTTCAAACGTGTCGTACATTCTTTAATTTTCAAGTTCAAGGAATTTTCCGGTAGTCAAATTCTAAAAATATGACTGCGTAAAACGGGCTTTGTTTACACAACATTTCTTCTGATATGGTAGGGGTTTATAAGCATTTCGTAGATGCTTCTTGCTGTTCAAGTATCTTCCACCAGATTGTCAGGTTCCATAAATGTTTCACCCACAAGCATGTGGAGGACTGTACATGGGCAGGACTTGTATCCATATCACAGTACATCAGTCGGTGCTCTTTTCAGTGTGCGTGATCCTCATTTCTCAGCTATGTTCTGGTTACAGATGAATCATCATCTTTTGCAAGAAATGGAATTCCAAACCCTTGAAACACTCCCACCTGGGCCCATACGATTGTCAGTACTCGTTATCAATATGACTTTTCAATGTTTAAGTTGGTGTTCTTGGGAGACAATCATATCTTTTATTTTTTACCAGCAAGTCTTTCAGGAGAGGCATAGCTACGTATTTTGAGGAAACTATCGAAAGACATACCTCTTGAAAATCGACAAAGGATGTGATTTATGCATGTCAGCGCACCAGCCAACTTTTCCATTGATATTTCTGACTTCTAAATACAGAATACAATAACCGATGGTCAAAACGGTTCTGTACATTGGACGCCATGATCATTTGATCTCATACTCATATTACTTTGTGTGGAGTCACAGGAAATCCGTGGTTTATTCTACGAGCATTACCACGCAAAGCAAACTGAGAAGTCGCATTTTGGAAGCTGCTGAAATCAATAACAATAAAATTGTCAACAACAGCTTAGAGAGCATTACTGAAGCTGATTTCCCACCACAAGAAGCCTTTTGTACTTGGTTCCTACAGAAGTAGGACGATCCTCTTTTTTCTAGCTACTACGTTTGTTTTCTCATGAGGTTGACTTCACAAGAAATGGCGTGATCCCTTTTCACACCACTTTTCAATGGACAGAACAGAATCTGCATGACATCGTCCAGTCAAGGTACCAGAATAATTGAGGGTTGTTTGAGCAAGAATTATTGTTCCCCACTGCTTAATCGGTCATGTTGTTCTGTCTGGAAGGTTAACCGGAGAATCATATTCGGATTTTTTAAGGAGTGATTTGCGCCCTTTATTAGATGAAGTCCTTGCTGTCCGACGTCTTATATGGTTTATGGATAATGGCGCTATTTGGATGAGAATTTCCCTGATAAATGGATATTCGTGGAAGGCTCGTTGCGTGGCCTACTTACTCCTTGGACCTAAATACACGCAATCATGAAATGCACAATCCTAGATGTGGTCTGATCAAAGGCTTGTTGAGTTTAGGCTGTTTGCAAGATCAATCATTATCCGGGTAACTGCTGTTGATTTCGGAACTTGACTTCGGTTACCAGAGTCTATAAATAGGTCATCAGCACACATGAAATCGAATATGTTCAATTTTCTGCGCCAACTAGCACCGAGGTTATGAACTAAGAGGCATTACTTTCACTCTGCCACAAAGTCAGGTTTCGTAAAGACCATAACTCGACATGGAACCAAGAGCTCAACTCCAGGCATGTCGTCGCCCTGATGAGTATTATTGTTCCTAGTACTTGTAAGCAGCAATAAAGAATTTATTTGTTCAGCATTTCAGTGAAACGAGGCCAAAATGGATTCGACTCTAATGTAAAACGCAAGCGCTTACTGGAATCAACAACTCAATATGGATTATTCATTAAACGTAGGGTAGCCTATTATGCCCATGGAAACTGTTCATGTTATCGTCTGACGAACCCTCACGTCCTTCTGTCAGTTAGCAACGCACAGAACGAGGATGTGATGCGTCAGATATCATCAAGCTTATTTGAGACCTCAAGGATGAACATACAAACCACACTAGCCATAACTCGTAGTGGTCCACCAAACACTGCCTAAACCTATTGCAGACATTTTCCCCATCTACAGTACTGGCTATATGCAGGCTTCTAACACAAAATCTCGACAACGGGGGGATAGATGGGGTGGAAGTCCATGAGTGATAAGGTATGCATAAACCAAATTATATATACCACCATATATGAAGGTGTCTGGATATTAATGGTAGGGCAGTGTATATTTACTTATTATATTCTTATGAATAATAACGTGCAATCATGAGGAGTTCTTCTAAAACTATTTAGAAATCTGGGATAGCACCGTGGAAATAATTCTGAGCCAAGTATCTTCTTACTGTGTCTGTAGATACTCGAACAATTACCTCAAAGAAACTTTAGCTGGAATCATTTCTATTGCAAACTAGAAAAGGATGGCAATAAACCGAAAGTGGTGGAATTAAATCGGTGAGGCTGAAAAATATAAGAGGACTCTACCTGATGCAGCTTCCTCAATGGAAGAAACCACAGAAAGTCTAATAAGAACCAAACAATTTCCAGAGATATTTTAAACAATAACAGAAGATTGCAAAAAGATGAAGTCTGCATTGGAGAAACGCACAAGCAGAGAATATTCGATCTGTGAAAGGTTTGATTCGCCTTTCCCCAAACTTCCGTTGAGAAGTGGGTTTGGAAATCACTGAGAAAACGCCAACTGTCTGCACAAGAGAGCCAATCCTTCATCCATCAACACAGTATTTCCTATATTATCGAGTCTGGAGTGGAACGCCACCCCTCTTTAGCGAGATAACGGTAGAATAATGACCTCTGCGCTCACGTAACACTCGCCGTACTACTAGTAAACAAATTCAAATAAAAACGGCAACTCTTTTTTTTCCTCCACTCCACCCACCCCCACGGGTGTAAACGACACCGTTATGTTTAAAATTCAATAAATCTCCAACATCTTCTGATGGATGTTTTTTCCTCTTCTTACTTTCCTTCGCGTGTAAACTTACTTTTGATGGAAAATCCAAATCGGACGTATGACGTTAACCCTAGCTTTTTCTTTCTATTTTTTTTTTCTTTTCGATGCGTTTTGCCTTGTGAGGACAGACGCTTCTCTTGTCTCATTGCTGTCGACATTCTGACACGTGGCCGATCGTGTTCCCGGCAGAACGCACTGTCAAATATTTTGACATGTGGAAACAGAAATGCGCCTTAATATCGGATGTTGCGGCAAGATCAATTTCTTAACAAATACTCGACTAACAGAGACTGACAGACACTAAGATAGGTCGCACCATCGTGGAATCTTACCCAACACGATGTCTGGGATAAGAGGCCAAGAAACGGAAGCTGGTGTCTAAGTTGTTGAAAACTTTGCTTGCCATATTACTTGGTCGATATGTTGGTGAGACACCCGCGATAAAACGTACTTTGTAATCACCGCTAGGTGTATAAACTATAATCTTCTTCGATACCATAAATTAAAGTCCTCTGTAATCATGTCAATGTGACATGCCAATGTTTGACTGCCATTTGATATTCTAAATCAATTTAATTAGCAGCGATCTATGATAAGGGAAACATCAGCATCACTTTTCCCATGCTGGGACAGAGAGGGGGGATTTCCTTGGGAAAGGGTAGTCCATGCTAGAAGTGTTGCCCTTGCCCATCTAGTATACACGATATTGCCAAAAATAACAGGATCTGCATGTTTCAAAGAACCTTCAAAAGGTTCTTTGAAACATTCAAAGAACTTTCAAAGAATACAAAGGTTTTGATAGAAGACGGTATTTGGGGGCTCCAACAACACAGCAGCCAATTCAGCTACTGACTGCCTGTGTGGTGGCCTACTGATGTAAGCCCACATCTTCAAAACAAAAGTCAGTACAGGCTGTGCAATATGACACTGTGCATTGTCATGCTGAAACAAAAAAGAAAAGAGCCCACACTGCTACCAAATTATAGGAGGAGCAGAATTGTCCAGAATGCTGTATCGCTATAATTTTTTGTTCCAGGAATGATGGCCGATGGCTCAAACCCAGACCATGAGAAACAATCCCGGACGGGGACAGCAACTCCGCCAAACTTAACGATTAGGACGACACACTCCAGTAGATTCTTGGTCATAAATATCATTCTCCAGACCCAAACAGGGCCATCAGTTCGGAAAACCGTGTAATGTGATTTTGTCTCTCCATAACACTACTTTCCAGGAACCAATTACGATGGGTTGCGCACTAGTAAAGTTCACATTGTACTTTGCAAGCTGTGATGTTTGATTTGAGTGCTGTGGTTCTTCCATAAAATCCAATTACATGCAACTCCAAGTATCTTACCGAGTGTAGGGTGTCGCAGTTCTGCTGCAATGCAACGAACAGCTTAATTGATAATATGGCATTTACCATGATGCCCTGATGGAAATCACTAAACTCAATGCCTCGACCCATCTGCTGTATTTTTATGATCTTCTTTCTTCTAGCTTGAACCTGTTACTTGTATACCTAATTCTTGGGACAGATGGTGGATCGGATACTTTTAGGAATATGTGCTGGTCGTAACGCAACTTGTTAATCGCCTTCTTAAACACAGCCGTCTTGTTAATCTCTAAAGAGTTGCATGGTCACCTTCCCCGAAAAACTTTACTTATTCATCCGCAAAAGAGAAAAACCGACTAAAGAACACACAACTTAAAAACATCAGAACGTGATATGGAGAAATGGATCATACTCCTGGGTATAAATATCCAAAGAATGGCTTCAACCTGGTTATATCACACCAACAGTGAAGTTAGGTGGCGATGGTATGGCCTGTTCTATGTGATCTGGACTTGTCTCCCCAATTGTCATCAATGGTAGCATGAATGCAGCTTTCCGTGTGAAAATTTGAAAAGTTCTGCTTTTCCTGGATTGAAACAATTCTTTACAAGGGGGAGGGACATGTTTGTCTCAGCGATAACGTGTCACAAAACTTTGTCAGTACAACAGTGGTATGAGGCGATTATGTAGTGGGCCTGCCACTGGCGCCTCCGTAGCCAGGTGGGAAGGACAGCAGTGCGTAGCATACGCTTCTTGATTAGACCGGGGTTCGAGCCCGTCACCACCAAATACGGAGGATGCGGAAAGGTCAGGGAATGACCACCGCATATCCCGGAGCAATATGGCCTTAGTTGCTAATGCTCCTAAAAACCAAATAACAAACAGCCTGCCACTGTTTTGTCGTTACCAACACCAACGGAATTGATAAATGATTTGAACAGGAGGATTTGGTTTGCTCTATTCAGAACCACACATTGACTTACTCACTCAAGTGCAAAACATTCTTATAACCGAGACATATTGGTTAACATGAGCAAAATAATGATGACAGTCAGCAGTATGGAAACAAAGCTTGTTAAAGCTAAAATACCATTCCAAAGAAACTAATTTCTTTCGCCATTCCTTCGAGCTGCTTCTATTCCTTTCCCATCATGCATTACTTGGGTTTTTTCATCTTGTATCCATTATTTATCCAATAATAGATTATTTATTGAACAATGCGATGGAACCAACTGATTTCAATTGATTTTGGGGCTATGGTTTTTGAATTAATTAAAAGAAACGTGGACTCGTTATGAACAACTATTTAAAAAGGTAAGTTGTAATTTCTCTTACAACTTATCTCAACTATCAGATAAGATTTGTCTCTTTTTAATGAGTTCATTTTCAACTTCCCAATCTAATCTGTTAAAGTTTCTATTTTTTTTCGCAGTTAGCTGGATAATCTACCTGGGTCCAGCTACATCCATCATTCAAAGAAACATCAACCGCCCCTTCTCCCTTCACTGTCCTCTGCCATCTACAACCAATTACAAACTCGTAATTAAAATCCTTGTTCTACAACAACCACTTTTTTAGAGCGAACACAAAGAAATATCTCTTGGGGGACCCAAAGAGGGAGATCATTTGGTAATTAATTGCGAGACATTCCATAAATTAGTATTTGTAGAGAAAACAACAGAAAACTGGCCTGACAGTGTTGCAAACGAGGATGGTTTTATAAACTCCATCTTCTCATCTCGAGACCAACCATTACTCACTCTAACATCCTCAGCGCCCCCTTTTTATAACTTCCAACCTCCCGTTTCTTTTTTTTATCTGACCTGCGAGATTGCCTGTGTGTAGCGTCTGCTACTCATCATAACATCTTCGGCTAATTGATCGTAGCGCGTCCAATTAGCTTGAAATCCTTCGACTTGGCTTTTTTCCCAATAACTGGAACCACTTGACGAGAGGCAAAGATCCACTTTAATGTGCAAAACCTGACACGCATGCGCCCTAACGACAGTGTATTTTTGTTACTTGCGGTGTTAAGAGTAACACGTGGCGCGCATGCGCACTGACAAGTCCTTTATTTATGCTTTTTTTTTTTTTTACTGCTTACAGCATTATTAACCGTAACACGTGAGCTCTTATGGTACCAATACCATTCATTATTCAAGTGGCTCTCAACTGGTGTATCGATTTTTGTAGGCTTAGCCATCACAACCGACAATTGCTAGCATTCGAAGTACTAATGGCAGAGCTACGGGTTTGCCTGAAAAGAAGCTCGCGAGCCTGCAGGCTGCTAGAAATTCAACCATCAAATATTTATGTGTGTTCCAAGGCTGGAGAGGAGGGAACGAACAGCTGGCTGCAAAAAGAACTTATACACGCCTTTAGATGGATTGTCCGGTTTCGTGTTGCCTACTTTGCCTCTATTAAAAGAAGAGTTGATCATTAAAGAAGTACAGTTAACTGGAATTATACCAAAGGGGTGATGGGGAGTTGTCCTTTCTCACCCCCCTCTACATCGTAAGAATTGCTGAAGACACTCCGTAATGCGTTTACTTGCGCGAGCAAAAAACTGGCGATAATAATAAAGAAAAAAAATGTAAGTAGCACTGGGACTAGAAGATTCAATCAAAGACATACCGAAGGAGGCACTGAGAGGGTCTAATGCGTTCTTCCAGAGCGACAGAGAGAGAGGTGTGATGCTAAGTGTGCTCCAAGTATAACGATACCAAAGTGCTTGGGAGAAAAAAAATAGGAAGTCACGTGTCTTGTAATCAGCATACGTGCTTAAACATGAATTTCTGCTTTACGATAACTGCGGGAGGTCATTAAATATCCAGAAGCCGGTGTCTATCCTACATTTCGGCATCTTAGAAAACTTGAAATATTTAAGAGACACAGAATAATTATGAAAATAAAATCAAGAAGCTTCTAACTTCATGACGGTAGAAATCCAAGACCATATTTAGCCACACTCGTAGAAATTTAAATCGCGGTTTAATTAAAATGTTACTTTTTTTTGTCACACTCTGTACACACTAAAATAGTTGGCTACCATAAGAGAAATCATTTATATCTTTCAAAGGCCCACTTGGCAATATTTCAATTCAGTATTTATTTTTCAATTTATATTAACATAATTTGGCAGAAATCTTCCAATAATACACGCGTTTCGTATGACCTGAAAGCTCTTTATAAATATCGGGAGGAAAATGGCGCGTGTGCAGTCAGAGCACGCGCGGTAGATGGTTTTATGTGAACAGTGTTTCTTTCAAGTATTTTGATTTCTGTACATTGGTTACGAATTAACAATGGAATGTAACGAAAATGGAAGACGAAAAAAACAAATCTGTATTGTTGCAGTCATGACAAACTAGTATTGTTGCATTCATACTTCCTGCAGATATTACTGCAGGAAGTATGAATCACGAGCGATCAGATTTACTCGGCTGTAGGTGTCCCCGGAAAAAAAAAAACTTCCCAAAAATATCATTTAAATTCCAGACTGTCCCCGTTTATATTTATGCACATAACGTACACTTCAACAAGCTGTCTTTTGAGTATCTATTTTTCCATTCATATATACGCATGCGCAAAAGAAAGCAGAAGATAGCATTGTTGATCGCGTAATGTCGTCATGATTTCCCTCGACATTGTTTCTATTGTTGTTCTTTATGAGTGCGGCCAATTTACAATAATTAATCAATCAATCGTGACGTCATAATCGATTTACAGCGACGGTAAAGTGAAAATGACATTTATTGGCGAACTGGCGCAGTCTTTTAAGGGACCGGCAACAGATGGGGGAAATTGAACGCGGTATTTGGCCGTACGCACGAATTTACGGCGAAGCAGCGCGCATTTGATCTTCGCACTTAGCGTTCATCTGTTCTCGTAGCACGTGTTCATACGAACGCCGTCCATTTCCTTTATCCGCATCACGATTTGCAGCGGGTCTCTACGCACCATCGAACGGAGCTATGGCGAGATTAATTTGAATTTAAAATGCAGTTATTTGAACTCCCTCCTCCTCTACAGACGACTAAACTTCGTACGACTGACGCTCTCTCTCTCTCAAGGAACAGAAGAATCACTGCAAAACTTCTGATTGCAAAACGTGGAGAATTTTTCTGCGCAGAAGATTACGGACACTCGTAAAAGTCTTCTGCTCATATAAAGCAGACGAACGGAATGTGCGATCTTTTGCATTGGCTTAAAGAGCTTTTGGCAAGGCGAGAAACATCGTAATGCGGAATCATAAACGGGCCGATACGCGTATGTCAAAGTTTAGGGTGGACAAATTGTGAAAACAGGACTATGTATTCGCGCGTGCGCAGTCCGAGCAGATGTATTTTTCGTCGTTCTGTCTCTCCAAGAAAGGCAGCGATTAATTTTTTTTTTCTTTTTCTATTCCGCATTTTCTACCCTCTCTCTTTTTTCTCCATATTTTTATTTGATTATTATCGGTTTATTTAACCGCAAGGTTCTGCCCCTGCACAGCCAGAAGACAAGAAGGGCAAGATACAAAATTCAAGCGCATCCATCTCAGTGAGATTCACATGTTCAAGATATTAATCAATGGAGGAAGTTTGATATAACAGTTTTCTCTTCTGCCAGAAGATGATTGACCGATGGAAACACTTAGAATTATTTACAGGTATTTATGAATAACAATGGGATACCGTACCAATCAAACTTATTTACAAATTCAGGCTGGAATTGCACAGTTTTATTGAATAACAATAATACTTTCGTACCGGTGGTTTCTTTTGGAGAAGCAAGGTGTGCTGCAGCATGCCTACTGGAAGTCTGGCACGAGGACGCCACTGCGCTCTGATAAACTGGTCATCACAGTTACTTCGCTCTTGTCCAACATCTACAATGGTTGCTGAGCTATCTCAACGAATTCAGAAGTGTTCTTCAGCGCGTCTTTCCTGCAGCTCTTCTCTTTGCAAAATTTGTAAGGATCTATGGAGAGCGCGCTGTAGAGATCAATTGTGTTCGATGGGAACGCGCTTTTGAGACGCACTAAATTGTTGACGGTAGTCCGGAGCGGAAGTCTCGTGCATCCTGGTTCTCAGCCCACTAGGCTTCCGCATCCAATAACACTTGAAACTGAGGGCGAGTCTCTGATCCCTGTGAAGAGTTTTACTAGCAGGCAGAGATTTGCTGCTGGAATCTCTTTCCACGGGTTAGATTGAGGATAAAATAAAAAAATTACCTAGAGATTGTAAACGGTCCCCCATTAACCGGTTGATCCACCTCACAATCCAGCGTTCTAGCCAAAGTACATGTCCAGGATGCTCAGATGACCCTGGAGCCACAGAATAATGGGCAGCTTGGCTACCTCCTAGCGGTGTGTGCGAGCAACGTGGGGTCCCACCAGGGGCTCTGCAGCCAAATGCCAGGACACACAACAGAACTCAAGGCATTGAACACTTTTCAATGTATATATGGCGCCTGACCCAAACACTATGAAGTACATGTTGAGCTGTTCTTGTGCATCTTTCCTCTTTCTGTCATTTTCTCTCATGTTTCTTTTTTCTTTGTGATTTTCTCTTTCTGTTTTCTCTTACTTCCATTCTCTCAGTGTTTTTCTTTTCCTTTATTCCTCTCCCCCCTCTCTTATTTTCCTCGCTATCTTCGTTCCTCTCTGCTCCCTTTTATCTTTCGTATTTTTCTCTTTCTTTTTATATTCCACATTTTCAATCCTATTTTTCCTCATTTCTTTTCTAGCTTTCAGTTTTTTCTATTTCCTTTTCGCTTCATGTTTTTCTCTCTCAGTTTAATTTTTTTTTCTTCTTCTCTCCGCTCAACTCTCTCTCTCTCACGATAATTTTGAATTAAAAGTCAAAGAGAAAAAAAAAAAAGGGAAAAGGAAGAGTTAATCAGAAGGACAAGCAAAGAGAGAGAAGAAATTAAAGAAATATCGCTTAATTGAACGAGAGAGAGCAAGAATAGAATGAGAGAAAGATGGGGAAAGGTAGGTAGTACTAATTTAGCGAACAAAACAGAAA
Organism: Mastigoproctus giganteus; assembly: GCF_048544385.1. Taxonomy (NCBI): domain Eukaryota; kingdom Metazoa; phylum Arthropoda; class Arachnida; order Uropygi; family Thelyphonidae; genus Mastigoproctus; species Mastigoproctus giganteus. The sequence goes on along the minus strand of NC_143585.1, from coordinate 75,615,136 downwards.
GAGAAAAAGTGTGTAAGTATCCGTCTTCAAGTAACCCGTGATTCACTTCAACTCAAGAAAATTCCTCGTTCTGAGAAGACATTCTCTTCTATCTTCGTGCCATTAAACGTCTTCATGACGTAAGATTAGTGCCCAGTGGCCGGTTCCTACCTATCGGTGCTTCTCCTAGAGAGGGCTGTCCACAAATTTAAGAGCGAAGCGAAGTTACTGTGGCAGGGCAAAAGCAAAACCCAACGAGAGATACTTTTCATCCACAACTAAACAGCGTTCAGTGTGTATGCACTGTTGGCATGACAACCAACAGGATCACTCGAGAGAGTGTGGGAAAGTCGCCATGTGGAGCGCGTTCGTTAACGACATACGCACCGAGATACATTTGCTACACGAGATGACAAAGGGTAATCGCACACACACATCAGAACAAAGAAACTGGAGAGGGTCTGTTCACCCGAACATCTGTCGTCTGACAAAAACCCCCTATTGGACTGCGCGGTTCCAGCAAGAAAAAAGAGAGAGAGAGAAAATATGCTTTATAGATGTAAAGTGCGCAGAAACTAAGCTATCTGTTTGCTAAGCCCTCTCTCTACTGACGTATGACTCCATGGGAAATAACCAGACTTCCTCCTTGCCCAATAATGTTCTCGATGTTGGCAGCTCTTTGGGACATAAATAAATCATTGAAATTACCATCGCTGCTTCTACATTATAATATCGTTCAATATAGTATAGTAATGGTGCATTGTTGGCAGCCAGCAGTTGTGACAGTGGTGGATTAACAATTGATACGCATGCGCAGTGAGCATCATTCACATTTTTATTCCATTTTTTTTTTATAGGTGCAGACGTTAAGAGAATGTTCGTCCCAATGAATGCTTTCAAAATGTCCCACGCAAAATCGATAAGTGAAATAGAAGCTGGAGGCCACATCGCTTCTGTCTACCAAACAGATGACCGCTTGGGCCAGAGTCGTAATTATGGCACTTCAAAAATGTGGCACGGTCGGGGAGCACATTTTAAGCCTCGGAACCATGAAAGGTGGGATATGTATGCAGTTACCATAGTAACGGTGGTAACCGCGGGGTAATGTTGATTTGCTCTTACTTCCTACATAAAAGTTCGAAAACTCTTATTTCAGATTTTGCGGATTTCCAGCCGTGAACAGCTATTAGGGGACCGCTGGAGGGAGTCATGCGAGTGACTTCCTCCTTGCCCAACAAGGACTCCCTCCTTGCCCTCGATAAAGAGAGATTTTTTCGGGGATGTGCTGTTTTCAGTTTATTTTTAAGTATAAACTCTGAGGAAACCAATGTCCTGAGTGAGTATCATGTTTCTGGTAGCATCTTTGATGTGTCCATTGTCTTCTAGGATACCATGTGAATTTGGTGGTCATAACGTGAAACAAGAAATCCCCAGATCTATCTTGCTACTTTTTCCTCATATTTTCTGGATACGATTTCGTTGAGAACAACTTATGTATTGATAACCAAAGAACGCCAATAAAAATACTTCCAGTATTGATTTCGTCGTTCACTTAAAGTCGATAGTTGAAGTTGGGAAGATTACTGGCTGTTGTAGTGTTCTTTCTCCAGAGTTAGATGATAAAAGATCATGATTGTTAGTCATGTAATAAAGTTTGAAATTTAGGAATCATAATTATCTCAAACTGCAGAGCTCTAGAGAGACGAAAACAGATCGCAAGGAGGCATTATAGGAAACCGAGAATCAGCATTTTATTAGATAATTAATGGCATCTTTCCAAGGACACTTTTCTAAAGATGACAAGTAAGACAATATAAATTAGTTTGCAAAAAAAGAATAGCGAGGAATTCTTCGCTTGAATTAAAAAGGAAAGGAATCAAACCATGTTGGTTCCCTTGATATCTGTATCAACAATATTGATGATCCTGAACTGGTTGCTGATAAGCTGGATAAATATTTTGCATCCACATTCAATCCAATTGTATTAAGAGAAGCAACAATTATGAGGGCATCCTTAGACTCGAGGAAGGTCCTTATGGGATTGGAGATGTGCAAATGTCTCCTCACAAACACAGAGATATTTTTAACAAGTCTAAATACAAAGTTCCATGAAGATCCATATACTGGGAGTTCCCTTTGTTACATGCAGACGGACGAACAGACATGGTGAAGAAAATAGGCGCATAACATATATATAGGAACGCCCCCTAATGACTTGGAAGTAGCTATACCGACTCGTAAGAAATTTTCTCAACAAGTACAGTTTGCTAGGACATTTCATGGGATTCTATTCAATGATATTTCCAGCAGAGATAAAGAGGTGATGATTCCATTACATAAAGCAATAGTTAGACTTCAGGAAAGGTATGGACTTGGTGGAAAGGACATGGAGAAGAGCGATGAGATCAGGTTATTTGGTGTTTGGTACCTTGAAAGGTTGGGGTAGCCAAATTCCAAGGAAATTTCACATGGGATATTAAATCAGGATACATGGAGAAAAATAAATGGAGATTGGCACGGGATAATAAATGGGAAGACAGATGAGAATAATTGGAATGATGTAAATAGAGAGTGAATATGGTGAAGTAGAGGGAACGAAATCCCAGGTGTATTATCCCATGGAGAAAATAAGTGGACATGAGATAATACAAAAAACAATAGGTGCTCTTACATAGAAATGCTTCAGTCAAATTGCAGCATCTTGAGACCAAGCACCTGTGGGGAGATCTGACTGAGGTGTTTAAAGCGTTGACTGGATTGAATTAATGGTATTCTTCCACTTGCTGAGACTATACACATGAGGGGGCATAAATTCAGGTTGAGGAAGGATGATTGCAGGATAGATGTGTGGAAGTTTGCCTTCAGCCAGCGGGTGGTTGATTGTTGGAACAAACTTCCATCTGTTGTTGTGGAAGTAGATGGGTTGAATAAATTAAAGGGAGAACAGACAAATTCTTGGAGGGTACAGATGGGTGAAGGGTTTTTTTTTTTTTGGCTGATGCCATATAAGCTTGCTTTCTTGCACCATTTGCCATTACTACAACATTGGTAGAGAGAGGATAATAAAAGCGAAAGAAATGGAGGAATTAGGGAGGGGAACCGAAAATTTTGTAGCATGGAAAGACAAGAAGGAAATAAACTAGAATACATATGGATAATAAAAACAATCTATTTAATCTCTAACCAACTCGAAAGAAATGTTTGTCTCGAAGTGGGAGAGTCTACTGAGATACTAAAGTACCATTGTGTCTTTATATTCTAAGAATTGCAGACGTGTGGAGTCCATCATAAATTAATTCTGCCCGAGTTTCTCTCGATTTCACGGCGATCCGTTATCCACTACGATATACAAATTATAATTAGCGATGTCATTTGCATAATTAAATGAGTGCCTCAGTCACGTGATAAAATCGAAACTGTACATGGTAGATGGAGCATCTGTCCATTTCCTCCAAGGCCCGAGTACGGACCTTATTATACACCCGTCAATGACGGAGGTGATCCTTGAATGAGTTATGACATGCTAATAGAGCAGCAGAAACTAATGAAAGGCAACCGCAGTGCACGCCGTATTATCAACTCCGTTAATTAGAAATCTGTTGGCGTCAGATTGCAAATGTTATTGAATATTATGGAGCGGACCATTAGGACCCCCGTTTCTCGATGTGAGAATTAGCCCAAAACACGCAGGTGAATAAGATTCGGAGATTGGGGAATTGCGTCTTCAGTTTCAGGTTGAACGGGGTTCTCAGAAGGATAATGAACGAGATGGCACTCGATCAGATGCTTCAACTGTACTCAATTGCCATGGAAACTTCGGGGCTAGTTTTCCAAATACTGGCTCCAAGGTTTCATTTTATTATTAACGTGTTTCGTTGCTGGAAGCATTCCAATTTGTAGACTTAATTTAATTAAGAAAAAAAAATGGAGACCATTATCAAAGATGGAACAAATCCGTAGTTCAAATCTTCTGATCCACACTCGAGTGTCCCAGTAATGATTTTTCGATAGGCACGAGCTATTGTTTCGCGTATAAGTTGGAGAAATTAAACTTCCACGTTAGCATATCCGAGAACTTAATTAATTTCGATTTTATTAGTTAATTAACAGCATCTCCCCATCGACACCTCGCTTACTTTCGTAATCTGCAGCCCGCATTGGTAAGTACGTTATAATTCTGTCTCCTTCGAAGGGCTGTGACGTTAAAGACACCTAATGGGGGATTGATGACATTAACTGATAGGGGAGTGCTCCACACCAAATGATCTATTGCCCGGCTTTTGTTCGTAGTAACTTCCAAGAGAACGGGTGTGCAGTGTCTTGAGTAATGAGGACAAAATTCTCCGTAACAAATGAACTACAAGACGCCAGTGTCTTAGTGGCCACCGAACTTCGAAATTAGCAGTTTTCTTACAAAAAAAGATGACGTTCATTAATACCTCACTAATGAGCTATGCCAGAACTAGTTGGAAAGAGAAGACGGGGTGTAGTGACACGAATATGGTGCGGAGGTATATTCAAAGAAATTTCCCACAATCCTCCGAAAATTTCCGCAGATTCTACCATAATTCAAAAGAACCTTTGAATTTTCTGTTTGAAATTAACAGCTCACAAATACATAACGCGGCTAAGTGACACCATGGTCTAATAGTAATAGCCTTCGCCATGCAGTGCAAGGAAGCCACGGGCTTCTGCTGCACTGGCAAAAAAAAAAAAAAAAAACAACCAAGTAGATAAGAAAATACAAATTAAATGCTTTCCTCTCTCACTGGGAACTATCCAGTTGACCTTTGATTTGACTACCTCCAAGGTCAACTTGTTCCAGTATCAACGACTCGCTGGCTAAAAGAAAAACTTCCTACAATCCAATCTAAACAATCCCTGTAATTTTAATTTATGATCCCTAGTTCTGGATCCCAATATTCCACCTTCATTCATTTTACTAATCCTTCTCAGAGCCTTATCAACGTCAATCAGGTCACCTCTGAAGTGCCTGGTTGCCAAGCTCTGTTGCACACATGATAGGAGTCTTTCCTATACGGTCGTCCTTCTGCCGATCTCATAACTTGAGTTGCCCGTCTTTGGACCTTTCAAGAAGCTCAATGTCTTTTTTCAGATGAGGTCCCCATACTTGAACACAGTATTCCAATTGTGGTCTTGCAATTGTCTTATAGAGTTGGATTATATCCTCCCCATCTCTACACGATAACGTTCGATAAATCATCGATAGAGCACCATTGGCTTCCCTGGCTGCCTGTTTACTAGTGCTCAGAAAACTTCATATCTGCCCATATCGTAACTCCTAGATCCCTTTCCCCACTCAACTACTTTTAATTCAACTCCACTAAGTGTATAATTTATTTGTGGGTAGCTTTTCCCCAAGTATAATACCTTGCATTTAGCAGCATTAAAATATAGCTGCCATTTCTCTGACCATATCTCAAGTCTGTTCAAGTCATCCCGAAGGAGTGATGCTTGGCACTGATCATTAACGACTCTACCAATCTTTACGTCATCTGAAAATTTTGACATCACGCCTTCTGTCCCTTCGTCGATGTCATTTATGAAAATGAGAAACAACAGTGGTCCAAGAATCGATCCCTGAGGGACTCCACTCCTGACGTTACATCAATCTGAAGAATATCCATTAATCACAACCCTCTGCCTTCTGCCCTGCAGCTAACCAACAATCCATCTTAGAATCTTACCAGTAATCCCAACCTATTAAGCTTATAGAGTAACCTCTCCTGAGGGATCGAGTCAAATGCTTTGCTAAAATCAATAATCAGCTCTCAATAACTGTGTCAAAATAACCTATTAAGTTAGTTAAACATGATTTTCCCTTAAGAAGACCATGCTGCGTGTCCTTAGAATGTCAAATCTATCAAATGACCCTGGATTGCACACTTCATATTACCCTCTTACGGATATTTGAGCGTGACAACAAATTCTCTCATCGTCACACGAAGTTGGTTTCCATATTTCGTCTTGATACTTCATACGAGAATTTCAAATCAAGCCGGTGTTACGTTACGTTGCTAAGCAACTATTATTTACCATCTCTCCATTTAAATTCAGAGGTATGAATGTAGTAGTAGAGAATTTCAAGGCTGGAATAAGCTTTGCGTACGAGTTACCAGCCATTAAAGCAGACGCATAATTTGTTAATTTAAAATGGCTGACATTTAAGTCTTTACGTTGCGGTTTTTATTTGAGTATTGATCATTCGAATATACGCTTTTTCTTTCTTTCTTTTTTTTTTATTAGTAATGAATACGACAAAATATGTTCTCGGGTCACATTTTCAACCCTCGGCTGCAAAGAAACCGTACGACAAATCCGTTTATCCCAAATGATTTATTTCTTCTTTCTTTCTCCTGTTCAAATCCCATCACGTACTCTAAATGACTGCCACAAAACGAAACGAGAAGAAAAACGAATATCGAAAGAAATACAGAAGAGGAGAGTTTAATAAGCTGCAGTGTCACGACACTTCGCTTTAAATTACGGGAATCCGGGTCGATTTTTGTTTCGGTTTGGTCGTTACAGAGAACACGACACTGGTGATCGGGACGGGGGGTGGAGGGGAGTGAAATTGAGGCGGTCGACAGTGAAAAATGAGGTTTTCCGAAGAGGAGATTCAACCTGGCGCGTGTTCGCTGCATTAGCATGCCGAGGTCGTAAATGAACGTCAGATAATGAGATAAGTTTCAGACGGTTTCGGTAAATAAACCGCAACCATCGAAGCAAGTCTGTTTGAGCATTGTAAAGAGTGATCCCAGCCATTCATCAAAATCAGAGAATCTCCATCTGTATCAATATATCGGCCAGCATCGCTGTAGCGTGGCTTTATCGGATGGATATAACCTAATAAATGAAGTCATTTGTCTACTCAAGGAATCGGTTCGAAGAAAAGTACCGTGACGTCATCACTTCGGTGAAGGGGTCCAGATATGTATTCAGATCAATGACCATTTAGGTCTGTTTAATTTTGAACGTGATTGAGCAAAGATTCTGGTTATTTTTAATAAATATATCTCAACTTAAAGCAACAAAAACGAGCATTCGATATTCGTTTTTAAATCGGTGTTTTTGAAATGATGCGTCAGAGCATTCTTCTGGCCTGCTTGATTTAAATCCCATGATCTGGCCTGTGATTACAATCTTTGCTCTTTCAAACATATGCTTGATTTAAATTTAAATCCCACGAAGGTAGAATTATATAATCTTTCTTTTACTCGAGTCGAGTTAATTGGCCCCAGGAGAGAGTTTTATGGTTTTTCATCCCTCAAAACATTTACTGAAATTTACAGACGCACATGCTGAAGCTTCGTTGCCTTAGTTTTTCTCGAAGAAAACCTTAAAACACCGATATTCTTTCGAAATTTTTAATGGTGACAAGTCTTTCTCCGTGGATGGTTTTGATCTTTAAAAACAGCCAAGATTCGAAATGTCCTCTGGAGAAGGAGTTCCGAATTTGGCTCTGGATTTAAAGACCAAATCCAGAGCCAAGTCTATAGAACGAATAGGGTTATCAAGATGGAGAATATGCTTTTTATCAAAAACTGTTTCATATAAAGTTCTCTGTGAACCAAAGAACATTTTATAAAAGCATGATTCTTCTTCATGACAATCATCATGGTGCCAATCATTGGTCTAACATTTGTTTGGCGCCTGTTGCATCACACAGTGTAAAAAAAGAAAATATGTTTACATTCCGTCACCACCAATAGATCAGAATACCTCACAACTAATCATTCAGATAAGAATACAAGCACTACTCGCATTTAGCAGTCACGGGAGCTCGAACCACAGTCAACCTAAACGCATATGTTTTTAGAACTTTTTTCGAACAGTAGGAAGAAACGCAACTTTTTCTCCTTCTTCCACACGTCTGTCATCTCCGATTTCTGGGATCGTGTTCCACCTATAACCTCCCAGCGTGCCCTCTTCTCTCAGAGTAGCAAATCGCAGTGAGCGACTTCAAGTCTCGTCTTCTATCGATCCTTTCTCATGACGACTGTCACCTACTCTCAGCTATCTGCCATCCAGAGAGAGAGAGAGAGAGAGCTGAATGTCTTCGTACGTGTTTGATAGCAATAAGAAACTGAGGCATTTGTTCGCCACCACTTGGCCAAATATTGTGACAGTGGTGTAGCGGTAATTGCAGAGAGGAGCAGCGTTATCAGTGACAACGTGTCTTCTCCTCACGTAACAATAACAATGATTCTGTTGTAGCGACACCACCTCCTTCAACCTTCTATCACTCAGAACGTGGATAAGAATTCATTGACATATGGCGGTATCTTTATTGGCCCCCGAACAAATTTGTAACTTTTCATCTCTCTCTCTCTGCTGATGCTACGTGATAACCATTTCTGGCACCTTGCCAAATGAAGCTGACAAACGTAGGTTGCTATGGAAATGGCATTGTCTATTGTGCGCTTTTTTTATCATATAAATAAACAATCTTACAGACAAAGGGTATTTGCATAATATGAAATGCATAGAATCTGATCAAAAATGCAGTAATGAGGTGCCAACTGATGATCATCTTGTTTTCTTTAAAAAAGATTGCTTTGGGGTGGGGTGTATTAAATTTTAGTATAATGCTGAGGTTCTAATCGAGGTGTTTTCATTCTATGTGTAATATCTTCTTGAATTTTTAAGATATTTTTAAGCTGTTTTATTCATATTGGTGACTTCTCTTACAGAAACACTTTGCTATAATCGAAATGGAACAAACGAAGCTGTCCCACTGAAGAAACTTTTAAATTTTACGAGTGGACGTTATCATGCATGGAGGGGATCTTCGTATTTCAACACGTAAGCATCTTTATTCAACTAATTAAATTGCTTCATAATAAATACAATATTAATTAAACTGCATCATTAATTACAAATAAAATAAAGGTTCTTCGTACATTATGAGTATCGAAGTTTCCAAAAATAATTCCTTAAAGACTTTTCGTTTGTATCCAATGACTACTAATAAACTTCTTAACGTTTCCACGAGTTTTATTTTGCCACATACTGTATATTAAAATATTCTTTCGTAGAGATTTTAATATAAACTTTATGAAAATATTTTAAAGGAAATTTTAAATAAATTAAATATTTAATTAGTCGCAATTGATACAAATTAATGAAAATAGTCAAGGTTCATCCAGATGGCTGGGAAATAATTATGATAAGAAGGAATAACAGTCTCGCTAACTTGATTAATAATTAAATATTAATCAATCTTAATATATGATGCTGGTGTCCAAAATTACGCTCTCCACACCCTGATTAAAATAATGAATAGATCTTCATCGGACCTAAGCCAGAGAGAGATTTTTTTTTCTAATATTTTGCCAGCTAAGAATATACTTATTGCGTATATCTACTTTGAGATCGTTTTTGTTCATTATCTGGGATTATCCTCTGACAGTCCAGTCTCATTCTTCAGTCAGTTCTTTTCCTAGAATGCCACGCCCAATATCTGTACAAATGTTACCAACAACTTTTGTTAAACGAAAAATACTAAGTCAGATAGTTCCAGTTACCTAATCACGAGTATGGTGTTAACACAGGGTACTTCTAAAAAGGTCATGAACTTCGTTTCAAGGGAAATACCATTCAGGTAACTACAGCTTCTTAGGGAAACTATTTAGTTGAAGCAGTTATTTAGCTTAGGTAATCGCGTTGCCGTGGAAACGGGAGGAACTTGAGCCGGCTACTCATTTGAGTGCGCAGAATTGGTCGTTTTAAGTATCAGCGCAATAGCCGAAATCACACAAAATGCGAAAGTGGGGTTCGCTACCAATTTATTTATTCTTTATTAATTACAATACAAAATGGAGGTGTCTAGAACAATACATTGCATGCGCATTGAAGTAACCAGAAAGAGAAAAGAATTTTTTTTGTTGAAACAGCAATAAATCAAAGTCCACTCCTCCAACTTCGATAATTCTGAAGTTTAGAAGACCTCAGCAAGTTTCCATTACCACAATGGGGTTCAATAGATGGGGGGGTGTTATTTTGGTCGGACACACGTCAAAAGATCATTATCGGTTGCCTTTCCCTTTTAAGGCGCAGGGATGGGGGTGTCTTATGTCTGATTAATGTTCCTCGCAAATTACCAAAGAAAATTCCACTGCGTTTCCCTCCTCTCAGAAACTCACCAAATGGCTTAAAGATTCCCACAATTTTCAAACATCCCTGGGAAATCCGCCATCACATTCCCTTAATGGCGATTATCTTTTTTTTTTGAAATTTATCTAACGAGGAAAAGAGTCGAAAATAAACGCGATTGAAAAGAAAAGAAAAAAAAGACTCTACTGCAGTTCCATCTGATGGATAAACGAAAAATTAACGATTTTAACTTCAGTTAACACATGAATGGATCTCTTGCTAAATCACACTCGTCTTACAGAGATGTCTCGTTGAAAAGGGATAGTCTTCATTTTGTCACGTGTTACAAAACTGGTACTGTTCAAATTCGCATGACTTCAGAGTCTCATTGAGAAACGAAAACAGATGTACTGTTTAAACGAACGTCTGAGGAGGAGCAGTTTAAGCCTTGGTACCAAAGGAAGGTGTAAGCTAACTGTTTGCTACTTTGTTTCTGGAAGTAAAGCTTGTTTTAAGTTCACCCGTATGGAAAGACAGCCCGCATAATTTTAAGACTATTGAATTCTCTGGAATTGTGTTTGCACAACGGACTGTTCTAATAACACGCAAATATGCGCTTTCAGTTTATAGATGGCTTTATAGTTTGGTCTTGATAAAGATGATGTTGCCTTTGCTAGATTGATATTAAGATAAATACGCACTGATGCCAAGGTACAATAATGAAACTTTTTTCCCCCCTAGAATTTCAATGATGAAGGAAATAAACATATTTCTGAACTCCTTTCAATGGTATTGTATTACACGCTTAGTTACTTCTTTGTAATTAACTGATTCACTCATGCATAACGATAACAAATTACAACTTCAAAGAAAATTTATGTGCGTGGCAAAAGAGTTGATCCTTGATTTTTTTTTTTTTTTTTTTTGATTTTTTTTAATGAAACCCCCAACCATGAGAGATATTAGAACCTATAGTACTTAGTACCGTGCTTGGGTTGGAGGTTGAGAAGACGAAAGAAGATATTTGTTGACATTGGACTTAACTTCTGTAGATTGTAATTTTCAGGAAATACGTAAGAAGGAATGTTGTTCCAGAAAACGGCAGTTGAATGAATAAATGAGGAAGATGAAAAGTTGGTTCTTTGGGTTTGAAGTTGGACAGTAAATGGATGTTGGCGGCACGTGTTAGGACTGTTTTGAGCGGGGAAACCAATTCAGAAGAACAGTGCCCATGGAAGTATCTGTAGAAGAGGCATGCAGCAGAAACAGCACGTCTATGAAACAGCGAGTGGAGATGTGGACATGTGTATATGTAAAGGGCGGCTCCTAGAACGTTTGTTCAACTCCGCCTCATATCTCTGTGAAGAACAGTATCACTACAAATAGGCCAGATATGTGTGTGACGTCGGTTTGTGTGTATTATGCGTGTGTTCTGTTGTTCTGTTCTGGCCGCTTGGCTACCCAGAAGCATCAGTCACATGGACAGATGATTCTGGGTACTCGTCCACACCACGGGAAGGTGGGCCAGTCCATGTAAACCACGTACTGTCTCAAGAGTGACTCTGACCCACCTGATGTTGTCAGAAGATAGGCCAGGATCCTCTGAGCCCCATTCCAGAGGAAGAAAAAAAAAAACACGATCACCCATGGTGTTGGATATGGAACCGAAATTAATAAAATAAAACATTTATAAAAATAAATAAATAATAAAAAAGCCAAATAAATTAGTAAACAAAAAAATTATAATAATAAATAAATACATAAAAGAAGGAAAGTGATGCTACTAAAAAAAATAGAAAGAAAGCACTTAATTTTGTCTGCAGGCCGAGGAATATATAAACTCAAATCCTCACTTCTTGAGGATTTGAGTTTATGTATTATTAAAAGGGGATCTAACCAGCTATACATCAGCAGGACCATTGAGCTCTGTTTAGCCTTGACTATTATAATTCTATTGAGATCTGTCGACACTGAACGTCTTCGAAGAAATACGCCTTGAGTGAAAGCCTGAAGACTCTGATATGATTCCGAGCTTTGAAGCAGAGACGATTCCTGTCCTGGCTGAAAATTAGGAAGTGCATGAAGAGGAAGTCTGAGATCGTCAATACAGGGAGCAATGAAACAAGATGTGATCCCAACTCTCTGGTGATCCACACGAATAGAGGTCTGTTTGTGATAAATTTAACCTAAAAAGACTGGTTCATCGATCCATATCCTGTCAACAGGTAGGACGTGAATATGTCCGTGCAGAACCAAAATCGAACACGTTTATCAAGGAGAAATGAAACTTGTGGTATAAATTTTCTCGTTGTTGCACCAACGGGAGCTCTATCCCATCGAGACTGCCAGATGTTAACTAACTCGTTCCACAGTCTCCTTCTTTCTCTTTTAGCATCATCTTGAAGGTTGATGGTTATTCCAAGAAATTCGGTCTCAATGTGGTTTTTTAGTTTGTATAAAAATCCTCTATAAGTAACTTGCAAGTCTATAGGTAATGTTCCGGCTAGTACTTGCACAGCTTGCTTCGAGACTGTCCTGCATGCCTTAACTAAACACCGCAAGATGGTTCTCTGCAATGAGGCGAGTTTTGCTTTGAAGTGTTTGAGCCGTGCCCTGTGAAACCATGCACCGGCAGCATACGTGATTAGAGGGAGGAAAACTGCATTGTAATAGATCCTTAAAAGTTTTTCTGGAGAGCCCCCCATTCAGCACGGGATACCATAACAATTGCACCGGTAAATCTTCGTATTTTAGATGATAAGTTTGCCAAGTGAGGAATAAAATTGAGACTGGAATCAATTACCACTCCTAGAACCTTGTACTCTTTAACTATGAGGAGACGAATGTTGTTGATATATCTGCAATAAGGCCTCTAAGGTTGGGATTATTCATACCACAAATTTAAACATATACACCAACCGTTTATAACTGATTTAATAATAAAATAAAATAAAATGATACAAAAGACTGTAAAATAATATTTGCAAAAAATATGATTATTTATATGATTATTAAATATGACCGGGCGCATAGATTCTGGGACCGCAAGTGGCTGGAAAGTCTGGATTGGATCCTCTGGCAACAATAGCATGAACAGAGACAGGGGAGTTAGGCCTCACCCCCTTTTTGAGGCGGTGGTTTTTGCCTGAGATAAACGTTTTAGTTTTCCACGTCCCCAGTCCACTTCCGGTTCTGGTACAAGTGAAAGGATTACCGAGTATGCGCCTGGTCATCCACGTGTGCCGTGAACCTGGTACTTAAGGACGTGTCGCTTAAATATTCATTATTGCTGAGGAAGGAGGTAGACACCTCCGAAAGCTTTAATAGTGTTTTTATCGATTTTAAATTTATATTTTAACTTTTTTACTTATTTTATTTTATTTTTGTTGTAAATTAGTTTTTTGTAAATAATCATATTTTTTGCAAATATTATTTTACAGTCTTTTGTATCATTTTATTTTATTTTATTATTAAATCAGTTATAAACGGTTGGTGTATATGTTTAAATTTGTGGAATGTTGTTGATCTTGACCAACGGAAGACGAGAGATATCCAACTTTGATCCAAGAATCATCATCTTTGTTTTTGACAAACTGATTTTAAGCTTATTGGCCACAGTCCAATCGTAGAGATCCCGGAGAACAAAATTTGCGGTAGTTTCAAGATCGGCCCTAGAGTTACCATTTACCAGGATGGTGAGATCATCTGCATACGCTATTATTTTGACGTTATCGAAAGATCGGGAGAGCCACTGCTGCAGCACCATGTTCCATGTAAAAGGACCCAATATAGAGCCCTGTGGGCACCCTCTAGATACTGATCTTGATATTTGGCTATGTTTAGCTTTGACTATTATGGTTCTATTGGCAAAGTAATTACGGATTAAAAGGTAAAGGTGGTTGGAGCACCTAGCCGATCGGAGACGCTCCAGGACGCTCTCCCACCAAAGGGTGTCGAAGATGCCCTCGTAGTCGATGAAAACGGCCAGGGTATATTATGTACCGAATTTTGAACTGAAGACACAAAGTCCACAAGAGCATCCTCGCAGGAACGTCCGGGACAGAACCCATATTGACTCCTTGAAAGCAGATCCTGTTCTACCAGTAGTGTATTCAATCTAATGGCCGTTAGTCGCTCTAGCAATTTACCCAAATTAGCCAGCAGAGCGATCGGCCTGTACGATCTAGCCGCTCCAGTAGGTTTATCCGGCTTTCTGATCAACTTAACTAGAGCGACCTTCCAAATTTCCGGAAAAGTTTCTTCCTAAAGGCATCTGTTGAATAAGTTTAGAAGAACATAAGGTTTTAATTTCAAGACTCTGATAATAAAAATGTTTTTCTACAAGATTAGTCCTGGGCACTTCTGAACATTAACTTTGTGCGAGACAGCCTGCAGTTCATCCAACGTAAAAGGTTCGGTGGTTGTTGAGGACATATAAAATTCACAGCGCGTGGAGAGACTCTGTTAGAGAGGAGTCATTAATTAACCAAATTGCCCTCTTCTGAATGGAATCTAGAAGCCTGAGAGAGGATTTGGGGACAAGTAAAGTAAATTGTAAAGTGTGTTCGTGTCAAACGGCACCAGGGGTTTCCCCATCTCCGCGTGGTTTTCTTTGTGGGTGTAACAGATCACTGTTAAGGCCAGAGATTTAAAGGTGTATGGGATTTGGAAGTATTGTGTTGTGTATCGTTGTTCCTCTGGCCATTTAGCAGCTAGACCCCTGCTGGGGCCCAACGTTGCCCACACTCAACCCCGTGGAGGCAGACCAGGTACACCGAACATAATTATTTACTCTGGCAGGCCCTGCCACCTAATTTCCTGAGATTTCAGTGGCTAGGGCCTAAAAAATAATAATAATAAATAAAAAATAAAAATAAATAAATAAATTTAAAAAAAACGCGATTTTAAGGAGTGGTTCGCTAATGAGGTTAAATTTCAGAATTTATGCACGATTGGCTGTTATAATTTGGAAGTTTAAGTTTTTGTCGTGTGGGGAGTTCACTGTAACGTATAGAGAGAGAGGGGTGAAAGACTGAAGTATGGGTCCAATAGGGAAGACGACCCCAAATATCAGTGCGGCATGCCCATGCCGCACCAGGAGAAGTAAACGGGGGACGGCGGGGAGGGGACGGTCCCGTCCCCTCCCCGCCAGGATATGGAGAGAAAGTGGGCCAGACTAGGTGTCCAACCCAGATCGCCAAAAGGCAAGGCTTGTTATTTGTTAGTTATTTGTTTTTAGGAGCATTAGCAACTAAGGCCATATTGCTCCGGAATATGCGGTGGTCATTCCCTAACCTTTCCGCATCCTCCGTATTTGGTGGACGGGCTCGAACCCCGGTCTAATCAAGAAGTGTGTGTGCTACGCACTGCTGCTCCTTCCCACCTGGCTACGGAGGCGCCTCCAAAAGGCGAGGCAACAGCGTAGCTGCGGTCACAGTCATGGTTTTTGATTGCCAGTTCAGAATCACTTCAGATGTTCAGTTCAGTGTCACTTCAGGTAGGTCACAGTCTTGGTTCAGTGTCTCACTAGTCTCGTGTTCGTCTTATGGGGTCAGGAAGAGGAGTGATGACTCGGTTCAGTTTGAAGTACTGCTTTGATGTCAATTCAGGTAGTCATATTCGTTGAGAGCATCAGTCCTGGCTATTTGCACCAGGTCATGAATGGAGAGGTAACTTTGTTGGTAATTTCCTCTGATCGGTTGTAGTCATGCGATATGTTCATGCTGTAGTCTTGAATGTCTCCTCCTTGGTTAGTTTCAATGGAGTTCTTCTATTCAGATGTTTCCGTATTGTTGCGGATAGCGATTTCCGTTCTCCGTCTGTTAAAGATGTCCTTGGCGTAGCGGCTGAACGCGGTGTACTCGTCTTCCGAATCCAGGAGGTGATGCTCATTGTCTTTTGGTACGAACTTTATACTGGTGATGAGTACTGATCTTTGTTCCTCATAGCATTCACATTTGTGCATATGTTGCCACGTCTCCATATTGCTACAGGTGCAAGTTGGGTCCTCGGTCAGTCCGAGTGCATTAAGTTTTGCGTTAAAGGGCCCATGGCCCGTCAGGAGGAAGGTGGCGTTCAGTCCCGGGTAGAACCATTTGGGAGCTTTTGGATAGGTCTTGTCTACGTAGGGTATAAATTTCCGTGTGACTTCACCCTTGGTCGTCTCTTGCTATCTCCTCTGCCAAGTTTCTTTCAGGTGTTCCATGATTTTCTGTTTTTCCGTTCGGTGGTTGTTTGTAGGGTCCAGTGTAAAAGTGTCAAACGTGGTCGGTGTTCCCTTTGCCGGGTAGTACATCAACCCACATCTCGCCACCTCCAGGTCCAGAGGGAGAGTTCCTGCCAGGACCTGCAGCGCACAGGTACTCACCGTGTTACACACCCTGGTGATGGTGAGGAGTATTTTTCGCTGTATTGTTTCGAGGATTCTTTTATTTACTGCGGTTCTTGCTTTGGCGTACAATATTGGGGCTCCATAAGTAATTGCTTGGACGAAAATTGATTTATAGTAGAGGGACAATGTTCTTTTGTTTAGTCCCCAGTCTTTGCATGTTACTCTGACTACTAGTGCTGCGTATTTTCTCAGCATCTCCTTCAGATATAAGAGGTGTTGTTTAAAGGACAGGTTGGAATCTAGGATAATGCCTAGGTATTTCATCTGTTTTGCTAGTTTGATTGTGCTTCCCCTTACTTTTATCTGGAGCGGCCGTCTGATGTTAAGTGTTCCTCTCAGTAGAATTGAGTTCGTTTTGGTCGGGGAAATCTCCAGTGTATGCAGGTTTGCTCAGTCCTGGAGTACTTGCAGTGCATGGTTCGCATGGGCTTCTAACTGTGATCTAGAGCTCGCTGGCACCGTTAGGACGAGATCATCCGCGAAAGCTTGTGCGTTGACGTCACCCAAGTCGAGTGCCGGGAATTCATCAAAAACAATGTTCCACAGGAGCGGCCCCAGGTCAGATCCCTGCGGACCGATCTTGTCAGATTCCGGAAGGGTGCAATTACCCTGATTTTTCCATCAGAGAGGTAGGATCTAATGCAATTATATAAATTCAGTTTAAAACTTTTCCATTGAATTTGTCCATAGATGCGTAACATAGGCCAGAATATCAGCAGTGGATCGACACTGACAGAATCCATACTGATCAGACGGAAGGTTTAAGAGTTGGTGGTTAATTGATTTCTCCATTACTTTAGAAAGAGTAGAAGTCCAGTGGGACGATAATTGGATGAGAGGAATTTCACCTTTTTTAGGAACTGGCTGGATATGAGCAAATTTCCAAGCAGAAGGGAAAGCACCTCTGAAATAAGTATGTGAAAATGATTGAACTTGCAAAGAATTTCGTCTCTGATTTAAGCATACCCGACTGGAACAAATTTACGATAACGTTTCACTGAAGAACAGTTTTTAGGTTTAAAAAAATGGTTTATCCACCATAAAGTATTCCTCCTGCAGTTTCAGAAAAACATGAATATATCATTTGCTTTCATCGAAAACTGTTCCTTCCCATCTTATCGAAAAAATATACATATATAATTTATTTAGCCAAGAAATATATTCCGTGAAGAATTTTTTCCACAGAAAGTATTTCCATGACATCTATCGTTTCCACCGTTTTTTCAAAGATATACACTAAACTTTCTTCAACGACACACAGAAACTTCGGACCAGCAGCACATATAAACAGATTCTCACGAGTTCCGATATTAATCCTTGGTCTCCCATCATTCTTCCTCTTTTGCTTAAGCCTTGCCAGAGTATCCAGTGGCGCACACCAGAGCCACGAATGACTTTCCAGTAAGGAAGAAGGTGACAAATTGCCTCGCTGATATTAATGCCTGGACAAGGCCTTGTACGACTGTCATCTATTCCTAGGGGGCGTCACAGTACCGATACAGGGTGATGTTTCTGAAATTTTGATAAATGGCTTACTGCTTTTGTTTACCTGCTTCGATTTTTAGACTCCGCGTGATTGATATTTATTTACAGTGGACATACCAATCAAGATCCGCGGATGTATCTTTCGGAATGAAAGCCAACTGACAGCGTGAAAAGTAGACCTATAAAGCCACGCGAATATGCTCTCCAATAATATAAACAAGGCTGAGCTGCACTAGAAAACCATGGTTGTTTATCGTGGCTGAATATTTGATGCTCCTACCGATGTAGATACATCAAATATTCATCTTCTTGAACGGAAGTTCAAGAAGTGCAAATGACCCCGAGATGAAACGTGATACCTGAAATCCAGTATTAGAAATGAAAGGCAAAGACCTTGAGCTTATTTCAAGCGCAGACCCAAATAAGAACATGCAAGAGCGACTGTGATTGGAGATTAGTGCACGGACCACATAAATTAATCTCGATGTTTTCCTCCTCGACTCCTTCCAATTACACACTTCGTTCAGATTAATTAAACACTTAATTAGGTTTGCTGTTAATTAAACACGTAATAGAGGTCTCGTGTGACATATTTATTGCTCAAGGAAGGTTTCTGACAAAGTTATACAGTGAGCTCCCGAGAAAAATCTCCTTTTCGTGAACACATACGCACGTGTGACCTTTGCTCCCACAAGAGAGATCAATCAACCCTTCCCCCTCTGGCTCCAATAATGCGTAACAAGCGTTTTATACAATAGTTTGACATTTGAGAGGTCTTTTAAATTATGCAAAGTTTAACAGAGAACAAAACTTTTATCGAAATACTGAAAATGTCAAATGCAAGATGCATGCGAAGAATTTTTTAATCTCCAAGCTTAAGGTTAGAGAGAGAGAGAGGAGTTGTACACGAACTCTTGCATGCGTCCCAAAACAATTTCAAAGCGATCTCTATATGCATATTTAATAGCAATGATACTAGAATATTCATAGCAATGTTACCATTGACCATGCCATCTGGTGGTATAAATAACAACCAAAATTACCACATCGGACTTTTAACAAAGTTATCAGAAGAATCACTGGATTCATCCAGGCATTATCCTTTAATTTAAGACATTAAAATCTTAAAAACTAATTTTTAAAGCTTTTCAGCTCCCTCTCGTGGAAGAGCTTTTGAACTATACAAGGAATTTCTCATATTTATTAAGAAGTTAAAGGTCAAAAGGAATAATTCGTATATTATTACAGCAATGTCTGAAAGTTTCCAGACAGTCATGTACAGAACGAGTTCATCGACTGGGCTTTAGGATAAACATCTGCTGATGAGTCACTGTAACTTAGACTTGCCAGACCAAGTTAACAGACAACCGAGATTTTGAAAGTGTTTTTTTTTTATTTATTTATTAACATCATGAAAAGTGCTTCTCTGCATATGAAGAATTTTCTTCTTAGAGAAAAACGTGGTATACATATGCGCGGCTATAAAACACGACCAATCGACACCACACTTCCAACACAATACTGACAGGTAGATTGGCAAACACGAGCTAGGTGTCACTGTAGGCGTGGTATCATATTCCTCCGTATGACTCTATTCTTCCTCCTCCTCCATAAACGCTGGCACCATTCCAGACTCACATTTCTTCGCTAAACAGTAATAGCTTTCGCACGACACTTTACACAAAGTTACTAATGTATATGTGCATGAAACAAACGCATGACAGGGGTTCTCCTTTCCACATTGTAGCAGCCCGTCCCGAGCTTTGCCATGCAGCCATAACCATTAATCTTTACACCTCCCCACGGGGAGCAGTGTCTGATATCCTTGAACTGCTCCGTGTTGCTTTCATTACTGCACTAAGTGAATAAGGAAAAATATTTTTAAAGAAAAAATTCTCCTTCGCTTACATAAATTTACTTTAACAATACTTTCTTTCCTTGGCTATGAACTCGATTTTATTCACTAAAAATTGAAATTTGTTTGAAATTGTACATTTAGGAGCAATCAGGGTACTTCCTTTTTTTACCGGAAGTACTTATTTTTATCGGAAGTGCATTACGATACGTACGCTTGTATAATGTCCCATCGCAAAAAACTGATAACTGCAATTAATTAGCAGCATGAATATTATATGTATGGAGGAAAAAAGCATCAATATGTTTCCATGGTTACTCCAATCTCTAAATGTGATAATTCCAGCTCTTCTTTTAACCTGATTATCATCTGCATTATTGCGTCTTTTTATTTTTTGAATGTTGGCAACACGTTTTAGAACTTGCACTAATTAAACGATCTTTTAGCAATAATAAACAAAGACCTTCTCCGAGATTTCCGGTCTAATTACTGCCTTTTCTTTTACCCACTCCCCATAGACGCATTTCCAGCTTGTTCCCTCCCTGCTGTCTTCCCCCTTAAAACAACAAGGATTAATTGATACAACGAAACTGCACTCTCCGTATCAGTGGAGTAATAGCTTCCACTTAATCCTGATGATTGCACTTTGAATCTTTAATGATGCGTCCTCTCCCAACAAAGCTTCCTAATGAGCATTATCCAAGCCCAATTAAACTTGAATGTCATTAGAACGGACAGCGTGCTGAAGAGGGACCCTTTCTCCTTCCGCCCTGTGCAGGAAGCCAGATTGACAGGTGAGTTTGTCTGTGCATGTAACAGCCAAGCGCGCGAGTTCGGTTTCCGTGATTACGATACGATGGAAATCCCTCGGAAATTTCGCCTTTACCGCACATAAACACGCACGCTCAGGCAGTTCTGAGCAATACGTGAAGAATGAAGAAACTTGTACGCATCTGATTATTGTGGTAAGCAACGGAATCATGATGAAGGATTTTAATCCAAAACGGTAACACTAAATATTTTTTATAATAAATATCGTACACATTAATGCCTGGCGTCTCCTTCAACCCTGCTCCTGTTTAGAAAACTCTAAACAGGAGCAGGAAACAGGAGCAAGTTTAGAAAACTTGCATATAAAATTCCACTAGTAAATACGGTAATTAGTTTAATACGGTAATTAGTTTAAAGCACTACTATTCTCGTTGGAAGAAATATTTTATTTTAAGCGTACAAATAAATACTAATTCAAGAAATTTGCAGTCATGCAGCTAAATATTTTGACTAAGGAGACCACAACGAATAGAATCGTTAGTTTCTTAAACTGTACTTAAATAATCGCTATTTTCTAAGCTCTCTTAGGCCAGCATGTAGACTATCTTCAAAAGGTGGTGTTGCGAGTAATTTTCTAATAAAGTATATACCCGAAAGCAGGTATGAAGATAGTCTTGAGTCCAACTCCACCAAGAACTACCCGCTGTCATAATTCACAGGTGATTGTTAAACTGTTGCGAGGAGAGGAGGTAAAAAGATTCGGAATGCTGCTTTTAATGGGCTATAGAAACTCTGTATATCCATCGCAACAGCATCAGTGGTATTTAAGCACGAATCTCATTTTTCTGGCATGCACAATAAAGATGTAATAAATGTTTACGATCCCAATCCCTTTGAGTGGAAGTCTTCGAAGAGAGAAAATCTACTGGGGCATTTTTAGTGTCGGTTTTAGAGGGATGTTACGACTTGCTTCTGAAAATTCACTAAATATTGAATCATATAAGAGAACATATTCCAAGCTGCCACCTATATTTTGTTCTAAGCCTTGTGGAATCTGTTAGATGAACCAAGAAGATGTCTCTTCCAATTGATCAAAGAGTGATGGCTAGCTCTGTAATGATTAGGGGATTTGGGATTTATTGTGGGGCACAGAGGCCCGCAACTTAGGATACGTATAAATATAGATTTTTAAGATAGTTTTAGGGTAAGTATTATTGATTCAATCTATAAAAATCTACCCAAGTACTTCTGTATAGCAAACTTCGTAATGAGACTATTAAACCCATGGAATGTGATTTCATTAAAATTAATATGAACACCAGAAGGCGTCCACGCTTACCCACTGATCATCCAGTACTAATACGTAATGACACCCCAACACTACGGGGGTTGTAATTACTGAGGGACTGGGGAGTGATAGGATACGCGGGTCAAATATCGATTAAAGCACCGATGTCCAGTCTGACATCAGTACTTTAATTTTAAAGTAGTTTTGTTAGATCGAACTGTAATTACAAATTGCTTTCCCCCACATCGTGCATTACGACGGTAGTAAACAGTTATACTGCCGACATGTCCGAACAAACGCCAATCGATTAGGAGCGCATTAGGATCTAATCCGTTTACTTAGGGGGAAAAGAAGATTGTCAGGTTTTGTTCTTGTTGGCTGATCGATGTGTTGTGCGCACTCTTAATTAAAAGTACAGAATAAGCCATTACACCTCTCTATCTGTCTTTGCTGTAATTACTGTTTTCTCGAGGGTTGTTCGTAAAGTAATGGTGAAATATCTATTACAAAAAAACGAGTTTCATTACAAGGGAATGTAAACGTCTGACGTTTACATTTCCTTAAAATAATCCCAGCCCACTGAACAACTCGATCCCAAATATGCGAGAGACGTCTGATACTATCAGCAGCATGATTTTGCTGAAACATTCCTTTGCATTTCCCCGAGATACTCCTTCAATCTTTATCTAAGAGCGCTACTCTTGCTTCGCAAATACAGCTTAGAGCACCTGCACCACGTACTCACACTTCTCCTTCTAGCAAACAACTTTCTAGTTAAAATAGAATTACATAAAATTAGACTACAGCTGTAGTCTCATTTTATAAGTAACCTACCCCACTTTGTACCTACTCTCGAGCGCCTATACGTAGAAGTGTTGCCACTACTTTTTGAACAGCCCACAATAATGTACCACGTTAAAACGACGAAGAGACAGCCTCATCCCTGGAGCAATGAAGAAATCATTCAGAGAAATATGCTGATAGTAAGGAAAACACGGTGATTAAGCGAAATTATTGCGCAAAATATTGAAATTATGAAGGAGGGAAAAAAACGGGAAGGAAACAGATAAAAAAGATAGGAGAAGAGGAAAAACCTGGCAGGAAGGGTAATAAGAGGAAAATAATCGAAATACTGGACAGAAAAAGATAAAGAAAAAAATAAGAATTGCAAACAGAAACAAGAAAGAGATGACAAGAATAAATGAAAGAAACATAAAAACGTTCCATAGGAGAAAGAAATTCGGGGTTTTTCGCTGCAGGAGAACAACTCTGCTCAAACACGAAGCAGGAACAGTGCCGGAGGGACAGGGAGGACAAACACGAGAATTTTCCTTTGGCAAGAAAACTGAGGAAGTGAAGAAAAGTTAAAACAGAGACACGACAGAACGATGAACGCAAACAGTCAGAGCTATCAATCAGCAGTAAGTAAATAGTCGTGTTAGTTAGATCGAATGACGTCCCTCCCCTTTCTCTGGTTACAGCGTAAAATAGCTTTTTGGTTTTTCTCGGCGAGTCTGTAAAAGAATGACTGGCAATGGCATCTTATCGGAAGATCAAAACGAGGAAAGTTATTTCCCTTCTACTCAAGTTTGTGTCTGATAGAGTACAGTTCAGCTGCTCCTGGGGATCGTGTGCTCGTCACTACAGTAAGGTTAATAACTACGCCAACACCTGAGCCGACAGCACAGCGTGAGCCCCTTATACATGCTGCAATCTGTATATCTACAAACAATTCAGTGACACAGTCAGTTGGTACATGTACCTTAGTCTAAGACTAGATTTTGTACTCACGGAGTTTGGAAAATCAGTTTCGATTGCGAGGGAGTGAAACTGTTCGTACAGTCCCGATATATCACATTCTGACTTTCACACCTTTGGGACTCTTCAGAAGGCCATGAAAAGAACACTTCTGTTCAGAAGGTGATGGGCAGAAGGTGTGTAGACACAAACGAAATCTCTATAGGCTCAAGTTACGAGGGCTGTTTGAAAAGTAAGGTAACAATTTTCTTTGTGACTAGGCACTTAATCAAAAACGATGAAATGAATTGCGGACCCTTGATAAAAGTGGTGAAAACGAACAATCAAGCGAAACATCCTTGAGTTAGGTTGAGCTCCAGATATCTTCAGAAGTTCTGGTAGTTGTGCTTATAGTCAGGATGAAGCTGTACGGCATTGTTTTCATGGCAAAGCTGCCTCTCGCAAGTCCTACTTATATCAATGAAAGCCAGATGCCGTTTTCGGTAGAGCCAAGCCGGTCGTTCTTGGACGATGTAAGAGCCAAAACAGATCCAGTACAACGACGACTTGCGCTATCAGACAATTGAGTGTGGATGTGGAGAATGCCTGGGAAGCATAATCTAATGCAGTTTATTAGGGCTTAGCGAGATTTAAAGGCGAATCATCGTGTGGATTTGGACTCGAGCCATTGATTATAATGGCAAAATTCATCAATGTCGAGTAGTATAATGATATCTTCGACAATTACGTGGGAATAGGCCTCCCTTCCATGTTCCAGCATGATAATGTCCTATCCCACACAGCAAGTAGTGTAAAAATCTGGTTTGAGGAAAACAGTCCAATTATTCCCCTAGCAGGCCCAGTGTCCAGATGGAACCAGAATTCGATGGAACGCTTTTAGTTTAACTAGAAAGCCTAATATCAAGGCGTGGCAAATACTTCTTCCCCTTCTTCAGCTTAACGAACGACTGCTCTGAAGCAAATAATGGGCACAAATTCAGTTGCCTGATAAAATAAACGGCGAAAGTGTTCCAAGAGGAATCACTGATATTACATGGATGGATCAACGGTGGGTCTGCATCTTAAATGTGTGTCATTAAAACGTGTGCTTTTTTCCCCAACTTGGTGGTATCAGAATACGTTTGATAGCGGGGTGTATTTTCAACTATAAATATTCATAATTAGCATTAACATTTCAATTGTAAATTTTCTATGATTAAAAACTTTCATTGCTTATTAATCAGTTTTACTACAAAATTCCTATCTATTTATTCATAATTCTTCACCATCCACAAAGACAGAAACCTATTTACATACATACTCAATCGCCAAAAAATTAGAAACCTTTATTCAATATCTGCTATAGGGCCACATTTTTCCTCGAATTACAGCCGTGCACTTAGGGAGCCTACCTCCAGATTTGGGCATGCTTCCCTTAGGATATTTGTCAATTGCTGTATTCTGATCGGTACAGAACTACTAAACCGAACTGTCCTTTTTCCCATCGTATCTCAAACGTTTTCAATTTGATTCAAGTCGGAGGAATTAAACGGCCAGGACAAATGTCTGAAATGTTTCTCGAACCATTCAGATTTTTTTTTTCACACGGTGGATGCAGGATGAAATTGGTCCGATACAACAAAAAAGATATTCAATGGAGATAATATGACCTTCCGACGGTATAAGCAGACTCAGTCCGTACCGACAAACATACCTCCAGCCGCTTGAGCGGTGGATATGAGACAGTCTGTATACATAGACTCATGAGATTCACACCACACTTTCAACCTACCATTGGTGCAAAAAAGGGTAAATCGCGACTCGTCAGACAACGTGATCCTTTCCAACTGTTCCATAATCCCGTCTTGGCATTGATGGCAGCACCTTTTGATTTTTGCAGAAGGAAGTGACTTTCTTATAAGCACACTACTAAAAATCCCAGAGTTTAACTCCCGCCGTATAGTTCAGTTGGAAATGGGTCTCTCTCTCTTTGCCTAAATTGAACTATCCAGTCATTTGCTACACACTGGACATTCTGATGCTCATTTCTTCCTTTTAGAGCCGCATTTTCCTTTAGTCTTTCACTCATTGTGTACTTTTGAGATGGTTTCTCTCGACACACCAGCGATTTTTTATCATTTGTGGCTCTTGGTAAATGTGCTCCAACAATAGGACTTTTCTGAAAACCAAAAATTCGCCTGTCGTCTCATGAAACCAGGAATAACAAAAAACCTCAGACAATCGTAAGGTATTTGTCTGATACAAAGAACATTTGATAATATACCATGTGACAATTTATATTTGCATACCGTCGTGCAGTTATCTGCCAGTTGTAAAATGTCTCTAATTTTTTGACACGTTAGTGTATAAATCTTAATATAATTTTAATTGTGAAGACTACAGTAAGGAGAGCTAACGAAGAGAATTAGTAAAGATCAAAATAAGAACTGTTGGCGAGAATTAGTGCCAGTAAGCGTAATAAACAAATGATAAAGATAATTAAGAGAGCTAATATACGGATCAGTGACTGAGTGAAGATTTTTAAAAAAAATTAACATTGGAGGGAAGAATTAATATTGAGATCACCAAAACCTTTCAGCTCTGTCTTCAGAATTAGTTTGCCTTTATTCAGTTCAATATTTATTTATGGTCTCAGACTTTAATTCAAAGAGATCTTGGATTTCGATTCGCTTTCCTTACCTAAACGGAAACATTAAAAGGCAAACCCGCAGGAAGCATCAACAAATCACTCGGAGATTGCTTCTTAACTATGAGCGTTGTTCTGTGTTATCAAGCAACGAGCAGTGAAGCAATTTCTTCTGTGTAAGGGTTTACCAAGAAAAGAAACACCATTAGCGAAGTCCCAGAATGACTGAACAGGCAGTAAATCTGTCAAAAGGAACTGGAGCATAATCGTTGTAGCTACTGTCAATTTTATCGGGGCATGTACGTACAACACACAACACGCCGATCTGAAAAACTGTGATTAAAAACAAAACTGGGAACATTTTAGAGGCACTCTGATAAGAAAACGTGGACATCGAAGTTCTTTTCGAAGTGTTTACAATGGATGCTGTAAAGCTGACAGCGGTAGAACAAAACAGCATTAAAAGTAACTCTGAAGTTGGAAAGTGCAGTGAAGCTTCCCCATTAACCTTAACAACATTGCAGTGGAAGCACATTTACAGGGGTAAATTCTTATTTCCATTAGCCTAACTAGAGGATATGCGGGTATTTTTGGGGCCCCTGTAAAAATGTTTATTATGAAATGACATTAATGTTTTTGGATTAATAATATTGATAGATGGATAGATTTTGGTGCCGTTTTGTGAAGTTCTGGCGCCAATGGCGCATTCAAAAAAGTCATCTTGTCAATAATTCTTGCTTGAAACTGCTTTTTAAATTACTGATATTATACTGTTCTGCTCTAAGATGAGGTGGCTGTTTGTTCAATACCATACAGTTGAACACTTGTTATTTGATACAGATGAATATATTTTCAAAACAAAACTTAACTTGAGGAATATTAAACACAGAAAGGTGACTAATTAGGAGAGTATATTAGTTATTTAGACACTCAGTTATATTGCAAAATAAGATGTTTATTCAGTTATTTCCAATGATTTGAAACTCTACAAGACAAAATCAAAACAAATAAAATTATAATATATATTTTGAAATATTATTTATTAATACTGACAATTCTGTAGCAGGTACATAATGTGTCCTGCCGCTAGCATATTTAACGTGTTTTACATTTAAGAGTCATCGGCAGGCGTTAAAAACGTTTTAATTTTCAGATATTAATAAAATTCATGGATAATAATATAACAATGTTTTTATTTTATTAATAATAATTACATATCGGTTACTGAAAGTATTAGTCTGTGATCACTAAAGTAGGATATATAATTTTTATTGAAGAGTTCACGACTAAATACACCATCCATAGTTGTTGCATTATGTGTAGTATTTATCGAAAGATCTGATGACATGTCCAAGTTGAAGAATGTTTTCATAAATGTGCGCAACTCTTTTCCAGCTTCAGAGTTTAATTGTAAAGAAAAAAATTACATTCAATCTGAAAACACCAGGTCACTTGAAACCAGATGCGTTTTCAAATTATGCATTTCTCAGTTTCCGAAAGTTTTTTGTATCTTAAGACCTTAATATTTCTGTTTCTAACTTCCTTGGCTTTCCAATGATATGCTATACATCCACATTATCCCATGAGAAAATTTCCTTAATCATATTTTCAACTATCCTGGAAAAACTACTGCACTTTTCAGAGGTTTGAAAGTTTTTCCTCTAGTATAGAGCTAAGATGAAGCTCCATACAAAATTTCATTAAATTTGGTCCAGTAGAAGATAAATTAAAATGGAATAAATTTTCGTAACGCTTTTCGCATGACGGTTTTTCGTTACAAAATTTTTGGAATAACGCCAGTAAAAACGTTTTTAATGTCAAAAATTCGCTACAGAAAATGACAAAAACGAAAATACACCATCTACGTAAAACAGAGGTTTCCGGCCTCACTGAGGGTTCCGGAATAAGTTCGAGGGGTCGCGAGCAAGTCAGAAATAAGACCTAAATATACTTTTATCATATCGCTTGTTACTAAAATGTCGACAATGTAGTTGGCAAAACTCCTTCGAGACTCCATCGTAGCTCCTACAATGTCACGCATTACGATTTCGGCTGTGTCCATTGCCATTTACTGGCCCCCTCAAAATACGGGCCGTGGGCACATGCCTAGTTTGCCTAGGCGTAAGATAGGCCCTGATTATGTTGCGAGCATAATAACAAGAGCTTAGGGTTAATGTAAAATCAATGTCAATCATTCTTCACTTACAAATAAGTCATTAATTAAATTGTCAAGTCACTGATTAATGTACTTACTCTTTTTTTTATAAAATTAATAAATAAATACTGTTTGTTGTTGCTCAGGTACAGGTAGTGCGCAAGGAAAACCTTTTTCCTGTGTGATTTAACCAACAAACAGGCCCATGTATGTAGTACAATGACCATAGTCTTGAATTTTGCATGAACATGTATAATAAAGTCACGGCCTCCAATTTAAAATGCCAAAAGGGTAGCCAGAAGTTGCTTGTTATTCTTTTATCTTATCTGGCCAAAACCTCCATTAAATCTACTGAAGTTATCATCCACCCTTGCAAATGAGTAAATGAATGATTGACGACAGACTTGAAAAGTATATGTAGAGCAGGAGAAAAATAAACTTAAGCAAATAGGAACCAGAATATTACCGAATTAACGAAAGATTTTAAAATATCAGATTTCGTAGGATGTGCGGGTTTCCTGAGGGGAAGTATTGAATATCCACACGCACTGCGCTTGTTAGTAAGATTAGTGAATCAGCAGAAATGAGAAACTATTCACCTGCTTGCTTTGGTTTGATTGATTAGAGATTTTTCTTTCTCTCAACTCGTTTGACTAACGAATGACTCTCTTTCTCATTACTGGAACAAATGGAATGAACTATTAGAACGAAAACGGGTTTTAATCTGACAGAAACACTCCATCCCAACTTGGTAATAGCAATTACCACAAAGAAGTTCATGAAAAGGTTAATGAACTTCATGCCATAGATTTATTTCTTGAAGGAGAAATGCTTGAGGTCAACGGGCGAGTACACAATACACACAGACAAACGAATAGGTGCACGCGAAGCCATATCAGCAGAATTTAACCATTGTCTACACTATTTCAGTTGGTTTATCAAGGAAACTAGTTTATGGTTTTTCATCCGACAAACCCCAAACATCAAAGATATTAAAATGTATATTACTAAGTACGTGCATAACAAGATGAAAGAAGTTACTGGTTGATAGTAGACTTGAATTTCTGTAGATTGTTTTCAGGAAATACGTGTGAAGGTTGAAGGAATAAATGAGGGTTCTGTGAGTTTGAAGTTGGACAATAAAAAGATGCTGACTAGTTACGGCACGTGTTCGGACTGGTTTGGAAAAGAGAGCGGGAATTATAGAAGCCAGTTGAGAAGAACAGTCCCCATGGAAGTGTACATTAATATCTATAGAAAGGGCATGCAGCGGAAACAGAATGTCTACGAGACACAATGGAGAGATTTTTTAAAGGATGGGTCATTAATTAACCTAACTGCCCTCTTTTAAATGGCGTCTAAAAGCCTGAAGAAAGTAATGGGAACACCGCCCCAGATGTGGCAGATTTGAAATTTATACACAGTAAACAACTGTTTAGAAGAAAAGTAACACAGAGAACGAAAAGGAAAACCCAGTTTTTTTAGATGG
Source organism: Mastigoproctus giganteus (assembly GCF_048544385.1). Taxonomy (NCBI): domain Eukaryota; kingdom Metazoa; phylum Arthropoda; class Arachnida; order Uropygi; family Thelyphonidae; genus Mastigoproctus; species Mastigoproctus giganteus. The sequence goes on along the minus strand of NC_143585.1, from coordinate 75,585,223 downwards.
AGGAAGCAATATTTATGATTTGCTTATTCCAAGAGAGATTAGATCAGGACAATCCCTAATAAAGTTATGTGATCTTGTCTAGAAATCTGAGTGCTGTCGAAGATAAGAATAGGAGCAAAAGAATACTTTTTGCGAGATATAAGAAACACAAAATTGAAATTAACTATATCTTCGTCCCACTGGAGAATTAATTGGAGATCAGCATTTAAGGAATTGGTAGTGGATATTCGAGAAGTTCAAGCTGTTTTCGCAGAGCAGGGTTTGTCATACTGGAAGGTGGAATGCAATGTGGTATCACCAGCAAAACTATAGATAGGATTTCCAGTCAATGGAAGGTCATTAATTAAGAGGAAAAGAGTGGAAGAAAGCACTGAACCTTGGGAACACCAGCATTTGTGGAGAAGTCAGAGAACCATCTACCATCACCCATAATGAGCAGCCCCAATTACAGGAAATTGTCAGAAATCCATAACATGGGAGCTTATTTAGAAGACTTATTACATAAAAAACACAATCAAAATCCTTTGAAAAGTCAAGAGAAAATGCTCGAGTTTCACACTTTTTCACTGAATTTGTCCATATGAGCAACACAAGCTGGTGTATAACCAGTGGATCGACTCTGACGGAATCCACATTGATAATCATTGATCAGATGGAAGGTTAAGATTATTCAGGATTTGGTGGTTAATAGATTTCTGGGAGCGGGGAGTACAGTACAGAAGTTGCTTTAGAAAGAGTAGAAGTGCAATGAAACAATAATTGTATGGGAGGATTTGTCACCCTTTTTAAGAAAATGGCTGGATACGAGCAAATTTCCAATCAGAAGGAAAAACACCAGTCGAATAAGAGTGTAAAATGGCGACAGAACAGGAGTAAGCTCAGGAGCACAGGTTTTGAGAACAAGTGGAGAAATGCCATCAGGACCTGGTGCTTTCTTGGCGTCGACTAATTATTCTGACATCCTTTTGATGGAAGATCACAAAAGGCATTGAGTGGAATGTATTGGGAATGGTAGGAGGTGGTTTACCAAGACCCTCAATACAAGAGTTGGAAAAGTAGGATGCATGCAGGGCAGCTTTATCTTTATCTGTGGTGGCCGTGGCAACATGCCCATCTGGTTTAACAGAAGTGGCAGTACAATACAGAAGTTGCGGCCAATTAACCAGAATACTCGAATACCGTTTGGATAAGAAACAAGTTTTCCACATTTAGCCTGTTCAAAATCTAGTTCGGACTGATTAACTGTTTTATAATTGTTGAGCGATTTGGTGTATAGTAAGTGAACCTAGAGATTTGGATGCAAACGCTATACAACATTCTTACCTTGTACAGCCTTAGTACGTTTATTGGAATACCGAGGTTTAGATAAAGGACTAGATATTAAGGTGGAATGTGGAATAAGGGATTTCATTCTTACAAGATGTACGGATGAAATCCTTTCGAGATAATGTAGCTGTGGGATAGTACTTGAGAGCAGTCAGTTGTCCTTCGTAATATGTGTCAATTACTGATCCCTGGGAACTCATCAGTGATTAGTAATTGACAAACAGATTATCTGCATTCCTAAGAGCGCTCACAAGTTCGCTGAATTACAGTTCCGTCAATTAAGATTGCTACACTTCCAAATAGTTGTATTTTCCATCAGACGTATAAATCTGACAGAGTTAAATGAAATCCTTACCACAGCTGCTGAAAATAAATTATGCAAAAAAATTAAGCACTGAAATATGCATTGTCCGTGTTACGTGCTGTTCTGCTTTTTGTGGATCATTCCTTAAAATGATTTAAAAATGACAAACATGCAACGGAGACGTAATTTTTCGTGTTCTTCATACAAGGAAATATCTGTCAATGAGCCAAACAACAGTAGAGCAAGCGCACCTTCCAAATATTATGAAATGCCCTGCGCATCAACTATAACTACTCCATCTACACTGGAAGAAAAACCACCCTAGCAGACCCCAGCGAAAGCGCCAAACGGGAAAACTACCAATCAGCAGGTAGGTACAAATCGCCAATGGCGACAATTGTTCCTCCACAACTGACAGCACACCCTCCACTCCTCCGTTGCAACTTATGGCAGTTTCATGCCACCCTGAAGGAATTATAAACGACGTAGCCACCTCGATCACAAAGTATTGCCAAACGGTGACAACTTTAATGCGTGTGGAAAATTTCCCGCAGATAAGTAATGATTATGTGATTCTCATAAAATTAATGAGATTGAATAAATTAAATTAAAACACAAATCTCAGCCCTGCTCGAAGAAATACAACTCAAAGCACAAGCAGTCACAAATAAGTTCACCGCTGTAATCAAGCCTTCTACCATACAACCCGACCATCAAAACGCCCAACGAGGTGTACCAAATGATAGGGTGTCAGCATACCTTGATGGTCACACAAAACCTAAAGCAAACCACTAAATCTCAACCTTATATTGCTGCTTTAGATATATAATCTATATCATACATATTTATATCAAGGTACTTGTATGATTATATATCATACAAGTACCTTGATTCACAAGAGTTCACTGATATAAGCCTCTCAAATTACTCCGTATCTAGGCTAAAGATCCGTTCTGAGACTAATGACAGATGTATTTATGCACACATTGTCTCTAGAAGTCATCATTCCGACAACTGCGACCTAAATCCCCTTTCGGAGGAACATCAATGCTTAACGATCCAACTTCTCGCAAAGATAGTTTTGTAAATAAAACAGGTGCCCAGAGGGCTAGTCCTACTCAAGGAGCAACCCAAGCATGGCTCAACAAAGCCGAAAGAGTAGATCAATCCAATATATTGGAGACCATATACAATACACCATCCATCCAAGCAAAGTCGAGAATCTTCATATAGAGATTTGGACCATCCACAACAGGTGATAATATGCCTAAATTCTTTGAGGAACAAACAGGGATCAAGGTGGCTGTGAATCCTTTGAAAACAAGATATCGCTCCTATGTCTCATTCACTATTACTTGTGAAAAATGTCATCAACTAAAAGTACTGGATGCCTGCACCTGGCCACCAGAATGCTAGAAAACAAAATGTACAAAGAACTGACCTGATCTTCACTCTACCGCATGAGATCGACTACAACACAGGGATAGCAACCAATACCAGCCTCATGTCAACCTGTCTCTTTAAATACTTCTACAAAAATGTATGCAGCATCAGGAATAAAATTTGCTTTCTACAAACCATGTTACTATCTGAACATCAGTTCATCTGCTTGACCGAAACGTGGTTATCACATGGAAGTATCCATAATTCCAGAGATAGCAGACAAGGCGGAAGTGTTGCATTACTGTAATCATCCAGGTATAAACAATTCAGATTCCAGGTGACCAAATCAGATCAATTTGAAGCCCTACGCGCCACGTTCAAAAATAATCCGACCATACAAAAGATTCACAAAGCGAACCTCTAGCATGGATAGCAGCCAAAATAACCCTCCCCCCCCCATACTCCGACATTCATTATAGGCGATTTTAACATGCCTACACAATGACATGAGACCATTGAAGATCTCATAACAGTCATTGAAACATTTGGCGTAGTAAAAAGATTACACCTCTTACGAGGGAAAACCAGATGCTGGCCCGGATCTTTTATTCCACAATCAAACACACCTTAGTCTGACCACTCAAGCAGAACCCTACTTCTCAAAGGCTGTCCTCACATCAACAGACCACCAACCATTCGTTATAAAGGACATGCACTCAAGAATCAACGTTCATTCAAATATTTAGGTGTCACCCTAGATTATCGCAGAACTTTCATGCCACATCTAAAGTCCATGAAAGAGAAGACCAAAAATTATATCAATATGCTTGCTCGCTTCACTCGCAAAGACTGGGGTCTTAAGGGACCTGCACTCCACCTTCTTTATTCAGCTGTTTTTGTTCGTAACATATGGCGCTGCCGTATGGTTCCATCGTTTGTCCATCATCAGCACTAGGAACGTTATCCTGCAGATACAACCGTTGATGTTATTAAAAATGACTCGGGCTTGTAGAACGACATCAACAGCAGCACTACAAGTATTAACAGGTTGTATCCCCCTTGACCTCCAACCGGCCTTCCCCGTGCCATCAGAAAGAACAAAGAAGCTGAATTCCTGGGGATAAAAACTATTCTCGATGCAGATCCGAAACAAGAACGCCGGCGTACTTGGCAGTAACTTGTTTCCCTCTGGCAAATCCATTGGGATGATTCCACCAAAGACAGTACTACCAAGCTATTTCTACCTAGTGTCTCCTACCTCAACAAACAAAGACTTGGCTGGTTCTTCCCTAATTTACATACTTCCTTTCTTCTGACAGGATATGGGTCATTCAAAAAGCGACTTTAGGACTTTGGGCTTGTAAACAATGCCCATTGTGTATGTGAAGAACTGGAGGACTGGCACCACGCAATGCACTCGTGTAACATCTACCTGGACCTGCGTAATCAACTGTTGCTGGATATAAATTTAACCACACTCAGTCCGGAAAGCAACCTGTTAAAATCAAAAGAAGAGTTTTAGCTTTTATCAGATATGCCTCATCAGTCTTCAAAAGGCGTTGGTATCATCTTTTCACGTCTGACCCCATAACATAGACATCCAGACCAGACGTTCCTGAAACCGCTATGATCTCTCCGCGTACCTGCTCTTCCCTCATCACCGGCAACTATCAGAACTGGATGAACATCCAACTGGACATCCTCTTCGTAGGAATGATGGCAATCAAACTCACACATTTCCCATTGCACCTACCCAACTTTGTAGACCTCCTTCCTGTGGAAGCTGTCTTCCTTTCCCTGGCCTTCGGTGGGCTCCCAGACCAGGGGTGATTCCTACTTCTCCCTTCCCACGTCTTCTTTACACTGGAGGATGACTTCTTTCCTCATCCTTTTGCCTACTTTGACTCCACTACTTGTACTATCTTCCCCACTCTGTTCCCTTTTTTTTTTTTTTTTTTGTCTCCGTCCAGAAAGCTCAGACGACCCTGGCGGAGAACATCCAGAGTATGAGGGCAGCCTGGTTCACCTCCCAATGGTGATGGCGGGCAACGTAGGGTTCCACTAGGGGTCCTGAGGCCAAGTAACCAGAGACACAACAGAACATAACACAATACTCTAGAAACGAGACACTTTTTTCTGGCTTATGCAGTAGTTCTGCATTCCATCACAGAGTACATACGGCGCAGATGTGGGAAACCACAGGGGCATCTAACCCTAAATACTATGCCACCACTCAACACAGCTTTCCTTCTGATCACTCTCCTACCACGTTTGAAGTCAACGTTACTAGAGACGCAAAAGAGGTAAAGCATTGGGGAATGAAGTGACGAGCAAAACAGTATACTCCATAAAGTACTTAAACTCAGAAATCATCCTTGCACGTCTCACAGACGTGAATTGGAAGAATCTGCAACATGAACCAATTGGCATCTTTATATCCAACCTGGCAAACCAATTAGCTGAAATTGCCGCCCGAGGAGCTTCCAAGCAAATAAAATTCTCTGTAAGATCTAACACATGATTCAGCGCTGAAGTCAGGGAAGCATTCAAGATGAAATAAAAAGCTTTCAGAAAACGTAAAAAGTATCATAACTCAGCTGACTACCACATGTACAAGAACGAGCGAATCATCTTCTTTAAATGTAAACGTGCAAATCCAGCAGCTGGTACTTGAAATAAACTACTCCAAACGCATTGCATTCAAATGCAACAAGGATTTTCGCATGGAAGAGAAAGTATTTCAGGAATGGGTATCTTTGACCTTCAACCAGGTGCCACCAGATCAAGAATCCCAAACCTAAGCGATTTCTTTATCCACACAAGACTGACCTTTCAACTATATCTCTAACAAAACAACACCTTATAAATACGATCAATAGACTTCCCAATAAACATACCATTGGTCCTAACAATTTTCCTCTATTCATGATCAAAGTGTGTAGTGCCTTCATTGTGGAACCCCTTTCTAACAATCTTTAATCAGATATTAAATTCCGGGATAATCCTGACCATGGGGAGCCAATACAGGATTCAACTTATCCCCAAAAGAAGAAACCCTAAAAAGCCTAAGCACTTCAGACCTAATATTCAAACAGCTCTCAGCAGTAAATCTCAGCTGAACGTCATCTTCTTTGATATATCAGCTGCTTGTGATAAACTCTCGATTCTCGCCCTCTTCTACATTCTAGAAAAATACTTTGGTATTACAGGAAGCCTGTTAAAAACCACCAATCATCCTTACGCCAAGACAAATCATCAGCCATAAATTCTTCCAATAGAGGTGCGTCATAACGCGGGGAGTATCACAGGGCGGTGTCCTGTTCGGTCTGCTGTTTGCTGCTGCCTTTGAATCTTCCCCCGCAAGGTACGCTGATTTTATATCATATGCGGACGGCCTCAAATTGTACATAACATCGAAAAGGGAGTCTCTACCCTGATTAACAGCTTATCTACAGCAAACGGGCCTGGAATTAAGCATATCTAAATCAGTTCAAATAACCTTTAAGAAAAAGAGACTCAAGAATGACACCAGAGCCTATCACAATCGCTGATAAAGAAAATGAAGTCTTACACCGACCTTGACAAGGGATGACGGCCTCACAGTTTAGAACAAATTTAACCTTTTTGATATATCAGCTGCTTATGATAAACGAAGACTTACTCGGCGATGTGGGCAATTCAACAAGAAATGGAGTTCTTAACATCGATGTACTAGGGAGATTCGTCCAGCTGCGCCTACAACTAGTTTTACTTTACGCACCGCCAATCCGGTCTTCTGCTCCGCCGTCGTATGTAACAGATTCCTGGTAGTCCAGTACTGGATAATGTGACGGATGAATAGGGTCACGGGCAACCCATTTACCATCTCCAGGGCTGTTTTATATACCAACCTAAATATCCCTCCCTGGAGAGTTCACACAGCATCCAGCAACATTCTTCTTTCTCAGATGCTTACTGGTATGATTGACGCCCCTAATCTTCAAGGATTTATCTCTACTCCACGTGCTGGACGCAGTAATGGCATCCCCTAGCTACCATACTGTACAACATCTCCTGTCTAAAGAATACCTTTCCAAACAATGGAATCAACCTTTTTAATTCACTGGAATTAAATCCTGTGGTTAAAGTCATGTCTTCGCTAGAATTAAACCCCCTGAGCAAGCAATATAAATTGAGTAGACCAAAGCCCACAGCTCATTTCAACTATAGAACGGGAGCACCCAGTGGAAACGCCTCTGATAAAGATGGAACGAGATGTAGCACCATATTAAGAAGTAATACCCTGAAATAAGCGAGCTTTAGTAATATAATATAAAAATATGTAATAAACAAGTAATCAGATCTTAATGCAACGTAAAATCACTGTTGAACCTTTACTTTTGTAAGAGATTGTAAATAACTGCTTCTAGTAATATTGTCAATAGTCGGTTGTTTGTGGAAAAGGAGTGAAAGCAAACCGATTTAAATTAATAATCCAACCAAGGAAAAGAGAAAATCTCGCAGCTCATCCCATTTTGAATTCTTGTAATGCCAAAAAAAAGACGAGAAAAAAAACTGCATTCGAGAAGACCAACACCAAGTTGTAATCGTGATCTCAGGTGCCCAGAGGACCACTCACCTCGACCGAGTACTTGGAAGGGTTGCTTGTTGGAAAAAGATCAAAGCTATGTGGTTAGGATTTTTGGGTATTCCGGTAGATAAATGAACAATAAATATGAGCGATGTCATTAGTAATTGCAAAGGTCTCAGCAGCTCAACCAGCCCGGTCCCTATGACCAGAAAACGGAAGCCAGCTGGAGTTGTGAACATCAAAATCATCACCACAAGGAAAATTCACATTATTAGGAAAGTTGGATATTATTGTTGGTTTTTAGGCGCATCGAAAACTTAGGCACCATATATACTGTCTGTTCTATTGTTTATTTGCTGTTTGGTATTTTCTCCCGAAAATACCGTGTTTTCGGTAGAAAATACCATGCCACCTCACCAATTAACTTATCCATGTTATGAAAAAGACTTGTGAAACTTCCTCGCGTCATCGACGGGACTCGAACTCATGTCTTTTCCACCTGGTGGGGCAGGACTACGATTATACCAAGAGTGCTACTCACGAGGGCAGGAAAGTTGGACTGAAGAAAGTCAAATAGTTCCAAGTGGTTAGTGGAATTGGAAAAACGATAGTGGTAGCAGATGAATTTGACAGAATGAGGTGGAGAGATTTGAAACCGGGAATGTAGAAATGAGAAGATTCGAAATTAAGTCTCTGGCAGTGAATATCACAAGGGATATATTGAAGCGAAAGGAATCATAGAACGAATAATTAGGACAACTGAGATCAGCAGTGGTTGAATTAATTGATAATTGGAATTCTGTCGGAAAAAGTCAGTGGAGCTTGGCAGAGTAAGTGGAATTAAGACCCTGGATACTTGTGAAATGAACGTGGAAGAGTTTAACATTTAGATCTTTTCGTAGATAAGATCTAAACCTCCGAACACTTATTTATTTATTCAGTTGGAGATCATAATCTCACTCCTGGACAGCAAAAGTGCTAGTGGGGTTTAATTAGTGACAAGTCAGTATTTACAATAAGGATTACAAGACTGAAGAGATAAATGATTACTGTATAAAAATAATTAAATACGAGATTTATGGGAATAAACAAAATAAATGTATAACAACAATAGTAAATTAGATCAAATTAATTTTCTAAAAATGAACAGAAATTGATCAATGCGATTAGTAAGAGAAATTCTGAGGTCCATTTTGAACTCCATCATTAAAAGTGACCATTGGCACATCCCAGAAAGAAAACAGCATTCCGAATTGGCCCTGTCAACAGACGACGTGGAGTTTCTGGTTTGTAGAGCTAATCAACCATGGAATCGGTGGTGCTGCGTCAGAATTGAACCACGGAGAAGGTTTCAAGCCAGGATTTGTTTTCTGTATTTCTTTTCAAAACATATTTTACTTAGATCTATTTCAAGGACATTGCAGAAATTGATGGTATTGGAGGGGAACATGTAAGAAATACATGTTAGGCTTTGAAGTGTGTTTCTGTAGATAGTAAAGTTGCAATTTTGGTCTCTTCTTCTGTTCCTGCTGCATAGGATGTTGTCAATGTCGGGGGCATCCAAAGTGTATGTAAACAGCTGACTAAGGATTTCTTCGTTCATTTCACAAATGAACTTTCAATTAGTTTTACTATTGGTGATGTACTGAGTTGTAAAAAAAAAAAAAAAAAAAAAAAAAAAACTGTGGAGAGAGGACATTTTGTATACACTAGACGAATCCGGATGTCTCCTAGAGAGTTACCAATAAGTTCTGTACGGTACATATACGAAGTACTGTAATGAAAATTTTAAATATAGCGTACACACAGCAACAATGTACCCAGCTCGTTGACATAACGTTATCTCGATAATGCCCCTGCATACGCACTACTCAGATTTCCTCCAGCCACCATCTGGCTGAATGGATGCAACAAGATTATATACTAGCCAATTCTGATGCATAGGTTTCGCCACTCCAAATCTCCAACAAGCAAATGGTAGTATTTCACCGGTTGATGAGAGTTGTCTACCACCTAATATTGCCAAGTAACACAGAGAGGCGATATTCATCTTTGTGGCATGCACGCCACGCCTCGACCCCTGCTTCCGTTGGTTCACACCCGAGTCATTATCTCCATTGCAAGAGGTGCCATATTTCATTTCATTTCAGAACATGAATACGGGAGTTATACCGAGACTTACTAACACTCCCACCTTTCCACTCCCAACTTTTACTATACCAGACAAACAAAAAAATATAATAAACCACCTATTTGACTCCCGCCTGACGTGGGCATCTATCTGGCTCAACGTTGAACTTCTCCAAGGTGTCAACCTCGACCACCCACGGAGGCAACTTATTCCAATAATAAAAGAAAATTCCCTACAATCCCCTCTAAACTCCTCTCTTCCCCCACCCGTAATTTGAATCGATGGCCCCTAGTTCTGGAATCATTTATAATAGTAAAAATTTCACCACCGTTCATTTTACCTTCCCCTTTCAAAGCCTTATACACCTCAATCAAATCTCTAACCTGTCTAATTTCCAAGCTCTGCAGCCACATATTTGAAGTCTTTCCCCATATAGTCGCCCTTTTGCCTATCTCATCAGGCGCGTTTTGGACACTCAAGAAGCTCGATGTCTTTTTTGTGCGATCTCCATTCCTGGACACAGTATTCCAAGTGCGGTCTCACAACTGCCCTACACAGTAAGATTATAACCTCCTATCTCCACAAGCTGATGTACGAAAAATCATGAATAGGACACCATTGACCTTCCTTGCTGCCCATCTACACTGCTCAGAGAACTTCATGTCCAACCGTATCGTAACTCCCAAATCTGTTCCTTCCTTTACTGTTTTTTGTTCAACCCCACGAAGCGAGTAAATTATCTTGAGGTTACTGTTCCCCAAATGTAAGACCTCGAATTTTACAAAAGGCGATCAAGTAGGTCTTTATCAGAAGCTTGATTAAAGATCTAGACAATATCAAAACTTTGACAACCACAACAACAGCTCAATCAGATTGTTGGATATTTCCCCATTTCTGTATAATTTTATTAATTTGTTATTGTTAACCGATAATAGTTAGCTGTAGTAATACGACTTTAAAACATAACGTATAATGATGATGTTACACAAATTCCAAGCTAATTGTGCTCATCTGGAACTACGCAAATTTAAAGCGAATCGATATTTAATGATACACATCGTTAGTGGGTGAAATCAGAACATACCAAGAATTGAGTGATCAAGTACGGCTAAAGAATATAACTGGCATATTGCCGAATTAATCTGGTCCAACAGAGCGCCCTTCTCGAGCAGTGAGGATTATTCCATGAAGATCATAATTTATCTCAATGGTAATTTATGGTCTTTACTCTACAGTTAATTAACGATGATCATTCCTAGTTAATTGGTTACTAAACTCAGCTCTAACGTACTGTAGCACCCGGTAATGGCCAATTCTATTTCCACTACTATTGATTTATAAAATATCCAAATTGTGTATTGATAAAGTGGGTCATTTGCAAAAATAAGTATTCTTAAAATCTTTTGGTGCAAATGGTACATCAACTATGGGAACATTATAACATTATAAATCCCTATGGATTGAAACTATGCCCTCAAAGAGGCTATCTAAGTATCTGAAACATGTGATAATTCCCAAAATCGTTAGTGCTTACTTATAATAATAACGTAGTGCCTCAGAGCACTTAGCGCAGAGAGATCATTTGAAATAAGAACCCTTGAAAATATGAATAACTTCGAGTAAAATAGTTCTAGATGTATGAAAGTTGCAAATTACAATCTTAATTTCTTGACGTTACTTAAATCGTCCAAAAAGGTTGAATATGATCACTGGGAGTGATGTCGGAAGTGTTGCTCTTTAGGTCTTAAAGTGTGTGTGTTGTAAGCACTGTCATTGACACAGCTCCACAAAATAATGTCTAATGGTGACAAATCAGGAGAGTTTGGTGGCCAAAATCCTTCTTAAATTATCCAATCTCCAAAAGATGGATACTTCAGCCAGAGACACACGTGGCATGACTCATTGGGTTATCTTGTGAGAATCGTGCTTTAACAATCTTCTGTTCAATGTGGTGCCATACGAATTCATGACACTATATGCCGAGAGGGCATGAATTCTATGAAGAAAGATGGTCCTAAAAATCCTGTGGCATTTCATTGCACACCAAGCTCCAACGTCCATGGGAGTTTCATGAGCTGCGTGGAGATTTGCGTACACTATAGAAGATCATTCCAAGAGTCTACATACCAAGCCAGATGAAACCAGGCCTCATCGGAGAGGAAAATCGTCTAACATATGAGAGTCTTCCACTAACCATCATGCACTTCATCCACAGTAATGGCTTCGTGTTCCAGTTGAACGGAAACACCTTTACATACCTCGACTATTAACAACTCCTTAACCATTTGGAGCGCAAACACCACTCGTAATATTAACATCCCCAGTCTGAACATTTTCAAAATCTTCCATATTGAAATTTTGACAGTGGCCTTACAACATCACCTACAAAAATCATCTTAAGTAGTTTAAACGACTCTTTTGAGGTAACGTTCCACCATAAACACAAACTCCTCCATGCTGAACGCAATATCATTTATTATACTATGCAACGCATTCATAGTTTCAAAGACTGTCGACAGAGGGCGACACCATACACCGAATAAAAGTTTGTTGTAAATTTCGTGTCCCTAGCACCATTTTACTCGAAGTTATTCGCATTTTCAATAAAGAGGTTCCCAATTATCTGATATTAAAGTTCTGCTTATGCTTAGAAACTTTCAAATACAGCGCCACCTGTGTTAGTTTTCTGGAAAACTTGCAACACTTTATTTAACCTCAGCATGTATAACCAGACGATAATTGTAACATTTATTATTTGTGGTTTTTCTCAGACTGCTGCTTATCTCGCTGCCTTTAATCTAATGCTAAGAATCTCAATTGTAACACTTCTGAAACTCGCTGGAGGGTCCCGGTTTATTCTAGACAGCCAGACAGACAAATGAGAGAAGGGATTTCATTTCGTATCCTCTCTTTTAAATCTTCTTGTTATTCTCCCGTCTCGGCTGACGTCAGAGGGTGGAAACAGCATCGCGTGTGTTTTCAAATGTTCCGCAAAATGTAAGCTCGAAAAACAGACAGACAGTCCAATACCAGTACAAAAATCTGCTCAAAACACAGAAGAGACCATTTGCGTTTAATGGAAATCACACCATTTATTCTTTCTAAGCTCTTAATGGATCGCAAAGGGCACCCCCTTCCGAGTGTCGGTACCCTTATCGGACCGCTGTCTGTAGAAAACAGACGAAGAAATAGTTGATGCCTAAATCAGTACCATCTTCACACGCTTATATTTACATTATCTGCGCGCATGAGAGATTTCCTCTGGACTCAATCTTTACGATTGATATCTTCCGAGCTGTCTGACCAAGCAGATGAACGCAAACAGTGCGGCGAATAACGGGGGGGGGGGGTAATACGAATTGCAATTATAAGAACAAGGCATCTGGAAGTTTAAAGTGTCTTATCAGCCGAAGGTAGGAAGAAGAACCCAGACGTGTGCGTACAAAAAGTCATTCAAACATTGGACATTGAGTTCTGCTTAATGAGGCTACCGCGTTCCATGCGGTCCTCCAAGCTACGGTTGTGTGTGTGTGTGTGTTTTTTTACTGCGTTCGCTACATGAAGTTATTATAGTGATTCTTCCCTTCTTTGCGATCTTCTGCTGTATTTACCTTTGCAATTTGAGATTTACTAAAAATTGATTTCTTCCCTCCAACTGCTTTGCTGCCTACCCGACTTCATTATCTCTTTCATATCTCTCTCTCTCTCTCTCTCTCTCTGCGATGTGTCGCCTTTTTTTTTTTTTTTTTTTTTTTTTTTGATTTCTGTATAAATTAACTGAGACGCAGCTTTTTTTTTTTTTAAGCGTTTCAGAAATAACAAGAAGTATTGTTTTGATAAGGGAAGCTGGAAACGAACTTTTCGCTCGCCGATGATGAAAATTCTCCGCCCCCCCCCCCGTGCCGCATGCTTGCCGAACCACGAGATGTAAAAACTGCGCCATACATTCCGCGAAGAAAAAGAAAGAAAACAAAAAGCAAAGTTGGATTAGAAATATTCTTTTAGAAACTGCAAAAATCGCAGTAAAATAAAGCGTAATTTTATTTCAAAACAGAGGAGCGTGGACGCACCAACAATCGCACTACACTCGAAGCCCGCCAATTAACACCGAGTGAACAGAAATCCACGAAGGCGTTCCACACGTATTTCCATCCATGCTTGTTGCACCTCTGTCCATAATTCCGTCGCATTCCTGGATGGAGGATCCAAAGCTCGAACCTTGTCCAAAGCCTGTCCGATGAATGGGGAGGCCATTCATCGGACACGAACATGGACATGATGCTAAAATCTGCAGAATGCTCTTTGAACCATGTTCTAGTCACCACGGCTCTGTGGGGAGGTGCATTATCCTGCTGGAAGAGTCCATTGCCCTGTGGGTGCACAATGACCATGGATGGATGCAGATGGTCTGCAAGAATGGACACGTAACCTGGACCGTTCAGAGATGCGTCCAGCCGTCCCAACGTGTGCCAGTTGAACACGCCCAAGACCATTACCGACCGTCCACCTGCCTGAACAGTTCGTTGTTGACATGACGGGCGCATAGCTTCGTACGATTTCGTAGCTTCGTAGATACGCACCCTCCGTCCGCTCGAAATAACTAGAAACGGGACTCATCGGACCAAGAAACCAGTCTCCAGCCATCCAAGGTCCAGTGCAATATTCTTTCACCCAGTCGAGGCGTGGGGTCAGCAATGGGACGCTGGTGGGTCGGCGGCTCCCATAACCTATTACGGCTAATGATCGCCTGATGGTCTTGGAGATGTTTCTGGCACCTCCCTCGTTGAAGTCGGCAGTGATTTGTGCCACTGTCGTTCTCCGGTTGGCTGAAACAATGCGAGACAGACGTCGATATCCATTCGTCCACCACCTTTCTCCTCCCAGAGTGCTGTCCACGATGAGGTGTTATTCCGGAATGGCGTATTCCCGATACACTCTTGATACTGTCGAACGTGGATAGTGCAATTTCTGTACCACTTCCGGAATAGAGTGACTCATGCGTCGGGCACCCACTATCATCTTCTCTCAAAGTCTGTTAACTCACGACGTTTATCCATACTGACATCGAATTACCGCCTACGTGAATGCAGTGTACCTATATACCTGTCAAGCGGTGAGTTCGTCCAGTAGCAAGAGGGGGACAGCATCGGTTGCCCAGAAACCAGGTATCCCATAAATTCTGTCCTTTCAGTGTAGTTCAGTTTGGATAAACAAGTCCATACAGAGCGTGTGGGCACAAGTCTAGTTAGACTATTTCCAAAATGAACTCCGCACATATGGGATATTTGCCGCGTCGGTGGATATCAAAATATCGATCTCCGTTGATAATCCGTCTTGGTTGCGTTTGCACCTTAATGAATGCGTACAGAATTTTTACTACGCGTCTGACGTCAGTACGAAGCGAGAGGAGTGCATCGATGGGTTTAAAGGCCGTGTCGCTGTCTCCCCTCTCTTGCTTCCTGCTTTGTCGCCTCATCGTCTCTTCTAATAAACAACGGAGATAATATCGACGGGGTAGGCGACAGTGATTTCAGGCTCCGTTAAGTTCTACAACCGCTTCTTTCATAAACGCGCCCGTAAATTCCCCCGAATAAAGCGTGCCCATTCTTCTAAAAACGCCAGCTCACGTGGAAGGCGTCCGCGTGGTCAACGCGGCACTGAGCAGGCGACTACAAAATCTTTCCGCCGTTAAGTGTCGCCTTCAAAGGAAGGTCGTGGTTGAGTTAGAATGGGGGAGGAGGAGGGAAGTGGATGGACGCTGATAAACATGCGTGAATCGTGGCCTTTCGATTTATAAGCAGCTATCTTAGCCATTGGGATCATGGTTAGAAATAACGGAAACAACCCTTCAGTAGGGTGGAAGGGAAGCTCCCTTTTCCAAAAAAAAAAAAAAAAAACGCGCCTTTTTGATTAAATAAAAACAAAAATTGCTCGATGGTATCTTCATTAAAATCTATTATTATCACCATCACTTGTACCTTCATCTGATCAAATTCGAGGATTGATCACTCCATTCCAAGTTTACAATCAGCCTATGAACGTTCCCTCCTGATGCGGGTTCGAATGATAATAATAGGTTGTATTTCGAGGGGTGGGGTTTGGGGGGTGGAGGAAGAGTTCGTTACGGAAGCATGCGGTGAGGTTTGTTTTTGCTGGACACCAACATTTGCTGTCGTGTGGCCCTACGTCCTGTTTACATCCGGGCATTTGCCAGTGCCTTCCTGTCTGCGCACACAAGCGAGACAAATGGTTTCGATGCTGGAGTTCCCCTTCTAACTGCCTTTCCGTGCCGGGTTATTCCGCGTGGCGGCATCGCTGTCACAAGACAAATATCTGGATAGAACGCGCTCGCGCGCGCGCGCACACAGTTCGGTTTTGTTTTTTTTTTGCGGGGCAAAAGCAATAAAAGAAGATATAATGGTGTGCAGGAATAGAGAAACCGATGGACTTAAAAGAAAATCAGGTAAGTTAATTAGCTGTAATAAAAAGGGACTCGGAGAGTTTAGTTGGACGAAGTTTGTTGGGATCGATAAATACGTGTTGCCTTGACAGCCGGTTGTCTAAGTGGCACGAACACAGCGCCTCCAGCAAGTGTCGTCATGACGCCACACGAAGTGCAACTCTTTAATGATACATGGCGCCGCCTGTGGCAGGAATAAGAAACAAGCGAGGTCTTTTACGGCACAAATGGACTACTGATAGATAAGGCATGTTAAGTGCCTGCCTGCCTGCCTGGAAAGATTAAGTTACTTAGCCGTATCTGAGCAGGGTGGAGAGCCTCTGTTGTCTTGGAGGGCCGATCCAATCGGTCTTTCGACAAGAAGAGCACTTCTTCGAAATGCATGGCGGACATTATTGAAGGGGAAGTTGAGAAATGGCCACCTGCCAAGTGGATGACGTAGTGAGGCACAACGAGACATTGTCATGGGGACGGGGCTCGTAAGCTTCTTGTATGTGTTTATTTCTCTCTCCCCCATCCCAATTCATCCGCCAACTTCCGAGAAACTCCCGATGAGTCAGTGAGGAACCGACCTACTTCATTGCTTTTCTCTTTGGCATCTTTTATTCATTAGTCCAAGTCGTACCACAGGAACATAAGACATGGCCGCGAGTGCCCGTTTAGCTTTGAACAGAAAACATGGAATGGAGATTCTAAGAGAACCGGATAGCTGGCATTGTTATTAAGTTGGTAACACCGGTGCTATTTTAAAACATCATGGCTTGTTTACTTTCGTCACCAAACAGATATAAAATCAACCCTAAGGATGAAAGTTTATTGCAGAAAAATGGACAATGTGCTGGCTACGTTTCTGGGAAGAAATTCTAAGGTTCCTATTGAATCAGATGCTTCACCATGGAATAACAGACACGTACGGTTCTTTAGCTGAAAAACTTCACTTTGAAGAACATAATAAAACAGCCTGTTTTATTATGTCAACTAAAATGGAGAAAGGTCATCATCCTTCCTCGATCATAATGATTGATGGTTTTCATCAAGGGCTTGGGGTTAGCCCTTCCGAAGTTCAGATTTCAATCCTTAGATTACATATCCCTGGTCTGATTTTGAGTGCATAGTCTGCAGCATTCTGTTGCTCCAGTCTTTAAAAATATGGTCCCAGTGGGGGGAGGGGGCTAGGAGCCGCTTTCGAAATATAGTGGGCAAGGTTGATGGTGCAATTGTACCAGGTGAATACAGGAAATAGATTTGAAACGGCGAAAGAAATCCACTTTTAATTGAACTCGCTGAGATTACGCAAAAGTTTTCACTTGTATTTTGCGCTAAGAAATTTAAACGGATTATGAATAAGAAGAGAAAAGGAAAGAAAAAACAAAAAGAAAGCTTCTAGAAGTACTTCACACAATTTTGTATTGTTTTCTTTCTGAACTTTTAATTACGTACTTAAATATTTCAAAAGAAAAATAATTCATCTGGCAGGATAATGCACTCCACAACTGAGAGCTCAGCACACAGATCCACACTCGCTCAAAAATTCATTATCAGTCTGAACGTCATTGTTAAAATTAAAAGTACTTCCGCAACGGCTCGTGCTGATCATTTTGTTTTAATGAGTCTATTATTTTTTACATCCATTCAGTTGGAGAGTTTTTATTGGTCTTCTCGTTACCCGACTAAAAGCCTCTTTTAGCGTATCGGAAAGGGATAGTACAGATACCATCTTATCACATTATGTTTTTTCATCCAGACTTCTCCAAAGTTCTCGATGCGTGGAGCGTTGGAATGCACCACCGATGAGAAAAATTAAAAAACGAAAACCAATTGACATATTTTAATAATACGTTCTTTGGATATTAAGAACAAAAAGGATGCTTTGGTAATTGAAATAACCAACAGAGTTTTAATACGATGGTCTTTTTTTTTTATTATTATTATTCCCAGGAAGCCACCGATTTCATATGAAGGAAGTGACTGTCAAAGTAGAAACTCGAGGGCTCTTTCCAACAACGAAAAATAATGAATCGCGATATCTGGCTTTGTAATTAAAAGGAAATTCTAATTTGTTTTATTTCTCAATTAAGGGAATATTTTCAAAATTAAAACGCGTCCGATGCTTAATGTTTTAGAATAACTTGTGTTTGATGGTCCGTGGTCAAAATTAAACAAAATATTCACAATTACAGAGAAGATAATTATGCGAAATTTCCGCAGATCACTACCAGGGGGCGTAAAAATTTTAACATTTCATTTTCAATATTTTGCCACCAGGTGGTATTAGCTTGCAACTGATATGGAATTAAATAGAACTAAATTTAATTATTTATTCCATTTAGCTTGGGTTGTTAATTTGAATCGAGGTAACTTAGGCGTGCAAATACACTGGTGTGCAAAACTTAAGGACTAACACTATTTCTAAAGGTTACAACCACAAAATCTTTACTTAAGGTACTCTTTACTGATGACAGTAGATTCAGTCTCAGTACCGATTCTGGGCGTCAGGGCGCCCAGAATAACTAACTAATAACTGAAAGGGATCGATATGGCGGTCGAGGTGTTCTCATCTGGGGAGGCGTTATCTTGGATGGACGTACACAACACTCCAGATACTGGAAGGCGGTACTGTAAACGGTGCACGCTACTATACTGAGGTAATCCCTCCCCATGTGCGTCTGTTCCGAGATGCCATTGGCCCCGAGTTCGTGTTTATGAATGATAATACCACACCCAATCGCACTGCAGCTGTTGATATGCTTTTGGAAAGTGAGGACATTGTTCGTATGGATTGGCCTGCACGTTCCATCGATCTAAATCCCATCGAACACATATGGGACGCTCTGGGGAAACGCCTAGAGACACGTCCACACCCACCAGAAAAAAAGATAACACCAGTTGTAGATGACGCTGACAGAGGAATGGACGATGTTACCGCAAGAACTTAACAACATTGTTCTAAGTATGGACAGGCGGTGCAAAGCCTGCATCGACATTAGGGGTGGCCATATCTCCTACTGAGTTCCACCTCTTCCCTTTGTTCCATCTTTGGCAGTGATGAATCTGTATCATGGCAGCCAGTGCTATGTTGCCATTTTTGAATAAAGGCCCTCTGTACCGTTTTGTTTCCGTTGTTTCCTTCATTTCTGTACCTCACGAGGTTCCTTTGGTATGATTTTCCCATATCCAGGCCACTCCTATGAGAAGCTACAGGTGAAAACCTAACTGGTCCTTAAATTTTGCACACCAGTGTATTCAGCTGTGGGTTTTCCATTAGTAGTTTGCCTGTTTTGAGTGATGAAAAAACCTTAGTTTCTGGTACAAATACAATGTAATCTTCAATTGAAACCTGATTCGGCGTTTGTTCGCGATTTACCAGAAACAACATATTATTGTTTAAATAAATTTTAACTTAATTTCTGAAATAATTGCGTGTTTAGATCATTACAATTTAGTTTTATGATTTTCGGAAAAGATTTCTTTTTTTTTTTTTTTAATATTATGCGTGTAGGTAATTTCCTATTTTTATTTTGCTATAGAACAAAACATATGAAACACTTTAAGCAATGGTTTGTGGTACATTTCAAGCCATTGCAGTATATCCATCATTTAAACATATGCTCCTGAACTGTCCAAGCACATCTCCAACCGAAGTGGAACAAATGTTCTTTATATTTATCAATGATATTGATGAAGGTATATCACGCTTAATGTCCAAGTTTGCAGATGATACAAAGGTTGGCAGGGTGGTTAACGACAGTAATGACAGTGTGCTACTGCAACAGGATCTAGAAAAATTGGGCAGATGGGCTGAGAAGTGGCAATTGATGTTTGACATTGACAAATGTATGGTTCTGCGTATGGGTAGAAATAAACCCAGAGAAACATATCAACTGTGTGGGGTACTACACTGACAGTGGTAGAGAGTGAAAAAGACATCGGGGTAATTGTGCAGTCAGATATGAAGTTTTCTGAGCAGTGCAGACAAGCTGCCAGAGCGTCATGGGGTCTTGTCAACGATATACAGGTAGTGCTTTTGTTACATTTGTTGTAAATTTTTACTGTTGTAAAATATAACTTTGAAGTACTGATTAAGTCATCAAATGCAGACAAAGTGATGCTGAATTTGAATATGAGGAGTACAATGTATACAGGAAGGCCAGACAGGACAGGAGAGGTTATGCCCATAGTTAATAAGCATATTAAGTCTGAGGCAGCGCATCCAGCTGACTTTAGTGATGAGTGCAATGTTGAGTCAGTTTGGTGTGATATAAGCACTGGGAAAACAAAATTGAGTACGAGTGTGTTATAGGCCTAATGACTGTGATGTAAGTATAACAGCTATACAGAGAAATAGAATGGACCAGTAAATCCGAATGTCTTATAATGGGGGATTTTAACTGTCTAGATGTTGACTGGAATTTGTGGGTTGGTCACACACACAAGCAAGACTTGTGTGGATTTCTTGGATGACTCTTTTCTACAGCAGCATGTTAGAGAGACAACAATAGGACGCAATACTCTTGATCTGGTTATCAGCAGTGATTCTTCATGTATTAAGAATCTGCAGGTAAAAGACCCACTGTGTGGCAGCGATCACACTGTTCTAATGTGGAATTTAATTAAAGACATAACTACTGTCAAGGGTAAAGAGGAAGGCTTTGCTTTCATAAGGGTGACTACAGTGGTCTCAGACAGTTGTTTTTTTTTAATTCTGTTTATCAATGGGCACTACTCTTCGTGGACTAGTGTTATTAGTGAAGTTCCCCAAGGTTCAGTGCTGGGCCCATTGTTGTTTTCAATATTTATCAATGATATTTATGAGAGTATATCAGGCTTAATGTCTAAATTTATAGATGATACAAAGGTTGATAGGGTGGTTAACGACAATCATCAGGGTGAGCTACTACAAGATCTAGGAAAATCGGGTCGATGGACTGAGAAATGGCAGTTGAAGTTTAACATTAACAAATGCAAGGTACTGCATATTGGTAGCAGTGATCCCAGAGTAACTTATCAATTGTACTATACGCAGGGTAGTGGAGAATGAAAAAGACATGTGGGTAATTGTGCTTAAATAGATATGAAATTCTCTGAGTAGTGCAGATATGCTGCCAGGAAAACTCATGGAGTTTTATCAATGATATTCTGTTTAACGATTTTTAGACGCATCGGCATCTATGGCCATAGTGCTTCATATCAATGACATACAGAAACTTTGCTAGCAGGAATAAGGAGGTGATTATACCTTTCTACAAGGCTATGGTTAGGCCACATCTTGAGTACTATATACAGGTCTGGAGGCCTCACTTTAAGAAGAATATAGAGCTGCTGGAAGGGAAACCACGTGCTGGTGAATGGAATAAAAGGATGCTCCTACCTAGAAAGGCTTCAATTCTGCAAACTGCACTGTCTCGAGATTAGGCACCCGAGGGGATATCTGATTGCGGTGTTTAAGACTTGAATGGACTGAGTGGGCAAAATTTTTATGGTATTCTTCCTCTTGCTGAGAATACGCACAAGGGGACATAAATTCAAGTTGAGAAAAGATAGTGGCACGATAAATGTGCAAAGTTTGCTTCAGCCAGCGCGTGGTTGATTGCTGGAGCAGGCTTCCATCTGTTGTCGATGGGTTGAATAAATTCAAGGAAAAATTAGACAAATTTTTGGAGAATACGGATGGGAGAACCGTTGGGTTTTTTTTTTTTTATTTTTTTTTTTTGGCTGATGCTATATAAGCTTTCTTTCTTGTATCATTTGCCACTACAGTATACTTTCGAAATAACGGCACCTTCGGGAATTCAAGGTGCCGTTATCTAGAAAGTTTTTTTTTTTTTAATGTATTTAATGCAGAAATAATGAGGCCAAATAAGAAATACAAAGAATAAGATGCATTGATACACGTCTGCTTACGCCCCGTTCTATTTATTTATTTTTTTTTTTTTATATCAAGTTTAGCCTGCGCGGGTAGCAGAGTGGTATTGTCACCGTCCTCCCCACACCGGGTGGAAAAAGCCCGGGTTCGAATTCCGTCGATGACGCGAGGAACTTTTATAGGCTTTTTCACACTGTGGCTGAGTTAGTCGGTCTCAGGCGTACATAGCAAGGTTTTTTTCGACAGAAACTGGGGTTTTTCGTCCAACAAACAGACAAATCGAGCATAGAACACGCGCAATTTACAGACACAGTACACTTGGGTATATGAATTTACATTCCGGGTGACCCTAATTTTAATAGTTTGAATTATATGAAGTTTGTCACTAAGTTTTCATGCTGTTCTTCTTTTCTTCTCTGTATGAGGTTTATTAACTTTAGGAGCCATAGTGATGGGTTATTAATTTAAGATAAATGTAAAACAGCGGAATAATCTGTGATAGTACAGAATTCACTTTCAAAATGGCGAACGTAAACAAATGCAGTAATCGTGTGACTTGACGTCTTTTTTTTTATTTTTTTCGGTACTGCAATACATCTGCGCTGCATGTATACATTCGATCTCAATGTGCTGTTATTTCGACAGTCTACTGAACTACTAAATCAAAATAGGATGATACTTGCCGAATGTTTTACAGACAAACTTCCTTTTAGATAAACTATAGTAAACCGAAATTTGCTCTTAAAAAGATAAACACCTTTTTTCAATCCTTTACAATCATCTCCGATGCTGTTAGGCAATCCTAAGAGCTATCTTAGTGTTGAACTACAATAAAAAGCACTTATAAACTACCTCACGGCGGTAAAACGTAATTAACTTTCGATCAAAGAAAAACGATATATTTGTTTGCTTTCATTTCAATTTCAGATGGCAAAACAAAAATGTGAACTGTTTTTATTTGCTTTTAGTGAACAGGGAAAAGCACAATGTACAGATTTCACTATACATAAACAAATCCAATTGCTAACTAGAAATGAGTAGAGTCAAAATTTGGAAAGATCATAATTACGACTGGATCAAAAGCAGGAAGGCTATAATCTTATTGAAGCATATTAAACACAGTATTCGTGGATCCACAATTAGCTCCTCGTACTACTGGATACATCAGGAAATTGATGGTCTCTGCATACCAACTGCCATTGGACTAAGAATTGTATGGATTTTCATCCGCAAAATGTACAGACAAGTAATGCTTCATGGCCTTAAATTTAAATTATCCAGTCTCGATATATTTAAGGGTAAAACCAAAATGGCCACCATATACGTTCAAGACGATCATTTAAGCAATCAACACCAAATTGCACAAAAAAAACTCTTACGATTGACTAACTTCGGTCGAAAGTTATGGAGACGATGGGGTGTTCTGGCCGATATTAAATGCTACGATACTGTTTTTGAAGTAATGGTGTATTGTATCATTAGCATGGTTAGATATGATGTAAAAAATTTTACTTGAAAAAAAAACTGTTGTTGGTGACTCGATAAAGTAGGCCTAACAGCGATTAGCTTCCTCCACGCTACACATGTTCTAATATCGACCTCATTGTTAATGTCCGATTATCGATCGCGTTGAAACAGTCGGATTATCGATCCCCAATAACTACACCCATCACTACGTATGATTCTTCCTTTCTAAACACCAGGCACGCACGTCTGAGCTGTCGATTCTTCTCCCCGAGTTCCCTTCGTCAGCCCCCAAACTTTCTCTCAGATGGTACAGCAAATGCCTTTTCTCCCCACTTCGATACAAATCGACCTTTATCTCGCTACGAGGGATCTCTCTCTCTCTCTCTCTCTCTCTCTCTCTCTCTCTCTCTCTCTCTCTCCACGGCACGTGCTCTTTCGGGGGGTTTCCCCGTAACAGCTGCCGTTTACTGAAATGGGTTGACAGCAAGCAAGGCAAAGATATTAAAAGGTCGGAACTTGGTGATATTAGCTAAAGACTTTGCTATTGGAGTTCAAAATATGTCAGTGACCTGATACTATGTCTTAAAAATATTGCTCGTATGTGAGGGATATCCTGATAATTAGCATCTCTCTCTCTTCTAAAAAAAAAAAAAGAAGAAATTGGAAACAGCTGGTGGCGATGCATTTACCGATCAAAATATGAAAACAGAAGCGCCAACCTAATTCTAATTAAAACATTCACACCACGCGTGAAAACGCGATGATTTTCTGTCCTTTGATGTCATTCGAAAGAAATTGGTTTAATTACCTAGGGGACTAGAAGTGGACGATATGCTAACCTTCCATTTCCACACTATAGCTCAAATCTGATGCGATTCAAATAAAAAAAAAATAGCGGTGTTTGTCCCCTAAAAGATAGGAAATTTTGTGTCAACACCAGCGTTAGATGTCACTCCCAGCTGATTAGCTGACAGAAGCACCACAACGAAGCCTGAAAAACTCACGGAAACATTTCAAACCTCTTTAAAATTACGTTCACAGCATCTTTAGATTGCTGCATCTACCTGACTGTACTTAAAAGAGGAGAAAGTGGGGGAAGCACTGTTTATTGAAGTCGCCCCTACTTCACTCACTTTAAAGGTTAATTCTACTTTAGACGGAAAAGCCTCTGGTTGTTTGCACACGCTTTTTCTTTTTCAACGTCTACAATCTGTTAAAGACGGTCGCTAGAAGTCACCACTCTGTCTACAAAGAATATGGAATTCAACAACTCCTTTCAAGCTGTTTTCTATTCTACCTCAGTCCCAAGTGCGTTGTACTGCCTCCTACTGATATTATTTCACCTGAGAAACCCCAGCTAGAACAATATCGTAAATGGATGCAAACGAAAAACCATTTAACGTAAACAAATGACCGAATAGTTTTGTATAAGAGTTATTATAAATTGATTTAAAAAAGAAGGAAGGGCTTAGGTATCAAACAAAGCTTTTGAATACCGATTAGCTCGTGTATTTACCCAACCTTCACTAAGTTCTATAATAAGGAAAAGTTCGTGCTAATACCACTAGAGGGTGTTATTTTCCCAACGGCATCCTCTAGTGGTGTTCGCGTGAAACTTAAATTATAGGGTTTCATGTTTACATAAGCTTTTTCACTTTTTCTTTCCTCTTATTCTTTTATCTTCTCAAATCATAATATCTCCACTGCTTGCAATATTACATATGGCATAAATATGTCAGTGTTGTTAACCTTTAACCTCAAAACTCCATTAAGGAAGCATGGAATGTTAATAGTGATTTAAAAGGAAAGATCCACTGGCTTACTTTGGCCAGCACATCTATCTGGCATTCATCTTCATTAATTCAAAAAAAAAAAGGAAAACAAATCAGAATTTTCTTAAAGGAAGAAAGAAAACAACAGATAAAAGACAAATTGGTATTCCTCTTAGGAATAAAACCACCACATTCTTTAACCATCCATTTGGTCTACAAAAAAAAAGATTTAAAAAAAAAAGAAGATAAAACACTTCAAAAGTCGTTTATCTCTCTGTCTAGACCGAATATCTTAATGATGTTTATCTCGTTTAAAGAAAGTTAAGAAACATCAAGAATGAATAAGTTGAATTTTCCAAAATGATTCTCTATTTATCAATGTAGTTTTCTCCAGTTGTCTTAACCCTTCAAATCACAAACATAGATACTGATGACATTTCGCTCCGTTTGAAGCTCATCAGGCAGCCGAGATTTTGTAATTGAAAGATAATTTTCTACTAAAAATTTAACACATTTATCCCTTAACTTGAACCAGTAATCTGAAGAACGCAAAAATATGTTTTAATATAAAATATTTTCTAAAAACAAATTCATTCACCGGATAGCAGGGCCAAACATTTTTCTCAGACAAGGTTAGCGCTAAATGTCAGGTGAACTTATAAACTTTGTCTGCTGCTTAATTTC
This sequence comes from Mastigoproctus giganteus, assembly GCF_048544385.1. Lineage (NCBI taxonomy): Eukaryota > Metazoa > Arthropoda > Arachnida > Uropygi > Thelyphonidae > Mastigoproctus > Mastigoproctus giganteus. The sequence continues at coordinate 75,559,263 of NC_143585.1, read as the reverse complement.
TCCATTAAGTATAAACACAACTTATTCCAGATGGCGCTACTGCACTACTACGCCATCAGTTTACCTTAAAATAGAGCTAATGATCTAATTAGACTGAGTTATTACCGCTGGTTTCACACGCTTAAATTTTCCATTACGTTGCCATAAATTTGCCACTAGGTGGCTCTAGTAGTCAATACTACTATAGTTCATAGATGCATAGTTAATGATACCAATCAGGTGAACGTTTTGGCTGCTTAAATTTTCCATTAACTTTGAATAAATATGCGTGTGTTATCCATACCACTACGGTTTCTGGAGGGTCCACATAATGATACCAATCATACGAAGTTATTGTCTGTTAGTTCCATCGCTTAAATTTACCATTAACTTTGAAAGTAAACGAGTGGTTCTTGCATATGTCACTTAAATAAGAGGAAAAAGAAAAGCCGATTTTCCATAAAGATCGTTTAAAATCCCCGACGAAACAACCATGGTTTTTTTTTTTTGTCCTCATCTGTAGATTTGAGAAGTGGCTCTTTGGAAAAATTGCAACCGAATAAATTTCTAGAAAGTTTTACGATCTCCAAGTAACTTCTCGTATGTCTTAGACAACGAAAGGCCAAACCATTACAGAAATCTAATGGACATCTGATCAGTACGCTCAGCTATAACCATGGCTTGTTTCCGGATAAAACCTCATTTATTCGGCAAGCAATTGGTTGTTAGTAACTTTATCTAAGAAGAGAATACTAAGAGCGTGTGTACATAGAATGAACTGAGGGATAACCACAGTCTTCTTAAGTCAGCAACCCTGGTGATTGACGGGAAGCCTTTGTAACTATTAAAACTTTTATTTCTGTAGAAGGCAGTTCCGATTTTGTTTTTCGTCTATTAATCCATCAAATGTTAGTTCCAACTTGAAAAAAAAAAAATCTTCGTTCTACCCTTTTGGTTGTCTTCTGGTTGTTTGGACTTTAAGTACAAGACTATCTCATTTTGGGAAACAGTTGTAAATACCTGAAGTCCCATATATTGGCTCGTTAGCAAATAATAGTAATTGATTTATAACAAAAAAAAAAAGGCAACGACTTATGCACGAATCGAGAAATTTCTTTTCTGCGCGCCCACCACATTGCCCAATTCATTCCATCAATCAGCGCACAGCAACAAACTATATCCAGTGCTTCATCTACAATATACAGTATGTGAACAGCCTATATGATATGTATGAAAAACATAATAATTGCCGGATTTATATTGGTCCGATTTTAAGGAAATTTGGGAAAGCTCCACAGATCTTTTCAATAGGCTCAAATATACAATTTTATGAAAATCAGTTCATTGGGAGTCAAGTTGCTACATGCGAACGGACAGACGGTGGTGATGATAATTGGAGCACTACGCATATACGCTAACGAGCGTAAAAATCATTTGTGACCACATTTAAGTTATAAATCACATTATACAAAAATTTAAAAAATATTTATATCATAATGATTTACTAAATTACCGTTTTTACTCAAGTAATTTTCAGAAACTTTTTTTTTTCGGACAACAAAGTGTGATTTTTTTTTCATTAATTTTGAACGTATTTTTCTGTAGGGATATGCAAGCGTTGGCTAACGTGAGAACCTGGAAGCGAGAAGATGAATCGCTCGCTGCTTTCGTCTAAACTGTTTTCTACTCTTGTGTGTACACTACCACGATGTAAGTGTTGAATTTCTCGTTCAAATTGCTGGTAGAAATTTTGTTGTTTTAAGCTTAGAGTTAGGCCTAACCTAGAATCCTACCACCAGTCTACGATCCTCTGTAACAATACCATCACTTAACATCTAAAGCGAAACCAACATAACAAAGCTCTCTGCCGGAGGATCTCCAGGGAGACATGAACGCAAACAAGAGCGCCGCTTGGCGGAGATATGTCGGAAACTGACAGCTGGCCAAGAGACTATCGACACTGCTTTGTTTCTTTAAACTAGAACAAGCAAGAGGTTTTTGTTGGCCGTAACAACTTAAGTGCAGATTTCTGTTTCGTCTCTCGCCCTTCCCGCGTTATAGGTGAGTAAGTCTGGTGCGCGAGGAGAAAGTGGGGGGAGAGGCCACTCACGTAGCAGAATGATGGCTGTTTTCGGTTCTTTCCCATTCCCCCATCCGTTTCGCAGAAGGTTGTACGCGATTACTTCCAAGCATCAAGGACACAGTTTCGGGACCGCTGGGATCAAAGTACCTTTATGAAACCCGTTCATGGGGTGCCGCGTGTCTAATGAAGTAGGTGAAGGCTTTTATCAGGAGCCCACATTAAGATTATTTCGCTCTCCGCATTGCTCTTGTCAAGGAATGTCAACAAATTGGGCAGTTGCGACAAGTACCTTAAATTTCCCCCTACTCTTTAAACTAGTAGGGGGCAGAGGAGCTGTGTACCGCTCTCAGATTTCGCTACTAGCATTATCCACCCCCCACTGTCGCTTCTTGAATTACCACCAGGGAAAGTTAGATCATGAGGCGTTAGTGAGTTCCAAGTTTGGTGTCTGTTTGCAGAATCTTTCCAAATTTGAACCTCAAATTCCGACTACCTAACAGCATTCAGGATCTTTCTCAGTCTCTTGATCGTATGCATTTCCAGGAGTAAATTACCGCACAATAAACAAACAAGTCAGTTAATATATTCAGTGCGTTACATTTCGTGCATGTTATTTTTCAAATTGAATTTTTTTTTCGTCTATGATTGATAGAAGCGAAAAATAATGATTAATATAATAAGAAAATATTAATAATCCATGATTTCTGTGATCAGTAAACAAAGAAGAGCAAAAATCAGCTATTCTAATGCGCGAACCGGAAAAGTTTTTTGTTTCTGCGCATTGGCCATATTGCCTACTCATTCCTACAATAAGCGCATGGCAACAAATATCCACTACTTCAGCTAGAAGCTATGGTATAACAAAGAACAACTGCGATGGCGAACTCACTAAACTTTGTTGGACTACCAAATCTTGTAATGGAAAGACGCCTCGTCCTAATTGCCAAAATGACTACCAGAATAATCTCGGAGCCAAACATCTGGAAACTGTGCGGCTGGAGAATCCCTCATCCTGGACTGAGGTCAGCTCCTACGCTTATAGCCAACCCTAACAGACTAGCCCTTTGTGATCGCTTTATCCCCAGACAGATCCTTACCACAATCCAAGCAATTGACGGCGACCTCTACAAATTTGCCAAGGATCGGAAATACCGGAGACAGATCCTTGATGGCCTAACCTTAACCAGGCAAACTGCACATTAAAATGGGCAGTATAATAACGTCGAATATATTGTAAGAATAATGTTCAACGGGATTCGAACTCGAATCTTTTCCACCCGGAGTGGGGAGGACGGTGGTGATACCACTGTGCTACCGCGCAGATAAATAAATAGATGAAGGTAGGCACAGAGAAATTAGAAATTACGGTTGCGAAGACTTTAACAACAGTATTGACAATAATGGTGGAAGAGAAACTACTCTACGCCAAGACCAAGGATTACAGAGTGATTCAGATCAAAATAATTTTAAAAATATCCTTCCCGTGAGATGATGATATCATACAACCCCAATTGTTACTATTTAAGCTATTTTTAGTTCATTTATTAAATTTTTAATACTTTCAATATCTATTAGACAATAGAAAATTTGCCTTAATTCTACTCAAGTTGTTTGTCCATTTATTTTAAATCTTAAAAGAATAAGACGAAATATTTTTGAAATTGTTGAATTGGGGTCGATTCGAATTAGAATTTTGGGTGATTAGGATCACTCAGAGTTATATTTATTGTATTTTATTTATAAAATACAATTCTAATTTATATTTAGTCTAATTAGAATCGAAACTAAACTCGAAATCTAAATTTTAGATTCAAATTGGAATCTAAACTTAGATTAGGGGGTTTTGTTTACAGTTTAAATATGGTGTATGAAATTACATTACAAAAACTGCTTACAAGGCTTCGTCTGAGATAACATGCGCAAAGCAATTTTAAAATTAAAGAACATTGATTGATTCGCCTCGGTATGCCCAACTAGGACTGAACTAGTTCTTTTACTGCAATTTGAGATAAAATGAACCTACTTAAAAGGGGTATGGAATGAGTCCGCTCATCCCGTTAGAAAGTCGCGTTACCCCCAATGAATATCTTTCTGCTGTACCGTCCAACTTCACCCTGAAATTGTTCATCTTTATCCGGATTGCAATGGATTCTTTCAAAACGACGACGCAACTATCCACAGTGCCAAACTGTATCTGAATGGTTCGAGAAACAGCCCAAGATTTCCAACATCTGCTCTGACCACCTAATTCTCCAGATCCGAATCCAACTGAAAATGACTGCGAAACGTTGGAAAGAGCAATTCGGTTTGCTAGTTCTCTAGCGACATCAATGCAGCAAATGATAAGTCTTAATGGAAGAATGGACAATTCTGGAGCTATCCTCCCTCAGAATACTTAATGAAATTCATGCCACGATGTGTACGAGCTGTAATTCGGGAAAAAGGCTATTACATATTGCATAAAAGCTCTTAATATTTTGGTTAGTGAGTGAAGAAATAAAAAGAGCATCGCGGTCCAAGGCATTTGAGATAAACTGTTCCTTACCAGTGAGTATCATCACTAGTCAGGAAAAAACAGCTGAAATAATCATTCTTAGCAAGGTCACAAGGACATTGAGAATTGTAATCGACCGACTAAACAGAGGTATAAAGCTTAGAAAACCCATCGATGAATTCATCGACGTATTACTCATCGGCACTCATCGAAATCCTAGAATCTTGTTATTTCTTGAAGTATCATCAAAAGGGCATGCAATGAGAATTATGAATTGGCCATGCTTTCTCGCATGAAGATGTGCATGGAATGTATGTGTTGATAGTGTATCCAAAGCAAATAAATCTCTTTACTTGGCGTCTTAAAAAAGCAATACAACATATGGGATATCTATTAGAGGAAGGCAGAACTCGGGAATTTCGTCAACAGTTCCTCTTCGTCGAGTACATAAGAGGAAACTAAACGAAAGCGTTCATAATGTAGTTAATACACTGCTCTACCAAAATATTAGAATACGTAGGTCCAATTCTGGCGGCTATGCTACCGGCATTTATTTATTTATTTAGCATATGGCACAATACAACACATCACCATCAGTAAAAAGGCTTGCAGCTGTATGTCTAAGTTGTGCAGATGTGGGAAACCAGATCTGCACAACTTAGTTTGTTATTTGGTTTTTAGGAGCATTAGCAACTAAGGCCATATTGCTCCAGGTTATGCGGTGGTCATTCCCTGACCTTTTCGCATCCTCCGTATTTGGTGGTGACGGGCTCGAACCCCGGTCTAATCAAGAAGCGTGTGCTACGCGCTGCTGCTCCTTCCCACCTGGCTACGGAGGCGCCTAACCAGTTGGCGTCTGACCATAACGCTATATATATGTGTAAATTATCAATACATTCAATTAAGTCAGGTGTCAGTAGAAGGAAATCTCTTGAGCTTCCTCTGTAGGCTCTCGAGACACATTCTTGAGTAATATGTTTGAGTGTCTTTCAGCACCGCAATCGCACCGTGGGGGAAGATATTTTATTCCAATTGTCAAGGAAATCTCTGCACAAATTCCATGATTAGTTCGTATCCGGTTTAGTGTTAAACGAGTCAAGTTGAATCCAGCTGATTTTTCTGTTACGCATAGTATATTACTATACTCTGACGGCAGGAACAAGTTCCATTCATGTGACCATTGGTCAGTCAGATTAAAGTTGTCAGCTATTAGATTCTCGGCAATTCTAATTGGGCGGAAGTTTGTAGTCTAATACTTAAATAAGCAAAATATTCGTGCATAGGCAGTTGCGAGTTTTCAGATGACTTATGGTATTCCCTAACCAATGTGTTGGATCTATGAAGTTCTGGTGGAGGAGTGTGACTTAGAACTGGAAGCCATTGAGTAGGTGTGGACTTTATCGTTCCTGAGATTAAGTATATGGTGTTATTCAGTTGCATATCGATTATTTTAACATGTGAGCTGTTTGACCAGACAGGGCTACAATATTTGGCTGCGGTGTAGAATAGTCTGGTGGCAGAGCAGCGAAGGATCGTTGCTCCAGAACCCCATGGTGTACCACAGTTTCTGGAGGATGTTATTTCGGGTTTTCAATTTTGCGGCAGTCATTAACAGATATGTTTTAAAAGACAAAGTTCTATCAAGTGGTATACCCTGGTACTTTGGATATGTGTTATGTTTTAGGAGTGAATTATCAAAGTACACCTAAAGATTTGTGGCAGCCATTTTATTGTTGATATGGAAACAAGCAACCTCTGTTTTGTTTATGCTAGATTGGAGCTTCCATTTACGATTTCCAAGAGTAGTCAAGTCGTTTGTAAGTATTTCTTCTGTTTTTTTTAAATGTTTGTTTGTTTGTTTGTTTGTTTGTTATTTTTGTAGGTAATGCCCAGTCATCAGCATATCCAAATTTTCTCCAACTCGTCTAAGGCATATCGGCAATAAAAGTGGAGCCAGTACCGAACCTTGAAGTGGTTCGTTATTGTTTCTTTTGCCTACTTATTGTGCTACCCATAATGACTTTAAGAAGTCTATTGCTCAACATGTTATCCATAAGTCGAGCTGTGATCTTGCAGGGTATGACTTGGAGTAATTTGCAGATCACTCCTTCTCTCCAAACAGTATCACATGCAGCTGTAAGGTCAATGAATGCAACGAATGTTTTAAGGCATCGTTGGAAACCTGCGTCTATGTAGGTCTTAAGAGAAAGGACACGATCGGTACAGCTTGACCTGAAGCCTGCTTGCTCAATAGGTATTTGCTTTAATATTTCTAATATTTTTGTTCAAGTAGTTAGTAATAGTGGCATATGATGCAAGAAAGCAAGAGCTTATATATAGCATCACCCAAAAAAAAAAAAAAAAAAATTCACACAACAATTCCCTCTAAAAGCTTGTCCAGTTCCACCTTGAATTTATTTAAGCTATCAACTTCCACAACGATAGATGGAAGTTTGTTCCAGCAATTAACCACCCGCTGGCTAAAGGCAAATTTCCACACATCTATTCTACAACTGTCTTTCCTCAATTTGAATTTTTGCCCCCTTAGATTCATAATCTAAGCAAGCGGAAGAATCCCATCAGAATTCAGCGTGCTCAACCCATTCAAGGCCTTATACACCTCAATCAGATCACCTCGCAGGTGCCTAGTCTCCAGACGCTGCAATCTGCAGAACTTAAGCCTCTCTTGGTAAGAGGATCCCTTCGTTCCCCTCACCAATTTTGTTGCCCTTCTCTGTACACGTTCAAGCAAATCTATATCCTTCCTAAAATGAGGCTTCCAGACCTGTACGCGATACACAAGGCGTGGCCTGAACATTGCTTTAATTAAAGGGATAATCACCTCCTTTTCCCTGCTAGCAAAATTGCTGTATATCATTGATAAAACCCATGACCTTCTCGGGCAGCCTGTCTGCATTGCTCAGAAAACTTCATATCTGACTGCACAATTACTCCGAAGTCTTTTTCATTTTCTACCACCCTAAGTGTACGCCCTAAGTGTACACAGTCGGTACGCTCCTCTGGGATTACTTCTATTCATATGCAGTACTTTGCATTTATCAATGTTAAACTTCAGTTGCCACTTCTCAGCCCATCTACCCAAATTTTCTAGATCCTGTTGCAGTAGCACACTGCCATTACTGTCATTAACAACCCTGCCAACCTTTGTATCATCTGCAAACTTCGACACTAAGCCTGATATACCTTCATCAATATCACTGATAAATATACAAAACAACAGTGGACCCAACGCCGAACCCTGTGGTGACTCCACTAATAACATTAGTCCACGAAGAGCAGCGTCCATTGATTACCACTCTCTGTCGTCTCCCACTGAACCATCCCTTTATCCATTGTAGAAACTTGCCCTTGATGCCACACTGCTCCAATTTGTACAGCAGTCTTCCACGCGCAACAGTGTCAAAAGCTTTCCTGAAATCCAAGTTTTTGATATCAAAATTATTTTTCGCATCCAGTTCCTTTGTAACCACATCATAATATCCAATCAAATTTGTCATACAAGACTTTCCCTTAACAAACCCATGCTGTGTCTGAATTATTGCTGCAGTCTTGTCTAGATGATCCTGCAATGCATCTTTAACCAGTGACTCCATTATTTTACCCGGAACAGAAGTTAAACTAACTGGTCTGTAATTACTCATGTCACCCTTCGATCCCCCGTTGTGAACTGGGGATACATATGCACATTTCCAGTCCGTGGGGACTTCCCCTGAGTCCAAGGATGCTCCCATAATTATGGCTAAGGGTTTGCTTAGTTCATTTGCGGCTTACTTTAATATAACTGGATAGATCCCATCCACCCCAGGTGCCTTTCTTATGTTTAACTTCAATAATTTCTCCTCCACTTTGCTCCCAATTATTACAAAATCATTAAGCACCCTGTTACAGTTTGATAAACTTCTGGCATTTCCTTCCCGTAATAACTCCTCATGTGTGAATGTAGATGCAAAATACTCATTCAGTTTGTTTGCTATCTGAGCAGGATCATCAACAGTCGAACCATCGATGTCAAGTGGACCAATCAGATTCATCCCCTTCCTTTTAGAGTTTATATAAGTAAAGAAATCCTTGCTGTTTTTCTTAGCATCTTTTGCCAAGGATTTCTCGTAATCTGCCTAACCTCCTTTGTCACCTGATTACAGACTAGCTTATATCTGCCATAGGCTTCTGAGTCGCTTGATAATTTATATGCATCCCATGCATTTTTCTTCTCTATTACGAGTCTCATTAGATAACCATTTAGGCCTAAACCTTGAACAATATTTCTTAAACGGTATGAAAAGCCTAGTAACTACCACGATTAATTCCTTGAAGGCTTCCCACATAGAATTTACTGTTGGTAACATCGTCAGTTGATCCCACTGTACAGAATTTAAAAACTGTCGGAGACCACTGTACTCACCTTTACGGAAGCAAAAACCCTTTCCTTCACCCCTGATGGTAATTATATCTTTAAGTAAATCCCACATCAGTACACTGTGATCACTGCCACCTAGTGGTTCCTTTATCTGCAAATTCGTAATACACGAATGATCACTGCTGATAACCAGATGAAGAGTATTACTCCCTCTGGTTGCCTCTCGAACATGGTGCTGCAGAAAACAATCGCACTGTTAAGTGTGTGCTGCAGAAATTGTAGCACACACTTAACAGTGCGATTAGTCGATAGCTCTTCGGTCTATCATTAGGCTTGCTTGGTTCCAAATAGCAATATTTTTTTTTTTTTTTTTTTTGGAATAGGCGGGTTAGTTTACCAGTCTGAAAGATGTTAGTAGTAAACTGAGAAAACCACACAGTTAATCAGGAATTTTTGGATGTATTCCATCAAACCCTTGAGCTTTACCAGCTTTGACAATCTTTAGTGCAATTGTAATATCGTCAATGGTGAAAGGACTGGAATATTCTGGCTAGGGAGGACTTGAGCTCTCAGAATTTTTAATTCTCTCTTAACATGTGTGGTACGTTCCCTGCCTCTCGGAGCTCTGGATATTGAGACGATATGTATAGCAATCTTGTTAGTGGTTGTCGCAGGATTTCCACGAGTTACTGGATTGCCTCCTCCCAATTTTCATAGGAGGGACCATGCATTTCTACTAGATTGTTTAAAATCCATAGATTCAACAGTTTCTATTCCATTTCTGTCTTCCTGCACTCTCTAGACTATGTAATAACTCATCGACTGCTTCTTGATCGCCACTGTTCAGGAACTCTTGGTAAAGGCTCATTGACATCACTCCACCCAGAAATAAATTCCTTCCGACGAGAGGTTGACTGACTGCACCCAGGAATAAATTATTTCCGATACCCTCTTGAGATATGCCTTTTAGCTGTGACGATTACAGCATCTACAAACGTAGCACAGTTATTGTTCGCAGGCGGCATCCATCTGATGCATTTATCAAGATCGCTATAAACTTCCCAATTGGTTTTCTTGAAGTTCCAACGTGAGCAGGAAAAGGACGTCACCAGCGGTATTTGAATGCAGACTATGAAGAGTACAGGACAGTGTTTACTGTGGGCAAAATCATTAGAGACTTTCCAATAGATTGCTAGAAGTTGGCTGCTTTCGCCCCTAGAAACAAAACACAAGACGCAGTAGATCTGAATGTACCCTTATTCTTTGCATCAAAAACAAGATGGACATTTTGTTCTTCAGTCCAATCTACTAGAGTTTATCCGTTTATGCCATTAATTCCACTCTTCATGATGGCTATTAAAACCGTCCACGTAGACTGCTAGATGCGCCTGCTGGTGGAGAACATGCAATGACTACAGAATGGTTGGAGGCTTGTAGAAGTTAATGACTGCAATATCCCCTGTCCTAATGGTAACGTGTATATGGCCACTCATGTTAGTATAAATTTGTAAAGCATTCTCAATAGTGTTCCACACCTAAGTTGCCACGTCATGTGTGTGATAAGTTGCATCAATATATCATATCCTAGTATTTTACCTATTGACCTTCATCAATGACATGGATCTCCCGAATGGCAACCACATCAATTTTGTTATCAGATAGAACTTTTGATAGGCATTGGCATTTAGATCTATTTATGATCTCTATATAAGTTGACGTAGCAACCCTGCCACAGGAAATTCTGGTGCACGGATTCGACTAGGTGTGGGGAGATCTCTATAGTTCTCCTCTTTGTTGCTTTTTCCCCGCAATATCTGCTGAAGACCTTACACACTTTCTGCGCCAATGCATATGTGAATTGTACCTATGACTGTGCCTCGCCAGGTTAATAATTATCACTTGCCTTTCCCTTAGTTATTCCACCGAAGGACTTCAGTTCTTACACAACTGTCGTACCACGTGATTGGCTGATTTCTTTGCCTAGGACGGGAGGCATGTGGATATCAGATACATGATTCTCTAATGAACTGACAGGACAGTATAATAATCAATTGAAGAAAAACAACTGAAAGTAACCTGAAATGGAAGTGAGCAACGTTGGAGAGAAGTGTCTTCATAGAAACTCTATAGCAATGTCTGAAACTAAAAATCCCTCCATGGATACTGAGTTCACACATGGTTTCAGGATTTCCATAGGCCTGATTCAGAAAAGTGAAGACTACCTGTTCAGATATCACCTGGAATAGTTTTCGTGGGTAAAAATAATATCTAGAATGCACAAGTTATGGATTTCGTGGACAGCACAGTTGGTACAATTGCCGCTCTTCCCACACTGGGTGGAAATGACTTGAGTTTGAATCCCATCAATGGTGCAAAGAATTTTTATGGATCTTTTTCACAACGTTCCTGAGTTAGTCAGTCTCAGGAAGCATGTTTTTCCTTCCGGAAACTCTGGTTTTTCGTCCAACAAAAAGCAAAGCGACCACTTCACAATTTACAGATATATATGGCGCAATATGATCTCAGTCCTGGTGTGCCTAAAACTCTACAAACAAGCAGAGAATAGGGTAGAAAGCCAATAAATCTGAAGTGAATTAAATGCACAAATCTAGCTATAGAGGTGAGTGAATAGTTTAGGTCGAAGACATTTGGGATATTGAAATCACTGATCTAAATATGAACACCTTTGCCAATAATTCGATCCAGTAGCTTCAGCGTAATCTAAGAAAGTAGGGAATAGACAACTTTTTTTTTTTTTTTTTTGATTTGGTAGTTGTTGGCGCATCGGCTTCTGTGGCCATATTGCACCTCCCAAGGTTTTTGCAGTACTTTGATCCAAGCCCGAGGCGGGAATCGAACCCGCGACCTTTGGGTTGCCGGGCAGGTACTTTACCCACCGGGAATAGACAACACTTTCAATAGATGGTTATCTGGAAAGTGGACAAGTAAGGAAAGTCTGAAGTACAGGACAGAGCTCAGTTTCAGCACTTTAGCATGTGGAAGCAAATCCTTCGATGTCCACGTTGTCTTCTTATGGCATCCTGTAATAGTTTCAGGATTTCGATGCCGGTTTACTAACAACGTGGAAAGAATTCATGATGGAAAACATTTTCCCTACCAATGAAATGATTAGTAAATTGATTTGGAAATTCAACCACTAATCACTGAACGACGAGTGGCTGTCGCTCTGCACGTGACAGAAAGGTTTGAAGATAGTGTGTTGTGTTTTGGAAGAATGTGCGTTGTCATTTGTTTACTAATGCAGCATCCGGGAACTTTATGATCCTAACTCGTATATTTATTACTTCCTTATTATAAAGCGTGTTCGCAAATTCGTAACTCGTCTACTTTTCTTCATGTCCGTCCACATGTAACAACTGGAATCCTAGTGAATGGATTTCCATGAAATTTTATATATAGGCGGCTTAAAGAAAGATTTGTCGAGCCTTTCCAAATTTGATTAAAATCGGACCAACAGAAAAGTGTAATTTTCTTTCATAAAATCTAAATTTCTCCATATATACCGTACACTTCAGCGTATAAGACGCCCTTTGAAGCATTAAAAAAATTCGTCTGAAATTTGATGATCGAATTATAACGCAGAATTTGAAATCCTAAATTTAAATTAGTCACGCGCTTAGGATTTACAAAGACGAATTAATAACAATATACTGTATTTACAATTTATTTCATATACGTATATTTGTACACAAATATACATACAATATATATTTTTGCTTTTTGTGATGAATAGCTATCATATTCACTCAAATTTTGTAACTTATTTTATTCATTTCCTCCTAGCTTTTAATGAAAATTGAAATATTACACGTATTTAAAAATCAGTGATTTAATAAATTTAAAAATTAAAACACATATCTTAGATCGTAGCATGATGTCAACACTTTCATAATGTACTTTATTTTTTTTCTCGATTATTACACTTATTTCGCGTTTCTGCTTCGATTAATATAATCAAAAAATACTAATAATTCATGATTTATATATGTGGTACAATGATAATAAGAATCATTCTACTAAATGATAATAATGATAATAATTCTCGGTTCATATGCGTGAACCGAGAATTTCTTTTCTGTGCATCCTGCCACATTACCATTTATTTGTTGCTGGAGCATGGCAAATACATAATATCCAGTGCTTCAGCTACAATATACAGTACATGAATAACCTATGCGAGATGTATTAAACAAAAAACAATAACTGGGGGCTCCGCCCCTTGCTCGCTTTGCTCACCAAACCCCGCGAACGCTTTTTACGTAATATATAGAGGCATGACGGAGTAAGTCAAATCTTTCTACATAAAAGACCTGTCGAAACGCACTGATCGATATCAAATCAGGAAATGACCTATGTAATTATTTACCTGTGAATTTGGTAGTGCGCTGCATTCTCAAGTTCGAATAAATATCACAATGTAATTATTTACCTGAGTTTACATAGGTCACTTAGGAAAAGGCCTGGTAAAAATTCAGATCTTGAGTACCACTCCATACGTTGACTAAAAGTCAGAAAGAAGGCAGTGATTGGCAGGTGCCACTCACTATTTTGCCCCGCTCCCTTTCCTCTTAGGTTGACATGCCTAGGGTGTTTATCCCCCCCCACTTGCGGATGTTTTAAAATCGGAAACTGGTTTTCCGATTTTAAAACAGCGGGATTGGGGGATAAACACCCTACATAAGCTAAGCACCCCCTCCTCGACGACACAAAACAATCAAAAACAAAACGCATTCACAATAATCACCCAATCACAGAACTGGACCGTACAATCACTCCGTTCTACGACCACACCCACTGCACGGAGACAACTGGTACCCAAATAATAGATTTTAGCCAAAGCAAAGACCTTTTTGTTCGGTTTCCATAATTCATGAGGGATACTGTTGCATCCACAAGAGCAAGACTAAAATAAAAAAAAAGTTACAATAGAACATCAAATGTTAGACAGTGAAGCACGTGCACGAGGTTAGTGAACGTTATGGAGGCAGTTGTCAATAATTAATTGCATTTATAGTGACGTAATTGACTCGTCCTCTTCTCCCATTGGCCCGAATAAATATCACTAGGAGAAAAACGTTTAATGTATAGAGAGATAATAACAACAAAATAATAGTAATAATCGTCAGATTTCTATTTCTCCGATTTAATGAAATTTGGGACGGCTCGAAAAATCGTTTTAAAAGAGTAAATATAAAATATGATGAAACTCCATTCATTGGAAGTGGAGTTGTGACATGTGGACGGACAGACATGGTAAAGCAGTTTTATGTACATATTATGCTAACGAGCCTAAAAGCAGGTCGACTTTCATGACGAATATATGATCAATACGAATTTGTATGGAAAAACAAAAGGGGATCTTATACGCAGAGATATATGATAATTAGTATATCCTTAGTACTATCGTGTGATTCTTCATAATTATAAAAACTGACCATTGTTTAGAGACTTACATTTTAGCACCTATTGTCTTTTATCCGTCTGTCCGTTCACATGTAATATCTGGAATCCCAGTGGATATATTTTCACGAAATTTTATACTTAGAACTTTCAGAAATATTGGTCGAGCAACCAAAATTCCATTAAAAGTGGACAAATAAAATTCCGGCATTTCCCCCCCTCCCCTCAACTATATTTCGAGTTGATGGCAAGTACAAATGACAGTACGTTTCGGTTTATTGGCCTTCTCTCGACAAAGAAATGTCAGAAGCTAAATCTTTAGCGTATATTTTGCTGGTGTAACAGAGATTTCAAACCCAAATTCTATTTCCAGTGCTCTTTCCAAGTCCTTCCCATCGATAAGTGTCAGATTATTCGAAAAACTGGATCGACATCAAATTTTCAGTGTGTTTTTGGAAAAAGTATAAATGGAAGTATGTTTAGGAAATGTTCGATCAATGCCAAATTTCTTTAATATATTAAGTGGTGAAAGCTTGGTAACACTTCTTGAGTGCAGTAGAATTTTTGGATAAGGGTCTTTCAATCGCAGGCTGTTTGTAATCTCCACAATTCCTTTAGGAGATTGACTGCCATCTGTTACGAATCTCCTTACTAGCTTCTCTTAACTCCTAAGTCAATCAGATTACATTCTCCCCATATGTGTTCTTAATCCACTCTTCTGATGACCGTTGGTTCTTTGTATGGAATTAGAAATTTACTTAAAGGATAAAACTACCACATGGCCAAGAAGCCAGGCATTTATAAAAATGGGAAAACATCTCGGTTGTAACCCTGCCCTCTGTCGGTGGTGATTAAAACAATTCCTCAGTCATAAGGGTATTTGATGCACATGTTTCTGAATTTCTTGAGTCACTTTACAACTTGCTGACAATGCAAACAAGTGAAGTAATATAGTTAAAACCACCATCTTAATAGTTAATACAAAAGAAGTTGCGTATTTGTCTCAAGTCATGCGACAAATCGTCTGTGTCGCATGAATGGCTTCAAAGCATTGCAGGTAGTGAAGATAAATAGTGGAACAAATAGACCTCTATTACCAACCCACTCTGGCCCTCCCCACTCCATCCCTACACGCCGTTACCGCAGCGGTCAATAAATAAATAAACAACCCCTCTACGTCCCTTCCCAGAATGCCTCTGCCTAAAGAAACTCCCTCGGCATTATTTATAGAGATGGCGGTGAAAAGTCGAAATGACCCAGTGCCGTAGCTGAGAGGCGGGTCTCCAGTGGGTCATATAAAGATAGTTCCTTGGCCCCAGTGCCATAGTTAAGTAACAAGAAAGCAAGAAGGCGAAATGAAACGAAGAGATGAACAACAAATTGAAGCAGAGGTTGTTGGGTTAGCGGAAATATGAAGCACCTCGGGGACACAAGAGGGCTTAGAGATGGTATACAAACGCGGTGCATTGATGTAATCGGAACGCTGGAAGGAACACGCTGATGGGAGTTGGATTAGCACAGGGCGATTAGGAATGGGCTCGGAAGTGACGTATTCCAGTGGGCAACAGCTGGAAGTCATTTTTTGGGAGTGGACAACATTGGGAGTAATTCTTTGGCCTGGAAACAAAACTTATGTAAAGTATCTTTTGATGAGAACTTGTTTTAACACGCGTTCTTTGATATATACTTATAGGGGCCATGGTAGCGTTTAAGATCTCTAAATCTGGATCTTCTATGCGGAACAAGACGATCTTCTGCAGTTAAAACATTTTCCTTTCTCTTTCGTTCTGAGCCTCTTCATTTTTTGCCTCTCCTTGGACAACTAATCTCGGAAGCGCATAAACCAGGGGTACACGCAAGGCACTTGCGTGACATTTGCTACTTACGAAAATAATACCGAATACGGTAAAGAGGTCACTCGCGAGTGACGGAGAAAAATTAGTAAAAGCACACCAAAGTGTAAAGAGTGATAAAGAACGTTGGAAGCTATCTCACACCGAAGGAGATTGCATGCCACACGTGCGTGTGGGATAGGACGCGAGCGCTTGTACTACACTCTCAACCGATGAGGAGCTTGTCACGTTGCATGACAGTTGAAGGAATGAATTGGATTACCTTTTTGCCACGATGAATACTGTCTACTCCACTATCAAAATCCATATGTATATAAGGACACGTGTCTGTTCATTGAATAAATTGTTGTCCTCCAAGATTGGATTCAATTGTTGTTGCAATTTCTGAGCGTAGTTATTCAATTTTCAATCGGAAAATGGACATTGAGACAACCTGAAGGCTAGGAGATATCTACGAGTAAGAACTGACCCTACTTTGACTAACTCTCAGAGATAGACAAATTATAGCCCCAGTACAAGCCTTAAAGAATTCCTCCAGTTTCAAACGAGAGTCGAATCCAGGACTCAACCAATTCTTCCCCGTTTGGGATTGAAACGTTTTCTTGCCCTTAAAACCATGTTGCAAACAACTCTCTCTCTTTCAAGAAAAAAAAATTAAGTAATAAAGATGGCAGAGTTGACGTAGCACACAGCTGGCACCGTGATTACGCACCACATAATGGCATCTCTGTGTCCATGGAATTAACATATCTGTTGTCAGCTAAACAGAATGCCCATGTTTTTTTCTTCTTTTTTTTTTGGCATGCCCACAACTGCGAATGAAACCATAAAAAGTAGGCTTAGTAATTACCTCTCATTAGAAGCCGCCCGACAGATTCATATCAAGTTATAGAACCCTAATCCCCAAGACTACTCCAAGGATCTGCGCACGTCTTTTAAACTAGGAAAGGGATGTTCTTTAAGTACGTGTGGGTGTGCGCACGCTAAAATAATAAGTGGAGTATGTCTTAGCATGAAATTAAGGCCTGGAAGTTTAATTTCACGCTGTGATAACACGTACACGTCTGTCAAAATTGACCGCTTCTCACATTTCGGTTTTGTTCCCAACACTCTTCTTCCACTCAAATGTCTGGAATGTTTTCAACAGCCTCTTACGTCTGTGCATCGCTTAAGACACTCAGAAACATGTTCGCACGCGTCTTTAAAATCAAAGAGTAACTCATAAAATAACGCATGACGTAACGATTCGTGACGTACAATGACGTCATAGTCTGTGGGGGGGGGGAGAGTTAACCAGATCATTTCTACTTAAGCAGGCAATTAATGCGATAGCTTCGATTACCTAAAACCAGTTAAATACTCTGGTTTTGTTGTTGTTGTTGTTGTTGGGTTTAACGACACAAAGGCTACTTGGGCCATATTGTGTCTTCTAATAGTGAATATGAAATAATATCTATATTTTATGATATATTTGTATCCGGTTTAGGAAAGTATATAGTTCCTTTTTATTAGAATCATCTCCCAGAATCTGCAATAAATTTATTGATGACTGTGTTTTAGCAATTGATTTAAAAGTATCTAAGCGGATGTTCTGAAGGTGGGGACAGTCCACTAACAAATGGCGAATGGTCAGTTGTACTTGACATGATGTACATTGTGGAGCGCTGTCATTAGTTAATAGATAGAGATGAGTGAGATAAGTATGCCCAATCCTGAGCCTTCCTAAAATTGTTTCTTCTCGTCTGCTTTTCTGGAAGCTGGAGGGCCACAGCTTTGGTTCTGGTTTTATTTGGAATAATTTGTTTTCTGGATAACTTCTCCAGATTAATGACCAGCTATTGTAACATGCTTTATGGATGATATGTTTATAATCAGTATATGGGGATCGAAAAGTCTGCAAAAGAGTAGTATCTGGTTGTTTGGCTGCTAGATCTGCTCTTTCGTTTCCTGCTATCCCAGAATGACCTGGAATCCAACAGAATGTTACAGTTTGGTTTGACTCATTACACACAAGTAATTTAGAATGGATTTGTTTTATTACAGGGTGAGAGGAGTTGGTATTACTATTTATGGCAGAGACAGCACTGAGCGAGTCAGTGTATATTATGGCAGACGAAATTAGAAGTTGAGTAATATGCCCTAGAGCCAAGTTAATAGCATAAAGCTCAGCAGTGAAGATACTGCATTCTACAGGTAATGAGACAGAAGTGCTGAAAGATGGAAAGATCGCAGCAGCGCCTACTTGGGTCTCAGTTTTCGATCCATCTGTATAGATCTTACAGGCCTGTGAATTAAAAGCAGAGTGAGCTTCATGTAACTGTGCGATATTGAAGGGACACAAGGTGTTCTTTCCCCACTGTTGGAAATAGTCATCGTAAATTGCAGGGATATTTGTCCACGGTGGATCAGGAGGTGTTATGTCCTGATATATATTGTCGATTGCAATATTCCACGTTTGAGTTAGTTCTTTAAGTCTAAGTGCAGCAGGTCTGTTTTCATTTGGTTTACTGTTGTAAAATGAGTCCCATTCGGTGTTGTACAGACATCTCCAATTCGGGTGGTAGGGAAGACTGCGGATTTTTGCGGCATACATTAAAAGCAATGTTTTCCTCCGAAGATGTAAGGGAGGTTCGTGGGCTTCAATGTAAAGGCTCTGGACTGGGGATGTTCTGAAAGCCCCTAGAGAAACTCGAAGGGCACTGTGCTGGATGGTATTTAATCGTTCTAATGTACTCTTCCTCGCAGAGTCATACACTGGGGAACCGTAGTCCAAACGGGATCTGATGAGAGCTCTATAAATATGGATAAGCGTATGCCGATCAGCGCCCCAAGACATGGATGACACACACCGAAGGATATTCAATTTCTTCAAGCAGATGGTACGAAGATAGGCCACATGTGCTTGAAAGTTCAGTTTTCTATCTAGAATCAGGCCAAGAAAGCGGACAGTGTTAACCAGAGGAACCGACACATTTTTTATCTTTAACTCAGGATCAGGATGAAATGACCGGAGTTTGCAGAAATGAGTGGTAGTGGATTTCTGTTCAGCAAGATGGTATCCATTGCGTAAAGTCCACGATTCTATTCTGTTTAGAGTAATTTGTAACTGTCTTTCGATAGTATTCATATTTTGTGATTGGCACGATATGGTGAGGTCATCTGCATACATATATACTTCAATAGTTTTTGGAAGATCTTCCAATATATTGTTGACCCTAATTGCGAATAGGGTTGGACTCAGTATAGAACCCTGTGGGACACCCTCTTCTTGAATATGAGATGCTGATAGGAAGTTTTGATATCTGACTTGAAAGGTACGTAACTTTAAAAAGTTCTGAATAATTTGAGGGAGATAGCCTCTCAACCCTAACTGATGCATATCTGTGATAATACCATGACGCCATGTGGTGTCGAATGCTTTCTGAATATCCAGGTTGACCATAACTAAATGTTGTCTCCTGATGAAGGCGTTACGTATGTTGGATTCAATTTTGACAAGTAAATCTAGGGTGGACCTGTTTTTGCGGAAGCCATATTGGTGATCAGAAAGCAGATTTTGGGATTCAAGAATCCAGGTGAGCCTCTTATGCACCATCCTTTCGAAGGTCTTGCCCAAACAGCTTGTCAATGATATTGGTCTGTAATTTTGAACTAGAGATGTATCTTTTCCCGGTTTTGGTATTGCACAAATATAGGAATGACGCCATGAGAGAGGATATGTGTTTTCTGAGAAGATCCTATTATAAAATAGCAATAGTATGTACAGATCAGCTTCACACAGATGTTTAAGCATTCTGTAGTGAATGCCGTCTGGTCCTGCTGCACTATTTGGAGATTTACTCAAGGATTCTTTGAGTTCAGCTATAGTAAAGGGCTGGTTATATGGAAGTGGGTGATTAGTTGAAAAATTCAATTTTTTTCGTTCTTCATTAGTTTTAATTCTCTGAAAAGCAGTCACATAAGTGGTTGAGGCGGAAGTATTATAGAAATATTCTGCTAAAGCATTTGCGATGTCAGTAGGAGAAGATAGGTCCTGCCCATTCCACTGAATTATTGGAGACTGTAGAGGTAGAAATTTTCCATTGAGAGCTTGTATTTTTTTCCAGATAATCCGAGTGTCAGTATTTTTGTTAATAGTTGAGGCGAACTTAATCCAGGAGTCACGTTTTGCTTTTTTCCTAATTTGTCTTGCTTTGGCTCTCAGTTTTTTGAAAGCTATAAGGTTGGCAGTAGTGGGGAATTTGCGAAATTGGTTCCAAGCACGGTTTTTTTCTACTTTCGCTATGGTGCAATCTTGATTCCACCAATGGTTTTGGTGTACCCGCTTGCTCTGGTTGGATTTTGGAATAGACATTTCAGCTGCTGATAATATATGGCTGGTAATGTGTTCGGTTACTTCATCAATACGTTGTTGCTGTACATACTGTTTGTTTAATAGGACACAAGTACAGTAATTTTTCCAGTCTGCTTTGTGGAAATTCCAAGATATACGGGCTTTGGGGCATGATACGACCTGTGTTTGAAGTGAGCTGATGATTGGAAAATGGTCACTGTGGAATGGATCGTTCAACACCAACCATTCCATACTTGGAAAAAGAGATGCTGAACAGATAGATAAATCTATGGCAGATGTTGTGCCTGCAGGTAATTGAACATACGTTGGAGAGCCAGTGTTTAATACAGTCAGATTATGGTTATCTAGGAATGTTTCAATTAATTGGCCTCTCTTATCCATAGTGGAGGATCCCCACAATGGATGGTGACCGTTAAAATCACCGAGTAAACAGACAGGAGGTGGCAGTTGTGTTAAAAGGTTGTCAAGTTCAGTCTGGGTACAAGGATAATTAGGTGGTATATAAACAGATGCAAGGGTTAATGATATTCCCATTGCTATCCGAACTGCTACAACTTCTAGGGAGGTTACTAGTTGGAGATGTCTTGATGGTATGGTAGTTTTGACAAGAATACCTACCCCTCCACGAGAAGAGTCAGAATCCCTGTCTCGCCTAAACATAGTATAGTTTTTGAATTTGAGTGAAACTTTTGGTGATAAAAATGTTTCCTGTAAGCATACTCCTAATGCGTTAGTTTGTGTGAGTAAATCATTCAGGTCATCTATATTACTGCGTAATCCTCTGCAGTTCCATTGTAGGAATTTGTTCATTGCTTGGGTTTATTTGACGAAGATTGATCTGACTGTTTTTTCTGAGGTTTCTGCCTGCTTAGTTTTGATTTTTCATTTTTGGGAAAGGTTGGGCGTCCTGTATCCATGGTATCATTGGCATGTAATTCTAGGACTGTGTCTTCGTCCTCTGACTGAACTTCCATTTGAATGTTGCTATAGCATGATTTCATTGTCTTTTGATTTTCAACACTAACAGATTTTGTTCTTTCGGGCAAGGTTGAGATGGCATCAGTTGGGATACTGATTGGCGTGTTGCTGGTTTCATTAACTGTAGATTTTTTATTGCACGTTAGCATGGTTTTGGCCCAGGTGGCAAATGAAATGTTTGGTTCTATGGAGACATCTGTTTGAGTTGAAATTGACCGGCTGTTTTTAGAGACCGATGCGTATGATCGGCTAGGCATGGTTAACAGTATTTGCTTCCTTGCTTCAGGGTATGTGACTTTATGCTCTACCTTATATTTCTGGATTTGTTTGCCTGTTTTCCAAAGGTCACATGCTTTAGAAAAGGCAGGATGGCTTCCTTTACAGTTAGGGCAACTAGGAGTGGCAGCTGTACAGTCTCCTTGGGAATGCTCCTTAGAGCCACAAATAGGACACACAGCATCGCCTCGGCATGCCGTCTGAGAATGGCCATACTTCTGGCACTTAAAGCAGCGAATGGGATTTGGGATGTAAGGCCGAATCTTGCAGTTTAAATAACCTGCTTTAACAGAAGATGGAAGAGTCGGAGTACTAAATGTCAAAATGACGGACCTGGTTGGTAGTAGGTTCCCATCTTTTTTGGTCATTATTCTCCGCGCATGAGTCACTTTTTGTTCCCTCAGTTCTTGTATTATCTCTTCTTCTGACACTGATAGTAAGTCCCATTCGCTGATAACGCCTCTAGAGGTGTTAAGAGTGTTATGGGGCGTAACTGACACTGGAATACTGTTAAATGATGTTAATTTTAACAGCTTCTCTGAGTGAGTTGTCTTAGAAGTTTCAATTAGAAGGTCTCCAGATTGGAGACGCTTAACCATTTTAGGAGATCCACAAACCGATTCTAAACATTTCTGTATAAGAAAAGGCGATAGTTTGCCAACAGGTTGCGTGGATAATGAGTGCATTATAAGAAATGCTGGCACGTCATTATTCTGATTTTCCGTCCTTAGTCTCTTTGGACGATTGGAGTCATGGTCAATGTCAGGAATTTCTGACCTTGAGCTCGAGGGCTCTAACAGTGGATAGTCACTTATATCCATGTCGGCTCCTTTTGGCCCTGGGGGTTTGTCTTTACCACCCAGGTTACCGGCCCCGCCACGGGGAGGCAGGAGCAGTGCCACGAGGTGACCAAGCGGCTATTAGTTGTGTTAGTAATAAAGAAAACGAAACAGAAAGGTTTCTTTCCTTTCTGGGCCTTTGCCTACTTCTTGCAGAACAAAAGAGCTACTTAAATATAAAATGAGAAAAAACGGTATTCAGAAATAAACAGAATATATACAATGGCAAAAGCTCTTTAGATAGCTCGCTTTGGAAAACGCACTGAGATCGCTTGGCCACGGAACGCTTGGCACCCGGGGCCACTCTGGTTTTGCTTTCTTCCAATGGAGTATCGATTGTATTGACACCAGCTATCGTACCACGTTCATAGTCCTTAATTTTAGTCTATCAGAACAGTACAAAAGCTCCAATTAATTAAATAACCTACAAATGTTTTTGCTTCCTTTGAACATACTAAACATCCTCGAGCAATGTTAGAGCTGCTTAAAAAAAAGAGAAGGCTTTAATCAATGTTCGGTCTTTGATGCAACTTCATCTCCATAGCGAATTAAGAAAAAAAAAAAAGGAGAATTTTTTTTTTTTTTTTTTACAACGACTGTAGGATGTTGTTTCATCATTCCAGACTATAAGGAAGACTAGCGTAGGAGCCGACTAGCTAAGCAAACTTCGAGACAGTTATTAGCTTCAGGCTGAGGAAAAATGAATTTTTTTTTCTTACTTTAATTTCTTAAGCAGTTGCGATTTCTTGTACCTTTGAAAGAAAAGACAATTAGGTCAGATCTTTGATCTGTCTGCGAAACAGGAATGACTGATAACAGCACTGGTCGAGGTGGGTTTTTCCCCCCAGACAGCGTTCGTAGACTTTTCTTAGGAAAAATAAAGGGATAATTTGAAACACAGCCAATCAATGCAATCCGACCTATAGGGTACAAAAGGATCTCGCTAAGCCTTACATCTTCATATTACACAAAAATATACACTGCAACAGTAGAAATGAATAAAAGGGGCTTTTTTTTAATTGCTTGCCCCTCTTATTACAGGTATTCTAAATATTGTGCATTTGAGCAGTGTCAGCTGGAAAATCAGAGCTTTTCATCCCTCAAGGAAACCCGGCCTTAAGAAAACGCTTCGTTTAAATGACACCGCATTACCTGAATTACCTCAACAGTAATCTAAACCGAAGTATGGTAAATTGCATAATTATTTTTCTAGTTTATATTTTAGTTTTCGTGTATAGTAAGTGACAAAAGATGCGGAGCAGTTTATAACTGCACCGCTTCTTTTGTCACTTACTATACATCCTTACTCAATTTCGCGCTTTTGACTATCAAGAAAAACATGAAAACAAAAATTAAATCCTTTCCGCTTTTCGAAAGTTAAACATCCGTATGAGGAAACGGATGAAAATGCACAAAATATCGAATATCCATCAGCTGAGGACGCGTAAGCACGATTCAGAATACGTCACTACCGGTAGTTCTCCCCCCACGTGGCGATTCACTTCACACCGCGGACGACAGAGGGCATCCGCAGTCCGCCACTGATTTCCATCGGAACATAAATCGCAAATGTTGCATCAGCCAATTCACTCGCACCATCAAAGCGGCCATTGGGTGGTCGAATCGTGTGAGAGCGAACTGGGTGCCTCCGCTGTTAGTAGTCTTTAGTTGCAACATCCCCTCGCGAACTTTGATACTGTGGGCTTCTCCGCCACCATTGACCGCACGATGCATGTATGTGTGTGTGTGCGTGCGTGTGTGACTAGCGTTGTGCGCAGCGGCCGGAACCAACCGATGCAGACGGCGATACGGTAGTTAAAGCTGGAGGCTCAGCGTTGTTGACAGAGACGCCACTCGTGCAAGGCTAGGCACACACGTGACTCGAAGCAACCCCGTTCACACAGGAGAGTGTGAATGAGTGAGTGAGAGAGAGAGTGAGAGAGAGAGACCCAACAGTTAGGAATGTTTCGTAGTGGGGAAGTGGCCCAAACTCCATAGATGTCCAGGGAATTTAACCCGTTGTGCCCTCTGCAATAGTAGGTAAGTGTGCGTGCTGGTGCTGCTACTCCTGTATTTCCTTAAGTCATCTTCCTACCTCTAAGACGAAGGGATGTTGGTCAAAGTTTTAACAGGATAGAGAGAAGAGTTCTTCATTCTTAGTTCATGGAAAACAGACTTTCATTCTTGTATAGCATTTATACCGGAAGCTGCTTTCACATGGTAGAGTATCGATACGCCATCTGTTAGTGATATTGTTTACTATATTTAAATCTCATCATACTTTCATTTCTTGGATATTTATCTGTGTTTTTCCTCCATCTTTCTCTCGCTCTCATTTTTGATATCTTTAAATATTATTTTACTTCTAGTAAAGAGCTATACAATCTCACTATCTTAATCTTTGATGGATAAACTACTCCTCTTCCATCAACTATCAATGATAAAGATCCTTTGCTCATATTATGCTCATGCGTTTAGGTATTTAATTATTTTCAGTAAAAATGTATTAAAAATCCCATTGTCTCGCATAACTATCTCGTATTTGGTCATTAAAATAATTTATTATATTTATTTACATCAAACAACGTTTTGGATTTCTTTTTTCCACCCCATTTTCACGTGCTATGATAATTATATACATTGGAAAGAAAAACATTCTGATTTACTTAATAATATACGCTGTTCTAATTTTAGACTCATTTTTTGAAACAAGAAAATAAATTTTATAGACAATTGGGGAAAAAATAAGAACGTCCCTCAATGCCGAGACACCACTCATAAATCGTGCACTTAATTACGCCAATAATCACTTCTGATATTCTATTTTTATCCCATTCGTAGTGGTTTTTCGGATAAGCGAGGTTCGGATAATCGAGACTGTAGTGTGCGAGTTTAAAAACAAGTGAAGGAGTGGGAGCTCATTGATTAATACTAGGATACAAGATGCCCATCATCCAGCAGCTTTTGGACTCGTGCTGGGATGTTCTTGTAGCGTTACGTATGTCTTCCATGCGTGTACGCGCACTGATACTAGTAATAAATCACCAGTCACGTGACACGCGGTCAGTAGAAAACTGTACATTCTTTTGATCCGAAAAAAAGTGAAGAGCAGACGATACATCCGACGCAATCGTTTGCCAATAAAAGCAATATGATGCGCTAAAACTGCGAGCGGTGGCGAAGTTTTCGTAATACGCGAAATCCATAAAATAGAAGGAAAGTGCAAGAAGTGACACTGACGACTTACACTAGAAGGAGGAGATGTTCGAAAGCAAAGGTTAATAACAAAAAAAAAAAGAAAGGAGAAAAGAAAGAAAAAGATTTGGACTAATGCTTCCACTAGTCCATGGATGTCAGTGCTGGGTCTCTAGCGATTGTGGATAACAACACAGTTCGCGTGAAAGTAAAATGGCTTGCTGCTCAAGCCACCGATAGAAAGAGACAGGACGTCTGGGGGATAATACAGGGGGATGTTTAGCGCATCATTTACTTTTGGCCCTCGGAAAGTGGCATCTCTAAGTGAGGATTTGGCAAAGGGGAAATGAAAATAAAATCTTCCTTCGGATTGATACCTCCTTCACTGCAAGGAAACGGATAAAGAAATTGGAATTTCTTTGTGAATACCCTGCTGGTAAGGGGTATGGAAGGGGGGGGGTGTCTCCGAGTGAGATCACAGGTGTCGTAAAGGATTTAACGAAAAAAAGATCAACCGGACCTTAAAATACTCTGGTTTGTATCACAGGAGAGAGAAAAATCGCGCGTGTACACTTGCAACAATCACCTTCAAAGTCTATGTACACTGATAGTTAAAAATATTATTCGTAAAAACGAAATTTATAATTTTAATTAACAGACAAAGTGTACAGCGAAAGTTGATTGCTGGATATCAAAGTTCCACCTGATCCATATATATTAGCAGTTAAAAAAAAAAAAAAAAAAAAAAATCAGAAAATTGAGTAGAGGGTGGTCCACCACTAGACCAGACGACGCTTAGCATTGGGTGAGTTAATGAATGACGTACTCTTTTAGACAAACAAAAAAGGGACCTTTTACGTATCTATGTGTCATTATAAGCACCGACATTGATACTTGGGGGAAAGGAGAGGAAGCTTGAACGATAAAACAACTTCCAGAGCACAACCAACTTCTGTTAAACTCAAAGTAATCAGTTGTAGTAGGAGGAAAGTCAATACTTTTGGTTAGGACGTATACTTTCTGTCTGGTTTACATTTACGAGGTAGTGATGTAAGGAATTTTTCAACAACAGACTGCAGCTAAGGCTGCAGTTCGCGCACGCGAATGGTAGCTGCCCTAAGGAGTATAAACACACAATACATAAACTCCACAGAGCACGTTTTAGCTTCCGTCCCTGGAGTATCATCAATAGCTGTAGTTGCCGGGATATGCGAGTAAAGAGGGCAGAACCAGAGGTACTATTCTTACATTTCCTGCAAGGGCTTAATGACAAAAACACAGGTGTCCACCAATATCATAGCTGTTTATTGGTAAAATCTCTTTGAAAATTGATACTCCCAATCTCCTGTCCACCTGGCCAGCACTCCAACTTGAAGAATAACCGTACGCTACAACCGAATACATTTTAGAAAACATCTCCGCCGCATGACCTTCATTTACCTCATCTGCAAGCTTACCTTCGCAGTGACCCAGTTAAATATTGATAACACCACACGTTTCTATTATAGTCCATCTGCCAAGAAGCTTATTAATCACCGTTAACCAAAACAATAGGTTTAGTAACGGATCCTTCCATAGAAGAGTACACGAATGCCATTTGATGCATTAAAATATTTATCAACTTACGGTTGCGAATTCAACAAGTCTTGGTGGCAAGCCACCACTGATGTATACTGTATGAAGCGTGCTTTTGACCACGTTTCCATATCCATCCTCGCCTTTATCCGCCTATGTAGTGAAATTTTAAAATCTTTCCATCCCTCCTATTCTTTAGACTACAAGACCTCATTAATATCAATTTATATTCATCTACCTAGTATGAATATTCCTCACTGGCTAAGTCAGTCTTGTGGTAATGTGTTCCATCCTTATCCTCACTAGTATAAGAAATGGAATCGTCTCACAGTGAATTTTGGTAAATAAAAGCCAAAGTTGATATTAAAGAGATGCCAACGTACACTCTCTCAGAGTTATAAATAATGAAGCCAAGTCATGGAACAGGAAGTAGAATCGTGATAGTCTCAAGTAACCTGTAGCCACCCCTTCTTCAAAATTTACTGCTGCACGCGAACCTTACTAATTCTCCTGGCGTATACTCGTGAGATTCTACAGAAATAAAGACTAGGAATGAATATAAACTAAGATTTCCTTCGTTCCTCTGCAAATCCTTGAATACATCTATAATGGATCATTGTGTTCTCATAGTGATCCATGATTTGCAGATGAATTTTAAAATCATGCAACCGACGGAAAGAAACTAATGAATTCCAGTGTTTCCAATTTGAGAAAAGTAATGATAAAAACGTATTTTATATGTATACACTGCCCTACCAAAATATTACAGAATGAGTTGGCTTGGTATTATTGGTTTTCAAAATGAAAAACTTGTTCCGATAGGGATATTCGTGTGTTATTGTGGCGGACCCCAGGGTTCCCCCATTAGCCGCTATTGTACTATTAGATCATGTTTCCTATTTCTATTTCCTATTAGATCATGCTAGATCAACCCAGGGCAAAGATCCCACCAATTAGACACATGAGAAGAGAAAGACAGAAATATGGGAACTGGAAGGGGAGGGAAAAGGTAGGAAAGAGGGGGATCAGCAGACGGATCAACCTTGGAATTTGAAAATAATAGAATTAAAGCAAGAATAAAGAAAGAAAAAAGTGGAACTCGCATCTCCAACTATGGAATCTGCCAGAAGTTAATAAAAACACAATAAGTTCATGTGTTCAGCAACTTGGGTAATTCCATGAATAGAATTCAGATGTTAACACAACACAAAGTACAGTCAAGGTTCAGTCATGAGGAGTAATAACCTAAATTAGGTTCAGTCATGAGTCAGAAAGTACAATTCCAGTTGATATACAAAAGAATTCTAGTTCCTGAGCTTAAGATGGAATTTGATTGGCTTAGTATTTATTTAAAATACTGTCCTCCGGTTATTTTTGACATCCGTCTTATCGGAGATAAGATGGACGCCATCCAAACATCTCTCGACTGGCAGATATCCAACTATAAAATTTTGGTAGGGCAGTGTAAAAAGCGTTTAGTGTCCATCAGAAGAGCATTCTGTAACCGATATTATTATGGACACCATCGGTTCGCGCATGCTCGTATTTGTTTATGATAAAAACCTGAGATCTCGGCGAACAAAATCCTTGCCTAGGCGTATATCGCGCAACGTAGATGCTGCCCCGTTACTTTCTACACTAGCCATTTTTCTAGGACAGCACACGTGCACCGAACTAATCCCATCAATTTTGCTGCCATTCTCCATGTTTACGATAGTCGTTCAGGTGATGTTAAACACATACCCTCGGAATGTGGTCCAGGGGCGTGTTAGGTGAGGAACGCTAAGTGGATCTTGATCCTCCTCTTCCTACACTACACATTTCCCTTCGACAGTTTGGTCATTAACGGGTTACTACGTCAATAATCTAAGTCGGTCGGTGACCTCCGGTTACGAAATCTTAAGTAATGTTCGGGCAATGTGGTTATCAATACACTAACTGATCAGCGAAGAGGGGAGGATTCGGTATTAGCACGTGATCCACTGGTCATTAATTTCAAATTAGGCTATTTCGTGTTGGTTTGTGCAGCTCTCAGCAGATGGCTTTTAGTTCTTGACCAATGATCTCTACCGGATTTATTTTTATTTTATTTTTTTGTTGTTTTGTTTTTTGGAAGTGAAATACGAAACTGACAACCTTGCCTAAAATAACAGTTATGCTCTTGATGAACATTTTTGTTTGCAAACGGATATCTCTACCACGTAACTATTATTTTTGGTTAGTTTACAGAAAACATTTAAAATTTTTAGCATTTTCACGTGAAAGATTACTTTTTTGCCCTCCGTTTGGTGATTAGTTGTGTGGGGATTAGTTGCGATTAATTAGTTTTCTTTTCTTTTTTTTTTCTCTCTCTGAACTGATTACGAAGTCTGACAGTTCCGAGAATCAAGCACGGACAGACAGAAAGAATCAAAGAAGCAAGGGTGGTAAACGAAGCGTAGCATTGCTCATTCTGTTTTGGGAGGAGGACAAAGCTACCGTTTGGGAGACGCGCTTTATCACATTTTCTCGGAGTTCCTAGCGGGTAAGAACCACAAAAAAAAAAGGGTCGTTTGTTGTTGCGTCCCGGCAAATTAGTGTCCCGCCTTCAGAGCACCTAACGTGTTTCCATGCACGTGCGGACAGAGAGGGGGGGATTGTTGCATGAGGTAAATGGAGCGAAGTTTCTTTGGGGTTGAGGAAGAAATGAAGTTTTTTATACCCACTGAAAAACAAATTGTCGCTTAAAATAATCGGTGTGAACCTAAGTTACCGGAGATTTGCTCAGCTATTTGTTGTATTCATACGCCAATTCAGACTTATTTTTAAGCGATAACAAGAAGTTCACATAATAGAGATATTCAGAAACGTCTCCTCATTATTGATACTTACTTACGCTTCTTGGACAAATATTAGAAACACCGAGCACCACGTACCTTGTAACAGCTCCTGGAAGCCGCACAATAAAATGATTGCGATTATCCTATGATGGCCATCTCTTATTATGTCGTGTCCCCAACAGAAGTTGTTACTACGAAATGGAATGCATTTGATAGTGATCTCTCTTTAAGTGAATGTTAAATCCACTGCGCTTGCAATAGTTATAAACAGATTTATCGCAAGAGAGCGTAAAGAAGAAACGTACAGCACATGTGGTTTAAGCTTTATGATCTTCGGATTGTAATATCATAGAGTATGGGGTTGCTCTCAAATGGTCATGCAGATGATTGGGATAACAGGATATCTATTTCATCTTCCTAGACCATCCCAAATATACTCTATTATAGTAAGATCTGAAGATTGAAAAGGTGAATTCATAGGTGCTGCATACTCCCTCTTCAGGGATAGTGTCGTTGCTCATCAGCAGACTAACTCGGCCATGAGGTAAAAAAAGCCCAAATTACATGTGAATGGATGAACGAAGGACGAATATGCTGAAGCTGCTGGCACTTGCACATTTATGAACACGCCTCAAATAAAAAAAAAAGTGAAGTAAACGATCATGACATCTTCTTCATCACAGCCAGCCCGTCAAAGAGTAGACAAGTATGGACTCTCACATTACAGGACTTATGATCCTTAGACTAAAAACTCTCAATTGGATATGTCAGAATGAGAAAACTGAATTAAAACCTCTAAAAAGTATTCGTACATCCCTGTTTTCCTAGTTCATTGAGCCTTCCAGGATAAGATAAACCTATCTATGGACAAATTCAATGGAAGAGTTAAATGGTAAAACTCAAGCAGTTCCTGTTGTCATTTCAAAGGCTTTTGATCATGTTTGTCATAAAGGTGTTCTAAATAAGCCTCCATCTTATCGAGTTCCGAATGTTTCTGTAACTGAGTATCCAGTATTCTCTCTGAACTTTCGCTGCGGGTGATGGTAGATTTTATTATTATCTGTTTCTCTTTCGAAATATCCATTCACAGCATGTGGCTAGAGGGTGTGGTTACATTTTTACAAGCTTATTTACAAAATATGAACTCAAACACAGAGCATACGATTATTAAATTAATATTCTATTATATTTGTACCTGCTGGTACACATTATCAAAGATTTCTTCTCTATATATTTTATCTGTACATAGTTTTTCTGGATCTATGTTTAAATTATTAAAAAAACTAACAGTATTTGCAGGGAAGAATGTCTCCAGAGAATCTAATTGAGTCATGTCACTTGAGTCCTGGTTCTTCCCCATTTATTCTCCGTCGCATCATCCATAGATAGCTCTCTGTTTTCTAACTTCTCCACACATTCTAGTGTCATCCAAGGTTTAGTTCTTTCTCCTACTGAATGGAAATCCTATCCATAATTTTGCCGATAATAGCACATTGCATTCCACCTACCAGTTTATGAAATGTTGCTCTGCACAAACAGCTTCAACTTCTGGAATAGCCACTACCAATTCCTTACATGCTGACATCTACGTAATTCTCCAGAGGAACAAAGATAACCTAGTTAATTTCAATCCTTCTAAAACTCAGTCCTGTCTGACACCTTACGAAAAGGAATCTGTAGCTTCTATGTTTATCTTCGACGACACTCAGATTTCTAGACAAGATCACAAATCTCTATTAGGAATGAACTGGCTTCTAATTTCTCTTGCCATAAGCAAATCAATAATATTGCTTCCTCTGCACCTAAAAACTGCATCCTCTCTCGTTGTTACTTTTCTTCTAAACAGCTATTCACTCTGTAGATATCTCAAATCCATCTCCACCATGGAATATTGTTCCCACATCTGGGGCGGTGCCCGCATAAGCTCTCTCTCAGGCTTCTAGATTCCACTTAAAAGAAAGCAGTTAGGTTAATTAATGACTTATCTCTTACAAAGTCCCCCGCACTCTGTCTCATAGACGTCCTGTTCCTGCTGCATGCCTTTTCTATGGATACTTCCACGGGCACTGTTTATCTGAATTGTCATCTATAATTCCCCCCATCCCCCACAACCAGTCCGAACTCGTGCCGCAACTAGTGCATTCTTTTACTGTCCAACTTCAAATTCACAGAAATGACCTTTTCTTCTTCCTCATTTATTCCTTCAACTTCCCTTTTCTAGAACAACCTGTCCCTAATTTTCAGGGAATGAGTATTCCCTGAAAATTACAATCTACAGAAATTCAAGTATCTTCTTTCACCTTCTCAACCTTCAACCGATGCACAGTACTAAGTACTATAGGTTCTGATACCTTTCGTGTTTTGGGGTTTCATAAATAAAATTAAAAAAAAAAAAAAAACAGTGTGTTGCTCTGCAAGCAAGAAAGATGTTTTATTTTATGGGAAAACATCCTGGGCTTGGACGAGGTTAAAGGCTTGGACCTTCACAGTCGTTGCGTCTGCAGTTGGAAATTCTAAGAGAAGTAACGGATAACTTCTTGGAGTACACAATTTTACATCATTTTCATACCATAATCGATCACAGATGTCACCAACAGCTCCAAATGTATTTTTTAGAAATTGTCGTTCAAATTCTTTATAGGTATTACTGTCATGTTCGATATTCTTATAAATGATTTCATGCTCGAGTACTGTCAAAACTTAAGGAGGGTCTACAACAAGCGGTTGAGCTGAAATATGATTCTGTTTCTTTTTGGATGATGCAATCGAAGCGGTTTGTTGCAGTATACTCTATCTAGCCGGTTCAGAAATCAACTGAAAATCGTCAATGTGAATCTTCTGAATCGAAATATCCAGAAAGTTCTTGAATATAATTCAGAAGTCAATGTAGATGGTTGATCAATATCTTGAGAAGCAAATTTTATTAAACTGTGCATTATGTTTTTGAACTCATGTTCTCTATGTTTTTGAACTCGTCCTTTTGCCGACATGGGAGGCTTCTTCGGTTGCTTTGAAGCTTTTATTCTTGCATAATATTACTATCCGCTGCTTACTCTACCGAATCAACGTTAGTGACTGAGTTAGTATCATTAGTGCCATTTAGGAAATGACGTCATTTTCGCCTGAAATTAATTACCCCACCCCATATTTTCCATCATCAAACAGTTTAGTGTTTTACCACACAGTTGATACATTAATCTGGGATTACTGCTATTCATATGAAGTCCCTTTCATTTATCAATGTTAACCTGAACTGCAGTCTTCCAGCCCATCTGCCTAGATCCTGTTGAAATGACGTATCCTGATTAATGTCGTTAACTACCGTACCAACATCTGTATCATCAACAATCTTAGATATTAAACTAGAAATGCCTAGATCAATATCATTAATAAATATTAAAAACAGTGAATCCGAACCCTGTGATACACCACTAATAAACGATAATATATGAAGAATAGTGGCTACTGATAACCACTCTTACCACTTAACCATCCAAATCCACAGAAGTGACTTATCCTAATGGTACACTGCTCCAATTTGTACATCGGTTGTTCATGTGGAACAGTGTCAAAAGCTTCACTGAAACCTAAGTGTTTGATGTTAAAATTAGTAGTTACATCTAGTTCCGTTGTGACAATTTCGTAGAAAATCAGATTGGTCAGGCATGATCCACCCTTAAACATGCACAACCCTTTGAATAACTTGATTATAAACTAATTTATACTGATTTGTGTCCCCTTACAATTTACAAGCTTTGATAATGAAGTTCCAGAACTGAAGCCAGTGCGCTAAAAGGATGATTTTACGGTGTAGAGGACATTAAAGAGACATGAACAATGAGAAATGGTGGCAGTCAGTTAACACGGATTTATGTTTCCAATAGCGCTACGAGCGATCGCACAAGTGGCTACACTTTGGAAAATATTAAACGCTTTTTTTCATTCTAACATTTGTTTTTTTTTTAAATTTACTTAGGTATAGAACTTAATTTTCCAAACTTATACAATCATCCCATGCATTTTTTATTCTCTACCATTAAACTCATCAGATCACCTAATAGCCATTTTGGCCCAAATTTAATAACTACTTACCCGAACATTTTCCATTTGCGATTAAATCAGGTGATCCCATTGAAAATATTTTTAAAAAAAATTCCTGTGTCCATAAGAATCCATCAATTATAACCCTTGCAAAAATCTCTTCCCCTTTACCCTTGATAACAATCAATTCTTTGAATAAATTAATCTTCGATGTCCTATGATCACTGATGCCTAGTGGTTCCTTTACTTGGAGTATTCTTAAAACATGATGAACCAGCATTCCTTTTTCATCCATCTACCTATCCTTCCTATGCATATTCCAGGTTCCAAAATTAAAGTCTTCATCTACTCTATCAGGATGATTCCAAGTCTCAGTTAACCCTATTATATCCGCATCTGTAGAGAACGAAAAGACCTAGCTTGGGAACAAACGACTTAAAAATATTTTTTAATATCTCTAAACGACAAAACAGACAGAGGAAACGTAAAAATAAAAATGCAAGGTAAAAACAAAGTAAAAGCAGGAATAAAACAAAGTAGCTTTCGAGGTCCCAGAATGTCTTTGTAAACGATAAAAACTTTAGAGCAATACTACAATGAATAAATAAATGATGAATGAAGCGGTACCAGAGCAGGAGGATCGTGTGGCCGATAACCACTCGCTCAAGTTCCTGTTACGCCATCTGGTATCCTTCTGCGTTATGACATGTTCAATGACGGATATGATGGGAAGACCTAAGTTACGGTTAAAGCAAGTACGGGTAGTAGTAATGTAAAGTTATTCCAACCAACAGCGAGGATACGGCTGACTGGCACGATCTGCTCCGTATACTTGATTGAGAGGGTCTATCCGATAAACCACCCCACACTGCATGAATGGAATTTGTAGACCTAACCAGTAGACCAAATTCATCAACAAAATACCCCTGACATTTGTTTAAAAATATGTATTTTGCTTCTTAATAATTTCACAGGGCTGAAAATGGAGAGAAGCAGGTCAACGTCCCTCCCCCGTCCCCAATTTCTAAGCTGCTCCAGTTGCCCATGCTGGTGTTACTGAGTCTATCTTCCTAAGACTAAGTAAAAAAAGAAGAAAAAGTCATATTAGGGGGTTCCGGGAACAATCTCAGGTAGCCGTGTGATATGTCTGTAGATTGCGTGAGTTCTCTGGTCGATTTGCATGTTTTACTGGACTAAAAATCCGAGTTTCCGGAGGGAATACTTGCTGTCTTCGGTTGAGACCAACTAACTCAGCCACAGAGTGAAAAAAAAAACCCATGAACGTTCTAACAGGATTCAAACTGGTGCTCTTTCCGCCCGGTTTAAGGAGGATAATGATTATAACCATTATGCTGTTCGCGAGGACACAGAAGTATGTAAACAAAGCGTCTACTTAAATCTAAAAAGCCATTTCCACTTGCTGATACATCCGTTTCTGTAATTACTAAAGCTTGTCAGCCATACATTAGTTTGGTCAAGTACTTTCTCATAATCGACGACTGCTTATCCGTGGACATCCCTGTCCTCAATTTCAAATAGAACTATTTCCCTCAAATTTCCATTTGAGGGAAACAGTTCATCCTTGGACACTGGATGCCCGTCTCGAATATTCGAGGAGAGGTAAAGCGTGATTTTCACTCTTAACTAATAACAGTATGTATGTTTCACTATTCACAGGTGTCAACATCGAATAACTGTCCTGGTATCTCGTCTAACATGAACAGTAATTTGATGGATGGACCATCAAATTGTTGTCCACGTCCAACTATACGATCCCGTTCAAACTCATTCAAATAAGGTCGATTTGCATGTTTTTTGCATATGATACGCTGCTCATATGCGTAATATGACTCTTAAGAGTCTTCGCAACTAATAATAGGCAGCACGTGCCACAATTCCCTCCAGTGGCATTGCATTCTGCTTATTTTTACTTCCAACGTGTAGCCCATTTAATCATTTGAAGGCGATAAGTAGACGACAAAATGGACCAGTGGTGAAATAATGACGTTAATCTTTTAGCGTGTATGAGTATTTTGCTATTGTTTTTAAATTAAATCTGGGTAAAATAGATCATATTCTTCCCCAAACCTTTAAAGTAGAGCTCAGCCTATTTACTACCAGTAATTTAAATAGAAAAAAATTCGATGAATCATCTGCATAAAGAGCCAGGTAAATTTTAACTTATCCTAATGCTTACTGTCAAGCCAAAAATTAATGCAATTCAATATTTCACACGAATTAGTTCTTAAAAGTTTAAATAAAACAGGATTCGGAACCACATTTCCCTGGTTTCAGCAAGACTAGCGGCATTCGTGCATTCTCAGTATTCTAGATGGAGTGAATCAAATTATTCACATTGTTACAAACGAAGAATTTATACAATCATATAATATGCGTAAAATCTGTCATGATTTTAGATGGAAGACCATAAACCGCCCAGAGATGAAATCTGAAGTAGCGTA
Organism: Mastigoproctus giganteus; assembly: GCF_048544385.1. Classification (NCBI taxonomy): domain Eukaryota; kingdom Metazoa; phylum Arthropoda; class Arachnida; order Uropygi; family Thelyphonidae; genus Mastigoproctus; species Mastigoproctus giganteus. The sequence goes on along the minus strand of NC_143585.1, from coordinate 75,522,516 downwards.
CAGAGCAGAAACGAAATTATTACATCAGACCGATAACCAAAAATTAACAAGCCCAATTCACCGAAGATTTTTGGCCCACATCAATTTGTTGCACATATTCAAGATTTTTGGAAAAGATATTCTCAACCAGATAAATGACCTGTGCTTCGAGCACACACTATCCTACCTTCAACATAGTCATATGAGCTAGCAGTTGTAGACCACACAGGTCTACAACTGCTAGCCCAATTTGACCCCACCCCGTTAATGGGATGGACTGGAAGTTGGGTTCCCCGAGATCTGTGCCGAGACCGTTCCTGATTTTGATGTTCTTAAATAATATTGACGTGATGTTAAATTTTGCAGATAAGAGATCGATTTCAAGCATCCTGAAGAGATACTGATTGGTGTTGGCAATCCAGTCAATCGGAGTCCCTTCAGAACGATTTAGATGGGCTTCCGAGATTGTCACATAACTGGCAACTACGTTTTAATGTTGAAAAATCGTTTTAAACTTAGGAAATAACATTTCCAAAGTAACTTATTACACTTGGAGGAGCTGAATTAAAAACAGTACAGAAGAAAGGGATTTGGTAGTTACAATCGGGGCAGAAAATGTGTTAACAGGCGGAAAAGGGAGGGAAGGCTAGTGCCCTCTCAGCGGTTTCTCGAAGAATTGCTTGTAGAGATAGGGAAGTTAATTTCACTGGCTTCAATGCACCGTATGGACAATATTAACTATAAATCTCTTTGAAGCCTCTTCAGGATTGAAAAAGCATTAAATAACAAAACCTAACTGGATGTGGTCTTCTTATGACAAATCGGCATAGGACAAAAATTAAACCAGTGTTATTTTCCACATATTTAAATTTCATTCATTTCCATATTACTGGAAACCTGCTCGCAATTACCAAAACTCTTGCTCATGGAGAGAGACACTGACAACATTCTCAGGACCATTACTCTAAGCAATTCGCCATTAATAGAGTTGTTCTACAGATCGGTGTGGTTCCCACCGTTCCAATCGCAATGATCAGTAGTTCATTCCTAGCAGCAAATCCCGATTTTCTCTCCTGTACTGGTCCGCTTAAACTTTGGACTCAGATGACTCTGACCAAGGTCATGCAACGTTACTTAAAAAGTTACCAATCGGATCACAATCTTTCTTTATTTATTCAGTCCATCGACCTCGAACTGAACCCTTAGAGGGTCCTCGCAGGTAGTTAGTGGTTGCGATCAGTACATCCATACCATGTGGAAAAGACCCGAGTTCGAAACCGTCTGAGTGAAAATATGCGAATCAAAACTCAATACAAAGTACGTGTATAAATGATCTTCGGTTCAGATTATTCTTAAATTGAATGTTTGTCTAAATGCCTCAAGAACTGCAAGAATAGTTTTTACTAAAAATCATATAAAATATAATATGCAAATTTACATTAGTGTGATAGCCACAATTGGCAACTAAGTTTTAATGTAGCAGTCATCTGACCTTGGATTAATCAAGGAAGATAATTTGACTCTCAGTGCAGAGTTTGGTTTTATAATTATAAGCATATTTTCAAAGATTACAAGTTGGCACAAGGAATGCAAACAGATTATAACGAGGCCTGTATGATCAATTTTGAGAATTGTGATCCCACAGATCATAATCATCCATGGATTCATACTCTTTTTCGATACCAATCGGGAAGATATCTTAAGCAAGACTTGGAAACAAAAGGTTCCGTAATTTTGTAAGATTATTTACTCGTAAATGATCTCTTCTCCTCCTCCTAAATATTTTCTATGTATTTCTAAGACTGAATCCAAATACAATTTTATTTCCTTTAATGTTTATTTCTCTGTTTAATCTGAATACAGTATTCCAAATGAGAACTCGCCGTCATCAAATACCGAATGTCAATGACATAACTTCTCCCCTCCCTGCTTACGAAGTTCCTATCGATCAGATAGGCCCACCAAGTGCCTTCCTCTCTGCACTACTCGGCAAATTTCATATCTGATTGTATCATAACTCCAACGCTTTTTCGCCCTTAAACCACTTTTTAACTCTTCCCATAGCTTATGACAATCAACATCACAAATATTGCCAAACAGACTGCGAGAAAAAAAAATTATACGAATATAAACTATAGAAAGAATATCTTTATTCAAGCAAACCGGACCTTTGAAGTTTAACATTTCTTTTCCCTTTAATTTTGAACCTAACTTAAAGCACTTCCTTGTCATCTTTGAATTATCCCATTAAGTTTTGATACTTTATTTTAAACTTAATTTAAATTTTTTAGTATTTACTCCATCTAGCGCGTTCCGGGTGAAGGATCCTGTAATATCTATTGCTTGTAAAACACCCTTGCAGGCAATTGTAGGTTACTGATGCTATCATGAATGAACTCCTGGATTTCTTTTCCCAGGTGCAAAATCTCACGTTTAGAAGTATTAAACTTCAGTTGTCATTTTTCTGTAATCCATTAAAATCATTGAGTAACATGGTCTGGTTCTGGTCGTTAACCATCCTTCTTACCTTTAAATAATCAGCAAACATTGACAGCCGTCCCTTTACTCCCTCGTCATTACAGAAAGTTAGGTGGGGGTCCCACTGATCCCTGAGGGGGCTCCATTTTCTACACTGGTCCACTCTAAGGAATGTTCATTTATGACTATTCTCTATTCCTATCTTTTAGCCAGCTCCTTATCCAAAATTTTTCTTCAGTTTATATAAAGATAGCCTTTCACAGGAAACCGTATCAAAAGCTTTATTGCGGTTAATTTACATAATGTACAAAGTTGTATCTTGCATCCAACTGTTTTATGACTTCTTCATAGTAATTAATTAGATTGGTCTGGCAAGGCTTCACCTTCACGACCTGATGCTGTGATGCGTACCATTCCTATCGAAATAGTTATGCATAATATTCTCAACCACAGACTCCATAATTTTATCCACCTCTGAAGTCAAACTCACCGGTCAATAATTGCCCATCATCGCACTTCCTTTATAGTCTGAGACTAATTCTTGCGCTTCTGTGACCCAAAGAGATAGTCCCAGAATCTAAAAATAATCTCATTACCATGCTCAATGGTTTGATGCACAAATATGCAGATTTTTTTAGTATAACAGGATGTATGCTATCGACTCCTGGAGCTTTACCTTCCACCACACTCAGTACCTTTTCTCCGAGATCGCTTTGCATTTACTTTACAGTAATCTGACTTCTTATCAATGTTCTCCTATGGCTTAAACGATTCTCTTCGATGAAAGGAAAATCTGACTAATTCTCTTTTCTTACTTACTTGTATTCACGTATTGACCTGCTTGATCCCATCCATAAGTCGAGGGGCTAGCTTGACCGAAAGATGTGGGGTGGAGCAGGTTGGTACTCTTTCTCCTGTCGTTTCTGCCGTCGTGGGTAGCATCGCCGTTCACTCCACACCGGGTGAAAAGACCCGAGTTCTAGTCCAGTTGATGACGTACGGAATTTTATGGATCTTTTTCACAATTTGGCTAGTTTAGTCGGTCTCAGGTGAGGGTAGCATGGTTTTGTTCCAGGAAACTCGACCCCAGAACACACTCAGTTTACAGACAGTACATAAGGAGAAATATGGCCTTAGTCGCTGATGCTCCCAAAACCCTATTACAACACTCTTTCCTCATCGGTGTTTATTGTTACACAATCATCTCATCCCATTAATCATATAAATCAGTGTTTCCCGATGACCTGTAACTTTTTATTAGTGATTGCTGACCCCCATTCAATCCTTGAATGCGTGCATTGTTGACAAACCTCCCTCGTCTGATTAATTCAATTTCCATTTCTGTTTATACAAAAATACTACTAACAATGCATTACACTGAAAATAAAAAACATTCAACTTAAAACCCTCCTGAACTTTATCTTCACCAACTTCATTTTATTCCTCCCAATCGCCAATCCCTTCTCTCACTGCACTTCGTGCACCGTGCCTTATCACTCCTATCTCTATTTCCAACTACCGAACAAATAGCTGCACATGTCGCCTATCACTGATTTTCTCCTTTTCTTCATCCCACTTGCTGTTCTTAGCCCCCTTCCCTACCCACCGCCACCTGCATCCAAGCAATCCCCAGACCACTAGCAACGCACGGAATGTCAAGTGGCAGTGTTTCGGCCTAACGCCTAATGATGTGGCGTTGGACAAATGATGGCTAACTTAATGTTATTAGCCCTTGGTCCCTTCTCGAATTACAAATGAACCCACGGGGAATTCAAGGCTCCCGCGTGGGGACGTTCCCTTTATAGCTACCGTGATGTTAAATTAAAGGTTTTCTCCTTTTGTTCTATTTTTTTCCTCTTCGTATTTTCCATTTCCTCTATATTCTATACACTATTGATGCCAATACTTCTAAAGTCCAATACCAATGAATAGAAACTACTTCCTCTACTATAATAACATCACAGAAAGTCTATATAAGCCATGGAGTAGTCTACCGAAGATTGTAAAATCTTCATGGAAGTGGCAAACGTGTGACGAGAACTGGTCTCGGAACCATAAACAGCTATTGGCACAGGAAGGTCCAGGGGGGAAAAAAGCAATAAAAATCCGTCTCGAGTTGTCTGATCTTTGGTCGCTGTCCTCAACACAGTGAAGTTATCACTTTTATCTTTCCCTATCCTCTTAACATTCTTGCGTGCCATCCTGAATGCGCAGGGCGTACAAACAAAGTGACGCATATACATCAATTAAAACAGAACTGATTTCGATGTATGTAAGACGTTACGAGGACGAAGTTACTTTTATCTCCCTCCATCTTCGCTACATGCCGCATCTTCGCCATCGGAGGTTGAATCAGAGGTCACAGCACTTAATGTCACCACGTGAAGAGAGTGGCTGGTGTTAGAAGGATCGCGATAAGACGATGGAACTAACTCCATGAATTAAAATCGTTTTGTAATTATTTGTATCCATGTATGCACCCGCCCACCCACAGACCCCTCCTATGAATAGGTGGGTAGTGTTAATGAATTTAAACTTGACTGTTAACTATGCGAGTGTCGTATAATTCTATACAATCACAATAATTCTTCAAATAATTTCTGCGCATGACTTTTTTCATACCGTTCTGTGTACAGAGAACAATGTACTTGGTGTTTTTATCAAAAAAGTCTTATCAGTTGAGAGTTCCTAGACGCTGTTCTTACTCTGATAAAAAATCGTTTGCGGTAAAGCATCTGAACAGATGTAGCTCTCTTATAAGAGATCTTTCACCAACTCTGACAGGTGTTACAACGATATCCCTTTCTTCTTTCAATTGATACCTTTCGTATCAGATCTCTAAAGAAAAATGCTGGAAAGTATCGGAAAATGGAGTTTAACCTGCCCCATTTCTTCTAGAATAGAACTTTACATACGAAAGGAAAAAAAATTCTTATCCATAGAGCACCACAAATGCAAGTATTTTCAGTACAACCTGGATAAACCGATTTTTTTTATTCTCATCTACAGAAAAAAAAAGATGTGTTAGTCAACCTCAGTTAATTCCAGAGTTCCCCACCCCATAAAGAAAGGCACTGTTAGTACAGTGCAACGTACCCTAAAGCAGCGATAGTCAATTTACATTGGTCAACAAAAGTTACCGATTAGAATATTTGGGGAGCCCAGGTAAGATGGTGGATGACACCCCTAGAATTTGTTTTTATCTCTAAAAGAAAGATATTTACCAGCACAATATCGCTTTTAAAATTAATTTTGACAACATTAGAATCAGCATTAGTACCGAAATATTTCGATATTTATGTTTTAAAATTCTTTTAACTCTTTTATGAAACCCCAAACACGAAAGGCATCCTAACCTATAGTACTTAGTACCATGCATTGGTTGAAGGATCAGAAGATACTTGTTCACATTAGAATTTAATTTTAATTTTCAGAAAATATATGGGAAGGAAGGTTATTCCAGAAAACTGAAGTGGAAGGGATAAATGGGAAAGAAAAACAAGTTGGTTCTGTTAGCAGAGTTGGACAGCAAATGGATATTGACTGGATGCGGCATGAGTTAGAACTGGTTTGGAAGAGCGGGAGAGAATTATAGATGCCAATTCTAAAGACAGTGCACAGGGAAGTATCTACAGAAAAGGCATGCAGCAGAAACAAAGTCTGAGACAGAGTGAAGAGAAGAGACTTTGTAAGAGATGGGTCATTAATTAACCTAACTGCCCACTTTTGAATGAAGCCCAGAATTCTGAAAGAGGTTTTGGATACATCACTCCAGATATGAGAACAATATTCCGTGGTTGGGCGGGTTTGAGATTTGTACAGAGTGAACAACTATTTGGAAGAAAAGTAAGGCAGAGAACGAAAGAAAAACACCAATTTTTAGATTCCGATTAGAATAACATTGACATATTACTAATTAAATATATCAAATGGTTTAAGTGCTCCTAAACTTTGAATGTTTTTATGTAATACTGATTACAATTCAGTGTTAACGCGACTGTCACAGCAATAGCTAATTTCATACATCTCTCACTGCTAATGTCTTCCAGCTCTACACCTACTATGGTGTAGAGCTGGAAGATAATTTTCTAATTTTCTTTAAGTTGTATTGCGTCTATCGCCTTCTTGTTACTGTATCGCCATTTTCTCACGACTCGTGTTTGCTTCCTTTCGGTCTTTTGGACTGCTGCTGACAGTCAGTGACAGCTATAATCCATGCAGTCTTCCTTCTTCTCCCCCCCCTTCCTTCCTTCCTTAGGGTGAAGAGTCAAAATAATTACTCCAATTTATTCAGCATTCTTCACACTAATTCAAGCCTTTGCTACAATCATGGCTAATATGGAGCAGAAGCCGAAACCTGCAGAAAGTGTTCACAGTCTACAAACTGTTTGGATAAAGTGCAATGGTCCATGTAGACTTGTTTTTGTGGGCCCTGTTCACTCTTAAAAAAAAACATAGCCAGATTCTCAGCACAAAGACGGGCTCTCACTGAAAATGCTGCTGGCCGAGGACAAAACATTAATTCCACTGAATTAGTGACACGAAACAGTGTTTCTCCCTCAACATCCCCTTCACTAGCTGACTCATTTTCTGAAGTTGGCCCTCATGCCGCCTAATGAGAGCTTGCTAACGCTTCTCCCCTCTTGTGCTGTGATGCACAGTCGCAAACGGAGCAACTTTTAAATGGGAATGGGATAACCATGTGACATAACTGCAGCAAAGTGGGCGAGAAGCTTGCCTTGTTTAACAATATTTAACCCCGAAACCCTGAACAGAAAATACCAACCTGAGAGAGTCAATGCAGCGGGTGGAAGACCTACAGCATGCAACGCACTGGTCTGTGATTGTATTGCTGGATTCCACCAACAAGCTGGATACCGCTCCAATTCCTTCCCAAAATGGCCTACCATTGGCACAAACGTGGTCTAATTATTGCAGTTTGCTGCCTCTGCCAAAGACCCTACAAAAGCTGCCTTCGTTCAGGCAGCTCATAAAAGCACCAATGTAATTGGCACTAATCTGAATACACCGGGTATTAAAATCATACAACGCAAAGGAAGAAAGTGAAATCCCTCCAGCATTTATCAGCCGTTTATGCCCAGAAACAACAGTAGAGCAAATCGTAGTTCTTTTCAAGCAGCTTATCATTGTACACCTGTCACGGTCCACACCAAGCAGCCGTCCTATGCCTCTTTCAGGGTCAAAAGGTACCAATCTCGAGAAGTACCTTAACGCAGCTAACTGGCCTGCGGGCCACCTTGTGATGCGATCGTTTGGAGACTACAAGGAAGAACGAGATTTGCACGGTAAACAGAACTCATGAGGGCAGTGTGCATTTCTTAGCAGAGCTAGCAGTAACACAAATACACTCTTACAGCCTGCTTATAAAACTTGCAGCTTCCACTTTGCCTAAGTCCTGAAATGTCACCAAGTCACTTAATCAAACCCAAACCCATCGCGCATCCCAATGGGAAAAGGACCAGCTAAGTAGGGTCCTGTCCCCATGGAAAATAATTTATCCATTCCAATTCCTTCAACAAAAAGGATCCAGGAATCCTAATCAAATAATTGTTCCAAAGACCGGCCTGTGAGATGCTTCATGCAGAATATCCGGAGTCTGAAGAACAAGCTCAGTGTCCTGATCGATACGCTTCTAAATGTGGAATACGATTTTGTTATATTCGTCGAAACTTGGCTCCACGACAACGTACATATATCGCCTCTTACCACGAACTTCAGTCGATTATCACAAACAGGAAAGGAAAGAAAAGAAAGGTGTTGAGTCTTAATGTCTGTTCCTATTTAATTTTACTTCATATTCCCAGTAGGATTGTTACACCCGTCGGCTTTTCTATAATGGAAATCGTGTCCTGTACAATTTTTATAAATAAAGACTTTTATTATTATATATAATTAGATATATAAGTAGAGAGAAATAAAAATATATTAATCTGAATTTAAAATATTAGTGGAAAATTCAAAATTTAACTTGTATGAAATATTCCCTACCGAAAACGGCGCCTCAGATGATCCTTGTGGGTTGTTTGTATCTTGGGCCGTTCCTGGTTACGATCCTTAATCGTCTTTGTACAGCTTTTGCGGGCATCTCTCCCTCCCTCTCTCTCTCTCTCTCTCTCTCTCTCTCTCTCTCTCTCTCTCTCTCTCTCCATAATCAGTATATCATACTTGGATGTACACTCTGGATTCATGCTGCTTCCACTTGTTATTGGCTCACTTCCATCCCACCAACTGCTCTTCGCCGTAGGAAATCACTCATACAATATATCTGTTCCATTAAACGTATGCGAATAGTACTATGTTCTGTTCACTTATATGCTGCTGATAGTAATAAAGTTTCATATATTTCTATTTAACTTTGAAGTATGAGTCAACTACCACTGGATCCGATGAACTACCGTCTGTCTGATTGATCAGATAGAAACTAATAAGTGTCGTGAACTTTAACGTTAACTTCCAGCTCTCAAATATTAAAGACGAAATTAGACATTGTAATCTGCAAAGAAACAGTGAAAACTCAGTCGACTAGCAATGCACTGGACAAAATTTTAGACTAAATTAACTACATTGAATTCCTTAAATCTCTAGAAAAGCATAGTATCTATGATGAAACTAAGCTACAGCGAACTGAAAAACTTTTGTAAGAAACCAAACACCACACAGACGATACTAACAGGAATTCTAAGAGAGTTCCATGAAGTTGGAAACGAAGTATCTGAAACTGTTATGAACTCGAGCAATAAAATAAGCTTTCCAGTAGTCCATGAACACTTCTATATTAATGGGTAAAACAGTTGGAATCTGCAGAAATGAGTTTCTCTGATGCATCTCCTGCATAAAATGAACGGACAGCACCACTGAAAACAGCTAATGACATTTACAATGAACCCTTTCAAGTGATTTTGGTTTTTATGGCGCATTACCGACTAAGGCCATGATGCGCCAAGTACAGACCCTTTCAAGGAGCTCAAATGTCATATGTTTTACGTGTGGTTGCCCTTATCTGGACAAAATATTCCAAGTCTAGCCTCACAATACAGTGGTACTATGACCTCCCATCTCTACAAGAAAATGTTCAATAAATCACCGATAGGACGACATGGGCCCTCCCAGCTACAAGAATTTCCTGTCCGATCATATCGTAATTTCCATTTCTTCTTCCTTTACTGTTTTAGTTCAACCCAACAAGTGTGTAAGTTATTTGTGGTTGCTGTCCCCCAAATGCAAGACCCGCATTTTACTGCATTAAAAGATAGCTTCCACTTTTCTACCATCTCTGAAGTCTAAGTCGTCCTGAAGAAGAGCTGTTAGCGCCGATTGCTTGTGACTCGACCGATCCTGACATTATCTGCAACTTTTGATATCATGCCCTCTATCCATTCGTCGATGTCATTTAAGGAAATCAAAAACAAGAGTGGTGTTAGTACCGATCCTCGAGAAACCCCGCTTTTTATGTCAGCCCAATGCGAGAATAATTGCAAAAAAAATCACAATCTTCTGCTCTGCAAGCCATCCTTCATTCCGCAAGGATTTCCCCGTATGATTCCAACATGTTCCAGCTCATCCAGTAAGCTTTCATGCTGGAATGAGTCAAATGCTTTGCTGAAATCTAAGTAAACAATGTCGAAATTACTTCCTAACAAGACGTCAGCTGTTCCACATTGACGTCGAGTTTACTTGCTCACTCGGAGTCCTAGGTCATCCCGGACAAGAGACCCAGTAAAAATAAGGGAGGCGTACTGATCTTATATTTAGATATAAGATAAATTAAAATCGTTCAGAAGCGCCTGATTGAGATAAATGATATAAAATTGTTCTGAAGCTACATGCGAAATTCAAACGTGGAAAGAAGGCAATTCAAATTTGTCTCATTTACATTCTCCCCAATCACAGGCACCAGACCAGGACAGACCTTATAACATGGATGATCTATAGTATGAACAAATTTACCATACCCTAGATTTCTGAAAGCAAAGGATGACCTCAACACAGTCCTAAGCTCACTTGGACTAACACGAAGCTTTACCTTCCTCACAAAGAACATATGCTCAACGTTTTCTACCATAATTCGACCGACGCCCTAATACAGAAACTAAACTTCTCTTTTACGTCATGATTTCCTGCAAGTGGAATGTGATGTTTAAATTGGTCGAACTCACAATATCAGACTCAAAACATTTTCTCCCTGAAGAAGGATGCATGGCATCGACTATGTTTTCCACCACTAATAAATACAGGCAGGGCTGGACACCAGCACCAGAACGCACAGTCAATGATGACCTACAGGCAATTTCCGCTGCATTAATTTCCATTGCACACATTGTCTCTAAGAAAAGATTTCGAATTACAACATACACCAAACCATGGTTCAGTCGAGACATGAAAGAGGTTTAATGAATAAGCTGATATACAGAAAGTGGCAAAAAAAAATAGATCCGAATTTGACTACACAGGATACAGAGAATGTGCCACGTTTCTTAAAATGAAGAAGCTAGTCCATTATCGAATTGTAAAAGGCGAATTTTCTCAATCTAGAATACCTGCGAATACTCAACTTGAAAAATGTACAGCACAAACTTTTCACATACCAACATATGATGAGACCAATACGAAGCTTCTTACCATCTTGGATCCAGCAGGTAAGAACTGTCATTGGTCTAACTCGAGAAAACTTGACTGAAGCGATTAATAAAATGGCTAACTGACCCATATTGTTTTCCATTATTATTTTTTATTATGAGACTATGCAGTGTATTTACAATCAACCTGCTGTTGAAAATCTAAAAGAATCCTATACGCTGCAACTCTCTCGTATATCTGTAACCGATTATGTGAAGCAGTTGCCAAGGAGCAGGACTTCCGCCCCTTTTTTCAATAGGATACACATCCTTCAAACTGTTTGAAAAATAATCCACAAAATACGAGTAATAGACAACTTCTTCAGACACCGGCTAGCACATCTTCACAGAGTTATTAATAGGTGATAAGCCGCCACGAATCTATCTCCTTGGTACCTTACACTGGTCAACACGTAAAATATTACGAAAACACCCAATCTTGACTAATTTCATACTGCCGAACACAAAAATCACATTAAAATTTGTCGATTGGCTCTTGTTTTCTAATTAAAGTTGGGGCCTCATATTAGCGAGTTACTCTACGTTATCAACTACGGCTCTCGACAAAACGCATGGCAACACCGCGTGTATATCAAGTTGATGAACATCAACTTGATATACACGAAATACTGCAGCCATCTACGTCAAGAGATCCATCTTTTTGTCAAAACCTTTATCCTTTTCAACCACATAAGATCAGAGAACGTGAGCTTAATGACCTCATCAGAGATCTCGAACTGCCGAAGAATAAGTTGGAGCTTTTGGCATCGAGGCTGCAAAAGTGGAATCTTCTAGATCATTCTGTGAAAGTGGCAACATTTCATACTCCAAATAAAGACTATGATAGATTCTATCAAACAGAAGGTGAACTCACTGTTTGAAAGTATGTTGATGGTCTAATGGCAGCAACGAACATGAGGCACACGTTCCCAAAGAATGGCAACAATTTATAGACGCTTCTAAGGTTAGCCTTAAGGCTGTGTTATTACACAATGGAAATATGATGCCTTCAATATCTCTTGCGTGTGCAGTCCACAAAAAATAAACATACGCAAACATGGAGAACGTCCTCTTAGGTGTACACTATCAAAAGTACGAATTGCAGATACGTGGTGATTTAAAGGTAATCGCCATTTTATTAGGACTACAAACAGGTTAAAATATGTTGCTTTCTCTGCGAGTGGGAAAGTCATGCCAAGGATATGTACTACGAGAAGAGGCATTTACCTCAACGAAAATCATTAACACCTGGACTGAAGAACGTACCATTTGAACCTCTAGTATATCCAAATAAAGTTTTGCTTCCACCACTCCACATCAAACTGGGGCTCATGAAATTTCGTGAAGGCTTTGGAAGTGAACGGTCCTGCATTCACATACTTGCAAAAGAAATTCACAAGACTTAGTATATAGAAGATTAAGGTAGGAGTTTGCATTGGTCCACAGATACAATTTTTTTTCAAAGACGAACAGTTTGAATGTGCCCTTAGTGATAGCGAGAAATCAGCATGGAAAGCCTTTCGAAATGTTTCGACTGGTTTTCTAGGAAATGTTAAAGCTGGCAACTACAAGGGGTTTGTGGAAGATCTCATTACTCCTTATGAAAAACTGGGGTGAAACATGTCATTGAAGATGCATTTCTTGCGCTCACGCCTGGAATTCTTCCTGCCAAACTGTGGTGCTCAGCAACGAACTGTAGTGAGAGCTTCCATTAAGACATCGCAGAGATGGAACAAAGATACAAAAGCAAATGGAGTGCCGCCATGTTAGCCGATTATTGTTGGATGGTAAAAAGGGATGCTCCCGAAGCTGAATACAAGCGAAAGGCGAAAAGGCCCCGTGTTTTATGCAGGTATGTTCGTAGCTACATCTTACTGCCATAAATAAAAAAAATACCTTGTATAAATATAAAAAATGTTTTTCGAAAACAAGAACCGATCTGCAATTTTAAGCACTATTTCCGTGTTTAGCACCCCAAAATCTATAAAGTAAACTTACTTTCATGCCCGTAACAAGATATGACCCAAAATTTGTTGTTCAGTGTTATTCAAGATCTTTAGACATGAAGTCCATCCTGAATAAGATGCCAGACCTGGCTCTATTTCTAATGCTTGTGGAGAACTTTATTTTCATTATTAATACATGGAAGAAAGTTTACACAGCAAAAAAGAAAAAAACACTACCAACCTCATCTGCCCATCCCCTCTAATAATACATGTAATTCTTCCTAAAATTAATCCAACTAAACACCAGATGGAACTTTGTACCAACAATCAATTGCTCTCTAGCTGAAAGAAAATTTTCGCACATTAATCATGCAACCAACCTTTTTCAATTTATCTCCCCCTGTGTTCGTCATTTGAGAAAGAATCAGAATATCATATTCGTGAAATTTAAAGCCTTAAAACGCTTCAGTCAGGTCTCCTCGCAAGTCTAGTTACCAAGCCCTGCAATTTGCAGAACAGATGTCTTTTGTGATGAGAGTACCCTTTATGTTCTTGACTAATCTATCCTTCTCTGCACCCGTTCCAAGAGATCTACACCTTTCTTAAAATGAGGCTTCCAGACCTGCATGCAATGTTCAAGACGTGGCCGAACACCTTGCATTTACCAATATCAAACCTCAATTGCCACTTCTCAGTCCATCTAACCATCTTTTCTAGGTCTTGCTGCAGTGTCTTCATTCTTGTCAACCTCCTAAATGGACTCTTCTGTTTTACTACAGAGACACTTGACAGTCACTCATCAAGAATACAAACACGTCATAGCGTCTCTGATGCTATGACAATTTTTGTTATTGAGTTAGCGAAATCCGGGCACATCCCAATAGTGAACAAAGATATCCAGCAAGGAAACATATCTTAGTCTACTTAAAACTACCTATATTTGTATATCAAGAACGAAGAATTATTTGCATCACATACTTTATCATGAGTACAGTTTTAGTTCGATTTACAAAGGATAGTATGCAAATTCGACTATACCTTAACTTTTGTCCATCAGTGTATTCATGGACACTTAAATTTACTACCACTGCTCTAAAGTACGCATGCGCCAAATTAATTTCTAACGAACAAGTTCCTATAAATGTAAATGTCTTATACGTCATTCCATGACGTGTACGTGACGTAGCAATTCTTTCCAAACATTAGCAGTCTGAAAGAAAAACAAATGGCGTGTTACTGGCAAAGTAACTTTAGCCAATCGCGTTGCTCCCACGTTTTCTCATGTGGATAACGATGATAACTTAATATTTACAATTTCTACAATTTATTCCACTCGTTTCTCTTTTTTTTTTATCCTTTTATGGTGATATGTGAGCTTTCATAAACAGAGCAGTTAGATATTTATCTTATTTCTATTTCTCAACAGTGCAGTTTCCTTATCGGGATAATTTATTCTGTAAAGAATCAATTAAACCTTGACCTTTAAAAGCCATTACTGATGATAGATTTGGACTAATCGCAATTCAAACACAAATTGGGTACATTTAGCTACTTGATAAATGCACAACACTTTTATTTTCTTGACAGTTCAGGATGCAACAACTTTAAAATATATCTCTCGTATACTTATTTATACATTAAGCTGCAAAAAGTCATAGAACATTGCACTCTATTGAGAATAAGGTAAGCCTTTTGATTTCCATGGGAATATAATTTGTATCGTCAAGCTGCAGATAAGAATGTGGTTTCTCAGTTATTAATTGGGATTACTGTTTCATCAACACACACTGATGGTTATAAGTTAAGGTACACTGTGCTGCCACTTACCTAGTAGCGTGTTTAGCCTCATTTTGGCCTTTAAAACAGCCTGAATTCGTCTAGGCATGGATTGAACAAGATGCTAAAAAAGTTGTGCAGGAATGGAGTATCATGCAGACACGAGTGTGTCGCGCAGTTCCTTGAGATTCGACAGAGGTGTAGGCCTGCAGCGAACAGCCCTTTCCAACTCATCCCAAAGATGTTCGATAGGCTTGAGATCCAGGGACTGAGCGGGCTACTGCAGCAAAGAAAAGTCATTATCATGTACCTGGACCCATTCCATAGTGATTCGGGCATTATCCTGCTGGAAGTAACCATCTGACTGAGGATAAACGGTCAACATGAACGGATGCACTCGGTCAGCAACGATGTGGCATTCAGACATGAATCTATGGGTATTAATGGACCAAACGTGTGCCAAGAAAACATTCCCCAGACCATAACACTGCCCTCACCACCTTGCACAGAAGTCGTCAGACATGACAGGTCTATGGATCCACGTTGTTTTCGCCAAATTCTGAGACTTCCAACAACATGATGCACCAGGAACTTCGACTCGTCAGACCAAGCAACTATTTTCCAATCCGCGATAGTCCAGTGCTGGTGTTGCTGTGCCCACAGGAGGCGTGCTCTCTTGTTCTTCATTGATAACAAAGGTACGCGATGTGGCCGTCGGTTGTTGTAGCCCATTCGCGACAAAGTTGCGACTAGTGGTCCGTTGCGATATTTTGTTCTGCCCACCAAGGTTGTATCCTGACGTGATGTGCGACATTGTGGCCCGTCTTTTGCTTGCACAATTCTAGCCATCCTCCTATCTCATCAACAAGCGATTTTCTTCCACAGGAGTGCCGTTGAGAGGATGTTTTCTGTTCATTGCACCACTCTTGATACACCCTTGAAACTGTGGTGCGTGAGAAGTTCAGCAGAACTGCTGTTTTAGAGATGCTTTGTCCAGCACGTCTTGCACCTACTACCATGCCACGTTCGAAGTCCGTTAGATCACTCCTTTTCCCCATTCTTGCTACGGTTTGTACGCTTAACTGATACTAAAAAGGTTGTTCTGCTGCATTTATAATCAAAACTGTGGTCAACTAACTTGCAATGTTGTGGGACAAACCATTTGTGTGCACAGCAGGGCGTACCTAATAAAGTGGCAGTACAGTGTACATATACCAAAAGTGTAATATTTTGCACATAGTTCAGTGAATGGTCGAATTGGGATAAGGATATCACATGTGGGGCCATTCATGGAAGAGCGCACGAGCGAATGCTAAATATAGATTCTTCATTACAAATTTTACTTTTTTGTTATTTTTTAAAAATAAAATCGATAGTGCGCTATAACTTTTGATACTGCAGTGTAAGAATTTGGGTTAAACCGAACTCGGGTCACTTCATTGACGTGATCAATCATTCCCATCAACCACGGAAACGGTTAAGCCACTCAAGTTTTAACGTCGTGCGAAATATACTGGCAACTTATTTGAATAGGAAGCTGCCCGGCCAATTAACCAAACCCGGGTGTCAGTGACTGACTCATTAGCAGTTGCTTTAATTATGGACCATACAAATGTTACACTGTGTAAAGCAAAGTGGAATTAGAAATTAAATATTGTGAAGTAATGATTTCTCGAGTTCATTTAATCAGCGCCTTGTAAATGAAAATTGTGCGCCCCCAACAGAAAAAAAAAAAAGTTAAGGGTATCATTTTCCTTCCGCTTCTTGAACCCATAATAGAGAGGGGGTGTTTCTAATGACAGATTCACATCCGCTTAAATTCGACGTATTTAAAAGGTTCAACACTTAAAACAGATGACAAATGGAAAAATCACGAAAATACACAAAACGATCAAATAATTACAACTTAATGACAGCCTTCGACAACTTGTGAATGCGCCCCCTGGCGATCAAAGCCGGCAAAAAAGCTAATTAGATTTTGAAATGCATCCGGAATCCTCTTAACGACAAAATAATGCTTACTCCATTTTAAAAGGTTTCCTTTCTTCGTTTATTTTAAGGAAGTGAATGAGGCATGCACAGAAACAACAACAGATGAATAATTAGAATCTTTCTTCTTGGAATGGCAAAAGCATTCGTGGCCTACCTAAATTACGGGCGACGTTGTAATCATTTGTCTTCATACAAACTCTGTTCTTCTTTTTATTTCTTAATTTAAAAAAATAAAATTAAAAATTGCGACTATTCTCTCTGCTGCTGACGACGTGTTATAATTTCCATGACAGCCAAGTTGTACAGAAAGAAAAAGAAAAAAAAAAAGAAAGACCGAGTCCAATAAATAAATTCTATCGACTCCACAACAATTCTATAAAGTGCAACTGTCTGTGGCTCCCTCTATGATTCTCAGAAAAACATCCGAGTTTTAAAATTAAAAAAGAAAAAAAGTTCAAGAAAAACAAAGGAAAGATGTCTGAAAGCATTTCCCATCCACAGGATGGTCAAGTGAGTTACGCAAGTTCTTGGCATGATGCCAACACCTTGGCAATTCAAAGTACTTCTCTATCGTTGTGTGGATAAACAAGCAACCAACTTACTTTAAAACCGCGTGCCCGATTGCAGTATTTTCGTATAAGTTTTTGTTTAACCCTTCTGAGGTTCGCCTCTTGTGTCCTCTCGTTTAACGCACCGTCAGCGCTACGAGCCAACCAATCGGCTCTTGAGGGTCCGGAGTATCGACAGATGATTCATGCCAGCAGTTTCAAGAGAGGCTTGTCTTACAAAGCATCTTGCCTTTCTAAGATATCTGGCCGCCTATCTTTTTCTATAAGTCGCCTTTGCGGACGCGGAAGAAAATAACGAGGTCAATACACGAGACGCTCAGAGAACTTTAGATATGGCCGAGACCGGGGGTTAAAGGTCAGGTGAGAGCGACAGACACTAAAAGAAGCTTAGAAACCGCTCTTAAAAAGGGTCGCTGGAGTTGGTTGAAATCTGATCTTCCTTTCGTCTTGCTTTATGTACCTGTTGTGTCTAGTGTTTATACAACCACTTATGCCCCCCATTTATTCGTGGACGCCATTTGCAAACATTGCAGAGCCATACAGCTTTGGAGAGCCAACATCGAATAACGATTGAATGGAAAACAAATACAAGGAAAAGTTTAAAATAAATGTTTAATACTAAAACGCGATGAATTCTAAATGCATAGAATTCTAAACGCAATGAATTCTAAATTCAAATCTTTTAACAGAGAAATGGAAGCTGTTTTAACTTTTTCAAAGATGGCCGTTTCGAAACAAAAATGTCCCTCTCCCCTTCTTGTGTATTGTAAATTTAATTTGGTACGCGTTTGATGCAAAGATTCATCATAGCCTGGGAGAGTCGAAAACTGGTTCCATACTTTTATTTATAATTAAACAAACAAGAAGAAATCGCTGAAAATGATCTGGAATTTCGAATTTCTCGGAAATGAAAATCGAAATGGAATTAGTTTTGAAATTGAAGTTTTTATGAACAACGATACCTCAGAATCCCCAGAAAACCGAATCTAATTATCTTAATTTTATTTCTTGCTGGATGGGTATCGCTTCAAAACTTTTCTTGTACTTAGAAAATTGCATTTGATCTTCTACCAGCATTTGACTAAAATTCTTCTTGCCAACAAATATTTTCGTAAATGAAATTTAAATTCGATCTATTTACAAAATTGACGAACTGTAGAAGACGTGTGCTTCACTCAAAACCACAAGATATCGGCAGAATTTATTGATTGACTACAATCCCAATTTTATTTGATAAAAAACCACGTTTCATTATTTATTTTCTACGAAAAACCCCTTAAGAACCAATTGTGCACCCTCCATCACTACAATAACATTTTACCGGATCCAGCACCCTTGCATTTCGAAATGTGTCCCATTATATATTAACAGAGTTGGAAAAAATGCCAAGCTCTCAGTTAACGAGAAATAGCGTGCATTTCATACATATATATACTCCATAGTCAAAATAAAGGAAACATTTATAGTCAAAAATAGCGAATCAAAAAAATTAAATTGCGTAGATTCAAAAAAAGTCTGAAAATAACGCAAATCATAGGAAGACTCTGTACAAGATATACAGTGCTTTATCTTCATATTTTTGCATGGGCCTAGTATCACTGCGCTTGAATGTCTTGGTGTGATTTGGGTTATTTCATGTTGCCTGTAGTTCTTAAAAAAAGAAGTCAAAGTCGCTTTCACTGACTTTGTTTTATTCACTACGATTAAGGATTATACACGTCAGCAGAGATCTTAATTATCGTGCCACTCCATCCTATATATAGTAGCAGATTAACCTTAACATCCTTCTGCGGACTCCTGGCCAGCCTTGCCTAACAATGAGAGGAGAAATGTTAATATGCATAATTACTCACGTTCATAGCAGCCTCATTATTTTGTAGCGAGAAATTAAAGGCTTAAAACAAGTGTAATTAGCTAATAAAAGGTAGACTGCCTAGTTGTATCAAAATAGGAGACCTAACTCCATCTCTAGTTGATTACGTTTTCCGCCTCTCCGCTCCACTGCTTCTGCGCGTTGGCCTCTCTAGAGATGCTGTTTCTCAATGAGCATCACCATGGAAGCTTTCACGAGCACACCTTGCCTGCATTGTTATCTCGTCTTTGGCACCAGTTTTCGGACCAACCTCAAGATAATTTTGATGCATTCGTTGATCTGGTAAATTAGGCTTAATTCGCCAAGCTTCGGTTCAATCACAGCATAGAATGGTTTAGCGAGATGGTAGGATTATCTTTTCAGGTTCGATGCTCTTTGTATTAGACATTTTCGGAGGGACAATCAAATGCTGTTTTCCCCAATGGTACTGGTGTTTCGCAAGTTATTTTAAACTATTTGATATGTACAGAAGACTTAATATCTTGTCATTCCATCTAAGCTCCTTTCGACTGCTAAATCCATCCAGTGGTAGTACCTTGTGTTCAAGAGCAGCCATTTTTAAAAAGGGTCAGATAGACAGACTGCCAACTTTATATCTCAAAAGCTACAAAAATACATGTCTTAATAAGCATTAACGAGATAGAATGGTATTTGGATTCGACAATAATGGAATGGATCCTCTCGTATTATCTGTTTTGAGTTCTCCATACACTGCGTATGTTTTTATAGATCTCGTTGCTTTTGTGTTTAACTAGAAGTTCGCAAGCACTTAGATAATGCATAAATAGCAGAAGAAAATATTAATTCTTGTTGCAAATTTGCAAATATATTGCCCCGACTTTCTCTTTTGTTATCACACAGAGGAACATTTGCATGCGTGTTTTTTAACACGTGTGCAAAGCATGTTTTTTAAGCGTCTATCCCAGTATGCCTTTCTACCCAGGAGAGATAAGTCAGCCTCTCTCTCTCTCTCTTTATCCCTCACGAAGCGACAAAGTTCAAATGCCAATTTACGTTGCGCATCTATCGATCGGACCCGGTAATTACAACCGGCATTCTAGGAAAGATTGTTCCCCCTACAGCCTTACCCCGAAGGTTAAAATAAGAAATATGGTGCGCACATCAGATTCCCTAGAGTGTGTGGTATCCTCCTTAATTTGCACGTAGATGATGTCAGGACAGAGGTTTCATGCCTCAGCTGCCACAGCCGCCAGCTTACCGGGTGTGTGTGTGTGTGTGTGTGTGTGTGTGTGTGTGTGTGCGCACGGGAGTGAGGGGATGCTAGCATGGATGAGCTTGATTTCCTAACTACCGTTTACTTTTGTAGCCTTCGAAGTCTTTAGGCGGTCTATTATATTACCTTTCGTAATAACTGTTTTACAATGCACGTGCTTATACCACTTCCTTCCTCCCCACCTTCGCCCTCTGCTTCCCATGTCTTCTTCGATGCACAAAGGCAAAATTCTGGAATTCAGTCAACTCGTATCACCGATCAATGACTTTCGAAATAACTCGCATTGAGGTCTACGTGCAATCGTTAAACGTAAAAATAAAGCCATCTTTCCACACCCAGAAATACTCCAAGCTTATTACAACCGTTAATACTATCTTTGGTTTTTTACACGATGGTCGGAAGGAAAGGAAGAGTTTAGTGTTTTGTGTCGAAGGACAATCAATTTTAATCATCAGGGAGATTACAGTAGAGCGAATTTGAGCTGGTCAAGGTCATTCACTAATTATTCCAAGACGCATTCATGCTACAGTTGCATCCCTTCCCATCAATAAACTTTTAGTCTAAGAAACGAAACGCACGCTTACATCAGCAGTCTGGGTCGCGAATTATGCGGGCGAAGGGTAAAACGATGATGTACAACGATGGATCTTTGGAACACACTCAGAAAAAACAAAGACACTCAAATTCTGACTTGCCAAAATTAAACAGGCGATTTCTATCCCACTTCATACAATTTCTACACCCTCTCAAAGCCAAACTATTTATCAGAGAAATAAATTGTTAGAAACCTTATCCCCTCTACAAAGAAAATCATGCAATACATAAACTGGGTCTGAAACTCGCCACTGTGATGTTATGTTATGGGAGTTTCTGGCGCAAGGGCTACTTTGGCCATATTGCGGCCACTGTGATGTGAAAGTAAGTCTACTTCTTCGGCCACCCTCTATATATAATAGACCATTGATGCAGTATGGTTTCATTTAAAGTCTCTTCTAGACTTGTACCTCTAGGCATACTAAATTCAAAATAAATCCAGCCTCTTGGAGTTATTTTGAATTAGAGCCAATGCAATTATAGCTTAATACTGGTTTGTCCATGATACTACAGAACCTGGGTTAACAGAAAAACCCTACACTTTTGCTTCCTGACATCAGCTACTCATCTCTACTTAAAATTGCTGAATAGCTTGCTGAATTCGAATCCTCCTGGATTCGAATTCTGTGGACGATAGGATTCGAAATATTTATTTATTTACTAGAATTTCCGAATTAATTATGTATTCTATGGGACTACCAATCCTTGAACAAGTTAAGACCTCATTAGCATCGTATTTAATGCACACAAGTTTGGTTGCAAGAAACAAGTGGAAGGCTGTCCCTGCGTGTTAAGCTCCTGTAGGTATTCGATCTCCGGGCAACAAATTAGATGGAATATTTTAAATGCATGTCTAGCAGCGCTGATTCTTAGAGTCAAAGGAAATGATTCTTCGTCTATAAAAGATGAAAAAACAGAAAAAGGAAAGATTTCACAAGATTTCAGGGAAGAAATACTTGAGGACTGTTTTACACAGTTAAGGAAGAGGTCTTAGGAGGTGGAAATAAATGATTGTTAAAATATTCATGAAAGCGGAAGGAGGCAGTGGGATGCTCCTGCTTTCTGATCATTAATTCACCACTTGGGATGAACTTGTCTTAAGGAAAGGGATTGAAAATAGCGAATTTCGCAATCACCAGCCATCTTGGAATGGAGCAGACGATTCGCTGAAAATCGAGGCATGCTTAAAGTCTTTAAGAAGGAGAATCACTTCCTCTCATTATGCCGCAGCGAAGTACCCACCAAATCCCTACTTTCAGCTCATTTATTATGTTCTTTATTCTAAGAAAGCAAACTTCGATACCCGGATGTTCTCTCAATGTCACGCGCCAGCAGCCCATCCACTACGCGGAAACAGTGCTCCGACGTGTGCTTGCGGCCTTGACGATGAAGAGTGTGACCTTTTTGTCCACATTGCCGATTGCTTCGCCCACGATCGTGTTAACACCCCTCTCCCCCTTCCCCCTCAGGTTTCACTTGCTTCTTATGAAGGCCACTTGGGTTGGGCTAACGAAGGTTAAAGAAGCTCCAGAATGACTCTGCCGAGATCAGATTGGAACTTTCATTAGAGAATACCGCAGTAAGTTTGATGTCGAAGTTCAAAAGTTAAGGGAAATTACAGGAGCATATAACCTCCCCTTTCATTTAAGAAATCTTGATCTTTTTCGCAGTATATGCACTACTTTGCCAAAATATTGAAAAGCAACATCTAAAGTATGTAGCTGTCAAAAATAACTTTTGGTCATTTAAATATTAACAAATAATGACCTTGCTAAATTCTTTATCCGAATTTTTAAAAGTCGGATGATTTTTCTCATTAATTTACTGTCTTAATAGCCAATGGGTGTATTAATCACTAGGCTTACAATTTCAACTTTATCTCTTTTACTTTTCCTGATCGCAAATCTCCTCCCATACATTTCCATTAATGGATCCGTAATGTTCCTCCGAAGATTGAATACTGAGACACAATCCTTCCTTTCTTCGTATTTTATTAACCTATAGATTACCTTCCCGCTATTTTGTCTTCCACTAAGACTGAAATAATTAACCGAAAAGAAGTTTAACGACCAGTCTTTTCCATAATATAACTACGCATGCGTCATACACACCACTTAACGAATCCAACATCGTCAGCCCATTATCAAATCTGATTATTTATGACCAGATAAGTTCTCTTATTACATAATCCAATATATTTAAACAAAAAAAGCAATCACTATTTTGGCTTCTTTCTATTGAAAGATGAAAATGGAAAAGAAAAATAGTTTATCAATAGAAAATTAAAAGAAAAAAAATTTCCTAGAGTTTGGGACTTGGTGTACAAGTTTGGTAGATTTGCTTTGCAAACTTCAACGGTTTCTCTTTAACACAATGTTTGCATTGTGAACGAGATACTCCAACATTCTCTGTGTGAGCTAACAATTATTTGTTTCTATCAACCATCGGAACTCAAGTATACTTGACTATTTTAGGAGTCTTAAGGATGGTAAAGAGGAGTCTCAAGTGTGTTTCAAAATTATCCCGTAACGTGCTTGTAGTCATTAATGAACTTATGTAATACTCCAGATCACTGCTACATTTTACCAGAACTTAGTTTTAGAAATCGCATAAAATCGTTCGTCAATTATTGGACGTGAGGAAAGGATTTCGTATATTAGAAGACATCCAGGATTTTGTACCATAAAGACTACAAGATGACACGCTTGCGTAACTATAGAGAAGGATTCGTGGTTTTTTTCCCCAGCATTCCTTGTACACTAATGATACATCCTCAGAGTAAAGGGGAGGCGACCACCTGTGATTCCATCATTATTTGCCCCCCAAGGGACGTGATTTCGACATCATTCTTAGCAGGTGGCCTTAGAATCTAAACGTCTACATCTGATACTGAAGACGCATAGAAAACACTCATTAGTGAAGGAACTACTGCAGCCTTCATCTTGCAAAAGTCAAGGTTATAGAGATTTCTTTTTAAAAAAAAATAAAATATGCAATTTGCGGAAAAGTTCTTTATTATTTTGCTATATCTGGCTCTTTAGAATCTTAAAACAGATTATTAATAAGAACGAGTTCATTTTCTTGGAATTCGATCTAAATACATGGTCTCCTCTATCAGAAGAGAAGACTTGGCATATATAATTAAAAATATATTCGTTTAAAAAATTAAATCTTTTTCTACGATATTTTTAAACTTAAAAATCGTAAAATTTGAGTTATTAGCAAAGTGATTTTTAATAATTAATTTATGGCCTGAGAAATTGATGGGTGTTGTTTTTAAAGTCGTTTCAATATTTCCACTGAGAAATTAGCAGCTCTTCATCTACAGATCCCTACAGTGAGGAAGTTTTGAATTCAACAATGACCATGGAATCGGCTATAATGGTAATCATGATTTCTAGCGCATTTTTTGACGTTAAAACAGAGAACAAAGCATACTCTGTTAAACTTGATCACAGTAATTGAGTATTAAGTATCTCCTAAAGTACATAAGGAACTCGCTGGTACTGAAATTTTCCACCTGCATTTATACCAAACTCGGGGATACTTACCCGTTTCGCAACAAAAACAACATTAAGTTGAATTTTTGGCATAGTTTATCCAAGAACGAATACACCAGCCGTTATTGGTTTAGAAATTCAAAACCCATGATTCATTACAAACGTGCTCGAAGCTACAATCGGTCGAAACCATTTGAAAATTTGGGAAAACTTTATTTTTGGAAGTGTAAGATCAAAAGTTTTGGAAGTTCAAAATCATTCTGAAAGTATTCTTTATTACAATTACTCTAGGAATAAATTCTAAACTCCTATGAAAAAATTAGGTTTTTATTGTCCGAGGCAGTGTCAGTCCTGTTCACCTCGGATAATCGAGGTCCCTCTTCACTGAAATGCGACCACCCCATCCACAATGGAATATGCCACATGACTCGCAGTATAAAAAGCCGAAGAGCTTAGTACGCTAGAGCGGTGGTAATTTGCATCTTATCATGCAAGTCAAAGTAGTAGTTATGGGATGTAGTAAAGATATCACGGAGTTTCAAAGGGGCACGATGGTGGGAGCTCGTGCGTCGGGTATTTCCATATCGGAAACGACATGTCTCATCCATTGCTCATGGCCCACTGCGGTTAAGGTGTACAATGAATGGTGTCGAATGGGTCAAACCTGTAAAGGATTGCGCAAGGTGGATGTTCGTGGTGAGTAAAGAGGACATCAAGTTGAAAAGGCTCAACGGCAGGTGACTGTACGACAGTTGACATCGCAATACAATATGGAGAATGCAAGAACAATATCCCAAATGACGATGCGCCGCACAATCAGACGTATGGGGTTTCACAGTAGACAGCCTCTCCTCACAGCTCATCATCGTCGATGGTGAATGCTGTGGCTTCAACAACACACTGGTTGCACATTGGAGGAACAGAAACGAGTGCGCTGGTCGGATGAGTCCAAATACCTGGTGCAACACACCGATGGTCTTCATGTATGGTGCAAGCAACAGCAGTCCATGCACCCATCGTGTATGGCGTCCACTGTCCAGGCAGGTGGCGGTGGTTGCTTAATATGGGGCACGTTTCGCTGGCAAGAACTAAGACCCCTGGTGCGTATGGACCGTTTCACTGGTGAGGTCGGGCCCGCACCGTGCACGAGTGGCTCAGCAACAGAGTGGACATATCACCCACATTGACTGGCCTTCAAATTCGGCTGACCTCAGTCCAATTGAACAGCTGTGAGATGTTTTGGTAAGGGAAATGAGGCATATAGACGAGCAACCGTCATCTATTCCGAACTGTGGTAAACCTTGCAAATAGCAATGGCTACATATCCCTACAGACATCTAGTGGAGTCAATGCCTAGGCGAATAGCGTCTGTTATCCGTGCGAACAGCAGCCCAACACGGTATTAGGTAGGTGATCACAATTCAGTGATCACTAACTGTACGTCATATATGCAATCGAAGCCAATGACATTTCGAGAACAATTACACATTCCATTATTAGAGTGGCTGAAGTTTTCTGGATTATCTGCCTTATTCCTGAAACCTCCAGTCACTCTGATTATAAAATTGTAATTGCTCTTAAAACGTCAGTGGTAACAGATGTTTGATGTAATGGACAGTCCTGCTCTTGCTCTTTATAAAGATCGAAAATATAAAACTTCCAACAATGAATGAGAGCACAGTAAACAATCTTTCTAATAAGATATTATAAACACAAACCCGTTGTAGAGATTGGAAATATAAAAAAGCACTGCAGACCAAGTTGAAAATATGGAGAATGTAAAAAAGAAAATGAAACAGAGATTGGAAGCTCATATCAAATTAATGAGAGACAATGATGTATGTGAATAGCGCGAAAGAGATAGGTAGCTGTACAGATAAAACGTGGAGTCCTCTTTAAATGTACGATATTTTCCCACACCTCAGCCACTCAGGTACGAGCCTTCCCTGTCGTGTCCTCCGTTGTTTCGCCACCAAAACCCAGCCAGTGTAGCGTGCCAATGATTTAAACCGCCTCATTAAGGCATGCCTCAGCTAATGGGCTTGTTAGCACGAAGGAAGTTCTTCGCCAGAGACTTTTATGGCCGGGCACGAAGTGTGGCAGTGGAGCACACACACGTTCGTGCGAGAACATACACCTGCCACTACTAAACTTCTCAAGGAACTGCAGGATTTTAAAAGTCCTTTAGAATTCTCAGCTAACTTAAGCAATGGTACACCTGCAGACATTCCCACATAAGTATTAACAACCCCGCAAGAGTCCATCTAGAAAGATCCCATAAAGAATAAGAAGACAGAGCAGAATGGGACAGTTTTCAATTCAGTAATTAATTATCCTGCCACCAGACGGCGTATGTGCGAATTAAATTTAAATGGCGATTGAAATTCCTCCATCGGGCCTTTCCACACGTTAGATTGGCTAATATTTTGGTAAAGTAGTGTAAGCCGATACGTGAAATCAATCTTTGATGGATTTTCTGACGTCACACATCCAGGTATCGATTTGTTGACTATGATTTGGGAAATTTTGTACAGGAATATGAATCAGCAGAACTTCAGACACTGGAAGAACCATCCTTTCTTTAAGCAATACAGTCAAAATTGGGAGAAGTGGCTGTTCATCTCCTCCTTTCAATACTCCTACAGCTTCGTTGCTTTACATTCTCTAGCCGAAAAAGTTTTTGCAACTTGCTCCTTCAAAAATTAATGAACACCAACATAGAGGAGAACGTGTTTTGCTTCGGAATACCAAACATTCATATAGCTAATTCTGTTTTTATTTATTTATTTTATTTTTTCTCTCCCATAAGGCAAGTTGGAACGCGCGTATCAATTTGGGATGCATTGAAAGACATTATCAGCAGCATTTCTCTGTTGCTTGTCCTTTCTATAGAATCCAACTGGCAGAACTATTGCAGAAGGAGCGAACAGCAATAGTATGTGATGTGAATCCGACAAGAGTTCGCCCGAAAGCTCGTGTCAGTCGTACTCAGAGCGTCATGTATTATTCACCGCAGACAGATACTCTCAAGAATGTCAACACCGGTAGGAATTCCAGCTCCATTGGAAGCCTGTTAAATATTCAAACTGTTGCTGCAATATGTCACTAGGGGGCGATGCATGCATTCATGAAGTCTAAAGTTTCGGCTGAAAGTGCAAATTTGGTCTCCTGAAAGTGGTTACTTTGTCCGCATATATTAAGCCAGTGACCGCGGGATATACTTGATGACGTCACTGTTTACTTGTTAGTTAAAAGCCCGGATTATTTAAGGTCTAATAACTTCTCTAGGAGTAGTACGAAATCAAAACAGGTGATCCATCTGCACTGTTTAGGGAGAAATATCAAATATTTAGTGCTCTTTCCCCTTAGAGTGTCGTATTTGGTTGCACACGATTCGGATCATCTACGCCAGAGGTGCCCCAGACTTTATAAAGTTGGAAGGTACTTCTTGGTTTTGTATCATGTATTCAATGGAAATAATGATACAACAAAAAAAAAAAGTTCCGAAATCATTTATTTAACCTCAGTCAAATATGATTTTTTTTCTATTTTAATGAAAAAAAAAATTTAACAAAAATTTTAAATTGAATCTTTTGCGCGAATGAATATAATACAGTGAGACAGCTTGACTTCCCGATCGACCGGTAGATCGCGATCTTTATAGAGTAGCATGGACCCCACCAGATTCTAATATCAATTTATGGGCCTGTTGGAATGTTTATAGAGGAGGCTATAGAGACTTATGTTTCATTTGCGTTAATTTTCTTTAATTATTAAATGAAATTTTGACTTTTTTACTGTCTGATCGACGTCATTATATTTCAGATAACAAACGACCAATCGCTTGCTCCATGACAGGCCATAAGTGCGGGCATAGTTTTAGGCCTAAGTCAGGTCTCAAGTCGATGTTCCATGTCGTGTCTTTCACTGGCGGGAAACTGTGACATCGTTGTATGAAGCTGACGTTACACTTGGTGAGTACCATTCCCTCTGGTTTGGGGCAGGGCAATTATTGATTATGAATGATTATCGGAAAAATTGGTTTGGATGACCAATAATTTTCTTCGGCCACTTAAGTCAGCATCCCATACTTTTTTTGATGTTAGTAAATAGGGCAGGGGATCATGTAGTTGGGGCATACATGGAGATAAGAACTGGGCACGTTTTATATATTGAGCAGCAAGTTTCTGGTTACTTACTCCAAGAAGATTGTCTTATTACGTAGCCAACAAGATTTTTTCTTTAGTTTTTGGTAAAGCGCTGGGCGAAAGTCAAGCCCTCATCCCACGTAAGTCCGAGGTCCCTATGATGGAAAACCTTCTAGGTAAGGGTACCACTGCTCTCACTATGAATATTATCGTTCCTCTTTAAATTGATAAATGATATTTAAGTTGACTTGGTGGGGTTAATAGACGAACTAATTTTTAGCGAGATAAAGTTCCAGCTCTCTTAGTAGGAGATTTGCATGAAAGTTGACGATTTCATTTGGTCAGAGTGTTTGGACGATATATAAAGTTTAATATCATCTGCAAAAGTGCTGCATGCAATCTTGAGGAGAGCATTGAAATTATTCCAAAAAAGCGACAAAAAACAAGGCGGACAGGATGACGCCCTCGGTAGCTCTTCTGCAAATGGTGTGTTTGGATTGAAGTGTTGTGTATTCCACTTGAGATTCTTCATTCAAGAATAGATTCGAAGAGTTTTAATACTTTTTTCTTGCATCTTAAAATACCATTCATGTATTTTCATCAAGAGGTTGACTGAGACATTAATGAAAGTAGAGTTAACGTCTAAGAAGATGACATCAATTTGTGCTGTAACATTCAGGTTCGTCTGAATCCGAATTAGGACTTCCAATAAGTTTGTCATCGTTGATCTCTTGACAGGTATAAACAACAGGGTCTTCGCAAATAGTTTTAATAAATTATTGGGATTGAGCGAAGTCCTTGTATTTCGGAGGTTGGACTTTACGAACGGATTTTAATAATTTTAATTTTTTTAAGCTTTTACTACGGAATAATCTTTAATTTCTTGTCGCCAAATCTGAGTTTTCTAATTTCATTTGCATCTTTCAGGGAAGCAGTAGGACCCTAACCTTCATGAGGCTCCGTCCTACCATTAGATGTCGCTCACTGCGGGACCTGCTGCTCCTTGTAGCCATCTTCACCTGTCTTACCTTCTACCTCAGTTATCACATAGGCTCCCCTTCCCTGCAGCTTTCAGCAGTAATAGGTAAGAGATTTACTTTCAATACAGGCCTAGCAAGTGCTAACTTAGTTAACATAGCTCGTTAGTCAGTCCTCAGAAAACTGCCCAATACATTTTATAAGGACCATGAAAGTGACACTGTACATTCTATATGCACTATATTGCCAAAAATAACCTGCAGTCTTCAAGGATTCAGCTACTGATTTGGGGGAGAGGGGGGGTGCTGACCTAATCAGAAGCTGACGCTGAAATTCAAACCAGAGGCATTCAATGGGGTTAAGATCGGTATTCCTGCCAGGCTAATGAAGCTTTTAAAAGTCCTTTTCTTCAAAACAAATAGTTGAAAGGCTGTGCAGTTTGGCATGGTGCGTTGTCATACGCAAACAGAAAATGAAGCTTTCCCCACACATCGAACCATAATTCTTAAAGATCGGGGGATCATGATTGGTACTCTTAAAAACAGAAGGATAAAGCCATGAAACAAACTGCGGTTTAAAAATGCAGCTAAGTATCGGAGTCATCGGGTGGATGGCAAGTATAATGGACCACTACCACAAACGTCATCCAAGAGAACCCTGATGATCGCTATAAGGTGGCTGTTTGGATAACATTCGTTGGCAATGTTCTGCTAAAACCAGTAGCACGGTTTGGTGTCAGAGGTTTCTGTATCGCACCTGTGAGACATCAAAATGATTTCAGTTTCATTTAGTTTCGGTCGTAATCCAAAAGTGTGGTAGGATTTCTGGGACAGCAACAAATCGAAAGAAGCTTAAAAGAACATCAGTTGCTTAAGAACCTGGAAAAATCTATGAAAGTAAGAAAAGAGCCCTTGTTCATTTAAAAACATCATGCCGATCATATACACAAACTTGGACTCTTTTGGTGCAAGGCACGGTTGATTTTTCAAAGAACATCTTGCATCATAAGAAGAAAAATTAAAGAAAGCACAAAGATTTACATTCGTGTCTATTGAAAGTAACGAACACTTTCAATAGTTGCCAAGTTTAAGTGACTGTTTGATCAAAGCCACTTACAGAACTTTACAAGAGTATTTTTGTTCTTTTTGCAGATAAAGTAACATTAAACACTTGGGCAGCTTGCATACAACACAGTTCGCTCTGATAAAAGGGTCCATAATGTAGCCATTGTGACGTAATGTCATTTGGCACTGAGCCAAGTGAAAAACCTCACGCTGTTACACCGTGTACCGTGTGTGTGTGGGGGGGAGGATTTAAGTGAAAACATTCGTGATTCGGACTGAAAATGGAGCATTGCTCTATCAGGAGCTATCGATAACGTATTTGAACTGAAACGAGTACAAATAGAGAAAGCCATAAGTTTTGGTGAAGATTATCTTATCTGAAAGATCAGATGTCATCGGGAATGTTAAGTTTTATGGATGAGTAACCTTACATTTGCTGGATCACCAGAGATAAGCGGATTTAAATCGTCGGAATGTAAGGAGTTTGTAGTAAAGAATTCATCCTTGTGGAACACCAACTGAGTTCTAGTTATAGCACGCATTACAGTAGAAACTGTCGTGGATAACACTAGTTACAGTCTCTGTCCTTCCATGCAGTATGGAAAATGCCCAGGTTAGATCCCCTTGAGTCGCGAGGAATTTAAGTGCTTGTTGTTTGATACCATGGTCTGTCTGGAGGGGAGGAGGAGTCTAGGTCCCATAGTTCCCACAAAATCTCTCATCAGCCTTTGAAAAGAGCGAAACTGCCCATAAAGCATGATATTAAGGCTGTTTGTTTAAGCGTCCAAGCTGCTTCTAAGGCTCCTTGAATGACACTACTGCGTTAATGGGAATTCCAGGCATCCTCGCCTCACTACTACAAATAGATCATCCTCGTGAAGGTAATGCAAAGCGTACAAAGGAAATACTCTTTTGGGCCCCTCTTTTCACTGTCCTTGTCTCCAATAATGCACAACAAAAACTCATTAAAGCAACCCAAGAGCTGGCTTATCCGCCCATGTATAACATTTACATAAAATTGCGTGTGCTCTATGATCGATCTGTGTTTTTTCGGACGTAAAAACGAAAAAAAAACTTTGCTGTCCACCTGAGACCGACTAACTTAGCCACAGAGTGCGAAAAAGTCCATAAAAGTCCCTCACGTCTGAAGAGATTTGAACGCGGGTCTTTTCTAACCTCGTGTTTGGGGGGAGACGATTATAATCACTGTGCTGCCCACGGAGATCCACAAAGCCCACGAAAGAATTTCATAACTTATGTACAGGGTGATTGGAAAGTACTCCATATTTTGAAACTTGTTTTACTTAATTAGTATGTAAAATAGTGTCATCGTTTGAATATAAAATAAGTAGAAAGTTTCATGACATTTAATGCAATGCTAATTTTTTCTTTTCTCTTTCATTGCACAATAAAGAATGGCGAATAAACTAAATAGAGCTTGAACTACTTTAAGCTATGATATGTGATTCTGTGGTAGTTGCACTGAGTTGTACAATACTAACAATAGGTGACTCAAAAACCATTATGGTTTTCAGAGAAAATCTGCGACGGCAGTATCAGTCTTTGATGCTGAAAGCAGTGGAAAGATATCCACAGAAAATGTTCAGACAATTCAAGGGACATTCTGAAGAATGTCCCAAATATCCATGAGACGATATGCAGAGGAAATTGTAATAATGTATCGTAGTGCAGAAGAGTAATGAAGGAACTGAAGTGGTGATCTTGAAAATTGCATTATGTCCAGGAACTTCCAGAAGACAGTGACAAAGTATTTCATGGTTGGTTGGAACACTGGCTGACCTGCTCTTTTAAAAGACAGCCATTATAGAGATCCACACGATGCAGTTGAAAAGAGTCAAAGTCGTCGGAAAGTTGCCGTATGGTGCAAAACAACTTTTGATAAAGTTATTGAACGATTCATTTTTCATGATAATGAATGGCCAAAGAGCCGTCACATGCTGTAGGCATAGCAAGGATCTTTTGTTCTCCCCTGGTGCAAAAAATTAGCCAAATTCACATCAGCATCTCTTTATGCTCGACTGAGGCCCCTACCTCACTTCTTCCTGAGTGCAACTGGCTGGATATCACTGTTGACAACGGATAAACAGAGCAACGCAGATCAGAGGGGTCAAATAGGAGTTCTGATTTCAGCCCAATGGGTTACTTCTTAAAGGGACTGGCTAAAAAGAGCCTTTACCCCAAAAGGTTCCTTTCAGAACCAAATCCTTTACAACAGAAACATTGCTGATGAGCTGGAACAAAACACACTGTCCAGGAAGTGACAGGGTCTGTTTCCTGAAACTCTTTCACTCTCTCTAGACAACATAGCTATCCTATTACGCAAGAGTGATGAAAATAGCGAGTATGTTAAACTGTGGCACAATGAATATTAAATTGCCTAAAAAATGCTGAATAAATAAAGTCTACATCGTACACTAGTCGAGTATCACAACCAGAAGAAATGGGACCAATTTTCCAATCATCTTGTTGATGATCGAATTGCTAACAAAGATTATGTCTTCAGACCATAAGAAATTCAACAAACAAAATTACGCAAGAGTGATGAAAATAGCGAGTATGTTAAACTGTGGCACAATGAATATTAAATTGCCTAAAAAATGCTGAATAAATAAAGTCTACATCGTACACTAGTCGAGTATCACAACCAGAAGAAATGGGACCAATTTTCCAATCATCTTGTTGATGATCGAATTGCTAACAAAGATTATGTCTTCAGACCATAAGAAATTCAACAAACAAAATTACGCAAGAGTGATGAAAATAGCGAGTATGTTAAACTGTGGCACAATGAATATTAAATTGCCTAAAAAATGCTGAATAAATAAAGTCTACATCGTACACTAGTCGAGTATCACAACCAGAAGAAATGGGACCAATTTTCCAATCATCTTGTTGATGATCGAATTGCTAACAAAGATTATGTCTTCAGACCATAAGAAATTCAACAAACAAAATTACGATCCTCTCTGAATATTTTCTCTAGCTTGACCTCAATAATCCCGCAAAATCTACTCCGATGTATTTTTGCCTTACAGTAAACCTGACGATGATTAGAACTATTGGACGCCATCATTTTTATATAATTTATCATTAAATTATTAAAAGCATAATATTAATTCAATTATTATCAAAAAGTCTATGGCATTAAGACTATAAAGTAGAGCTATAAAATCATAATAATAAATACATTTCTGGCCATTTTATTAGGAGCAAATTGCTGTTCCTACACACGAAGCAGCAGTCAAAATAAGTGTTTAAAAGTAACACGAAGAACATTTGAACCATTCGTGTAAAAAAACTTGGAGGCCTTTGGTTACGAACACTCCTTTTCCGTTCATCCCACAGCAGTTCAATACCCCCTGTGTGTAGCACAGTTGGTATAATCGCCGTCCTTTTCGGGTGGAAAAAACTTGAGTTCAAATCTCGTCAATGACACGAAGAATTTATGGGTCTCTTTCACTCCATCGCTAAGTTAGTCGGTCTCAGGCGCGGATAGAAAGGATTTTTCGTCCAGCAAAATTCCCTGGCCATTGCTGTGAACGAGAATATCATAGTCTGATTTATAAATGCTTCCATAAACATTTATTTTTCTGGTTGCTTAAATCGCGACAATATTAGCTGCCGTCCATGTGCCTACGACGGAAGCCGACATCCCCGATCCCCCCCCCCCTTTAATCCCAGACTTCATAGGTATTTCACATTTAACATTTTTTTTTGGTTGACCAAACATACATTCAAATCGTTGAATAGACTGCTCATTATATATATATACGACAAACTTGCAGGAGGTGTAGGGGGCACAAAGACGAATCGGAATCACATAGCATTGCAGGGTCCGAAATGCCTTCGTCATGCGGTAGAGGATGTTGAACGGGAGGTCGCGTGAACAGCGATCCCGCTGGAAGTCAGCATTTGCGAACCGGTTCCCGAGGCAGTAGGATGGACGAGTATTCAAACGTTGAACTGGGCGACATGCACCTCGCGTATGGTGCTGCGGACTGTAACGGGCGCGCCGCTCTGCGCTTGTACCAGGAACGTTTCCCGCACAGGCGTGCTCCTCATCATGCGATTTTCGCACGTGTGCACAGAAGGTTACGTGAGACTGGTTGTTTCACGAGAGGTACCATGAATCGAGAGCGAACGACGAGGACGCCAGACAATGAGGATAATGTCCTACGTCTTGCAGAAGGCAATCCGAGTAAGAGTGCTCGAGCAATAGGCCAACGATTGGGTATTTCCCAATCCACTGTATGGAGGATACTGTCAACAAACCAAATGAGTTCATACCATCTGCAACGCGTCCAATCATTGGAGCTTGCGGATTATCCACTCCGGAGGACTTTTGCTACTTGGTTTCTTCAAGAGTGCGGTAGACAGCGCATTTGCTGCGTCTGTATTGTTCACGGATGAGGCAAGTTTCACAAGAGAGGGAACCTTCAATCAACATAACGCCCATTTGTGAGCTTTGGAGAATCCCCA
Source organism: Mastigoproctus giganteus (assembly GCF_048544385.1). Classification (NCBI taxonomy): domain Eukaryota; kingdom Metazoa; phylum Arthropoda; class Arachnida; order Uropygi; family Thelyphonidae; genus Mastigoproctus; species Mastigoproctus giganteus. Next base: position 75,487,249 of record NC_143585.1, on the reverse strand, counting down.
TGGTACGCGAACACGTGCAACTCAACGCCGTTTCTCTGTCAGTGTTTGGGCCGGCATTGTTGGAGACCAGTCATTGGACCGTACCTTCTTCCCCCTCGTCTGGACGATAGGGCATACTTGATCTTTCTACAGCAAGTCCTGCCCGAACTTATTTTTTTTTTTTTTTTTTTTTTTGTATAGTATCTTATGTAGGACGGCACCTGAACGTCAATTCATCTCCGCCTTCGTACACTGTGATGATTACAGAAAGCACTGTAAAAGGCCAGAAATGTGTGTAAAATTATGTTCGTGCAGTGTGTGTGTTGTTGTGTTGTTTAGTTGTTTCTGGCCGTTTTGTCACCAGGCAGGCGATCACCTGGAAAGCCTGCCCAGTGTCCGTCTACACCACGGGGAGGTAGGCCACAACTACGCATGTATTGCGACCGCCCTCTAAACGCTCTGGTTTACCAGCTCTTACTGCCCTAGTATCAGGGCAAAAACAATAAAAATAAAAATAAATAAAAAAATAAATAAATAAAATAATAATAATAAAAAAATAAAATAATAAATAATAATAAAAAAATAAAATAATAAATAATAATAATAAAGTACTTATATGTAAGAAAATAATAAAAACTAGATAATAAAATCTGTCCATCGGGCAGCCCAAACCCAGGGAACCAGCAAAAATAAATAAGTAAATAAATACAAATAAAATGTGAAAAAAAAAAAAAAAAAAAAAAAAAATATATGTATATATATATATATAATCCGCACAAGCGTGGCTACTGTATTGAAACAGATGTCATTGTGACAGATTTGCCGTCTTTATCTACACCGTAAATAAACAGAAGCAAACGGGAAGCGCTAGCCAAAGTGGACCGAGTAAACGTTTATCCGATTAAGAATGTGGGCTGAGGAAATACGGTGAAAGGAGCGCCGATGTTCAATTCGACATCGGCGCGTGCACGCGCTCCATCGCCCGAATTAAGCAACTTCCTCGTGACATACGGCACCCCTATGACATCAACGGTGGCAGATTTATTTGCATAAAGGAAAATTCGTTCGCGAATGCCAATAGTTTACGGTCGCAGATAGCGGCAGCTCCACGTGCCCACCCTGATCGCTGTTCAAAAATTGCAATGGCTTTTCAAGTCTCCAGTGTGTTGGGGGAGGGGGGAAGCACGTGTTCCGAGCGCTACGCAGTCGGACGAAGCTGGAAATAAAGAAAAATCAAAAGTCGTCGCTGATTGCGTTATGACGGAACATTACTTCCGCAAGTGACGGAAGCCGGCATCGTCAGGTGGAATACTGACCTTGAACTGCGAGGCTTCTACGTGCATGCAATCGTGGCGACTCAAATGAATCTGCTTTGTGGGTCGCATAAGTGGAAACTTTAACCGTTTTCGTAAGGCCGGCCCTGTTGTGGTGTGACCTTGGTACGTTGTGCCCGCAGATCGTTGTTAATTGCGTCACTCGATAGTTCGGTATGGATCTCTACCGTACGGACGGGTGTTTCTGGCGAATGCGCTACAAAGCGTCATCCGGCAGACCGTGGTGTTCGGGGTCAAAGGTCACCGGCGTAATCACCGTCGCGCATCGATCAGATAGGACAAAACACATTCTCTGCACGTGCAGTGGAGGGAGTGTTGGGCCCGTACGTGGGAGCCCATACTCGGGTTATTCCCATCTACCCGCGCATTACATTTTAAAGATGGATGAGTTATTGGCAAACATTCTTCGAGGGAATTTTTATAGCAAGATGCCTTCCATCTGCTATTAAGATGGAGCCGGTATTGCTAAGGAGTAGCATTTATACATCGAAGCCTCCTGGAACGATTGAAAGAGCACGAAGCCTGTTACGTTGCAAGGAGAGGCGCACATTAATATATGAATCTTTATCTCGAATGGAAATTTTATGCATTGCGTACTCTGAAGTGGGCTCTGTCCATATTTAATGCATTTGTTTGAAAAATAAAATAAACCGCTAATGTCTCTGGTGCAAAAATATGCGCAAACGAATAAGCGTTTTATAACAAATAAAACCATCACAAAACTATTCCAATAAAATAAAATGTAAAATAGCTAACGTACTCTTCTGCTAGCTTCGATATTGGAATTAAATAAAACTAAATATTGACGAACCTAAGCGAATTACAGCACTGCGCGCAGTTACATTTTAGACAGTTGCGCATCACACTGTAGAACTCTATTGGGCTGCATCTTCTTCTCAAAAGGGGGTCCAAAATGCTTCTACACTTATAATCTTTTTACATTAATGGTTTATCGTGTTTACTAATTACATGGTTGTTCTTCAGATGGTGGAGGCTACAATGGTGATGTGTATAGTGCCCTCAAGCGTAGTATTCTGTCTCAGCTGACGTCACCTGATCGCAATGTTGGCAGTATTACATCCCGCTTCTCCAATGAACAAAGTACAGCTTTCAACACCAGGCTTCAGAAACTGCTGCTTGAGGTAAGTAAAAACGAACTCGGTACGTTGATATTTAAAAAAAAAAAAAAAAAAAAAGATTTTATTACTGAGAAATATTGTACAACCATCTGTTATCTCTGTATCAGTACCTTTGCTTCTGAAAAGGTCAATACGTGTTCACAGCTGCATTATTTTGGAATGGCATTGCATCTAGCAACGCGTGTAATATCACATCTTGGCCATCCCCCCCCTCACCTCTCACGTGATTCCTTGACTAATTATCTCTCTTTCGTAATCATATTATTGGGTAAGGCAAAAGGTCATTAAGCCTCCTATTGCCTCCTCGTGTTTCATTAAATATCAAACACCCTCATTACCATGCACCAAGTCAGGTTATTATTATTGTTAACAGCTACAAAACAGCAAACAAACGTGCCTGAGGGTGCAGCTACAAAACATTATTACACAGCTTCAAAGCAGAAGCTTGGAGTATACATTTCCCAAATAAAAAGAAAAGTAAATGTACAGATAAAATAAAACTAAATAAATAAAAGTAGGACTCATCCGTCCTATTTAAGTGAACAGGCAGAGCACTGGTATTTCTTCACACACAATCAGAGTCTTAGAACTTGCAAGAAGAGTCTATTTTAAGTCAGGTACCGGATGAGGTTAGCAATTCAGTTGCCTCTTGAAGTGTCCGGGGGTATCAAATATCTCAATATTTGCTTTGTTCATTGATCTTGCAGTCCTGTTGCAGAAGTTGTAGTATCCATAATTTGTTCTCGCATAGGATGGTTTCAGCAGTGGATGGTTTCTTAACGCTCTTGTCGGAGCGTTGAAATTTGTTTGTGAGACGAGATGAGGGCAATTCAGGGTACCATTTAACAGCTGGTTAAGAAGGAGTAAGTCGGCTTTATCTCTTCTTTCTTCCAGCGTTTCGAGTCCAAAGAATACACACCACTCTTGGTAGGATTTCTCATAGTATTCAAGGCCACTTTTAAAGCAAACGTACTGGATTGCTCTTTTTCGAATATTTTCAATTTCTAATTTTTGGTAAGCAACATGTGTGGACCAGACATGTCAGGCAAATTCTAGGGCTGGCCTAACACGATTTTGTAAAGAAAGATGAAAAGTGCGAACTGATTGAAGTCTCGGTTAATTCTTTTCAGGAAACCTAGTTTTTTGCTAGCTGCCTTCACAATGTTAGAGGCATGGACATCAAAGGAAAATGATTCTTTAATAAAGATACCTAAATTTTTGGCTGTACTAACTTTTTTGATCGCCTTGTTGTTGATACAATAAGAAAAATTAAGTTTGTTTTTCTTGTGTGCATTAGCAAAGCGCATCAGCTCACACTAGTTTTCGTTGACTGCCATTTTGTTCTCCTTCAGCCATTGAATAACTCGTCGAAGAGCTTCGTTTAGGATGATGCAGTCATTGGTACTGCGAATTGCTTTATAGATTTTTATGTCGTCTGCAAATATGTTGATTTTGATAGTCTCCAAGGGTGCTTGGCAAGTCGTTGATGTAGATAAGAAATAATAGCGGGCCTAAGGATGAACCCTGTGGGACACCAATTTCAGGCTTGAAAGGATATGAGGTTTTACCTTTAAATGTCACGGACATTTCTCTACCTTCCAAGTAGTTTTCAATCCAGTTTAGTGCCTGTCCTCTGAGACCATAGTGATGCAGTTTGTTGATTAGTCTCTGATGGACTACCTTGTCGAAGGCTTTGCTTAAATCAAGGAAGATGGAGTCGACTTGTTTTCCTTCGTCAAGCGCCTGAGATATATTCGAAACAAACGAAATCATATCTGTGCAGGTGGAAAGACCCTTGATAAATCCGTGGGAGTAATCTGACAAATTAAGTTTCATAAAGTTAAATAGCTGCTTCATTACAATGGATTCAATTATCTTTGAGAGTGTATTCAATTGACAAACTGGTCTGTAATTGTTGGGTGAGGGTGGGTCTCCTTTTTTGTAAAGAGGGGTAACAACTAGGGCCTTTTTCAGTTGAACTGGATAGATTCCACTCTCTCAAATACCAATTTTATTAAGTGAAGTAATGGCTTTACAAGTGTGGTTCCACATTTTTTCCATAAGACAGTAGGGATACCGCCCGAGCCTCGTGTGAGATCTTTTTCCATACTGTGGATTGTGCTTGGTTGATTTCAAATGCTGTTAGTGTATCAATGTAGTTGAGAGGAAAATTTTCGTTACCTTCCATTCCGTCATCTGCTGTATCTGTTTTGTAAATTTCTTCAAAGCTGCTAGCAAGGTAGTCTGTCTCAGACAAAGATGACAATTCACTGGGAATATCTAGCGTGTTTACAGCCGCATTTTGATTTTTTGCTTTGAAATAGCTGAATATAGGCTTCATATCTTTTGCCTCGAAGACTCTTCTTTCGACAAAGCACAAGTATTTGTTGTAGTCCTGTTTTAATGTCATTTTAACCTGTCTTCTTAAGGAAGAATATTTATTGTAAAGGCATATTTCTTTGTCTTTAACCTACTATGCATTTTTCGTTTTTTTTTTTTTGCCAGGAGGGATTTTAGTTCCTTAAAGAACCAGTGTGGGTAATTTGGATCAGGAACACTATAGCATGGAACAAGGTTGTTAGTTACTTCATTAATGATTTGGTAAAAGCAATCCAGTGCTTCTTGAGGATCATTGATTTTTAATAGTAATTCCCAATTACAGTTTTTAAATGCATAATTCATATCAGGCCATTTCACTTTATTGAAATTGAGCTTCTGTTTTTGTTCTAAATCCGTATCTTTAACTGATCTTTTCTTGATGGAAAAGGCCACGGGAATGTGATCTGATTTGAAAAGATTAGTTGGCTTAAAGACCACCAAAAGAAAGTTGGTGAAGAGCAAATCCAAGCAGTTTTCATTTCTAGTTGGAAATTCACAGATCTGATTCAGATTTAGAGAGATGAAAATTTTTTGAAATCTACCCTTAAGTGTCCAGACATTAGTTGGATTGGCATTACATCCATTGTAGGCATGTGGCATATTAAAGTCCCCTAAAACAATTAAATGGTCAATTCCCAGATGTTTATCAAGAATTTGGTCGATAGTGTTCTCAAATTCCATCATTTGAGAACACTATATGAGAACATCAAGCGTGTAATATCACATCTTGGCCATCCCCCCACCTCTCACGTGATTCCTTCGACTAATTCCTTCTTAAACCCATACCAACCATAATTCAGCCTGCGATTGACGGAGTCCCGATCCCCTGCGTTGAAAAGCAAAGAGATCTGGGTGTAATCTTCGACAGAAAATTACGATTCCATCATCATATAGACGAACTCTGTGCTAAATTCAACAAGAAACGGTGGGTTGCCAAGCAGCACTTGCTACACATTGACAACACAAACCTGATAAAAATGTATATCAGGATGATGGTTTTTGGAAGTATACTGTATGGAGTAGAGTTGTGGGGCTCAGCTGCAGACACCACAATTAAACCATTAAAAGCCGCTGAATACTGGCTCCTGAAGTGGGCAACCTGGAAGTGTCATCTCCCACCACAGCAGCGCACAACACCGATGGCCGACGCGCTGAATTTAACCAGGTTTTCAGCATTAATGCACGAGAGAAGACTCATCTTCACCGTAAAAATGATTTCCGGGAGAGTCTCAGCACCCAACGTTTGGGACACCGTGTGCTGGCGGATTCCCCAACCAGGTCTCCGCTCCACTCCCAAGCTTCTTGCTCTTCCTTCGAGACTACATTTGAAAGATCGGTTCCTCCCTTATCAGAAGCTCCACCTGGTTCAATCCTTGGATGCTGACTTATTTAAAATCATAGATGATAAAAAGTATAGACGGATCATCCTAGATCTGCACGTGGTCTCCACAACTACCAACTGATCTCAGATCGGTTTGGCGGGGCAAGAGACTCTCAGAAAACTGGACTCGAGGAAAATCTTTTGTTATCACAACTTGTTATTTTTGTATTAGTTTTCCTTTCAAGTCAATGTTATCTGCTATGAGTACTTTTTTTTTTTTTTTTTTTATTAATTAATCTTTTAATTTTAATTAATATTTTAATTTTTTAATTTTAATTAATTTTTTAAAAATTAATCTTTATAATTCCGGCGAGGTTATCTCTGCCGTTTGTTAACCCCTGGCATGGTGCCGTGAAGGGTATTGTATGGTCGTGGTACCTGCGTGTACCGATGTACTGTACAATAAAGATCTTATTTATTTATTTATTTAATTATTTCTCTTTCGTAATCATATTATTGGGTAAGGCAAAAGGTCATTAAGCCTCCTCGTGTTTCATTAAATATCAAACACTCTCATTATCATGCTTACCATGTACCAAGTCAGGTGACGTAGCTTGACTTGGAAACACGCGCCATATAAAACTCTCCTGATATGCGAGCTCCCTCTGTGGATATCGCTATTATTCTTGTGACGTCATCCAAATAAAGAGAATTCTCTTTGGAGCTAAATGAATGTAATTTAACAAGTTCTTCGCTTCATCAAACATGTTTTTTCTGTAATTTACCCACGAAGTGCTACACCAATAATATAGCGCTTGGTGTAGTTTCTAACCAAATTATGTTAATAATTTAGACTAACACCATAAAATAAAATTTAAAAAATACTCCACTTTATCTACGTAAGAAACAAATGCACAACCGAGTTTGGTTTTGGTTTTATTGGAATGCACAACCGAGCTCAACGTTCCAAGATGTGGTGCTTATCTCTTCTTCAGAGAACGTGTTGAAGGAAAAGAAGCAACATTCCCTTCGTTCAATAGATGTGCACCCTAGAACCTGGAATATAGCTTTATTCCGATGGGGAACAGCTATTCTCAAACCACGTGTGATCCCCCCCTCCCTCATTCAGTCAATTGCACCAGTAATATAATGGTATGGCAAAGCAGGGAGCTACTGCAAAAATAAAAGTGTGTTGATGAAACATGATGCTAGATAGGAATAAAAACAAAATATATGGAAATTCTCACCAGCTCCATCGAGCCATAACACTGTCACAATAACTAAGAGTAAACACCTGTTTCTGTATTTATCACTGATCTGTTTATTGCTGATTGTTGTTTATTTTGTATATATGACAAACAAAGTTATAAATTATTAAAATTTTGCATAATATAGTCTTTTTGTTAAATCAAAGGAACGAAGCAATGTGCCACTCTAAAACTGGCTCTCATTGCTCACATACAGCAGATAACAGAAAAATGCGCCTATTGGCACTCGAACTTTTCTCCTACCAACCTGCAGAATGATTAAATGCTACAGAGACAATATTGGCTCCAATTTATAATTTCGACAATATCATCGACAGCAATACTTATTAAACGAACTTCCTGCAATGTGGGTCACTTCCGTTTAGCTCAGCGCTCCAATTCAGCTGCACTATAGAATTATTCTCCACTGGCTCCTTAATTTTTAAAAGTGTAAAGAAAATTCTGCCTTTTAAGACCGCCTGTGACGAAAGGCATGCATAGTACGTCAGGTATTTACATCTTTGTTTTCCAAAATGACTCTGGAAATGGAAATTCGTGGATTCTTTTTTTTTTATAGACCAGATCCAAACGCCATTTGGATACAGTCAATTCTGTGTGATTAGTGTCAAGCAAAGCACTCCAATTCGGACGATGTCTTTAAATTTCTTCTATTATTTCTTCCCGAATATCTTCCTTCTCCAGGACCAAGCCAGAGAAGAACAAATAATCTTGTAACCTCTAACCAAAGACGTTCTATTTGTTCTAACTCGACAGAAAACAAATAACCGTGTGTGTGTGTGTGTGTGTGTGTTCCTTAATCTTGGCAGTAACGAAACGGGCGGGGCAGCTGCGGGTATTCCGGGCCAAAAAAGAAGCGATGGAATCGAAATAGCGCCAACGCTATTTTGTCGGAGATTATCAGTGGGCGGACGATTCCCAAGTTCGCTAATGAGCTTCTGTCAGACCGGGCGGCCATTGCAAGTAGCGTGATTAAAAGTGCCATCGGGAAGAACAGATGGAAAGAAGATGAGATAATCCTTTCTTGCAAAGTAGGAGAGTGCAAGTACGAAAAATGCTGTTAGAGATGGTGGGCTTCTGACGAAGAACCGATGACGTAGTTGGACACGCGGAATCTGTCGGTCGGTCCATCCGAGGGAGCTGCAGGCACAATGAAGCCGGCTTCCGTTTACGGAAGAGATGTGCCGCGTTCTGTTCATTCTAATAAAGTTTCAGGTCGTTCTAAATGCGATATACACCGCGTATTCAAAATATTATTGCGTTCTATCGACCGATGCCTGTTAGAGAAGTATAAAAGAATAGCAGAGTAGGGATGGTGAAAGTTGAGTTATCTTCTTTCCAGTCTACATCCTAAGAGGACGATGGAGGCACTCAATTCAAAACCATTACATGGCTTCCAGGCTGCCTGACTGGCACTTTAATCTTCGCAAGATGCACAGCTCGTTCTCAGTTTTGTAGAATACACCCTGAAGAAATGAATATAACACAAGATGACAAATATTGTACATATGCACGTCTCTCTCGTCTTTTTATTTCTTTCTCGACCTCTCTTTCTCTATTTTAACTTCTTAATCTCTTCTTTCTCGAATTTCTTCGTTCTGTCTCTCATTATCTTTTTTATCACCCTATCTTTCTTTCCTAATCCCTTTTTCTCTTAATCTCAACTTCCTCCTCTTCCTCGACTTTCATGTTGTTCATTCCCTCTCCTCTTTTTTTCTCAACCTGTATTTTTTCTTTCTTAATTCCTTCTTTCTTAAACTTCTTCCTCTTCTTTCTAAATATCTTCCTCGTCTTCTTTCTAAATATCTTCCTCGTCTTCTTTCTAAATATCTTCTTTCACTTTTCTTTTTTGTCTCTCTTTTCTCAACCTGTCTTTCTCTATTTTTTTTCTTAATCCCTTCTTTCTTAAACTTTTCTTCGTCTTCTTTCTTAATATCCTCTTCTTCATCTCTTCTTTCTCGGCTTTCCTGTCGTTCGTTCTCTCTCATTCTGTCTTTTGTTTTCTCAAGTTATCTCCTCTATTTTTTCTTTCTTAATCCCTTCTTTCTTAAACTTCCTCCTCTTTTCTTTCTAAATCTTTTCCTTTCTCAATTCCTTCCTTCCTCTTCTTCTTTCTTAATCTCTTCTTCCACCTTTTCTTTTGTTTGTTTCTCTCTCTCTCTCTCTCTCTCTCTCTCTCTCTCTAGAGATGAATAGTGTATTGAATCCTCTAGCTTCATTCTCATGGACCCTTAATGAAAATGTGGAAGGTAGAGGATTGAATCCTCTAGCTTCATTCTCATGGATCCATCAAAGGCTGCATGGATACACAAGTAGAAAAAAATTCCTTCTGTCCATCCATCCATCCATCCAACCGACTAAACGTAAATTTCCTGTACAAGGAGTCAAAACTCTACACGATAATTCGACGCATGCAAAGGATGCATAATATTACCTATTAACGTTCGCATTATAAATGGGCGGGCCAGGGCCAGTCCACGTGCACCCGTTCACTCTTTCCAAGGCAATGGATAAAGTTACCTCGTAATGAATTCTCAGAGGTAGCCAGCGTATCCTAATTTGTATATCCTCGTGAATATTTAATCCCATCTCGGCTTTTGTGGACCAGTAATGAGTGGAAAGTTGATATATAGAGCTCCAGAGCAGTAGATTTCTCCAGGGATCGGAGCAAAAGGAAGAAGAAGAAGAGAGGAAGCATTTCCACTCATGCGCAGACACACACGCACGCACAGACAGTCAAAACAGTCGGAGCTTAACATGCGCTGCAGTGAAATGGCTACGCAGAAAGAGAGAGAGAAAGATTTTAGTGAATTTTTCTTTGTGTTTAGCTAACGGCACACATCTGGCAATAAGAAAAGGAAGCCACGGACCGAGAATGTCTTTTGTGTTCCTTTTGTGTGTGTTTCCGGTGAACAGAAATTACTGCGCTGGTAGGCTTTCCGTAATAGATGACTCTATATTGCCTCCGAGTAAACCGGGGTCGACAGGCGAAGCAGGGACTTCAGATTGGATCAGGAAGAGAACAGAAAGAGTAGATGGGCCCACGACAATGAAACTTTCATGAGATTTGCCCCGTGCATTGTGACGAAATTTCACCTCGCACGTTTCTTTCTGCTCGCCTACGTGCTTCGGCACTACCCTCCTTCCCCCCCCCGTACGTGCGTCAAGTTTCGCGATTGAATTTCCTTCGATTCAGCATTTACGACAGCGCCCCCTGTCAGTACGTCCTCGATCGAAAATTGCTTCGAATAAACTACGACTCCATCCCTTCCTCGTTCATCCAACTTTTTCTTTTCTCTTTCTCCGCAACACTATCCCGACAGCCTTTGTAATTTTGAAATGCAGCCTCTTATTCTTCGACTCCCAAAAATTGCTCGACATCGACCTATTTTACTTACAATGACAACAAGCACGTGGTGCCCCTGTATTCTTTATTGTTGTCTACTTATGCGTGACAACACGAGATGCAAAATAATTTAATATGGCAGCAATTTTAAGCTGCTAGAAGAAAAAAAAAAAAAAAGGATGTCCAACAAAGACCCGTTTATGTGGCCTGTCTCATAAGCTGGGCCTACATTTTCAGTCCTATTTCCACCCGAAAAGATGAATATATGTTAGAAATAGCGACCTGCTTAATCTCATTTCAGACAACATCCCCTCGACCTGGTTGTTTATTCAAAACTGACACACTCCGGATGATTTATTCTGGTAGTTGTTGGTTGCTCATAATAAAAAACTAGCGATGGTTGATCACTAAGTATCTGTTATGCTTCTTATCCGTACCTCTCTCTTCGGCCAGCCTAGTTACAACGGCAATAAATAACCTAGTGTTCAATGACATGGAGAGTGTTGGGCTTTTCTGATCCCACAGTAACCATGGAAACGTGTGCGTTTTCTCATCAAAAGTTGATGTCTTTGTTGTGGATAATTCTACTCCTTATTTTTCATATATTGGAGTATTAATCATATGATTCACAGTTGAAGAGCCCTCCCAATCTGCACAATGCGGTAGTTCTTTTAATACATAAATTTATGTGAGAAGAATTGTTATGGCGTTTATTCACACTATCGGTTTGTCTAGTTTTTGGAGTGACAGCGAGTGTCCCTCCAGAAACTAGACAAACCGATCAGAAAATAAACCAAAAATTTTAAACACTATAACCACAAATATTCGGACAACCCCCTCCACGTATATTGTGTACCAAAAGTCTCCTGCGAGTGCGTATCGGCTCAATATGTTACCAGTACCACTCATGGATCGGAACTTACTTTCAACGAGGAATAATTGTAGGACGCCTGAATCCACGAAATCCATGATTTATGTGGTCAGCGGGAACACAACGCTCCATGCCCAACAGATATCCAAGAACTTTTTTTTAAAAGAACTAGCACTTACAAACCAGCATGAACTTTTATCTTTCTTTGGACAGGAAAGCGTCACAGGACTATCTGGAACCAGTTATCTGGTTGGATTGCTTATGTAATATTTCTTATGACGCTTTCGTGATAAGGGATTACAGGAAAGCAGTGAACATTTTATATTCTTTTCCTAGTCTTGGACTGATCCCTTGATCAACCTGTACGATCACTGTACATATCATATAACGAGTCTGGACCCAACTTCCAATTTAACAGCTATGGGACGAATTGGAGCGCAGGATTAGACCGCAGCCAAAAGAACCTTCTTTCAAATTGCAGTTGCTTTTCAGGAAGAACGAAGACAAATTCCTCCTACATCTATCGGAAGTTAGTGGATAGTATGCTCAGTAGAACTGAGGCTTCCCAAAAAGCAGCGTACTAAGTCTTGGGTTTCTAAATTAAAACTCTTCTTTTCAAATTACCTATGAATGTCCGAATACTTGGTCACGTAATTCACCACAGATTTCTCATGACTTGAACTGCCTAGAAGTAAATTCTAAACAAAACGGGAACAACCCTCCCCCAGTCTATTGACAGTAACTTAGCCTTGGATGTTTTTATTTCAGAACTGTTGGCCTTTTATCCCGTTCGTGTTCATGACATCCGGGTCTTTAAGAGTCTAGCATTTACACAAAACGAGGGGTCGTGGAACTCGTGTTTACTTGTTCCTCCTCTCTTATGTTGATCCCAATGTCTACCTTTATATAGGGTAGAAATCCATTAGAGAGCTGCACAAGGATGTTGCTCTTTGTTACTAACAAGATGTTGCCAGCTTTGGAAAAACTTTTGTTTATCCAATAATGAGTAATCGGATTAAAGAAATCCTTCTCGGCCGTGTAAAATCGAAGAATGTTTTTAGAGAGTGAAATATTTTAAGGTCCTGTAAGTAAACAAGACAATGATGTGGTCAGGTATAAACAATATAAGAAAGAAGGAAGATTTGAAAAATTTTTTTTAATGAGATCAAAGGTCGGTAAAGATTTACAGGTGGAGTAAAGAAAGTGCTTTGAAACAACTAACAAGATTTGGTTTGTAAATTTTGAATCTGTTTCTTATAAGAAACTGGAGTGATATTTATGTATGACCTATTTCCACCATTATTGTCGACGAAATTGGAAGATATGAACTCCCAGAAGATACTTTCTACATGTTTATATTTGTGCTGCTTTTCCACTAGATGGAGTTATTACACCCGAATTGGGCTACCTAATCTTCCTTATCGAAAAAGAGGGGAAAGAAAACAGCTCTGAAATATCATTTGTTAATGGGAAGTCCAGAATATAGGAGGAGAAAGATAATTGTCTTGTGAAGAAATAAGTTGCTAGATCCAAATCGATAATAAGAGCTGGTAGCATCATCTTTTTTTCATCCAGCTTTAATAATGCCGACTTAACAAGAAAGTTTATCTTTGGAGATAGAGTCCGCAACCAATAAAGGAAATGTGAGGGACATGAAGTGTACCTTCTGAGTAATGAAATCATAACGATCTTGTACGAGTACACTACAGAAAGTAGTTCAAGAATAAAATGCAAAATAGTTGATATTAAAATCTCGAAATATTTCTTGTATCCAACATCATGTGTGGTGTTTCTGATATCCTATAGAGGACGCTCTTTCCAAATACTAGTAACTATTATTTGAGGGACGGAATGTAGAAGATTGATAATTAAAATGTTAACGATCGTTCGTCAAATGTAGGAAGAAAAAATAAAATCTATCCGTTTTGGGATGTTCGGAGATACGAAATTCTAAAAGAAGAAAATTGAGTGCTTTCGTCCCTCTTCAAGCCGAAGAGGGTAAAATCCACAAATGCATTCATTGTCGGCTGCCTGACTCATTTTACGAGTCCAATAGCGCAGCTGTCAAAGAACCGACGTGACATCTACCTCGGGGAGTCCAAGAAAGTCCTCTAGGGAAGAAACCTGCGTTCGTGGTGGCAGTATTTGGCCAATGAATGCAGATGCAAGTGTTGTGTTCGCAGTTAACATTTAGATTTCAAAGTTTCAAAGTTATGCGCAAGATTTCTTTCTTCCAAATGCGCATGTCAGTGCTAATTTGCACCTGGAAATTGTTTACTGTTAAAAAAAAAAAAAAAAGTGTTACTATAGTTATGTGGTTATCGACAAAATGGGAGATTTAAAATTGTCAATCCTACAATGTAGGTTTCAGCTTTCTCATCTTTACGTTAAAGTCACGTGGTCGTGTTTCGTCAATGACAAAAACGAATTTTGTCACTTTTGATAACTTCCACATCTCTCGCACTCTCTCCATTGGAATAATTCGACGTTCACGTACAGACTACCGATGGTACGCAGCATCAAACGTGAAACGCAGTGAGGCTGTCGATAACGTACACGCTGCATCGTGTCATGCTGAAGGATGTGGCGAAGTCATTTAGTTGTCAGTCTGTTTTCCGTCACCTCGTGGTTACACAACTGACTCTCGAACACGTGGTGCTTGTCCAATCAAACAAACTTCACTTGCACGAAGTTTGTTCCATTAGAACCCACGTATCTAATTACATTCAGTTGGCATACAGCGATAATGTTATTAGCCAAGAGAGAGAGAGAGATAGGCTACCAAGAGATATAACCAAGACAGTATGGATCATAGGGCACTGTTACCAAAATCATTAGTCATCCACCAAGGTCCCTAAATATTCCAGTTACTCAGTATACTAAGGCATGTAAAAATTAACTTTACATTTAAAACAAATTACCTTATGTGAAGAGGAGAAATTCTACTCCCTCCTCCTGCAATCGGCTAACTACAGATCTGATTAGGAGCCCTTTATAAGAGTATTCTAATCTCTGGAGGGATTCAAGCCAAACCTCTTCAAATGCGTGATCAAGTGGCGAACCCACTGTCCTGTCACGAAGGAGACAGATTTCAAACTTTGCATCCGAAAATTAGACTGCCTGTTTGTTGATGGATGGAGAAATCTAGATGAATTATATGATCTAGTAATGATTCAATTTTATGTTTTATGGAAATTTCACATAACCGCCTTCTTTTGTTTTTTTTGTTCCGCCTAACACTTGTAGGCGGAACAAAAAAACGGGATCTTCTGCTCTGTCGGATAATTATAACAGGGAACTTTGTCCAATGTTTGTAACATGGCTACAAATATTAGACAAACCTACAATAATATTACAGCCATGCGCTTTTCATTTTCCTAACAGTGGTGGCGACGTGCCTTTGTATTTCCCTAACAATGGCAGCTATGTGCCTTTGTTGTCGTTTTTTTTCAACAATGGCAGCTTTGTGCCTTTGTTGTTGGTTTTTTTTTTTTCAACAATGGCAGCTTTGTGCCTTTGTTGTTGGTTTTTTTTTTTTTCAACAATGGCAGCTTTGTGCCTTTGTTGTTGGTTTTTTTTTTTTTCAACAATGGCAGCTTTGTGCCTTTGTTGTTGGTTTTTTTTTTTTTCAACAATGGCAGCTTTGTGCCTTTGTTGTTGGTTTTTTTTTTTCAACAATGGCAGCTTTGTGCCTTTGTTGTTGGTTTTTTTTTTCAACAATGGCAGCTTTGTGCCTTTGTTGTTGGTTTTTTTTTTTCAACAATGGCAGCTTTGTGCCTTTGTTGTTTTTTTTTTCAACAATGGCAGCTTTGTGCCTTTGTTGTTTTTTTTTTCAACAATGGCAGCTTTGTGCCTTTGTTGTTGTTTTTTTTCAACAATGGCAGCTTTGTGCCTTTGTTGTTGTTGTTTTTTTTCAACAATGGCAGCTTTGTGCCTTTGTTGTTGTTGTTTTTTTTCAACAATGGCAGCTTTGTGCCTTTGTTTTTTTTAACAATAGCAGCGATTGTTACTAAAATTATTACTAGATCATATAATTCATCTAGGTTTCTCCATCCATCTTTGTTTTTTTAACAATGGCAGCAATGTGCCTTCGTTTCGACCATTTTATTGCTACTTTTCACTCTATCGAATACTTACTGAGTTTTTTTTTTTTTGTTGTTGTTACTGTTGCTTTATTCTGATGTATATCATCACATCAAAATAAATCTGTTTATTTTCAGATTGAAGAAATATCACTGCAATCTTTAAGAGAATATCGCAAAACAGCGGTTGTCCGAGGACAAAAAACGGTAATAACAAGGGACCTACCTCTGTACCAAAAGACACTAGAGAAGCGTGGTTTTGTCGTTCACAGCCCTCCCTGGTACAGAACACATCGTCTGGTAGAGACTAACAGAACTGTATATTATATGGCAGACAGTAAGTGACTTGTCTTTGTTCATCTGATTACGTAAAATTATTTTAAATTTATGTATATATTTGGTCCGACACCCAAAAACAGTCATCTTTTATGAAAAAGAAATTGTAAAATATCTGCTTGGCATTTCTCAGTTAGAAAATCACAACCCATTCATGCTAAACGTACAAAAGGACGCCTGCTTTTGAAACTGCAAACTATGATCGATGTATGAAACTCAAAAACATTTGAAAACGCGAACGGGTTCAGAAAGTTGAGATTACCAGTCCATTTCCTACCTATTAGGACCCTTTTATGGCTCTGAAGCAAAATTCCAACTCAAATGGGAAAAGTTAAGTGTGTGCCGGATGACCAAGTATCGTGTCACGTGGCGTACAATAACACCCATTCCGCCAGCTATCCGGAGAATGCACACATTGTTTAAACGACAGATACGCTGACACGTGATCTCGACAGCGGAGCACAGAAGAGAATCACTGCTTTGACCATCAGCCAAGCGTGGTTCTACTCCAGAAACGTGTTTATTATAAACCCAAAGTTAAAATCTTCTCGATGAAGAAAATTGTTCTTTAAAGAAACACGATTTTGACCTCCAGCGTCCACCATATCATGTAAAAGCTGAATCCTGCGTGGTAAGATTCAGAAACATCAAAAGATAAATGAAATCGATCAATGGAAACCCATCTGGTTTCTTAGCAACGAATAATATTTACTGCGTTATCAAAATCATTGATATCGCAATGGAGAATTCATTTGTGGCATCTTTTTCATAAAATTTTTCCAAATCAGGGATCCAAAAGCAGTATCTTCAATAATTATTTGAAAATAAGAAAACTAAATATAACCTCTATAAAATTCGCTATAGATACTAAAATGTCCCTATAAAACTTCAGCTTACAGCAACACAGATATACAAAATATTCCTACAGGCTCTTAAAAATTAAATTATCTACATTTCCCTAAACTGTTGTGGGTCAAGGGCAATAGATGATGCAGCAATGAATAATCCACTGGGCTACGCCAAAAACCGAATGCAGAAATTGTATGGATGTTAGCGAAAGATAGCTTTTGGTACAAAAATACACGGTTATTTCAAATGTTTCTCAGTGCACACGTATAAATAGGAGCTATTTCCATCCATCGGAAGAAGATTACGCACTATCTGAGCCTTTTCTTGGAAACTACTGATTTAGGTAACTGCTTCTTTATACAGCATTACAGTTATATATATTTATATATATAGCCCGTGCTCGCAAACAGATAACGAAGAAGCTCCAACTAGCTTCCGTATCGGTTTATGGACACAGTAAAGATAGGATTTGTATCTTCGAGCGGTGGAATATCTCTTCGATTTTTCACCAAGACAATCTTTTCGTAAAATACTTGTGATTTAAGAAAACATGAGTCACGAACAATGAGAGAATTGGAGAAGGGAAAGAATGGGGAGCAGTAGAGGGTAACATTATGAGTTTTCTTCTACTGATGGCAATCGATAAATGGTCCAGGGGTAGATCTTAGTCGACTCTACTTATAAAAATAAATCGAAGACTTTTTCAAAACCTGTTACTCTAAGTACTGTTGCTGTATGTTTGATATGCATGTTGTCAGTTTAGGTAGAGTAAAAGGGCTAATAATTATACCTTCTCAATCTTCTTGTAGAGACAGAAACTCTCCGTCAGGGTACGCTGAAGTCGGAACCGTTAAACTGGAGTCTCGTGCTATGTATGACGTTCTCCGATGGCGATCCTGGATTGTGTTTAGAGAAAAAGGAATTGATGCGGATTCAGCCTCATATTAGGGTAAGTAATACTGAAAGAAGAAAATGTTTGTGGACATGTTTGAACTAGTTCATTCCTCACATAATTCGAAGCTAAACCAAGTGCAAGAAGAAACTTACCGGGTACACAGCCTAAGCGATAACTTTTTATGTGATGTGTTAGCGTATTGCGTTATACTTTGAATAAATCAATAATTAATTTTATTATTATTATAATACTTTTGTTTTCTTAATTAAGAAGTTCTTTTGTAAGACCATATATACGAGGTATGAGTGAATTAGCTGATTGATTCTATTTGGATGTCTGTAAAAATTCAAAAAGAGGTATTCACAGCCATTAAGAGTTGATGATTAAAATGGGTGTTCGTTTTTTTTTTTTTTTTTTTTCATATATATATATATATATATATATATATATTCAGTTATGTTTTCTTGGCTTGGCCAGATCTGAAATATATTTGAGGTTTTTGAAGTTAGCATTTGGTCTAAATGAGAAAGAAGGCTGTTCGAAAAGTAGTGGCATATGTTTTAGTGAGCTAGTTAAAGGCATTTAATCAAAGAACAATGAAACGACATCTTAATGAAGGTACCCATGCCATTCAGGTATTTGTCCCACCAAGCAGCAGGTGTGGTCATACCTCTGCCGTAAAATTCAGGGACATTCCCACTCAACCAGGTTTCAATGCAATATTTAAAGAAATTTTTTCAAAGACTCTCGCAAACAAAAGTCTGAGGTCAGCAACCAATTTTAAGGTACTATACATCTGAGCTTTGAATATTGATTCAATTACTGAAGCTTCACTTTGCATCCTACTTGCCATGTCCTCATTCAAGATAAGGATAAAGAGAGGAATTATTAAAGCCAATGTGTTTATCACCTAACAACATTCAAGTCTTTCCATCATACCCAACATAGTCACGCGACCAGAAGAGTTTGTTTTTTTTAAAGTCTTTTTCCTTTTATTGTGAATGTCCCTGAATGCCTTTTATTTTTAAAATAACATTCGGTGCCATTCACATAAACTTGTACAGCATTAAATGGAAATATGCATTCAAAACAAATTATTTAAAATTCTGAATCAGTGATTATTTAATACCTACAGGTAAACCGGATACCTGGCATTCGAGGTGTTTTGTGGCAAAAAGACGCCCTCTGCAGTACAATGAACGAAGCCCGAAAACTATCAGGTAAGAGAAAATAAATAAAAGGAAAAAAAAAAGTGTGTATGATTGTGCGCGCGAGCGCCTGGTGTGCGTACATTTCTATACTACAAAGATGATTGCATTCGCTCCTGTAAGAGGGACTCAGCTCATTAACTAATGATTTCCACACGTCAACTGCGTGCTCTACCTGACCCCTAGAAAAGTAAAGCCAAAATCTCTCAGGTAAACTTCGGCTGTCATTACAAAAGCCACGTCACGTTTTATCTCGTGCAACAATAAACACGCGCGCAACGTCAGTCTGCCTAAGAAGACGTGAGTAGGCGAGATCAATTTAACCGGAAAAATCTCATCACAGAACAATACCAAGACTTTTCCATTAGACCCTATTAGATTTTCCATTAGAAATGAAGACGAGATTAAATTTTAAGATGGTTTCTCTTTCTTTTGCCACATCCGTTTTTCTTTATTGTTAGAAATTCTTCAAAAAATAAGTTACGTAAAACTAAAATATAAAATTATTCTTTCTTTCTTATCTTTTGTAGCCTTAGAAAAAGATTTCGCCCCTCCCATCTGCTTCAACCTTCCGTCGCAGTACCACAAATACCTTCACGCTGCCGAAACTCTGGGGTTATCTACACAATGGCTTCTCAAACCAATTACCTTTGGAACGCCTTCACCTGGTCCGAGATTACTAGATGTTTTCAGTCCTTTGGGACAAGCGGATCTGCAGGAGTAAGTATTAAAAGATCACTTTCCGTTAGTATCTTTCTTTTGAAATACTTTGGCACTTATCAAAATTATGGTTAGTTCAATAACACGAGTACTTATTGGGAACTTTGGGGAGAACAGGGGGAAGAGTAATGCTTCACTTAATTGATTCTCTTGAATTATATTTCCAAGTACAGCATTGTCTGCTAACGTTTAATTAATGATTTCCTAGCTAAGGTAATTAATTACTCGTTTCAATGTCTTTAAGAAACTGGAGACCCAATTAAACACGCAGACTTCCGAAAACTCTTAAACATTTCAAAGACAAGTCTTTCAACAAGAGTTTTCAATATTTCATAGAAAGGATTTGTCGTAATAAAATAAACAACAAAACAAGTTGTTTAACCATCTACAAAGTTTGATATCGCAATGATCTGATGATTCTCTGTCTTCGAACTTCTCAACTAATGTTGGAGTTTCCAAAGGCCACTCTTTTCTTCTGTATATTAACGACCTTCCATTGACTGAATGGAAATCCTATCCATCAATTCCAGGAAATCCTGGAAAAATACTATCGTTCCTGGAACATCCACGATCAGTTCCTCAAATGCTGATCTCCAGATTATTCTCCAACGGCGAAGATGAAAAACTTCGTTAACATCAATTATCTCATCTCTCTCAAAAGTCGATCGGTTTCCTCTATGCTTACCTTCAACAGCATCCAATCTAAGCAATAACACATTTCTGCCTTTACAGATTATATAAGCAAAACACTAGTGGTTTTAATGTGTGGTTTCTCAATTAAATAATTTCTTAATCAATGATTACAATGTTTGGCTCATTATATCGAGATCTGACTGTATTATAATCTTGAAGTCTCTGACAATCAATTGTCAGATCAATTGATTTTTTTTTTTTTTTTTTTTTTTGTTTGCAGCGCTGAATGGAGTGAAGTGTCGCAATGGATAAAGTGAAATACAGATCACTGATTCGGTTCCTCTGTCTGCAAGAGAAAAAACACCCCAACACAATCCACAAAGAAATAGTCGCTTTTTATGGAGAAAACTACCCAGGTTACAGTTTGTTGCACATTGGTATAAACAGTTCAAAATGTTGAATGATCTCAGTGAATGATGAAGAAGTCCCAAGTCACCCAGCAACTGTGGGACAGAAGTGTTGCAAAAATTGAGGCATTAATCCTAGAAGATTGACGTATTAGCGTCAAAGAACTTGACTCAGAGCTCCAAATTAGTGGATAGTCTGTGGAGAACATCATCCAACAGTTTCATATGAATAAAGAGTCTACTAGATGAGTTCCAGACTTTTGAACCCTTACCAGAAGAAGGAATGGGCACAATTTGCACATGAAATGTTGACGATGGGCCAGGTAAAACTGAAATATTGTCACATCCTGCTTATTTCTCAGACATTGCTCACTCTGATTTCTTCCTCTTTCCTGCTTTAAAGTCTTTCGTGGAAAACACTGCTGCCGAGTCATGGTTTGGAGGACAGTCAGAGGACTTCTGCAAAACTGGCCTGCAGAAAAGTACTGAGAGATGGCAAATATGTCATTGTCTGGTGATTATGTTGAAAAAATGCAATATATGGCGTTTGTTTCAACCTTACCTCACACCACTTCTGGGTGAATGCTTATTTTTTTTTAATTCCCCTCGTAATTGCATCTCAGTATTATTAGTCACAGAACGTGTAAAATTTTAATCATAATGACATTACCAGATGCCACCAGGAAACAAAACGAAATTAGTTTCATGGCTTGTTCATTTATCCACGAGCTACATATCCAAGAATGTAGCTGCCTGCATTAGCTTCAATCAATCATGGAAGATGCACCTGCTTTTTGGTTGATCACCTTATTAATAGCTAACCTATCATTTTCTTTGACAATGTCATATGTCACAGTTTCTTGGGTACCATTAGAGTTAACCTCTGACCTTTCTCGATAATCCGCCATCTCTTGGCTTTTTCTTTTATGGGAAATTTAGCGCATTTAAAACTCGAATTATTTCATGTAGTTTATTTGAAGATATACAAAAAAAAGTCTACCAATCTGCAGCTTGAATTATCTGTTTTAGAAACAGTCGGCACAGAGGTGTGGTACAGCAACTCGTTCCTAAGCCTCTGCTTGTCTTTGGCCAACCTGTCACCGTACGACTTTATGTTCTAGTGACGTCTCTGTTTCCTCTTCGGGTGTATGTTCACAGCCAAGGAATTGTCCATCACCGGTACGACCACTCGAAGAATTTCAGAAAGGTCAGTTGAACAATTTCATACAACCAGAAGTAATAACTTCTCATAATAATTATTAATAGTAGCAGTAACAACAGCTGCATTATTAGTTATAAAATTTTAAACGAAATGTTTAGTTTTTGTTACCAATAATAGTGTTTAACTGCAATACTGATTTTGTTTTCTTTTTTCAGATATCTGGACGCACCTGGCCTCTGTCCCAATTATGGCAATACATTTCTAAAAATTATGGGGAAAATGTAGTACACACGGCTATAGAAAATGTCTACCAACTGTTAGCTCAGACGTTATTAGTAGCTGAGTTCGTTTTAATGACCTCATCCACCGAATTATTTAACCTACCACCGGGATTTGGCAATTTCAGGTAGGTGATGTCAAGCTGATTAGCAAACCGGTTTCTGTGATTTGCAGAAAAGGTTGCTAGCCTCTCTGAGATATGTTTCCATTCTACAACGCTAATAATAATATATTTACTGCTTTTAGTACCATGAACACGATTCCTCTACTTGAAACTTTATGGCTACGTCTACATTTTACACCTTAAAACACCTAAAGCAACTTTTGTTTTACCATCTTCTTAACTATTTTCTTTTTCATTCCCCAGGTGTCACTACTGCTTTCAGTTACTGGGATTTGACGTTATCTTTAACTCCAGCTTTCATCCCATTGTAACTGAGGTCAATGGTCAGCCAAATCTTCAAGAATCCAACAAACAAGAAGATTATCAGATCAATCGGGTCAAACGATCGGTAGTGGAAGATATGGCTTCATTGCTGTTTGATCCTTCTCCAGTTGCACGACATGTAGAAGAAACAATTGCAGCTACAAGAGGAAACGTTGGAATATTGGTAAGAAACAGGGGTAAAAAATCTTCATAAGCCACTTCAAGAAACAACAGACCATGTTCTTAGACGGCATTCTCTCTACAACTTTATTTAAATTAAAAATAACGCGAAGCGAGCATAAACTGGCTGAAGCTGACAATACTGCATTAAAACTACATTTAATCTATGAATTTCTACGAAAAAAAGAAATACAATTTTCAGATTTCTATTTGTCTGATTTTAAATGAAATTTGGAATGGCTCGACAAATATTTTTTAAGACACCTATATATAAAGTTTCATAAAAATCTGTCCATTGGGAGTCGAGTTATTACTTGAGGACGGATAGACGGACAGACATGAAGACAATAGGCGTATATGCGAGCACTCCTAAAAAGTCAAAGTTTTGTGGGATTAAAAATGAAGCAAAGTTTCATCCTTAGGACCACAAATATTAAGAATTGTATTTTTAATATTATTCAAATAATATTTAATATAAAATGATATTATCCCTATTAAATAATATTTAAATAACTATTAACTTGAATAATCAGCCATGAAATAATATGACTGACTTCAATAGAACATGTTTAAATGCCTCATATGGCCACAGATATACGAAAAAAAATAGGGTCCCTTGGGAGGCCCCAATTTTTCGACCTCCTTCCCAAAGGGAATAGATATATCTATTTCTTCAGTAGAGCCAACTACTGAGGAATTCCACTTGATAGGTAGATCAATGAAAGATAAAATTTTGTCATTAGAATATTAAAAATCAGTGTGATTCTTAATTATTACTTTTAAAATATTAGATACTGTTACTTATATAATAAATTTAATTAATACGAATCTAAGTTTATTAACTTCTATCACTATAAAAAAAAATGTATAAGTTTTAATGTCTACTTCTTAATTCAATTATTTCTGCCATATATTTTAAAAATTTGCGCTGTGATATTTTATTACGTTGCGCAGCAAATTATAAAGAAAACGGTAAGCATATACAGTACTCCCTTATGTGGGAAGTTGCGAAACTAAAAACTACAGGAATAGGTTTTGGTTTCATCAATAAGACAACGTGGCATCGTTCTTATTGGTGCTATAGAAAGTTTGCAATAAGAAATTGCTTTACCAAAGTTTACTTTTCGAAAGCTCAAAAAGTTATCCCGACAAATTCCATGAACAATTGTGTTTTAAAAGGTGATCAATTATGTATTGTGTAAAAAATATTACTATAATTTGTCTTTCTAATTCAAGTTTATTTAGCATATAAGTCGACCTTACAATTTCAGACGATTTTTTGAGCCTCAGAGGTCAACTTATACGCTGATATATACGGTAGTTAATATTTATAACTGCAGACTACCTAAATATTAATAACTAGGAGATAAATATCCAGTCATTACGTTAACATGACAGTTTTTCTAATTACGCGTTACATTAATGACTCAGGAAACAGTCTGCTGCAGTCTAAACAGAACGTTAGAAATAATTTTGATAAGAACACGTATTGAACTCATTCCTCTGAATGCATTTTCAATTAGATTACAACAAGAGCCAAAGTAGACAAGCTCATTCTTTTCTCTTAACAGATTACCCGATTCCATTCCGCTAACTCTTTTGTTCCTTTTACGTAGGGTTTCAATTGCCACGTAACCCATGACCTTTGCTTGAGTCACGGTGATCTCCAGATACTGATGGATAGTCGCAGGGAAGCTGTTAAAGCGGGAGGATTCAGGCAGGTAACTTAGTCAACGCTGTACAAAAGTGTACTTGTCTTAAGAGAACGTGAGTTGGTTAAACTATTCCTTTTGTGTGTCGCGATTGGAACATTCGTCTTCTAATGATGAGGATTTTGTTATGTTTTCGTAATTTCGGCACGCGTCCAAACACAATGAAATCTAACTATGACCGCGGCGTCAAACGCGGTAATTAGCGGAAAACACAAAACGCTGCGGAGACGATAAACAGACTAAACCAGCGGAAAGCCGCACAATCCAAGAGGTTACAATTTAAGTGGTTTGTTTATTACAGCTGTAAAGTTTTGTAACAAAAGTAACTCAATAAGCAACCTCTATGGTAATGATAACTCTAATAATCCACTTAAGCTGGAAGGACAAAAGAATAATGCAGAAAAAAAAAATTTTTAAATCAAAAATGTACCCATCATTGCCTAATTAACAAATGTTTCACCAGGTGGCACACTTAACGATGCGGTTATAGTTCCCTTGGAACACATCCGAGAGACGTCGTTGGTAAGATCTGACCATTTATGCTTCGTGTGTTTTGGAGGTCGGTTTGGCTGTTTCGAATATTAAAATGATTGTGGTTTCACCGCATTGAACCTCATCCATTAAGATGTTTTGTTCCAGCCGTCAAGATAACTATGATTAGCGTTATTAATGATCAAATACAACTGACATTTTAATACATTTCCTGATCGGTTACATTATTTGCATTCGTACAGCTCTACCCGTCCACCACGGCCACCACTTATGGGCCATTGATCAAAGAGCTGGAGCAGATGTTGAGGAAAAGAAACCAGAGGAATAAATATGGAATGGCCGACCAGGCAGGCAATAGGTAAATATCCGAATCCGTAGCCTTTAACCTTTCGAGTTATCATGGACAAAGTTTTTTTGAATTAACAAATTTACTGATTTTGAATTTATTGATTACTTTGTCTATTTTCAGAGAGCCGTCCGTATACAGAACAGCTGACTTGCACAATCTTTTAGTGACCCTGGAGACTTACTACAATAGTCAAGAGAACGAAGAAAATACTTTTGATAGAGATGTGCAGATGAATTCTTGCTGGTAAGTACAGGATATCTATAGCGTAATTTTTTTTTTTAAATTAAAATTATTTTTAGAAATAACCTAGCGTAGATTAAATCATTTCCAAGTTAAACTACAACACGAGGCGCAGAGCCTCTATATGTATAGAAAGGATTAATCTAAATCTTGACTTTTTATTATAGTCTGACTTTCCAATAAGGGAGGTTATTTTCCGTGGTAACAATGTTAAAGCCATCTGGTAAGGAGTCGGCGAATTACTGTCATTAATGGCATCAATTTAGATTTAATTTACTTCTAGAATAGCAAACAGTTTTAACCACTTGTTCTATAGCATCACTTAAATCGTTTTTATATTAATAAGAGTCTTATTTCACTTCAAATGCTTTATATAATCGTTTGTTTTATCAGAGAAGACTAATTGCAGATAATACCTTAATTGGCTTTTATCAGTTTTTTTTGCAAATGGGTATCCAGTTCGCTCTCTGAGGGTGAAGGAAGATAGCACCCTTCTAAATTCTCCATTAATCTGGTACTCCCCAAAGTTCAGTTATTTCTCAAACTCTTTTCCTATCCATAATTTTGCTGATGGAACACATTGTATTCCACTTTCCAGTTTGAGAAACCTTGCCCTGCACAAATGAATATCTACCACCGATTCATTAAATGCTGATCTCCAAGTAATTTTCTAATAGTTAGTTAACTTCAGTCCTAAAACTCCCTTCGCTCCTAAAGCTCATCTTCGATGACACTCAGATTTCTAGACAAAGTCGCATATCTCTAGGGGTTACTCTGATTTCTAATCTCTCTCGGCATAAACATACCACAAATATAGCTTCCTCTGCATCTAAAGGACTGGGTTTTTCTCTTTCTGAGTTACTTTTTCTCAAACAACTAGTCACTCTGTACAAATCTAAAATCCGCCCTACTATACTGTTCCCCCATCTGGGGTGGTACCCCCAAAACCTCTCTACAAAATCTGTTCATTCTGTCTCATAGTTCCTCCTTCTGTCTTCCAAAGCAGTCCCAATACGTTCTGCAACCAATCAGCATCCATTTACTGTTCCACTTCAAATTCACAGAACCAACTTTTCTATTTTCCTCATTTATCCCTTCGACTTCAGCTTTCTGGAACAAGCTTCCTTCACACGTATTTCCTCAAAATTACAATATCTACAGAAATTCGAGTCTAATGTGAACAAGTAACTTTGGTCTTCTCCTATCCTTCAACCTAGGAACGGTATTAAGTACTATAGATTCTAATACCTTTCGTGTTTGGAGAGAAAAAAAAAAGTCTCAACACCTTTTATACTTAAACTGTTAATAATACAAACAAGATTTTGAAAGTTCAAGAGTATCTTGCCTCATGTCCGGACTTGTCTTCTGCACCGGAAACTCATGTGACGGTGGATACCTCTCCATTCCCAAACTTCCTGCCTAGTTTTAGAATACCACGATGTTCTGTACAAATTCGCTTGCGCTGTTTCATTCCACAGAGGTACAACTGTAAATTCTACCTACATCTCTGCTGTTGAAAGCACGCCACGTTTCTATTTTTCGGTTGAAAAACTTTGTTGCACAATCAATTAATTTTACTTGTAAATTAGATTTATTTGCATATTAATTGTAAAAATCTCAAATACTTTCAGTAATGTTCTTCGTGTTCTAGTATCTATTTACAGCACGATAAGAGCATTACAGATTTATCAAATCTGTCAGCTTTTTTAACCCCTGACCCCTGTTCAAAGCCCTGACTGATTATAAATTTGTCTTCCAGCAGAGAAACCAACATGAGCATAGCAACTAAACAATGGAACACAGGAGGAAGTGACGACAATCCAGAAAGCGGAAGTAAGTTTCATCCTTCGGCTCTTTTTGTTTTTGGGTTTTTTTTTTTTTTTTTTTATAAAAGCGTAATTTCGAATTTAAATGTATGCACGCCTTTGAGAAAAACAAAAGTGGATAAAAGCAACATCCAAAGTGCAAGCATGACGCAGAAAAAAACTGCTAGAACATTATTTAAGAAATAACACGAAAGATTTTGCATATGAAAGACTTTTGTGTTTAATGACTTTGTACTGACAATTACATCTTCTTCATTTCAGATCTGGAAATAGAAGGATGCAGCGAAGGTGAGTTACTGAGCAAAAGAAAATTTATTTTTGCTGTTAATATAATGGATTTTTTATATACTCCTGAATTTATTCGCCATCCGTGGATGGAAGATGTGCATTTTTCCTTCTTAATACACTGCTTTACTAAAATATTAGAGAATAGCACATTTCGATATCGAGCGCCCCCGTCGAATCTAAATGGAATATGTTTTGTTTTGTAATATATACTACGGAGTTCAGAAAACATTTGTATTCACGAAGGAGTTTTGATACAAAGATGAAAATTATTTTGTTTTATATCTTGAAATCGCTATACCAACCACACGAATTTTGGTTTCGATCTGACAATTTTTTTTCTTTCCAGCTCTGAATGAAGTGAAGTGTCACAATGAATAAAATGGAATACAGAGAATGATTCGGTTCCTCTTTCTGCAAAGGAAAACACCAAAACAATCCATGAAGAAATGGTAGCTGTTTATGGGGAAGATTGCCCAGATTAGTGTTGTTGTACATTGGTATAAACAATTCAAATATGGAAGAACTTCGGGTGCATGATGAAGAATTCTCTGGACGCCCAGCAACTGCTGTAAGAGAAGAGTGTTGCAAAAATTGAGACATTAATCCTGGAATATCGCCAAAGAAATAGCTGCAGAGCTCCAAATTAGTGTAGGGTCTGTGGAGAACGTCATCCATCAACAGTTGCATATGAGTAAAGGAACTGCTAGATGGGTTCCCATACTTCTGACCCCTTACAAGAAGAAGGAAAGTGCAATGTTGTTTATGTGCCAGGAAAAAGAAATATTGCCGCGTCCTGCCTATTCCTCTTTCCTCCCCTGAAGTCCTTTCTTCGTGGAAAATATTTTACTGCTGAGTCGTGGTTTGAAGAACAATCAGGGGACTTCTGCAAAACTGACTTGCGGGATTGTATTGAGAGGTGGCAGATGTGTCACTTTGTCTGGTAACTATGCTGAAAAATTGTAATACATGGTGTAATACAATTCGACCTTCTATCAAACTACTTGGTGAATACAAATTTTTTGAACCCCATCTCCCTCGTATAAGTGAGCTTGGGTGTATGATTTTTCTAGAACAGCAATTCTATATGAAAATATCGGATGGACTCTAAGTGTATATAAATATACTCATGTTATTCTACAATGCCAATGGAAAAGCATTAATAGAAATATAGTGAATTTAGAGTATTTTCAACGCTGATTTTGAATATGCAGCCCGCTTTTTGTTAGCACCCTTAATTCAAGCCTTTCTATTTTAGTTTTCACCTACTTAGATTTTAGTCTGTTCCTATCAGTTTGACTGCTGATTGAGAGGTTCTGGAGGTGGAAAAGGGACCACTGCATCTTGCTACAGTGGTTAATTTCCATCAGTTTCTAGAGTTTACACCTACCTGCTTCCAGCATGTCAAATGGATATGTAAAGCCAACTTCCAGACGGATCAATCAGTCGTAGTTATGAGCGTGGAGTAAACATTGTTACTTATTATTGAACTCTTACTCAGCACAAGAAGTGGGCTTCTCATATAAGCTGAAGTAATAATTGGGCTTCGTGTCTCGGATGCTGTTTAAAAAAAGTATCAGTACAATTCACTGTTCCCATGGTGCGGAGGGAACAAACCAACTATCTCAGTGACTGCTGTTTTGGTATAACTCCAGTTGAACAATGGAAAAGGAAAGGGGAAAAAAGTTAGTATCCGAATATCCCGTCAACCATTAGATCAGTTAGCTGCAGTAACAACAATCCGTTACTCTAGAAACTCGGACATTAAAAAGGAAAACACAGATGATTCAATAGAAATTGTCCATACCAGCTCTGAACCAAAATACGAATACCCAGATTAAAACCGGCTTCATCTTAAACTCAAAGTGAATTTAACGATCTTGTGTACGATTTAAATCTAAGGCCCAGGCAGAGCTTTTAGGATTTCGATTGAAGGAGTGAATTCACTGCAAAAAGATAACAACTATCTCTATATTTTATTATTAGAATTATTATAATATACATTACTAGCTGATTGAGTATATAGGGGTGGAATCATCTTAAGTTCAATGTTGAATGCTACAGGGAAGTATCGTATCAGTTATCGCCACCAGCTAGGAGCTAAGGGCAATGTCTGCACGGGTGTACTGTATTCCACAGAAGTTTTCTATCAGGATCTGTCCCCTCAGCTTCAAGTCAGACGCCAGGTGTAGTCAAAACTTCGATTCCACCATTCGTTTCTCTCCATTCAGATCAAAGCTCAGGTGACAGATGCGAAGTATAATCACAACAATTGAGAAATGAATATATAAAAAGGGTTGGCATATAAAGTTTAATTTTTTAAACGATAAGGATTCATAATATCATATGCAATTTTTAAAGCTCAATCTATTATACGAGGTGTGGAAATAAAGTTCCCTGGACTGTTGCGGTCACGTTCAATAACTCTGAAAATAAACGGAAGTAGTATGTTTTAGTCCAAACTTCTTCCAACAGATGGTGGTAGAGAGAGAGAGAGAGAGAGAGAGAGAGAGAGAGAGAGAGAGAGAGAGAGAGAGAGAGAGAGAGAGATTGTCCAGTAGGCTGACAGGTTGCAAGTAACAACCAGTTTTCGATAGTAGCCTTAATGTTCCGTGTCAAGATTTTGCAATGGAGCAACGAACGAATATCAATTTTTGCTTTAAACTGGGAAAATCTTTAACAGAAACGTGTGAAATATTAAGAACTGTTTATGGTGATGAAATGTTAAGTCGTACCAGTGTGTTTTAATGGCATAAGCAGTTCAAAAACGGACGTGAGGATGTTCGTGACAACCCCAGAAGTGGATGTCCTTGAACCTCTAGAAATAAGGACACAGTTGCAAAAGTTGGGGAAATTGTGACAAGGGATCGTCGCTTGACCCTCAGAATGATGGCTGATGAAACGAAGATTTAGGGAAAGGAAGGTCTGTGCAAAATTTGTGACGCACAGCCTATGGATGAGCGGAAACAATGAAGAGTGTTATTATGAAAGCACTTCACATCCAGACTTGTCAAGATGATCCTAATTTCCTGAACTGCATTGTCAGTGGAAATGAGCGTTGGGTGTTTCAGTGCGTCCCAGAGACGAAGCGTCAGAACATGCAATGGATTTCAAAATCATTAGCGAAGCCCAAAAAGTTTCGTTTACAGAAGTCCAGGATCAAGACGATGGTATTGTTTTTCGACAAACAGGGTGCGATTCACAAGGAATTTTTACCTGAAGGAGAAAGAGTCTGCGTTCTACGTACAGACAAAGAATATTGAAGCGCATTTCCCGGGTGAGGCCGCAATTTCGAGTGAAAGGCGGCTCGCACTTGTTGAGAAGACAATTCTAACGAAATTTGGTATTGTACAGAGCAACCCTCCGCTCTACTCTCCAATCTCGCACCAGCTGACTTCTTCCTCTTTCCCAAGTTGAAAACTACCCTCAAAGGAAAGAGGTTTCAGGATATTGAGGACAAAGAAAAACGTAACCACCGAACTGAATATCATCTCTTTGGGCGCCTTCTGATTCTTTTCAGAAACTTGAAGAATGGTGTGATAAGTGCATTCAATCAGGTGATATTTTAAAATTATTTAATAATAATCCAAATAGGTTTTTCATCACCTTTAGTAGCGAGATAACACATAGCCACAATCGCGTGACGCTGAATCCATGTTACAGTCAACATAACGAGGTAAAGGTAATTTGTAATCCCTCATCCCTCTAATTGGGAAATTCGGAATTTTTGTCCTCAAAAAAATTTGACCAGCCTTCGTATACATTCACAGGAATGTCATCTAATGTGTTATTCAGTACATTCTCCAATATTTTTATAGGGAAGTGTAAATCATACACCTTATCAATAAACTTAACATTAGTATGGTTTTTCGTTTCTTTCATTTCATTCGTAATCTATGGATGAGATCCCACTGATCATAAAATTAAGTTAGTTCTAAGATTGTGTAATATTTTTTGTTTCACCACTGAAAATTCTATTTGTACGCCCACAGATCCATCGACAATGCCCTACTTAGCCCACTTCTCCGTTACTCCAGCCATAGATATTACCCCTGCATTTTCGCCGTTGGTCACCGAATACGTGGCCAACGTAACCTACGATCAGCTGTTAATCCGGATAACTGCCCGATCACAAAACTGTCAGACTGAAGTGAGGATTGATGACAAGTATGGAACTTCCAGGTGGGTAAGAATAAAATCTTATTTAAAGAACAAACTAATTTTCGATTTTCACACGGTGACAATGTATTTTAATGAACTACACTTATTACAGACCAACATACCATGATTTCGTCATCTAATGGTCAACTGTGCATGAGTTTGTGCCAAAGCAACTAAGGCTATTAGGCGTCAATTATCTATGCAACCCTCGCCTGAGACCGACTAATTACTCAGCCACGTTATGAAAGATATTTGGCCTTAAATTTTATCAAGGCACTTTAACAATAACCATACAGTAAACAAAGGTAAATCAATCCCTACCTTTTCCAAGCCAAAAAAAGGCACGTGACGTATTCAGTTATTGTATAGCATTCAGTTATGCAATATAATCGCAATTTTTTACGAATAATTAAAAAACAATTTCAATTTTAACTTTAAATTAAATGATTAGACCACGTGTACGCGGTCTGGTCATGTCAAAAGCCTATCCGATAAAGAAACCCACTCCAGTGGTTCTGTATTCTACTTATTTCCACTTCAAACTTGTCCCGCTTGATAATTTGCATATATCATCACCATGTACTGACATGCAAATATCCAGATAGTTAAAATAACTCTTTTTGGACGGGACAATTCTATGAAACACAGAGTATAAATCCTTCGACCATAAGCTACACAATGCTCAAAGATACTCTGAATTGGCGTGATCTAGATGATCTTCAATTCTTTTGCCTTATGACTGCTCAAAGAGTTCCCACAATATTCTTGAATGATGAACAAAGCGCCATTTTTCTGAGAAATGCATACAACAAAATTGGGAGGGGGTACCAGCTGCATGATCTATGGTTCACAAAAAAAAAATCCAGCTCTGAGTTTGTTAGCACTAATCTCGGGGAACTTTGCGAAAAAACGGAATAAGATCAATCTATCATTGATCTGGTGCTTCGGTAAATTGCTCGGAACCCGAAAATGAAGTGACAGGAGCATTTTACTTGGAAACACAAGGACATTTACCGATCACATTTCTGCTTCCAAGTGTATGATTGGTTCTTTTTTGTCCACGTTATTTCCATTGATCGGCTTAGAGTTGCTGTCCATATTCAGTATCTAAAAAAAAAAATTAAATCTTAGACAAATAGGAGCTAAATAATATCCAAGGTGATGAATCTTACATACATCCCACTTGATAATTTACAATCAGAATATTGCTCAAACCAAAGAACCTTCTTTTATATAGAAAACTCTGCTTTTTCTCTGTGCCACACCAGAAAATGAAGTGACAGTCTATAGATGCTTTTTGCTCAGTTTTGAACCCAGAAATTGTGGCAAGTATCCTCGGGTAGACAATTTTGTTGCTTTGACATGTCATCAACGGCAGCAGGCTTACGTTGGGTGGAAGGAATTCATCAACACTACTTCGTACGCATGATACTTAACTGATTGCAATTTTGAAATTTTATTTCAACATGGTTCTTTGCGTTGGAACCTTCTGGGCCTTTAAAATCACACATGCAGAAATAACAAATCAGATGTGGATGGACAGAGACTATAATCACCATAGTAACAGTGAACTCTTTCCGATGAAAAGTTAATTTAAAGAGGTGTTGTATCAAAGAACGGGAGGGGATGGCAGTGTTCCCTCGGTGGTTAAAATTTTAATGCGTTTCGTATATCGGATTATCTAGCTTCGAAAAACCCATGCGCTGGTAGAAGTGGTCGACTGCAATTGTGTCTGTTGCCCGGTAACGCGTCACGTGATATAAATCATATTCCAGACGAGTTAATGCGGAACTGTACGGGTGACGTCACAAACCTACTATCATTATAGAACATGCGCACGCTTTTTAATGAAATTTGTCTCCGCACTTGGAGTCAATTGGAAATAACCTTACAAATCCCACTGAACAGCTTATCACGATATGCGCGCGTGACAACGCCATTAGGACTAATTTGTTGTAGTCCTAATCTATTATAAACATGGTAATGTTCTGGTGGCACGAACTAGCCTGCCACATGCCGCTTGATTGGGTGCCGCGGCTAAATGAAATCTGTGCGCTGAATCATCCAGCTATTAGTGTTATCAGTTAATGCCACGTTCAGAACTTGACACGCTAAAAGATGGTAAAAAAGAAAGATTTTCCTCCGATACATTTCAATGGCTGCTTGTTTTACTGTTATTGCCAAAGGAATAAGCTTAGTAAGAAGAGCAGACTTCAGATACTAATGCTGCATTAAGGGACGACACCCCCCCCTTCTGCTTCCAGCCTTTATTTCTTACGTAACCTCATTTTTCATCCAGTTTTTAATGGCCTTTTCCCCTGATTCAGGGAACAATGTTTAATAGTCGACCTTGACACTCTGTCATTGATATGCTTGTATCGTAGGTGTCTTCCACGTGCAAGCCACAGCTATTAATTTACTCATTAATTCACTTGACATTTTAATGTTCCAACGTCGCTAATTGCCAGTTTAAAGGCCACGAAACAAGAGATCCCTCTGTGCTCGCACATAAGTATTGCAGCTTACTTGGATTCACCATTTTATAACACAATTTATTACATTCTCTAGGTTTATTAGATTTTCCTGTTGTTGCTACGGGCATTTGAGGCCCATAGCAACAACACGATGGATACGATCTATCTTTAACTTCTGTTATTCCTTTTAAATAAGGAGAGACAGAGATTCCGAACGCTAACAAAATATAAAGACTTACAGGTCTCGATTCAGTGTTCATAAGAACATTTTCTTTATTATCGGTGCCGAAGACGCTCCCGAAATGAGTTAGGAACCAGTTTCTAAAATAGTTGCATCATAAAACTTGGAAATCTTTTAAATTCTATGATGATACAGTAAATGTCTTTCTTTCTGTTAATTTTCTCTCTCTGTTGTGATAATAAAATTTCTGTTTGTTGTTGTTACTTTGCAGACCAACTAATTATACCTTGGGGGTCGGTGAAAATCGGATTAACTTCCTGGTCGTGGACATAACGCATACGGAACCGTGGGTGATCAATATTTACTCTTTGCTGATCTATCGCCTGCCAATTACACATGGAGAGCCGCCCTTTGACCCGGCATTTTCACATCAAGTGTGCAGCTTGAAACAGGTAAGCAATTCTGATGTTTGGGAAAAAAAAATAAATAAATTATCAAGGTACATAAAAATTATATAAAAACATATGCTTGTGAGTCTACTTTCAAATTGTGGACTGATCCAATTGGTCACCAAGCGTCTTCAGTGACGCTTGGTGACTTTTGCAATTACTTCCAATCAAGTTGTTTACCTTCTTCGGATGCGGCCCGTTAACTAGTCCTCTGTCTGACAATGTTATTCGAAGCAATATGGCCTTAGTTGCAAATGTTGCTAAAAACCAAAACAACAACAACAATGTTATGTTCTCCACCACATCTTCAAATATATTTCTCGATTCTACTTTTCTTCTGAGGTATTCATGGGGAATAATGTGAATGGACCTATGAAAGCATCTCAGCCCGTCGCTTCAGCAGATCAGTTTTTGTCCTCAGCGCCAGCAATATCAACTGAGGTATCTCATTCTTCATCTAACAGAAGTAGAGCGCCGCTCTTCGCCTCTGCAACCAATCAGAGCTCTGGATTTCAAGCTATTCCTAGCCAAGCTCGGTCTTCCGTCAGTCAGCTTGCTCCTTCCACAGATCCTTCAGATGTTGAGGGTTTTCAAAACACTGAATTAGGCCTTCACACCTCTGTGAGGAAGTTAACCACCTGTTATCCGGACTCTGCTTCGTTTCTAGATTTAAGTAATCTATCTGAACAAGAACGTATTTTAGATACGGATATTTGGCCAATTGACGCAATTATTAAGCCATACAGGTCGTCTTCTGGCACTCACTGCTGCCCACCTTGCCAGACCTACTCAACCTAGCTAGCAGTTATCTTCTCGATGAATATCAAGATCTTCATCGTTACTCTTTTATATCAATTGTGGAAGTGTTGTAAAAAATATCACTGCTTTTCGTCTCTTCCTTCTGCAAAAAAACTTTTGCCATAGTCGCCCTCACTGAAACCCTGGTTACATCCACATATACTTGACAATGAATTTTCACCTCTCTCCTAATCTGTCTATCTTATTGAAGGTATCTCGTTATTAGTTAACCATGCAGGAAAGCTTCTCCTGCTTATGCTTTTTTACCTTGCTTTCCCAGTTTCTTTAGCCATCATTCAACAATTAGAGAATATTATAGAATCACCAATCTTTCTGGAGCCTCCAAAAGCAATACCACTCAATTCTAGGTAATTTTAATGTCCCAACTGCCTTTGACCAGAATCTTTCACCAAATTCACTGGCTAAATAATTTTGCAGCATTTGGTTTAGTAATGCCCTATCTCAAACCTGTATCTTTCCCACCCGGAACTCCTCCTACCTTGATTTAGTTTTTACCAATGAATCAACTCTCTTCACAATTTCTAAAGGTGATAATTTCATCCGATCAGATTACTTCCCTATTTTTGCCGATTTTTTTCCTTTTATTTCTGAACCTTCCCCTCTGACATACTTTTTTAACTTTAGGAACACCGGCTAGACTTAGTTAAATCGGTTTCTGGGCAATGTTGATTGGATTTCCATCCTTTTGAATCGATTGATCATTACATTGATTATCTGTAAAGACAATTATTGTGTTATTATTTGGTCCCCACAGCAGGAATATCTTTCTCAAAAACTTAAGAATTCAAATTAAATTCTTATGTTTTCGAAATCATGGAGATCTTTGTCGTCGCTTAGAACATTCCTCTTCGCTCCAGCCGATAACTCCATGGGTCTCTTTTTGTCTACAATATCAAACTATTATCGATTCTCCATCTCTTCTTGAACAAATACCTTTCACTACACCGCTTGAATTCTCATTATAAGACTAAATTTCTCACTGCCTGTCCCTCGTACTCAACTCTTGGAAGTTCTCAGTTCCGTTTCCTTCAGGTATTGAATAATCACAATATTGATTTTACGCTTAAACGTCTATGTATAAGAAACTGTTCTTTACTGTTTTGTTAATCCAAATTTTAATATATTGTATATATTTTAAATACTAGTTTTGTATTGATTAATACTGTTTTGTATTAATTGTCAGCGTTCTCACCATTATCTGGGATCTGTCTGCCCTGTGGGTGAGAAAGTTTGTAAATAAATAAATAAAAGAACTTAACTTCTTGATTGGAAGTTGAACTTTTTTGATGGTGGTGATTATCTTGTGGCATCATAATATATAAACAGTTGGGTCATTTGCATATAACAACGTTTGGATGTGACGCAAAGAATGGATCAAGAGCCACTGAGAAAAGCATAGGTGATAGGATGCTGTCTGAGGAATTGCTCTCAAATTATGTGGATGAAACTTATACAGAATGAGATAGAAGAGGATAGCTAAAGTATTACCTTCAACCGCCTATAGAATTCTCTCCACCATAGTTCTGTGGCAGCATGCTCTTGTTCTTACGAGTGCCAAAGTTAAGTGCGAACGAACCAAGAGATCGTCCGCGGTGTCACTGTGGGTACCACCTGCATCGATCCTCACCAAAGGAAAGAGTCTCGCAACATGACTCTTCTTGGAGGGTCTGAACCGGTATGCAGAATTTCTTGAGATAACTCGATTTGCGGGAAATCTTAAATTAGATTGGAAACATTCAAATGGGATGGAATTTTCATATATTTACTCGCATTCCCAACTGACAATAATTTTCTTACACAGCGCAAATAATATAATGAAATTAATATACACAAATATGATGAAACTTATTGAAATCGGACGTGTACTTTTTTATTCTGCAAACAGGCGCACTGGCCTTGCAATCCATAACAATATACTGATGTCTTACTTGGCTCTGTATTGATCCAAAACAACCCGACCCATACGAAGTCCATCCCAAAGATTCGGTTGATGGACTCTGCAGTTTCAGAATCATAACCTTCCTACTGCGCATGAGATTTATAAATCGCAATCTAAGCATGACATTGATTGCATCTTATGTAGCATGTGTTCGTCGTACTTAGCGACCCGCCTACAGTCTTCCTGACCTTTCGCACCACTTAGACATAACTCGTCGTGCCAGACGAATACGTACACAACTTCATCAGCTGGCGATCATAACCAAGGACTCTGCTGTCTACTAACTCCCTCTTCGTGGTTAATACGGAGGGGGGGGCTGTGTTTTGTGGCATGGAACATGACGTGCTAGTTCTGTGGGCACACAATTCGCCTCAACCACAGACGAAGCCAGTTGACGGGTTACTACAGGGAATAACACCGCGTCAGGCTAACGGCGACATTACGAAAAAAAAAAAAAAAAGAAATAAACAAAAAATCGATCTTCCATAAGATTAATTAGTGTTCAAAGGAGCGGAAGAGAATAGACAGATTCCCAACGGTCTCAGGGGTAACTTATTCGCGCGCGCGCTACTAGTTCGGTTACAATTACGCCATGCAGACTTCAGTTCCGTATGGCAACTTCGCCCATACTTTCGATCTTCGAGGCGTGTTCGTTAACGCTCCCTGACCACGACACTCCCACTGGCAATCCTATCGAGCTCTTACCACAGGAAACCACAAAGCACGACGCCAAAAAAGAGAGAGAGAGAGAGAGAGAGAGAGAGAGAGAGAGAACGAAGGCGAGAAAAGAGGAAGCCCATGCAGAATCATCTTTCACTATTAATTTCCCTTTGACAGCCACCTGTTCAAAAATTTACCGGAGGGTGCCACACCTCCAAAACGCACTGTCGGCACGTTGCTATAGCAACAGGGCTACATCGATACGGTGTTAGCGTTAGAAAGTGCCGAACAACCTATAAAATAGTTATTTTGTAAAAGTAGTTAGGTTTAGGAGACGCAAAACAATCCATGCACCAGGGTCTACAATATAAGAATCTCAAAACAATTTATTTTATTCTTGCTGTAACCCTTTTGATATTTTCCACCGCTGATAATTCGACTGTATATTTCTTCTGCTCTTCAGAATCTGCGGTTCTATCCTGTAGTGCCGTTACAAAAGCAAACACGCATCCAATATGCGAATGCAAATAATTGTGATCTAGCAATAACGTGGCTTCGAGGCCAAAACCACTCAGCAATGACTCGCATACAACATCTGGCTTCACCAAGGTCTCGGATTGGTCCTCTGAAACCTTGGATTTGAATCCAATTGATTGCAAACTATTGGTAGATTTTTATGTTGGGTAAAGTTTTTTAGTGTTACGTTACCCTATGGCTATATTCGTTGATATAAAATAATATAAATTACATTTCCATTTCATAGGAATGCGAAATGAGAGTATCTCCAAATGAGATGTGTGGAGTCCAAAAGGATGCAAAAGCATCTCGTGATTGGGTTTCTTATATGTCAGATGTGGCTTCTCAACCAGTTTGCAATACAGGAGATGCTCCAGGTAAGTTCATTCAGAACGGTTATTCACAAGAGATTTCTTATTCATTAATAATTTTTAAATTATCAATCGTATGAATGCAGCGTTCAATGAACTCGAAGAAAATAATTCTTGTCAGTCTCGACTGCTGCAGAATACCAACTGGGGAACACAATTGAATGTTAAAGTAATTATTGTCGTATGCTGCGTAAACCGAACTGAAAGATCCTCCACAGTATTTTACATTGCCATTCCTTGTTAACCGTAAAACATCCTCACAGACTGCCCTCACCAACAAACGGAAAGGACTGCACCATTTAAATCTCTTTCGAATTTCTGTGCCATTAACGCTACATCTCGTAAGAAACAACGCTAACTTGATTGAATTCTAGAGTAACTTAAAATGAATTCGCTTATGATCGCTTTTAACTAAACTTCATATAATTTTCTGTCAATAGCTTATGAACAGACGCAATAAGGCTGTTGCAGTCCATGCACCATTAAACCTTAATAACAATAACAATTTATAGTCTTTCATATGAAAATTATCTTTGACCACACATTTATTTCAGTTGGTCTGGATCCTTTGCGCTTTTTATTTTAAAAATTAGTACACTGTATATTTGTTCAGAAAAATTACGAAAACACCAAGGACTGAAACTCCGGTACACAAAAATCAAGAAATGAAGGTCCCCTACTTACGCTCTTTGAAAAGATCGTAATACCAACTAAGCCAACACTGTTAAGGTCATAATACCACTCCTTATCAAAACTATAATCCCAAGGGAGGGGGTCCATTACAACAAGCCGCTTGGAAATCCTTACCAAGATTCAATATGCTCTCGATAACAGGGTAGAAATCGATATATCTTTCTAGGAGTAAAATCTACATATTGCAAGACCTACAAGATCTTATAAAAATCTTAGAATTATCGTTTTATTAGAGAAGAGCATCTCATTCAAATTGGATCATGTCTCATTGCAAGACAATTCGCTGTATGCGATAATTGGGTGCATGACAGTTCGGTATAGAGGACTATTTGGTGAATGACATTTCGCTGTATGTGACACTCTGGTGAAAGACAATTGGTGGCTATGACAATTTGAATTCTTTGGGAGAATTCTGTATATGGCAAAGCAAGACAAAAAATACAAACTTCTAAACTTGCAATTCTGTAATTGGCGAGTTTAATGATCACGACACCATTCTTGACATTTTATATTTTTGATGAAGCGTGCTATCCACCTTCGCAAATGCCAAGGGCAGGTTAAAGATTGGGATACAAAAGAAACTTGTTTGCACTTTTCTTTCACTTCTGTTGCATTTTTTTTTAGGAAATACACATGGGGGATTGGAGTTGTTCCAGAGACCAAAAGTAGAGGTCATTAATGGCCGGCTGGGCAATGCGCATCTTCTGACGTTCGGTTTGCAACCCACGCTATAGTTTTTATTGCACAAAGTTAGTAGCAAGCTAGTACCGTGGATGGGTTAAGGGTAGGCAGGTAAGCTTCCCTGGAGATCGTGTAGGGGTCTGAATTGGAGTCCCCTATATGGAAAAGAGCTATGGCCCAGTGAGACATTTCCACCCGAGTCCGCGGTTCTCGACGCTCCTGATTAAAGGATGGTATGTTGAAAGACACTTAATTAGCATGGAAGACGGTAGTTAAAATGTTTTGTTTTGCTTTTTTGCACCAAACAACTAAGCTCGTGAGGCGTCTGTATGTATTCCATTGTCTGTTTGCCTTGTTTTCTTCATAAAAACCAGAGTTACCAGGTGTGGGAGGGAACCAAGCACCCACCCATAAAAATTCTTCCCTTGTGATGGGATTCACATGCACTAAACAGAAAGAAGAAATGTGGAACTATTTTTTCTTCAGTTGCTTGTCTCAAAACTATTCGCTTGGATCCAAAAATTTCAAATTTGGATTCATTCGTCCGCAATACGTTTTTCCACTCTTCAATTGTCTAATTTTGATGGCTCTTAGCCCAAGCCAACCGTTTCTTTCGATTTTCCAGTTTTCGACTACTACAAGACTATGAAGTCCTGCTTATTTAAGGCACAGTT
Source organism: Mastigoproctus giganteus (assembly GCF_048544385.1). Lineage (NCBI taxonomy): Eukaryota > Metazoa > Arthropoda > Arachnida > Uropygi > Thelyphonidae > Mastigoproctus > Mastigoproctus giganteus. Next base: position 75,445,915 of record NC_143585.1, on the reverse strand, counting down.
TTAGAGTGTATGTAGATGTGGTGGGAGTTTCTCTGTTCCTATTGAACTCAGTTCGGATTTCAGGTGCAATCTTCTATAATATTGAAACAATAGTCCCACTTTCTAGAATCATCTACAACGTTTTACCACATTCAGTAGTCCTCTATACCTTCCTGGAATATTCTAGAAATTTCTTAAATAATATTAAAGTTTTTTTGATTTTTATACATAACAGAAAATATTTTAACAAAAATCGGTAAACAAATTGGTCCTATTTTAACAGAAACTTTGAAAAATAAAAAAAAAAAATTAAACGTGATTCCAAACTTTTAGGCAGGAGTGTACAGTTAAGAATACGAAATCCGATTGTACACTAATTGAATCTAGACTCATCCATAAACATAACATTACTATAAAATAAAAATGAGTGTAATATTGATACGCTCCGTAGCCGAGTAGTCAGAAGCTGGAGTGCAGTAGCACACGCTCTTTGAGTAGACCAGGGTTCAAGCCACTGAATGCTAAATACGGTCGATCTGCCAACCCGCATTAGACCAGCGTGGCAGATTATGGTCCATTTCCCTCAGCATGAATTGCTGAGGAGGTTTCCATCCTGCAGTGGGTTGATAATGGCTGCAGTTTACCTCTACCTTTTTATCGGTGCAAATTCATTTGGAGGCATTTTTGGGATAATTCGAGGTCTCTTTTTAAGATGTAGAATTCGTTCGCTTCCTTGCATTATTACGCAATTTTAATACCAATGTTTCTCTACCCCACCTTCCCAAAAAGCGAAAGAAAGAAGCAGATGCTTAACCTAAATAACTTCGTATTATTGGCTATTTAAATCATCCCATGATTGGAATTTGGGCCATCAGGAAACATGTAAAAAGAATTTCTTATTCTTTTTACACCGGAACATGAAAACACCGGAAGTTCACTAGAACTTTTTTTTTTTAAATCCAAATGGGGCTGTCTGCTTATTTTTTCATCTTCCTATCTTTCGTCACATTTATTAAGTAGCAGTGTCACTCCTTCGACATCATAATTTGCACTTTTCAATTGATTTTGTCCTCTTATGACAGGTCGGTGGGTGTTCCCGTGTCGCTCGTGCTCACACCGTCAGTCCTGCTACTGGAGAGAAGCTGTCTGGCATCCGTACAACTGTCGGCATCCATTAATTTCTCGCGACCGTCTTTCCCACTGTCTAGCTGGAAAAAAAGTAAGTTTCTTGTATCTTAGGTACTATTTTTTGTTTATTAATCAGTTCATAAGTACACCTCAATCGCGTGTGTTTGCACTTCTCATTGGTCGTAATCATAAATCACGTGAGAAGGCAGCAGATGTTGAGAAGGAAATGGCACACTTTGCATGCTCAAGAATAGTGTTATTGATACACTGCATCTTAAGATTATTAGGAACCCATGCACCAAATAGAAGAGGTCTAACATTAGTAGTGTAATAAACAGGGAACGGGAAGTAAGGTAAACAAGACTTCGATATAAATTCATTTACTGACGCAGTTTAGCCACTTGTTGTACTAGGGGACGAGCTCATGGGCTTCCCTACGAAGAAATTGCAGTCATAGTGACTGCAACTACGCCTGTACGAAACCTTCAACCTTCTGCCTCTTGGCCTATATACCAGAGGTTCCCAACTTTTATATCTTTCGCTCCCCACAAAGTATTTCGTAAGTTCGGGGTTTTGGGGTTTCATGGTCTCCCCATGAAAGAACGGGAAGCCCATGAATAAAGAGCTTTGATGAGAAATTTAAATAACTAACTTTTATCAATTACGGTATATACTTTAATATATTTAACCCCAAAGATTGAAATATAATATCCTCCGTGGATTAGTGGGATGATTTTTCCATATTTTGTTATCAAAGTACTTCATAAACATGCGTCCCTCCAAAAAAAAATTAAAATTTCCCTCCCAGAGGGATGCACCACACACACTTTAGAAACTTTGGCCTATACTAATACTAAAAACGTTCGGAACAGAGGTACCCATTCTCAATGATGGGAGGCTTGTTTGGGCCAAAAGCATTAACGAGGAAAAGGATACTCCAATCTTTTATTCCAGGAGAACCGTGCGCAGGAAAATACATCGAGGAGAGTTTCAGTTAAGACTACTGGCATGAAAATTTTCTAGAATTTAAATATTTTTTCAATAATTTTATTTTCCAGAAATTGGAGTAATAAGTTCTAAGCAAATGATTTCAATGAAATCATTAGCTTAGAACGTTCTTTCATATGCGCGTTACAGGTCTTTGCGGGCGACACTTTTCCCCTCTATCCTATCCCTAATGGTAATGACCCTGTCTGTTAACCTGTTTATTTATGCATACGTCTAAGTGAGGTGCAAGTAAATACCTAATTAATAAATTACTTTCTTCCATTTTGATGATAAATATCCAGCGGGGAATGCCCTCTGTATTCTTAAGTTCCAGAAATGTTGCTATGGAAACTGCAACTACAAACTGAATGGGACATCGAATTGGATGCAGGAGTCCCGGATCCTACCATGGCAACCTCCTCTGCATCTTGGAGCTTTTTATAATTTGCTTCCTCCTTATTTAGGTTTAGATTTGCGCGTACCAGTTGTACCTTTTCATGCCTACAGACGCTTCATTTAGGCACACGCAGTAACAACCCTCCTCTATTTTTATTCTTTCCATAGCTATTATTTATTGGCGACTCCACAAATCGTGGCATGATGCACTACGTCATGGAGAGGTTGAACGGAACGCTAACTGAATGGGACAAGACGCATGACATCCGCGTGTACACCAACATCAATAGCGGCACCACTTCCGTCAGCTTCGCTTATTATCCTCAGTTCTGGCTACCGACCAATCAGAGGCCAGTGTTTGACAAAGCTCTATATCATATTATCCAGAGGTAAGTGCTAGCAGAAACAACTCGGGTAAACTTGCAAATATAAATATCACGTAGTTTTATTTCATCTTCTGCTCATGGAAAAACTAAAGATTTATTTTTTAATCTCTCAGTTACTCCAGGGATATTACTCTAACTTTTAATAATGACAATTGCAATTGGCGTTACAATTAGATAGCATATAAGGCGGATTAAAATCTCCAGAATCCAGTTTTTTTCCTTAAAATAAGTCAATTAGCATGGTCAGATCGATATGTTTAAGGACTGAAGAATCTGAACACAAAGAGCACTGCTGATTTGAGATGTTTTTTTTTTTTTTTTTGTTAATATTGGTGTCAATTTGCAATGTTTACTCTTTCCATCAGAGTAAAAACTTTACAAATAGGAGCATGGAACATTATGAAATTAGTAAAACTTATCTTTAAGCAAATGCTTGCCTTATTTTATAACTAGTCTTAAGTTTAATGAGTTGCATGATAGCAGTTTTATTTTTTCTCTTTCTTTCTTTTCAGGTCTCGTCCTTTAGAAAACAACACTAACACCGTCCTAGTAGTTGGGGGCGTTCATTGGCTTGCGACCCAACATCTGCTCATGCTTCTTCGGGCCCTCAGGGTGTAGGTATTAGTCTGTCACTTAAATTCCTTTTGTATTGATTGGACACTTAAAAAAACCCACTAGACAGCTCTTCAAGTGACACAGAGAAACAAAAATATATATACAAATAAAAATAAACAGAGAAGAGAGAGAGACGATTGTGTTTTTCTTAATCATAAGAATGCTAAATTATTTTCTTTGTGATACAGGTTTTTTGGAATAACTATTCTGCCTTCTGTATCTTTGATAGAGAACGCCTTCAAGGAATAAGACTAGTAATGAAAACGTTAGGATCTGGATTTCATCAGCCGGTAGAGGGTGTCCACACATTGTGCGCAGTAAGTATTTCCACTGTGGTTCCTTTTTCTTTGGAAAATTAACCTATAAATTTTACAACAAGAAAACTCCAACCCCCCCCCCCCTCTTGACAGGATCTTTTAAAACTGTCCAGGTTTTTAGCAAACTTCGAGCGTTTTTTGTCTTCCTGTATTGCAAGAACACAAGACAATTCATGGACCTTAAAAGGAACTTCTTTTCGATCTTACTTTTATGGTACACATTTACTGAGTTGGAATATAAAGAATTCCCAATCTTAAACTCTTCATTAATATTAAATTACGTTGAATTTCTGCTAAAAGGAGCATGTTAAATACAAAGACAGGCTTCTTTTCCTTTCGGTACTCGCTTTTAATTTCAAATGTCTAAGACAAGAAGCTGCTTTCTTGAGGAAATTAATTCCGAGTCGTAATCCAAAGACTCTTTGAGGAAGATGTCTTACACACCGATAAATATTTAAGTGGTTGATTTACCTGGCAGGTAAAATTCACTCCAGTAGTTAAAAGTTTGGGGTTTAAATGATCCCCAGTACAATCTGCATACTTAAATGCAGCATTGGTCATTAAACCATTAAAAACACAAATGGGCTTTTATTATTTCATCAACTATTAAACCATATTATAATTAAATTACTGATATAGGAGACGTTAATATTTACCTTATTTATAGATAATAAACACTTGTTAATTAATGACTGCGGATTTTAAACTCTTGAGAAATAATACGATGCTATAGACAGATTCGAAATGCCAAGAGCACTTCAGCTGCTCATAACATACTTCGAGAATCGAGTTCAGAAATCACTTTTGATTTTCTTTTGTGTATGCAATTTTCTCAAGAGCTCCAAGATTTTGTTCATGGCACGACTAATGTGATAGAATTTGCTTCGAGTCCAAACTGGGACATTTCATAATTAAATTGTAATGCAACCGCGTTATTTGGGCTGCTACAGTGTTGTTGTTGTTTTTTAGTTTTCTCTTTTGAATTTTTTCATTTTGCATTTTTTTCCTTTTTAAATTTTTTAGAAATTTAAAAAATTTCTAAAAACATTAGGAGAAATTAAATTCTATTTAAGAGTAATGTATGTTTGTCTCTTTAAGATCTCGATTTCTTCTTATGAGAAAGATGAAGCCCGAGGTTTCCATCTTTCAAAAAAAGAGCATTCATTAATTTGTGTACTTAAGAAACTTTAAAAATCTTTCTTTCTTTTAACAGGAAGAACAGCGAAAACTGCTGCTGCACAGTCTGGGACTAGCCGACTTCGCAAAACATTACAATTTCGAAGTGATCGACACATTCAACATCACCATCCCACGATATAAGGATTTTCTACAAGGCAAATGTGCCTGCCACTTCCACAGGGTAAGGCGCTCTCCTGCTTCGTAATATATGATGAATTACTGAGCATTAACAATGTTCAATTGCGCACGTGAAAGAGCAGAACCAGATGAGGTGCTTCATCCGGTAATTCGTGTGGTCCACCTTCAAAATATTTCCTATTCCGACATACTGGCAAGCACATGAGGGGCATCGTCCTTCCATCAGCTTCTGCTACGTTACATCACCGGTGCCTTCCTCGACTGGTCTAGTTGGTGGCCGTTTAGCTAAACAAACCGGGCTGATGGATGCGACACACGCCTACTTATGTGAGAAGCCTGCCAAGAAGTGACAACACTTTGAAAGACATGTGGCAGAGCTCCAAGGAGGTCTTGTTGATAACCACATCCACTACAAACTCTTTTGTTTGAAACATTACACGGTTTTACATTAATGCGGTACAAAGTCATGTACTCTCTCTTGCCCTTTTCATTTGTCTGTCTTAATTCCTGTAGCTCTCTCTCTCTCTCTCTCCCCTTTTCGTTCTCTTCTCTTCGGTCTTTCTTTTGCTTTTTTTTCTTGTTTTACCTTAAACCTTTAAAAAAAGTTTTTTTTCTCTCTCTCTCTCTCTAGTTATCGTTCACACTCTTGTTCTTGCTTTCGCTATTTCTCTTGTCTTCTCTCTCTAGTTATGTAAATCACATCTATTGTAATAGTTTGCCTCTTTAATGTTTAAAAAAATCCGAAGAAAACTGCTAGAAAGAACCTTGCATCTGCTCCTAACCAATTAATCTGTCCCTGCTACCTGGAAAAAAATAATTCATTCCTCCTACCTCAATGGAATTCAACTTAATACCTTTCCAACCAGCTGGTAAGTGAAAAATCCCCTAAAACAATGTTTTTTGACGCGTAGGTAAAAACATACCCCCACCGATGGGCAGCTGAAAATTCTGGGTGGATCGCAAAATTTAAAAAAAAAAAATCATAATATGGCATTAAAATGATAAAATATAGTATGTAATAATAGATGAGTACTTTTATATAAATATTTTGGATGCAGTTGAGTGATTAAATAAAATATAATATATATTAATAATCCAAAAATTCGTCGTTGGAGTACACCAAATACACAGGATGTCCCAAAATTCTTGCTATATGAATATAAATAAATATGATGAAACTATCAATTGCATACAGTCATTATGCGTGGCAGTAAGCTAAACGGGCTGGTTTATCCTAGTTGGAATCGCAGTATGGATTCTTTAAAACCACAAGAAAAATTATTACTCTAGTTACATAACTTTTGGAATACCCTGTATATTTCTTCCCCTTTCTATTTGATCATGAATATTGTGTTCTCATCAAGTGCTCCCTAATTTTGCTTCTGAATACTACTTATTTTCTCTGTAGGTTGTTAAAGTTCCTTCCCACGAAGATTCTGCGTCTCAATGGAGGACCAGAAGACATCAAAATCCCAAAACGCCCCGCTTCCATGTGGAAGGGCCGATCAACAGTATCTACAGCGAGATCCTACTAAGCAGGATATGCAGTGAATACATGACAAAGAGATGAAACATTGCACAAACACCCGGAACGGTGTAAGCTCCACTCAACATAAACGAGCGTGTGGGATGACACGATGACGTCACAGACTCAACATGTGAAAGTGTCTCTCGGACTCCCAACACTGAAGCATCCGATGATACAAAAACTCATCGAGGTCCGATTATTACGTGACCTTTCCAAGGTCGTGCATCATCGAACTGTGCGATCCTCACACTGCAGCATCCGTTTTCTCCGAGGACCAGATGGCAATGGGTTGCTGTGGAAGAGTTCGATTCGTCTTTATCTCTAAATCTTTTTTTTTATTATTATTTTATTTAATTTTGGGAATGCCCACATAAGAATGTGTTAAAAGTGGTACATGGGGATTAAGTTGGAATAATGCATTTCTTACTTGCCAAAATAGGGTGAAATTACGTTGGAAATCACAGGACATGTGACATTACAATCACGGAAATATTCAAAATCCATAAAATAATAAATCAAAATTCAATTAAAAGTAAAACGACAAAGTACAAGCTTACCCGTAAAATCCTCCATGGTAAAATCCGATAGAACTTGTGGCGCCATCTAGCAACAAACTCCTATTATGACTCCATCCTCAACTAAAATTTTAAGATCTCTATAATCAAAAAAAAATCTACCATTAAATTCTCGCTCAACACTGCCAATCCAAGAAAATAACTGCCTTCAGGTGCAGGTTAGATTTTATTATGTTATACAAGACTTTAGTTTTAAGATTCCAGGCAGATGTTATCTTCATCTTACAAAATGCAGACAAAATTTATTACGTAGTTTCCACTGAGAGTTAGGAGGTAACTTTTGCTAACCAAATACGAAGAGATATTAGAATACAAATTATAAACGGATAAATTTCCTTAAGAACAAATTAACGGTACGTAGATTATATAGATAGATTAGAGCTTACTCCTTTTCGTATTCTCCTACAAGAGATTATGTAAATATTTAAGCCTAACTCTTTATCATACAACCGAAATGTGTTAACAATGGACCAATTACTATTTAATTATATCAAACATAATTATGTGTTCAAATATTTATGACTTTTTCAAAAGATCCCTCCATTTGTCATTTATAAAGGCGACATTAGAAACATTTGAAGCTTAATTGGATTTTTTTTCTGTATTTTATAAAGCTTTCTCTAAAAATCGCATTAACCATTTCATATAAGAAAAAGTTTTCGCAAGACGACAACACCAGAAACGTAATCCTTTTGATTTTTAACTCATAAACGAAATCACAGCTTGTTAAAAAAAAAAAAAAAAAGTCTTCCCTTAAGACCACAATTAGATTTTAATTGTTCTAAAAGTCGTCCATTGTTGTAGGAGGGAAAAAATCAACAATGGAAATGATCTTCGAAAAAATCAACAATGGAAATGATCTTCGAAAAATTTCGTCTGCAATTTCAGGCGAATATCTTTCATTTAAAGCTAACATAATTAATTGGCTTTATTTTAAAATTGTTTTCTTCAAAACAGTTATGCAAATTTCAACCCTAGGGAGTTGTCTTGTTACACAAATTTATTATGATAAAAGAGGTGCGATCTCAAGTTTTGAAGTTGTAATTATTGACCTATTCGTTGAATTAACATTTATTATATTAAAATTGTTATAATGTTTGTTGCTTATTTAGAAGATCCTTCGATAATGGTGATAAAAATGGAACCAGCAAAGCATGATACCGCAATTATGGCCTTTAAATGTAGAAACTTAGTTTCGCTTTAGGCAGACTTTCATTTGATGAAGTTCGTGTTTAGAGAGTAATATTTTGAATATAAAAAGAAAAAAAACATTGATTGTATATTTTGATGTGAAAATGCGGTTTAATAGCTGAGCCACAAGCACTTGGAAGTCCTATTTGCACTTGGAAAATTAGACTACACCTACGTGCATTACGTTTTTTGATCACTCTTGTTAACCAACATAATTATCAATCGTGCAGGAATAATTTTGGGTAGCTTAAACGAAATACTTGACGTTTTAGCAATTAGAAAAAGAAATCAAAGATAAGACTTTGTTAATTCACTATAATTAAGTTGGTGCTGGTAATGGTGCGTGATCTTTGTGGGAAATGTTTTGAGTTGACTTTTAGACATCTTGTTTTATACTTAATATAAAAAGGTGTGCGTGTCTGAATATTAATTTAAATTTTATTCAAGAATTTTTATATTATGGGTTTCTGATTCGAATCATTAACTCCTTTTAATTACAAATAGAAATTACTTAAAGAGCCTATATGCACTCCCTTTCCTATTACATCGTCTATTGGGCATTTACAGTATTTTTTGGACATTAAGACGTACCATGTAAATAAAAAAAAAAAAAAAAAGTCCTTTCTGGTTACATCCTTATTGAAGAAAGAGCGCTCTTCAGCACCTATCAACCTGTATCGGAAGATGAGTTGTGAAACTGATTCATTTCTACTAACAATCTGTTGGCTAAGCCTTCACAATCTACTAACTAGCAACTTCGTATTTTACACAGGACACCTTACCAATTTACACTCATTGGTCGGTCGATTTCTTGGAGAGATTTGCAAATATCGTCATTGGTACAAATTCGGTAATAGATGAGACTAATAGCCCATCTCAACAAACTAATCATCTGAACCACAGGATAAACTGTCGCGGGCCAGAAGCACAACCCGGTAAATCCCCCCCCCATATTGGGGGAGAATCTTTTGACTATAAGTCTCAGGACAATTTTAGGTAGATAGGGGTGGGTGGGTGTTTACAGCGAAAAATATGTCTTATAGTCCAAAAAATACGGTAAATATTTCTTTAAACAACAGTTTGTTTTTTTAAATTCCCAAAATGAATATTAGAATGCAAAATGTATCGTATCCACAATATCAATAAAATTATCGATCCTTGATTGTTATTCAGGCACCAATCTTTCTTTTTCTCTCAGCCTGCTTAATGGAAAGTTAACTGTTAAATTAGTTTAATGAGACAATGTTAAAATAGGGTAGATATTTCCTATCCTGCGTATTATCACTAGTCAATTCAGTATAATTGTTTCCCACTCACTGCACATCTATGCATCATTGTACCTGCGATCTTGTCCCCATTTTCTTAGATCTCATAAAATACAATTATTGTCCTAGAGACTTAAGTTTTGTGATATGGAAATATCTGAGACAGAAACTTGTTCAGAAGATGGATACTCAAAAGATGAAGATCAGTATTTAAAAAAAAAAAAGACTTAAATACGGAACTCACTTAAAATATCGCATATTTATTTGAAATGCCTTAATCATAACAACAAATGTTATCTTTACGAATAAACACGATTCTGATTAATAAATAATTAGTCCTAATTAATAACAATTGGGATATCAACTGATAATTTTTCATTCAATTTTATTAATTTACGTTTAATTTTTTTTGTTTCTTATCCCGGTGAATACACGTTCTTCAAAGAATTTTATTCTGAAAAATATACAATGAAGCCCCTTTATGATGCCTTGCAAGGGACCAAGAAATCTGAACCCTACTCTGTGCCTGCACATGATTTTCCTCCAATAACTCTCATCTAAGATATACTGTCCTGATAAAGTAAATGTTCTGTTTATACTCCAGGAACTTTAACGTTAAAAAAAAAAAAAAAAGTTCTCCAAATAGATCAATAACCCTAGATACCCCCGAGTATAAACAGAAAATATTTATTCATTTTTCAAGTGTTCTGATTAGATTTTCTTAAAATAATTCTATTCACCTCAAGACCCTTTAAGTAATGGATCTCAGTGGCAACGCCGACTGGCTGTTGCATGGAAAGATGGGTTCGAACCCTATTAATGAATAAAATCATAAAGAGGCTTCGCCTTTCCATTTTAAAACTGTCTTCGAGAACAGCTAATTTACAGCTTGATTCAGTACTTAAACAACCGCGAGTATCCGACTTTTGAATAAGCCAGTGTCTTTTTAGATATTTGACCCTCCAGTGACTGACCTGCCTTCATGTTTTTATACTCCGGCGATACCACTCCATAGCTAGCACCCCCCACCCTAACCCCGAGGTCACTATTTAAGCTGAAGAAACAACTGGTGCCTTTATTTGCTACACAGTCAACGTCAGACTGTACGTAAATTTAAGCCTTATTCGCTTTTATGATTTTTACGGATTTGACAGGAAATGAAATTTGTTATGTTTCTACCCACTTAAACTGCATTGTTTATAATGCTTGAGAACCGAAGTTTTTTTTTTTTCCTGAAAGCCTCATTCATTTGATGAGACGTACTATTTGATCACTGATACGTAAACTATTCAGATGGTCCTTGAAGTTTTAGACAACTGTTCCAAAGTATCACTGTGTATTTGTATAGTAAATATTATTCGAGATATATCATATGCAAATATGTAAATAGTGTATAATTGAATGTAACCACACTCCATAAAACCTTACACCACAGGGTACCATTAAATTAGACACTCCCCTTTCCTCCTCCTTACCCCTCCCCAACCTTTGTAGATAACTATTAGAGTTTCTGCTCAGCTTTCTGCCGAACTTTTGTACTGTGGTTCGCTGAACTGTCACCAGGCGGCAGCTATCTCGAAGTATTTAAGAAATTGTGCAATAAATACTATTTGTTAAAAACAGTGTCTGGATTTTTATTTTATAAAACATTGCATTACAAAACAAAGAATGGAATAACATACAAAAATATTACTTTGATTTGTTTGGAAAAAAAAAAAAATAATATCAGTATATAATATCAAAGCAATAGTCGACCATCCCATTGACCTATTAAGTCCCACCATAATAAACTGGTATTTAAAGGGACCCGACTATTTTCAAGCTGGTTACAAGGTACAGAGGATCCACACATTTAATTCAGAACAGCTCACAACTGTGCTCAATTTATTTCAGCACACGGGAAGGCTGTTTTTCGCGGGCTTCAATTTCTTCCTCTTCATTTTACAGTTAACCACACTTTTCAAATAATTCAACGGAACAGACTTTCTATAAAAATTTCGCTCTAGATCAAGCCCTCGTGAGTAGCATAGTTGGTAGAATCGCAGTTCTCCCCACATCGGGTGGAAAAGACACAAGTTCGAGTCCCGTGACGACGGGTAGAATTTTTATGGACCGTAAATATTAAATCTCGCACTCAGGCGAGAGTATCATAGTTTCTTCCTCCCGGAAACTCAGGTTTTGCGTCCAGCAAACAAAAAATCGACCACAGAACCCAATTTACAGACAATATGTTTGTTTGTTTGTTATTTGGTTTTTAGGAGCATTAGCAACTAAGGCCATATTGCTCCGGGATATGCAGTGGTCAATTCCTGACCTTTCGCATCCTCCGTATTTGGTGGTGACGGGCTCGAACCCCGGTCTAATCAAGAAGCGTGTGCTACGCACTGCTGCTCCTTCCCACCTGGCCACGGAGGCGCCACAGACAATATACACGGAGCAATACAGCCTTAGTTGCTGATGCTCCTAAGACACTACTACAACTTCTGTGATGGGATATTGCTATCTTTAAATTCATTTTAATAGCTTCTTCACACAAATTCCATTAAGTTTCTATAATTACTTAAGGTCGAAATTAGAAAATAGTTTTGGGAGCATCGGCGACTAAGACCATATTGCTCCATGTATACTTCCTGTAATTTGCGTGTGTTCTGAGGTAGATTTTTGTTCGCTGGAAAAACGAGGGAGAAAAACCATGCTACTTCAACCAAGAACCATCCAACTCGGCCACGTTGTGAAAAATGCCCATAAAAAATCCCTGCTGTCATCGATGAGACTCGAACTAGTCTTTTCCACCCGGTGTAGGGAGAACGGCTATCTTACTAACTGTGATACCCACTAGGACAAAGGAGAAGCCTCCAATAACGCCAAAAAGGTGTCCTCCTCACATCCCTTCAGCCGCATCACTACTGAATTTTGATCGGCGACCGTCAGCTTATGCAAAGAACTCCACGTAAAAAAAGACTGTCCAAAAACAGACAGCCACCTTACCTTCTAGTTCCTTTCGGAAAATTTCTCCCCTCAAGAAATCTAGATCGTCTGCACAGCTATGATGTCAACGCCGACCATGTCACGATGCATATCGGTGACGAATTCATCTAACACCATATTCCAGCATGCGGGCCCCCAAGATAGATCCTTGAGGGCAATTCCACAATATCATATCCCTTTCCTCTGCACAGCTTGATCTCAAAACATGGCTTTGATGAAATAGTATTTTATCGTACGGTAAATATTTCACGGTTAAAGGGACGTGCTTACCCTACGGAGGATACTCTCCAACCATAGATCGAACACCACCTGAAATCTGTTAACTAGTTAGTTAAAGTCATGTGCTAAACTATGTCCCTTTACCAACCACGAAGGTTGCAGCATTACCACGAACAAAGGTTGCAGCAGACTGATTGTTCTAAAGGGGATTTTAATGTCAATCTACTGTATTTCATCTGCATCAAACGAGAGCTTAGTTTTTACTGCAATAATTTTGGTATTTCATTCCACAAAACATACCAACCATAATTATTTATTATTTTACGCCAAGGAAACAATGGCTGTGACACAGTGTACTGGGATCGTAAATTGGTTTTCCTGCTTTTCTCGGGATATAAAAAGCGAAGTTTCGGGAGGGACTATAGAAATCTCGTCCGATACCACTAATTCACCAAGGTGTGAATAGAAGCCCATAAAAATTCCTGCCTTAATGGGATTTGAACCTTCTCAATGATATGCGAAAACAGCAGTTGAGACCAGATTAAATCATCGGAAACCGCGAATGTTTCTAGTAATATATTTAAAATTTTATAAATTTATTTTATTAGGTGAAAGGAATATTACAAAATCAGTTTTGGTAAATGTTCCATAACCTCAATTCGAGTGATCACCTTCATTTTCAATTAAAGCAATTGTAATAAATTCAAAAGGCAAGATCGTTCAAGATGACCCATCGACAAAGATCGCAGGGATTTAAATCGAAACTTCCCGAAGGGCATTTTATATCAAAAATCCGGCCAATAAGTGTATTGTGGAATGTATTCTTCAGGCGACTACTTACAACAATGGAAATCAATTAGCACTCCATTTTAATGTAATTCTGTCACCGAAGCTTTCATCATGGAATAGAGTTTCAACGTAAACATGTAGTTTGCCCAAATAACTGAGTATTGGATAGTGGCAATTAAAGTAGAAATGGGCTTCATATGTCCAGAACACATAACTAGCTAGCTAATATGGGTTTTCATTTAATTCTTGATAAAGGAACTGTTAATGAAGTCATTGGAATGAATGAATGTATTCTTGGCATTCTTTTCGTGACTTTTATATCTTTTCCCTATTGAATATCCTGCCGTCTAGTTACATTCCTTGCATTACAAATGTCTAAATTTATGCAATTTTTTGAACAGTTTGGAATATTTCCTCAGCTATATCATCAAGAGTTGTCGACTCACGACTTTTAGGGGAATCGTGCACACTTCTCAAACTTTCAAATTTTTTCACGATGGGAAGGGATGCTTGAACGGAACACAGACCAGAACTTCCCTCTGGCATTATGGGGAAGAACTATTTCCATAATAAATGATTATAGTTAATATATGGTTATACAGATTATGAAAAGAATAACACGTTCTTCAATTGCCCGAGTTGATTGATCAATGTAGTGTAACCAGATTTTTGAATTCCTAAGGCAGCAAACTTGCCCTTGCAGGTGTAGCACAGTGGATAAAAATCACTGTCCTCCCACAGCAGGTGAAAAAAGGCCCGAGGTCCAAATCCCACCGAAAATTTTTATGGGCTTGTTTTTTGACAATATGGCCAAATTAGACTGTTTCAGGCGAATGTCTCATGATATTTCTTAAAAGTTCGGTCAACAAATTGGAAGATCGAGCACAGAATACAGGCAATATGCAAGTTATACAAAATATACTGAAGCCTCATATCGTTAGTTGTTTTGGCACTTAAAGCACACCAACCACTCAAACGATGCACGAATCGATAAATTCGATGCATGAATCAATGAACAAGATGAACCAACGGATGACCATGAATCACAGAAATGTGTCGAGTGGATTCAAATATTTAAAGGTTGGAAAGTGTCGATGACAAACGGCGTCATCAATGTTTTGTAGACGTTCAACTGGTCTGCACTGACAAGATAACGTCTACTCCCAGCGCCAAGATCATCAGAACGAACGATTTGCGAAAATCTATGGGTAAATATCTGCAAATTTTTGAGATCTTATTGGAAAACCTGTACAAAATGGGTACTGCGAATGCTGACTGATGACCATAAGGTTAAATTATTCCGAATGTGAAACTGAAAAATCGCTATAAGATTGAAAATTTGAATCTTTTCTTTCTCGTGTTGTGACTGTGGATTCATCATTTCGAGCCTGGTTTAAAAAAACAAAACATGAAGTAAAAACATCCAGGATCATCGGTGGCAAAAATTAAAAACAAAAACCATATGAATAAATTTTACAGAAAACAGTCAGCGCATAAGATTTCATACGTTAGGAACTATCTACTACCAATAATCTGGAGGAGCAGAAAATTTCCATGATGAGGGAAATCAGCAGAATAAGGCAGTACTTCCAATATTATCCCTTATCCTGCTGCTGACAGCCTGGATCCATTTATCCTCAATGTGATTTCCATTTGTTTACATTTAAAAAACAAAGCATGCGCAGAAGCCATTTTGCAGATAACGAAATCAAAGAACAACATATTTTGATGAACAAAAACAGAGTGAAATCAAAAAAGCCTTACACCAACCCACATCCGAATTAGGGTTAAGTTGTGGTAATTCTCTGTTGAATAATGATATGGAAGGAAAGATAAGTTTATTTTATTTAAGTGGCAGTAATCTTATGGAGGTAAGGCGAAAATCACTCAGGATTAAATCCAATGAAAAAGAGCAGGGGAACAATACTTCAAACTGGCTATCAATATGCAATCCAAGACGAATAGTTTAAGAACAGGCGGTGGACTTTCCACGAGATACTTCAATTTATTTACCAGCTGCCTTAAATTTATGCACGCTTCCTCTATACTGAATCGACATTTTACTATAAATATAAATTCTAATTAATTTTAGTGCCGTTGAGCTCGGTAAATGAATTACAGACGGAATCTCAATATTCGTGTATGATTGCAGGTGCAGCCGCCACCTTGTAAATCATCTGCTTGTGGGTAATGGCAGCAGTGCATGAGCTCAGTGTTTCCGGAAGAAATTATTCACCTGATTATGATGCTCGATTAAAAATAAAAAAAAACCCTGACGTTAAGTCTTTTTACATACACCTTGTCCTTTACGTAGCCCAACACAAAGAAATTCACATCCATAGGTGTGATATCCAGGGAACAAGGAGCCGTGGAATGGGACCATCCCGGCTGACACATCGGTTGGGAATTTTCTTTTTTTATTAAGGAAATCGCGCACATGAAAGCTCCAGCGTATTTGTGTCCCATCCTGTTGATAGAACACATATTTTCCTGCTGAGGTGCAGCATACAGTTCGACCTTATCTAGGTAATTTGTGGAATTAAGAGTGTTTTCGTGAAAGAAAAATGGCCCAATCACCTGGCTGAAGGGCAATGTGCACCACACGTTTACCTCGTGTGGTGCAACACTGCTGCAAGCTTGCCAGGCAGATAGATTTTTTTGGGACTTCGGGTAAGCACTTCCTGAATTTCCGAAACTTTATCTGTATGTACACTAGGCCTACCTGCTCCTTTCTGGTGCAGCACACTGCCAGTTTCTTGAAGCTGTTTCAACCGTCGCCTCAGTGATTGTTGCTCAGGTGGATCTTTCTGTAATTCCAGTTGAAAACGTCCCTTTACAGTCGCTGGAGTTCGGTATTCCACAGCCACAACACGCACATCGCTTTCTCGTGCACTGCTGCCATTTTATTACTGTACTGTCTCAATACTTGGTGGGACCAAAGCTGTCAACCGTATGAAAAAAAAAAGAAAAAAAAAAAAAAACTAACTGCTTTCATAACTTCAAACCATTTTAAGATATCCATTACAATAAAATTTTAATCGAACTTCATAAATCAGGTGAATAATTTATAGACAGCCTCTATATTATCAAATTCATGTATATGGAAATACCTCTAAATACATCATTCGTCACTTGGGGAATACAGATCCGGAATACTTCGTAATTGATCCGGTTACGAATTAATGTTTCTGATTACTAAAAACAAATTACAGTATTTGGTAAATGAAAGATTAAACTGAGCCACTGGACTCAGAAAAGCTTCAGGCGTCAACAGCTCACACAGCTGAAAATAGCAAAACGTAAATCGCCAAAGAACATTGAAATTTAGTACCAAAGAAATGGAAGTTGAAAAATTTCAACTTGGTCTCACAAATCCACACAGGCGTTATTCACGGAGTTACATAACATTGGAGTTCAGTCTTCTATTACTCTGGAACTGTACACAAGTGCTATTTACAAAGGGAATTTCCCATTTTCAAGGAAAATTGAAAAACATTATGGTCACATGGAGAGTAGGCCCAGCAAGATCGACGTGTTCATATAGATGTGATAATGGCGAATCTACTATACCGTCAAGTCTGCCACTGAGGAGGCTGTCCGAAGAGTCTAGGAGGGAAGAATTTATATTTCGCTATTGGAATGTGCTCCATATTTTGTTTAAAAAATTAAAACGGTATGGTATCATCAAAACGTAAGCATATTTTGACCATCTACAATAATAAGGCAATGTTATCCAACAATCGGGATGCCTAGCTGGAACTTCACGT
This sequence comes from Mastigoproctus giganteus, assembly GCF_048544385.1. Taxonomy (NCBI): domain Eukaryota; kingdom Metazoa; phylum Arthropoda; class Arachnida; order Uropygi; family Thelyphonidae; genus Mastigoproctus; species Mastigoproctus giganteus. The sequence continues at coordinate 75,428,468 of NC_143585.1, read as the reverse complement.
ATTTGCAAATTTGCTTCCCAAAATCTAAGAAAGAAGACATACAAAAAAAAAAAAGAACAGGACTACAGAGAAAGAAAAGGTTTCTTTATTGGTACAGATTGCAACCCAAGTTGCCCCATTGCCAAGTCCGATGTCGTACGTCACTTAAAATGTTCCAAAAGGAATCTAATATTTCGTTTTTCATTTCTTTAACGGCGTAAATCGGCCGCACCTTGTTTGCCTCCTAATCCTTTCCCCTCAACGCACCAGAATAGAAACAGAACAAAATAGAAAGGAAAAGCTCGTGCGACAGAAAAGGTTTCGAAATTCGAAGTCTCTCCGGGAAATTAACGGTGCAACGTTCCATTTTCTTTACAGAAAGTCATCTCTCGTGGGACTGTAAACGTGAACAACATCGGCAACACAACTATTCGAAAAATAAAGGGCAAATTCTCTATTGAAAGAGTCAGACCACGCAAAAAATCACTACGTTACAGCATCCAAAGTAGTTCGTTTTACACGACACCATGCTCTACATGTCCACTGAATGCCACTTAGTGTAAAATTTATTCATGCAAACGAAGAATAACTGGCTCGGCTGTCGTTGAAAAGCACGCACTAACACGCCCGTTCGCACGTGCCCCGGCATAACTGAATGAAGTTTAAAAAAGAAAAAAAAAATTACATTCACAACGTAACGGTTTCTGTATTCCGCTGCATAAAAAGGAAGCGCGCGAAATATCATTTCCTACGAAGACGGACGCTATTTTAGTTTCTAAAAAATAGCACTGCGTGCGCCATGAGTGTCTAAGGCTAGTCCGATTTCAGGATTATCCCTCGCACCCCAATCAATTGTTTCCAGTCACATGATCAGTCATTTACAACTAACTATACTTCAGTACACAGCTCTATGTTTGTCCGTATATATCTCATGTGGTAATCCCTCCTCCCACATATACGCATAGCCCAAAAAAAGTTAGAAACCTTTTTAATATCTAGTATGGCCACCTTTTGCCTGAATTACAGTCAGGTTGTGGCATCGGTTGCACTAGGTGTTTGAGTCTAGCTACAGATTTGTCCATTTTTCCTTCAGGATATTCGTCAGCTGCTATATTACGGTTAATTGAGAACTGCAAAGCCAAACTGCTCTTTTCAGCATATCCTAGACATTCTCAATTAGATTCACATCTAAATAATTAGGCAGCCAGGATAGATGTTGGAATGTTCCTCGAACTATTCAGATACAATTTTCGCACGGTCGATAGTTGCTTTGTCATCTTGAAAGAATGAAGCACTACGGATTGAAGCTTGTCCAAAAACGACAGAAGGATAATCACTAGAGGTAAAAACCATCTAACAGTATGGGCGGACCCGGCCCGTAACAAACAGAACATACCCATACCATGATACCACCTCCAGCTGTTTGAACACAAGTCAGTCTGTATGCATGGCTTCATGAGGTTCACGCCACACTTTCACCCTACCATTGTTGCAAAAATGTGTAAACTGAGGCTCATCTGACCGCATTATCTTTTTCCACTGTCCACAGTCCAATCTCGGCACCAAAGCCGAATCTTTCGACTTTTCGTATAGGCACACGATTACCAAATCCCAGATTCTTCAATTCCCGCCGCATAGTTCGCTTGGAAATGAGTTGCATTTTTCTTTTAGAGCTGATTCTCCTTTCGTCTTCCACTCATTGTACACTTTTGAGATGGTTGCTTTCGGCACCCCAGTGATTCCTTTTGTCTTCTCTGTGGCTCCTGCTAGACGTGCTCGACAATAACGTTGTCCTGAAAATCGTAAAGATTGCCCGTCTTCCCTACGACCGAACCAGTCTACGAAGCTCCGGGAAAGCGTGCAGTATTTATCAGATTACCAAAAAATTTGCCATCATGCTATGTGACAACTTTCATTTTCATGCCGTACGTTTAATTATCTGTTGACGCAAACTGCAAAAGGCTTGCAATTTTTTTCCAGTAAGTGTACATATACCGATTAATTCAAAATACTCGTACATTAGGTTAAACAAAGTTACTGTAAGCTAAGTTCCAGTGATAGCAAAACTGGAACATCCTTGAGATTTGGAAAATGCTTTTTGATATACTTCCAGAATATATCTTTTGTAACACAACGAACTATATAACCTCCACGCTCGTTTTCATGTGTATAGGAGTTACAAGCAAACGAGCCTGAATTGGTCCAATTTATCTTCATAGCATTAAATGCCTTAGCTCTTACCTTAAAAAAATTATATATTTTATAATTCTTCCTGTACTATATGTTCACTCATCTACACTTTTTCGCTTGACTTAATATCAGACAATCTTATTATCAACATTCCTTAATAAATTTTCTCTTCCAAAGTGGAGTTTGTAAATGTCTTTTCTTTTCTTTGAGATAACAAATAACCATCTCCTCCTCCCCCTACCCCCATTCGCCCCCGCAGAAACCGCGGTCGAGTGGAACCTTGTTTGCCAGCTTTTGTTTATTTAAGTGAAAAAGTATTCATTATCTCGAGATCAGTAAATATCATTTAAAAAAAAAAAAAGTCCCTAATATTTACCTAACTTTGTAATGAACAAATAAATTTAATGGGGGACCCGAAAACTCATTCCCTAAATCTTTTTCCACATTAAAAACAAGGCAGTGCTTTGTTATAAAGCTGGTTCGAAGTCGCTCCAGCTTCATTCAAATCAAAACAACCTCTAAAATCCTAATTAAAAACATACAAAAATGGTCGTTAAATTCTTAACGAAAAAATGCAACCTTTTTTCGGGAGGCTGTTTCCCCAACAGTGAAACAGTTAAATAATTAACATAATTTATTCTTGTTGATAAATTTTGAAAATGAAAAAAGGGCGTACAATTTATGTACACTCCCTTCGCACAATGTACAATTTTAATCTTCTATTGGACTTTCTTCTCCAAACCACGGTTCCAGCTGACCTTCCCAAACAGGAGATTCGCAGTTAAACTTCTGGCACTTCAAAACTCTTAGTTCCGAACCTTCAATGTCTCACGTAGATGCTACAGTGCCAGTAATAAACTGTAAGCAAGATAAATTCCACATTTCGGCACGAATAACAACATTAACAAAAAAAATTGCTGCTTATATGTATTTTTTGTGCTGAATTCAACGATGTCACTGTTTGCTCTCTGGCATCAATGATTCAATTGCAAGTTTTATGTTTTCCGATATTCATAAGTACATGTATTACAATTGAGAACCAGAAGTGCAATATAATATTAGAGCCTGTAGTATTCGTATAATAAGTTTCCTTTTGAACTTAATATGCCAAAGAGACGAAGTTGAAAGTTATCTTTAGACTCCTGCTCTTTGTGGATATTATACAGATCCGAAACAGATGAAACATAACGTTCGCGGCCCAAAGTTTGCAGTGCATATGAAGCACTATTTTGGAATGCCTACTGGTGATCAAGAAAAGTCGCGGACACCTCATTTCTGCGATGGTAGTTGCAGGTAAACATTAGAGGGATGGTTTGCGATAGTTATAAGTGTATGCCTTTTGCTATACCTCGAATATGGAGAGAGCTCGCAAACCATGACAACTGCTAATTTTGTATGGTGCATGTACAAAAGTTTAAAAAGTCTACAGATCGAAAAGCTGTGGTGTATGACAACGTGCCATTCTCTTTCTCCAGTGCCACACAATAAAGACTAGCCAGTCCCCAATTCACTTTCAAGAGAAGAGTCTTCAGAATTGGATGATGAATCTGGTGAAGAAGTTAACTGGGATTACACCTCAGAAGGCGCCTCCGTAGCCAGGTGGGCAAGAGCAGCAGTACATAGCACACGCTTTTTGATTAGACCGGGGTTCGAGCCCGTCACCACCAAATACGGAGAATGCAGAAAGGTCAGGGAATGACCATCGCATATCCCCGGAGCAATATGGCCTTAGTTGCTAATGCTTCTAAAAACCAAATAACAAACAAACAAACAAACATAACACCTCAGAAGACTATTCAAGTAAATCGCCACATTTCCTTAATCAGCAAGGAGTGGATGACTTAGTGAGGAACCGGGGGTTAATCAAATCCAATCTCCTGGCATATGTTTAAAAGAAAAGAATCTATTGGATCCCAGCTACAAGACTTCCACACAGAAAAACACGCACGTCACTTATGCACATTTTAATACTGTTTCAGAATCCCTTCATAAAGACCAATAGATCCAAAACACTGTTTTGATCTTATTGGTCTTTATGAAGGGATTAGTATTAGTCACAATCCAGAAGAGCGGCGTCTTTTCACAGACAGTTCAAGTAAAAGTTTTAAGCAGTGTTGCCGCGCAATAGGAATGTACAGTTATCAATGTCGCTCAAGCTCCATTGCTTCTACTCACTTGCACTCTGGTGTTAGGGAAGAGCATAGGAGAATGAGTTCCATTTGGACATTCAGACAATGGAGAAGAGAAGAGATACCAACGTGGGCTGACGCTATGATGGGCAAACTAAATCTGGTTCTTGGTTCTAGATAATTACACCTACCAGAAAAGACAAAGACGTGCAAATGTACATTAAGGCACTTCTATAATTAACCTAAAGAGCGTTTCGTTTCTACTTTTTAATTTTTTTTTACTTGTTGCAAAGATTAATACTCCGTTCTGTAAAGGAGTTAAACATTGCTAATAAATCTGTTTGATATAATATTATTGCATATTGCAGTTTTTAATATTATCTTTTCCATTCATAAAAATTAAAACGCAGTATGAATCATACTATATCATATGGTGTGATGTTGTCGTCAGCAGCAGCTTTTGAAGAGAAGCGACCCAACCCTCCCTTCCTGTATCTTTTCTACAGATATTTTATATTCCAAAGTGAAACTCATCAACTGCTAGATCAGGAAGAAATCAAGCCTCAGAAACAAAGGCAGGATACAACATCATCTAAATATGCCGCATATTTTGTAATTAAATTAGGTGACAAAGATAAAAATTGGACCCTCACAAAGTGTGCCGTAGAGGATTGTCAAAAATATGTAGGACTGTGAGTGAAAATGTGGTAAAAACAAAGCCGAAACAATTGCCAATTCCCATGGTGTGAAGGAAATATCATGATCACCTTAATGGCTGTTACTTTTGTTCTGTAAATACAGCAGGTTATAATGTGAAGAACAAGTAGAGCATTGTGTATCCCCAACAACATTACTTCAGCTTTAAGGCCAGTAACTCCATGAACTTGAACTATTTGAAATCAGCAAATGAATGCAAGGCCAGTACTCCATGAACTTGAACTACTACCTACGTCAGTTCTTCTTGAATGTATGCCATCGGATCCCGAATCTGATCTTTGTAATCTAGAAAACGATATTAAGCTGTTCTGACGAATAAATTCACAAAATCTGGCCTACAGCTCTTTACTTAAACTCTACGATCTCATGAGTGATTTAAATCTGTCCAAAAAGGGTCTGCAGAGCTTTCCGGATCAAGACTGAAATCCCAGAATCTGCAAGACCCGGGAACAATCTTTTCTTGGTATTTGTGAAAGAGACTCGATTTCCCATTTTTCTGAAGAAAGCTCATAACTGCAGGAATGTTATTGCAATAACATTCCTGCAGTTATGAGCGTTTTGGAATTATATTAATCAACGAAGTGAAGGCTGTTTATTGACTCATCGAAGCAAAGCCTCAAAGCAATTCTTCTTTATAACGGAAAAAATATGTATACATTTCTATAGCCTATTCAGCACACTTAAAAGAAAACTTCTTTCAGTGCAATTCAATACAAGGATCGTGGTTGGCTAGTGTGTGGAGATTTTAAAAGTTATTGGTCTTCTACTCGGCCAACAACTTGGTTACACAAAAAAAAAAAAAAAAAAAGCTTGCTTTTTGTAAGATTTAGATAGTCGAGCAAGAAGTGAACATTGGGAAAGGAAAGTGTGGCCACCAAAAATCTCTAACACCAGGTTCAAAGAATATTGAAGACGGGCCAAAGTACTGTACCATATAAAGTTGTTTAATGACTCTAATAACGATGATTCATGGATTCTTCAAATACAAACTGCAAGAGACGCTTAGACTGGCTCTAAAAATGTAGTACGCAATTTTTTTTGGGAAAGAAACACCCAGATTAAGAGACAATCATGAGTGAAAAGCTGGAAAAATTCGGAAAACTAGGCTACAATGTGTTGAGATATATTTCTTGCAATCTTGTCTCAACTATTTCCCAGAAAATTTAGGTAGTTTGAGTGAAGAGCATAGGGAAAGGTTCCATTAAGATATAAAAGAAATGGAAAAGGCATCAAGGCGGATGGAATATCAGTATGGAGCCGACTATTGCTAGATGCTAATATGAATAGCCACTGAAACTAACTTCAGGAAGTAAAAAAAGGCGAAAGCTTAACCCTTTGAGTTTAACCGAGAAAGAATGTTCTCGGTTTGCGCCTATTAAACTCTCATTTTTTTGTTAAAGTTCACTAAAATATATAAATCCTGAATTATTGCTATTTTCTTATTACACTGATCACAGTAGAAATAGTGAAATGTGCTATATTTCGATCATTATTAAAATCTAGGAAGAAATTTGTAAAGTACATTACGAAAGTGAGACGATACCATGATCAGAGGTGTATTTTATTTATTACGAAAGTGAGACGATACCATGATCAGAGGTGTATTTTATTTATTAAATCACAGTTGCTCCAAACACGAAAAGTTTTAGAAAATATAGAACTTGAGTACTGTGCATAGGTAGCTGAGAAAACATTTCTTGATATTAAACTTTAATTTCTGCAGATTGTAATTTTCGAGAAATTACAGAAATATTTCCCGGAATTCTGAGTGGTTTGCTGCACGTGTTCGGACTGGAATGGAAAGTGGGGGCAGAAGAATTACAGATGCCAATTCAGAAGAACTGGGTGCGCGGAAGTATCTACAGAAAGGACACGCAGCAGAAATAGAACGTCTATGAGAGGGAGACTAAGAGAATTAAGGATCATTAATTAAGTTAAGCGCCATCTTTTGAATAGAATCCAGAAGTCGAGTCGTTTTAGAAGCAGCACTCCAGATGTGGCAACAATATTTCATTGTAGGGCGAATTTCAGATTTTTACAAAGTGAACAGCTGTTTGGAAGAAAACTTAATGCCGAGAGCGAAAAAGAAAAGTTTTTCGATGCAGAGGAAGCAATATTCGTGATGTGATTATGCACAAGAAAGATTAGAGGTCTGGGTAATCCCTAAGAGAGATATGCGACGTTGTCTAGAAATCCGAGTGTCATCGAAGATAAGCAAATGAAGGGTGCTCCATTTTTTTGCGAGTTTAAGACAATGGCTGAGGTTTAGGATTGAAGTTAAGTTATTTTTTCGTTCCATTGGAGAATTACCTGGAAATAAATCCCTCTTTCTGTATATTAATATATATGTAGGACTCATCTAGCATTATAGCTCTGTTTTATTTATTCTATGTTGCATTATGTGCAGTGAAGCGAAAACAATATTAATTAATCAATTAGTAATTAACTAAGTGTTAATTTACTTTTAACTTCTATTAATTATACAAAATGAAATTAATTCATTTGAGAAAGAAAAACGTTTATTTTCTTATTATTAACTTTCCTTTTAATTACTGTTACATATCGTCTCCCTGTCTCTTCCTACCAACATCTTCCCTGGATCCTTATATTCTAAAAAGATCTTTTATGCCATCCTTGAAAAATAAAATTCCTTTGACCGATTAGGGTTGACCACACAAATTAAAAAAAATCTTTCATCGAAAGCCTTGGATTGTCCCTCAAGCCTAGAGATAATCGACAAAATTCTCATCAAAATCTCTCTCAAGGCTACCTTATATTTGTCAACAGATTCCACGGTTCCTTTGTGTGTGATGTCATAAGTACCAACGTGTATAACCAAAGCTTCATTGACATCTCTATTGCAAAAATGTAAGTTCTGTCTCATTTGCTCCGGAACAGTTGTCATGAATACATGTTCTATAGACAATGGTTGCCTTAGTTCCTTCTTGCAATCTATAAGGACTAGAGAGCTCATATTCAATGGGGAAAAATCCGAGACACTTTACTACTTCTTCCACTGTTAAGTGACACACTAATAATATAAAGAAATATGAAATAAACATATATAGGGTGATTCATAACATGCAAGCTGTACTTTCAGCATCTATTCAGGACCTGAAAACGATTAAAAAAAAATTACATAAACATATTTCGGTTCCTGAATTGATCCTAGAAGTACGACCTACATTTTATATGAAATGTCCTGCGTACATTTTAATTCCTTTCAGAGTCAAAAGCAATGCTAGGCCTATAAGAATAAAAAACAGCTTTTCATCCCACTTTAGCTTGCTTATGAGATTTCAGACAACTATTACTCAACACTATTTCCTGAATAAAGAATTCCACTAACTCTGGAATTCTAAATATCAAAAGCCACCATCATTATACTAATCCTACGATAAACTAATTAGCAAACGGTTATTTTAAATATATGAATATCTGCAGTTGCTAATTACAGCGATAAGTCCATTTTCACGATCAGCAAAATTTTAAGCAGTTGGCCAGAGATTAAGGGATATAAAAGACACTGGCCTCGATTCCTTATACGAGAGAGTTTATTCCGCAGTCCGTGCATTGTTAGAATCCTCTCCCCCCCCCATCCCTACCGTCGTCGACGCACTAACGGTTGCTGTCCACCCGTTTCCCCTGCAGTCACTTCGCAAATGACGATTGATGGATGCTGGCCGTTGTGACCTCTTTGAAATTCATGGCACCTCCTAAAGAAAAACCGCAGTAATACTAGGCGTCCGGTTGCCCGTGGCATCAACCCAATAATCACGGATCAAAGTGTATTGTTCGTGCTTCCAATATGACGTAAATGGGATTACGGGATCTTTTGGTGTGTGCTCCATTGTAGCCGCTATTTACGCAGGGACAGACGTCGATCCAAATCCGAGCTTACGACTTGATGTTTCATACAATCCCTCCATTCACACTTTTTTTTTTGCCATTTTTTTATTCGTGGTATTTTGCCGGTAAGGAGAGGGAGTGGCACGCTTCCTGTCAGCCATCGTGGTTCGAATACTGATGCCATGGGTCGCTCAGTAGATGTTAAAATCCTGGCATTAAACTTTGGAAGTATTGTGCCAGATTTAGCTAGTTGGTTTCACCTTGTTTTTCCTTCGTGGACAGTTTCTCAAAGTTCTAAGCTCACTTTGGGCAGTTTTCTTTTCTTTTTTTTTTTTTTTTTGAATAAAGTGAACACACATTAAGAAGAAAACAGTCTGGATGAAAAAAAGTTGTGATCCGCTAGTGATTATGACAGCGCACAGACAACCAACTAAGCTTGGACTTCGAATTAAAGCAAAATAAAGAACCAAGTTGTAATTTCTAAGCATAAAGTCGATACACGTGAAGAAGTTTAAAACGTTCAGCTTGAGAATCAGCCGCGAATTTACCTATCAGGCGATTAAAGAGAACCAGGAAATAGTAACCTGTGCAAGAGGAGACTGAGGATTGTCCGAAATCCAAGGGCTTTTAAAAAGGATGACTGGCAATTGGTAAAATTCGATGAAATCTGCTTCAAAATAAGAAATAGTTGGTATGTACTGACTACTGTACATGTCTACTGGAAATTCAGTTTCTTCAGTGGAAACTTCAAACACGAAAAGTATTAGAACCGATAGTATTTAGAACCGTGCATGGGTTGAAGATTAAAAAGACAGAAGATACTTGTTGACCTAGACTTTAATTTCTGTAGATTGGAATTTTCAGGAAATTCATGTGAAGGAAAATTGTTATAGGGAACAGAAGTAGGAGTGATAAAAGAGGAAGTGGAAAAGTTTGTTCTGTGAATTTGAACAGTGAATGTGTGCTGACTGGTTCAGGTACGTGTTCAGACTGGTTTGGAAGTGTGTGAGGGGAATAATAGATGCCAATTGAGAAGAACAATGCCCATAGAAGCAATGGAGGTCCTAGGATTTCTTAAAAAGTAGGAGAGGGAAGGACTAAAGCAGTGTTCAGGGGAAATATTTAGCTTTAATCATCATATAACAGTAAAAAAATCCACATTATTTTGATCATAAGAGTGGAACTATAGTCCCTACTTAAGACAGCCAGTGCAGGGAAGAATCTGTAGAAAACGCAAGCAGCAGAAATTGAACGTCTTAGAGACAGATAATTTTTGAAGATAAAGCACTCAAACCTACATTGGTATAATGTTTATTTCCGAATGGCAAATGTGTACATAATGGTGTCACCCGTTTCGTGCTATTTTCTTACCACTTCTTCAGTGACAGCTGTCTTTTCAATATCACCGTCACAAAAGGCCACTTTGGGCACAATGTCTTGTGACCGTGGTTAATGCTGCTCAAGGAATACCTTAGACTAGAAACACTTCGTAAGGAACCGATCATTAATTAAACTAACTGCTATCAGCGTTTAGAAGCTTGAGATTTTGCGAATAACGTTCCATGTAACGTAGAGTAGATTTGCACAACAAATAAAGGAAAAGTAACGTCGAGAGTGAAAAAGATTTTTTTTTTTTTGTAGAAGTAGGGAGTAATATTTGTGATGTGCTTATGCAGAGAAAGATTAGAAGTCAGGGTTATCTCTAAAAGAGATATGTGATCTTGTTTAGAAATCTGAGTGTCATCAAAGATGAATATAGGAACAGTAGACGTTTCCTGAGAACAAAAAAAAAAAGGTTGAATTTTAAAAAGATTGAAGTTAGTTGTGTTCTTTGTTCTATTGGAAAATTTCCTGGGGATCGGCAACGTCAGGAATTGGTGGTGGATATTCAAGAAGCTGTAGATATTTGTGCAGAACAGAGGTTCTCAAACTGGAAGGCAAGTTTATCATGCTATACTCTGCAAAACTATAGATAAGATTTGCAGGCAGTGAAAGAATGTCATTAATATACAAAAAACCCTCGCGAATAGCACAGTGGCTATAATCACTGTCCTTTCACACCGGGTAGAAAAGGCCTGAATTCGAATCCCATCAAGCGCGAGGAATTCATATGGTCTTTTTTTTTTTCATAACACAATGTGTCCGGGTTCGTTGGAACTCAGACAATGATGGCAAGGTTTTTTCTCCCAGAAAAGTAAATTTTTGGGTTTTTTTTTTTTTTTTTTTTTTTTTTTTGGTAGTTGTTGGCGCATCAGCTTCTGTGGCCATAATGCACCTCCCAAGGTTTTTGCAGTACTTTGATCCAAGCCCGAGGCGGGATTCGAACCCGCGACCTTTGAGTTGCCAGGCAGGCACTTTACCCACCCGGCTAGCCCGGTCGGCTAAATTTTTGGGGTGGCGAACGGATATGCAATTACTGACACGATATATTGACGCATAGTACTAGTTTCTTTGGCGCTTAAAAACATACCAAATCTAATACACGAGTACAAGAGAGAAACGTAGGGAACACCAAAATTAATTGAGAGGTTAAAAGACAGATCCATCCACCATTATCTACAGTGATCGCTCAGAAAGAAAACTGGTTACCACTTGAAAAAAATAAAATAAATAAAACACGCAATCCATAACATGAGAGCTTGTTTAGAAGACCTTATTGACAAGCACGATCAAAAGACTTTAAAGTGTTGAGTACCTGCTTAAGAATCAAACTTTTCCAGTGAATTTGTCCGAAGATGAGTAGCATAAACCAATATACTCTTATCACCAGTAGAGCGATATGGACGGAATCCATATTAGCAATCATTAATCAGATAGGTTTCCAAATAGTTTTAGAATTTGACAATTTGATGAATTTCTCCGTTACTTTGGAAAGAGTAGAGGTAAGTACAGTGGGAAGCTAATTGGAATTCAGGGATTTGTCATCCTCTTTAGGAAGAGGCTGCATATGAGCAAATTTCCATGCAGAAGAAAAAAATATCAGTGGAATGAGAAAGTTTTAAAAGACAATAGAAAACAGAAGTAAAGGTTTTGAGAATAGGACCCGCAGCTTTGCATAAAGATTGTTCATTTACACGCATCACTGGCTACCAATGAACTCATTTGCACTATTCTAATTCACATCTAAATCCGTCCACCTTCTTGCATTTTTAACTTTTAAGAAGCACATGAATTACTCCAAGGAAAAAGTTATGCCAACAAATACGGTACTATGAAATTTATATAATTATACGGGAGATAAAGACAAATTTGCATAAATCATAAATTTATATAAATAAATCATCGCATGAAATTCTGAATAAGATACACAAATTATAAATTTAATACAAGTGACTAGTTATTCACAGCCACTAATACTTTCGAGAGTTCATTAATCCTTCAGAAGTTATCATTACCTAATGATAAATGTCTGTAATATGAGAGTAGCAGTCTCCCAGCCCAGTAATGAGTTATCATCCTTCTGTATAGGGGTTTAATGGTGCGTCCAAAGAATGTCCGGAGAATGTGTAAAGTCAGAAATGTGTTGAAAGTCATTGGTGTGGGAAAATAACATTAGTATAAAGAACTTTCTTATTAGTCTAAGACAGGCGGTAACTAAGATGCTGTAACAGAATACAGACAACGGGGAATATGTGGCTGTTGTTTTTTTAAGATTGTTAAGAAGGACGCGACTTGAACATGAAGCCACGAAAGAGAGTGCACTTCAAAAAAGAAACGAGTCCAGCAGTAGGCGGAGATAGGCGATAAGTGTACGCAGATTTAAAAAAAAAAATTAATTCGTACAGGGGAGAAGTGTTATTGTTGAGAGATGGGTACTTACATCTCTGGACGAACAAGGAGAATGCATTAAGGAGCTCTATTTTCTTAAATATAGACGCTATTCTTAATGTTTATGAGAATATCTAGTCTATAAAAAGTAAATCCATTGAACGATTGTCAACACTCTCCTGGGAATTTCGCTTGTTCAGTTTAAATTTATTGGACACGACACTCAAACATGGTATGGTTGTAGAAACTCCCATGTAAATTTACCTAGATGGTCTTACAAGCCCACCAGTGGATCTAGAATTGCAAGAATAAAAAGAAAAAACAACATACTAAAGTCCAGAAGAATTCCAGTTAACCGAATTTTTTCACTTTTATCATCCCCCTAATTTCATAGATGTGTAGACAATTTCTTCAGCAGAATCTTTATGCAATTAAATCGATGTGGTTGGTTTTACATGGAAGTGGCGTGGATAATCTATCCAGCAGCCTGCTTGGCTCTTCACAGACACAAACTTCCTTTCTAATACATATTATCCTTCAATTTTTTATATTGCGATTTTCCGTAAAAGGGGTGGTTTCCTGTGTACAGTTCGAGGAACTATATTATACTTGTTGACATTGACTGCAATGCACAAAACTCGACACAGCACGAATTGAGAGTGGCTGCAGAATGTTTTCTTAATGAACGATTCAGGTTTGTTTTTTTTTAATGATAAATAGTATCGTCATTAATTATATTATACCAATCAGAATCAAAACAAAGTTTAAAATTAGGGACATTGTGATAAATGTACATCAAGGAAACAGAACAGCTAATGAAGCGGTTACCATCTTTAAGTTGGTAACCGCTTTCTGCTACTAGATTAGCAGAATCGCAAGAATTGAATGCGAACCAATTATGTGTTCAAAGAAAATACAGAATCTGACCAGAAGAGAAGTATCTTATAATAATTTTAAAATCTTATAAGTATGTACAGTACGGAATTTGTAAATAATAAAAAAATTGTAATTTTTACCTCTTAATTATTTTTTTCCTACTTTCGTTTTATCCTTGGAGTGAGAGTTCATTTAATACCAATTATCCGAACTAACACTCGATCCCGACTGTCTCGAATAATCTGGATTCGACTGTACATTAAACTTTATTGCACAGATCAGTAGAAACGATTGTTTTTTAATTCTTATTGGAAAAACGAAAGAATTATTTAGAAGTCCTCGAAAATATTTACATTAAACTGGTATTAGTCATACAGTGCAAAGAAACCACCAGCTCTTGGTGCACTGGTCAAAAAATAAATGTATACAAAAATAAAATAATAAAAAAAAACAATCCATGTGTTTCCCCTCCGCAGCACGTAGACAACTATCCAGATGATCTTTAACTTTCCCCAAACTGTCAGCTGCAACTATCCACCATAAATTGAGGTATTGGTTGAAATTCTTTGCTTAAATCCAAATACACTAATCTCGAAATTATTATTACAAATGATCTGGATGTATGAAAACTGTTTCAAAACAGCTAACCAAGCTTAGTTAAAGAGGATTTTCCCTTAACAATACACTGGCACTTATCCAGTCCAAAGGAATCTCTCTCGAGTCCAATGATGCCCTCATAATTAACCTTAATGCTTCAATGCACTCTCTCGCTGCCTCCTTGAATTACCGGGTATATGCCATCGACTCCAAGAAGCCTTGTTCGCCTTTAGGCTGGAAAGTTTTTCTAATAAACAAATTTTCAATACATGAACTGACTAACAGAATCTTAGACACAAACCCAAACCATCAGATATAAAAATTCTACGCAGTACATTTTTATTTACTGTTTCATTATACAGTATGAATAATATTTTTCGTCATCCTATCAGATAGTAGACCTAGTGGCCTGTTATGGTCTCCAGCCATCTCTTGGTTCGCCTTCCTGGCATTCTTCCTTTAGGGATGAAGAATCTTATTAATAATAAAAATACCTTTAATGTAAAATATTTATTGCAGGCGGATTGGCAAAATACACTTACGGAGCCTAGTAAGTCGCGTGTTCGAATCTGCACAAGGACCCAAAACACGCAGCCAGTTAACAATAAGCTATCTTACTGTAGCTATGATTCGAAGTTGGGGGAATTCCTCCGGTCCTATGAGAAAATTTATTACCTGATTTTACTTGCAGGTCTTCACTTGACCATAATAAAATCAGCAGGTCTCAGCAAATAAATTATATTGTTTTTTTTTAACTATTTAATAGAGAGGGATATTTTTAAATCTGCTGAGGTGGTGTAAGTCAATTACAAAAAAACTTTCTAGACTCCGAAAAAAGATATACGGATGGATACAGAGAGGAAAAAGACAAACGGATAAACAAAGATCAATTTCTGTAATCCCGGTCATAAACAAACACATCATGTCGAACCCACCATATTCGAGCACCTCCCAATAGTAAGGTACCTTGGCATTAGATGCTTGCATCTGTTTTCTTACAAAAGACCCTTCTTGTGGACCCAAAATGACCCTCTTTTATCATAACTGTGTTTATAAATCATTTTTTTTCTCCAAAAGGATGTTACGCGCTTCACGAAACTATCTACTTTGGACAGTTTCTTCGCCGATTCTTTTTATATTCTGGAAGAGGTTCCCGATATTTCCCTTCTAGGTCACCTTAGCAATAAAAATGTATTATTACTAAAATACCGGAGGGAGTCGCCAATTCACCAAACTCTGCCAGTGCCCGAGTGCTTAAGATTATGTTCTTCTGGGAACAGTTTGATGGAACAACAGCTGCCGATATAAGTGGGGAATTTTTTTTTTTTATTCTTCTGTTTCACTTATTTTAAACAAATGCAAATATCTCAAAAGACTTGTCTGTTCCTCACGAGATAGCAGATGAAGTCTAGATTCCTTTGGGTTAATAATCTTCTTGGTGCTGAAGGCTACAGTAAAAGATGTGCAGAAAACGCGTTGTTGCCAAGAATTCGATTTGCAGCAAGCAAGCCTCAGAACTAATGGTAGGGGGAAGAACCCACACTCAAAATTACTAGAGAGTCATTTAAAATATTTAAGTAACTGCTAAATTCTGTCAAAATTGCTAACATTTGTATATGCAGGAAACAGCGTCGCCAATTCAATTATATCATCACGGCACCAATGAACGGTCCTTTGCTTTTTAATTAGCTTGATTGACCTCTTCTTTTTGTTCTGATGTTTTTCTTCCAGTATCCGCTTTTATTTCTCACTTGAATAAATTTTTTGACGATCCTAGTAGTCAATAATTCTTATAAACAATTAAATGTAGGTACTACTATATCCTGTTTATCAAAACCTAAAAAGATGGACAAGATTTCAATTAAAACCGAATAAATTAATTTTAAGATCATATAATGGAAGTTGCGTTTTGTATGGAAAATACAGAAGGCTTTACCTAAGAAATATTCAAATTATTTATAAATTTTGTGCAATGGGCTAAAAATAAAATCTAAATATTAAAATGCATCAGTATCTAGCCATCCACAGGAATTGCAACCATTCTCGCTAGACAATATTCTTTACCAGGTTTTGAAGTTTGGTTTGTCGATATTTAAGTTTATCAAAATGGTGAGAAGGTTCGAGACTAGTAAAATAAAAATCGTCGTACGTAAGTGGAGCTTTTTCATAAACAAAACCTTTCGAATTTTAGTAGGTGTACATGTCGCGATCTACAGTATATTATCCAAACCATTCTTAAATATATATCTATCTTTCTTAATTTAAAAAAGATTTATTAAAGATTTATCTGGGTATACCTTACCCAGAAAAAGGTCTAGTTAGTTCAAGTTATTCAGCCTTCTTCTGGAGAGCACTGGCAAGGAGTTCTTTAGTGAGGGGAGAGGAGATGCTCCCTCTTCTTTTCAGCTTATCTTTCTTACAGTTTCAGAACCATGCCACCTATAAAAACATCTTCAGTTGTAAACAATATACTGAGAGATAGCAAATAACAGTTCTATTGCGTTTAGATTCAGATATTGTATAGTCACAAATACAGAATCATAAAACTAACGCGCAATGTTACTTTCTTTACATCATTCTAATGATCTACAATATCCCCTTATTGTACATATATTAATTTCAGATTTTAATTAAAAGTTAGATACCCTGCACACTCCACTTGTAACATCAAGAGATTTCCTTTTGGATATGGACTTTAACAACCCGTGTACAGTAGCGTGCAAAAAATAAGGTGCACCCAGTACCTTTCAACTATGTCGGGAAACAAATTAAAATGAACTGATCGGATGAATACGCTGGTCGACAAGGTTTTGGTAACGAAATTAAACTAATTTCCTAAATTGATTACATTAATTCCGCATCTGAAACTAAATTTTACAGTACGTCACACTCTGGGAGAGGGGGAAAAATACACCATGAAACTGATTTTCATCACAACGTTAGAAAATGCATGCATATTAGTCATCTGTGCGCATTCCAATTCAACATGGCGGTAGTCAGCGAGTGAAGAATTTAAATGAATATCCAAAAGATTCATTATCCAACAAATTAAATTATTGGAAAAAAAATAAACCCCCAGTGTCATGTATTAGTCCAGGTATTAGGTAAACTACTGACTTATACTACTGACTTATTATGCACAGTAAGTAATGAAACACAATCGAATGAAAACTATAGCACTATTGTTGTTGTTTCTGAAACAAATCAAATGAATCTGTGATTAAAGCGGCATTTCTTAGTGCGTTCTTTCATTTTGCATTCGGTTAGCCAATTTAAAACTACCGAAGAATTGCTCGATAGTTTTCAATTCACTGTTAAGATAACAATGGAATGATCAATAGGTAATCCATTCCAGTCGATTGCTCGAATACTGATCATTCATTGATTCACCTGAAGTTTAAAAAAGGTAGCAGTAGCGAGGGCAAATGAAAGAAAGCAAGCTTATATAGCATCAGCCAAAAACAAACAAAAACATTTACTACACACTTCATCCATCAGTACCATCCACGAAATTGTCTAGTTCTTCCTTGAATTTATTCAAACCATTCCCTTCCACAATAACAGATCGAAGCCTGTTCCTACAATCAACCACCTGCTGGCTGAATACATACTTCCGCATATCTATCCTACAACCATCCTACTTGAGTATGTAGTCTCAGCAAGAGGAGGAATGCCATTAACATTCAACATACTCGATGCATTCAAGGGCATTAAACACCTCAATCAGATCACCTCCGCAGGTGCCTAGTTTCCAGAAGCTGAAATTTGTAGAATTGAAGCCTTTCTAGATAAGAGCATCCCTTTTTTCCCTTCACTAATCTGGTTGCCCTTCTCTGCACACGTTCCAGTCCTTCTAAAACTCAGTCCTGTCTTATATCTCGCAAAAAAAAAACCTTCTGCTCCTATGCTTATCGTCGATGACACTCAGTTTTCTAGATACAATCACATATCTCTATTATGGATTGACTTCTAACTCTCTCTCTCTCTCTCTCTCTCTCTCTCTCTCTCTCATCATAAGTACATTACAAATATTGCTTAATTTGCATCTAAAAAACTTGGTTTTCTCTTTCGCTCTGGGCATTGCTTTTCTTTCAAACATCTACTCACACTGCACAAATCCCAAATCCGCCCTACCATAAAATATTGTTACCGCATCTGGGGTGGTTCCCCAAAATCCCTCAGGCTTCTAGACTCCATTCAAAAGAGGGCAGTTAGGTTAATTAATGGCCCATCGCTAACAGTCTCTCAACTGTCTCATACACGTTCTGTTTCTGCTGCATGTATTTTCTATAGATATTTCCATAGGCACTGTTCTTCTGAATTGGCATCTGTAATCCCCCCCCTTTCCTCTCTCTCTCTCCCAAACCAGTCCGGTCACGTGCAGCAACCACTCAACATCCCTTTACTGTACAACTTCTGACTCAGAACCAACTTCCCAAGTATTTCCTGAAAATCAATCTACAGAAATTCAAGTCTAATACCAACAAGTATTCTCCTTCATCTTTTCAACCTTCAACCCACGCACTGTACTAAGTACTACAGGTTCTAATACCTATGTATTTGGGGTTTTCATTTTAAAAAAAAATGACAAATTTCAGATAATTCCATTACGTCTTCTAGGGTGGCAAAATTTATCTGACACCGAGTATATGCGTCCATGATAATTAAGTTTAATGAAAGTGCTTTCTACTCGTTCCTTATACCCTTGAAGAAATACAGCACACATTTCGAAACAGTTTTCTGTTGTCACTGTTCTTTTTATACAGAACTGTGACGCATTAAGCGACCATAAAATACCACACTGATTTCATTTATCTTTTCCCACTTGCTTTTCTAAGAACGACATGTGATACTTAACGTCACACATATACATGACCTCTTCTCAAAATTTATGCAGAACAAAAATACAATTGATGGCATTCATGAACAAACGCCTACTCATTGAGCAAAGCCTCGAGATACCGGCGCCATCTAGTAGAAAGAACGAAAAATATCCAAAACAAAATTTGCATAACAGCTGTAATTAAACAGAAAATCTGAACGTCGTAACCATTCCATGAATTATTAAATGTAATAAGCCATCGCAGAATGCGAAATGAAATAAAATTTTAGAAGTTTAACTTCAAGATGTCATAAATGCGTTTTGTGGGTCCCAGCCAAATTAGTGGTAATTGCAGACATAATTGTGTTAATTAAAAGTAATTACAGTGGCAACTTCATTTAAATGAATTCGGGCAATATTCATTCGCCATTTTATTTTCGTATGAAATAAATGCTTTTAGAAGACACGATTCTGTTGAAGAGTCCCCTGATGGCTGGGAAAATGACGGTCAATATTGAACCCAAGTTTCACCGTGAAAAATCCAACTGAAATGGAGTTGTCATTGAAGATCAATCAAGACTAGAAATTGGCCAAAGATCATATTAAGATGACGTAATTATTATTATTTTTAAATCTGTCGTTTTTTGCCTATAAACAGTCATCCAAAGTGGATTTTATGGGCTTTGAAGCGAGACACTCCAAAAGCTAATTGTGAATTCTTCACGCAGCCGAAGACAGCGCCATCTAGTGACACTTAAGAAATCCCCAAGCGAATATAAAACTGAACCACTTAAGTTTTAATCCAAGTGGTCTTGAGCATACGTTTTCCCTACTAACCTTGACCAAATATAGTTCCGACCAGGAAACAGCACTCGAACCAACTCTCAGTGCTCTCCTGCATCGTAGATTACAAGTGGATTCTAAACAAGCGAGATGTAATTTCTACTCAGAAACCCAAGAACCGGAAATGAAAATACAGCGTCGATTTGCTTGATTTAACTAATTTTAGCCATCATCCGAGTACGCCAGTTATCAGTTAGCTACCTCGTATTACCCTTTCCGTTTTGTGTGGGCGTCAATCATTGTTGCCGGCGGTCAAGTCACGGACTCACCAGATCATAAATTTTAGT